>NC_134955.1:10057190-11344065 GCF_965638725.1 Aptenodytes patagonicus
AAGCTACCCAAATATCAGCATGGGCAGGAAAGTGCTTACAACAATATCTTTCTTGCTTCTCTGGTTAAAGATATCTATTTGGACCATTCTGAGCTGTCATGCTGTGTGCAGTCTACTTGTTTTCTTGTTCACAATGCAACATTTAATCTTTCTATCCCTATTTACTTTCCCTTGTTCCTTGTGATTGATAGGACACTAAGGTGCCATGTGGCAATATGGGAGGACCAGGTAATTTCCTTCATCTTCTGATAAAAGTTTCTGTTCTAAAACTTATTTACTAGATTTCTGGGCTCTTCAGAATGCATTTGCTTTCTAGAATCTTTGAAAACCTACTGTTAAAACTTTCTTGAGAGATATCTATAATTATTTTTGCTATGTGCAATTTATATAAAAACTAATTATATAGACAATTGAGCAGTGACAGAAGCTGGTGGTGTTTATATCATCATGTGGAAGCGGAGAAATTTTCAGGGGTTGGAATCAGTCTGTTTTAATATTTTGTATATGTGAGTCTGAAAACAGTTTTAACTTTTTTTTTAAACTTTTTTCTGCATGTAAACTGCCATGCTTGGTTTAGTATGTTCTACTTTTCAGCAAAAGTAGAACAGCACCACGTGCCTTTTTTTTGTTTTAATATGACAGCTAATATTCAGAGGCTGTGCTTAATTCTGTAAAAAACCCAGCTAATGGAGGTTTATCTGGTTTAACAAAGAAAGTCTTAAATATGGATTTCAATAAATGATTTACAGCATTGACAAAAAAAGACAACAAATGTTTATTAAAAGTTTCTTAGCAGTGATGGAGAATCATCTCTTTTAGGCTGTTTTTAGCCCCAGATTTCTAGATCCGACTGGTTAGTTGTACTCCTCAAGATAAAGTGTCTCTGTTCACCATCGTACTGAACAGGCAGGTAAAGGTCTGACCCATGTAATTGATGGAAAATACAGAACAAAACAGTTTTCTGCAAGTACTTTTAGAATTTTGTAATATAAAACAAGAGTAAGGAAAATTTTGTAAGTTGTCTTAGCTTGTCACATATTAAAATTTCATGGTCGCGAGAATCTTGTTAATATCCAAACTGATTAAATCTGTCAGCTGGTGTAGATCTCATGAAGAGTCAAGTATTGCTAGATGGTAATTACCTTTTCCTCCTTTAGCATTTGGTGTTTTTCACTGAGTCTGAGATTAATTGTTAATGTAGCAAATGATGGCCGCATGCAGATAAGTTATATTCAATTTACCATTTAGAAAAGAAACCACAGTTCTCTGATTGGCTCATGGAATAAAGGAGTTCTCAGGCAATGGATGTGTCTTGTGTGGTAAATGTAACAAAAGTTCTTGCTGACAAGTTAGTTGTTTCTGCTATACATATCATGCTTAAACAACCAGTAAATTAAAATCTGGTATCTGTAAATAGTGTGTCTGTATTACTTGCAGAAATCTACTGTATTTATCATAATGTCTCTGCTGTTTGTTTCTGGAAATGTTTTCTTCAGGGAAATGTTTTATAATTTTTGAGGAAAAGTGTGTGAAACTTATTGTTTTTCTGCATACATAATTATCTTCATTATTTTAATTACATTGTTTTTTGTTTGTACGTAGTCAAACAAAAAAAGAGTAGAGGAATTTTAAAGAATTGTGGTCTTCCAAATATTTAGTATATCAAGTATGTATTGGCAAGGACTTTTAGGTAGTTGTGCTATTGTAGCAAAGCTATCATACCTACAAGGACAATTTCAATTCTAGTCCATGGGTCTATGCCTTGGATAGAATACTCAGTTTCCAACCTCCGTGTGGATTCTGGCAGTCCTCTTGCTCTCGAGCCTTCAAAACTCTGAGGGTGAATGAACTCCAGCTAGAGCTTTTTGAACATGTACTTTTTGATTTCTTGTAACCTCAAGCATTCAGGTTACTTGGCATCTCACGCTGACTAAACACTACACTGAAATGTAATGTTGGAAAGACCAAAAGAAGAACCAAATGCAAAGGAACCAAATGTCACAAAACCCCATGAGTTCATAACTACATATACATATTGAAACTGTCTTGATACGCAGCCAA
This sequence comes from Aptenodytes patagonicus, assembly GCF_965638725.1. Classification (NCBI taxonomy): domain Eukaryota; kingdom Metazoa; phylum Chordata; class Aves; order Sphenisciformes; family Spheniscidae; genus Aptenodytes; species Aptenodytes patagonicus. Next base: position 10,059,252 of record NC_134955.1, read on the forward strand.
ATCTCTTCTCTACACTCAAAACTCATGGTGAGATCCAACCAGGGCATCCTTGGGCCAGAAACAGAGCAAAAGGCATCTGGATAACAAAACCCACAAAACACAAGAGCAGCTCTGTGGTCTGTAAATATATGACCAACTTATTAACACTGCGTTAAGAAAAGTGTTTATCAGAAATGCCAAATTGAAATGGTCAGAATTAAATGCATTTCGGAATTAATCTCTCTTGCTAAAAGTGTTGATATTATGATTCTCTATCACAAAAAGAAGTGGCAGAAATTTATGTCCTACCAGAAAGAAATTCCAGTTGTCAGTGAGCTACAGAGTGGGTCTGCATCAGTGCTGCTTCTGAAATTACTGCCAGCCATATAAAAGGAACATCTGATAGATGATCACAGACTTGAACTTAAAAAACAATAAAGAAAAAAAGAATGGTGTACAGTTACAGCTGACAAATTTGTGTGTTACTTTTCCTCATCATACAAATTCCTCATCTGTATCTATGAGGTGGCAGAGGGAGAAGTGGGGCAAGGTTTTAAGTTATTCAGGTTACTAGACTAAGGTGATTAAGCAGTGTAAGTAGATTCTTTGCTCCTTTCTGATGCTGTCACCGCTAAAACATTTTTTTTCGTTGCTAGGCTGTACTTACCCCAATATGTGCAATTTTCCTTGATTTGTCGGGATACTTACCTGAGTAATATATAGCTCAAGTCTTTTTCCATATGCTTAATTAAGTGTTTCTTTAAATGCTTTACATGGGATGTATTCTTTAAATGCATCCTATTTGTTACAAAACATGAAGTATGATGATTTTTACATGCTCTTTTAGGATTCCTGAATACTTGTGGGTTGTATTTCTTGAAAAAGAGATTCATGCATTTGTACTTATTGAAAAATCACACTGTTTATTTTGAAGCAGCTGAGCTGCTAGTACATAGTTGAAGAGCTATGAGGAGTTCGCTACAAAATTATGCCTCTAAATATTCAAAGTGTAAAAACAAACAACAAAAAAAATCCCTGCTTGTTTGAATTGGCTATTAAGCTTGCTATTCACTTTTCCATTTATCCTTTCAGTCTTCCTGTGTGATTACCCACATACTTACATGTCAACAGTTTTACCTGACTGTTTATTAGAATACTAATACTGGAGCAATTGAACACAGTTATAAAGCGTTTACTGAAAACTTTCCATTATGACTAAATATAATGGCCAAGAAAAAATAGAGAACAGTCTGCCTTCCTTGCTTAGCAAGAGCTCTCAGTAACAATTATATGCTGTTTATGGAAAAATAGCAGATAACCGTTCTCATATTATAAATAACATATTGATTTTTCCCAGTAGAATTAATGAGTCTTCTGCATGCAGAGAAATGATCAAAATTCCTGTACTAATAGTTTAAAAAAAAATAAATCTGTATCTTCCAGTTAACTACCACATGACAACAGCAGTGGCTTCTGAGCTTCATTTTTGATAGAGATAATAACAGTATAGATTAATATTTCTTTGTGCATAGCTTAAATAAAATATTTTATGTAGACACTTTATGTATTTCTACACAATTAAGATAGCAATCTAAGATATCTCTACACATCCTAACAGTCCTTAGAACAAATACAACCTTTGATATATAGAAAATGTACTAATTTTCCGTATGCGATTCTTCTGACCTGCTTTCATTTTTCCCCATTCTTCAGTTTTAGGAGTTGATGTTACAGAAATGCACACAGCTTTAAATGGCTAGGGACATAGATTGGAAGTGAGTAGATTTGGGTCCATTCCTGTCTTTCACACTGGGTTGTCATATACAGCCCAACTCATTTTTCAATGCCTCTGTTTTCTCAAAAGCAACTAGAGGCCAGTGACTCCTTATAAACACTGCAAGATAGAAAAGACTACATGTTAGTATTGCACTATTCTAATTCCTTAAAAGTAATTTAAATGTTTTCTTCATCCAGCTTTTTTTTTTAAACAAAACAAGTAGGAAAAAAATATAAACTTTGCAATGTTACTAACTTACAGCCCTGTATTTCATTTTTTAGGCTAAACACCCACAGAGAGTTTACTTGTATTACAAAGGAAAAATAGCCTTCTGCATTTCTATACAGCTTCTATATTTATAGCAGCTCTAATATTAGATTGTAAAAATGCATATTTGCATTTTAATATATACACTAGCAGCCCCCTGGATCTACTGACTAAACACACTTACATTCAAAACAAAAATCCGTTTCACTTTCTCACAGATATAGTATTTTTTCTTTAACTTCACAATGGGAGCACGTGAATTTGGAAAGTGTTGTAAATGGATTTTCTTGTAATTTTATGTTCTTCTGAATAATCTTTTTTTTACAGCACAATTAATATTGTAATCCCATAAAATCTGGCTGGATTCATTCATATGCTGTTTTGTTGGGAAAGGCATAGTGTTGCAAAGCAGCTTAATGGTTTTGCTACTGAAAGATGGGGTTATTCCTTGAGGAGTGCAAAGCAATCAAAAAACAATGTGGGGAAAAAAAAAACAGAGTAAGGAGAGGATGATGGTCTTTCCTCTAGTGGTAGGGGGAATATAGTTATGGCTTTATTATGAAAGATTTAAGACATGTAAGGAGGGAAGTTCTCTGAAGTATCTTGCACTAGAATCTGATTTTGTCTGAAATTTGCTCCCAATAAGTGTGGAAATAAAGCAGTAAACTCTGATTTCTTTCTGGCTAAGTCTCTAGCAGAGTCTGTATTTTCAAAAAATTAAAGTAGTGGGATAAAAAAAAAAAAGACTCCATAATTTTCTTGTTGTTTGCTGTTTGTAAATGAAAATCATTGTTAATTTAGGAGCCCGACAGCTGTAGAACATTTGCTATTAGGCAGCAGCTGTCAGTAGCACTCCAGTTTATTTTACAAACAGATGTTTAATTTGACTTCAATGCCATTGTCAATTTTTGAGGGAAAACAAAGAGAGGAAAGGAACAGAAATAATCATGATAGTCATAATTTGATTTCCTTTCAAAACATCAAGCAGAGTCACTATTGATGACATCAAAAGTGTTTTCATTTTTTATTACTGAATGTTTTAAATCAGTTTTTTTAAAACCGCGTGAACTGAAATTAAGCTTTCTCAATGCATGGTAACTCATGTTAAGGAAGTGATTTGTCTTATGTCAGGAACTGAAGGCATTATTTTAATGTAGTATGCTACATTTTTAAAATATGTATTTTATTTATGAATCAAAATGTCATACTATTTCTACAGTTTACAGATAAAGAGATTTTTGTCTCTATATTAAAATCAGGGCACCAGTGGGCCCACTGTCATACAAACATAATGTTTACTGTAGTATAATAGTATTCTCATTTCACATCAACAAAAGCGAAGGGCAAATTGGGTCCGGTAATGGTGAAATGAGATAATGAAAAAGCTAAGTGATGGAATATGGTTCATTTTTAATTTTAGTAACAATGACTTTATCCAGTATGTGCCCAGTGACTAGGAGGCTTTAATTAAATGTGCTGTTAGAATATCTTGGCAAGATTCTCCGTTATTCAAAATGTCTATAGACCCAGACAAGACAGTTGAAATTAGCAGTATATAGTCTCAATCCTACAACACTTTGGCAATTCTTACATCTTACAAAGTCTAGTTTAAATTAGTCATAAAGATGGCACATCTTACTGGTCATTTGCTCCTTCGTAATACAATCTATTCAGGGATTTCAAGACTGTGTTTCTATGACGGTATATAAGTAAACCTGAAGTTAAATTTAAGAAGCTATACTGGGTGTGCTGTTGTGTATGAAATTTTCTATGTTAGCTAAGTTTTTCTAGCATGCGGAGTTCAATATTTGCTGAACTGTGCATGCCCACAAAAATCTAGAACAGCTCTGCATAGCACATTTTACAGTTAAAATTTCAAGCACAGCTATATTTCAGTATGAAAGGCAAATGGCTGAATTAACAGTGTCAGATTCTGCCATCCTTATATTGAATAGTATTTACATTCTCATGTGGATTTAAATATATTAACTGGAGACTATCTAAGAGTGATGTATTATATAAATAAGGGTCTCAGAACCTGAACATGGTATTTATCTTGATTCTTTTTTTCATATGAAGCACCACAAAATCAATTCTGATTTGTTTCCTTAAAGGAGCAGCTACATGTATTATTGCAATTCTTTAGAAATAATGAAAGGAAAAAGACACCTAGGAAAGGAATTGTTCTTCATGTAAACTGACTGTGACTTGATTCTTGTTGTCTTTCTACTTATCTGGTTTGACAATTTTTTGAAGGGATTTGTGAAAGGATTGAAATATTAAATTCAACCAATAATTGGGTAGGCCATTCTTTTCTTTTCCTTGCAGTAATTAGGTACCCACTTTTTCTATCTTTTCTGCTTCATTAGATATGCATTAAGTATCTTTGCTATCTGAACAGCAGCAGTCTGCTTTTTGCAGTGCTTTCCTGAAGAAATGGATTTGTTGCTCAGTCAGTTCACCACTTCAGCAAAATGTCGTTTAAAGTCTTGCAATGCACCAGAAAGCACACTTGATTTCTTTAATGGTTTCTGGGTTTTCATTTGCTGCAGAAAGGATAGGGTTGCAGACATAGGGGCCTGCGTCTAGAGAAGGAGTCAGCTCTGTTCGTTAGGAGGATAATGAGCTTGATGCTCGCTCACTGCACAGACAGTGCATGTAGCCTGGTGATACCCTTAATATGTACCAACAACTCGTTTAAGTTCTACAGATTTCCTATTATAATGTTTCTTCCCACAGATTTCTCTGAAAATGGAATATATGCTTGTTCCGTACATAGAAAAAAAGGTGTGCTCGCTCATGCCACGATTGCCTTGCAATTATTTGCTGAAGTAAAGATGTGATGAGACAAGGAACTCTTATACAAAATAGAAAAATGTTCTACGCTGCAAAGTTGATACTATGTATTGAGGTACCACCACTTCGTGAGGGTTCATAAAGAAATTCTCTTGTTCATCACAGTTACTTTAGATAACAAATACTAATGAACAGGCATTTAATTTCTCTGAGTAAATCATGGACAAAGCGTTGTCTTCAATATAGTGAAGAAACACAAATAGCTCTTTATTCTTGCCAGTTTTATAGTAGTAGTCTATATTTCTGCCACACATAGTTCTACTCACAAAGTACTAAATATGTTCAGGCAAGTAAATAAAATAAAGCCAAACTCATGAAGAGGAGGCAAATTTCACAGATACTCAGATATGTGTTTTCTGCATTGTCTTTATTGGTAAGCAACTTGGCTCAGCAAGAAAAGTTTTAAGTGCTGTCCTTTATAATTTTCTAGTTTTCCAGTGGCTACTCATGCATCAGAAGAAATTCAGGCTGTGATTCTCTTCTGATTAAGTGAAACTGAAGTTGGTAATTCATTTCAGTAGAAGGTCAGTCAGTTCTCGATAGAGTGTCATCTTGTAATCAACAGCAGCATAAGATTGCAGGGCACATCTAGGTTTTCAAAACACCCTTAACATCAGTGTATCTGATAATTTTATGTTTTTAATTTTCAAAGCATGTATTTTTTCTGTCTCCTTTTCTGTGTAAATGCTTGGTGGGAGCAAATGACTGCCCGCTATAAAAAACAAAGTCAGATAGGTACTCCTTATGCTTTTGTCTTGAAGATCAGGAGATTTGTTTTCCTTGTTGCTTCAGTTTCAAAATCTAAACCAACTATTGGAAAAGTTCAAATCTCAGTGCTTGGGTGGCAATTTCAAAAACATAATCGATTCACCTATTTCCCATACACATATCTGAAGAAGCACCCCTGCTTGTCTCTACAATGCCTGATGCCTTGCTCTATTTCCTTCTGTATCTCTAATCATACTTTGTGTATCTCAATTATCCATGTTAAAACGTCTCCCTCTCAGAGTTTCTTATGAAGTTAAGAATCTAATAATTGCACTTTTGTTCCAAATAAAACTTGGTAGGGCTGTATTCCAGTTCCTAGTCTATGCCTGCTTCTCAAAGCTGCTAATATGAAGGGTAATTTGTCATCTTAATCCTTTCTATTACTACTTACTACTGTTCACAATGCTCCTTTAATAGTTCTATTCATGTGCTCTCCTTGTCCTGATGATTGAGGGAGAGACAGACTGTGTAGCTTTTGCTTAATCCCTGATCCTTTAAGCATAGTTGTAATCACTTCCTCCATGAAATCATAACCTTTATCTGGGTCAACAAGACTTCAGGAGCCCCACAGAGGCAAAAGGCTTCTTGATGCTGTGGGTTTTTTCCCTCTCCCTGCTGCTATATGTTGTTTTATAGAAAAGGCTTAAAACCACCTTGAGAAGGAATCAGTCACTTCCAAGGATTTTCATTACCCTAGCCTGTTTTGGGGAGCTAATGTATATAATCTATATGTAATCACATCCACAGTCTGACAGCCCACTGCTGCAGCAAAGGGATATGACTAGACTTTGTTCTTGCCCTTCCTATGCATATCTTGGACAACTTTTTATCTATTTCCTAACACCTGTTTCTGTACCTTTCAACACTGCTATTTCCTTAACCCTAAGAGTATTTTTCTGATTTTCATGTAGCGTGTTTAGCAATTCTTCTTTCTCCACTTACTTTCTTAGGCCTTTTGTTTCTGCTGTGCTCTAGTAACAGCCATTGCTGTTTACTTCATATGTCCCAGGTCGTCTGCTGCTTTAGATGCTGAATCTACCATATCATCCCATTCAGCTTCCCAATTCTTATTCCTTTGAGGCTTTAGATGCCTAAGTCACAACTGATCGCCATAGCAGTTCCCGTGCTTATAAATTTCTTCTGCACCAATCCTTATTCAAAAATAGCTCTGTCACCCAGCCTTTACCTTCTCCTAACCTAGTCAAACATGCAATATCGTGTTCCCTTCACACAATAATCTGAATCAGGTAAAATCACAACAGACCCAGCCTTTAGTTGTCTTTAAACTTCAAGGATTACTGTAGTCTGTTTGCTGGGCTGACCTGCTTACAGTGTTCCTTGAATGTTGTCCCATTCAGGTTCAAGGCATGCATGCCCTGGACACCATTTCCATCAATATACTTTGAAATTCCACCTGTGAACCAAAGGTGATTTGTGCTGTAACTTTGTACTGAAATCCTTCAAAATCTTCCTCAATCCCATGTGTAGGTGTTGTTTGTAAATGATTGGGCATTGACCTTCTGTTCCCATGTTGATGAGGGCACAATAAAAGATACCAGGTTACTGAAAGTTTCTGAGGCTAATCTGTGGTTCGTTAATACTAATGTTTGCAGAGCAATAGAAGTATTGGAAGCTCTGTGCTTCTTGTCAATGATCCTGGCAGAGTATACCTTAAAGGAGACATCTTATTTGCGTCATGATAGGGGCAGTACATGTGAATATTTCATTTTTGTATTGTCCAAGCAGCTGCTAAGCATTCCCAAACATAGACTGAAGAGCACAGCTCTGGTATTACTATTTTTATGTATTCGTAGGTTACTGGGGCCAGCTTGGTTTTTTGATCTGTTGTAGCAAAACTGCTACCAGTGCTACTAGTATGGCAGCTAATCAGACACAAGAAGGTTGCATTGAATTTGGCATTTTTAGGGCTGAAGCAGGAAGAGCAAAAACCCTGCTGTACAGCTTCCCTGCCATTTCGTTCTCCAAAAATCTATGTAACAAAGTTTTGCAACAATGTTTGCTACAAATCCTTACTGCAACTAATTTTTGCAACCAGGACAATTGCATGAACTAGAGACACTACCCTAACACTGTCCTCAGCCACAAACTTGTTGCAGCAGATGTTGAACAAAGAGTAAGAGGGGAAGCTTGATGATGATGTAGAATACTTTCATGGATCAATTTGATCATTCTTCGATAATTGTGTTGCATGAGCAGGGTGGTCTTTCAGCTATTTCTCATATACAATTTGAATGTGCCTTCTTCCCATACACTGTCCCTTCAGAATGAGGAAAGTGGAAAAGTTACAGATCTCAACCCTTTTATCTTTATTGGTCCTTTCTTGTCTTTCATTTCTCTGCACTTATATCTTTCAGCGTAAACAACCAGTATCTCCTGGCATTAGCTGTCTGAATGTTCAGTAGCCTGCAGTCTCAGCTGTCAGCAAAAGCTCTTACAAAAGCCCGAGTAGAAGAGATTCAGTTGTTACAGGTATTAATTCTTGAAAGCTGAAACGTGTGTCTCAGCTGCACTAAGGAAATGGCAAGTTTCTTCTTCTGGTGGTTCCAGATCCAGTTCCAGTGGGTTTGTGGTGTCAGACTTAAGGTTAAGTACTAAAGGTACTGCATCAAAATTAAACTTCCCTGGCCAAATACATTAATGATATTAAGGTCTCTTTTTAAGAAGTAATATTAAGCATTTTAATATCTAATCAAGTTAGCTTAGTTTCAGTGGATGTTAATTTGATCTGTCACCCATTGTGGCACTTTAACCTTCAGGCTCCTGTCAACTAAACTGAGGTGAAGATTTTTCTGGATCACAGAAAAAAAAACCCCATCAAATACTTCATTCCAATTCGGATTCCTGCTACTGAATACCTAGTGATTGGTATCTTACAAGTGGGTGGACCTGGTTAGGATGTTGCTTTTGACATACAATTTTTGTCTGTACGAGCAAATAATTTACTCGTTAAAATATAGCTTCAGTATATTGCTAGTTGACACCTCTTCCAAAACAATAGTTGGAGAATGACAGCTCTGATATCTTTGCTTTTGTCTACAAATTCTCTTCCTTCCTTCCTGAATCCCCCAAGAATACTAAAGATTTGGAACAATTTTTCTGAAGTTTTGGGGAAATTTTTCAAGCTTCATTAACTGGGCACTCATGCTGATGTTTAACTTTCACTTATTTTGCTTTTTTAATACCATATTTAAAAAAAATGGGGGCTTTTTATTGCCCCAACCTGGAGTGAGGGAAGGTGAGGAAAGAGGGGAGGGGAGTATGTGTAGGATATAGAGATTAAAAGAAATATTGTAAAAGGGCAAATGTGCTTCTTACTGTGTCACGGCTGTCCACACTTGCTGTGCAATAATGGCAAAATCAACAGAGGTCAAGTAGTGACAGCAGGGAACTTGAGGACTGGTGAAGAGTAGCACGTGTGGGAGGGTTTGAAACGTGACCTTTGCCTGTGTGGTTTGTTTTCTGCCATGACCTGGCATAGCAGGTAAAGCAGGCTACAGACTCAAAATTGGGGGATGGTTGCCTCTTTCTTTTCTTGCTTCTCTCGAACACCCAGATGAATCAAGTCTTTGAGTTCCCTGTGCAAATTTGGGTGAGTGTCATACAGGTTGCATAGACCTTTTAAGCAGAAATAAAACAATGCTTGATAAATTTTATTTTTTTTTTTCATTTTTTATTTTGATTTTAGGATTTGTTAGTTAATACACAAATGCTTTGCATCAGTTCTTATCACAAGTTAGCTCAATGAATATAGCTATCAGGTAATATGACTTTGGGCTCGCTAGCTTGATAAAAACTGTACTCCCACCTTTGATAGATTGTTTCCATCTACTATACAAAAACAGCACTTAGAATAACAAAATAAATATATCCTCCAACCATGCAGTCCTATCCAATCTTTTCTGACTTTTCTTTACGGTATAATTTAGAATGCTTAGTTTTGAAATTCAAGAAGATGGTACTTGCTACAAAAAATGGTGGCTAGCAAAATACCCGGTGAAGATACAGCCCATCAATAGCAATGAGCTTTAAGCAATGTGAAATTTTCTCAAGAGTCCTAGACAAACTCATTCTTTCATCTTTCTTGCCTTTGGTGGTTTTTTTGTTTGGTTTTGCATTTTGTTTTGGTTTTGGGGTTTTTTGTGGGTTTTTTGCAAGTAATAGGTGTAGTATACATGTTGGAAATGATTTTGTCAGTATGAGTTTTTATCCTGAAGATTTTAGGTTTAATATTTATATCTTGTGACCATTCAAGCAAAGAACAGAGAGATTCTGAGGACAAATACAAGATAGCAGCATATATAATTCTTTTCCCTTAAAGCTTTTTGTTGTATTATATATGATGGCTAAATCAGTCCTTAAGTCACTGAGCTCTCATGTATGTGTGTGATGGTAGACCCGAGTATGATAGGAAGGACAAACAAAAGGATTTTGAAGCTAGAGCAAATTTGTAACACAAGTTTAGAGTACTTTTCTCTTGCTGTGGGGTTTCTCTCAATTATATTTTCTGACAGGATGGGTGAAGTGTTGAAAAATAAAACTGAAGAAGAATATTCTGACGTATATGCATGCACTGAATTTTTTAGAATTGAGCAGCTTTTATTGTTTTTCATCTGACTAATCTATAGAGAAAAGGTACTCGTCCTGTGCAGGGATGTAAATGTTGAATTATGGCAACATTGATAATCCTCACATTAATATTACCGTGTTTTATCCAACATCAAATATCAAGTCTGGTTGGTTTGCTCAAATTGTGTTAACAACACACTTAAAAACAAACAAATGAACAAAACCAACAAAACAACAACAAAAAATGCACCATCTGTATTAGCTCCTAAGTTAGGCATCAAGAAAGAAAAAATTTCATGCAAGTTTTTAATAGTACTGATCCTTGTAAATGATGGCTGATGACAAAATTAGATTCTGGTGGATTAGATGGAGCTTGTTCTTTGGCGAGACTGAGCACAGTTTCCTAGCTGAAAATTATTTTGAAGAATGTAGTTGTCAAATACCCTACTAGTGTAAAAATTGCTAGGCATCTAATGGCTAAAGGGTTGTATATGCTTTCAGAGGAATTTTAATTTATTTTTAATAAGTCTCCTAAATACTAGAAAGAGAAGTAAATGCTGTTGGTAAACTTCTGGGAGTTTGCACATTTCCTCACCGTGTAAGTGCTTGACAGAAACATAGGGTTGTTTTTTCTAAGTCAACACAGAAGGAAATAAAATGAACATCCTAAAATAATGCATTAAAATTACAAAATCCACTAGCACCAACAAAATTACAGTAGATGTAAATACATGGTTTTCACCTTACTTTCTATTGCTAAGGTAAATGGTACATTTAGAAATTCTTTCTCTCCAAAAGACAACCAAACCAAACAAGCAAATGAACTTAATATCCTGTTAAGTATAATTGTTCTTGGTAGCTTTCTGGCGTGGGAAACAACTTATAATAATGTAATTAAATCAGTAAGGCATGGAATAATTAAGGAAAATAATTTTGATGGCTGGAAGGGCAAGACAAGGTTAACTCATAAGTAATATAGAGCAGAAAAAGTTTCTTGTCTGCAATCCAGTAGTTTATGATTATTTCTCAATATCCAGGTGAAACTTAGGGAATCTTCACCAGCTCTGGCAAAACCTGTTTTATTAAAATGTAACTCTAATATTGTACTTAATGGTTTTGATGTAAGCTTAAAAAATGTCATAGGAACAATTCTTATAGATCCTCTTCCTTACTTCTTTTGTCACATCATTACACCCACAGAGGCAATTTAAAATAAGAGTCTTTCTGTTGATGCTAGGATTTGACAAAAAGAGTAAGGAAGATGATCTAAAGCTGTTTCTATGGAAGAAACTAAAAAAAAAAAAAAACCCACAACTGTTTCTGGTATGACTTGGAACATTCCCAAGCTGCTCTGAATTTTTATGGTTTATGACATTTCCTGTTTGTTAATATCCCAAATGCAATTTATGTGACCTTGGTAGAGCTTTTCACGGCAGGATGGTACAATCATTGTGGAACTGTGCTGGAGAGGGACCTTCTTATTCCAGGGAAGTCTTTCAGGGCAGGTCTCACTCCCCTCACGCTCAGATGTGGTCTGACCAAACTGAGACGGGACAGATACTCTGACCTGCTTGTATCCAACCTACAACATTCCAAAGTAGTATTGCCAAAAGAAATATTACAGAAGCTACTAGATATTCCTTGATTTTGCTGAGAACTACAAAATAGAAATAATAAGTAACACTTTTAGGAGGGGTTTTGGGTTTTTTTAAAAATAAAAACAGGTGCTGCTAGGTGTATATATGCCTGTAACATACAGTTTTGCTCCTCAGTTTGGTGATGGAAAAGCTTTAACACAAATCCAGAAGCATCACTTTGAAGAAAATGAGAAACAAACAGATTTTTTTTGAGTCATATTTGTTTCCTTTTTCTTTTTTATTCCATGGTATGCTGACAGTCAAAGAGAGAAACAAGTCAATTAAAGATCCACTTAAATATGTTAATATGTGGGCGAAAGCGTTCAGATCTCCCCTTCCCATAAAGTTCAGACAGCACTGGATGTTGGAAGTGGTGGGAAGGATTTATGCAGACTAAGCAGATGTGTACCTTGTGTAGATTCTTAAAAGCTTTCTTACCTCTCTGCAAAAGTTAGCCATTCCATTTTTAAGCTGTTTTTGTAAGCCTCAAAACTGAAGGAAAGAAGCTTTAGTCCAAATCAGAACTTTTATGGAGGAATAAAAATTACGTAAAAAAAAAAAAGGGAACAAAAGGTAGTGATAAAAACTAGGCAAATGCACTGATCAGATGCTTTGGTCTGTCTTCAATCTAGAAGCTGATTATTAAAGCAATGACTATTTAAAAAATAATTTAATATTTTTTCTGTCTGAGTATTTGTAAAGTTGTGTGCCTGCTTTCGGTATTTATGCAGCCATCTAATATACCGATCCTGCTCCACTTGGTATCAATAACAAAACTCCCATTTAGATTATTGGCTCCATATATAATTTCAAACACAGCTGAAGAGACAATGACTCAAAAAGCTGTGAAGCTTTTGTTGTTAGAAAAGGAACTGTTCCCTTGACATTTCACAGTGACAAGCTAACTGCAGCAAAAAGAATAATATGAGTACACTTCAGGCTTCAAACAACCTTTCTACATTTTATTGCTAAAATAACTGCTTCTCAAATTAAATACTCACAATATCTTTGTTATCTGCAAATTTGGGAGCTCCTTTATTATGCAGCTGATTTCTTATTTGTTTGGATTTTCTAAGGTTTTGGGGTTGGTTTTTTTTTTTTGAGTAAGCTTTGGAAAACCTGTTCTTTAAAATTATCTTTAAAGCACAGGATCATAGAATAATTTAGCTTGGAAGGGACCTCTGGAAGTCATTTAGTCCACCTGCCTGCTTGAAGTAGGTGTTGTTACATCAGGTAGGTTGAGTAAGTTGCTGAGGCATGGGTCTGATCAAGTTTTGAATATCTCCAGGGGTGGAGATTGCACAAACTGTCTAGGCAGCCTGTTCCACTGTTTGATCACTTTGACCATCCTCGTGGTGAGAAAGATTTTCCTTGTATCTGCATGGCATTTCTTGTGTCCCCACTTGTCTGTTGCCTTGCATCCTACCACCATACACTTCTGAGAAGTATCTGGCTGTACCTTTTCTGTATCTTTCCAATAGGTAGTTGAAGACAACAAGCAGTAAGATCCTTCCTTTGTATTTTCTTCTTTAGACTGAGTGAACACAGTTCTCTCAGCCTCTCCTCAGACATCATTGGCTCCATTCCTCTAATCATCTATCTGATGGCCCTTTATTGGACTTTCTCTAGTAATGGAATGTCTTTCTCTAACTGGGCAGCCCAAAACTGGCTGTAATACTCCAGATGTGGTCTCACAAGTACCAAATAGAGAGGAAGAAATCATGTTCCTTGACCAGGTTGCTACGCTTTTGCTGAAACCACCCAGAGCCTGGTGGCTGCCTTGGCGGCAATGGCGCGCTGCTGGCTCATGGCCAGCTTGTCCACTAGGACCCCCAAGGCCTTTTCTGTAAAGCTGCTCTCTGGCTAGCAGGTGCCCTGTACTGTACTGTTGTAACTGCATTATTCCATCCTATATGCAAGACCTTGGGGTTCACGCCAACACATTTCTCAAGTCTGTTGGAAATCTGCCTACATAGTAGCCTTACCTTCCAGCATGTCAACTGCTTCCCCAATTCAGTATCATCTGCAGACTTGTTGAGGTTGCATTCCACCCCCTCATCCAGGACTTGAACAAAGATGTTATTGACCCTAGTATCGGTCCTGGAAGATGGCTGCCGGTAACTGGCCAGTGTATAAGAAATTAAAGCATCTTGAAAATATATGAGTTGCATATACATTTCAGCTCAGGTTGCTGTTACTTTGCATTTTATTAATCATCCCACATAACCGTCTTCCAGTTTTATGGTACAGTGTTTGAAAACCATGATTGATGGTGTATCAAAAATTGTATGTGTTTCATTGAGTCTGTGTGAAAGTATTGGTTCTCAATTGCAGTGTAGCATCCCAGCTACACTTGGTTTCCTTTGGTTTTCAGTGCGAAGGCTGGAAACACTAAAGTAACATGCTACTGTCAGGCTGGCCATTGGGCTCATATTCTTGCCAGTAGTTGTTTTAGTGGTTTTGTTTGTTTTATTTTTTCTCCTTGTTTCTTGTTAGAAAATCTGAAAAAGATTTCTCAGAAAGCTTTTATTCTGCTTCTCACACACTTGGTCAGTCTCTTCTGGCACCATTTAAATTGTCTCATGACAGTTCTCATATTAATAAAAGACAGATTTAACTAACTCTAGGTTTCATTCACTTTCTATTATTTACCACAGGCTCATATTTATCCCTAGTGTAAACACTCCGTTATAAAAATGAGGCCTAGGAGTTCCCCTTCACCAAATACTGGCAGATCATGTCCTTGCTTTTTGTAAAAGTCAGTCTTGCTCTTCTCTCTTTCATGCTGTTTTTTCAGAGCCTTGGTTGGTTGCCGGTACTGTCCTTTACCACATCTTCCTTTAGAAGATGCCAGCCCTATTAAGGATGAGAGCAAGCTGTAGTTTCTGCACCCTTTCCAGTTTGATCTAGCTTTAAGAGGTTTAGAAAACCCAGTTATTCTCCTGGGTGCTTTATAATGTGAAACGAAGGATTCCTTCCTATCCTACTCTGACCTTGTATCTTGGCAAAGAAAGCACAGTAAAATTGCATCTTATTTTTGGTAATTTTATGGGGTGGGACATTGTCAAGGAAAGGTTTACATGACTACAACAACACTTCTAAGCATATACAGTCTTATTTTTCTTCTCACTTCCACTGGTATAAGTGAGGAATAACTCTAGAGAGATCAAGATAATTATTTGACCGTAAAGTTGAGGTAAGACAAGAACCTGGCCCTTGCTGTTTGGAGTTTTGAATACGAGTGATGGTACAAAATGTTGCTGGAAGAATATGCTCCCTTACTGGTAAACAAAGAGTGCCAGCTCCCAAAGCATGTTCTCCTCAGAAAACTCTCTGCCCATAGAATGTCTTTGAATTTAACCAAATTCTGTTTTCTTATAGAAAGAAGATATAGATTACATGTGAATTAAATTTTTATAGTTAAAAAATGGTCAAAGAGGCTGGTTGAGTTTATTTAGGACTGGAAGGGGTCACCTGAGCCATTTGAGCATATTTTCCAGTTGATTATTGGTTTTGACATTTACCATATGGTCGTTATGATACCAATCTGCAAGAAGAACTTGGGCTTGGTGCTTTGCTGACTTGGAAGATCTTTGATGCAAAATTCAATTTATGGTCTCTCAGATGGGAAGCTAAAAAGCACCTAAATTTCAGCTGTAAAATTCTAGCTGTAAAAAATAAAATTGCACAGTAACTCTGGTTTTCTCTGTATCATTTTCAGATTCAACCTCCCTGCCCCCCCCCCCCCCCCCCGCCAAAGTGAGGTTTATAAACTTATATTTTGTTTGAACTATAAGCCTTAATAAAATATTCTAGATTTAATTAATTTTAAAGTGGCTTGTCTTTTGGAAGCTTTGAATTGCTTTTAAAAACTTTAGCTTACGCTAGCTCTTTTTCTAACTTCTGTTTTACATGATATTTGCACTGAACTACTGTCATATATCAGAAGTATTTATCTCTTCAGAGTGCCATGTATTTTCCTTCAAACAGCTGCTTGCTTTAGCTGTGCTATTTTTCTGAAATGGAATATAATTTCAGTATTTTAATATAAGATTTGATTGAAATATTGAATATTCAGTTGACCGTCATGCATTTCAAGAGCACAGATCCTCACCATATGACTATGATCACTTCTCTAAAGGTAATAACATTCCAAATGTCTGTAAAACAAGATGAAATTCAAATGTAAGTTGAAATAAAAATATCCTATCTGTACTCCTGTATTGTGTATATGTATTGTCAGAAAAGGGAAATATGCCTAGGTCCTAGCAGTCCGTTCTGTCCTTTTGCTACTTTATCATGCATTTTCTTCTTCCTTTAAGGAATAAATGTATTTAAAACTTTTTTTTTTCTTAAATATATTTAAAACCTTTTTTTATTCTTTATAGAGCCAGTATTGTGCAGAAGCGCATAATTTATTTTCAAGATGAGGGTTCTCTCACCAAAAAAATCTGTGAACAAGGTAAGGTAAAGTAAAACATCTTTCTGACTTCCTTGTGTTCTACATATTTCTTTTAATTCATTATATCAAACTAAAATTTTGAGGCCTTGAACAGTTTCATCCAGGTTCAAATTTGGGATCTTACATTCAATTATGTTCTTCCTTATCACATATACTGTTCCTCATACAATCTTCCTTGACTTCCCCTAAATGTGACACTTACAACTTTTTACCTGGTCTTCGTGTGAAACCTGTTTGTCTCCAGGGCACTTAGTTCATTGAATCCTGGGCTATTTCATCCTTTCCTAAACCTAAGCATTGCAGTTGGTTATTGCATCCCACTGGAGAATTTATATGCTTTGGCTGTCCAGAAATTTCAAGCCTGTTGTGTTTTGAGATCAACTGAGGTTTCGTCCATATCAGAAAAGGGCCAGAAACAACCCCATTTTGAATCTGAAGACTACTGAAATAGTAGTGCCTTCTTACTTAAAAATATAAATTTAAATCATTACATCCACTTATAAATATGATCCAGGTATTTCAGCCTAACTTAAAAATAAACAAAAAAATATGTGTTTAATTCAAATTTATTTATTGGAGTGTTTATTATGGCAACTTTGCTGTCATCTGTTGATTTTGAGTTGTAACCATTTTCAATGGATACTTTGCTGCTTTTTCAGACTCAGCCTCAGAGGGTGTGACTGACAAACCAATTTTAGATTGTTGTGCCTGTGGAACTGCCAAATACAGGCTAACTTTTTATGGAAACTGGTCAGAAAAAACACATCCGAAAGATTTCCCACGTAAGTATCATTCTTTTACTATTGTTGTGCCATATGGGGATTGTTAAGAGGGTTGGAGCTTATTGCATGATACAACATTACTTATTTACAGCTCAGCAGTGTAAATTATGACATATATAGAATACTGCTAACGTTCAGTATTGAAAATCCATGGATCTTTCTGCGAATGCTACACATTACAAATAAATTCTATTGATTTGCCTGACGTTTTGAACTGAGGTGTGTATGAGAATCACATTTTCAAGATTTTCCACATTTTCATTGTGGTGAGGAAGGTTAGATTTGGTTTGGGTTTTTTTTAGTGAAAGCTTAGACTGGCTTATAATGTACAGCTAGGAAATGAAATTTTAAGAAAAAGGCCACAAAGGATGGGCAACACACTAACATTTTGATTCTACAACCATGCCAATCTAGCCAGTATGTTTTTCTTCAAAGTCTTTTGAAAGATTCCAGTTAGTTTTGGTGAGCCCTGAATCTTGCTGCCCAAGGACATTAATTAGATATATAGACCTTAGAATATTCTGTCTTCTTTGTATTTGCTGGTTGAATAGACAGATAAAATACACGTACTGAGCTTTGCCTGTCTGGGTTTTTAAAGTTTCTGAACTACAGAATCAGTATTCTTGTTGTAATAACCGAAGTAACTGTAAAAGCTAAAATTACAAAAATGTGTATTAGGCATTTGTTCTTTCATTACTGACTCCACAGTCTGTGGCAATAAAGGCTAGGAAGTTATTTGAGAACGTGAGTCACATTTACTTGGTCTTTAAACTTTGTTATGTTTTCTGTGGCTGATGTTTATTATACAGAATTCATATATCATTTTTTTTTTATTATTGTCACAGTGTCAGAATATCGTCATATAACTCAAATATGGTTTATGTGTCAATCAGCTCATAGTTTTAACAGCCTAAGCAATATTGCTTATGTTGAGTCTCTCATACAATTTAAGTTGAATGTAGCATTGTTCGAATATTATTTGTCAGCATAATACATGGGAGATAAAATAAACCAAAACCAGTAACTGCAGGAATGCTCTTTTAGGCTATTGGATGATTATGTATCTGCTGAGTGTGACACTTTATATGCATTATTTGTATGGATTCAGCTGGTGGTTAGAAATAGGGCATGAGAAAATGATTGAAAACTACGAAATTAGTGTGACTTAATGATGTAATATTGGGGATAAATGGTCTTTTCTTTTAAATCCAAGTCAGTGAACACATTAAGGGTATGGGTGCATAACTGAAAGTAAGCAAGTTGCAATAGTTTGCCACAATAGTTTGCCACAATATTTGACTCTGTAGACTGCTATCTCTCCTCAGTTACAAAATGGTGAATTACATTAAAGTTTTACTTAAAAAACTGGAAAAGTGAAAAAATAACCATATAATGCTAGCAGGATTAAGCCCAGTAACAACAGCTGATAAGATTTTACATTGAAATTTCTGAAAGTGGAGAAACAATCTCATCCAGATGTAGTGATGTTAAAAATGAAAACTAGTCATCAACATTATTCTTCAAAATGTTGAACTTGTGCAGTAATTACACTAAAATAAAATGCTATTCATGAAGAACTGTGGTAAATCACTAATTATTTGCCAAGCCATCACATAAAAAATTGTGCTCTACTCTTATACCATCAGTATGGCTGAAATAGAAAGCAGATCATAAAACTTATTAGTTTGTGTCTTTTCTTTAACTTATCTTCTGACTTACTTTAAAAATCCCTAAATAATATGTACTCTGTTGCTTAGCTTTTCTTCAAAGAAGTGCTTTTGCCAAATAAAGTATTTTCTTTTGCTATCACACAAAAATGTTTCTGGAAGGTACAGTGCAAATCTTTTAATTCTATTTTGAGGTTTTCACAGATTCAATGGATTAGAAATAATTTTATGTTTATTATACCAGTGCAATTAAAATACCTCTGTTCCATTGAATTTAAGTGTGTATTGTCTGTTTAGGAGTTATCAGATGCGCCTACTCTATAAATCATTGCTTAGAATGAAACCACTGCAATACAATCTTGTTCTGAGTGTGCCAACCATAGAATGAATGGAGAGAGGTGTACCACAGCTGTAGAAAGGGTTAAAAAACTAATTCTTAAAACAATTTTACTTTCATGGGTCTCAGACAGACTGAAAAAAAAATTAAACTGATTTGCAAACTAAGGCTTAAAAAAAGTGAGCATGCTTTTCAAGTAATTTTTGCAAGTTATCACAAGTCCTGATAATAGGACTAGTGGAAGCTGAGTATTTCATTTGTTATTAAATCTGGCTCAAGGGGAACTATTAAATTTCCTATCACATTTTGCGAGTCAGAAATATTTGTATTTACATATGCAGTGTGGCTTAAAAGCATTTATTCTTTCTGGGTATCACCCATATATGATAATAAATATATATGCTCTCCATGATGATTTGATATGGCACATCTATGAAATATGTCGGAAGATACATTCTCATGTTGTGATGACACCTTAATCTTTATGCAAAAATACACGTATAAGTGTGTAAATTGAGAAACTATTCGTATAAAAAGGAAGTGAAATAACGCCATTGGAAAGCTGTCAGTATTCTGTTTGCTGTCTTAGGAATTGGGTAGCGTCATTGCACTGGTGATGCAAAATAGATCTGGCCTCGTACTGCTCAGATTATTTCATGTAGAGAAGTTTCTTTAATGTTTAGGGGAAAAGGTTTAAGAAGCTATATTGAGTTGTCTCTTCATTCTCATAAAAAATGGGAGGTTCAAGATGAGGAGTGAAACTTTTGCAAACGTCGTACAGATTTTGTAAAAGGTTTAGGGTAGATGTAGTATACTTCAAACAGCTCATTTGGGCAAGTAGGTGGGCCAGCTGCTTTCTCCGCAGAGCCAATATCTTTAAGGAGACGTGTTTAGTGGAAGAGGCTGGGCTCTGGTTGCAAAGACAGCAGATGTTCTTGATCTGTTTAGGATAGGGAGCGTGAGAAGCTTTGGAGCACGTGGAACAGTTCATTATCCATTTTATTAAAGACTTAAAGGCACTGTGGTTCCTCTCTGTAGTGATACATTTTTCTTTTGTAGGGACCATGTGGAACCTTCTCTTTCAATAAGTTTCAGTAAGTGTCACTTACTGTGTTTCAGGGAAAGCTTCTGTCTATGACTTGTGAGATAGTTAGACCTGTGTGCTAGGAAGAAAGAATGGGCAAAACTGGTGGTCCCATCACTGGAGCTGAATGACAGTATCTCTCTGTGGTTTGACAAAGTGCCAGTGTATATTTAAGGAACAATTACTAGATCTTAGCTCAAGAAACCATCTTCTGACACTGTAGTCTCTTCAGCTATTACCTGGGCGGGGCAGAGGTTTAGTTTTGTTTTTTCTCCATTTGGGGCTCAATTACTGATTAGCTTTAATGGACTCTGAAAACATCAACCCTACTATATTTCAGAGCTCAGTAGGTGTATTTTGGTCCAAGTTTAGCACTAGGGAAACTATGGAGGCTTTGTTTGCTGTGTTGCTAGGCTATCTCCCTCATCTGTCTATTCTGCTTGCTACACTCTAGCTTTTTTCCCCTAGCATTGGAGTTCATTTTTTGTTTCTAATTTATTTTCTGTTTTCCTGCGATTAGGTTCCTGCATCTGACTTTATCTATTCAATTCTCTACACTGTCTTTTTCAATCTCGTTGTCACACCTTTCACATCTTAAATTTGCATTCCTTTTGTTTACTTCATTATTCATTTTTCATTCATTTATTCTAGTTTTCAGCTGTTTTTGCTGCTACTCTCTACCTTTTGCATTGCAAAGAAAAATGTTAAATATTGTCTCATTCCATCATTCTGTCTTCCTCATCTCCTACAGTCTTTGCACTGTTACCAGACTGCCTGCTTGTGTGAGCAGTTCATTTTCTCACCCTTTTCCTTTAAGCCCCTATCTTTGCAGAGTGTTATTTGACACTTAAGTGAATTCATTTTTATTTCCAGTACTGTGGGACTTCTGTGACTCCTTATTTCTGCTCGATTCTCTTTTCAATTCCATCAGACCTCTCTTAACATTTTCTCTTTAAACTTTTACATTTTTTTCTTTTTCTGTTCAAGAAGACAAGAAACAAGAACAGGAATCCTTTTGCCTAGCTCTATGAGAGATTTGAGCAAGCAAACTCAGTGAATATAGAATCCCCCAAATTAACTCCTTTGCTCCCTTCCTAAATTAAAGGCAACCCCTACTAATGGTTGGGGTGAAGGTGGAGGAAGGAGACATGGTACATGTATAATTTAAGTATGCAGAAGCAGAAAAAACAGCTATGTCAGTGCCAATAAGAGCAGTTCTTTACCAGTATTTCAAAAGTTTCCTGGAAGAAGTGCTGGACACCATTTGCCCATAGAAAGCAAATGTTTCACCTCTGTTTCAGCAGGAAGCTGCTGTGGGAAGCTTCTGGCTGTAAGCCTTTTATAGCTCTGTGCCTGAGAATGTTTGGGCACAAAGCTATTTAATGATAGTGTAATCACGCTTATATCTACCTTTTGCTGGTAATCTGCTGTCACCACTCAAACACAACAAATCTAGCGGACTGTTAGAAACCAGTGTCTCTCAGTAAGAATTGACTTGCTGTTAAATCTTTGAGTGACCGCTGAAGTCTTCCCTTGCAGGTTTCATTCTCAAAAATATTTTACATGGAAACCTAAAATTAAAGGATTCTTAAACTTCCTGAAGAAGTGAAGTCTTCGGTTAAGAAAAAATATACTAAACCTACCTGTTTGGGGGGGCTGCTTGATTAGCCAGAATACAATCTTTCTCACCATTTCTGCCTCTGTTGTTATATCCAATAATTACTGACACTTTATGCTATATTTCTGTAGTCCACTGGCTTGTTCTTATTGCTCTAAAGATATGGTGTATTGATGTAGTGAGAACTGACAGCATGCAACAGATGCAAAAGCTTGGTACTGGTGAAGACTGGGCACTTTAAAACTTTCACTTTAATAAAAAATTAGGAATTTTGCTTTGAAGCTGTCTTGATGGTTGATTTTTTTTTTGTCTTCCCTCTGAAAGGACGCACCAACCACTGGTCTGCGATCATTGGTAGTTCTCACTCGAAGAACTACATCCTTTGGGAGTATGGAGGATATGCTAGTGAAGGTGTCAAACAAGTTGCAGAATTGGGGTCCCCAGTAAAGATGGAAGAAGAAATTCGACAGCAAGTAGGTGTAATTTAGTGCATACTTTAAAAAATGCATCCTACCTTGGCCTGTGAATGGTTTGTCATTGGCAATGCCTGTGAATGTCATTTTGCTGGCTAATTTTCAGTTAAGCAGATTAGGAGATCTACCTTTCTTTCTAGACTCATTCTTACTCTGGCAAAAGTTTTTGTCTGTGAAAGGACAAGTAAGTTACAGTATTCTGAACTTAGAAAATCTATGTGGTATGCAAGGCATAAATGAGAGGTAAAAAAGTAAAATTCATCTTTCCGGGCTTAATCGTGAAGACACTTAGAGTTTGTTAAAGGAATACCATGAAGACAGCAAGCTGTATTCCTTTTTGAAGTGGTGATTTTTAGTTTATAGTATATTGCAGTATTTTTTTTTTTTAAGCACCTTATTTGCAATTTTCTGCAGATTCTTTCAAGTTAGAAAAGCTCTTACAGGAGAGTGAGGTGATTTTTGTTGCTGAGCAGGAAAGCTTTACACAACTGCACTAACAATATTTGATGAATCAGGATTATGGTTTAAGGGCAAAAGGGCCTTTACAGTGTATCATCTTACAGGGGACTGATTCAGCTGAACAGAAATCAATCTTTCAAATAGTTTATAGATGATTTCATTTTGTTACATCAAGTAACAAGCAACCAAATAAAATATACCAGGACATGGTGATGATTATTATTAGGATGTCTACCTCCACGAAATTTAAGAGCTCAGTGGAAACTGAGCTCAGTTATAAGACAGAAAGAATGTAAATATTACTACATATAATAGAGCTATATATATAATTTTATGTAGATGTATGTGTGTGGGTAAGTGCATACATAATATATAGTTATGATTGCTCCACATGGGAGAGAAGGCAGAAATTGCCCCCAACAGCTTATCACCTTGTACAGACAAGACAGGAGCAGAAGGGAAACAGCATTCAGTAAGAAAAGTTAAAGGCAGAAAAGTTAAAGACAGATCTGGTTTACTGGGGTCTCTGTCTGATTCCGCTTTCCTGACTTTCCCCCCAAACTGATAAAGTGATACAAGTGAGGAGGAGGCCTAGTCTGAGGCAGAATAGTCAGGTGGGGTAGCAGGGACACACTGCAAGGGACAGCAAAATGGGAGCCAAAGAGCTTGTTTTGGCATTTCATGTGCCTGCTTTGCTATGCCAGCCTTTAGCATGCCGTGAGAGGTGTGACTTAATATCTAATTGATATGCAATATTTTTAATGTCTTCCTGGGACACTTTCTGCTTCTGCCAAATGTACTGAGAAGTAAAGATTTCAAAACAGCTGGAATTTTATAGAAGTTTTTGTGTTTCGATCATTCAATGCCCATTCTTTTTATAAGGTACAAATTTTAACAATAAAATAAAAATAAGAATGGAAAATAGTACTTTACGCTTCAGTAATCAACAAAAATACCTTTCCCTATTAATCAGTATTTATGTATCACAAGCATGCTTTCCTTAATTATGTTTTTCAGAGAAAATTATTCCTTAATTTTGAACACATTTAAGAAACCCTCTTTACCTACAATCATTTTTGCTATATTTGTGTGGATCTTTCCTATATTTGATACTTCTGAATATGAAGTCAGCAAAACTGAAATCAGTATTTAGGATGACAATGTTGATCAATAATATTCACTTTTGGTAACTGCTGCGTGTTAAAGAGAGAGTATTTCGAGGCCTCCTATATAACACTTAAATTATATAAAAAGTTGTAGAGAGAGAAAAAAAGATTCAATTATATTTCTATAGACAGTGTAGAACAACCTCAAAGACTGTTTCACCCACAGGAAAACTTGTATAGTGAAAGGCTTTACATTCTGGGTTTCATTTGCTGTTTTGTGATGCTTAAGTGTATATAATCACGGTACAAGAACAGCTAGTGTGTTTGACAAGAAACACACCAAACTTCCCAAACCAAGTAAAATAAAATAAAAACAGTTTATAATTTAATATATTAAAGGGATACATAAGGAATATGAAAGGGAAAAACGTGTTGAATATGGGGGGGAGATGTGATGATGGGTACATTATTCTCTTTATTGTATAATAAACCTTTGGCATACCTGGGAATAGAACGTAGGCCTTGATCCTAGATAACTTGCCTTTGCACCTTTGCTGAGAAGTGGCTGGATTTTATCCTAGCAACACTATATAAACCCAGATGGATTAAAATTATAGCAGAGTATTCCATATACCACATGTAATTTGTAATTTTTGCTGCTTACTTGGGAAATCAAGTTTTTCTCATAGTAGGTCCACAAGAAATAAAGAAAATCAGCTTAATTAGTATCTTTGTACTAAAAAAGAGAGACTTTCTTTGCACAGTCTTCACAAATACTTTATAAATAAGTGTTTGGCGCACGTGAATTGTAACTACACAAAGATTAGGTCTGGTCCAGAAGCAGCAGGGGCATGGGGAGAGCATGGGATGAAGCACAAGTAGAGAGGTGCAGTTGTGAAAGGTCATACTGAGCATTGGTGGAAAAGGCAATGAATTTGAAGGGAATATGGAAAAGAATGAAAATCATGACTCTTTCTGCTTTCCAAATTCTGCGTTCTTTGTCGTTATGTGCCATGTATTTGCAAAAAGGAGATGTATTTATACGCTGGATTCAAATCAGAGGTGATCATGACTTTTAGAGTACATAAAATGGCTAACTGGCTACAATTTCAGGGGCTGCTGAAATCTCACATGAAATTAATGAATGTCGCAGTTCATTTCAACATCGGGCTTGTCTGAGTGTGTCAAACCTGCAGTAATTCCCCTGATTCTCCTGGTTCAGTCTAATCCAAGTAGTAAATGAGTGTTGCAACTGGGTATTACCTAGAACAATACAGCGTATCAACAAACACCATAACATTTTTTTCGAGTTTATTTGTCTTTTTGTTTCTTTTTATCATGTGTTTAAGCTGCGCTAGTATTTTTGAGAGATGCTGAGGTAAAGTTCTACAACCAGGACAGCAGAGCTAGTAATGCCAGGAGCTAATTTGCTGACATTTCATTCAGGCTTTTCTTTTTTTTTTTTTTTTTTAATTGCACTTTCTCCCTTGCAATATCCCTGCCTGCCTTGAAATTTGGTAACATTGTTTCCTCCCCCACACTTCCCAATCTACCTCAGGATCCATTTCCCCCTTTTACACTTCTTATTCTACCTTTATTTCCCCTGTCTGTCATCTTCCCAGCCTTCTGCTGTGGGGTGGTGGGAAGATGCAATTCATTAAAATCACCCTCCCAAGCTGCTTCTGAGGTTTTTGAAAACACAAGATTGGCAACTTTTGTGCTTAATTCTGCTGCCTGGACCCAGACCTCTGTGCAGCAGCGCGGGGCTGGGGCCGTAGCCCTCGCCTGCAGCATGCCCGCAGCGGGTAATGCACTTCTTAGAAGGCCAGACTTGGGTTTGGAAATCTGCTGTGTGTCTACTGTGTTTTGTGTGCAGTTTCTTAGGTGAATACATAGACACATATTTATGTAACCAGCGTCTGTGACATTGACATTATCTAAGGTTTTATGAAGGGAAAAAAAAAATATATCTAATGATTTTTATGAATTATTACTAAAAAACTACTGTCCATGTATGAAACAAAGAAAAAGTCTTTCTTTAAACAGAGCTTTGTTAAGAAGCGTCCTAACAATTTTGTGCCATTAACTAAAGATTCTCAAAGGTGAACATTTCTGCTCCCCATTTGACAGACTGCTGAATCATCATCAGCTTTTCTTCTTGACTGAGCACCTTCGGATGCTCTGATTTGTGTTGTTACTGTAAAGAGCCTGTGTGATATTTTTGCATGGATGGTCCTTGGTACTGTAAACTTGCTTTGTAGTTTGTTTATCTGGGAGAACTTAAAGGAACTAATCAGCCTTTTTGTTAAACTTTTCCTGGCAGCCTGGAAGGAAAGCCACAGCACATAAGAGTTTTACTAAAACAATCTGTCAAGTGGCTGATGTGTGCAATAGGATAATTCATGCGTTATACTTCAGGGGTTATAAATGAACAAACAAAGGATGGAAAAGGAATTATGCGAGCAAAAGAATGTTCACTGACCTCATGTATCCCTGAAATATATTCACTCTTTCACTTTGTTTTCAGAAACTCTGGTTTGCCCAGAACCTGTTATTTGATAAACTGCCTGGACAGAAACAAGTACAGAATTTAAAAGGGGAATTCTGCACCCATATTGTGATTGCTCTGTTTAAACAAAAAAACCAAACAAGATGGTTAAAACGTGAATCAAAAAGAATAAAGTGTAATGCTAAATGTCATATCCTAGGCAGATGAAACAAGATTAAAATAGAGACATAGCCACTCCTCTTTGATTTAAATGTCTCACACCTTGAGAGAACCCATTTGGTTTTGCCTAATTGTTTTAGGATAAATACTAGGTCATTTTGCTGCCATGTTTTTAAAAACCAGGATAAGTAATATTCTGTACCTTGCTGCTATCTCCAGGAAACGCAGTTTGTACTCTCTGCTTATTCCCTATGGACACATAGATGACATTCTTACAGATTTGCTTTAATGCTTTCTGAAATGTCAGTAAGTGGGATGCCTTTTTCCATTGTCTTCAGTAGCCTCAGATTAGAGCTGACTATACCTCCAGACCTTTGAGAAGAGCAAGTTCTGCTTTCCAGTAAGATGCTTGTAAATTTTTTGACACATGATAAGTTATGTGAAGAGATATTAATTGAAGATGAAACCTGAAATATCCAAAACTTTCTACAGAATAAAATATGTAATTGTTATGATTCTGTCCAAACGTTTATTTTCACAAAATAGTTCTGGTTTGGATTTTTTTAAATATAACCATGCAATTAAAAAAAAAAAAAAGAATAGGGAGTCAAAATTAAAATAATTTCATTGTTGGATTTATCCTGATTGATTGACTTTTTTGATAAATGTAATTTCAGTATTTCAGTGGAATAGTTTCTATTTCATTACCTGTTTTGTAACACAGCACTATGTTCTTCCATAGAAAAATGGGGTCATTAGATTTTTCTGACTGAAGCTGGTAAATCACCTGAATTACAAAGAAGAATCTGTAGTATATTGATTACATTTTGTTATAGTGCTAGGCAAATTATTATTGTGTTTACTGAAACAGGCTCAAAATTTTGCTTTTTGAATTATCTGTTATTGTGTGCTTATAGAAGTGAAAATTAGCTAACCAACCAGTGAGGTTTAACTGAGTTGCACTTGTGCTTGACAGAACGCTAAAAATTCTCCCTGAACACTTAAGCTTCAGAGACCGTGATACCCCTAACAAGTGCTTTGCACTTAAAAGCTGTGATTGCTACAGAAGTAGTTTAGTCTGCGCTTGTTTAAAGTAGCTAAAAAATTAGTGAAAACATGACGGCTTGGCCTTCATTGCAGGTGGAGATTAAAACATATACAGGACTTAGACTATTTTGCCATATATTACTATTGCTATTTCTGCTACTATTGTTACTCATGAAAACTAGAAGAAATTGGCCAGCTGGGATGTCTACCTTTGCTTAACCAAACCTTCAGTGAATGGTGTCAACATACCCACAGGACCCCCTTCCTCCTCAGTCCCCGAGAGGGGATTTGAGTTCCCATCCAGTTTTCAGAGGCACCAGCCTCTCTCTGTCAAGAAGACAGGACCACTTAGGAAATATTAGTATGGCCATAAAGTCTCATATGAAAACTACAGTCACTGTTCTTGTAAATAGTCCAAAAGCCCTTTAGGTTTCTGTGCAAAGTCCACAGAAATTTTCAGTAGATTTTGGACTTGGTCTAACAGTGAAATAGTAAACACTATCCCAGCATGCTTTCTACTTTAGTTACAGCCTGACTGCATGTTTTTAATGCTGTATTTAATCTAATTCTGGACAGATCAAGCTGTTTGATTGTAAATTTGTATCTAGACTTTTGTTTGCTCAGTTAGACTCCTCTATTGCTCTGTGCATACACCTCTATTGTGAATTATGGTACTTTTTATGCCTTTTGAAACTGTTAAGTGGTAGATTTTCCATCCTTTCCTTTTGGAAGATATACCTTATATAATAATTTAAAATCTCTGGCATGTTGGTAATTAGAAGTTTTGAAATGCCTGTTTACTATGCTAAATTTCTGCCAAAAAGAAATTGTCTATTTATGTCATAAAGGGAAGCTTTATCTACCAGTAAATAACTCATGCAACAGAACACTTCTTCTACGGTGGCTTCCATCTTTTAATAAACTTCTGTTGGAAACAGTAATTAGGATGATTCACAGTTTGTGTTGCTTTCTTTAAAAAAAAAAAACAAACAAAACCTGTTCATCACAATTGCATTCTTTTTTTTTAGTACTTGATAATAATAAAGATATGCTTCTCTAATAAGAAATAAAGCTGATGTTGAATGCTGTGCCATTTTGCTCTTTGTGGCCATATGATTAATTGCTGTGAGCATGATACTAATGTAGGTCAAAGTACAGCATTCATTTTGAAAAGACACATCTAAAAGGTGCCTTTTTTTCTGACAACTACTGAAATACAAAAAAAAACCTTTAAAAATAATATTTAATTTTCTTTATATCTTACTAGTGACTTATAGGCCAGATACTTAGAGGTCACTTCACTTTAAAAGGAAAGCCAGAAAGAGAAAATCAACTTTTTTTCTGGCATAACAGTAAATAAATGGTGTTTCTACAAATCTTTATTCTTCTGAAGAAAGTATGGAAAACCCCAAATTTAAATTTTTTCACTAAGTTTTATTTCTGTAGGCTTATATAAACAACATAGTCACTGTATGTTCCCATCAGTAAGCTAGTATTTGTTTTCAATAGTTGCTGTAGTCTCTAACTGGAATTACATTGCAAAAGTTTTGATTGTTTATGCAACTGTTAAGCAATTGTGTTTTGGCTTTATAAATAACTAAACATGTGGAATGTTCACTTTGAGATACCAAAAAGAAAAGAAACATTCAGCTATGAACGTAAAATAAAAAGTCATGTCTTTTTTTTAGTAAAAGTGTCACTCCCATTTCAGTCACAAAAACTATTGTTTAGTTGGTGAAAATAGTCCCTGTAAATACTACAAAATACGTATCATTTTTACTAATTCTGAATAGTACAAAGTACTTTCAGTTAGTCTAAAAGCCATTGAAGTTAAGCACTCTTTTACAAAATCAAGCTCTGACAAATAAATATTAAGTGGTGTATTATTTCCTGGGCCGAAACATGAAAGATTCAACTTACTTTTAATAGTTCATGCAGTCAGCCAATAAAAATGAATAGGAAAATTTGTGCTTATCTGAGTACTCTGAAAATATCATTGTGCTATGGATAAGCTCTTAATCATTAGAGCACAGCCCTTATGCCACTGTTACTCCATGTGTGGTTCTTCTATTTGGAGGATCGTAAGAGCTGGCAGATACTGAACACATTTTGTGCAAAACATCCTTTTTATGATTGTGGTAATGTCCCTGGTTTAGAACACTAGGCAAAATATAATTCTGAAATTGTATTTACCCTTGGGTCAAAACTTTAGCAAAATAGTGGCTTGGTTAACAGTGCTTTTTCAAGTTTTGTCGAGTTGCTTTTTGCCAGGTTTAGTAACAAGAACAGGAAAATGCTGAAAAATTACTGGAAGCTCACTCTGTCAGTAGACTTGTAAGTCTTAGTGAAACATTCTGGTTACCATTGCTCATTTGGATTTGTGGTACATCTTTAACCCACTTGTATTAGTTATGTGCAGAGCTAGGCCAGGTGCCTTATCGTCATAGAGAAGTGAAGATCCTTTCTGCTGTTAAAGATCTGTGAAAATCAGACGGAGAATTTTTGCACTTGTGATCTACAAACTGTTAAACGACTGTAGTTTTGTTCTGTAATGGATGGGTGTTTCCCTTGCAAGAAACAGCCTTTGCGATTTAACATGACTGGTGCAGTCATGCCATAGCAAAGATGACAGGCATGTGCTATTGTTTCAAAAATTCTGTCTCAATATACTGGGGTGTATAATGCATTGCAGGAAATTTCTTAATCTACTTAAAATTAGGAAATGCTTTTGGAAATTGTCAGTACTGAAGAGACTCCTGTTAGGACATTGTTTTCATACAAAATAACCTCACGTTGACTTGTGCACACTGCATGTAGTTATGCCATGCAAATGTAACATCAAAAGCACTTCTCCCTCCGTTGAACACCTGGCCTGTGGTCTGTCCATGAATCGATCTCCAGTCTGCTCAGAAATGTGGAATTTCCCCCCAGTTAAAGTGGCCTCCAGTCCAACATTTCCATTCTTCAAGGCAAATAATTTTAAGGAGTGATATTCTGTCAATGGCAGGGACACTGGCACCCTCCTGAGCATTCCCAGGAGTCAATGGCTGTTATGAGGTGAGCTGGGCTTCCCTCCGCCCGCCGCTGGGTGAAACTGCAGGAGGTTGTTGGCTAAGGCCTTCTTTCTTAACTCCTTTTCTCAGAAGTTACTGACAATCTCCTGTCTTCCCTCATTCCTTGTCAGCTGAGGACTGCTGATTGTTCTGGTAATAGACAAGTAGAGATGATATTGGGGGGGGAATCTTTTTTTTTTAATTTTTTTTATTTTCTGTGCTTTTAACAGCAGTTACTATTTGATAAAAAATAAGGCAGCTTGACTTTTAAAACTCCAGGTTGCGAGCTCTCATCTTGCTTAATGAATTCCAGAGGTTTCACACCTCTAACTTGTATGGGAGTCTCTGAAGTTTTGCCCTCTGAATAATTACTCAGTTATTGATATGAAACAATTTGCATAACCAAACAATGAGTTAAGGTTTTATCAGTTAGTTCAACAGTTAGTTTCCCTTTCATTTACCTTAATTTGCCTTGCTGCTTATTTTCTTCCAATTATCACAGACCCTCCATTTCTAATATAAAACAGAAAGAAATACAACTTTTCAGTAAAATCCAATAATCAGGTTCTTTTTGAATAAAAAAACCTTCAAACGAGGTAGAATTCTTTTTGCAGAAGACAGACCCTTCAAGAAAAACAATTAGGTTTAACTCAAAGACTAGTCTTCCCTCAGTGAATTCTGATGCTAAATCTTGCAGAAATGGGACCAACAAAAATTCCTACCCTTTTTTAATGTCTATAATATTTGAGATGCCCATCAAAGCTTATAAAGATTTTCTCTGTCTCTTTGATAACTGCTTGGATTGCAGTAAAGCAATGCTAGAGGAGGAAAACAGTTGCTTCTGCTTCTGGTAGATTCATTCATTTGGACAGTATGCAATAATTTTAGCTCTCCATGACACAGACATAAAAGTGACTAGGAAATGTCGTCTGTTCAAGACAATATGATTGGATTGCTAGACATTATTTGCTAATTTTGAAGTCTTTTAAAATGTCTTGCCTTTTCATTTCCTGCAGTTAGATTTTATCATACTGTTCTGCTGTCACAAAATTATTACTATCCTGTAGCAGATTCATCCAGTGGAAAGATGCGATGAAATGACTTTCTAATTATTTTCTTTCAGTCTACCACTGTAGTACTTTTAAAACATGGACATGTCAGCTGCATTGATTCTTCTTGTGCAGCTAACACTGAGGGACAAAC
This sequence comes from Aptenodytes patagonicus, assembly GCF_965638725.1. Taxonomy (NCBI): domain Eukaryota; kingdom Metazoa; phylum Chordata; class Aves; order Sphenisciformes; family Spheniscidae; genus Aptenodytes; species Aptenodytes patagonicus. The sequence continues at coordinate 10,091,082 of NC_134955.1, forward strand.
TCCATCTGATAGCAGAATATCAGCACTCCTAACACAAGACTTTGGTCAGAGAAACCAAAGTCTGATCTGGATTTATTACTCACAACTACTCTGTTTTGGAATGGCAGCTCTAAATCCTAACAAAGCACAACAGATGCATTTGCGGAGCGACTCTAAGGCACGCAGGAACTGTCTTACAGCGACATAAGCAGCATGTTAAGTAACATAAACTGCAGAAGAGCTAACACCAATAATGTCAACTTGTTTGACGAGCATGTACAGCAGATGCTTAGGCTCCTCCTCCCCTGGGAGACATTGCCTAAACTCCCGTTGACTTTAGCGAAGTCTGTTTTATGAGGGTCAGGCAGGGTACCACTAAAAATTAGATTAGGGAAGAGTCTACTTCTCTCTGAATACTTTCATCTGCAGTGGCTTAACCTGTGATTAAAATGCAGTGGCTGCATAGCCAGTGGCATTCAGCTGCCTATTAAGGAGGTGCTGCAAGCACTAAAGAAATGCCTGAACCCTCATTAGCAGCATTTGTCAGGAACCACAGGATCTTCCCCTGTTTTCTCTCTTGTTGCCTTGTAAACATTGTTCAAAGGAACAGCATGATATAACAGCTGAACCTGAAGAGTTCTACTAGCTCATTTGACTTGCAAATGCTTAATTATTCAGATAAATTTTCAACTTAAACAAAAACTAAGGAAAAAAACCCACAATGTCAAGTTCATCATTCTGGCATTAGCTTTTTAGAGTTTTTTTGTTTATTTACTGTGATTGTATCAGATGCTTATTTCCACCTAAATTCCAGCAGAACACTCAGAAAAATACCATGTACAAATATAATACATATTTCAAAAACAAATTTGGATGCGAATATATGAACGTTACTTGGCCTGTGTCATTTTCTAAGACAGCTCCTCTCAGTTAAATATCTAGATCACAGATACTGATTTCAAAATCTATTTATTGCATTTAATATGCCATGAATAGGCATATTCAGGTATTATGTTACATATGTATTAATATGTAATAAATCAACTGGCCCGAGTCACTGAGTAGGGAGGTTATTCATCGGTCTTTATTTCAACTTTTAACTTTGTTTTCTTAGATTACTTTTCCAGTCTGAATCTGAAAGGACTCTAATGTGTTGTAGTTTACTTCAGTCAAAAACAGAAGCAGGACTACTTACTTTTAGGTGGGGGAAAGTGCTGTTGACTAGTCTTTAGCTCAGGAAAGAAGGCATGCTTGCAGATTGTACGTTTCTTTGAAGTTCACCAGTCAAACATTGACATAAAATAACATAGGAATGAATTTAGGAACTGTAATATATGCTGCGACCTGAAACAGATTCAAGAGTTAACACAGGACTCAGATGAAAATGTCTGTTACTGTAATTAATTTCTAGTTACAAACTCTCTGGATTCCTTTTAAAAAGATGTTATTGGATTCTCTGCCAGTCATCTCTCTCCTTTAAACATAGCTCAACTCATTCATTATATTCTTGCTTCAGTCAGTGATATCTTCAAATAAATACCATTACTTATATCGTGGGCCATATTCTGCTATTCCAAGAACATTCTGTGGAAAAAACCTATGCAGAGTTATTGGAAAGGAGACAATCAAGAGTAGAGTGGAATATTTGTTACCTGCATTGACATTCACCAATATTTGATGACAATATTGTAGCATATGATATAAAATATTGGGCTCAAAAGTAGGTATATTGATAACTAAAAATATTCTATAGAAAATGTGTTTTCAAATAATAATCTGGAAATTTATGTGAGATAGTAACCTGTATCCCAGCATGTAAGTCGATGCTTTGCCAGGATAAACACCGAGTACCTCAAATGCTTATTTTCTTCTTTGTAAGAGAAAAGAGGCTAGCACTGTACCTGGAGTGGTTTATGAGGTGCTTAAATACCATATACCTTACCTATATTGTAAGTCATCTAATTTGGACAAGTCAGTTTATTCCTTTTATCATATTTTATTTTATACAATAATAGTCAGTCTTGGGAAAGGAAAAAAAAATAGCTAAGTGGCTGGATAAATTATTTTATTTGTAGAAATGAAATGCATCTTAAAATTATCATCTGTGCTATATTCCCTGTAAGTTGGTAATACTAATTTAGATGTTGAGGATACAGTGATTTTTTTGACACTCTCCCCTTCTTTTATAACTGACTTTTTGAATACTTTCAATACTTTTAATACATTCAGTACTTTAAAAAGATCTTATTTAAGAATAAATATCAACATAGGAAACAGAACTCATTAAAATAGTCTCTATTTTTAAATTCCATTGAAATATGGAAAGGAGAAAGATTATTAAGAATTTTTTATTATAGACTGAAAATATACTTGGACTACATAGTTCATAAAGTTACTTTGATACACAAACCGGATAAACTATTGATATTTGTTGCAGGTTTGGGGATTGGTTATTGAATATCTGACAGATAGATCTGCCTGTAAACCAAGCAAGGATTAAATAAGTGTGAGTGCATTTGTGTCTTTGACATTTTAAATTGCATGATATGAGATGGGATTTATTGCTCCTATTTGGATATAAATTCCTATATTAGTTGACAGTGGAGTGATAGTGGAAGAGGATGGATGATTTCTTGAAGACTATAATTTTCAGCATACATAAATCAGAACTGTAACTTTTCATTTCAAACATGCTTATTAATCTATTAACTGTACCTACTTTTTTCAGTTTGAGAGAGGATTCTTGATATGAGGGTAAGGGGAACGAAGAGAGGGGAAAAGAACAGTCAGTGATTTTGCCCACAGAGGAAGAAGTTATAACTTTGTTCATTTTTTATTTATAATGAACGTAATCTTCATTTGGCTTTGTAGTCGTGGAGGTTGGGGTCTACAAAATGATGGTTTATTATTTGTGTTCAAGTTGCTAGGAGGAAGAAGCTGTGCTTTGGGGCTGTGCAGGAGGTTGAAGACACTAACATGAGCAATGTACATTCTAGATAAAATTTTGTAGATATATCTAGTCACATATAAACCTAACACAATACTGATTAATATCTATGGACTCTTTTCGGTGGGCTTTTTCTTGTTTCCTACATTGATGCTCCAAAACATCAAAATGCAGAATTTGCTTTTAGTGTTCTTCCAAAACAATTAGGTCAGTTCAAATACTCAGCTGAATCATCACTGTTCTACCATCCTCACAGCTTTGGTTTCTCACAACAATTTTCAGAACTTTGTTACATGTACAATTTTTTGCCTGCATTTCTCTTATGGCTGAGAATGGGCCTCTAAAAGCAGTTTTCCATAGCTCCATGTAGTGCATTCTCCTGAAAACTTCACTATGTGACTTTTGTGCTTTTAAAATAAAAAACAAAGGAATAAATAGATCTTTGTCATCATTAGTTTTAAAGCAATATATACAAAGGGAAATATGTGTATGTATAAAAATGTGTATAATATACAGAAATATATGGCCATATAATATATATAGTGTAATGTTTAGACATATGAGAAGGCTGTTGATAATAATTTTCTTATCCATGTAAACTACATCAAAAGTCTGTAGCTAGTCATACATATGTAACAAGAGATATATCCACTATCTAAGATCTGCTTGAGCATCACTAGCTTTTCCTCTTGAACCATTTTGTCAAGGGGCTAAGCCGTCATTAACTAATATACAGCCATGAATAGTAACATTCTGGTTTCTTAACACACAAGGTGCATGCATACCCCCAATCTTTAGATTAAGAAAGGCATCCAGGAGTTCTTAAAAATAATTTGCAACCAAGGTCTGTTGCTACCTCTTCATTTCCCCTTGGCTTAAAAAAGCTACAATACTGCAAATAAATGAAATTTCTTGGTTATTTAAACTATATGACAAGAATATGTGCTGTAATACTCATGAAACAGCTTGTGTTGATGGCAAATTGAAAATGCATGGTTTCTTTTTAAGTATAGGAGTGTGAATCCCACACACGGACCTTCTTAGAAAGGTAGTACAGAAGCTTTTTCTTTTCATATTGCAAATGGAAATATAATTTTTCTACATCCCATATAAATTCACTTTAATAATCACCCGCTAAAATTAAAGTTTAAAAATTTGCTATGTCATTAGTCAAATAAAAATGTTTCATTTGTGTTATATAGGCAAAGAAATACCCACAGTAGACACCTAAAGTATAAAAGCTGTCGGTAAATTATCTGTCAGATGCCACTTTGGATATTTCCTGTTTTGATTTTCTTTTTTTTTTTTTCTTTTTTTTTTACATAAAAGATTGGGTAGAATTGCTGCACATGTGCAATTCTGCTGTGCTTTTTCTCCTTCCCTCTCTTTTGCTCTGTCCTTTTTCATATATGCTCGTAGACGAAGGAAGAAGAGAGACTCAGGAAAGTACAGAAAACCTTCATCACTTTTACTACAGAAGCGTTAAATGCTAGTATATAATCTAACAGTATTTATCTAAGAATCTTTAATTGATTTAATTTACATAACTTGCAATGTCGAAGACTATGTTTCACTGCATCTAAAGCGCATTTGCCAGTCTGTTGTCATTGTCAGCCCTGTATTCCCACCTGGTTTTCGACAGCTCTGTCACAAACAGAGCTTCAGCGCTTTTGCTGCCAGTAGCAGTGGTGTTGCCCCAAAGCTGTGTATGATGTTCAGAATGGTTTTGATCAGACACAAGCAATGCAATGAGTTCAGAAAACCCAAGACCTGAGTTTTTGTAGGCGTCCTTTTGAAGTGGGCATTTTTACAAATTACTGCTTATATTTTGTATGTGCGCACATGAGTGTCTGTAGGCAAATATACTCAGTTCGTTCTGAATTTTACATCAGTTCAGCAATGTTAGGAATGTGAAAGGCAGGTTACTCCTTGATTATTCATATAATATCAACGATATTCATGTTTCTTAATTCAGTCAGAAGCCTGCCTATGTGAAAGCCAGTGCATCTTTGCACATTTGGGACTCATCTGCCTGGGGCAACTTTTGGATGTAAGGAATTGTTTGAGTTTAACAGACAATAGTTATGCTGCATTAACTCCCCAGGTGGAAACTGTTGTTCTGGAGAGGTGGCTTTCTTCCATTTTAGCTTACTAATGTTCCAACACACTGAAAGACAGCTAAACAAAGGAAGAAAACTGCACAAAAGAATCCTAACACCAAGTAACTGTCCTCATAGGTGATCTGTTCTACAGTAGGTCATTGAGGCTTTTGTAGACAAATTCAAAGTTACAGGGGCATATCTATGAGAAGATAAGAATCCAGAGTGTCCTGTCCCGGGAGTTACTGAGTAGAGACATCTTTCCTTGAAATTACTGCATGTAGTATCAATGCTCAGTAGATTCAATTCAAAGGCTCTTCATTACTTTAATGGGACTTCACATCCTCACAGCCAGCGTCCTTAGTTGGTTGTAGTCCCAGTGATTTCACTAGGAAAATTCTGTAAACTTTCTTCTTGGAGTTAATGGGTGGGTTTGGGGCATACAAATCTTTTGGGGTGTGTCACCTCATGTCACCTCACAGGACAGAGGTCTAAATCAAAATCAAAATTATTTAAAAGCAAAAAACCTTCCTATGTAAAATTCAGATCTGCATTTCAGAGTGAAATTCCAGGGGAAACAAGTGCCTGCTTTTATATGGGATAGATTGTCTGTTTGTAGTTAAGCAGGAGCAGAGTTTATTTATGTGTCTTTCTTTACTTATCTTGTTCCTTTGACAAAAAATTAGTGTCTGTTTTGTTTGTGGAATCACGTTTATACTTTTGCAATACCTTCAGAAGAAATGCCGCTCAGTCTCAGCACTTCTGCAACAATGTTAAGGAAAGTAGGTGGAAAAATTGAGTTTCACTGAACAAAATAAAGAGAAAGCCTACTGTGTTCCATAGGTACACGGTTGTTTTAAATGCTTCCCTTTTCAAAAGTTAATTACGTGATTGCTGCATTACTTAAGAGCTGAGAAGAACATGTCTATAACGGTCAGAATCTGAATAGATTTTTAATGCATCTTTTTTAGCTCTCCCTGTGGCTAGGAGTGCTTATTGAGATCTTCATTTACAATAGATTACTGCTACTTTTTAAAGTACTTTCCCACTCTCCATAATTGATGTATTAGTATATCCCCTAAGCATATTTTCTTGTTCATCTTTACTCCATTAAGATTAAACAGAATGGTCATTAGATCATAAAGAAATAAAATATTCACTTCGCTACTTACTGCAAAAAAGCTACTATTATCTGTCAAATATGAAGATTAACTTTGCCTTCAGGAACATTTTTAATGGCCTTTTAAATATAGCGCTGAACCACTGTAACACACAGTAATAGATGAAGAACTGTCTTCATCAGGGGGAAGTATATCTTAATTAGGTGTCAGTCCCAGAATTTTTTGCTCAGCTCATACTCTTAGCTGTGCAAGATTTTTATCCATGGTTGTCTGAATTCATGACACAGTTGCAACACAGTTTAAAATTAGGGAGACGATTTGTACTTTATTACTTGCTGTAGATTTTTTAATAGGTTTTAATTAAAATGTCAAAGATCATATTCTGTGTATAATTCTTGTTCAAATAACAGTGGAGAATGAGAGTTTGTAAAGATATGAAATAATTCAATTTTCAGTGTGCAAGCATAAATTGCATTTGCAAACAGGTGTTCAATCATGAAACAAAACCAAAACTTTGTTCTTAGAAATTGAGGCTTGCAGAATGGTGTGTGTTTCCCTTATTCACTATAGCCCCTCATTACTTTTCTCCACTGCTCTTTTCTTCTAAGGGAGAAAAAGGGAATGTTTCAAATGGTGAAAGTAGTTTTCAAAGGGCATCAGGGAACACAGAGGACACTTCTATTCTATTTTATGATTGAATACTAACAGATATAAAATACATAAAATACATGCAGCAGCATAACTGCAAAGCTGTTCTTGCCAGTAATGCTCATGTTTACTATCCATCAAACTAGATAAACTTTGCAAAGGAAATATGGTATTAATGACTGATTAATTTTATCAGGAGCAATTGCAGGCAGATTTATTTTATTGATTCGTTCATTATTAATGCTGTCGTGGCTCCAAAGTCACAGTGTTCACAGACAACCAGAGAAGTATCAATATTCAGTAGTTTTGATTGGTACTGACAATGAGATCTCTCCATCAGTGCTTGGTTTTGGGGCATTTTTCTGACTGCCCTGATATTACTGAAATCATTTAAGATTTGGCTATCATTCAGAATTGTAATGATAACTGTGGGATATTCTAGCTTATGTTTATTTTATTATGTTTTTTAATGATGTTGCTAATTTCTGTAACACTTAAGGTCTTCCGAGGGAAAAGCCCTTTTCCCAAGAAGTCTGGTGTACTATAATGGCGTTCTATGATTTTATTTACAGGAATTAGCAAAATGACATGAAATTTCATCCATTTTAAAAGAACTAGCTTTTAGTAAAGAATTCATGCAAAGATTGAAGAAAATGGAAATTTCGGTTTTATAAACTGAAATTATAGTCAGCAGATGTTGTAAGATACCTTATTTTAACAACAAGTATGTGTTTGGTTAGTTAGATTAAGGCTTTCATTTTTTTAAGTCAGAAACTTCGCCTTTCTTTGTAACAATTCTTTGGCATCAAAGCCACCACTTTCTTTCAGTAATGCTTTAGTTTTGTTAGCTGCAGGTACCTTCCTGAGTGCCCCCGGATCTCCAGGCCTGGGCCAGCTACCCATAGTAGCAGTTCAGTTCAGGTGCCCATCTGATCTCAGCACTGCTGCCTTCTCCCAGTCTGGGAAGGAAGGTGCTCTTTTCTACTTGACTCGGTGTTTTGACACATCTCTCTGAAGTTTGGTGTGCCTTGTCATTTGATTGGGAGCACAGCCCCTGTGATGCTTATAGGAAATGTTATTTCTTCTTTTTATCGGTTTCCTTGGGTGAAAACATTCTTACTGACACGTCCCTCACTCATTATGTAAAGCAGGTAATTAGCTGATTACTTGTGCTCCACTTAGCAGCATGATTGGATATGTGTCGCTATCGGCAACGTTTCAGAATAATCTTCAGAAAAGGGCAGTTTACCCAGAAGATGCTCCTCCAGTGTCACCTTCAGTATCCTGGAAGCCCTTCTCGCTCTCTGCTGGACTTCTTGAGTGGGTCCCGCTATCAGTGACCGACTCTTCTTTTTATGGCATTGAACAATTACATCTACCTGACCTAAGCCTGTCTCCGTGGCCCTGCCTCCCTTCCTAACTAAAGGCTCTGACAGAGCTGCAGTAAGTACCCCTGATTGCCTCAGTGGAGCTCCACTGGAGACAAGGGCTGGAATTAAATTAACAATAAATAATCAAGGTAATTTGATCCTTTGACACTTATCTGTAAATGTTTTCTGCTAGCCTATACGCAGCGCAATAGCAGTGCCATTTCTTATGTATTTGTTGTGCAAAGTAGAGGAAATTAGTTCCTTACGTGTTCAGTCTTGCCTTTACTTTTCATCTCATCTTTCCTTCTAATCTTCCTGTAATTGCACTGAAAAGCATTTTAGTAAACGTATATCAACTTTTTCTGAAATTGTTTTCCTGGCTTCTCTTAAAGAGCACCTATGTTTCAATCTCTCCAGATCGTATGCCATTATTTGGTCAATTCTTCTATACGTAATTTTAGGACTTTCCAGAGTTTATAGGGTATATATTCTTTTCTTTAAATAACTGTTCAAATTAAGTGAAGGAATTCAGTTGCAGGCCATTTATTCATCCATAATGTTACATGGGAAAATTTTTCACCCTTTTTTTTTTCTGTGGAAGGTATAATAAACTAGCTTGTAAGTCCCTTGTCAGTTTTTATTTCTGCCTTCATGTCTTTTTAACATCTGTTTCAGGAAGACCAAGCTTTGTTTGAATTCCAGTATTGTTTTGGCCAGTGTACTGTGAAGCATTGTTAAATTTACAAGTAAATTATACAAATTCCTATATACACCTAATATGTTTTGAATGTCCAGATGTTAACTAAACCCCATAACCTTTCCCATGTGCTGGTGACTTTAAAGAGAAACAAAAATAACAATACAAAAAACCCCAACAAATAACAGTTAAATGAATTGTTTTTCATATCTATATGCCATAGGTCTGTTATCTGTTTGATAAAGCAGGAAAAATCTCTTGCTCTTTACAGAAAGCATTACAGCTTTGTGATCCTGTAAAATTTTATTTTTTAGTAGCAGAAGAGATTGGGCCTTGTCCAGCTAATACAGTGCTGCCTTTGTGCTTAAAGCACCCACAGTCAGACTTCAACCTAAGAGAAAAATCTCTGGAATAAGGATAATTGAGAGGAGCAATAGCCTCCTCATCTGCATGTTTATAGCCAAAGATGCTTTTGTTTTTCTGACCTTCTGTTGCTGGCATGTAATAGCATAAATTCTTGTGGATATATGAGTGTATTGTGTTTTCATGGCAAGGTTTTGGTAGTGGGGGGCGCTACAGGGGTGGCTCCTGTGAGAAGCTACTAGAAGCTTCCCTTATGTCCAATAGAGCCAATGCCATCTGGCTCCAAGATGGCCTGCCACTGGCCAAGGCCGAGACGATCAGCAATGGTGGTAGCACCTCTGGGATAACATGTTTAAGAAGGGGGGGGGAAAACTGCTGCGCAACAGCAGCTGCGGCTGGAGAGAGAGGAGTGAGAATATGTGAGAGAAACAACTCTGCAGACACCAAGGTCAGTGAAGGAGGAGGGGGAGGAGGTGCTCCAGGCGCCGGAGCGGAGATTCCCCTGCAGCCCATGGTGAAGACCATGGTGAGGCAGGCTGTCCCCCTGCAGCCCATGGAGGTTAACAGTGAAGCAGATATCCATCTGCAGCCCGTGGAGGACCCCATGCCGGAGCAGGTGGATGCTCGAAGAAGGCTGTGACCCTGGGGGAAGCCCACGCTGGAGCATGCTCCTGGCAGGACCTATTGACCTGTGGAGAGAGGAGCCTGCGCTGGAGCAGGTTTTCTGGCAGGACTTGTGACCCTGTGGGGGACCCACACTGGAGCAATCTGTTCCTGAAGGACTGCACCCCGTGGAAGGGACCCATGCTGGAGCAGTTCGTGAAGAACTGCAGCCCGTCGGAGGGACTCACATTGGAAAAGTTCATGGAGGACTGTCTCCCTTGGGAGGGACCCCACGCTGGAGCAGGGGAAGAGTGTGAGGAGTCCTCCCCCTGAAGAGGAAAAGAGCAGCAGAAACATGTGATGAGTTGACCACAACCCCTATTCCCCGTTGTCCTGGTTTCGGCAGGGATAGAGTTAATTTCCTTCCTAGTAGCTGGCACAGTGCTGTGTTTTGGATTTAGGATGAGAACAATGTTGATAACACACCGATGTTTTAGTTGTTGCTAGGTAATGCTTACACTAGCCAAGGACTTTTCAGCTTCCCATGCTCTACGACTGAGAAGGCTGGAGGTGCACAAGAAGCTGCGAGGGGGCACAGCCAGGACAGCTGACCCAAACTGGCCAAAGGGACATTCCATACCATGGGACGTCATGCTCAGTACAGAAACTGGGGAAAGCTGGCCGGGGGGGCCGCTGCTCAGGGACTGGCTGGGCATTGGTCGGCGGGTGGTGAGCAATTGTACTGTGCATCACTTGCATTGTGTATTATTATATTATTATATTATTATTATTATCATGTTATTTTAATTATTAAACTGTTTTTATCTCAACCCGTGAGTTTTTCTCACTTGTGCTTTTCCAGTTCTCTCCCCCATCCCACTGGGGCAGGGGGGGAGTGAGCGAGCGGCTGCGTGGTGCTCAGTTGCCGACTGAGATTAAACCACGACACCCGTCCCCCTGCGCCACTGAGGGGGAGGAGGTAGAGAAATTGGGAGTGAATTTGAGCCCGGGAAGAAAGGAGGGGTGGGGGGAAGGTGTTTTAAGATTTAGTTTTTATTTTCTCATTACCCTACTCTGATTTGATTGGCAATAAACGAAATTAATTTTTCTGCAAGCTGAGTCTGTTTCGCCCATGATGGCAATTGCTGAGTGATCTCCCTGTCCTTATCTTGACCCATGAGCCTTTCATTATATCTTCTTTCCCCTGTCCAGCTGAGGAGGGGAGTGATAGAGCGGCTTGGTGGGCACCTAGCATTCAGCCAGGGTCAGCCCACCGCAATGAGCTAGACAGTAGGCCTGATTGCTACCTGTTGTTTTCCTCTTAGATGAGCTTGCTACTTTTCCATTAGCACTAGTGTAGACCCAAGTTGTTTTAAAGGATTTAGAAGAAAGAGCTAAAAATATAGAAAAATAAAGGGAAAAGAATGATGGCCAGTTTGGGATAAGACAGTAGCCTTGCACCTGACTGAGTCACCACTGTGCTTGACGTTGCTTTTTCCTTGGGATAGTCACTTATGTCCCCTGAATCTTAGATAGCTTTTGGAAAAAAGAGGTTATTGGTAGATACTTTTCTCATTATGGTGTTAGGAGAATAAATTAAAATATATTCATTTAGCACATGTTGGTGAAGCGTATAAAAATGCAAGGGGAGGGACTGGCTTATAGTTCTTTTTAATAAATTTTATATTTTTTTATATTTTATAAATTTATATAACTGATGACATAATTCCTTGATGTCATCATTAAGGCAAGAATTGTTTTCCCACAGTCATGTCCAGTAATATTTTCTATTCACAGAAGGTTCATCTAACAGTTTCAGAGCACTTAAAAAATATTTAATAAAAGAAAATTCCTAATACTCAGACAAGCTGGATAGAGATTTTTTATCAGTGTAGAGTGGTTAAGTGCCTTGCATATGTTATAAATCAGTGACTAAACTGGAAATTAACTTTTGGTCCAATTTAAGGACAAATATATTTGTAAAGCTTTTCCTGGTTGCTGTGTAGAAATTCTTCATAACCTCCATCAGTAAGTATTTTTATGTTGATGTCCCTCCATTGTGTGTTATCTCTAGACTGAATTGTGAAAGAGGAAGATTGTGTTCCAGTTTAAAACAAAAGCTAAGTCAAAGGGTCTTTTCTTTGGCCAGTGCCTTTGAATAGTGTTTTTGACTGTACATGACTTTCAGGGTTGCTTCAAACTACACTCTTTAATTATGAGGTGATGCTGAAAGAGCTATATTCAAAGCTTAGTTTGCACGGGAACTTGATGCTTAAGAGTTAGTGAGAACATTAACTAGTAAGATAGTATAGGTAATGTAGAATATATTCTGTTACCTTTTTTTTATTAGGTTACAGAAAAGTGGCTTGACAACTGTCTAAGGCAGAAAACTAGCAGTCGGGATTCCTTGGCTCTGGTAGTGCTATTGCATCCGGCAATGCTGGGCACTTTAGTCTATGTTTCGATACCTGTGACAGACAGTCAGTCTGTGAATTGACCGTAATGTTAGGCAGAACATGTATATGTTGTGACAGTTAATATTGTACGTGCTTTTGTAAAACACTTGTAAAATATTGTAAAGTGCCTTTGATTTTCAAGAAAGGGAGCGTTCGTGCTGTTACTCTTAACACCACAACCCCATGCAGGAGGAGGCTGACAGTGAAGGAGAGAGGAAAGACTGAATCATTTGAATGTTTCTAAGGTAAAAGGCAAATCATTTGTTCATCATTTGAGGAGAAATAGGAGATTCTGGAGGAATTAATTAGAATCCTTTTAACAATTTTGCCCTTCTGCGAGTGTGGATGAAAGGAATTTGACCTGTTCTTTATACGATAGCTAAGACTTGGTACTGCCTTCATTTCTCTCAGTTTGTGAGGCATGAGAAAATAAGATGGGTTCCAAGTGGTGGGATAATTCTATTTTCTTCACAGTGTATGAGAAAAGAAAGGCTGCCATGTGTTGATGAGATCATCACTTTAATAGCAGCCATTTATCTCAGAATGCTCTCTGGACGTAAACACAACGATCACTTTTAAAGTTAAAAGCATAATTCAGCCTGGCTATTCTCTTAATTCTGTTCTTATTAAGGTGGCTTGGTTCAACTGATCTATTTAAATGGTGAAGAACGCAGCAGACTATTTTTTCAAGGATGCCTTTTGTACTTGTTTTAGTTTGATTTAGGATTCAATAGCAAATGCAAAAAAATCTCCTTTTAAGCAAAAGGGCTGATCAGGCTGGGTGGAAATATACAGGGAAAAAAGCATTCTTTATGTTGCACTTGGGAAATGCAAAGCTGGCAAAAAGTTATTTTGCAAATGACAAAAGAAATCACAAGTTCTCATCAGGAACGGCACAGATCACTGCAATCAATTTTGGTGCTAGAAATAGTGCTGCTTTATACACGGAGTAAACCGGTTGCTAAGGAATAGGTAGGTTGAGCCTTTTCACATTAAAACATAGACTAATACCTGTGGGAGATTCTTATTAGAAGCTGGTTATAGATGAATTAAAATGAATTTAGAGATAAAATTACTAGAAAATGGCAATATCTGCAAACTCAAGAACACAGTGGTCTTACAAGAACTTAATCCAACAGTCTGTCTGATTGAAGCACTGATCATAAATTTTTCTACAGCTGTTTTGGTTGCTGGTAGAAAGGAAGCTCCTGCTTTTGCATCCATACATTCAGTTTTGTACTTGTGAGGGTGGATGCTTAATACTCCAGGTTTTGTTTCTCTTTCCAAGGAGATTTTATACTTTGCCCTAGTGTGGCAGCAAGGAGCCCATCCTATTTCATTCTCTTCCAAGTAAAGAATAAAGCTGTTGTTCCCTTTCTTTTCCCTTTTCTGGGGACTCAGTTTATACAGAGCAAGAACTTAGAATGGGAATCATGGTGCATTGCTGTGAGTTTTGTGGATGTGGGTGTTTGGGTGTTGACTCATAAGTATGCTTTCATTGAGTCCACAAAACCAAAAAAGAGTACACTAGTCCTCTCAGTACTGAATTAAAAAGTTTCTCTCTTCAGGTGTAGTTATCAAAAAATAACTCTTTTAAGAGATATTTTACCATAAAGAAAACACTTTCATAGTCATGTAGGATTATAATTGCTTGTCCAAAATTCAGAGAAAGTTTCTAATATGTCCATCAAAACACTCATGTGGTAGCAGTTCAGGTCTTCTTATATACATTTTCACCCATTGTACCTTTTTGTACATTTTGCAAACAAGACAAAGTATTTATCAGAAAACTTTCAATGAATTACTCATCCATTTGTGGATTATTTCCATAATTATTTATTCCCTAATATCCTTCATCTTAATGTATCGCTCTAGAAGTTGGAGCTGTTAAAGTTTTCTCCTCTAAAATAAAAACATTATTTAAACAAAGAAAAAAAATCCCTTGTACATAATTGGCTACTTATCACAGGCATTTCCTTTAAGTTTTCACATTTACTTGACTTGAGTTAATGAGTTTAATAATGGTCAAGAAGCAAGTATAGACATGAAAAAAAAAGGAATAGTTAACATTGAGGAGAAATGTATTGATTTAATTAAATTTTTGTCATATGCCCTAGAAAGAAATGTCACATTAAAACCAGTTATATTGGTTAGATATTTCAGATCTGACACAAATGAAGTCTTTATTAATTCCTTGATTCCTAATTGTTTTATTTGCATCACAGCACACCATAGCTCTTTGATATGGTTCTGCTCTTGCTCCCATTGTAATTACTTAGGACTTTGGCACAGGAGAGAGGAATTCAAGCTTGTATCCTTAATTGCCTAGTTTCTTTTAATATCCATATATTACCTGCAGCATTTATTTGATGACCACTGCTACTGCTGTCATCTGAAGAACCAGCTCACAATCTCTTGTATCTTATGGCACATCTTGACGGCTAAGACATGCTCTTATCCCCAGGGTATATATAAAGAATTGGGCGCAGATAAAGTGGTTTGTTGAAAGGGCGTGTGGGAAGTCTTTGGTGGAACAGAAAATTATTCCATTGCTTGCTATCTGAGGCTACCTCTGAGAATTTGAATCTGCAGAGTAAAAGCCCAGAATCCTTGGTTTGAGGTCTTAGTTCCTGCCCTGTGCATTTGTAACTCCATCTCTGCCTTATTTGTCTCTTCCCTTCCTTCTTCTTGACTCCCTTCAAAGGAGTCAATTTTCCTTCATTTGTTTTTTTATATCTTGTTGATTTGTTTCTTTTTTTCTTTTTGATTTGGTTTTTTTCTTGTTTTTATTTTCCTGTCTTCCTTGTACACTCATGTCAATTACTTTTCTCCTTCCTTCTTTTAGAATGTCATTGCTTTCTGGAAAGAAAAAGTTTAAAAGAATATAGTTGAATGGAACTATTCCTGCCCTGCTAGACTTATGCCAATATGGTGCTATTTAATTTGAAGAAATTAGAAATGTGTGCATCCTGCAGTATTGTTTTTTCATCTCTTGACTTCAGATCCACAAAGCCAATATTGTTTCATAACTTCTCTCCAGTACTTTCTGTGGAGATTCGCAGTGCAAAGTGAGCAGTTTTGTTAAAAGAAGAAAAAAAAATAATCTGTGGTTTTTAATGACTTTGAGCAAAATCTTAAAATTCTGCGATTTCATGTGCAGAAAAATTCTTAAACTAATTTGTCCTAGGTTATTCAGAAGATTTCATTTTGGTAAATAGGTTGCTTTTTTGTGTGTGGTTTTTTTATGGTTTTGCTATTACGTTGTACGTTATTTGGTTATCAAAGGAGCTTCTGAAAATGTAGCATCACTATTGTGTGATGAAGTAATCCATACAATTAGTAATTTCAAACAAACAAAAAACCCACTTCAAATTAAGAACATAAATGTTTTATTTTAAAAATTTGAAATTTGATGATTCAAAACACTTCTTATTTTCTTCCTAAATTAATTTTTGGCTAAACTGATGTTTTTATTGTGATGGGACTAGAAAATCTATTTCTTACATTGAAATGACCAACAGAAACAATATGAATGAAAAATGTCATGCCCACCCTATTATCACCAACATCGGGAATCCAAACAGTTAATATGAGATAGAAGAGGAACAAAAACAATTTAGCTACTAGAACAAAATCTCTGTTGAGGAAGGTGAACCCCCTCTGACAGATGAGAGAAGACAGTTAAGGACAAGTCTGTTTCTGCTGAAGAAGCATACTACTAGAATCATGTCACATTAATGAAAAACAAAATTATACTGGCAAACAACATATTTCCCATCTTTGCAGAGGGAACTCATTTTGAGTTTTGATAGGCAGGATTCCCCCAAGCAAATATCCTGAATTACAGAAGATCAGCCTCTGCCAACAGTGTTGATGCTCCCAAATCAAAGCTAATAGAAGATCATTTCTCTCTTACCTTGGAAGCTGTTCTTCCCTTCTTTTTTCAATGCACACATTCTTCCCAAATCGTGGTTTGAAACTCAGGAGAAAACAGAGTGAGAAGAGTCTCATAAACACAAGTGAAACTTGGTTAGTCAAATGCTTTTCTTTTGTTTCAGAAAAGAAACCACTTCTACAGTGCCAGCCACAATTTTAGGTTAAGATATTTGAAAATGTCAATAGATTTTTGTTTGAATCTCCTGTGAGAGCGTTTCAGCCCTGGTGATCCCTGCCAATTTTGAGCTAATAAAATTAAAAAATTTTCTTCCAACATTTATATAGTTTAGATTTTTTTTTTTTAATTTCTTGGGCTGAAAGAATGTTACTGTGCTTAGCTGCAATTGTTGCACAGTGAAATTTTCTGTATGCATTTTCTCTGCCATCACTGGGTTTTTTAGCTTTTGTGTTGACCTTGTAGCTGTGCCACTCTTGCTGCCCATTATCAACCAAGTCGGTGAGGCCGGTGCTAAGCCCTGCTTTTCTCGGCATCAGAGGAAAATATGTATAGTAGTTATGCAGATATTTCCTTGGTTGACTGCTGCCTCACAGCATATACAGCTCTGATCACTACAGGGGATCTAAGTGTATGAAGCTGTGAGCACAACATGTCAGCCTGTTTTCAGACCTGTATCTTCTCACTTTACAGCCAGAAGAGTGTTTTAATTTTCCATAGAAGAGTTGTTAGTGCATATACACCTCCATACTAGCACTGATTTTGAGCCTCAGAACTTCCTGTGAAAGGAAGGTTTCCTGTGAAATTAGACTTTTGTGTAAATGTTAATGACGTTTGAGTGGTTTAATTCCATTGGTACCTTCTTTCAAATGCAAAATTATGTCAATAAATTGGAAATAAATTTAATAGGCTTAATGGCGCCTTTAGAGGTAAAGTAGCTTCGCTGCAACCTTCTGAGTCATTAAGGTCTTTGCTGACAATGCAGACTACAGCAGTACGACTTTAATACTACTGTGTGAGGAATTACTTAATTTTAAAAGGCTTCAGCAAATTTTCATGCCTTTATCTGTCCCCATTCTGTCTGGCTGCTAGAATCTGTACTCCAAATACCTTATCTTCCTTCTTGACAGGGAATTTCTAAACATACATAAATCTGTGGACTTAATTTCTGTTGAATATTTTTCCAAATGTGTGTCCCAGGAAACAATCTGAACCATAAAAATACCATAACTGTGAAATTATGGTATTTATATTGTCTAAACCTCCAGTCTTTTCTTTAGATTTTGATTTAGCCACCTTCTTTTTGAAAAAATTATTATTTTGAATGTAAAAATAATGATCAATTAGACTGAAGTTTAATCACCCATTTCTTCTGAGTCAACTCCTGCATTATCTAAAAATAAAGCGTGCCTTGATGCCGCAATTGTAGGTACACTATTTATGCTGAAGTGCAGTATTTTGCATTATTAATATCCAGCACAACTTTTGTTCCATGACTAAAATAGCTCAATAGGAAAGTGTAATAGTGTATTGGGTTTGCATGACAAGGTTTTGGTAGTGGGGGGGCTACAGGGGTGGCTTCTGTGAGAAGATGCCAGAAGCTTCCTCCATGTTGGACAGAGCCAGTTCCAGCCAGCACCAAGACAGACCCGCCGCCGGCCAAAGCTGAGCCCATCAGTGATGGTGGTAGCGCCTCTGGGATAACATGTTTAAGAAGGGGGGGGAAAAACTGCTGCGCAACAGCAGCTGCAGCTGGAGAGAGACTGAGAATATGTGAGAGAAACAACTCTGCAGAAACCAAGGTCAGTGAAGGAGGAGGGGGAGGAGGTGCCAGAGCAGAGATTCCCCTGCAGCCCATGGTGAAGACCATGGTGAGGCAGGCTGTCCCCCTGCAGCCAGTGGAGGTTAAAGATGAAGCCAATATCCACCTGTAGCCCGTGGAGGACCCCACGCTGGAGCAGGTGGATGCCCAAAGGAGGCTGTGGCCCCATGGAGAGCCCGCACTGGAGCATGCTCCTGGCAGGACCTATTGACCCGTGGAGAGAGGAGCCCATGCAGGAGCAGGTTTTCTGGCAGGACTTGTAACCCCGTGGGGGACCCATGCTGGAGCAGTCTGTTCCTGAAGGACTGCACCCCGTGGAAGGGACCCAGGCTGGAGCAGTTTGTGAAGAACTGCAGCCCGTGGGAAGGACTCACGCTGGAGAAGTTCATGGAGAACTGCCTCCCGTGGGAGGGAGTCTGTTTCACTGTGACAGTAATTGCTGAGTGATCTCTCCCTGTCCTTATCTCAACCCACGACTCTCATTATATTTTCTCTCCCCTGTCCAGCTGAGGAGAGGGAGTGGTCGGGCACCTGGAGACCAGCCAGGGTCAACCCATCACAAATAGGTCGGTCTTATAGAGATTTGGGTGTATCAGGATCATGTATGGATGAATTTGAAATGTGTGATACCGACTTAAGGCATTTGCACACGTAAGGGCCACACTGGTTTTCCAGAAGGACCTATTGGTGTATATCAGCTTTTGTGGTGATTTCATGTTTGAATGGTGGGAAATGAAGTAAATGCAATAATTTGCCAGAGACAACTGTAAAACTGACTGAGAGTGAATGACTATCAGGGAACAATATTCTTGCCATGTCACGCTTCTCTCTGTATTAACAGATGATAGTAATTGTAGAAAGATTGAAATAATGTCTTAGTGTTCTGGTTTTGGCTGTGATAGAGTTAATTTTCTTCACAGTAGCTAGTATGGGGCTGTGGTTTGGATTTGTGCTGAAAACAGTGTTGATAACACAGGGATGTTTTCGTTACTGCTGAGCAGTGCTGACACAGGGTCAAGGCCTTTTCTGCCTCTCACCCCACCCCACCAGCGAGCAGGCTGGGGGTGCACAAGAAGGTGGGAGGGGACACAGCCGGGACAGCTGACCCCAACTGACCAAAGGGATATTCCATACCATATGATGTCATGCCTAGCATATAAAATAGGGGGAAAGCTGGCCAGGGGGGCTGCTGCTTAGGGACAGGCTGGGCATCGGTCGGTGGGTGGTGAGCAATTGTTTTCATTTGCATCACTTGTCTTTCTTGGGTTTTATTTCTCACTCTTTTTTTTATTTTCCTTTTCATTACTATTATTATTATTGTTATTATTTTATTTCAATTATTAAACTGTTCTTATCTCAACGCATGAGTTTTCTCACTTTTACTCTTCCAATTCTCTCCCCCATCCCACCGGGGTGGGGAGTGAGCGAGCATCTGTGCAATGCTTAGTTGCCAGCTGGGGTTAAACCATAACAGTGCTTTTTGCCGCCCAACAAGGGGCTCGAAGGATTTGAGATAATGACAGATTGACCAGAGCGTATTAGAAGGAATTTATATCTGTTAACAGTTGTGGGTCACGATATTGATTCAGGTGTTCTTGATATTAGTTTATCTGATCTGTGCCATGCTCTTTTTCCTGTACCTGTTAAAGATTGGTGTTGGCTTTTGCAGTTTGCTGTGCTCTGTAGTGATTACTGTTGTTTTGCCTGGGAGGTTTGTTATTAAAACACTGACCTTGAGCTTAATCTGGTATTTGGGCTCGGTACTGAAGCCATTACTGTACTTTGGGTACCATCTCATGGAGACAATTAACAATTATACTTCTTCCTCTGAGAGGTTTTTTGTGGAGGAAATACAGAATGGTACCTTCACTACCTTCTTCTGTGATGTTTTCTCCCTTGTTACGATAACTTCTCAGTATCTTGAACATCCTTGGATAGTTAAAATACTTCTATTGGTATTTCTTAGAAATATTACTTTGTTTTTGTCTAAGATTAACAAGCAACTTAGGAATATGACCCAGGCTCCATGAGAGTATGATCATGGCTGGCACGGTATGTGGGAGACTGCGGGCAGGTAACGAGAGAACTTCTCACCTCCAGTGGTCTGGAACTTCACTCCCGAACAACTACAGGATCCTGGTGAAATGATAGAATGTTTGAAAAAAAAAATTAAAAAAAAAAATACTGTGGCTACTCCGAAGAGGCACAACTTACCGCACTGTGCTGGGCCCTGGTCAAGATCTACCAAACACTGCTCGATATTATGCAGCACCCTCAGGGAGAAGAGAGGGAAAACAAACCAACAGACATTGTGGCTAAATCAGACACTATATCAGTCACCCCTATAACTAAAAAGAAACAATGGAAGCGGAAGAAAACTCATTTAGAAAGGGATGAAGAAGCTTCTCCTAAGAAGGAGCAGGAGAAAGAATCAGAGAGGCAGCCTGTTTTGCAGCAGAGAAGTCACAAGAACAGGAGGAGGAAGAGACTGAAATAATAAATGAGACAGAAACCACCCAATCCCTATCTGTAAGTGAGCTGCAAGATATGTGAAAAGATTTTAGCCATCAACCAGGTGAGCTAATTCTCAGCTGGTTATTCCGATGCTGAGATATTGGGGTCAGTAGTCAGGAATTAGAGGGTAAGGAAGCCTGGCAGCTAGGATCCCTTGCTAAGGACAAGGCCATTGACAAAGGCACTGGAAAAAAGGCAAGAGTCCTCAGTCTTTGGTGGTAACTCTTGTCAAGTGTGAAGGACAGGTATCCCTTCAAGGAAGAATCATAGAACAGAATAGAATCATTAAGGTTGGAAAAGACCTCAAAGATCATCAAGTCCAACCGTCAACCCAACACCACCAGGCCCACTAAACCATGTCCCTAAGTGCCTCATCTACACGTCTTTTAAATACTTCCAGGGATGGGGACTCAACCACTTCCCTGGGCAGCCTGTTCCAATGTTTAACCACTCTTTCAGTAAAGAAATTTTTCCTCATGTCCAATCTAAACCTCCCCTGGCGCAACTGGAGGCCATTTCCTCTCGTCCTATCGCTAGTTACTTGGGAGAAGAGACCAACACCCACCTCGCTACAACCTCCTTTCAGGGAGTTGTAGAGAGCGATGAGGTCTCCCCTCAGCCTCCTTTTCTCCAGGCTAAACAACCCCAGTTCCCTCAGCCGCTCCTCATAAGACTTGTTCTCCAGACCCCTCGCAAGCCTCGTTGCCCTTCTCTGGACACACTCTAACACCTCGACGTCCTTCTTGTAGTGAGGGGCCCAACTTTTGAGAACTTGCAAATTCCCAAAGCAAATGGACCAACATTGAGGGAGGTATCCAGTATCTGAGGGAATTAGCCGTGTTGGAGGTGATCTATAACAACAGGTATCCAAAGACCTGGATGAAATATGGATCATGCGGTCCATGTGGCGAAAGTTTGTATGAAATGCACCAATGTCATACACCCAGACCCTGGCGATAATGAGCTGGATAGACATAGAGGCACCAGCTATAGATGAACTGGCCAGACATCTCCAAGAATACTAAGATAATCTCGCTCCCTCCATGTGTGCCTGTGTCTCGGCTGTGGACAGACTGACCCATAAAATGTTTGAGCAAGCCGAGAAGGGTAGGTGTTCCTCATGCACTCCAACGAAGACCTCAGCTATTAAGAGTCAGTCTTTTTCTGTTCAAGGGAAAGTGTACTGGTGGTGCACACCACATGCAACTTTGTGGTTCTTCCTGCATGACCAGGGAGAGGACATGAGGAAGTGAGATGGTGAACGTACCTGGAGACTAGAAGCTCAGGTACAGGAACTGCAAGGAAAAACAACAGCCAAAAAGCATCCATCTGGGAAAATTACTGCTCCAGTGTCTGTTGGGCAGAGTAGAAGGGCTGATCGTACTTTTGACCCTGATGAAGGGACTTCTGTTTTGCAGTTACAAAAATCAAGTAATGAAGAAAGACCAGGAATAGAGGGGCCCTGCCTTCAGCCAGGCAGAGGAAAGGGACAGCTGGGTTTACTGGACTGTGAATTCGATGGCCTGGCACATCAGACCCACAAGAGTATAAAGCTCTAGTGGACACCAGTGCACAGTCTACTCTAATACCATCAGATTACAAAGGGGCAGAATCCATTTGTATTTCTGGAGTGACAGGAGGATCCCAAGAACTGTCTGTGTTGGAAGCTGAGGTAAGCCTAACTGGGAACAAGTGGCAAAAACATCCTATTGTGACTGGTCCGGAGGCTCCATGTATCCTTGGCATAGACTACCTCAGGAGAGGGTACTTCGAAGACCCAAAAGGGTACCAGTGGGCTTTTGGTATAGCTGCCTTGAGTATGGAGAAGATTAAACAGCTGTCTAACTTGCCTGGTCTCTCAGAGGATCCGTCTGTGGTGAGGTTGCTGCAGGTTAAAGAACAGCAGGTGCCAATTGTTATCATGACAGTGTTGTGGAGGCTCACATAATCAAATTAGGCAGGTGATAGATTAAAAAGTAAACTTTATTTTAACCAAAATTGTTTAGCAGAAAACTAACTAGAAATGAGGCATCAACACTCCGACATCAGTAAACCACAGGTTCAGTATGGTGTACAAGGGATTAATACAGCACAGCCGGCTTGAGAAATGAGGGTCCAAAATGCGCACAATCGCTCACCTATAAGACGAGGGCTCTCAACCTCAAGGAGTTTCCTTGGGCAGCATCTCGACCCAAGGGGAGAGTCCCTGACTGCAGACCCGCTGCTCCGAGGAAGACCAGCTTAACTTGCCCTCCGGCGGGGCTCCATTTATACCCTGGTCCAATCTAATCTGTGGTCAATTCTAATTGGCTGAGGGCCTTAACTTCCTTATTCCTCGCCTGAGGTGTATACGTGACCATAATTACTGGCCCAAAGCACGTACGTGACGGTCAGCACTCGCCACCTTAAAGGTGCAAAAGTAAGGACATGAAAAGTAAGGACGCAGTGGTCTTAATGCCCCCAGTCTTTGTCAGGGCAGGTGCACCTGCCACACACAGTGCACTGGAGACAATATCACACCAATCGAGACTCCCTGGTTCCCATCCATAAGTTGATCCGTCGACTGGGGAGTCAGGGAGTGATCAGTCAAACTCATTCACCCTTTAATAGTCCCATATGGCCAGTGCAAAAATCTAACAGAGAGTGGGGGCTAACAGTAGGCTATTGAGGCCTGAACCAAGTCACACCTCCGCTGAGTGCTGCCATACCAGACGTGCTAGAACTCCAGTACAAACTGGAGTCAAAGGCCACCAAGTGGTATGCCAAAATTGATATCGCCAATGCATTTTTCTCAATCCCTCTGGCAGCAGAGTGTAGGCCACAGTTTGTTTTCACTTGGAGGGGCATCCAGTACACCTGGAATCCACTGCCCCAGGGGTGAAAACACAGCCCTACCATTTGTCATGGATTGATACAGGCTGCACTAGAACAGGGAGAAGCTCCCGAACACCTGCAATATATTCATGACTTCATTGTGTGGGGCAACACAGCAAAGGAAGTGTTTGAGAAGGGGAGAAGAATAATCCAAATTCTTTTGAAAGCCAGTTTTGCTATAAAACAAAGTAAGGTCAAGGGACCTCCACAGGAAATCCAGTTTTTAGGAATAAAATGGCAAGATGGACGTCATCAGATCCTAATGGATGTGATCAACAGGCATGTCTCCACCAACTAGTAAAAAGGAAACACAAGCTTTCTTAGGCATTGTGGGATTTTGGAGAATGTATATTCTAGGTTATAGTCTGATTGTAAGCCCACTCTATTGAGTGACCCGGAAGAACAACAACTCTGAATGGGGCCCTGAGCAGCAGCAGGCTTTTCAATAAATTAAACGGGAGATAGTTCGTGCAGTAGCACTTGGGCCAGTCCGGGCAGGACAAGATGTAAAAAATGTGCTCTACACCGCAGCTGGGGAGAATGGCCCTACCTGGAGCCTCTGGCAGAAAGCTCCTGGAGAGACTTGATGTCGACCTCTACGGTTTTGGAGCTGGGGATATAGTGGATCTGAAGCCCGTTACACTCCAATTGAGAAACAGATATTGGCAGCATATGAAGGAATTTGAGCCACTTCAGAAATAGTTGGTACTGAAGCACAGCTCCTCTTGGCACCTCAATTGCCTGTGCTCAGCTGGATGTTCAAAGGGAGGATCCCCTCTATGCATCATGCAACTGATGCTATATGGGTTGCACTGATAACGCAACCAGCTCAAATGGGAAACCCCGAACACCTGAGAATCCTGGAATTTATCATGGATTGGCCGGAGGGCTGAAACTTTGGAGTGTCACCAGAGGAGGTGACTCGTGCTGCTCCTGTATAATAAACTACCAGAAAATGAGAAGCAATATGCCCTGTTCACTGATGGGTCCTGTCATATTGTGGGAAAACGTTGAAGGCGGAGAGCTGCTGTGTGGAGTCCTACATGGCAAGTCGCAGAAACTGCTGAAGGAGAAGATGAATCGAGTCAGTTTGCAGAGGTGAAAACCATCCAGCTGGCTTTAGATATTGTTGCATGAGAAAAATGGCCGGTACTTTATCACTATGCTGACTCATGGATGGTGGCAAATGCCCTGTGGGGGTGGCTACAGCAATGGAAGCAGACTAACTGGCAGTGCAGAGGCAAACCCATCTGGGCTGCCACATTGTGGCAAGATATTGCTGCCCGGGTAGAGAACCTGGTTGTAAAAGTCTGTCACGTAGATGCTCACGTACCCAAGAGTCGGGCCACTGAAGAACATCAAAATAACCAGCAGTTGGATCAGGCTGCTAAGATTGAAGTGGCTCAGGTGGATCTGGATTGGCAACATAAGGGTGATTTATTTATAGCTCGATGGGCCCATGACACATCAGGACATTTAGGAAGGGATGCAACATACAAATGGGCTCGTGATCGAGGGGTGGACTTGACTGTTGATGCCATTGCACAGGTTGTCCATGAATGTCAAACGTGCGCCATAATCAAACAAGCTAAGTGGCTAAAGCCTTTTTGATATAGAGGACGACGGCTGAAATATAAATATGGGGAAGCCTGGCAGATTGATTATATCACACTACCATGAACCCGCCATGGCAAGCAGCATGTGCTTACAGTGGTGAAAGTGACTACTGGATGGTTGGAAACATACCCTGTGACCCATGCCACTGCCCAGAATACTAACTTGGGCCTTGAAAAGCAAGTTTTATGGTGACACAGCACCCCTGAAAGAATTGAGTCAGACAACAGGACTCGTTTCTGAAACAATCTCATAAACACCTGGGCCAAGGAGCACGGCATTGACTGGATGTATCACATCCCCTATCATGCACCAGCCTCCGGGAAAACTGAACAATACAATGGACTGCTAAAAATTACACTGAGAGCAATGGGTGGTGGGACGTTCAAGCATTGGGATACACATTTAGCAGAAGCCACTTGGCTAGTTAACACTAGAGGATCTGCCAGTTGACCTGGCCCTGCCCAATCAAAACCCATGCGCACTGTGGAAGGAGATAAGATCCCCGTAGTACATATAAGGAACTTGTTGGGAAAAAAAGTCTTGGTTATTCCTTCCTCAGGAAAGGGTAAACATATTCATGGGATTGTTTTTGCTCAAGGACCTGGGTGCACTTGGCGGGTAATGCAGAAGGACAGGGGAGTCCAATGTGTACCTCGCGGTGATTTAATTCTGGGTGAAAATAATCCATGATTTGAGTTGCATGTTATGGGAATTACTATAGCAGGAACCCCTTGTTGCTAGCCAGGCTAGGAGTGAGGGGAGGAGTTCATTGCGATGTTAAACCCTATAACCTGGCCCAAAGGGACCAGGGGTGGAGACTGTAACGGAAATACCTTTAAATTGATGTAATCCATGATCTGAGTTGCATGTTATAGGAATTACTTTAGTAGGAACCACCTGAACCAATGGAGGAGAAGCTTTACAAGAAGCAGTGCAAGTGCAGCAGTGACCCGACCTGAGCTGGCTTTGGTGCCCAGTAGCTTCACGCAACACACCACCTCGCCTGTCCTGAGTGACCACCAAAACAGATGGAGCCCAAAGTCGTGGACTAAATGAACTCAATGGACATTTTGTGGACCTTTGTGGACATTTATGAACGTTTTACAGACATTTTACAGGGGTGGCCCATAGCCTAAGGGAATGATATCTGTGCATTGTATCAAAGGATGGGAAGGGGGGTGGTAGGTATTGAGAATGTATTGGATAGCGTGAGACCTGAGCATGATGTAAATAGTATGGAATAAGGGGTGGAGAATGTGCTGGTTTTGGCTGGGATAGAGTTAATTTTCTTCACAGTAGCTAGTATGGGGCTGTGGTTTGGATTTGTGCTGAAAACAGTGTTGATAATTCAGGAATGTTTTCGTTACTGCTGAGCAGTGCTTACACAGAGTCAAGGCCTTCTCTGCCTCTCACACCACCCCACCAGTGAGCAGGCTGGGGGTGCACAAGAAGGTGGGAGGGGACACAGCCAGGACAGCTGACCCCAACTGACCAAAAGGGATATTCCACACCATATGACATCGTGCTCAATATATAAACTAGGGGGAAAGCTGGCCAGGGGGCTGCTGCTCAGGGACAGGCTGGGCATCGATCGGTGGGTGGTGTTCATTTGCATCACTTGTCTTTCTTGGGTTTTATTTCTCACTCTTTTTGTTATTTTCCTTTTCATTACATCATTATTATTATTATTATTATTATTATTATTATTATTATTATTATTATTTCAATTATTAAACTGTTTTTATCTCAACTCATGAGTTTTCTCACTTTTACTCTTCCAATTCTCTCCCCCATCCCACCGGGGTGGGGAGTGAGTGAGCAGCTGTGTGGTGCTTAGTTGCCAGCTGGGGTTAAACCACAACACTAAGGTAAACCTTAATATTTATTAATTTTATGAAAAAGTGGGAAAAAGTGGCAATTACAAGAAAAACCTAGCACTGTAAAATAAACCTCTCAGTTATAAGTAGTTCTTCCTGATTTATCAGAATCCCTTTAAAACCATTAAGGTAGTAAAAAAAATAAAAGTAGTTATAGAAAATAATATTTTAGACAGGAATTTGCTGCTTGATAGTGCTTGAAATTCACATATTGTAGCTTGAACGAGAGCATTATCAACTCTATTCAGGGAAATGCCTGTTGCCTTATATTTTCCTCAAGAGCTACATCTTGTATTTCAGTAGTTCTCAGTTTTTTACATTATCATTTTTTTCTTCTATTACTGCTAGAATGAATGCTATTCTCTTTTTTTCTGTTACTGACTCTGTATTTCAGGAAATCACAACATAGCTGTTAACATTGACTATGAGGTGAAACATGAGTGCTTAACATTGGAGTATATCTCATAAGATAAAAGTCACTTTTATTTTACAGGTGTATTTTATGGACAAATGTAAAATAATGGTTTATTGTGAAAAGTAAATGTAAAAAAAATGTCTATTTCAGTCAAACAATTTATAATCAGTTGTTTGTTATATCTAACTTGATTTTCTAATGGGAGTATAAAACTCATACCCAGATATTTAGCAGGCAAGTCTTAGGATTTCATGTAAAACAAAAATGTTTGAATACAGATGAGGTAGCTTGTTACGTGTGGAAATTGTTGGTCACCTAATGTGCATATATAGTGTGCAGTTTCCACACAATTTCCACCAATCATGGAATTTCAGTGCACCATGCAATTTAGGAATATGACACCTTTATTATAATTCCTTTATTATCTTTAATCTTTGTAGGGTTTTGTATCTATTTTTATCTGATCATATATAACAGGAGCAATGTTAATGGTTTGGAATATAAGTGCTTGGAATAAATAGATTTTTCGTTATGGTTGTCAAATGCCTTAACCCTGCTTTCATCGTGTAACTAACTTCCAAACCTATTTATTGCTTTGCATACTTCAAAACAAATTAGCATTGTCCCTTAAGTATACAGTTCTAATAGGGTAATATTCTTTTAGCCAGGAGAAAAAAAAAACACATGAGACTTTAAAATTTTTAATTTTTAAGGGTCACTTTTCTGCGATGATTAGTAAATACATTTCCCTGGCCAGGTGCTATGTTACAGAAAGTGCTGAGCATGAGTGTGTTTTTGTGAGAAAAAATGCCATTTATTGTTGCTGGCACTTAATATTTACAGAGCTTTGCTGTGCTTTGAATGTAGCAAAATGCTGCAGTCACTGCCGGTTTTTGCTTCTGCAAAATCCTGCCTCCTGGTACTGAATTAGCATCTGACACTGACAACCATACCAGCAGCTCATTGGTGGTGTTAAATTCTTCTTGATTTGGAATCAGATGTGGTGCTAGCTAGATCACCTTTCCTCCGCCTGCAGTTCAGACTGGGAACTCCCCAGCGGAGATTACCTGGACATTAATTAAAGCAGGGTTTCTGTTGTGCTCTGGAGAGACACAGAGCTGAAAGAGTGATCGTGAAGCTGGTCCTGCACTTTTGATGGCTTTCCCTGTAAGAAAGTCCATGTGTACCATCATAGAAAAGACAGGGAAATGATATACAGTGCCAGGCACTGTGAATCCAGCTCCCGTCCCGCTGGAATGCTGCTTCCCCGTGAGGTGTTCCTCTAGAGTGCTCCCTGCTCAGATCAGTGTTGTCTTTCCAATTTTAAGAATGTAGATATAAGATTAGAAGATCATTTTTCATACCGTTTCGCTTCTCTGTATTACCAGGCTAAGATGTTCAAATACCATGATTAAAACACTCAGTTTCATGAAAGTGGTTTTAAAATTGATTTATAAGAACTGGGAAAAATTAGATTTAGAAGAACTGGAATCTTCCTCTTTCTGTAGGTGGTTTATATGCTCATTTTTGAGTACATTATAGTTACGTTTCCAATTATTGTGCTACAGCTACAAGAACTGGAATTGCTTAAAAAAAGAAAATTTTAAAAGTCACCAGACTTCTTGAGGTTTTAAGTAAAACCTTGCATGTGGAAATAGTTTTGATAAAACTACAAGATTTTCAACAGCATATAACCTTCCATCTGTCCATACTTTACGCCCTTCTTTACTCTCTAAACTAGTCTTTGGTGGTGATATATCCCAGCTACTACCTTTCCAGCTGTTAAACCCAAGACTAATCCCTGTGTTCATCACAAACTATTTTAGGGTAAAATATGACTACAAAGCAGCTTGCCTCCTGCTGGCTCCTTCAGTGCGCTGTGGCCCCTTCCTTATATTTGTTGAATTTTATATTCTCTGCAGCATGTATACTACTGTGTTTTGCATATATAAATTACAGAAGCTAGGGCATGTGAATATAAATGAGATCTCAGCTTCTCAAAGGACTTAAATGCTTGCTTTTCTTTTAGTCACATGTATTTATGCTTCTTTAACATGGATCTTGAACTGTAACATTGTGATTAAATTATATGAAAAGCATAGATATTCATTTTTAGGTTGGTTTCCTAAGAAACTGAAGTTTATGTGATTGTGCTGTTCATCTGTCAGCTATAGTTCTAAAAACTACTGAGCAAATCTGAACAAGGGGTAGAAACTGAAAATGAATATCACTGTGTTAGAAGATAATTAGGGAAAATTGTCAGGAGGTTAGAGGGGAAAGATGCAGATTAATATCTTCCTCTGAAAGAAGGGCAGGCAGGCACGAGACAGACGCTGGCTTTCAGGCTCTCTGTGCTTAATGCAGAGCAACTAAGCAAACTTCAAACTTGCCTTCTTGCTGTAGTCACATTCAGACTTTTACTATGTTAATATTTCCTATCAGAACAATGTAAAAAACTTTCCTGAAGTGCCAATGAAAGACTTCTGCTTTTTCACTTTACATTTCTAAGTGGAGCTTGAGCAATGTGAGCATCTTCCACTGCTCTCACTTTTCTCTACAAATGAACGTAGAATCTCATTTTGATCTTTGTTAAAATACAGAAACGGCATTACTGCCGTCCTTCCTGTACAGCTTCCTTTGCCCTGGGCTGTGAACATGGTGAGAATATCACAGTTTAAGACTACCTTATTTTGAGACTGTCTCTGACTGTAGCTTTCACCAACGTAGCGGATGCAACGCTGCCCTCGCAGCGTGTCCTTGGTGGTGTACTCCGCGTTGGAGAGCAGTCAGAGGTCTGTCAGCTCAGGATGAATCCCCATCATGGAATCGGTGGTTTTGCTAAGCGTGACTGAACTAAAATAAACTCATCTCCCAACTTAACTGAAGGGGTCTCAGACTTTATCCAGGTAAGAAAACTTGAATCTCTTAACAGAAAGTACTTAAAATATGTTGAAGGGCAGATCTGCTTCAGATTATTACCCTCTCACTAAACGAGTATTATCAGGTTTATGGCAGATAGCCCGTTAGATTGACACATGGATTTCTCAACTGCCTCAAAACCAATAAAGCAGATTAGCGAGCATCTGATCTCATTAATTGTCCACACATCAATTTGGACACCAACAAAAGTTTTTCTATTTTCCTTGCACCTTCTGAAGAATTATCTCCAACAATGCAGAATGAACATTAATGTCACAGCTCAGCATTTTAGTATGTTTCTTGTGCCTCAGGTAAGAGCTTTCAATTTCTTTAGTCAGCATGTTCAGGTCATCTTATAATTCTCAGATATATCAGTATTATTTGTCAAGATTTAAGTTCCTCCAGTGGCTCTATTGTGCTGTTCTCTAGATGGTTGAGTTTATGGTCATATTTTCAGTCAGTGCAAAAATATAACTCCAGTGGGTTACTGAAGTAATGCTGATTTAAACCAGCACAGGATTTGCTTCAGTGGTTAAATTTAAAATGTTGATGGTAATTATAATTAGGCCTGTTAATTTCTGTATGTATTATAATATCATTTTCTCAGCTTTCTTAATTTTCCTTTCTTTGTCATTAAAGTTAATGTAGATCCTCAGGTTCGCTTCTGTCTTCTGTTTTGTATGCTAAGCGTGCCTAAAGTTATGTCACTCCTGCTACTGGGTCTTTTCCTCTTCATTTATGATCAAACAAACAAACAAAAATCTTGTCCTGCTATCCTTATTGCCATCATTCGAATCAGGGATTCTTTGAGAATGTGATTTAATGTTTTATTTTCCTCACATCATCACCTTGTTCAGGCTTTAAAACTTTGTTTTAAAATAGTCATTTCATAGCCTAGTCATGCCCTAGAGAGTCCATGACACATTCAAATGCCAGGTTTCTCAGTGCAGCATTTAATATCCATAAGGTCTGTATCAATCCTATTTATTTTCACATTCTGTCCTTTAACAAATAGTTTTCTTCTTCGTTCTTTTACCTACCCCAATGTTAATAGGAATATTAACTATCTCATTCCTGTTTTTATCTATTGTGTTTTATATGAATTGTTCCATTTTGTACTATATTGCACTGAATCTTTAATTTTTTGTGAAATAATTGACAAAAGCTCTATTGTGTAGTACTCTTCATAATTATTCTTTTGGCATACATCCCATGATATATATATACATATGCAATAATACCATGCTTAATTTTATCTAAGACTATAAATACGTGCTGTCTTATCTACCAGAATATAGGTGTTTTTTCTATGAATGCTTTACTGAAGGTGGGAGTCATCATGTTTCTCTAGAAGAGGGAGCACAGTCTTCGTGTAATAAGATTATCAACTACCTTTAAATGCTTCTTTGCCTTGCAGATTGTATGTGTATATATACCTTTCCAAAACACTTATTTAGCATCGGTACTTTTTGTATTCTAGTCTAGTATTTTTTTAATTGAACGACCCTACTAGGATTAACCCAAGTGCCAAAAATTATTTCTTTCTGTTGAGTGCTGTGGACTGCAAGACTGATGTTCAGTGCATTGGGCATACTACACAGTTTTATTCAGGTTTCCTGCAAAACCACTTATGGAAATAAATATTTGTGGCCTGCCTTTCTTTCCCAGTTTCTTTCGAACAGATCTGAACAGTAGATCTAAAAAGACAAGGAGAATCTGACACGCTGGAGGTGTGGAAGGGTACATGGGGGAGCAGTACTAAGTTATAAACCCAAGTTTACTTTCTCTACTTTATATTGTGGCCAAATAATTTAGTTCCCTGGTTTTCTTTCCCTTCTGTAAGGTAGTGACCATAGAAATCATGCAGATTAACTCACTGAAGATCTTAATGCAGTCATATATGATATTATTGCAGCCATATGAGCTCCTATTTTCATGGCAAGAAATAGTCAAACCAGTGTAGAAGTAGCAATGTCATAAATTAGGCATAGTAGGAATCCTTGTAGGATTTCTTCTTTCTTTTGCAAATGTAGCATTAAAAATTGTCATTGCTGTCCTGGTTTCTTGCTGCATGTAGTCTCATGTTTCTTCCTTTGTCACTAATCAATCTAGTCAATCAAATAATTGGGAAAAAAAAATCAAAACTCTATTAAGGCTTAACCAAATTGTATTTCTAAAAACATCAGTCCATAGAACTCACCAGCTGAATAAAATATACAGCTTTAATTGCAATAAGGTGGGAGGGAAAAGCTGCTAATGATTCTGGTTTTGGAACACTTATTAGGGGCTGAAGAATCCATTGATCAGAAAAACTACTGTGTGTAAAATATCCTTAACCAAATATTAGGAAAATAATATAGTTGATGCTACTGATAGATCAGGCTTTCTGATAAAAGAATTAAAGTATTTAGGTGAAAAAACTTGAAGATGTCAAATATTTGATGTGATAAGTCGTAGGAATTTAAAATCATTGGATTAACTAGAATTAATTGCATTTTTACAATGCAGTGACTTAACTGTGCTGTTATTACCAAATAATAAACATGGAATCAATGAAATTTTATAGCATCTGTCAGGGGATATACTAGGCAACCTAGAAATTGATTTATTTATATATTATAAAGAAGGAAATCATGATAAAATTTTACAAGTGTAAGATGAAGCCTATGTCTAACATAATGAGCAACTGAATTTCTAATAGCAAAGCTGCTTAGTTCTGTATGTGCAATATGTTTTAAAGCTGGTGTTTTATTATGTTAGTATTAGTGACAAATTATTTTAGGGCTGAAGCAAAAATAACTGAGGAACACATTTTCATTATTCTTCAAATTGAATGTAATATTTGTAAATATCATGAAGAGTTTAATGAAAAGGGAAAATGAAAATCCGATGAGATTGAAAGGAGAATCTTGCAGTGGTAGATCTGACATTCTGGTCTATTTCATCTTGCTATGCCATTGCAATTTTTAAATTATTAAAAACACATCAAAGCAAATTTACACACTTACTATAATGTATCAGAGACACACTCATAAGAAGGACAAAACCTTTTAATTTTACTGTTTTAATCAAAGAATTACTAGTCTTTGAATTCTAATAAAGATACAGTTTCCTATTTTTAAAAATAAAAACCAGCCCAGTGACGAATAGGTCTGTTCATAACCAGGTGAAAAGTAAATTTTCAGACCATAACAGGGAGAGTTTTATGAATTGTTCAATGTCTGATTCTTCAACAGCTTCCTTTCAGTGAATGATAGCTCTAATCCTTGAGGTAAAGAAGATTTTTCTTTAGACTGAGTGCAGGAAGCTTAGTTGAAGAGTTTTATCCCTTCAGAGGTATCTTAACTGAACAGTTATTTTTCTACTGTATTCTGTTGTTGTGTATTAGCTCTAAGGAAGCTTCTCTGAATTTCCATGAGGAAAAATGGCAGCAGTGGCACAGAGCAGCTCAAATGTGCCTAACACATTTTGACAGAACAAAGAAATTTTAAGCCCTGCATAATAATGAAAATATGGTATCCCTGTGTGGCATTTTGATAGCTCATTCTGTGAGATTCATAGAATCATAGAATCATAGAATCATTAAGGTTGGAAGAGACCTCTAAGATCATCGAGTCCAACCGTCAACCCAACACCACCAGGCCTACTAAACCATGTCCCTAAGCACCTCATCTACACATCTTTTAAATACCTCCAGGGATGGGGACTCAACCACTTCCCTGGGCAGCCTGTTCCAATGTTTAACCACTCTTTCAGTAAAGAAATTTTTCCTCACGTCCCATACCTCTTCCCTAGTCCGTTCTCATCTCAGTCAATCCTGGATCCCAAAATCTTAGGAATTAATTTTAATTCCCAATAGTCCTCCTATCTACTCCTGAGCACACCACCTCTCTTCCTACAGCAGCTCAGCAAGGAGTTTGCTAATGCTCCACTCAGAGTTAGGAGAGAGGCAGATCCAGCACGACTGCCTAATGAGGGTTACCTTATAGGGAACATAAGGAAAGAGGACAAATGGGACCAAAATGGTATAAAATAGCAATTGCTTGGGTAGATGAAACCCCCTGGCTCCCAGTTTGCACCTACCAGGAGTAAGGGAAAATCAGTAGAGTTGAATAGAAAAGCTAATCCACCATTTACAAAAGGAGGAGGTTGATTCACAAGGACTCTGAGCAGAGGTATGAGTGCTGGGTCATCCTGCCTGCTTATGGTTTGACCTGCCCTGTAGCTTCATGTAACCTAAAGTTACTGTCCACTCTTCTTCAACTTTTCCTCAACAACTAATTTTTCCTGGTGGTTGGTCTCTAAAATCAGCTCTGATAGGGAGCATCCAAATTTCCCTCTCCCTACCCTGATTTATTTTAGGAGATCTTAGGAGAGCTCTGCCTGCGGCATGCAGCAGCTCTCACGAGGAATGCAGGGGAATGTGGATGAGTGAGTAGGTGGAGTTTCATCCATACCTAGAGAAGTTGAAAACCATGGAGGAGAATGGGTGGATATACAGTAAAACGTGCCACCTTGAAATCCTGTGTAGAGTGGATCTAGGGAACGTTGCCTACTGCTGCCTGTGTTCCTCTATTCCTCTTGCATCAAAAATATAAAAATATAAAGCAAAGTCTTATGTTTTGTCCTTGTGGGTGGAAAAAATCTTGTGGTTTTATTCAATCATGATGAATTTCTGCTCAAGCTCAAACCTTGAGGGCATAAGTTAACCAGGAATCACAATAAAGAAAGAAAATCTGATGTTTCTGTGTGACAGGTTCTTTGATGTCTGCTCATTTCAGAAGGCAGGACTAATTTGAGGTACCCTATGCCAGGTTGCAGATGGCACTGAAGAGACTTCAGCGAGCTGTACCGCAAAGCTCTCTTCTCAGAGGCCCATTGGGCTTTCCTCTGTGTGTGGTTTTGTGTGTGGATCTGCCCACCTGAAACTCTTGCTTAGTAGCTGCAGTTAGAGATGACCAATTGATGCTTCCATCTTCAAATGAGCTTTGAAAGTATCTGTTCGCTCATTCTTTTTAAATAGGGCAATCTGTGTGGAACAGTCCTGTACAACGTTACATGAGCAAACCATGTAGTTCAAAACATTCAAATAAAACAGCACAGCTTCACAATGAAACAAAGTTTCCCAATGACGTCTAGTCCACTAGGTATAATCACTGAGCACAAATACCCAGATATGAAACTCTTTGAAAGTGCTACATGCTGCTATAATTCTGTTCAAATCCATTTTTTTGCACTACCTTGTAGGTTTTACCTCCAGCTGCAAAAGCAGAGTGTTTTACGGTCACAGAGGTTAATCCAGATTTTCTTGATGACCCTTTACAATTTGTCGCATTTTCTTGTGCCGTTCTCAGGAAGATAGCACATCTTCATTCCTGTGACAGCCAGCAGTATTACAGAGCAAGTGCCACCTGAATGGGAATAGAGCTCGTGCTTATCTGGTGATACCTTGGGGGGAATAGAGCGTTTGTGAAATTCTTCTTGGCTGTCAGAGGAGTGGAGGCATTTTCCTCCTCTCTTCTCAATTCACTTTTCAATCTCAATAGCTTATTGGAATGACAGGTTATCAAAATATCTGGAAAGCTAATACCATACATCAAGCACCTGTGTATTGTAGAGGTCTGACAGTGCTAACAGAATAGATGGATTTTATATGATCTCTGTCTCCTGAAAAGAATAAAAGAAAAATATTATAGACTTGACCTGTGATCTCATAGAAATAGTCTGAGTTTTGTCTGGGTGGTTTGGCAGAATTGGATGTACTGAATACTGTTCCACTTGGTATTTAATAAGCAGAAATGCCCCATGTAGAAGAGTAGTTGTGGCCATTCTGTTAAACATAGAGGAAATCTGCAGAGCATTGGTCCCATTTCTTAGGGCTGGTGTTTATTCCAGTTGCTGATCTTGTTTCAGGAATTTGAGTTTCATTACCACACTACCTCTAACATGTTGATAAGCTGGGCATCTGAAAGAATCAAGATAACTTCCCTCACCTCCCAGTTTCCAGAGACTCCAAAGAGTTTCCCTTGTTTCCTATTTTCTCTTCTCAACTTAAGAGAATTTTCTACTGTGTCCTTAACTCCATCCACCAACTCAAAACCTCCAGTCAATGTGACAAAGTGTAACATACCTGCTGCCCACCAAATGCTGGGATGCTGCCCAGAAGTCCTCTCTCCAGGCAGCTCTCAGAGAGGACAAGGAGCAGCCTTGCAGTGTGTCCCGTGGAGAGTGGGCTTCTGGAGAGCTGGTGGCTGCAACAGGGCCAGAGAGACACCAGGGTGCTGAGTGGGAAAAAGGCCAGGAGTGTAGAAACTAGAAGCAGAGATGATGTTGAGAGCTGGAATTGACACTGATGCCTTTCAGAGGGAGTCATAGGATATTTTCCTTTCTTGTTCCCCCACTACGTGCATTATTTGGGGGGGGAACACAGTGGGAAAAATGGGTCCCAGCAGCCGTGCACTCAAAGGAGCTTGCTGTCTCTGCTGCCTACCTCTCCTCCATTACTTCTCTGCACTAAGCAGTTTCTTCCAGGTGCACCATTGGTAATGGCAGACTGAATTTTGAGCTTTGCCTGCAGGGATAGAGATGAGGGTGCATTTTTAGGAGAATCAAGTTGTTCAAGCAGATCCTTCTTTCACATAACACAGCTTCTAGTGCTAGTGAAAGACCAGCTTGGTGCAAAGATTGTTTCAATATTGATTCAGTGTAAGGGTAGCTGGGAATTGAGAAGTGCAAGTGGTAAGAACAGATCATGCAAATACCAACATCCTAAGAAAAGTGAGTGCTGAAAATGTCTGAAAGATCTGTATGTATGTGTAACTTTGCAGGAGTAACACACTTGTCTATCAAAGTTCCTTGTGGTGTTGAATTAAAGCAGAAACATATGTAATGTGGCTGTGAACAAGAAAGTTTGGGGAGCTGTTGAATTATGCATTTTCTGGTTAAATTGCTACTTAGTGCTAGAGCTTGGCTTATGAAAGATGCAAATGTGTAGACACCTATGTAAACTTTACTATGGAGGAAGCATGATGTAACGTGCAGGGTATGTGTTGGAAATGAATATTTGCTGATGCAGTGTAAAAATGAAACTGATGCACAACACTCAGTTTATCAAACTAGATTTTCTACTTAGCGCGAAGAAAGCTTGTTGCTAACTTGATTGTAGAGCCATGTTTAGGAAATAGGACCATGAGAGATTTGAGGAAATTTATGTTGTTAGGAGTTTACTATGCAGAGTACCAGTCACAAAAAGATGGAAAAAGCTATTAGTAAAAAATGTTTCTTAATCACTTCAGCACAGGGAATAAAAGCATTATTTTTAAAGGAAGAGGCCAGGGAGATTTTTTCTGTCTGGTCTTTTGCCCTCAGGTTGTTTTGTGCAGCCTGGCTCTATTTCATATCTGACTGCTGTTCTTCACCTACTCTGGCTGGTGCAGCACTCAGTTCTGGTAAGCTAGCCTTAGTAGTTATGTTTTTCTCAAGGCTGGACTATTACCAGCATTTCTGTTGAAATAATATTGGGAAAGTCATGAACAAGTTAAGGGTGTAGTAAAATCAGAAGCAGTGATTTCTCCTCACAGACAATTAAAGCATCATAAGTAATCATGTGGGGATTTAATTAGGGTGAGAAACATAGGCACCTCTTAATAATCTGTTCCTGTGTTTCAGTTACCACAAGTATTCAAGGACTGGTGTTAATTAATGTACTTCTAAATGGGATATTACTACTGAGTACAGTACTAATAGGCTTATTTTTCTTCATTGCTGTTCCATTTATCCTATATATGCTTTACCTTTTACAAGCTAATTTGATATATATTACTCCTTTACTATATGTAACTCCTTAAATGCTTTGCAGAACACTGTAAACAATTTATGCATGGTGTGTGCATTGCCTAAAGCATTGTACATAAATTTATTAGGAAGATGGAAATAAAATATCTTTTCTAGGATTGTATCAAGTCATAATGGGATTCCTTGAGATCTCAGAATTCACTTTGCAAGGTTGTTTACATTTACTGCTTCAAAAAAAAAGTAGTTTTCCCCAGAAGGTGCCAGACTGATAAATACAGCTTTTCCTTACGTGCCACTAAATTCGTGAGTGATCTGTCCTGTGCATGAGAATTCCCCAAGCTCTCAGTTAAACTAAGGCCTTTCCTAATCCTCCACAAATGCTGTGATTGACTCAGTTTGCTGCATTCCTCTGAAGGAACAATAAAAAATGAGGAAGGGAAGGGGAGAGAATTTAGATATCTTCCCTTGTCAGGGCCACATGCTGGTTTGCTAATATTTTAAATAGTTGCTCGCCTAGCTAGCTGTTATTTTCAAGTACATGTCATTCTCGCTGTGCGCTTGTAGTTATTTAGGTTTTGTTTTTATCTTTGTGGGGGGCTGGGGGGAGGTTCTGCATGTAGAGCCTGGAGCTATTTCAATAAATGAATTTAGCAATGCCAATGTAAAATGAGCTTACTGTAACCAGACAGTGCCCTCAGAGCCAGAGAAGAATTTCTGTGGTCCCTAAATAAACAAAGTCTGTAACAACAAACAGACCTTCGTAGCTCCCCCATGGAGGCAGATTTCAGTGTGCTGCAGGATTTTCTTACAGTACAGTAGAAACCTATCTGTGTCTATATGAACATACACATACATATATGAGAAGCAAATAACATCTCATTTGTTTGGAATTTATGGCTTCCTAATTACAAATGTGGAGACACTGTGATTTACTACTTTCTTACTTCATAGCACATTAAGTTGTATTTGGATAATGTTTGGATGGAGAACTTCTAGCTCTTAGCAACAAGTTTGATGGAACAGCTGAACTAGTTTATACTGTAAAGAATTAAAAACATAGTGCTTTACTGATCATTTTTTCCAATACTGGAAAGATTTAAACTAGCAGGAGAAAATTTGTAATAATCTTTTATTTCTTTTTAATTCAGACATATCCTCCTTTAAATTATGCTTTTCCTACAGCTATATTTTTAGGGTTAGAGAAAATAGATTCTGATCTTATAAAACAAAACATTTTTTAAACTTAAGTAATGTTATTTAGGTGATAAGTTATCCCAACCATCTTTAAGGGGAAAAAGAAAGTAATACAGTATTTACTAAGAAATTATGTTCATGAATTGTAAGTTGGAATCTACTTGTGGACCAATTTTACTGATTTAAGAAACAGTATCTCATTTCTGAGCAGTATCTCATGTGCCTGGCAGACTTTCTGATTCACATTTTCAGTGCAACATGTTGCAACTGATAGAGGAAACATCAGTCTCTAGTGAGCAAACTGATAGTGATTTAGTAAGGTTTTGAAAGTATTTTGGAATAAAACAAGAACTTCCTGTGGTAGACAAGAGACAGAGTTAAAGGAGTACTAAGTCTTTAAGTCCTATACAACAAGATTTAGAGAAAAAAAATGTATGGTGGGAGATTTTTCCAATGCTTTATGATTATGACTATCATTTTGGATGCAAAATTATTTTTCAGAGATTTATGGAATACAATAGAGAGACACACTATGGAAAAATATTATCAAAATAGAATTCTGAAATGTCATCTTTACCTTTGAAAAATTAAACACCTGATAATGAAACTGGATAAAAAACCTAAGCAGGTTGTATAGCAGGCGCACTGCTTTTATTAGCAAATACATTTACACCCACCTAGAAACACAGGCACACACACAGTTTTCTAAACTTCTAACTTTGAAAACTCAAACCAAGCCCAAAAAAGCAATTGAGGCTTATTTAGACTGTTAGTATCATCACTTAGTGTCATCATGTGCAAAACATCAGCAATAGCGGATTTTACTAAGAATTGTATTGATGATATGTGAGATAAAGTAAAATTTATCTCATTTTCTAAAGTAGCTTCGCAGTGTTAACAGCAGGGAGAAGCAATAAAAAGTAGTTTATTGCACAAATGCCTTTCCGAACACACCCAGCAGAACTGCAAATGAAAAATGGACCTCTTCTATATACATAAAAAATTCTAATCATAACTACACATAAAAGAGTTATATTGGCTCATGTAGCTCTTAGTGTTTCCTAGTAAAACCTTAACTGTTTGATCATTCTAGATTCAATAATAAGTAGTCTCTCAACCGCTCTTCTACTTCTTGACGTATTTCCTCAAAAGAGGAAAATCAACTGCAGTAATCCTTTTTTTTTCCCCTGCTTGTTTAAATTTTTCCAGTATTCTTTGAGCCCTACCGTATTGATTTACTGTTAGTGACAAAGATTCAAATTAAGGAATGAAGAAAAAACTATTGGAATATCCAGTATCTTCACAGAGATAGGGATGTTTCCTTTAACATTTATTAAGATTTGCATAATCTTGCATTATTTTGAATCTGTGTTACATGTCATTTTCTTAAAATAAGCAATGAGATAATTGGTCTGCATACCTATAGACCTAATGTAAATACCTAAATCTATTTTGATTCCCAAGCCTGAGAATACACTTATGCTGTTTAGTTAAAAATGCTGGTTCTAGCTTTCAATTTGCATAAAAATGTTTTCAGAATTGGCATAGTTTGCTTCTGCTATATATCTTTCTTGTACTCTCTGTTTTATACGCCTACTGGGATCCTGCACTGCAATTACTGCCATATGGGAAAGCAAGTTTAACTTTACAGTGGAAATCCAACGTTGGGTAATCACATTACCTGTCTAGAAACAGATACGCATTAAGAGTAAAAATCATCCTATTTAGATCTATCAAGCAAATCTCAGATAAGTAGCAGAGACTATGATTTATCTGAGATTATCCACAGAAATACTAATGTTATCCCCTAGATTCTTTCATGCTAGATATGTCTTTCTGAATTTAGCATCCTTTCTGGCTTGGGACCTATTGTGGTTTAACCCGGCAGGCAGCTAAACCCCACACAGCCGTTCGCTCACTCCCCGCCCCCAGAAGGAATTAAAAGAAAAAGGGGAGTAGGGGAATAGGGTGGGCATTTTAGACCTTCTTGCATTTATCCAGTTTCAACTTCTCCATTCTGAAACTGGGTGAAACTAGGGTCAGGTCTGGCGCAAATGGGAGGTGGCTGGTTTTAAGCCCAGCTTTTGGTTTAGATAGGGATTAATGTCTGTGCCGCCCGCACTGGAGGGCCAGCTGCCGGGGCCTGGGAGAGCGCAAACTGCTGTATCTCAAAGTGCTACAGTGAGCAGCGGCTGGTTCTCACCAGATGGAATCAGGCGTGGCTCTGCTGGGAAGTGGATGGACTGCAGTCTGTTAATGTGAACTGACACGCTGTGCACATGTCCTCGGTACTGTGGCAATCGCACAATAAGCACAAGCGCTGCAGGAGATCCAGTGAATGCTCCCTGCAGAATTCATCTGGTATCTTTTCAAAATCAACATGGCAACATGTGACAGGTACAGTCTAACAGCCATATGTCTCTTGCCTAATTACAGAAAAAGTTGCCGTGTGCCTAAAATTAGTCAGAGAAATAAACTCTCAACATGGGGATGCTCAGCAGCACAGAAGTGAAATACTGGCGAACCAGAGAGAGCAGGCCTTTAATTAGTGTTGCATGAAATGTGTGAGCGCCTGCAGTACCTGTCAATGAGGCAGGACTACAAAACCACTTCGTTTTGCAGAACGAAGGACCCTGTCCACATGATTTCATGTCCAGCAG
Organism: Aptenodytes patagonicus; assembly: GCF_965638725.1. NCBI lineage: Eukaryota > Metazoa > Chordata > Aves > Sphenisciformes > Spheniscidae > Aptenodytes > Aptenodytes patagonicus. The sequence continues at coordinate 10,132,943 of NC_134955.1, forward strand.
CCCTGCTTGGGTGGAATTTTCCTCCCCCAGGTGCCTTCACGCTAACTGCGTGTACTCTTCCCATGTACCTGGAGTGGAAGTGAGTTTACACATCTGAAAGCAGAGCGAGCATCTCTGACAAGGCACCAGCCCGTGATACTCACTCAAAAACTTGTGCAACTGTTCTAAGGAGAGAAGCTTTTGGTCAAATACTGACAGCTTAAAGTAATTCTTCATAACCAAACTGTTACCCAGTGGTGGCAGTCATTCATGGAGTCTTTAAAATAGTATTTTTTCTTTTTGTTTTTCTCTTATTATACATACAATTACAAGTAGCATTGTCTATCTTCCCTTTTTCTGAAATTGTATACATTCAGGCAAGCAGCAGGTCTTACATATGTAAGTATGCTTATGTGGGAATAACTTAAGGGATTTTTTTTTTCAAGAGTTTTAATTAATTGACTTAAATTTTGACAGTATACAGGAGTTCAAAAGAGGCCTGAAGGTCCTCTGCAGACATATGCCTTGCTTTACCACAGTCAAACCTGGAGAATCAAGTATCTTTACATGAGAGTAGCTCCAACTGTGGTAGCTATTTCTGCAGTGAAGTATTTCATTGAACTTTTCCCTCCAAAGCCACAAGCCCAAAATCTCGGTCAAACCAGAAGCGGTCTTACCCTTGAGGAATTTTCAAAGCAGCTGCCTTTTGACCAGATTGGCAGCCTCTGTTCAGGGCTGATACTGCAAACAACTACAGCAGTGGTGTGGAGCTATCTTGCATAGCAACTAGCCGTGTTATGCTAGTTTAGCATTAACTTCTGGTTTTAAGAACATTCATGTAATAGGTGGTTTGGAAAAAGAAAATGGATTGTAGACTTTATGGTGCGAGAAGGAAGACATTTCACATAACTTGAAAACTAAGCTTTAAATGCTCTTAGTGCAGCTCAGGAAAGTGGCTTTGTAATCAGGTCCGTGTTTAATGCATTTCTTCAGACTGTAGGGGGAAATGCTAAGGGTGAGAGAGGGTTTTTTAAGACTCTCAGACTTCTGAAGGACATAATCAAAGCTAGATAATGTTTTTTGCATTACTGAAGAACAGAGATAAGTTTTTCCTAATTGGGTCCATATTCTTTCTGCCTAATTTTAAGCACATCGCTAAGACACCTAAGTTTGGAGAGACGTTTCTGATCCCCTGTACAATACCATTAGATAACAGGCATCTCCACAGGATTAATTCATATTTTAAAGGAGACAGATTGAGGAAATTTACAGTTAGAATGTTTTTCTTTCTTTATAAGAAAGTACAAGACAGTTCATGAAAAATGGAGGGCTATGGCTTTTCTGTGAGGAAAGCTCTTAAGGTATTAAATTATCTTGTGTCATCTGAGAAGAAAAAAGCTGTAACTTGTTTCTTAGAGCTTTTTAATGTTCTTTTTTTACTTTTCTGCATAGTGTAGGTATATAGCTGCCCAACACACAAGCAAACACCTATATAAACATTCAATACTGCAGTTTGAATGAATTTTATTACTTAACAGTACAGATGCCAAAAAAGCCCACGAATTAACTTTTACTTGGTTTTAAAACAATTCTGCAATTTCCAATAACCAAAGATGGCATAGTAAAAACTTTTATTGCCTGAAAATAGAAGAACCATCTAGAATCTGCCACTGTTCTGCAAACATTTTTTTAAAATAAATTGTCTTACTAGCCAGCTCCAAGTTACCTACTAGCTGTTAATTTCCACACAAAAGAAAATAAGTTCTCTTCATTCCTTTCCTCCGTCACCTGTTTATGATTCGAACTTTTGGATCATTATTAACACATACTGCCCCAGTTCTTCTGGAAATCATTAAAAACTATTAAAAATCTGTAAATATATTGTATTGTAGACATAGGAAGTTGAATGGGAGAGCTGCAAAGTTCTTGCTGAGTAAAGACAATATTTCAGCAACGTTGGCACTGGGAATCAGACAATTTTCTGCCATTTCTGTTTATGATGCCTCCTGTTTCCAAAATATTCTGGTTTTAGGTTTTTTTCCAACTTAAAATTTGTTGGGTTTTTTGTTTGGGGGTTTTTGTTTTAAGCTTACATACAAAGAGGAATTGCGATTGCAAATTTTAGTTTCCATTTAATTGGAGCATTCATCCTTTTGCTAGATTGGAACCTCTGACAGTTTCTGACCAGGAACATAGCCTCAAAGTGTTCTTCAGCCCTTCAGCATCCTCAAACAAGCTGTTTTCCACCTCTCAGGGTTTTAACAGCAATGCTGCCTGTGGGGCTGTGTCAATCTGCTCAGCAAGAGAGGGGCAGATATAGCCTCTGTGCCATTCAGACTTTTAGGGTCTTGGATTTGGGACAAGGTGCTACATGTTGGAGGCCCTTCTGCATTGAACTGAAGAGGTCTTTCCTGACCTGTGGTGGAGAAGGATTCCTTGATCCACTGCAGAAATGCCCTGATGAAGTCTGCTTGACGCATGGGCTGGGTTGACAGTGTTGCAGTCAAAATTGTAAGTTTGAGAGTTGAGCTGGGTGACACCTCTGATGTCAAAGGGCCATTCTCTTACAAACCCAAGTATATTAGATTCTTCTACATTTGGAATTGTAACATATTGGAAATTAAAAACTTTGGCATCAAAGTTATAATATTGCCAGGCACCATACATTTTAAAAATACTTGTATTCATATAGTGCCCAAGTTTCCCCTGTTGCTTATTTTGAAAGTAGCTGGTTTTTATTCATATTGAAGGCAGCAAGTTAGGTAGTACTCTGTGTGAATAACAAGGGTAAAATGTGGTCTTTAAAGTTTTAGGACTCATTTTCCTGCACTATTTTTCCTCTCTATTACATTTTAGCTATAGAGACCTATGCTATAGACTAAAAAGCCCTGCGGGAGACAGAATCATGCATGAACTTATATACAACTTTGCGTTTGAACCTGATGGTTTTTTTCACGTTTCCCGTCAGAATGGTCAATGTTTTACTGAAATGTTGGCAGATGGGGAGCAGGAAGGGTGCCAACTGATGCTAACGTTTCAACAACAACAACAGGGAAAAAAAAAAAAGAAAAGAAAGAAAGAATAGCTGGAGAGTGTGTTGTTTTTCTGGAATAATGGCCTTTCTCAAAGCACTCAGTTCTCCTTGAGCTGTGGCTGCTTCCAGTCATTTCTTAATTTCGAGCCAGGCTTGAAACTGTTTTAGGCTTTAGGTTTCAACTGTTCCATTTATCTTCAGCTTGACAAGGTAGCATGGTAACCATTATATTAAGCCACAAAAGGAAAAGTCATGAGATAAATTGTGGCTTTTCCCTCTGTTCTTTATTCTTGTTTTTCTGTAACCATGTAGAGTAGATATTGTACAAAGTTTAATGGAGTTAGTAATTCTCAGCATATAAGGACAAAGTGATGACAGTTACAGTTTGTTGTGACAAGACTTTTATATAAGTGCAGTTTTATCATTTGTCCCTGCAGCTCATAAAAAGCAATAATACAAATACTAAGATAATGTTAATGACTTGCAATAAGCAGACTAATGGTTCAGCCCATGCAGCACTATGTAGAGGCTGAGAACTTTGCTAGTGACACTACTTCCCTTACCAGACCTATTTTAAAATTATACTCCCTGCATGCCTTCCCCTTTAATAAAACCTCCCTACATTTGTTTCCTTTATTTGCCATGAAGTCTGTTACCTCCTGAGCACATTCAGAGTTACATATTTTGAATTAAGATCTCTTCAAAGAAACCCAACTTGTTTAAAAGAAGAAAGTGTAAGCTGGTGGTATATGACAAAGATAATTCCTGCCATGTTTATTACAACAACATATCTTCATAAATGATCCTGAGTCATAACACAGCATTTCTCAGTCATTGAATTTCTGGTCTCCAGATAGATCAAGTTATCATTTTTGTTTTGGGCTTGGTTTTTTTCCTTAACTGGTGTGCAATTCTGTGCTATTCCAAGTAAATCTGACCCATTCATATTTAACTGTTGCAGTCTAAAGCCTGAATTTGATATGTATATTGAGCTGAGTTTTATGATGAGCTTTTTTTTTTCTGCATTGAGTGTTGTGTAATGATGTGTGAACGTGTGCATAAGCATTACAGTTAGGAAATCAGGATATAAACAATGCCTGCTTTATGTGCCTGATTCCAAATAAGGTTTAACAGAGTTTGCTTCCTGCTATGCGTAAATTTGTTCAAATGTTCTGCTTTCTGCTGCTCCAGTGGGGATATTTTTAATTTGTTCTTGGATTATGTTGCTCCTTTCAAAATTAAAAAAGTTAAAAGTCCATCAGTCTAAATTTTGCAATTTAAGCCTAGGAGACTTCCATCAGCATTGTAATTGGAAACTAAGCAGGTACTTACGTAGTGAGCAACTAGCATCTGTTAAATAAGTATATACTTTTTTTAAAAAAAGGATAGGGTATGCTTTATTCCTTATTGGCTTACTCCAGGGGAGGTATCTTTAAAGGTTTGATCATTTATAGAAAGATTCAGGAAACGTACGTCTTCTGTAGCAGCCGTGTACTAACAAGGACAGTATTACGCAAATCTTACATAAGCAAACTTCCAGTTACATGGCAATTTTGAATGATAAACATGGAATAAGAATGGGTCCACCTATAAAGAACTGATCAATAAAAAGGGGAAAATGCCTGTCCATATTTGATTCTTGGTAAAGTTGAGTCTTGTGGGATCAACAGATCCTTCCATTGTGTAAGTCACTACATTCACCCACTTTTACACTGAGATCAGTATCTTCTGCTTGACTAAAACGTAGTCTTTGACTAAGTCCGATCTTCTGGAAAGAAGTCCAGGCTTAACTTGGAGACAAGGCATGGGGAACCCACTGCATTTCTTGGTAGGTTACTTTAGGGATTAATCACTGATAGACTTCTAGAAATGTGAGCAGGTTTCTCCAAGTCTCCTGAAAGAACTACACCTAAAAAGACCACAGTGCTTGACAGTATTAGTAAATCAGACCTGATAAGTCATGAACATGCTCAGTTATTGTTTCAAGATCAGGCATAAATGATACTTTAACTTACAGTGGCAGATTTTATTTAAAGCTATTTAGAATTCTCCACTAAATTCCTGCTAATGTTTCAACAGACTAAATTTAGAAAATTTGGTTTTAACACCTAATTTTTTCTTACTCTATCTGAAAAGTTTTCTTCCAAAGTAATTTTGAAAACATATGTTTGAACTCTAATGTTTTCTTTCAACAAGAACTAAGTTTACCCCTGGCAGAAAGGAAGAGAAAGGCCAGGAAGACAAGTTTGGCTAAATAATGACATGCAGTTCTTAATGAGTTTAAGTGAATCAAAAATAAGTCTTTAAAAAATAAAAAGAAAAAAAAAAAGAATAGCTGTCCGTGGAAATATTAACCAAGGCAAATGAAAAGTGCAACAAATTAGGGGGACTAAAAAGGGAATTTTACAAACAAGTAAAGTACATTGAAAAAAAAAGATAAATATATGTTTCTGTAAAAGAAACCTCTGAATATTATTAGACAGCTAAACAGTGAGGGAACCAAATTTCTTCATTGGTTTTCACTACAGGCAAGATGAAGATAGCTATCTGACATGTATTCTTTGCAAGTATTTTAAGTGAAACCTTAATATATTAAGTATTATGTCCTGGAGAGATTAGACTGAATCAATATGTCTAAATTACAATAAGTCATCATACCTGAGTATAGTCATTTATAACTGAGAAAGGTTACGAATGAAGTCACAAGGATGCTAACAAAACTGTATGAGCTGTCATTGAAATGACTTATCTTTCTGGAAGATAAACACTGAAATGGTCACGTTTATACATAATGTAACACTTTTTTTTTTTTTGTTAATTTGACTTAACCTGTTAATGAGTAATATCTGAGAAAGCCCCTAAGTAATGTTAAGAATAAGTCACAGGGCTTACGCAAACACTGTATTTTTGTAGTGAAAACCCATCTCAGATGATTGCAACATGGAAGCGTCAGCATTATGAGAGGTACAGACAGACAGACCACAGTCAGAGATCTTCTGTTTGAGGCAAAGTTTCATGATGCACACCGTATAAAAATCTGAGAGGTAACAGTAAGAGAAGAAATTTGAACTACTGACAAACATTTTATGGCTTCAAATTCATAGGAAATACATAAGAAAACCTTTGACCTGTATACAGCTCCATGAAATTACAGATTTTCAAAAGAGAGGGCTAAGATATTAAGATACATTCTACTGTTTTGTAGGGTAGATAATAAAACTCACAATATCAAAATGTCATATAAAACAAAACTCACTTTGTTAATTTGGGTGTCTGTTCAAAAAATATCTAAGGAAGTTACACATCCACATAGTGTGGGGAAAAACAAATCAGTAAAGTACAATTTTTACAAGTCTTTCAGGAGTGAACAAGTGAGTTTGCTTTCTGGGCAAGCTATAGGCACAAGTAAAACATCTTGGTGCTTTGGTCTGAATGAGGTCAAAAAAATCAGTCAACCTTACCATATTACACCTTGATGTGGCTAAATGGAAAACCAGAACTCTGGCAAAACTTCAATTTCTTTTAAATTTAACTGTAGCACTGAGCACTGAAGGTTCTAATTTTTTTTTTTACAATCTATTTTGGAAGCAATTAGTTTCTTATAGTTCTTTTTTATCCTTCAGCTACTGTTAGGGTCTCTCGGCCTTAACTGCCTCTTAAACGTTTTTTCTGTGGGGAATATAAAATAAAGAATAGCATATAAGTGTTATTTAAGAGTTCCGACTTATTTTTTTTCTCATAATATATGAAGAATGGATTAAATTAAAGGGCTTAAAATACAAAAAGGATAAGAAGTAATGTTTATTCAGTGTAGTTTTGGCTATGGAATTCATTGTCGTGACCCTTTCTAAGTCCTATTCTAAGCAATTATTTCAAAAGCTGTCATTAATATTTTTTTTCATATACATATTTGGCACAACTAAACTGTATGGAATAAAATAAGAACACTGAGATTTGAACCCTAATTGCCTGGGTTTATGAAGAAAAATTGTCTCACAGAGACTGCATAATTATCCTTCCTGGGTTTCTTATATATTTTTGTGAAGGAACAGGATCTCGGCGCACAGGTCTGGATATACTGGGATGTATATGTCAGTGATCTTGGCAGTAATTACTTAGAGACACTGAAAGACTTGATAGTTTCATAAAGTGAGGGACCATTTTGGCATTAGCAGTAGTGGTAATTAGTGACAAGTCAAATGACTGAAATTTGCATTTGTTTTTTTGTGATCAGCATGAAGCTTCTGAAACGTAGGCAGTTTTTTTCTTTTTCTGATATCTAACATGCAAGACCTGCTTATAGGTGCACACTTACTGTCTTCTACCTTTTGCTACAATTCAGTTTTCTGGGTTATGTCCATCTTTTCCATAAGACTGACAAATTTTAACTTCATTTTGAACATCTGTATTCAAATGCAGATTTTGTCTTTGTAGCTGGGACCAAGTAGAAGGCATCTTTGAAGAAATGCTAATAAGAGTGCTGTGATAAGGCATTGCTCCTTAGACATACCTTCCTTCTTAAGAACATTTCTTTGAAATCTAGACTAAAAAAATAAAGCATTTTGCTCTTATCAACATTGCTTTAATGTGCTCAGAATAGCACATCTATATAAAAACAGAAAAGTTGATGGGTGATAGCGAGCTAATCATTTACTGTGCTGAATGTGGGAAGGTCTGCTTTATTCCAATCCATAAAGGGATTTTGAAAGAAACAGCTATTTACGCTCCTTTTCTTCTTCTTTATGATTTAGCTGATTACCAACCTGCATTTACTGAAATGACACACCAGCCCTGGGCACATGCTAAACAATGCTGAAACCTGCTTTATCGTCTGCAACACAGAGATGCAGAATACTGCAAGAAAGAAATTACTTGGACGGGAAATGCTGTCAGGGTAGCTTGAAATCTAATGTATAGAAATTTCTTAATGAAAAAAAAGGAGAAAAGAATGCAAAGCCTGTAAATGACACTCTCGTGAAATTTGAGAGAACCAACAAAATTGCAGATCCTGAAAGATTCTGTCTCTGTAAGACAGAGAGAAAACTTTATTCATTGAGGAAAGATCACTGAAGAGAAAAATGTCATGCACAAGTCTACTCACAAGATACTGTGTGATTTGCTCCATTTATCAAGTACACAATCATACCCAACAATTGCAAGACAGCTTTAAGGTTAAAGAAAATTTCCTAATAACTTTATTATCCCCTCTTAAAAGTAGGTAAAGTCCTTTTAATTGCATTCGGTATCATTTTTCATATGGACCCATTAGAGTTAATTTAATGTATTTGTAGTGATAGCTCAGTCATCCCAAATTACTTTTCTGTCGGATGTTCAAGCCTTTGATAGCATACTTTGTGTTTGAATTGAATTTTGGAGAGAAACTAAGCATGTTAATTTGATTCTCTTTGTGTTCTTTGTGCTCTAAGAAGGAGGAAAAGCAGAAGGGATAATTTTTAATGTTTCAGTTGAGCACTGTTTGCAGTGCACATATCTCTTTTCTACAATATTACATGCAATTAGAAGTAGACATTTCTAGCATTGACATGTTCACGATACACTCTGAATTTGCTAAAGATATATGTGGCCTTTGGATAATATGCATCTAGTACAGAGTAATTTTTTAAAATTCAATTTTTAAAAATATTATCCTCAGTGTCTTATTTAAATGTTAATATATTCTGTTACAACAACACTGTTTTATAACACTGAAACTGCACAGCTACTTGACTGGAACAAAAATATAGCACACATCAGCTAAACAGGGAAAATATTTATGTTAGCTGATCCTTGTTTGCACAACCACGACTTTTTTTTTTTTTTTAATCTTTTTTTACAAATGGAGCAACAGCATTAGGGGTCTCAATAATGACGAGAGGAGGCAAAGAGCTTTGTCTGCTTTACTCACAGTCACTGGAGCGTGCTGGTAGGGCCAAGTGCCAGGAGGCATCATTGCCTGTCAGCATCTGCCAACGCTTACATTGGCACTCCTGTGATTTAGAGCAGCACTAGGTGCATTAGTAGGTGCACCTGAAAAGATGAGGACAAACACTTTACAAACATGTTCCTGTGGCCAAGAGTAAAGCAGTAAAGACCCTCCTCCATCTCCTTGTTCACGCTCCTAAATCTGCTGCTAGGAGGAGTTTGGATGTGGAGTCTGACCCAGGCACTGCCTGGAGCATCCCCATCCCCGATGCCTCAGGGCCAGCTAAGCAGTCAGCCAGAGCAGCCAGCCACTTCCCAGATCAAGAGCCTCCCCTGTAAGCAACCGCTGTTTAATGCTCCCCATTTAATCTGATGTGGTGACTCTCAGACTGAGGTCTCCAAAGAAGATGGTGGCAGGAAGTTGAGGGATAGCAAAAATGTTAACTCTGCACACACACACACAAAAAAGAAACCTGAGAGGGAGAAAAGGAAAACCTCATGAAAGAGAAAATGGAGCAATGAAAATAATAACTGTAGCAGTGAATGAAGACATGACACAAGAGGGAAGAAATGAGGTGGAACAAAACAAATTTCATAATTACTGATCTAAAGAAAATTGAAATACAGCCTATGAAATGAACAAAAGTGGCATTTATTGTCATGCTTGTAAGGCCAACAAGTTTAATTCACAGTTGTTGGGAAAATTTTAAGGTATTAGAAAAATATAACAGAAGTGCAGGGAGAAAACAGAGAGCAAGTTACAACCTTTGTAACTTGCCCACACTGGCAGTGTTTGGAAGTAAGGAGTTGGGTGAAGGAGGTGGCACAGCTGAGCAGAGGCTTTCTGGAGAGCTGCCTTCTCCTAGCAGGCAGCACATCAAGGGAGGGAGTCCAGGCATTGACCACCAACAGAAAGATTATGGAGCTGCTAGAGAGAAGGGATCTGACAGCTGTGAGAAGATCTGGCAGTAGGGAGACGCAGAAAAATGAAGCCCCAGATGAGAGAGAATTGAGGTCAAAACAGGAACAGATGTGCACTAAAAATAGAAGGACAAGAAAAAGATAGATGCAAAGGTCCTTGCAAGTAGACAGATACAAGGGAGGAGGGAGAGACATCTTATTAAAGGAGAGATGGGAAAGCAATGATAACACAAAAGGAAGAAAAAAATTACAGTGCAAATTAAGAAGGCTCTTTCCTCTCTTTCAATTCAAGTCATTCTTATTTAGCTCTAACTAAATCACCCCTTGAATCCTCAGCCTGTGTTATTACTTGGAAAAGAAATGAACCTTAGGTAAAGGGCACCAGGGTAGACGTTACTGAATACCTCTGCAAACTCGAGATAATGACATTAAGGGAATTAGTAGAGTTAAAGTACAGTCTACATTTAGTTCTAATTAGACAAAAGATAGCAGCCAAATTACTACATAAAATTTAGATAGGGAATTCAAACAAGTTACAGAAATTATGGAAATATATAACTTCTGGGTCTAGTATGATTCCCTGAGTTCTCCCTAATGTATCTGCTCCATTCTGCTGTTTGTTCCCAATAATTCCACATGGTCTGGGGAACCAGACCCTTTCTTGGTGGTAGGCCGGAGCCTCACCTCAGTCATACCTGCATCTGAGCCCCCAGCAAGTACCTGGCTGACAGTTTTCATGTGGTGTTCCTGGTAGTATGAAGTTGTTTCTGGCAGAGGGACAGGGAATGAAAGGGAAGTTTGCTTCCAACAGCAACAGAAAGAAAGAACTATAACCAACCCTGTCAAACTTCTTTAGCCTTTCTCTTCCACAAACCCAAAAGTGTGTAGGAGGGAAAGTATCAGTTCAGCAACTTATCCATTCCCTTTTCCCTCTTTGCAACATCTCTAAGGAAGATACTCCTGAGTTGTTGTAACTCTGTAGGCCTGTCTTTGAAAGAGAAAGGACAGCACGAGACAAAAATTGGAGTTAGAAATCTTGTTTGCCTGAGAATGGATCCTGGGAGACCGTCAGAGTCAAACTGGCAAAGTGGATGGAGAATCTGGACATTTACCTTTTGTGTTATGAAGTAGAGTAACTGTACTCAACAACCTGGTTGTTTAACTTCCAAATATTGGTATGCAGTAACTAGTGAGTATCACAAAATGTTTATCTTGGCATTTCCAATGAATTCCTCAAAAATAGTCTTGTGATTCCCAAATATCTAATTTTCTTGTTTCACTCAGGTTGGTATTTAACACAGACCTACTTGCCTCTGAGTTACAACCCCAAGAGCATTCCTACAGTGCTGAGACATGATGGCAACAAACTGACCCTGTGAATAGATTTTGGTTGCTTGTTGAAGTACAGCAATTTAAAATGATGCTTTGCATACGCATAGATAAGCCTTCTGTAATAGCAGGAAAAACAAATGTTTTTCCTCTGTCTTAATGAAAGATTGTAAAGGATTCTTTTTTTTTGTTCCTGTTCCTACCATTATTAGTTTTATGCCATGCACGAATTTTCAAAGAACCAGGTGAAAGTAGTTATACATATTCTCATGTTTACAGCAGACTTTCTTGTGTTCTTCCCTATAGCAGTTTTGTTATTATTCTGCTTTTAAATTCCTTCAAGTGATTTTCAGTAAGCTGTACGTAAGTCTTTCATCAGGTAGAAAAAGGACAGTTGGTGGGTTCTCTACATGTAAAAATAGCATTTTGTTTTTATGGCAGTGCTATAAAAGAATTGGTACATTGGTACCAATTAACAAAATTACATTGGTAATTAACTCACCCAAATGGTTGGTCTACATATATGTTTTTCATTTTACATGGGAAGGTTTTCCTTATTAAATTCTCTAGATTTGTAGCAATCCATTAGCAGCCAATCTATAAGCAGTCTTATCCATTGCATGGACCTCAACTTAAGGTGAGGGGAAGACCACAAAAAAGGCTGGTTTATGATTTATCTCTGCCCTTCTGCCTGAATTTATAAACCCCTTTTCACTTGTCTCTGAGCCCATGTGTCATTTCCCCTGTATTTCTGACTGTGTAACTTCTTTTAGCAGCTACAGTATGTTTCTATGGAAAAATATGTGTGGGTGTAATTATAGGCAGCCCTCAAAAATGGCTAGTGCAAAAATTTGGGATTTTTTTTTCAGCTTTTTTACTTCCTATAAGAGGCTACACCTGTCCATAAACTATGCGCTGATTATAGAGGGAAGGCAGGAGGTAACACTTCAACTTTGAGACCATGATAGAGGGAGGTTAAAGACCATTCTCTGCCAGAAAAATGCATGATGTGTGCAGTACAGCCTTGGTGCTTCCCCATTTTACGTTGTAAGGCAGCTTAATAGATGACAAGCCAATATAAGTTGTCTTTTGTGGCAGAGGAGGATGTAATGGAGCTAGTAAGGAGAGTCAGAGGGAACAGCCCAGCTTCCCTCCAGCAGGTTGCACATACAGGAAAGGTAAAAATAATACTAAGGAGAAGGACAAATAAAACTTTGACAGTTCTCCTCTCCAAGTCTTTAGTAGCAACAGAACAGATGCCTTTGCTAAGGAGTGGTCCAAAAGGAAGTAAAACAGGGGTGAGGGAAACTCAAAAACAAGAAACACTGGTAGAGCACTTGTGTGCAGTGGAGGGAGAGGAGACCAAAAAATGATTCATAGGTGTCAAAAGGATGCTGTTGTGCTTAGGGCCGTTACAGAGCATGGCAATATTTTGTATGTAGACTAAAAATGCCTGTATTTGCACCTTGATCAAATATGCACGGGTAGCAAGATAAAACATACACCAACAGAATCACAGAACAGCCCGGGTTGGAAGGGACCTCGAAAGTTCATCTGTTCCAACCCTTCATGGGAAAGGGAGCCTGGATGAGATTATTGAGCACCCTGTCTAATCGCGCAACATAACATCCCTGAGCAGAAGACTGCATTACGGTCCCATTACTAGTGCACAGAATTGACTGTTCATTTGAAAATGTTCCGTTAGGGCCCCCTGACAAAACTTTCCATAACCATATTTGTGGCTTAATAATCTGGGACTTGTTATTTCTTGACAAACATGTATGAGAACTGCTAGAGCCACATGGTTTGTTCCCTGTCACTGTGAATTGAATGCATGGTCTCACCACGGTGGCTTTTCTTTGGATTGTCTATATCATCACAGCTCCTGTGTCACATGATCAGATACACATAAGCACGTAGTCCATACTGGCATTTGCAGGCATTTCTAGAGAGTTTACAACTTTGCATACACAATTCTTGAAGATGCCAATACAAAAGTCACTTTCTCTTTGCTTTAGTGTCACTTATTACATGGAAAAAATAAGTTAGAGCCATGTAATCTAAAAGCAGCTTTGTCTCCAGGCATTTCATGAACTGTCCATCCTGCAGTGCTACCAAATTTTCATTGTTACAGGCAAGAAAGTTATGTTTCTAATAAAACTAGTGAGAAAAATAGTTAGGAGGAAGGGCATTGACCTAGGACTCTCTCTGCCTCTGTTCCCTCACCCATCCTATCGTAATTAAGCAAACTTCTGGAAGATTTGGTGGACTAAAGAGTCATTTGAAAACTGAGTAAAGATGTCAAGAGTTGTTCTTTTAAGCTTGTAACATCACAATTAGGTTTGTTTATATGATGCAGAAAGCCTGAGCTGGAGTCTAGTTTTGAGCTTTAATTTCCTTCCAGTTCAAATGGTCGAAATACTAAGGTCTCCAGGCACTCAGGGACCTCCTGATCTAGAGGAATTAATTCTGCCCCTAACTAAAGCTAATTCACCCCATATATAAGCTGAGAGGAGGCAGAGGAGAGCTGAGAGCCATTTGAAGGAGCTCTGCTCAGGCACTGGAGGGAGGCATGGGGAAAAGCAGCATACAGCCCCAGGGATCCTGCGAGCCCATGAGGAGCCAAGGGCAGCGACTGCAGGAACTGCCCTTGCATCCCTGTTCCCCAAGCTGAGCAAAAAGCCACCAGCCCAGCACAAGCCTCTTCAGCCAGTTCCGGGAACCACCTCTAAGGACTCATCCAATCCTGTGTGGGCCACTGAGCTGCAAGTGACGGTTTTCTATCCAATGCCTGTGCTTGACTGCAGGGACAATGGCAATCTTAAACCTATTATACATTTTTAATGTAGCTCTGGGTGGACTAAGAGGAAGTGTGGTCCCAATTCCAGAAATGTAGAGCACTGAATTGCATTTTGTAACAAGCACCACTGAGCAACCTGCCTCACTGCTGAGTAAATGGACTCAAAGAACCCTTTCTTGAAGACAGGAGCAAAAGCTTCTGATTAGGAAGAAATGTCTGCTGACTTGGCGTAACTCCCCCACCGCCCGCTCAGATTTTTAGGTCCTAAACTATGTGATATAGATGACCTAATGCTGGGCCAATTTCCGTGCATAGCCAAAACTGCCTCAGGGAAGGATCGTATCTAGTATTATTTATATTCATTTTTAGACAATTGTGCTGTAATGAATATTTTCACTATACCTAGTCAGTGGAGTTCCTTACCTGAAGAGTGCTTTTGCTAACCTATTCCTTAAAGAAGCTTTGGAGGAAGGTTCACTGCTGAAGATTTCTGTTTTCCTTGTGTAAATCTTAGTCATATCTCTTGGTAGTGAATTCATTCTGCATGTATTCTGAAAGCAGCCTTTGTAAAGCCCTATATAGTTTATTTGCAGTGTATGTTGTGAGAAAATTTCAATGGTTTTCAGTAGAAAATTTCAATGGACTTCAGAAATGGTCTAAAGTGTGAGGAAGGGGAGTTTAGAAATTGCATTCCATATTTGGGAACCAAAGCTTCTATGAGAGCTGTAAATATAGGAAATATATCTCAATAAGAAAACGTGTCTTAAAAGATAGTTAAGGTATAGAGAAGCATCAGAAATTCATAGCTCACATAATATATGGCTATAGCATAGTCGTTTTCACAGAGGTATTGATAGTTTTCAGTCTTTTGAGTTTGCCACCCATCTACTATGCAAGGTTTTATAAAAGACGTTTCCTTTAAAATGCAGTCGTCTTCTGAAATACGGGCTTGTGGAGTTCTGGACTCATTCTCATTCAGTGATTTCTGTATTTAGTATGTGTTAACTGTAAACAAAAGGCCTTTTTTTCCATTTGCTGTACCTGCAATTTGCACGCAGTCTTACATGTCTTTAACACCTATACAAATAAATGTATGTATGTACAAATAAGACTCCCTGACACTGAGCAATCTGATTTTTTCTAAATTATGGCCCTGATTTCATTGATCTAAACCCCTTGTTGGTTTGGCTGCACTCAGTATCTAACAAGAAATTTGTAAGCATACCTGTTAATAAGAAACAGATATACACAAGTCTCCTCAGATCACTTTAACTGAAATAACAGAAATGATGAGCAAAATGCGTTCTTAATTATTCAATCAGAAAATTGTACTATATGCACCACAGGGAACCAGACCCTGAGTGAAGCTGTCTAATGCTTACAGTGTAGTTTTTGAGAGCAGAGGCATATATAATTGAAATTACGTTTCAAGGGGACCTGTCATAGTATTTTTGGCATATGGAATAATATTCACTTAGTGAACAATTTGAAACCACTGTCTCTTTCATCCCATTAAACATCCAGATGTTCAACATGTTTGTGTTCTTATTTGTAAAGTAGAGAAACACCATTGCCCTTGCAGAAGAAGGTATAGAAATGGAAATGAGGTAGATATTTGCTGCCTGCATGCCAAGTATTTGCTGCCTATTTGTGGTGAGATGGCAATGCAAATATTTGCAAGCTATCATGTAGGGAGATTTACTTTCTACAAAATTTTTAGATGTCTGTATTAAATTATCATAATGATCTGTTTTGTCATAAAATTTTATTTCCATATAGAGTATAAAAATAATACTACAACATGTGACCTCTAACTAAATGACAAATCTGTTATTAGGGTGATGGATATCTCAGAAGACTGGGATAAAACAGAAAACACCACTGATAGGCACAGTTCCAGCTGGAATTCAGCCAAGGCAGCAGTGATAGGAAATGGTGCATCATCAAATGGGAGATGATGGCTATCTGAGAAACAAGTTTTGTATCCTCAAATTCCTAAGTCATCTCCCCAACTTTACAACTAATGCCTGTGGTAGCATCTCAGAGAAGATGCCAATGTTTGTAAAGATGCTGTTGATACACTATTCTCTCCTTTGTAAAAAGTGATCCTGCTACTTAAAAGTTAAGATGGAAAAGCTGGATTACGTAAGAGAAACATAAAATCCCCAGCTCAGCTGGCCATCCTCTGAGAATGAATTAAGTAGCAGAGGAACAGTGAGAATCAAATTTTAGGATTGGAAAGTCCCCATCTTTCACATGCAAAAAACTATTATATTATATTATATTATATTATATTATATTATATTATATTATAGTTGTTGAATGTGGTTTATATTTAGGTCTAGAAATGCCAGTAAATTCGATCTGTATAGTTGTCCTGGTTTTGGCAGGGATAGAGTTAATTTCTTTTCTAGTAGCTGGTACAGTGTTTTGGATTTAGGATGAGAACAAAGTTGATAACACACCGATGTTTTAGTTGTTGCTAGGTAATGCTTACACTAGCCAAGGACTTTTCAGCTTCCCATGTTCTACCGACTGAGAAGGCTGGAGGTGCACAAGAAGCTGGGAGGGGGCACAGCCAAACTGGCCAAAGGGACATTCCATACCATGGGACGTCATGCTCAGTACAGAAACTGGGGAAAGCTGGCCGGGGGGGGCCGCTGCTCGGGGACTGGCTGGGCATCGGTCGGCGGGTGGTGAGCAATTGTACTGTGCATCACTTGCTTTGTGTATTATTATTATTATTATTATCATATTATTATTATCATTTTATTTCAATTATTAAACTGTTTTTATCTCAACCCATGAGTTTTTCTCACTTGTGCTCTTCCAATTCTCTCCCCCATCCCACCGGGTGTGTGTGGAGTGAGCGAGCGGCTGCGTGGTGCTTAGTTGCCGACTGAAATTAAACCACGACAATAGTGAACAGTTTCTGGAGTCAAAATTCTGCCTCTGTTTTTTCCAAAGCTCAGTAGAGCAAAAGGCTTAGAGCTTTTTGGCACATGGATGACAACAGAAGGTTTGATGCAAGGGAGTTCTGAATGCATGGAATAAATAGAGCTGAAATAATCTACCAGTGGAGTAGGAGGCTCTAGTTCCACATCTGTTGTTCTTATCTCACCAGAAGAAGCCCTTCACAGCACAGTTTCTACCATGTCAAATAACTTAACTAAGTAATACAACATTTGATATTCTTTCAGAGGCTGTGACTTGAAAGGAGCAAAACTATTTTCCAGTTTGATACCTGTCTGCACAGCCCATTGAATTTTACCAAACCCTCATTTGAACTATATATAATCACACCCTAAATATTTCAAGTCCCAACAAAACTACCAGATAAGAGATAAGTAATTCTCATGTTTAATAGCCTTCCTGGTAGAAATTTGCATCTTAATTCAGAGTTGGATTTCTCCCATGACAGTTTCCAGACATCGGATATTCTTAGGGCCTCATTTGCCAGATTGGATAAGCAACATTTTTGGACTTTTTCGCATGTCCGCAAACCCGCTATCTGCGCCATTCAGAAATGTTAAACCAATCGCTTCCGCTTCTGAGGAAACTTCCATTTGTCAGGATGTATAAAGTATTGGAGGAGATCTCCATCAACCTCCTGCTGCAATGCTGCTCCTTTCATTGAATCAAGCAAGAGCCTGAGGGTGACTCCAGAGGTTTTGTGCTTAGGCATCTGCTGGGAACAGGCATACCAGTGCTTTCATAAAGACAGGAGTCACCTTTGCCAGAAAGATGGGATTTGTTTCTTGGCACAGACCCAAATATGCCCAAAATCCTGCCAATCCTGTCTCTGTTGGTGGTAAGGGCTTATAGTTTCCAGTTCCTTCTCGGATATCATTTTTCAAATATCTTGCTTGTCAAAGAGGTAATGCGTCTTGGTGGGGCCAGGGGTATCAAGGCAAACATCATGCAGGTGAATGAGTCTGTTTCTGGAGGGTAGCAACTTGTTCACAACTTGGCAGAAAACCCTGCCAGAGAGGAAAGCAGGTCTTTGCTGCTGCTGGATCTCAGCCATTGCTGAGATGTGCCAGGAGGGCCAAGGGAGGAGCTAGGATGTCACTGGGACTGCAGCTGGCTGCAGTCATGTTGGACACTTGGCTCCTGGAAGCAGCTGAGAGCAGGACCCTCTCCTCCTCTTTTACGTTGTCTCGTCAAAACTATTTAGCATGCTTGTATTTGATCTGAATTTCTTAGAGGATTAGGAAAATCAAATTATTATATTCAGTGTTCTCAAGTTCAGAAGATGATTTTTAGTTCAGAAAATAAATAAATGAGTTTTCTGTGGAAAGTTATCTTTCCCAAAGAAAAAGGTCAATCTGAATCCCTGTAGACCTCATGTATTCAGAAAGCAGAATATTAATGAGAAAAAAATGTTTTCTACTTGGTACTCCTGAGCAGATGTAGTATAGAAATTTGACTAATATTTTAGTTTGTATTAGTTGTATTAAACCAAGCATTAAGACAAAAAGTATACTTTGTAGTCCCTACTAGTTAAATCTCTTCAGTTAGAAGTGCCCAGTGCATTCTGGTAAATAGGGGGGTTATATAAACTATCAGAATTGAGTTTCAAAGTGATATCAACTTAAGGCAATCTAGCAAGGAAAAGTATTTTAGGTGCTTCTTTTCTTTCTTCCCAGTGATTAAATAGGGCAGCAGTCTTGATTTAAACTCTGAATTACCTAAGTGAAAGTGCAGGATTTTTAGAAAACTATATACAGGACTTGTGTGTATCTAGAAAACATAAAATTGTTTAAGAAATAGCTTTTAAATTTCTCAGGTATACTGCTGGGCACATTTAAGATATGTTAGAAGTAGCACAAAAAGAAAGCTACTAATTTTGGTCACTTCCTCTATACTAGAATAATCTTTACCAAGTTTCTGCAGAAGTGTTTTACTGTAGCATCAGTTATGCCAGAAATTCTAACTTATTGGAACTCAGCTATTTCATGCTCAAGTGATTCCTGGAACAGCAGGGAGATTTTCATAAATACATGATGGGGCAGATGTTGTACCGATACCTGCTCAGTGAAAACGGATTCCCAGTTTGGCTCCCCATCTCTGCCTGTTTGAGATAATCACAGTGAAAGTGAGTGGTAGTGACATGCCATTAAGTCTGGTACTGCCACACACTGGGTATCTTTATCTCCTGCTACATTTTTTTCACACTATAAACTCAGAATAAAATCAGGGGCGCACTGTCTGCAATAGTTTGAAAACAGTCCATATTTCTCAGTTACTATCGTGTTTCATAAAGAAATATGGCAGTGGTCCATGGCAAATCCTATTACCAGAATAATGATGTGATACAGTCCATTTGGTTGTGCTTAAGTACTGATAAATAAACATATACTTTTTATTCCCTCTACTTTCCCACCCCTGCTATGAGGTTCAGAAATTCAGGGCACTCACATGTGCACTCATAATTTATACATTATGAGTCTAAACAGGTTTACATAAAGTTAAACCAAAATGAATGTAGAAAAACAGCAAAGGAGTAAGCTTATGGGGAAAAAAGCTTGAAAATAAGAAATCTGTTGCTAGAAAGAAATACTTCTGCAGAAAACGTAACAGGATTCATAACCATTTTGACTTTGTTGAACAGGTTCATCCATGTAACTTAGAGCAAGGTCATGCCTGCCTTCTGTGCAGTGAAGTCCAGATAGGGAGAAATGTGCTTGTCCCCTTCTGTATGAAGGCCACCCACAACTTCAGTGTTACATTATTTTGAAGAGGCAATCTCCTCTAAAACAGTGTCCTCCCTGCTCCCCAGAGACATGCCTGAGAACAGAGAAGACAGATAAGTCCTGCCACACGTGCATGCCTGCAGCCCTGTACTTAGATCAAGCCATGTGGTTATGGATCTCTGAATCTTTGAAAGCAGCAGCTGATGTTTTCCTTCCACCTATGTAGGAAGCTTTGGGATTTTTGTTCTCCTTTCTTTGTCTCTGTTCGACAAGGAAAAATGATCCTTAACCAAGTCATGTGAGTGTGGGTGTTCATTTGGGTCTTAATCTTATTTTTCTCTCTTCTCTGGAGACCTAGAAATGAAGAACACCTCTCTTTTTGAGACGCTCTTTCTGCAAGGGCAACAGCTTTTCTTTCCTCCTCTCCTTCCATTCCTTCCTTTTCTCTTTTGTTCTCTCCCTCTTTTGAAGAGATAGAAGAAACAAAAGCCCCTTTAAAGAGTTAAAAATACTTGGGGTGATAAAACAGCATTTGGAAGAAAAATTTGGAGCAGATAATTCTTCGTTCTTAGTCCTTTAATAACTGGAAAAAGAAAAGAACTCATGTTCCAAAATCTTACCATGTCACTGGCTGGGCATCTCTCTGTAAAACTCGAACACAGGTCTTCACGTCAGACAATATTTTTGAGATTTGAAAGATAGTCACTGCAAAGACTGGGACATATTGATTTTGGTCTGTGTGTCATCTGTTTGCTTAGAATCTACTTTCAAGTTACTTTCAAAAAGTTACTTGTTCAGAAGTTATCTTCAAGCAAATTAATGAAGGCAGTAAAAAAAAGGCATACTTCTGGAGAAGATTTATTATTTGCACACTTTTCAAATAATATTAGGTCAAATGTCAGCTTCATGGATTTACTTGACAACATATAACCAAAATTTGGGATATTGTTGGCTTAATCAAGAGATGACATAGAACTTGCTTTGTTTAGTATGTAAGTAGTAAGTGGGTCACCTTCTTATCACCGTAGGACAACAAAGAGGCGTGACTCCAACCTGAGTAGACTCTGAGACACGTAATTTCCCTTGTTTATTGTTTGTGGCGTACTAATGTGAGCGTGAAGTTTTACAGTTAAATCTCGCTGTCTTGGTTAAAGGTATTGCCGTCATCAGTAGTCTGCCTGACCCCCTGCTACAGAAGATAGCATGGCATAAAGGCATATTTGCCCATCCTCAGATTCTTGATGTGCAAATAATACACTTGCTTAAAATGCACATAAAGATGGGCTTGTGATAAGGTTTCAAACTAAGAATTGGGGATCTGAGAAGAAGGGATGTATTGCAACCTGCTCACAGGGCCACACTCTTTAAAAGCTGAATAAAACTTTCAGGCCAAACTTAGATCCAAAGAGGAGTCTGAAATTCAGGAATTTGTGTTCTGGTGACTTAGATATGCATAGTCCAGAATTATTTCTCTAAAGATTTGATTGAATGAGAAATGCAGGACTAGGTCACAAGTTGAAAAGTACAGCCATACTGGGAAGAAATTAAATCCTATTTTCGTTGACATCATTTGCAACCAGAGAAAGTGTCTGGCCTTTTAAATAGACTGAAGCTTCTTGAATCACAGAAATAATGTTTGATGAGACAAGGGCAGAAATAAGGAACACAAGGTCAAGAAAGATATTGTTCTTTCAAAAGGCTAAAATGAAGTCATTTAATTGTTTTAATTTACAAAAAATGCAAACAATAATTTGTTCATTTAGATAATTAAATTAAAGAAAACCCCTCGATGAAAATCTTGAAAACATGTTTGCTGAACATGATTAATATTTTCCTGGTGCTAACAGAAATGACAGGAAGTTCCAAATGTTACTTTGAATGTATTTTCTGATAGGCCTATTTTCCCCAGTTCATGTATACTATTGTTAATTATTGTTAGTTCTTCCTTTTTGTGTGTGTGTGTAATTCTTTAAATGGTGGGTGCACAGATATGCTGAAGAAATTAGTATACCCATCCACATGGGATCATAATAAAAGAAAAATTATCTTGCTCTTTTTGCAAACTTTCAAAATATTTTCTTAAAAGAAAGAGAGTTTTTAAAGCCCTTGGCTATGACTGTCAGAACATCTCTTTCTTTCCAAATGCATTGGAAAAAGCCAAAGCATTAAAAACCACTTTATGAGCTTTTATCAGGCTTTTGTTGTCAGCTCTTATCCATTTTATAAGTTTTAGTAGGTATATTTAGTCCTCAATACTGACTGGTATTGGCCTAAACCTGTTGATTTTCCTCCTATAAATCACACTGTTATTAAATAACAAAACGTGATCCTAATAAAACTGAGCCTTCACTTTTAAAACAATAAAACAGAATACTAGACAGTACTGAGGAGCCAGAAAAAGATGACAGCAGTCAAGATTTGTCTTCATTAATAACATCTGTCTTCATTAATAACTAATACTATAAAAACGGTTCCTGGGAAAACAGCAAAGAAGTTGCTGAAATAGGGAATTATGAGGCTGGTGAAAAAATATATTTTCTTCATATCTTTTTGGGCTCATTTTCAAGCAATTAGGCTGCAGGTACATTCATCTGGTTGGTGAACATTTTACTTTAAAATTCTGAAATTGATGAGCTGTTTATTGAAGTCATTCTTTCTAACTGGCAGTATAATTACACAAGGGATTATTGTCTCTTCATTTATTTTTCTGGAGTGATTAGCTTGTGATGCTATAAAGCTCATTTATGAGAATGACTTATATTTATAATGTTTTAATTAAAATTGGATTGGGAAGCAAATGGGAAAATTTACATTCAACGTATACGGTTGTGTCAAACACGTTTGATGTGGTTGTCTTTTTATTAGCTTAGGATAATTAATTGGGGTATTTATGTACTAATATTACCTAATTAACTCAGCAGCAAGGTAATTAATTTAGTTAATGGTTGTCCAAGAAAAAAAAAAGTAGTAGTATAGCCAGCTGCTTTCATTTCACTGTATTCTTCTTGGTTACATCATTTTTTCAAATAGGTATTGTCTTTTAAAAGGATTCAGAGAATGTTTCTATTTTACTGGAGAGGGCAAGTTTTGCATTTTACCCATGGAAAAACAAGGTACAGTGTAAATCACGCAGGGAGAGATCAGAGCAATTGGATGGTCTTTACTTTCAAGATGCTGTTAGATAAGGTACGCCATCCATCAACAGCAACTGCAGTTATTCCTTTGCTTTTAAATTTAAAATGCATATTTCTTTTAAAACATGATTTATTGCAACATTACTGAATATCTGATGGGTGTAAGAATCGGGCATAAATGTCGGACACTGAGCAGATATACAACTAAACCCCCAAAAAAGATACAAGTTCTTCTCTCATTCATGTGTATGCAAAACCTTGGGTGAAAGAAAAGTTTAGTTCAGCCTTTCCAAGAGATAGTTTTAGGATGAACCATGGAGAATTATGTGCAAGATACCTAATTAAAAAGCATTCTGCCTTGCTTTCCACATACTGAGTAGAGTTCGCTGACATTTCAATGATGCACAAGGTGTTTGGGAACTTTCTGTGTTTGTATTTCTCCCAGGTATTGCCTGTGCCATAAAGTGTGTGCTAAAGCTGCCCCTGAAAAAAACCATTCTATTTACTTGCAAAATATTCGTGTTTCGTCACACTATTTCTACTGAAATGCTTGGTGAAAGACCATTCTTGGAGTCTCAGCATCCAGAAGACTCATTGGGTTACAAAATAGCGGAAAAGTCGTGTTGAGAGTGGTGACAGTGACACACCACAGCCGGTGGGGTCAGAGCACATCAAGACAGCTACAGTGGGTGAGACCAAAGGTCCGTCTGTGGCAGTGGCCCACTGTGCCCTCTCCAGGAATAGGAGACACACTGTTCCTGTGTGTCAAGGAACAGTCACAAATAGCCCCCAGTGGTGCAGGAGGACTGTGCACGGCTGTGATTCCTCCTTCTGATACTCTCCCAGCCTCCAAGTATTTTCAGCTCAGCGACTTCCCAGGCTATGTATGGTTTCTCATTAATCAGTTATCCCCCATTAATTCCTTCTCCATAAACTTGTCCTGTCTCCCCTTGAATGATTTAGCGGTGTGCTGGTTAAACCAGTGGCTGGGCGTAAACCACAACAAGCGGGTCCTGTGACATCCTGTGACGCTAGCCACACATTTAAATTCCTTCAGGTGTCATAGCACGTTTTTCTGTCAGTTTTGAACCCAAACACCATGAGCTTTTTTTTATGCCTCTTAATTCTTAGAGAAGATGATTTCCATCCACTGACCGTAGTTAAAGGGCTTAATATATGATTGCTGCGCTAATCTGCTTCCCCAAAACCGTATGTCCGTGATTCCCACAGGCCTTGGAGGATGGTGGTTTGGAGTGGGGTTCTCTCAGTTTACTTGCTTTTGTTTAAAGAGTGTTAGTTTATTTTCCTCTGCTAACAAACATGCGTAAATTCATGTCAGATCAGTTCTTAACAATTCTGTGCTTTAAGCTTTACTCACATTAGTCAAGGAAGTAGACATAGTGGGATGTAAAAATTGAGTGATTTGGAAAAGAAGCATACTCAAATGCCTAAAGTGCTTAAAATAATAAATGGCATTGAATTCTGCAAAGTGGTTCTGTGAAAAGGGTACTGGCATCTCTGACTCACAAGGACATCTGGTCAGTTTTGGGGAGGGAAGAAATACCCAGTCAAATGGTTTATTGACTGTACAGACCAAAAGGTCAGGTCAGAAACCTGCAGACTGCCCACTTAAATCTAAGGAGCTCCTTACAGATCCCTACAGAAGCTTTAAAAGACTATTTTTCTATGTCCTTTCTACTTGCTAACATTCAGTTCCTGTACATGTGTGTTTCATTGCTCCTGTTCCTGAAAATTTTGCTTTAACTTTGAGTATATTTTAAATCCTCTTGATTGAATGAGCCTACTTTTTTTGCCAAAAGGCGGTAACACAGGCCGAACCAGTGTCAGCTTTGGTAGCCATTTCTTTGGAAAAGTTACTGTCTTAAAGGAGCTCTCACCTCCATACTTTTAAACATTTACATGACCTCTCATACCTTTCCTCACAGTTGGGGTTTTTTTTATTTACTCTGCTAAACGATACACAGCAGAGACCACCTTGTTCTTTGCAACTGTTTTAAATATCATCCTGTAAGCAAACCATGTGCTAATATTTATCTTCCATACTTTATCATTATCAAAAAACATTCTATCATGCTTTTTTATTTGTAGCTAGCTAGTCCCAAATGAGATATATGCCATAATAATGCATGTACCATCATGTCTCAGTGCATAATTAAAAAACTGATGAAATAAATTCATCAGTTTCTGGCATTCCCTGAAATATCCTATTATTTTTTGACATAACTTAACTGAGAAGTTCCTTGGTTGATTCATAAGCCTACTCCTAATCTAAAGGAGTGCGAGTGAGAAAGTTACATTTCTATTCTATTTACAAAGGGTAGAGGTGGAGAGGTTGTTTCAGAGTGGCGAGGATAATACTTGGGGTTTCTAACTTGAGCCATTTGGACGTTGATTTTTTTTGCATGCCAGATTTTAGAACTAGCTATCATCTGAAGTATTTTCAGTTAAGGTATAAAAGTCAGGAATCAAGTAATTTCTTAACATTTCTGTAAAGAAGTTTAATAAATCAAATGTCCTAAATGTCTCATTTAAAGTCTGTTTTTCCATATCTGGATATTTTTGCATTTTTAAAAAACCTTTTCTCCCTCTCCTGCCTTCATTTTTTTTGTTTGTTTTGATTTGTTTTTCCATGTGTGGAAGCCAGTACTAGTATTCGTCCACATAATGTGGTGACAAATACTGTAATTTCCCTTCTCGTACTTGTTATTTAGGTAATTATACATAAAAACCTGAATTAGTATTCTTCATGGTTCATCTTACTTGATTAGCCACAGTCTCCTAAGGCATTTCCAGAATTAGTTTTCTAGGATCCTGTTCCTTTGGTTATATATTCTACACGCTTTGTTCCTAAACTTCAGGTACTTTATTTAAAAGTATTTATAAACCTATGCAGTGAATGAATCTGACTTACCAAGTGATCTGTGCAGTGCAGTTGATCTTTTCTTAACTTTCTGCAGCATGTTGCCAGATTTTGCATCATATGAAATTTTTTTAGCAAGGGTTCCATATATTTTTTTTCCAAATTACTGCTAGGGTTATACATAGCTGTGTGCTGAGAACACATTCTTGTGGTACCCTCTAAATATGACTCCATGGTTGATGATTTCCTGTTATGCTTTGAAATTTCTGGGAGAAGGAGGAAATCTGCAGAACAACACACTGAGTAGGCTATTCTACATGTTTTCGTAGTATTGAGTTTGAGAATACATACTTTTAAGAATAGTGTGATCAAAGGCACTATGTATTATTTATAATCTTCTAAAGTGCTTATCATTATAGTATTCAAGTATCTGTCATATCAATTTTTTAATGAATTGCCATATTCTCTTGTTATTAGGAAAGTACCATTATCCCTACTTTACTAGCTAGCTAAATATTTCAGTGACGGTGCATAGTTCATGTTTTGTACTGCCACTGAAGTAGAGGTTGTAGGATGTGGTCCTTGATAAGTGGTAGCTCCAGGCATGGGTGGCATCTCAAAACTTTTTTTATTTTCCCATACATATTTCAGAAGTGTCTTTATCAGTGAGGTCATGGGGTGTTTAGGAAGAATACTATACCTTAGAAATAAATTATCCAGTATCAGAAAGGCTAGAAAATAAGAATGACCTAAAACACGTTTTAGATATCCACTTACAAAATAATGGATATATACCTGCGTAGCCTTTAAAGAATGCTTTTCCCCAGTATCCCTGTCTCCAGTGTGTATCTAATCATGCCAGAGGAGCATCATTCTGCATCTCTTCCACAAAAGAGAACCTAAGCAGTCTCATTCCTAACCCTGCTTGACAGCTACAGGACAAAATTGCAAATAGAGTAAATGATTTTTTTAAAAAATCAATTTGTGGTTGGAATGGGCTGGGGGTGGGTAGAGCAGGGGTTGTATTTTTAAATAGCAGTGGTTGGCATCTCCTTTAAATGCTTCCAGTAGCACTAGTATATGAACACAGTGACGAACTAAATTTCAGTTTTACTGCAGTTATTGCTTTGACAGGCCTTGACTTTCTGCCAATTCAGCTGGAAAGAGGCTTTCCAGATTCTCTCTCTTTTTTCCTAAGCACACATTTCTTTCTCTCACAACTCTGATTTCTCTGGAGTAATGGCCACAGTCACCCCTTTCCCCGGGCCCCGTGGCCACCTGTGCTGTCTCTGCTGCTAAATCATTAAGACACATACACACATTCTGAGAAAACAGGAGAGAGATAATTACAACATTAGTTGATCTTTTGCCTCATTAATTTTTTAATAAAAATGTCTGACTTGAATGGGAGCTGCAACTGCTTGGTACTTCTAAACATCAAGCATAGAGTCAACCTGTCCATTAACAGCCTCCACCCTGACGGTGACCCGCTGACCTGTCCCATGAATGTAGTATTTCTGAAGTATGTCAGTCTCTTCGGACTACATATGAGCTCTCAGTGAACAGCTGGAGATGCTGGGTGATGAATAGTAGAGATTTACCCTTTTACTAATTCCTGGCATGGTGTCAATATAAAAGAGGCAAAGCTGTGTGAACTTATATTTGTTGAAAGAAACATACTTTATCAAGAAAATAAAGGGAAAGTCAAGGACCAAGATCAAAGTTCTCACTAGTTCATCATTTCTTGTTTTCAAGTTTAAGCCCATTACTGTCTACAAATATTTATAATTGTTAGTTACTGAGAGGAAGTAAGGTTACTGAAGTTAGTCATGTCCTCGAAGTACTTAAGCTCATGGGTCCCAACTCAACATAAGCCAAACAGGCAACTATCAGGAATTGTAACTATTCACAAGTTGGGCTAAAACGAGCTGTTGATGTCAACTCATTTTTAAATAGTCAAGTATGCACAACACAAAATCTCATTGCCTTTTCTGTTCTGCTTTCTGGGACTGCAAAGACTACCTTGGCATTGGGGAATGAATTATTCCTTTGCTCTGAATGGTGCTGCCAGGACCAGGCTGATGATGTACTGGGTATTAGAAAAATGATGCCACCTTTTCATGTTCTCCAGCTTGTTGGAGACTTAGAAAAACTCAGTGTCTACCACCATCAGACTATGGTGGACATGGAGTTCACTAAAGAAAAGTTTAACAGAAGAAAGATTTTTTTTATCTCCTTATTGTTGTCTTATAGTCACCTACTGGCAGAACCTTTGTGAGAAATATATTTTGACTGCAGGTAAATTGATGGCATGGATTTTTTTTTTTTTTTGGTCCACGTGCGTTAATACTTCATTGTTAAAGAGTAGGTAAAGATTGAACATAGAATAGTAGGAAAAAACAAAGGAATCAACACAAAATCCCCTCGACAGATTACACTAATTTCTGAGCTTTCATAGTTTCTTTTAAGTCAACAGAATTATTTTTACTTACGTCAGAGGTACAGTTGTCAATATGAATATTTTCTAGAGGAAGTTTTTAAACTGTGAGCAGAATCCACAACAGCTAATCATAGCATGAGTGGTCAGTTGTAAAAACTTGTCATTTTCCTTTGACAACCAAATATCTTCTGCAGAGTTCTCAGGTCTTCTGTAATGAAAGAATGGAGAATACCTAGGTACCTTATCTAAGGAAATATTGTAAAGCCTGTAGAGAAAATGACTGCGTATTGGGGGAAAAAAAATTTTAGAGTAAAAATATGTACTAACTATTGGTACTCTATAACCATTATGTTGTGCAATAACCTAAAAACTACCATCTGGCACAAAGAATAATGAATAGAAGCGATATGTTCATACTTAGGAAGTTTATTAGTATCACTGGTGGAATGGCTGGAAGCGGCTTCCCATTTGCTATATTTTTTAAAATTATCTACTTTCTAGCAGCAGTGATAAAAGTACATGAAAACAAACTAATAGGAATTTTAACAGGATATTTATAATTTCTCAGAAGAAATCTGCTAGGTGTGCTAAGATATTTTGGGCAACATACTCAAAATAACTGTCTAGATTCTCTTTCAGGATTTCCCGTCACTGAGGGACACCTACACCATGTCTCTACTCAGTGCCTCACTGTTGTCAGTAGATTTTCATCCACACAGGACATTCTCCAAAGGATGGATGCAGTACTAGAATTTTTTTTTGCATGGGCCCAAGTGAGATTCAAATAATGTTCCATTATCTGGAGATTCACAATCTGAGCTAGTCTTTAAGCATATGTAGCCTTGACTCTCTCCACTCTATTACCAGACATTTAAATTTAAAAGACATTCTGACAGTGGCCTTTAAACACATCTGGCTACATGAGAACTGAATATGAATTTCACATATATATACATTTTTTTCTGGTACTGCAGCTGTGCTCCAGTTTGGAAGTACATTTTTTATGTTACTCTGTATCAGTACAGAATTGTACTTATAGCTCTTTGATTTTGAAATCTGAGATAAAGCTTTTCTGAGATATATATATTGGATATTCCTTCACATCAAACTTTACATTTCAAGCAGAGTTTTATGTGGAGTAATAACAGAAATTTTACTGAAGTAAAATGAAAAATGCCAAATATTTTATTGACCTGGGCTCAGGTCAATTCAGTTCTACTTTCATTTCCATGAGTTTTCTGGCCTATTAGGTATGTAATGTTAGGCATAATTAATACTCTTCTACTTATAATTTTTATACAAGCCCCAATATATATTAAATTGAAATAAAAACTCTTAAGTAACTGCAATAAAATATCATCTCAAAAACTCTGATTATAAAACAAAGCCTGTATCTTTTGTTGTTAAATTTAGATGAATTGAAACAGCTATCCTGGGGTACCTACAGTTCGTCTCATTCATAGAGCCACAAAATGACAAATTGCTACATAATATATAATATTACTTTATATAATTATATATATAATATATAATATAATATAATTATAATATTATAATATATAATTTACTTTAGCTGGCTAGAAATATTTGATCTTTTAGTTTTGTCAATGTAAATAAAATCAGGTAAGAGCCAGCTGACAGTAGTCATTCTTAGATCTTCTGGAATTCATTCAGATAAGAGCCAGCTGACAGTAGTCATTCTTGGACCTTCTGGAATTCATTCCAGTAAGAACCATTGTGAGTTTGAAGTTTTCCATGTTAAAAATGCATACATTTTTCTGTGCAAACCTCTAACTGTAGTTAGAACAACAGTGAATTCTGATTAAAGATAATTAAGAAAAGAGTTACACTTGACTGATTTTTCCTGCCAGTTGTTATATTTGGGTAGTCTGAAGAACCAGGGGGAAAAAGTTCATTCACAGATCTTCAATATATCAAAAATAGTCCTAACTTGTAAAACAAGTTAAAATAGACTGTTGTGTGCAAGTCCCTCAATGCATTGTTACTGAGATCAAATGAAGATCTCTTTGTACTGTCACAGAAGTAAAAAGGTGCCTTATTGTGACTGTACTGTAAATAATAATAACAATCGGGCTACTTTTGCTTTGTGTTCATTCTGCATATCCATTTGGTGTGGGAAAAAGAAATTCAGAAACATTAGAGTTCAAAAATACCAGGAGAATTATTTTCAGTCATATGTGAAGCAAAATATTATCTTCAATAGAATGGTGATAGATTTTTTGGATGAAATGGTTTGTGTGTTAAATGGAATCCTAGAGAAGGCTGACAGAAACATATTCTAGTTAACATTTGATAATAACTGTAAATGAAATATTTAATTATGAGCATAAGACAACAACTCTGTCTGTAACCTTTTTTCAGCTGGGTTGATACCACTTTTTCCATCTTTGACAAGAAAATTAATTGTGTTGCTGAAGTGTGAATTTAAAGCCTTTGAGTGTCCTCCGGTTTCCATCAGCACAAGTTTATATTCAACTTTTGAATACAACTGGATGAGATTTGCTAGACTTCTGAGAAATGTTTTCCATTATTTCTTCCTGTGACAGTGGGAGTCATGGGAGAATGACAGAATTGTTGAGGTTGGAAGGGATCTTGGAGATCATCTAGCCCAACCCTGTGCTCAAACAGGGTCAATCAAAGAAGATTGCTCAGGGACGTGTCCAGTCAGGTTTTGAGAATCTCCAAAGAGACAGACTCCACAACCTCTCTGGGCAAGTGGTGCCAGTGTTTGACCACCCTCGCAAGGAACAACAACAAAAAAAAAAACAAACCACACCCCCAAACCCCTTTCATATTTTAAAATGGGATTCCCTGCTTGTGCCCATTACCTCTTCTGTCACTGGGCACCACTGAGAAGAGTCTGGCTCCATCTTCGACCCCCTTGAGCCTTCTCTTCTCCAGGCTGAACTGTCCCAGCTCTCTGAGCCTCTCCACACATGACAGATGCTCCAGTCCCTTAGTCACCTTTGTGACCTTCACTGGACCCACTCAACTGTGTCCATATCTCTCTTGTACTGGGGAGCCCAGAACTGGACTGACAACCCCAGAAGTGTCTCACCAGTGCTGAGGAGAGGGGAAGGATCACCTCCCTTGATCTGCTGGCAATGCTCTGCGTAATGCAGCCCTGGAAGCTGTTGGCTGTCTTTGCCACAAGGGCATGTTTCTGCGTCATGGTGAACCTGGTGTCCATCAGGACCCCCAAGGCCTTTTCTACAAAACAACTTTCCAGCCAGTCAGCCCACACAGTCTGTACTGGTGCATGGAGTTGTTTCTCCCCAGGTGCAGGACTTTGCATTTCCCTTTGTTGAACTTCATAACATTCCTGTTGGCCCATTTTTCCAGCCTGCCAAGGTCCCTCTGAATGGCAGCACACCCATGTGGTGTACCACCCAGTCCTGCCAACTGTGTGAGAGCAGGAATGTGCCATTCATTCGTATGCCTCAGGATTATGTTTTCCAAGCATGTAATATCCTTAGAGTACTTGCATACAAAAGATTTCTACAAGATAGAAAAGGATTATCCTTACTTTTTAGAAACTAGTTGCAATGGGAGTAAAGCATCTAAATACCTTTATAAATACTGCTATAGTTTGAGCAAGTTAATGGTATGGTACGGAACGGAATTCTATACCTCAGTTTCAGAATTAACTCTCAACAACATCTTCCTTCACTAAGATGTCATAGTTTTGGACTTGACTGCCCTGTTTTTCAAAATATCTTGGGTTGCTAGTACCTCAGAACTCAAAAGCTGTGCAAAGCATGAGTATTTACACACATGAAAGCAGTTATCAGACTAAAAGCATATCAGGTGAGACTGATTTCCTCATAGAAGACTTTTGGAGGGAGTTTTTGGTTTGTTTTTATTCTTCCACATTCATCTCATACTCTCTAGAGTATCAAAAAGAGAATATTCTGGTTTATGGCTCATTCCAAGAAGAGAGACATTTAACACAAATATGGTTGCAGTTTATAACGGAAAATACTCCTCAGTTCCCAGAAAGAGAGAAGGTGGTCATACATGAGCATAGTTTACATATATAAGAGAGCTATTTCAAACTGACTCGTGTCCTCCTCTGGCTTAAGGAACCAGGGAGGGTACTTTCAAAAGTATGCTGTAGAGAAGATAGATAGGTATTTTTCTTTGAATGTACATTATAGATGTATTCAGTAGCTGATTTGAGAAGAGGTCCATTAAAAAGTTGCTCCACCTGCAAATAGCTGTGATGCATACAGCTGCACGTAGAAGCTTTGTGCTTTCCTGGTATGTCATTATACGAGGTAAAAGCGAGCCTTCACCCATCTGCTCCTTGAAAATACTGTGCTCATCTTGTAGCTAGAATATACTCTACAGGTCAGTACCATAAAAAAAAAAAAAAGTCCATCAAAATCCCCAAAGCCCAGTTACCCCATCTATGCAGTGTTTCTGAGGTGAATTAATGGAAGTGTTTGTTACTGACAAAGACCTGAGAGATAAGTAATAACTTCAGGCAAAAACTGTCAAACCTGTTCACTTCTTGAAGTTGCTTAAAGAGCTCTGGCATCCTTAGAATGGAAAGAGCCATGTGGGGGCTTATGAGAATATAGCAATCCCTAGATTTTAACAGATAACATGATGCCACCTGCAGAACAGAATAAAGGAAGAAACTCTCACATCAGTCAGCTTTTCTGCAAAGGTTACCTAAATTTTTGCCATCACTTTGATTTATATGTTTTTCACAAAGTGTTGTCTGTAAGTGGTATCTCACTCCAGTATAGCTACTTATTAATGCACAGCATCTTCCTTCAGTACTTTTATTGTTGAAGAGGAACCTTAGTTCATCGTGGTGTTTTGTAAATGCTGTAACAAACATTAAGGGACTGTACTATAACAATCTAATATAACAATGTAACAATATAGTAAACACTGTAACAATCATCATTATGGCTACGTGGTTAATGCACTTAAACCTAGCAATAACTGAATTTTGGGGTCACTTGCAATTCTGAAGAAAAACGTCCAGAAATGAAGAAATTACTAAAATTATCTAAAAGACCCCCAAAAACCTATTTTAGGTTAAATAAAATTCAGATCAACCTCAAAACCTTCCTACTCTTTCAGTGGTTTGTTTTAGGGCTTGTTCTGAATGTACAGGCAAAGTGCATTCAACACAAAAATGAGAATAAATGTGGGAAAGGGGACTTTGGGGGATATTTGCACTCTTGCAGTCTCAGATCTGCCAGGGCTCAGGCTGGTGGCCTAAATGCCCCTCCACTGAGGTACGGTCAGATGAGTTGTGCAAAGTCACAGAAACTGCCAATGAATCTGATATATTCTAAGTCAGCATATAGCTGATGGTTTGTTTTTTCTGCTCCATTGTTTTTTTGTTATGTTTGTTTTTCTACTTCTTTTTTAATTGCGAGTTTTATTTTGTTTATATGTATGGCTCATCACTAACGTATTTTAATGTTTACTGTGTCATCTGGGAAAAAAGAAATATTAAAAGCTATGTAAATCTGTTTATAAACATGTTACCGAGTATAGCTCTTTGCCAAGGGGAAAGCATCCAAGATGTTTTAATTGACAGTTTGATTCAAGCCCATGCATCTCATTTGTGAATATCTCCACATATGAACAGCACTCACATTTACCCATTTACAGTCATATCTTCACTGAATCCATTTGCAACATTATAAATTAGTATACGCACGGATGATAGGTACAGTAAGCTTAGCAGTGAAACCATGTTCATAAGCAAAGTGCACAGGAATAATCAATGTTCATTTTCATGAGCAGTGTACAATCTAATAAGTCACAGTGCAGAGCAAAGAGGAGGTTGCGTTATGTTACTCAGTGAATGACTAGCTGTGAAAAATGGAATTTTCAGTGGATTTACAAAAGGTCAAAGTAAGGGAGTATTGAGTTGGAGAGTTCAATTTTTTTTCCTCAGACTGAGAGAGTTGCAAGCTAAGATTTTTCTCTTCAGAGAGCAGAATGATTTTGAGTCGAATGAGGGAATTGAATATTAATGACTGTCAACAAAACATATCTGTAAGCATGCACACATTTGTTAGAATATATGAATGTAACTCATTTTCTATTCAGCATTCAACCTGACTTTTACTCTTGAGATAGTTGTGCGCCTAAATGTGACAAACCATAGAGTTTGGGCCAACAGGGTAAAAATGCCTTATTCTTTCATAGCAGAGCGAGGCATTACAATCTTTTCCAAAATGAAAATTGTGAAATATTGTTTTCAGTAAGATTTTTACTCATAGGAAATCTGTGTTCCCGAGTGCAGCACACACATCCTTTTATTTAACTAATACATACTCCAAGGGCCAGATTTTCAGATAGACTTCCATATGTGTACATATAAGATGACCATACAAATAAGTTTATTTAGATGTGCATAAACTCCCCATGACTGCAAACTTATATTAAGAAAATTAAATATGTGGGTCTAAGTACTGAAAGTATTATTTTACACCAGCAGAAGACAAGAACAATTGAACTACTTTTGACAAGTAGGGGATACTCAAAAAACTCAGTCAGAAATTTGTTTGGCTTAAGTAAGTTAGTGTCACTTAGATATGTAGACATGAAGTTTTGCTGGGGGGGAGTGTTGGCAGGATGCACTCTTCATGCAAGATAGACCCACGTGCTTCTCAAAAAAGCTCACAGAGGATCCAAACCAAGACCACTGTCTCACATTCTTGCACCTCTTTCTAACACTGTCTCTCCACAGGATGGGGTTTAGATGTGCAAGGAGACAGAACTGGAGCTTACTTTTCAGTCATGCTTAATGTAGAAAATAAACCTGCCTCCCACTTCTCTTTTGCATCCTGTTTAAATGAGATTATTGCCTACCTTTTGGTCCATTTTAAGCCAAAATGTCTAGTGGCTTAATAACGGCTGTTGCTCTTTAAAATGTACTTAGAAATCCAGTTTAGGATGATAATTTGCTTAAGGATGGAATAGAACTACTTCTTGATAGAAGCTCTTTCTGCATTTTAATCTCCTAATCAAATAGTAACAGGCTATGGAAATATAGAGGCATGGTAGTGTTTTTAAGAGGGACATTCCTAAGTACTCATATATGATTTTATAAAAAGTATGAAGCATTTTAAGATGCTCTTCTAGCATCTCAAGCATTTCAGTTCATCCAGTCAAAAAGTCCAACTCACTCTGACATCCATGGGTGATCGGAATAGTGACTGAACTCAAAGAGTGGCCTAAAATAAACATGCAGCCTAAGACAGCGACATAAGCTGTTCATAGCTGTTCAGTAGCACAATATTTGCTTTTCCAGTGAACTGGAATATTTTTTCTAGTTCTGTTCGGCTGTTTTGTGTTGGGTGTTTGTGTTTGTATGTTTGTTTTCCAAAAGTGAGACAGTACTGGCTGTCTTCAAGTCTCAGAAAATCGGCCAGGGTAATGGAAGAGCCTTGAATTCAAGCAAGACTCCCAGCATTGCAAGAAGCCTACGATTCCCCAGCTCGCTCGTCTGGGCAGCTGCCGCAGCCAACAGGCAGCACACACAGCAGGCAGTTTGGAAAGCCGGAGCTGCAGCAGGGAGAATCAGCCTCATTTCAACTCCATGGCAGGGAACCAAAAAAACCTAAAAGTCATGGCTTAAGGAAAAAGCTGAGTCCCCTTTAGAAACATGCAGTGTGCTCCTGGATTTGTGAGACTTTTAAGTACCAGTCATGAGCAAACTAAATGAGATCCCATGCTCCCAAGCAGCTTGCTATATGGGAAACCGAGTGTATTTCCAGCAGAAAGCTGCCCAAACTTTGAAGGAATTCATCAAAACAAGTATGTATTTCTACAATCTCTTTCTACCTCAGCAAATCAGTATTGTTTCACTGAAAAATTGTCATCCAGCTGTAATGATATTAAGCCTTGATTTACATAGTCTTGCACATTTCAGAACAGACTTCCTGTTCTGCAATGAATACCATTTAAGAAGGTATAATAGGGTGCCCTAACAAAAGGATAACACATAACGTATTGCCTTAACGTTGTGCTTTAACATATTGCCTTAATCATAATACCGTCTCTTCTTCCCCCTCCTTTCTCTATCTCCCCCTGTTTTTCTCCGTGTTTGTCATCCTGGGAAAAGAACTTGTTTCTCCCTGACAGCAGCATGCGGTTGTGGCTTTAGACGAGATGGCAAAATCTTGTGTTTATTGTGCAAATGACTCATCCTTTCTGCCAGTCACAGTTTCTGCTATTTAACAGCACAATAGCTGCTTTGGTGGATTAGATAGACTGAAAGTCCTTCTAACCACATATCGTACCGCTGACCAGTAACTGTAAGGATTACAGTTAAGGCTTTAAGAATAAGGCACATAGAGACGCTTCCTCTGAAAGCGTAGTGGCTTTGGACACACTGTGGTCAGTGTGCAATGACCTAAGATGACTCCAAAACAACAGGAGTTTAACCAGATAGACAGGGACTAAGTACCCGCCAAAGAGGAGTACTGTGCGGTGAAACTTACCTGTGTGTGTCTACCCCACGGTTCAGTAATTGTAGCGTAGTGCAGAAATACTCAAACTAGCTTTAAACTAGCCTAGCTACGGCAATAAAGAGATCTGCACAAACTAATTTATCCTACAGAGAGAATCCATCACCTGTCCCTCAGTGTAAATCCTTTTGGACAATCAACAAAGACAAGGGAAGGAACTCCGTTGCCATACCTACAAAGCTATTAATTCCTAAATGGTTTCACATGTAACAACCTTCATTCATGTCCGCTATACCACGTATTATTGATTCTTGCTGCTGCAGCAGTGCCTTAAAAACCTGACCAGTCTCTCTAGGCATAGATGTGTTATATTTTTATAGGCATGTAAGACAGAGAGAATCCATGCCCTAGGCAGCTATCAAGTCAAAAGACAACAGGATGTTAAAAATATATGGGCAGATAAGGGGAGTAGCAAGATAGTTAAAACCGCACAGGAACCAGTAGACAAGAAGAAGTAATACTGAAACAGGAAGATGAAGTTGCATTACTATTTCTCCCATACCCCATACCATGTGTGAAAATTAATGTTAATCAGTGCAGCGTTATAGGATAAAGCAGTGATTTTAGTGCTTCTGATGTGAATGTGTTCATTAACAAAAGACTTGCTTGTTCTTGCAACAGGCATACAACAGGTCACTATAGACGCACCAAATACCATCTTGTTAGTGAATCAACACTGGTGTGCTTTCATCACGTTTTGTGATATTAATTAGCTGAGACAAGATAGCAGACATAGCATTTTTAATGCTATTGAAAGTATCTAAAACAAAAAGCAAGAAGTCACATTTTTTTGTGCATCACAGCACATATTCAAAGCTGAAAGGGCTGCTGATATGACTGCTTGAAATGAGGCTCCACAGATGAAGGTGGTGTAATTTAGCAGGGTTGATTTCAGCTAACAATTATTGTTTTGATAACCACTACAGGTCTCGCGCTTATACAAGCCTCCCAGGTCAAATCCACTTCTCCTGGAACTCCATGTTTCAGTTGTCTTTGATCAGCAATAGAGAGAAATCTGTACCCTGTAAACCTCTATTCTTATTCTGCCTTAGAGCACTGGAATATTGATTTTAATCTTTGCTTCTCATTTATTCAATTAGTGTAATTGCATATGAATGTTTCTTCTTTGTCTTCCTTTTTCTTTTTCTTGTAATGTTCTCACAGCTCCGTCCGTAACACTGGCCTTCACTGGGAGCACTGGGAAGGTATCTGAGCCTGAGCATCACGAAAGCGCAACCATAGATGTGTCAAGACAATCATGTGGGTTGAATCACTGGTGGCATGTTCCCACTGAGGCAGGCATTCCCCAGTCTTAGACTGTCATCCCAGAAAAATGCTATCAAGAGAGATAAGATTCCATTTTTAAGCATCAGTTATCAGTCTTGTGCCTAGTTTGAATATATCTTTGCAATTCTATTTCATGCACGGATTATCTGTGGATTTAGGATATGTTAGAAACTAGATTAGGACTTGCAGATTTTAAGTGTATATACACAAGCTGCATCTTTATAGCTTGTAGTATCAAATCATTTTGATGTTCACTGAATTAATGTGTTCATTGAATTAATATCTTCCTTTTATTTCTTTAAAAATCACACCTACCCCTCATTGACTAGGTCTTCCAGTTTTCATGCATGCTGTGTCCAAATCTTTGTTTTTCATGTTCCCATGGCAAAAGGAGAGATCACTTCTTAAAGTTCAGTTTGTAAC
Organism: Aptenodytes patagonicus; assembly: GCF_965638725.1. Classification (NCBI taxonomy): domain Eukaryota; kingdom Metazoa; phylum Chordata; class Aves; order Sphenisciformes; family Spheniscidae; genus Aptenodytes; species Aptenodytes patagonicus. The sequence goes on from NC_134955.1 coordinate 10,171,317, forward strand.
AAAAACTCGCTATGTTAAATAAGAAAGGCAAATACTTGAATGAAGACATTTACACTACACTTATGTGAGGTACAGCAGAAAAGAAACCAATCGTTTTCTATTCATTATTGTTTCAAATACCACCATTTATGTGTAATCAGAGGGTTTCAGAATCCTATTTATACAAACAAAATAATAAAAGCACTTACATGCTAGAATTGCTGTGTGATAAAATTATGTGTTTAAGCTACATAGTATATTGGCTGAATGCATGTAAGAAATTACAGCACTTCAACTGCAGGTTGAAATGTGTTATTGAAAAGCTGATTTTATGTTTTATATATAAAGTAGCAGAATTATAACAGTAATGCTAACTTTTAAATACTATTAATGGCTAGCACTATTATTTCAATAAATAGAGATCTAGTTCTTTCAAAATAATTTTTCAAGCTATTGGCATGATTATTGTCTTTTTAAGGAAATGTATTAGAAGTACTATATTCTACATTAGTCTGCACAAGATTAGCTGTAATTCAAAAGTCAGTTCTCCATCAGACAATAAGAACTTTATGACAAGGACTTTGCCTACAGATACGTGTGTATAATGAATAAATGAATAATTCTTACCAGATAACAATATTATGTTCTTTATTGTGCTGGGACCCTCACTTACAAAACAGCCTAGAAATGTCAAATATTTTGATATATAAACTCTTAGTGAATTTTAGTTTTCTCAGATCTTGCATATATTGATGATAATAAGTCCTTTACTTTATGAGATGAAATATGGATCACCCATCAGGCAGATGTTAAAGAAGAAATGCATGAATAAGAAAAGACTGGAAAAAATATTAACCAGTTTCATGCTAATTGATCAGTTGACAGTGTTGAGAAGAGATTGTTCTACAGACACCCAGACATCAGCTGCCTGCTGATACAGACAGAAATCAGTATAATGAATGTGGTAGGAGAATTATTTCAGGCATTTTGTTTAACAATAAGTCCCTAAGTTATAATGTATTCCAGAAGAAATTATGCGTCAAAGATGAATAAGCAATTGATTTTTTTCACTTAAGTTATTTTAAGGAAAGCTATCTCCTACTAAAATGGAAAATCCCATCTTCCAGCATTGTAAGCTAATAACGGTCTTGGAATTTCTTCAATCACACCGTAATAATAACAATAGCTTGTGGCGATTTTAAGAACTAGATTTCACAAGGCCAAATTCCTTGTAATCATTTCAATTTCACACCCTGGAATAAAAGCCCAAGTTTTTGGAAAAACACACTAAATACCAGGGGTTCTACAAGCAAGATAGGCCTCTTGCTTCTCAAGAGAGTGCAGAATCATCCAAGGGGCCTTATGTTAAAATACAAACAAACGTAAATTTCTAAACAGTTATAACAGTGTGTTCCAAGTGATTCCTGTTAGTTGTCTCTTCTGGGAATTTATTTGTCTTCTGTGAGATCTGGATGTTAGACTAATAAATTTCTCCATCTTTGGTAGAAACTGACAGCATGTCCCACTGCAACTGGCTCTCCAGTTGTGAGGCTGAAGATTATTATGCCTTTTTTCCAATGTCTTTCTAGAATGGTCCTTTTTGACTCATGGAAAGCCTTAGCAATATATTTCACAAGTTTCACTTTGAGATAAATGGATCCACTATTTCCCTCCCTTTAAAGTTTTGTGAGACAGATGTCAGCAATAACCTTAATACTTCTCTGGATCTTGTTTCCTTTTTCTTCTTTTTGTCTCCAAATGTATCAAGGTGAAATAGTTTTAGAAACTGTTCAGAACATCTAGAAAGATCTGTAGCATAATAAAAGGGAGAAGAGGATACGATCTTGAAGAATCTGTCATAGTTCTTTTAACCATGATGATTGCAAATATAACTAAATTTCATGTATCTAGCCAGGTGGTTCTTGGCACTTGAAATATGTGAATGACTATCGTGTGGCATCTGACCATCTAAAGACCCGAAAGCTGCAAACACCCTGAGTTGCTGAACACACCCATTTTATTTTATTAGACTTAGAGCCCAAAATACTCCAGGTACTTTCCAAACACAGAGACGGCTCCTGTCTTTGACTTTGTGTCATTACTAACAAAAAATCCATGACATTTTGTTGGGGAGTTTGTCTCACTTCATAGAACCAGGTATTACAGTGCTCAATATAAATCCATGTGACTGAAATTCCATATTCACTGAAATCCCCACAAAGCTCTTTTTTCACCTTCGATGTGTTGTTCTGGCATAAAAATTTTTGCACGTGGACATGAAAACTTGCTGAATGTTATTTTTTTTCCAGAATGTTAATGAAATAGAAAGCGAAATCGTGATGTTTAAATTTATATTCTTAATGATTATGCTTCAAGTAATTAATTCATAAGTCATTTATAGGCCCTAGAGATTTCCGTGACACATCAGAGCTAATGTAGTAAAGATAATGGAATTAAGTGGTATGTAGAGGGTAGAGATTCTGAAATGCTGGCACTGTGCATTCATGAAGCCTTCTGTGGGCTGCAGAATGATGGAGCTCCTAAATATATCTTCCCTTCTTTGCCTAGGTAAGCAAACAGATGAAAAAAACAAAACATGCAGAGCTAATGAATACTGTAAGAGCTCCCTGCCCTAATACTAGCAAGAGATGGCAGTAGGAACAAATGCTTAACCTCTTGTTTTTAATAACAAAAGTTACATTCTATCCTCAGAAATGCTAGTAAAGCTTTCAGTTTCAGCAGATAAATATTTATTTCCAAAGGGAAGAGTTTAGACCCAAAATTGAATTGACTACATGTTTAGCATTTATCTGTGGCTTTTTTCTACTTTTCATAGAGCATAGCTGTGTGCTCTTTGAAAGCAGTCAGAAAACATTTAAAACCAGATCATTGCTATTCTGAACGTGGCTACAAGGAGTGCAGGAGGGCACCTACAGTTTGAACATTTCCAGAAGAGTAAGGAGATGACTGTCACAACTCAGTTCCAACCACAGTTGTGTCTGGTTAATGGGTAAATGGAGACACTGGTTGTTAATGTTCTCTTGGGGTGGTCTCGCAGGGCTTACCACTTTGGCTTCTTCCTGGACCTGCTCCTTCAGAGTTCAGTGGCGTAGGAGGACAAGGGTTGCAAACTGCTCCTTGGAAAATGATCTCGACCAGCTGTTACGTATTTCTCAGCAACCAAACACATTTCTAGTACTGAATGAACAAGGCCTCGATTCAAAGTAATGTTAAGACCCCCACGGCAACTACTTTGTTGTTATTTGCTCATTAGCCTAAAACATCTGCTCCTTCCCTTTCACCCCTCCTCTCTGTTCTTTTGAAGATGATTGCTGCAAGGAACAGAAAAAGACCTTCAGAAGGACAAAAGTAACTGGAAAAAAACAGAAAAAAAATCACACCCCACTATGAAGTTAGCCTTGCACTGCGCTGGGGTTTTTTTGGCAAATACATAGAATCAGAAGGAATTGTGGGCCATGGTTATTATTCTGGCTTTTTTTCAATTCTGCATCTCCTATACAAAAATATCTTTACAAAAATGTACAATTCCCTGTGCTTCATTCAGCCAGATTAATAGTGGCCAGATTAATAGCAGTCAGTAGTATAGAAATTGAGAGCAATTACCTGATCTGAAACCAGTGGACATGTTTATCATTTGTGGTCATAATGTTTCAGTGTAATGAAAGTGCATCAAATATTTGATAAGATTACATAAATATTTTTAATATCTGATGCTTCATGCATGTGTCAAAGAAACAATATATATCCTGCATTTCCAGGACATTTTTTCAAGAAATATTGGGTAAAATCAACCCAACAGAACATGGATAAACTTGTACCTTCCACATTCACGAATGTTTTATTGCTTAACACTTCCATTGCAGAGAGTACGTTTTTGCAATGGATTGTGAAAACAAAAAATTTTTGGTTTTACTGAGTATAACCTCTCCCTGGAGAAATACCACCTTACCTATACGCTCAATTTTGCCCCAGATACAGCATAAATGTGCTCCTGCAGACAACAGAAATTACATACACATATCAGAGGACCAAAATGGACCTTCTACTAAGATCGAATCCCTAGTCTTTAATTTTGGTGAGCATTGGATTCAGAACTTGTCTCTGCAGCTGAAATAGAAAACCAGTAAAACAGTCTCTCGGGCTTTTGGAAGAGAGACAGAAATAATCTTATCTTTGTACTGTCCCTGCTGGTCTTTTTATCAGGAATCTCCTAAGAATACTCAGTTAGAACATACTTCAAGTAAATGACCCCCTTAATCATCATGCTAAAATGTAAAAGATTCACGAAGTGTGGTGATATTTTCATCAAGAATGTTATTGTAGGAAATTCTTTTGTTAAGGAATTGTGAATTAACTTGTTTTCCTTGCTCAAATGCTGAGGTTTCATTTATTTGAGCACTGCCTTTAAAGCAGCTGTTAAGAAAACAACAGGACCGCTCATCTAAAATAAAATAATATAATTAAAAAGTAAATCACCACTGACACCAAAGTGTATTTAAAAGCAACTGCAGTCAGTAAGATGGTTGGATTTTAGTTCACAAAAATGAAAGGCATGCAGCCACATGGGACCAATAATGCTGGATGATTTATTGTAGAAGAAATGTGCAGAACAAATCGGCAGAAATGTGGACCTGAAAGCAGAAAAAAGAAACTGTGAATGTTTAAGGCTTTTTGTAAGTTCTTGTGGAGCTGTAGGAAGTAGTGATTAAAAGAACAGCCTTTAAGAAAGGCTGATACAATCAGGACTGTATTCCTGATCAGTAAGAGAGAGGTATTCAGAACAGTTTAGAAGTCTCTGTATCTGGGTAAGGTGCAAAGAACTATATGTAAATCAGGTGGAAAGAAAAAAAAATCTTAATTACTTCAGTAATCTGATCATATCTTATAAAGTGTTAAATTCAGATTCACCTGGCCATGCTTATAGTAAGTAGTACCTTCCTTCAAAAACAGTCATAACTTTTGTACAATTCAGTTATTTGAAAATAAACTAACATTATTCGTCAATAATATCTGCACTTGCAAATGTTCTTGCCTGTCGTATAGAGCAACTCTGACTCAGAAAACGAATAATTGGTAAGTGTAAGCCTATGAGCAATTGGGATCTTTTCAGATCTTTATGTGAGAAAGAGGTTTGTTTTCATCTATAAAATGAGCAGAACGTTTTGGAGAAATTGAAGCTGGATGGTTAAGAGCATTAAACCTTGGCTCAGTAGTACTGGGTTTTGTTCCCAGAGTTTTCACAAATGTTTGTCTGACAGGAGGAAAGTTTACAGAAAGAGATAATGCTCAAAAGTTAAGGTAATTCTAAAGTTTGAACATTGACTATGTTTAATTAATTATACAGCTGTGTGATGGGGAGGAGATAGACCATGTGAGACAACAGGAACTGTTCATAAGCAGAGAATACTGGATCTTAGTTCCCAGGCTTTGAAAATATTTTGTAGGTTTTCCTGACCATCAGAATATATTTTACTGGAGATTGGATTTCCCTTTTTCTTGACCGTGTGATTTCTTTCTAGGGCATAATACATTTTCTTTTTTATTTCATTTGCGCAGTTCCTGTGAAATGTTATGACTTTTGTTTGGGTTTTGGCACAGCAAGTAGCACTGTATGAAGTCTGTTGGTGCACAGAAAACTTAGTTTTGGCATTACAATTGTCAAGACTGGATGGAGTGGCAAAAGGTCACTTGCTTTCTGACTGGGGTAGAGACAGATGAGGCTGAATTCGTAGTTTGAGAGAATTTTTTCTGAGGGGTTATATACTTTTTTTCAAGCATAGATTATAATGCAATGATTCCAAAACAGGATGAGATATAACAAGCTTCTAGCTTTGTAGATGGTGTTGGGGGAAAGCAATTGTTCAAAATTCTCATCTATCATCCTTAGACAAATGTCCTCATTTATAAGCCCATTAGAGTCAGGTACATATTGGAAAGACACACATTTGTTCTTCAGAGCCAACTGCTTGCCCGCTAAGAGCCTGGTTTATAGCGTGCCTTTTAGGTTAGTTTTACATGGGTTTTGGTTTTGTGAAAGATGTGGTTTGAGCCATAGATTATCTTTACCTGTTTGTTAGTTAATACAAAGTTAATGTAGTTAATGTATTTCACAGACAGCTTGATCATGCTTGCTGGACTAATTAATGTTTTAACCACAAATTCAAATTGACAGTCCAGATTAATGATGGTGCCATGTTTGTATGTAGTTACTTAGATTATCAGAAGCTGGATCATCAAGTCATTCAGTACCGTAGAGAAAGCTTGGTGTCCCCACCTTTACTTGTAGATTAGCAGGTGTCACTTCTTTGGAGTTATAGATAAGACCAGTGACGGTAATATTGTCAGTCTTATTTCTTGCAAGGCATGTTGTTGTATCATCATAGTGCTGGAAGTCAGTAAACATGCTTGGAAAAAAACTTTCTGAACCGTAAGTGGTTTATTTGGTCTGCTAACTTTGCCGTAGTTTCTGTGTCTGTACGATGGTGCAAATGATTTACAGGAGAGCTCTAGAACTTAATTATTGTTTAAAAGCATTTTTAAATTCCTTGAGGTAAGGTGCCATGAAAATACAAAGCGCTATTAATTGGCTCATCAGACTTTAGAGAATGCCACAGTAATTGCATATTTAATAGTCTTTCAGTAGTGGTGCAACAACTCGGCAATTCTGTTGTAAGTGAACATTTCCATCAGTTTCTTTCAGTGTACAATTGCAGTGTCAGAAGACAAGATGGAATGACCCTCTGAATTTTGCACGTTTTTGCATTAGAAACATGAACGCTAAAAACATTCATCCTGATTAGCCAAAGGATGACTTATCTTTAAAGTTACTCCAGTGAATAGAGTCCAAGCACTGGCTTCGTAATGAGACGTGGCATTTACCATGCTTTGCTGCTCTGATGATTAACCACTTTGGAAGCTTGCCCTGCAATAACGGAGCAGTTCTAATCTCTTTAGAGATTAGTAAACAAAAAACAACCTAATTTTATTTTAAGGGAGAGTAAATTATTTTAATAAAGTGGCTTAACACCTGGAATTAGGACTTCAGTGGGGACCCATCTGGCCTGCTACTTTTGCACAAATAAAGAAGGGAATGATGTTTGTGTTCAGTGTTCTTCTGGAAATCCCCCAGCAGGAGTCTGGTATGAGAGAGGACTCAAGGGAGAGAAAAAAAAGGATGAAGGAAGATAAATATCTGTACACAATATCCCTAATTTAAAAGAACGGAGCACAATTCTAATACTGTACAATTCTGATTATGGAGTTACTAGAAAAGAAAGAGTTTATTAGATGCCTAAAGGAGTACAAATGAGATGATCACAACAGAAATATGTGCTTTACTACTGGAATGAGAAGTGTGCTTTTTTTGGCTCTGAACATGCCATGGAATATTCAAAACGCCTGTTTCATGGCATAATAATGCATTGTGTCATTTCATGATAACATGACTAACAGCTAAACTCTAAAATTTAAACCTAACCAGACATAAGCTTTAGAGATAAGCATATAAATAGGTCAGTGTACATATAATTTCAAAACAATCGTGGGAAATAGCAAGGGATGCACATCACAATAAGCATTTTTAGTAGTACATGTAGGTACGCAGCTTTAAGGTGTGTCCTTACCAGTTAGTGGTATTTTACAGCTAAAATGAAAATACTTATATTTATCCTGATCTCACTGCAGTGATTGTTTCCGATTATTTTCTTATTTTTAGAATTAATATTGTGGCAAGCAAGTACAGTGCAATATGGTGAATACCTTCTTTTAGAGTGCAAGCCTCTATGTTCCTTAATTTACAGCTATTCTGATCATAAAATAACTACAGGAACGCTACACTCAGCAATCTGTTGTCCTAGGGATTTTTCAGAGTACTTTAGAGATGCTCTTAAGACAAACACATTTCTTCATGTCTGGCTTATTACAGAGACAACATCACCCATTTATCTCTGATTACTATAGGATGACATACAGCATTGTGGCTACAGAGTTTAATTCTTATTTCTCTGTTCTGTTTTTGCTGTTCTAAGTAAGCAACTAGAAACCAAAACAGTACTTTCTACAGTGGAATTAATAGCTCTTCCCTGGTATGTTAATTACATCAGTTGCAGATGTCACACTAATAGCAGCTCCTACTGTTTTTAAAGCTGTAAGTCTTATATAATTCCTCTTCTAATATTAATTCTGCTCAATGGCACGTGTAAAGTATAGCCATATTAACTGATCTAAAGATACCTGAAGCTCTTTAAGCAACAAGTAGTGTGGGCACCAGGTAGGGAGATAACCTTCATCTGACCTCCCACACTGTTCTGAGGGAACAGTTAGTGCTAAATAGCTTACCAAAAAAAAAAAAAAAAATCACAATAGCATTTCCCAGCTGTCTAACTGCTGGAGAGCCAGAGTAAACCATCAGAGATGGGAGACAATGTTACTTAGCTCAGGCCCCTGAAATTTCTAAGTAGGAAGGAAACTTTTCTGGGTCAGTCTCAGTTTCTGGATTTGCCTTCGTGTAACGTCTACCTAAACAAGACCTTTCTAAATGTATACAAATCCACCATGGGGAACAGGACAGGAGAGTTCCTTGTCTGAGAAAAACAAAAGCTATCCACTCCCTTAAATGCTAATCCTGCCCTCAGGATGGGTACTGCAGTCAGTTTCCTTCTCGGTCTGTCTCTCCTGACTTACAGTGCAGAAGCAAAGATGAGGCAAAATTTAAAGTACACAAGCAGAATCAGGGATATCAGACTGGGGCCACTATCCATGGAGGACTACGTAGACAGTCCTTTGTGTCTCACAGTGTAGAGCTGTTTTTCAAAGGGAAGGGAGTTGCAAGGAAAGGAGGTGGTAAAGGCAGCCCCTGATGGGAAAAATGGTGACACCTCCACTCCTTGGAGAAATCTCTGACATTCCTCTTAAAACCCTGCTCTTGTAAGTCCTGTCAGAGATTGAGATGACTTTATCCAAAATCTGAGACAAGCGTGTTTTGGTCATTAAATTCTGAGACAGGTTAATGTCAAAGCATAAACCATGAGACTACACAGTGCCAGAGAAATGGTCCACAAGGGGAGCAACCTGTTTGTCACAGCAGTGGCTGAAAGCGTATGGGGGGAGGAAGAGATGTGAAATTGATTTCTCTAAAAGAATACTCCTTTCCAGATTACAGAAAATATAATTCATGATAGGATGCTCAATTCCTTAATTTGTTTAAAGGGTACATTTTTGGTTGGGTACTTTGGTGGGTTTTTTTGGTTTGGGGGTTTTTTTTGAAGGAATGGTAAAAGGTGGCTTAGACACCTTTAATTTCCCTTACTGAAGGGAAATTAAGCAGTTGTGATTGCCTCTGTACAGCAGTTAAAGCACATTTAGAATATTTATATTGTACATTCTGAATGAAAAAAAAACCCTGACATTGATTTATCAAAATGCTATCAGGGGTCAGGAAAGCTCACCTCCTGAGCTAATTTGCTGGTCTTATTTAAAATAACTTTTTACTCTCTGAATAATTATTTCTCCCCCATTCAAGGTACTACATTTGGCTAATGTCTGAGAGAAGCAGCAGGATGAATAATCGTGATACCTGGAGTCTCACTGCCAGCATTTACCAGAAGACAGAGTTGTTCTCTGTCCCTGTTCTCTAGGCTGTTTCTCAGAGCAGACCCAGCCTTCTCCTGAGGTTTCCTGCTGATATTTAAGCAAGGGAAACTCACTTATTCATAGCATGCCCAAGAACCTGTCTCAATGCTTTCACCCCTGACTGTTTTGAAACTATTTGAAGGAGTCTGAGCAGAAAAACGCTGTAGTTACCCGACTATGAATCTGATGAGTGAACCTACTGCTTTAAGACACTTTTATCGCTATCTCCAGTGAAGGTAGTTTTTGTCTTGCTGCTTGCAGGTTGCCGTTCAGTTGCACACATCCGCTTTATTATACACAGAATGCCTTGGTGTGTTGGATCGTTTTTTGGTTTGTTTTTTTTCCCCCTGTTTCTTTTCTGGTGTGCTCACTGTTTCCAGATCATTTGTGAGTTTAAAATAACAGTAGCTTTATAGCACTTAGATATAGGTTTAAAGGCTAGTTTATTCTAAAGGATTGATGAAATTGGGAAAGTTAAGACAGAAGGAGGACAAAAGGGTATGCATTGGATAAACCTGTTAAGCAGAGGGTGGGAGTTACACCACTTATGGTCAGCTTCAAAATCTAGTTTAATCCCCTACTTTAAAAAGTAGCCATTCCTAAGTGTAGTAAAAAGATCTTCCCTTGTTTTTGGCAAAGTAATTTAGGATCCCAAAATGTTTCTGTAGTCCTAAAGACAGCAAAGCATTCTATGTAGAATGAAGCAAAACGTGCAGTAGGAAATCAACATGCGCTCAAGAAGTGTATTCACAAGGAGATGCTTTTCCTACAGAATCTGCTCAGCCACAGAAAATGAGAGCTCAAATACTCAGAGCATACCTAGGGCTCATTAACACACACTGCTAAGCTTTATACTATGCAAAAATGAATTATTGCTTTATTGGGACGCCCTAGATTATGTAACTGCACCTTAATGGAAATAAAATAGAGCATATGATTTTCACTGTTGCCATTAGCAACAGTTCTGTTATTAATTTCAGCCTACATTCCCCTCCTGAAACAACCGCTTCATTGAAAGAAAACCCTGTGGGACAGGTAATGCAGAAGGTTGTTAATGCAAAGTGAATCAGTGTTTTTGGGATATAGACTGAGTAACAATGAACATACTTCTTTTTGCATCCCATCCTAGTAATTTTTAACAAAATCAGGAATTATAATTCCTATAATTCCCTTTTAAAAGCTTTTTTTAAATGTGCATTGTCAGCTAACATCTGTGCAGTCACCATCCTGAAATTGTAGCTTTAACACATATTTCCATATTTTCTGGAAAATATGGACAGTATCCACATTTTGGGAAAATTCTCAGCCTGATTATCTAACAGAGAGGTGTTTCTTTGTAAAAGTGAATACAAAATTTCTAAGTATCCAATTCAGGAAAGCTTTCCTGTACAGCACGGCGGTTAAGCTGGGACTGTCTGAAGCACTAGGTTACTTGCTTTCCTGAAACGGGACCTGTTCAGACAGTAACAATTCAGGACTGGATTTAAATGCTCATCTTTCCTTCCATTTGTCTTTAGTTGCACCCCAACAGTATTTCTTTATCTAGCTCAGCCCCAAAATTGTGCTTTTGTAATTGAGTGGATTTTATTAAAAGCCTGGAAATTCCCCCAGGCTTTCATATTTGGTGACTGAAAAACACAGATTTTATATTCTCTGAAATGTCATTACCTGTTTTTGAAGAAAAGAAGTAAGACTTTTTAATTAAAGAAATGGCTATTTGTACAGGGAAATACTGAATTTGTATGTACTATGATCAAATAATGAATTGCATTCAGGCATATTTATATATCTTGTAATATGTGTGGTTTTCTCCGCTGCCACAAAATCGCTATCATAAACATAGAGAAGTCAAAATAAAATGGGCAAACACAATCCTGGTATAATTCCACTGACTGAAATGTATTTTTGCTGTTGCTTAAAGTAACCCCAAATCTGTGCTACTGGCTTTAAGTATAATCTGCCTGAATCTAAGTCAGTCATAGAATTAAACAGAATTTAGTTGTCATCAAATGGTAGAAATAAGTCTTTGTCTTTAATTATGGGCTTTTTTTTCCTTCCAAACGAAGTAATCTGTGTCTAAAAGCTTAACCTTTTCAAAAATGTTCTTTTTTATGAACTAGAAAAAAAACAGCTTCTACATGTTCTTTCATCAAAAAGTCTCTGCGTGTTAAAAAGAACTGCACCTCAGCACTGGGGCTTGGGGCGACTTCAGCAACCTCTTTGGCTGCACCCACAGGAAAATAGATGCGTTGCATGATGTATTACCAGCTCACGATAGTAGCCTTGCAAGTAAGATTTTGTAATGACCATGCTAATAGCTATGGGAAACTTCCGACATGCTCCGCATAAAAACGAAATCCTCAGAAACCTGGGCAGACTCAAAGCAGGCTGATTGCTATGGAGTTAATAAAACATGCCCATTCAGAGTGCATTACAGGAGATCACATTCACAGTTACTATAAAGCAAATGTGTATATTTACGTGAAGATGAACTGCAGAGCAAATACAGCTGTATGTAGCTGCTTTCATCCCAGAAATATTTTATTACCACAGAGCAGACAACTACTTCCTTTTTCTTTTAAATTTTTTACAAATTTCAGTAACGTGCCTACCTCAGTGTCTCCTTTTTATTCAAATACATCTGTAAAACCGAGGTAGGCAAGATGTCTACAGATTTTATCAACGAGGAGAAAACATGCCATGTTTCAACTAATATCCATGGAAGTCCATAATGTCTTGAGCATTAATTAACCGGGTATTTTGTGTTAGTTAATGCTTTAAAGACAAGATTGATCTTAAATGTTCTCTCAACCTGGAAAGAAAGTGTGCATTTGTATTGGGGTAAAATAGAACTTTTTTTTTTCCTCTGGTCTTGTAATGTACCTTCTGGCACATCTATTGCTGCAGTTGAATTTTTCATAAATGAATATCATGCAATTCAGCTTCTACGGAAAGCTATGCTATTGAATCGTAACAATCCTATGACATCAAAGAAGGTACATCTCACTCATAACTTAAGTAGAATTTAAGTACATGCACTTAAAATTACAGTCAATTCCCTCTTACCTGATAACATCTTTCTGGCATTAAGTGGTTATTAGATAAAAAAATCATAGTCCAGAGCTCAGAACTCCTCCTTCTCCAGCAAGTAGCCTAACTGTGAGTCTTGCACTCTGGCCCCAAAATTGAAGACTTTTTTCAGGCTGTGGTAGTTTCTTCAGTAGACTAGATAGCAATGTCATCTAGATAGTTTTTCACTCAGCAGCAGGGACAGTTGCAAGACAGTTGTAAACATAAACACCTTGGTAGAAAATTGTACCTATATAAAGGTATAAACACTAGTAGAGTATTACAGCAAACACTATCACAATTCCTAGTTCAGAAGAAAGGTGTCAGCTTTCAGAAGGGAGCTTCACGCTGTCAGTCCCAAGTAAACATCCTTTTAGTAACGAGTGAGGTACCTAAGCCCACAAGAGGAATAGCTATAGCATCCTCTTGTCTTCGGTGCTGAGTCTTCAGGCTTCCTTGTAGACTACCTGGCTGCTCAAAGCGTGCAAGCAGATGTTTGTATCGTCTCTTAAGTGTTTCCTCCTAACACCACTCTGTAACGACACATCTAACTATACAGTATATGTAGCAACAAGGAGCCAAAATTTGAGGGTTTGAAGACTTCTGTTAGCCTGAAACTATTTTCATGAACTGAAGAAGTCAGGGATACTGAACACACGCTTTCCACATCCTAAAGAGATTTCTGTGTGTCTGCATAGGGTGGAGGTGGAATAAGGTCTATTTATACTCATCACAGAAGACTAATCGGCTTTTAAGAGCACCCAGCTATCCCTCCAAAGCACTATATCATTTTCATTTTCATAGCATTTGATTCCCCACAGAAGACGTACTGTGTATTATTCTTTTTCATTCTCACCTTATCTCCTTCTTCTTCAATAACAAATTATTTTTTGAGGGAAAGGATGATCCTGTGGTGGAGATGCTATCTTAAAACTCAGATATGTAGGTTTATTTCCAGAAGACATTTGATTCATCGTCTGTGAATTGAGGATAATGCTGTTTTTTCTACTTTCTAAGAATCTTGTGAAAATAAGTCCACAGTGGATAGAAAGGCATTCCGATAGTATGAGAATGAGTGTTGTGGAATGAATTAAATGTTCTCTGTTCTAAAACAACTGAATGAATGCCAAGCAGTGGTGGTGTGAAATGAGTGAAATTAAGCTCTGGCTCGAAACAGGTGTTTTTCATTCCCACAGTTCATTGAATCTGACTCTGATTTTGATGTCAGATAATACACTGTTATTTGTTTAGCTGAACCAAATCAAATCATTATTATGAAGTGCTAAGTGATCTGCACAGTAACATTTTCTAATGTTATTTGGCACACGTAAAATAAAAATAGTAATAAAAATTACTTATAAAAATAACTTCCAGTACAGAAAAGATACTAGTCACATCATTTACCACAAAGCAGCAGCAGCACATGAAATAGTTTATGTGGCTTTCCAGATCCTACTAATCTCACTTTTATTCTAAAGGTATTCAGATGATACTTAAAACTTTTGAAAGCTTTCATTACATTTTAATGGATGTTACCCTTTAAACAAGTTGGTTTAAATCCCCTTGGTTGAGAAAGACTTCAAATCAAATTCTATCTTCAATGCTGGTTTTTTGAGCTATGTCCCACTTTCTGTTCTTGAAGATGAGGAAATATTTTTAATCTTTTGTAAAGTGCGCAGCTGAACGATCTAATTTAGCGGTGGTTTCATACCACGGGGTTCTATTTGTTGCCATTTAATGGCCATTCTGCACACACCTTCATTTGTACATTGCAGGAACAAATGAATGTAAAGTAAATTATTAATTTTTACCAACTTCAGAATGTCAGTAAGGCTGTCTGTATTAGAATGACATTATCAACTTTTTAAAATCATACTATTAGGACTTTTTGGAGGACAGTACTTTCATAGGGAACAGCTATTGAGTCAACCACCCACCCCAGCTTGAAACCCAAATGTAGAAAGGGGATCTGGAGAGAAGGATAGTTGTTTGCTGTTTTTGCATGTTTTAATTTAGGCCACAATCCAGAAAATATTGAAGTCAATCTAGAAACTACTTTGGCTCCACTGGACTTTTTGAGCAAGCTCTAAGCATGTAGGGAAGGGTGCATTCTATTTCAGCTGGAAACTGAAATCATAATTGAACTAATAACTGAAATTAAAGAAGAAGCTTCAGTAGGCTCTACAAAGGGTTTATACCAAGTTTTGTAAGTGATTATGCCTAACTACACTTTTCAAAGGGATTTACCATGAAGACTCCTGAGAGCTTATACTAATTTAATTATTAAATCATGACTTCCTGCTTATAGGAGTGGTAGAGATGCTGCATCAACGGTAACGCGTTCTCACAGCGAATGGAGGCACAGACACGCTGGTGCAAGCAAGTTGCCGAGGAGCCGGGCGCATTGCTCCCATGAGGAGCTGCCTGCACGCAACTGCGGTGTGCCGGGGCTGACTGGCGGTGCAGCACGGCGCCACGCACCCTCACTCCCCTCCCGGGAGAATTTCATACCTGTACTCCATTGCATGATATCGATATGCTTAAAAGAAGCTGAGCAAAAACTCAATTGCAAATTCCCAAGTATCAATTCTGTGATTTTAACTCAAGGGGGAAACCCCCTTAAATGTGACAAGGAAAGAGGGTAGCAACTTTCCTCCTGTATATCTCTGTAACAGCTGACAGGTAGTCCCAAATTTGCTCCTTGACAACTTCCACATGCACAGAGGCATAACATAGGCTTGACAGTTTTCTTCCCTTTTTTTTCCCCTTTTGTTGCTGGAAGAGGTGTGTATCAGACTTTACCTAAGGGATTTTCAGCAGCTCCAAGCAAGCGCATTGGTGCCCTTCCCTTTAACTTGTTCTGACGTTGTACCATTTGGACACTCCATCATTGTGCAAATGATCTAGTTTTTCCAAATCTAACAGTTTCATTACTTGGGAATCATTGCTTCCCAGCCAAATACATAAATGATGACAAGACAACTTGCAATATACAAGTGAAACTTCCTAGTTCTTTTTGCCATATTTTGATGTGAATTTTTTTACTTCAAAAATCAAAGCAAAACTTTGGAAATATGAAGAGGAGAGAAAAATGGGTACAAATGTAATAAAGGAAGCCCTAAGAAAATGTTAACTAAAATTCATAAAAATTATGTGGTATTTTATGCTTCTACTGTAAAGTCTGTGCAATTGGGTTATTCAAGGCAGTTGGGTTATATCAACTAGTTGTATATTATTAATTTGCGGGTTTCTCTTCAGGCATTTCATATCCTCTCAGTTTCTACCATCTGCCAATAAATTATAGCTAAAGAGATTGGCCAGCAAATCCAAGCACTGTATCTTTTCTATAGATTGCTCTCTATCTATAGATTGTTTACAAGGCTGTGAACTTGTGTGGTGGATAACATCTGTTTGCTCGAGCTGTTTAAGTGGAGGTCAGCCGGAGAGGTTGGAGGCAGAGGAAGGTCACTGTTTTTCTGGAGGAACTCCTCGAGCCTGCTTCCTGCAGGAGGCTGGAGCGATGCAGGCTGGTGGCACCACGAGTGGCGAGTGGAGCTGGATTTCCCAGGCTGGCACAACGCCCAGCAGCCAGACCTCACATGGCAACAGCGTCACAGACCCAAGGAGGTGGCAAGCAGAATTTACTGTATTTTTTTCCAGGATTTCATCTTCTTGACATAAACACTTGTCCAAGGAAAACGCTTTAGTGTACAAAATATCTACTCAAGTATCTGTCTGTCTATCAGTGCATGTAGAAGTAAATATACACTGGCATTAATTACAGTGTAGATGTTACATTTTTTAATTAAAAAAATAATATTATAAATCTGCATGATAGAGATGACTGCATAATTAGAATATCAGTCTGGAATAACAATGATTTAATTCAAGTGACAGCTTAATCCTGTGTAATTGTCAAGGAGCTCTAGGTATCAAAAATGTGTGCTTTCTTTTCAGGCCCATCAGAATGCTGGATTCTGCATCTTTTGATTTTGGTTACTGTTCAGGAAGTGGCCATGAGTTCAGCTCTTGCATCTGAATTTTCACCTCCCTTAAAAATTCAGGGATGTCTGAATGCGCCATGCTCTGTTCCTTATTTCCTTCCCTCTGCACTTACTACTAAACTATTAATCATGGTTCATCTGCTCTTGGTATGCATTTTTAATATGAATAGCACATGTTAAAATGCTTTCAGACACAAGTGATTTGGATTTTACTGACATAATTATTGGTTTCTGTTAGATAAGCAGTGTATTATTTTAATAAACGTAACTGACTTTCTTTGGGATGTACAACACACAGTTAATAATTTTGAATGCAAATGTGTTCTCAAGGCAAGTAAGTGAAGATATGCCTGGCTGGAAACTCTTAGGATGTTGAAACAAGGAAGATTAAAAAATAGGGCAAATTCCATTGACAGATAAAGACAAGTAATGTCTTTTAATTTCAAATTTTTAACTTCATTCATTTAATTAGTTTCCTTTTAAATCACTTTGAGGGGAAAGCTGTCTCTTCGACTTTTGAAGGCATGGAGGTAAGAAGAAGGTTGCTATAGATGAACCCAGATGTGATGCCTCTCTCCTGCATGGAGCGTACCCCTGCTCGGTGCTGCCCAGCCCAGCAGCAAGACTGGGAGAGGGTTGTGCTGGCAGCTCAGCCTGCTGCTACTCACCCAGGGCCTGCCCCGCTGAATCCGCCTGCTGGCATTGCACTGCTGTGTTCTGTTTGATTGCTCCCTTTCATCCTAAAACTCTCTTTAATCAAACTATATTAGTAGTATGGGAGTTTGATTAAATCTTTTTATACTTACTTGCATTTATAGAGTCAGACTTTCAGCTATGTTACCTCAGGACATTTAATGTAGTATAGGCTTTTGCCAAGCATCTGCATTTTTAAAAAGGATTTTTAAGAAATGGCTTATCCATCAACTCAGGTTGAGGGAGGGGTCATGTCACATATATATTCCCGAGACTGAAAACCTTCTGTGTTACAGAGAGGGCCCATCAGCGCTGTAATTACCTTGCTTTGGTAAAAAGAGGGAGTCAGAAAATATTGAGAGTGGTAGAAACAAGCAGTGAATATTGTTTTCTTTAAATGTGTGTATATGGACTAGAGCTAGTCTGTGGTATCAGAACTATTGCTATCAAGCAGGAAATTGCACTATTCTTACTAAACTGAAAGGTCAGCTCTGTTGGAAGTGTCAATTACTGGTAATGTATAAGGTGGGTTTCTTAGTCTAATTGGGAAATATTTTTAAAAGACAGTAGAAATCATGTGAGTGAGTCGTGAACTTTGTGTTCGTCTAGGCAAATTACTGGGGTGGATTCCTAAGGGAGATGGGGAAAATGCTTCTAAAAAAGTGTGATAGATGTCTTTTGGGCATCAGAGCCTCGTTAACGGTCTCCTGCCTTTGTCCTGGGTTTATTGTACCAATATAAAGTTTAGAACTGCTGATGCAGGAATTCGTACAGACTTTAGAAAATAATCTTTGTACAATGCTTTGCCACACTGTGGGCTTCCACAGGTGGGTGTTATATTTCACCCCATAATTTTTACGTGAGTAAATGGAGAGCAAAGAGAAAGTGTTATCAATGGCTTTACTTGGAGGAGATTGCAGTGCATCCACCATGGACTCTTTGCATCCTTACATACAGGAGGCTAATAAATAATACATCATACATGCTCACAGGGTGTGTTAGATTGCCTAGAGCAGCAGCATCTAGTTTTTGCCTGCCTCTTGACCTGTGGATCTGTAACACATTAAGAGCAATTTTTCTGTCTTTGCTTGCTTTAGCCTGGTAAGTTCCTCTGGCCACAGGATCTGGCCAAGGATTGTCAGAGAGTCACAAATTCAACAGCCCAAGATATACTTTTTGCTAATAAACTACTACATGTGGACTGACACCCAGGATACAGCACGGTTATCTTTCTGTGATAGTGTTACCAGAACAAACTCAGTTTGGAGTATTTCCCCAATGCAAAGGTCTTCTCCTTATTTATACCTGTCATCACAGTGCACCACTCTGAAAGCTTTCCCTTCAGCTCATGATGCAAAAATAACATGGTCTGTGAACTGCTGCTGGTGTTTTAAGCTCATTTCAGTTCCTGCAGAAGGGAAAGAGACTGTGCCCAAGGTCTGGCTGCCTTTGCTTACTGCTCTTGCCTCCTGCATTCATATAGGTTCCTGGATGAACCCTGTGCAGCTGAGGACTCAAGGTGCTCAGATAACAAAAAGGACAAAGCATATTTCTCATAGTCAGAATTTGGACGCACAGTTTGATCTAGTACCTCTTACCTCTTGCTGTAAATTATATTATTCTCATTGTAAAATTGTCCCAATCACTTTCTTGTTTTGTGTCTCTTCACAGAGCGATGAGGTTTTAACAGTCATCAAGGCAAAAGCACAGTGGCCTGCCTGGCAACCTCTGAATGTGTAAGTAAGTAGGGAATAGTATGTGTCAATAGCCTTGTGTTCAGTGTTGGCTAATGGACTGCTCTAAGCTCGTCTCATATAATCATTCGCTCTTGTAAAGAAACAATCTAAAAATATTTTGATAGATGAGTTTTTAATCTTTTTTTTTTTTTTTTTTTGCCAACAGTTGCTTCTCTTGTTCTTTCCTCTTTAGCATCTCTTCATTTTTTACATGCTTTGGTTCACTTACTGTTACAGGAGAAGGATTATCCCATGGAGTTTGTGCTTTCTTTGAACAATGATGTTTATTCAATGCTTGCTCAAAAATACATTGTACTCTTCTAAATGCAGTATTTTTTAGCATCCTGTGTCACGCACTGTGTCAATACAGCAAATCCTCAATCCACCAACAAAAAACTCCTAAAGGACTAATTCTTTAAAATGCTTATCTGAAACACTCTATGATAGCATCATGATCCTGATGGTAGTACAACCATGATTGTTTTACCAAGTGAGACAGCTAGCTGGCTTCCCAGGATCCTAACTCTGGGCTCTCTGGCTCTCAGCAGAAAAGAGGACAAAACTCTTCTTTCAGGGTACTCTTGAATTTACTGGTTGTCTTTTGGCAGGGGGGCGGTGTTGGGGGTGGTGGTTCCTGCATAACTTATCTGTGCTTGGCGCAAAGTTTGTACTAATTATCCAGGCCCACATGAGTGAGACTTGCAAGAAGTGACTAAAGATGAGAACCCAGTATAACGGGTCACCCCATTAGCTGAGAGTCAAACTAAGTCCTTGGAGAAGCAGGGCAATTAGTCTACTGCAAGATTGTAGCGACCAGGTAGTCCTGTTTCCTCTGTAAATGTATAAGAGAAGCAGTTAGTGGAACGCTGTGTCTGGTTTTGTCATCTGTATTTCAGAAAGTATGTGAAAATTTGGAGGTTAGTCAGAAAAAAGCTGCAAGAGAGTTCAGTTTTTAGAAAACATCTCCTACCGTAAGAGGCTTAGAAACTCTTAAGCAGCTTAAGACCTAAGCTATTCAGTTTATCCCCTCCCCCCAAAAAAAGAAAAAAAAGGTTAGGAGGTGAGCACAGCTTAAATAGTGAAAAGATTTCTGATAGCTGATCCTTCTTTAATCTAGAAAAAAAACCCACAACACTATGAAATCCCTTGTAGCATGGAAGCTAAAGAAATTCATGACAAGGAAATTCTCACTAAAGGTATGGGAAAAGGTTTTAACAGTGTGACCAACCTCAGAGCAGCTTACCTGAACGTGAGATGGATTTTCCATCACTTTAATATATTTCAACCCTGAGACAGAGTTGTAGGCTCTGCAGAGGAATTGTGGGCTAGGCTTTTTTTTGGCTGGTGTTATGCAAGTGGTCAGTCAAGGTGACAGTAATGGCATTCTTTATTTACGGTCTTATTCCCCTGAAATTTTCAGTATTTGGATTTGGTAGTGTTTGCCATGTAGTAGTTGTGGATAGCATTTTTTTCCCTGCTGCCTTCTTTCTATTCACTCCAAATTAACACTTTAAAATGGAAACTTTTTTCCACTTCTCTGTTCTACTATGGTGAGGTCTCTGACTGAAACAAGCCATTTATTTTTTCCTTCCAATTTCAGTTACTTTCCTGAAGCAACATTTATATATGTTTTTCTGTATCAAAGTGAACAATACTACTAGGAATTGACTGCTCTGGGTGCTTGGAAGGCTTTAGCATTGACAGGAGAGCAGGTTTGTACTTTGTTCACAGAAAGATGGAGAGAGGATCTCCCGCTCCAGAGTCTCAATCCATCACCTTTCAAATACACTGAATATATGACATAACAAAAATCAAAGCTAATTAAAATATGTTGTCCCTGGTCATAATAGCTAGTTAAATACAGCAATGAGAAGCTTCACAAAAAAGTTGAGAGTGAACAACTTCAGATACTTTCTAGGCATATTCTTTCACAGACTGCAAATGCTTCTGCAACATCCTCCAGATGTTCTTCCAGTCAATTCTTACCTTTTCTATATTGTAATTCTCACCTTTCAGTAACATCAAAAGGAATATATCTTGGTATTTGTGCTTTCAAATGCTGTGCAAGGGTTCCCCTAACAAATGTTCCTTCACTTTACAGGTAGTGTTGGATTTTTGCTTTTAAATATTTTTTAATCATATTTTGCCATGATGTCCTTTTTGATTACATTTTAAAATATGATCTAAGCTTCAAAAGAAGACAAAATTTTCAATAGCCATTAACTTCTGGTTTTAATTTCCCATTTGCTGTTATGGATGGGCCTTCTTGGAATTTAGGTTGCACAAGTATTGGACAATAACTGCTCAGGATAAACATTTGGTCTATTATTATGCATAAGAGCCACCTTACTAATCCAGAATTGACTAAAAGTTATGAATAACCTTCTTTTGCATAATCATTAGTTATATATCTAATATATAATACGATGTGATTGTGGTGTCAAAGTGGCGTTATAATGTGGCATAATAAGCACAGCCTAAAAACCTTCCTGAATGTGTTTTACAACAATTACAAAATTCATAATACTAGTGAGCCAATTTATAGCGGCCTAAAGTGTCAAAAGTTGGCAAATTCAACCTGCTCGCACTTCAAAGTTTCTCTCCTGATTCCATACAGTAACTTTTATTGCTAACACTATCCAAGTTGCAGTACCAAGTTAGTTACAGCGATTACACTTAAAATCAGAGGGAGGAGGGGAACAGTTACCTCCAAAACTTGTGAGAGGGCTGTAAGAGTATTAATCTATTTGCATGCTGCTGTGGAGAATCCGGGACGAGGCACCGCGGACACCAGGATGCCACCCCGGCTGAACACGTTATCTGAGAGTAACAACCCACAGTCAATGGGGCTGGAGTGCAGTGACATTCACATAGGTGGTGGCAGACACTGTCACAGAGGGGAGACTTACAGGCTCGGTATTTGCTCGTTGCAGGCATCAGCTCATTCAGACCCATCCCTTTCAGGGGAAACCCAAGAGAAAAGAAACCAGATGGGAGCACGCACCGAGGCTCAGCACAGCCCTGGGCACCAGCCCTGCTGCCCACACAGGGTAATCGCCAGCCAGCCAGGACGGGCAATGCGCCTGCCCCCGGGGCTGCCGGACCCCTCCCATCTTTCCAAAACAGCGAGGGAGACTGCAGTATCTCCTTCCCTTGCAGAGGCTGTAGCAAGGCAAGATGCTAATTCTTGCCCACATCTTGAGCAGTTGGTGAGCCCTTGCATTTCCACTCTGGTCACCTATAATAATGTGTGAGAGGATGGTCTTGGCTGGGCAACTCTCGTGGATTCATCATGGAGTTAAACGGCTTTTCTTCTACTCTGTTGATGCCGGTCAATGAGGCTGTGACTCCTGAGGCCAGTCATACCTCATTAAGTAATGATTCAAGCTCTGTATGGACTGAGGGCGTGAAGTGTATAAGCCTGTGTCTAATCTGACGGTGATGCCGAAAGCCTTTGGTTCATGACACCAGAGATAAGAAGGGAAATATAACTGGGAACTTTTCTTCTTCTTAGGGAGAAGAAAACAGAGAGTTCTCAGTGCAGATCCAGTGGGCACAAAGTGCCTCCCCAGGGAAAGGTCTTTGGCTTCAGACATGAGTTCAGGTGCAAGAAATTACAGAAGAGGCTGAGACAAGTTGCCAGCCCTAAGCAGGGAAGGATATAATGACACTAAGTAATTTTCTCAAATGCTTTCTATTAATTACAATTAAAGCTAATACACTTTAACATATTGTCATCTCCCAGTAAAATATAATGCTGTGGAAACTATATCCTGCCATAGACTTAATACTCCACTGTCTTTTATCATTCCTCTCCTCAGTTCCTGTATATGCCTGCTCTTTGTCAGTTTTTCTTTTTCTTTTTTCTTCCTATCACTCATCTTCATTATCCTCCATTCAGTTTCTTACCCAAGGTACCAGCATGCAAAAAACTCTCCTGAGTTGCTACATGCAGGAGACCATTTTGGGTGATCTTTGTGAACTAGTTTTATAGTTGCCCAACCAAGAGACCAATATTGGTAGCATGAGAAGGAATGCCAGACCAAATAATAAAACATTTTGCTGTTGCTTATGTTTGCATTACCAAGTTGTGTGTCTGAAATTCTGACTTTAAAGTACTTGCAGAGATTGCATTCTTCCTTGAGTGTAATGGTATCAGTATACAGCATGCTGTCAAATGAAAGTAATTTTTCTTATCTTACTTGTATAAACAAGAGCACAGCTCATTGCTCCCTTTCTCTCAGCTGTGTTTCAGGCAGAATCAAATTTTACTTTCAAACTCAGCTGCAAATCATTGGCCTTTGGCAGTATGGAGGATAAAATACAGCAAATACAGATAGTACAACTGGTATCCAAATCTGCATATCCAGCACCTGTAAAATAATCAAGCCATGACAGAAGAATTTGGGGATAAAGAAGGCAAGACTTTTAAAGATAGTATGCATCAAATTCCACAGGAGCTAATACCTTTAAAAATCTTGCCTTGAATTCCCTTCCCCCAAATACATTCTTTTTTTTTGGCTGTATTCATTATGACTTTATTTCGAATCCAGACATCTCTATTGTAACACACCCCTTTTTCATTCAACACACACTTTTATCTAAATAAGAGCTTCCCAGGATAATCCACCAGAAGAAAATAAGCGCAAATCCTGATCAACTAGTCCTACTCTATAATGTGAGTTAGAGTCAGTTACAAGAAGAAAAATGGAACACTTTTTGGAGGTGTGGGGGCATGGAAGAAGCTGTCAATTCCACGTCTTGGGATGAGCTGGATTGTCTTTAATGTGGTGAAATCCAAGCCACGCAGTGTTGTCAGGGCACTTGCTGTTTTTACAGCTGCCTGTTTTTTCACGGTCACTTTGTCCTCTATGATTCCTCACCATCAGGGAAAGGCATTATCATATGTGTATCTTTCTTTCATATAACAGCATGTTTGTTGTGATGGTTGGGGAGCAGGAGAAAGCAGATTCTTCAGGTGGATCTCTGATTTTCCAAAATGGCAGGACCTCCAAGCCAAGATACTGCATCAGAACAAGGAAAATCATTTCACCACACAGTTCTCAGCTCTCTGAAAAAAAGAATGGAATTGAAAACGGATAGTTGGGCAGGAGTCACACATTAATAGACATCTCTCTGGGTAGTTTCTGACATTTCAAAAATATGTCCAGTATAAGTATATGGCTCTTTCTTAATATAGGCAAAGGGAGAAGTATTTGAATAGTAATTCTTGTGTCTAATCACTTTTTTGTAGTTCCTGTAAACCAGGAAAGTATTCAGCCCTATGCAACACTGTGAAATATGGACTTCCATGTACATATAGCCTAACGCTGATAAATACAAACACAGAGCAGACATAGGATGGAAATTATTCTCCAGTATGTCACGTATTCCATTATTAAACACTCAGTACCTTATAAATTATTAAATACTGCTACAGATAGTGTGTATTTCCAAGTATTTTCATGTGTTCATTCTGGCTTTTCCTGATACATCAAAAGGCAATTTTGATTTGGAAAAAAAAAATTAATTTAAAAAGTAGCTTCAACTTTCTGTCCTAAAACATTTCAGATTCTAAAAAACTGGCAAGACGACCTCACTTCCCTGCATAAATTAGCTGCCTATTTCCCGTTCCTTTCCTGCCAGAGTTTCAGTCTGGAGCCTTAGCTAGGAGAAAGAATATGTTTGGACAGGGGTCTCCAGCAGTATGATTGCAATTACCACTAAGCACATCATGTGTTTTCTAATTATTAAATTTTTCCATTTATTTAATTATTTTAGGCTTAGTAGATCAAATCTACAGACAATATATTTCAATGGAAAAATTCAAGATATTTTATCTAGGAAAACAGGATAGTGAGAGTAGCTGACATTAAAAGGTTAGGATCTTCTGAAACATTCACAAGCGTTACTTTTCATACTCCTCTCATTTATTTTCTTTTATGCAAAAACACCACTGCTTTCCAACCTTTTTACCTTCTCATTCCATTCTTAGTTACAAACAATGCATATCAAAGTGATAGGCATTTTTCTTTATTATAATTCTGAACTATCTGAAGCTTGGAAGATTATTCCCTCCTTCCTTATGTCTCTCCTGTTTCCATTTCATCTCTCCGTGCTGTTTGCATGAGTAGTCATGGTCCTGTGTTTTTCCTCTGCCTCTTGACTGTGTGTAGAGGTTATTCTTTTTCTTGTTCATTTAAGCAGCTCTTCCCCATTTATTTGGAGATTACCTGAAAACACTCCAGTAAGCACTCGAAAGTGAAGCTTAGCAGAACAGGAGGCCTATTCCTCTATACTTCAGATGGATAGAACTATTTAGTCTGAACAGTTTATAATTTAGTATGGTTACCTCATCATCCCCTACAAATTATCCCATCAATCTCCTTCCATTTCAAGTTTTACATAACTTTGATATCTTTTCTCTGACTATGAAGATATTGGGGGTGTTTTTCCTGGCTTGCAAGGAGGATATCAGAAAATGCAACAGGATATTCCCAATTATGGTTTTCAGCATTGAGATAGATAATATGACTAAACTGGGCAACAAAGTAAACTGTTCCAGAAATCAAACAAAGAGCATCCTATAGAAAGGTGATAGGAAACACAAAAATGCTCTGATCCAAATATGTTTGAGTTGATGGATCATACTAGCTGGAGAAAAAAATGCTGACGTACTCTTTTGCATTTTCCTTCCTTTGTTCTTGAGTGAAAGCTCTTTCAAACTTTGCTTTCTTCCAGAATTCTTCTTCCACAATTTGAGCAAAAAATGTTTGTTGTATGTTTTGATCCTGCAGTGAATTTGCTATGATCAATGAGTCTTCATTACAGCATTTGGGAATCGAAAGCCAAGCCACAGATGAGTAAGGAACTTCATCTATTTGGGATTTCGGTGTTTGTTTGTTTCTTGTTTTACTTCTTTTTTACTTACATTTTTTACTTTCTGCTTTTTTTACTTCACACTAATCTTCTGCTATTCTTGTGCCCACAAAACTTCTCTTTCTTAAAGTAACCTCCATATTTAGATCATTGAATGATTACTTAGATATTGTTAGATGGAGAACCGCTTAAGTCAGAAATGGAACTCTTTACTGTCTTCTGAAATGTAATAAAATAACTCCTTCTCCTCATCTTATGCTTCATTGTTAAAGATCTTAATTTTCTGTGTCTGATATTTTACTCTTTACAACTCACCCAGCCTTAATGTAGTGTGTCTCACTGATACACTGATGTGTAAAACTACCCAAGGTTAAGTATACAGTTGCATACTTGAAAGAAATCTTCAGCAGTGAAAACAGCTTTAATAACAATTTATGACTATATTAATATTACTGATATTATCTAATCAGTTCCATCAGATGGCAGAGAGCTGATACATAAATGTTATCCATCTAAACATGATGTGTTGCTGAACTTCTCTGTTGACCTTCTCACATGTTGCAAGTTTTGTGAGGTTCACAGGGAGGCTAATTTACAAAAGGACTTTGGAAGGCATTTAGGCAACCATTTGCTGTAAACACCTAATTCTCAAACTTTCAGTTCCAGAAGTGTTTACATACCTAAATAGCTATTAGTAACATTACTAAATGCATAAAAATACAAACAACTTTCAGTGTTCCTAAAGCTGACTACATTTTCACAAGGGTGAGGGGACTTCTGTTAGGCAACAGATCACAACTAAACCATATTAACTTCCATAATTTAGTTGTTGCCCTGCCTGTTTTCTCAGTGAGGGCCTGATCTTCAGGTATACCTTTTAAGTTAGCCACACGCACATATGGTCAGCAAAATAAAGGGTATCCCCCAATATGGAGAAGACTCTTCTGGTACTTGGAAAGTCTAGGTTTAATTCACCTTTCCTCCTGACAAGACTTGAATGGTAACACCTACCTCTGAATGTAAAATTCAAACCAGCAACCTACACAGTGAGAGCCCTTTACTATCACATATCATGTTCTTCTAGCTCAAGCTTCCCTATTTTGCATGGAATAATTAAATATTTATTAGCCAGAGAAAGAAAGCAATCACTCGGATTTGCCCCTCAAGAAAAGGGAGGAGAGACAGAGGAGTTCACTGAAGGATATTAATAGCTAGAATGTTTGGTAAACAGTGAGTTAACTAGCTTTGTGCGATGGGGAAGGGGTATGTGTGGAATAAGTACAAATCAGTCACATGTTCTCATTAATTAGAAATCCTTGTGTCTTTATTTTGTGGCACTTACGCAATGACGATGGCTTTTTCAGTTCCCTGGCTGCCTTCGAAGAGAGACTGTTCCTGGCCAACAAAAATATTTTGTTCTACCTCCAGGTTTTTAGCCTTTTTTTTTTTTTTTAACACCTTCATATTACTTAAAATAGAATGCATGAATTAGGTAAATTTTGGAAAAGAAAGCACTTAGTTTTGACTGATATTTACTGAATTCAACTTAAGAAACAATGTTTCTGTTCACCCAAAAATACACTTTTAAAGTAAATGATAATTTGCTTAGATCTAGTTGAAATTGATTTTCCATTACTTGCTTAATTTCCCTGTGCTGGAAAAAGGACAAAATTACATACATTTGCATTACATTCATAATAAAGGGAGTAGTTTTTTAGAACTAAGATTTCAAGTAGACGTCCTTTTGTGTTGTCCTATAAAATAAATATGTTATTTGAGGAATCTTTTTGAGATTTTCTGAAAATCCTTCAGAAGTAGTCTTTTTTAGGATTTATGTGATTGATCTTTATACCTATCTATATGGAGAATTTGAGAATTTAATTTACCTATCCATCTATGTGAATTATCTATTCCTTTCTAAACTGCATTTGTGGATAAAATGTATGTGCACACATGCCACAGCTAAAGCTGGCATTTTTCCTTTAATAAGACCTATATTAAAAAATATTTATAGGCTATATTCAGAAACAGTACTTTGTTGTGCTACCTACATTTGGAGTAATTTGTTTTGGAGACCTTAACGCGGAGACTGTTGGAGGAAAAAGAAAGAGATGTACAGAGTAGTTTCATAGCCTTGATCAGTGATCTTACTGGAGAAAAAAAAGGATTTCTGTTTTCTGCCTGTTTACTTGTTGCCTTTGATTTTGGTAAAACTGAGCTCGTATCAACAACTTGCTTATTCCCTTGCATCATGTTTTAATTTTCAGATGGTTCACTGCAGTTAATTATTATAAATGTTAAGGTTAAAATAATTAAGCAGTTTATGCCAGCTACGTTTTTTAAGGCAGTTCAGATAGGGTCAGTACGTGCTGAAATCATGTGTGACAGCAGCACAGGTCTGAGCCAGCTGAGCCAGCCTGAAGAAAAAGAGCAGAGAAGGTGCAGTTATGCAGCCTTCAGCCCAGGTTAGCCCCCAACATGCGTTCAGAGTCCCTGGCACAAACCCTCACCGCCACCTGTGCTGCCAAGTCTTGCATCAGCTGCTGCTTGAACGCACCAAAATAAAACCACCTCGTATATGCCTATATTCTATAAATGCACCGTACGTGACGTTTCTAGAAGTGCTTTCACTTTCTGTAGGGGATGTTACACTTTCTGTAGGGACGGAGGGTACGTTACTTGCTCAGAGCCAATAGTGTTTGTTTAACTGTTTAGGAAATGCACATAACCAAAATATGGTCCATTTAGTCGTGTCGTTATAAAAGTAGCCCACCTGTTTGCACAGCCATTGTCCCGGGGATGCTCAGTGCCAGCAAGAGGATGTGCTGCATGTCTCATTAACTTGCTGCCACCACCTGGTTCAGCATGGACGCACCTATGCACCAAACCCTAACAGAAATCCTCGCTCACTGTTTTCCTCTGGAGCCAGACATTTGCTGCGTGTAACTCAGAATCCCAATGTCAGAGCCAAATGCTGTTCTCTACTAAATCTATGTTAATATCGGCGTTGGGAGGGGAAGATTCAAATCAATGCACCTTTCAGCTTTGATAACAGAGAGGCTTTAGATAAAAAATAATGAAATGCCCAGAGCCCTAGAGACTAGAGACCTGACAACGTCTGTAAGTTAATTCTGTGAATTAGTTTTCCTAGAGCATCTTATTAAGGATTGATAGAATTATTCACAAGTACCACACTAAACTCCTCATAGCACACAAACTAAAATTCATTGAAAAGTACCTCCTAATTTTCTTTAATCAACTTCAATAGACAGATGGGGTTTTGAATTTTGCAGTCATTCCAGTTCCTATCCATCCACTTAAAATATTTCATATGAATTGAAACTTTACCTTTAGTCCTTTTAAAATATTATGTAGTCACAAAAGTTTTGTTTTCTGTAATGTCTAGGTGAACAAATTCTGAGATTAGTTGCTCACTTTCAGTTATGTGACTTTTCCTATCCCATTAAGAATGCTGAAATGATTTCCTGTCCTGCCATGCAATGCGCTGTCCATAAATAGCTGACATTGGTATCAGAATGTAATTTATAAAAATATACATCAGAAATGAGTAAATTATTCAGTTGCTTAATTAATCAAGTCCTCAGACTACCCAGATGAGAATTAAAAAAAGACATGTTTGAACACGCATATTGTATTTGGGTTTAACTGGCATTCTGAATGGCAAAATACAGACTGAACTGCAATTAACCAGTTGTAATGGGCATAGTTTAAATTTTATTTCTTGTTTTATCCGAAGTGATAAGAAAAGCTCATATCATAGTCCTTTAATCATCTATCCACTGTATATCATTAACATTTGATTATACAAATTGCTTATAAACACTGTTCCACCTAATGATTTGAAAAATAAATCATGCACGTATAATTTCACCTAGCGTGACTAAGAGTCAGCAGAGGATTATAGAGAAATAAGGAAGCTTATTATTTATTGCTACTTCTTATATTCCTTATAACGCTCATTTTTCTTGCATACTTGTTAGACATGTTCTCCTAATTGGTTGAATGCTGCATTTATCTTCCACTTCCTCTGTACTTTTAAGAAAGTAAGGTTCAGATATTTTCTTGCTTTACAAGTTTATCTATCCTTCCATAGCTGCATTTAACCATTTTAATAGAGAAAAGTGAGTATAGTTAACTCTCCTATTATAACAGAAAAGTGTACTATAAAGCCAAGGAGCTGTTAAATCTTTTGGGGAAGACATATGGAGGGCTGAGACATTATTTTAATTAAAAGAAAATAATGTAGGTCACATGGAAAACTATTTGTTATACCGTGGGTGCAAGCCGGTGACTTCAGAGCATTTGTGATACAGTGGAACTTTGGTGGCTCTGCGTTTAGGGAGCTGGGGTGTCAAAGGCACACCCAGAGAAGCTCACAGTCCTGTTCTAAAAAAAATGCTATTTTGGACACACATAATATTTTTATGTTACAACAGATTTTTGAAAGACATTTTCTATCCTTTAATACAGTAGCAGAACTGTGAATAGTATGGCCCTTGCAGAATATATTACATATTGAATCATTATATAGAATACATTATAAAATTAATAGCAATACTACTGCAGAAGAAGCATAACAGTACTGTAAGGCTCCATGGAGACACGATCTTTACTCACAAAGTTCAATATTCCTTCAACTTTAGATTATTTTCTTAAAAAGAAATCAATTGCTATCTATACTACAGATAAATTCTTCTGTCAGTATGCATGGTAATGCCATTAATGTTAGTTGATTTACTCCAAAGCTAAGATGCAAATAATTTCTTTGCTGTGTAACTATTCATTTAGTATATGGGACAATTTCATACATTTGACTTTCCTCAAGTGAGTAGTTATGTAAATAGAATTTGTGAGAGTACAGTCTCTCTCCATATAGTAAAGTGGATAGCACGAACAGTTCAAAAAGAATAACTGATTAAAAATGAAACTTAAATAACTATCATGCTAAGACAGTGTCAGACTGTTGCCTAAAGCAAACCTGAATGACCCTTTTAGGGATTCTTGGGAGGAAAAATAGCTTATGGTGTTAACTGCAGCTAATAGCTTACGATATCAACAGATCTTTGACTATAGTGGTGTGAACATTACTTGGCTAACACATGGTTGGGAAGTCGGCCATAAAACCCAAACTAGTCATTGCCATTATAACAGCACCATTACTGTACCCATAGTGCACTGAATTCACAATAACATGATTTTCAATCAGTAACAGCTGCATCCAGGAAAATAAAACTTCCAGCAAAGAAATAATTAAATTTGTACCAGCCTGTCTCATTGATAACAAGTCATCATGAACAACTGAAAAGAAAAGGATATAAAATTGCTAGCAGCTAAAGCATGAAGAATTGAAACAAGGAATAGGCTGATGAACTTTCTGAGTTACAAATTTATTCTCAGTGACTTGCCATTGTAATGTAATGGGATGAGTGAAATGTGGTTATATTTGACATCTCACTGGATCTATGTTATCCTAAAAGCAAATATATGAGGTTTTTGCTGAAGAATTATGATGTGCTTTTCTCTTGACAGATGAGTTGATTTAAATTTTGAGATGCCTGAAAGTATTTTTTAAATCCCTAAGTGGCTCTCTCCAAGTACAGATATGCTTTTATAAGAATAAAAGTTGTAATGTTGTATTGTATGGCCCTTATTTTGCCTTAAATACATGCTCTGGGAATATTTTAAAAAGATTTTGTGTGGGGTACGTCTTGTCTAAACTTAAAACCCTGCTTTAATTCTATGGTGTATGAATTTATAACCGTGAACAGTCTTCATAATGAATAGCCACATAAGCTATCTACATCTGCAAGAAATACGCTGCAACAGGAGCAGATCTGTAGAGTGAAACAGTGCTGAGGAAGCGACACATTTTGGGCATGGGAGATTGCTTTGCGTGGCCCCCGCGCCGGTCGCATGGAGCGTGGCTGCCTGCCGGCAGTGGGAGCGCAGGGGAAAAGCTCCAGGCTAGATTGATTGGAAAGAAATCAGGTCTGCACTCTGAGATTGCTCCAGGGTATGAACCAAAGCACAATGGGAAATTCACCTCAGAAGTGCAACTCTGATTTCGACTAAAACACCTATATACTTGTCCCTCTGTGCTCGTATGGGATGCTGCACAGCGTCATTACGCACGTTACAATTCTGCACAGTGTCATTACACACATTATAATTCATTGCTGGCACAGAATAGTAGAAAGTGATTTCAGGATTTGCCTGAACGGAGGAAAATAGCATGCTCAATCATTTTCTTGTCTGAGTGAATTTGACCAATGGATTCATTTTTTTAACAAGTGCAAAATGTGGGAAACATTATGTATCAATTATAGTTCACCTTGTAGGATACTGATTACAATACCTTGTTTTCAGTTGGTTTAATTTCACTGCATGTTAAGTATTCAGATTGAAATTTTCATGCCAAGTTAGAGGAAAATACAATGTTTTACTTATGTTTAAAATGTTATAATAGCTGTTTAACTATGAAGGTCTTGTATTGCCACGTTTTGGAAAAATGACTTGATGATCAAAGAGTTGAAAAACTCATCCACATCTGACCAAGTTTAATGAATGTACAGAGATCTCAGTATTCCTGTGATCACTTGTTAACATCTGGTAGCTCATTATTTCTTCAGAAACTGACCTTATTTGAGATGCCATGTAAAGCATAAACGGATGAACAAAATCTTTGTGAAAGCTTCCACGATGGAAGCCAGTAAAATGCAGTGATAACAAAATCAGAAAGCAGAGCTCAGACTAATGGGGAAACATTTTCGGATTGCAGCCTTTTGTAATGCAAAACAATTTCTAATAGTTAAAAGTGATATATTTTGGTGAAACTGCAGGAAGAAGTGGAGGAAAACAGCACATATGAATTGGCATTTGCACACTATATCATGGCCAACAGTATTATTCTTGCAAGAAGTAATTAGGACTTGAGTTTATATAACACAGAGAGAGATGTAAATGTGAAACACTCATCCTTTAGTGATTCCACAATAAGTGATATTTTCCTTATATTAATTACAAGTTAAAAAATTATCTTGAAGTCCTAAAACTAAGAAATGGTCAAATTCCAACCTATTTTCTTAGAAACTAACTTCTTTAAAGTAAAAGCTTTCATAGGAAATATAACAAAGGCAAAATGAAGCCAGTTCTCAGAAGAAAAATACATTATCTGTAGAAGATATGCAACCACATCAATTAAAGTAAATATCTTGTTCAGATTTATGTACTCAATTTTTTGGATGAGATCTCTTGTTATAGTCCTATATGGAAAAAATGCTTTCTCGCAGAGTATTTGTTATGCAGTGATGATGAAAGTGCTTTGTCTTTAAAAAACTCAGGTTTCATGGTCAACTGCTCACAAGGGAACAGGAGTGTAATTTTAATAATTAATATTTCTGGGTTTAGACTTTTAAAAAATCTAGTTAGTCATAAGCTGCAGTAGTAACAATAAATTCTTGCAGAACTTTCTAGGCATTCTACTACCGCAAAGAGATATAGCCATAAAAAAAAAGAAAATACCACATTCTTGTACCTCTGTGCTTTTTAAGTGTAATCTTTTACTAGCATGGATATACTATTTGAGCCTTACAGTTAAAAGTCATATTAACTTAAGTAGTTTGATGACATGCATCCCAGGAATAGAATACGATGATAGCCTGCAAAGATTTCTGTTGCTTCCCCCCACCCCCAAATATAGTGTTCTGTAAAGTATGTATTTTTATTCTTGCATGACAACATTTTATTTTGATAGTGCCACTACAGCATGTGTGTCTACTTTTTATTTCTGTAAATCTCTGGAGGTATTTTTCCCCCTACAAATCCTTCTCTCTCTTGTTATCTCCCACTGTCACATTGTGCTGTCTATCTTAAAACGGGGTGAAAGTCAATATCGTCAGTCCAGATGTAAATGATGTTTCCTTCCACAAAATGACAGTATAGTACTAGGAAACATTTTCAAAGTTTGGAGATTTTGTGTACAAAATGAGAGGAATGAGAAGGCCAGACAGAGTTGCTTGTTTCTATGGAAACACGATGGTGTGTCTAGCTCAGCTATTTTCTCCTTTTATGATTTTATAGATAGATGGGATTAATCCAGTGAAGTTTAATATTGTCAAAAATAGAAGAATTCTACCCCAGTCTAATCAGAAATAATAATGCATAAAGGACAACCTCATATACAAAAAAATATATGGGGAAAAAGTCAGTTGTGACTTTTGATAACATGAAGGCAAATACATAAATCTCTCTGGAGCTGTGAAATAATTCTGAGTGCTCCAGCTTTGCATTTGGCTAATGCTTAAACTATATTTTAGGTCAGAAAACTTCCTTTGGTATATCCTTCCTTACTGCGGTATATCATTCCTCCACACTGTTGATGTGCCGTCTTAAGGACCACCATTTCCCTAAACCGTGAGGTGATCCCCGCTTGTATGACTTGAAGTACTTTGGAAGTTTCATAGAAGTGTCAGTAAACTCCTGACAGCTGTATGCAGGAGTAATTTATGTTGAATGAGCAGTTTATGCATCAGCAGAGCTAATCAAAACACTTCTGTTAAAAGGCTTTGACTTCAAAATGAATGCTTTCACATAAGAATTGGATCTAAATGGTAAATTTATGGTTTCACATTGAAAACAGAAAATCTTCCCAGTGTTTTTAGATTTTTAAATATAAATTCTAAATTTTATCCAAAAAGCAGAAATATTTGTTTCACCAAAACCAAAAGAACTACTTGAAGTAAATCTCAGACAAAACACATTTTAAAAATCCATATAAAATAATTGGCATTTTTACCAGTTTTTATAATTCATCTTAATTTGAGATTGGGTGTGACTGAGCTCAAAATGCATGTATATATCCAGATAATTAATGTAAGATAAAAGCTTTAATCATATGAATTTCCATTTTATTATTTTATTATTATTAATAAATAATATTATCAATATAACACCAATAATGCTATATTATACTTACATGATTGTAATAATATTATTAATAATAATAAACAATAGTATTAACAAGAATGAGTAAACCCAACACCACGCGCTGCCCTTGCAGCTTGGTACTCTATTTTAATGGCTCTACAGAGCTCCATGTAAATGAGAAAAGAACATAGTCTCTTATTTTTCACAGAAAACAGGACTAAATAATGCTGGGTTTATACTAGCAGCACAAGGCTGCAAATTTCTACCTCTCCTAGCATGAAGTCACACGCTATTGTAAAGTACCATGTTTACCTGAGTCTTTGCATATATAGTTATATACATTTATTAAGTGTTGACTAAAAAAAACTAATCACAAAACTACACCATGCTTATAAAAAGAATGAATGTCTTAAGTGTTATGTGTATTATTGAGACTTAGTTAAACTTCATTGTTTGACAGATGGTCTGACACCCACATTAAGAAACTCATAATTCAATCTCAGAAAAGTAAGGAAGAACATATGTGTTTGTTGGAAAAGAAAAAAAAATTGTATCGATCATTTTTTTGTCAGAGCAAGCACATATGGCAGTTCCATTTTCTATCACTTACCATTTACTTTCTATTTAAAATTCAAATGTCACTAGGCAAGGAAAAAAGTTGGGTATTAAAACATAGGAAAGGTTTAACTAAGAACGATCACTGCAAGAACTTTATACTAATCGTTCATAGAAATTAATGGCCATGCAATTAAATCAAACTTACTCATCCTGTTCTGTCCTTGCTTTTGTTTTCTTTACATGTTCCTCCCATTGGTAGTTACTGGTTTATGATTATTTCCCAACCATCTGTTGTCTTCCCTTAAGCCAAAATAATTTCCCTTTATAATTTCATGAGTAATCATGTGTGCATTATTTTCACACAATTATATGTCTACTTACTAATCCTAACTCCTCATTCTTGTGTAAATACTCACCAAGTAACTGGAACGACTTGACAGTTAAATTTCTAGTGAACAGAAATCCATATGCAAAATTTCAAACTTCCAATTGTTATCTGTTTGTATTGTTGTGAATGTAATGATAATTAAACATTTACTCTAATTCACATCTCCAGACACCAAAAGTCATATGTAGGTTAGATGGATATACATGCTGAATGAAATGGAATGTGTATCATATTAATAAAGGTGGTGAGATGTTGGATATCTTCAGAGACTACACTGGGACCGGGGAAATGTAATATGCAATTCTGAGCTTTTGACACTTGCAAAATAAATGGTTTGGAAATGCATGACAATAGTATTTTAAAATCTTTGAAAGGAATTTGAAGGAGTATCTACATTTTGTAGATATTCCAATAAATAACCTCATAGTAATTTTTGTTAAAAGGAGATATTTGCTGTAATCAAAATTCAGAATATTCAGAATAAATTAAATTAATAGCAAACCAGAGCTCATTGCTAAAACAGTCTCATAAATAAGTCTATGCTGTTTATCTGATATTGTTAATGGGAGAGGAAAGGATCAGAAATCTGGCTGTGATGGTTCTTATGCTGGGTTGAAGAACTGATCTCTCATCGCTGTTTCTAAGGACAAACAGTGCATGGCCAGGGCTTTGTAGATTAGCCAGGTGAAAAGGAGATACAAAGCAACAGTGCTCTTACAACATCCTATAGGATTTCCCATAGTAAATATAGCTGTAATTACTCTGGGCAGACAATCTGTAGCCCCAAAGCTCCTAGGAAGTGAAGGAGAGAGAAGTTTCCTGAATTCGTACAGGCAGAGTCCTTTGGCTTTGTAGTCAGCCTGGCCTGGATAAAATGCAGGAATGCCACATATTGCAAAAGGCTTCCTGAAACGTGGTTTGACTGTAAATGCACAGTAAGTGATCTAAAAAGTGACAGCAAGTTATTCTAAACAAGAGCAAATGTTGACAGCACCATTGGGATAACTAAACCTAACCGCTTTGTGACAACCTGCAAAGAACACACACAAAAATCAGCAGTTTTCAGAAATTGCAATCCTAACTTGAGATATCTGAGAATTTTTTTTCAGTGCAGAAAGACTGTTCACATTTATTAATCATACCATTAAGGTATACCCATTCTGAAGGTATTCAATCAAATAGCTGGTATTTTAATGAAAAATATATCATTATTACCTAAAGTAGCATGCCAGGTACGTTTAGATGACAATATGAAAATGTCTGAAAGATACGCTGCACAAAGTCCCTTCCTTTTGTAATGCTTTTTAAAAATACTCAGATGAATGATATTTTCGAGCAGCATTTGTTCTGATTAGTGGTTTTAATGTCAGTGGTAATGACATAATCCCTTAGTTGTGTATGCAATTACATATCCATCTCTTTTAGCTGGTTATAGGCAATATTCTCATTTTAAGAGCTTACATACAGCAAAGACAGAGGTTGTTATGCAGGACTTTTTGTAGTCCAAAAGGTAAGTGGATAAGAATTTGTTGCGGCTTTCTTTATTCTTTCATTATGAAATAAAATAGCCAGACTCTTACTGTCACCTCCTCTGATTTGGTGCTCAGAGACAATAACAGCTTGGCTTTAAAGCATTTTTCAACTTTTTATATGGATGTCAGTTAAATTTCATTCACTCAGTTCATTTTATTGTAGTTTTCTTTTCCCTGGCTCTTCTGGGACATGCACGTGTTTAAATTATTCATTAGGTTAAATGCTTACCTGCCCTGCATTTAAGCAGAACTTAAGAAGGATTCTCCCCCTCCTTCTGTGCAACTCTGAAATTCTGTTTTTATGTTCAGGTGTTGATATCTGCGCATAAAACTTTGTTGTCCATGTAATGGCCCTAATTCTTCTGCATCACTTCATAAATGGTTTTCTTAAGAATACGTCATCTAAATATGCCATCAAATTTGTTCTGTTAGTTGCAGACTTCTGGGAGAGTAGTATTTTCCATTCAATTTTAGATCTTAATTTTCTTCTTTTTCTTTTCTTTGAAGCTAGTGCACTTTTCAGGATGTTATGATTTTAAAGTTTATTCAATAAAACAGATGTTGTGTAGGCGCTGCTGGTAGGCAGGAGGTGCAGAGTTGGAAGTTCAAGGGTGTGAAATGTGTTTCCATGCTCATAATGTTATTTGTATCAATAGCAAAAAGTTCTAAAGATGAATAAATAGATTCTTTATCCTGGAAAGTGTATGTGATGTAGTGTAAGCCTCTAAAAAAGAAGGATGTCACTTTTGCTGACTAGAGGTATAATAGGAAATTCATTTACTATTTCCGTAAAATATGCAGTTTTCACGATCTCTGTAATGAGCTAAATT
Organism: Aptenodytes patagonicus; assembly: GCF_965638725.1. Lineage (NCBI taxonomy): Eukaryota > Metazoa > Chordata > Aves > Sphenisciformes > Spheniscidae > Aptenodytes > Aptenodytes patagonicus. Next base: position 10,209,582 of record NC_134955.1, read on the forward strand.
CTCAGCTTAAAAAAAATAGTGTTTTCACATCACATAGAACTGACACTACACCAGTGGCAATGTGGCCCGCAGCACTCTCAACTACCTACCTCCTCCGATGGTCATCAGACTTGGATTGGTTTCTCTCGTGTTTACACTTTTTTCTTCCTATCTGAAAAGGCTACTACGTTATCCTTAGCACAAGCGAGATCAGATCCTGGTACGCTCAAATGAGTCTGGTATCCAGACTCTAATAATAGCTTTAGGACAATTATACCTTAATACAGCTCTGTGAAGAAACCTGGAGAGGTTTAAGACATTTCAAACTACCATATGTGCCATATAGTTATTAAATCCATGGAATCAATCAGATTTTTTCCCCAGCATAAAATATATGACTACCTGAATTAGAATTTTATTTCAAACAGATATCATAACAATTAGTATTTTACGCTCTCCTGTTCTTTCTAATATGCCCACTTAATCACAACATTATTTTTCACCCACAACTGAAGTCAGAACTTGGATAACTGTGAAGCACTGCACAAATTCAATATTTCTGAAGATGTTTCAGGCTGTTGGCTTTTCCTCCACTGCTGTATGACAAGCATCTAATACATTGTTTTAATTTATTTGAAAAAATTATTTGCATTTGTGCTGCCATAGCTAGAATGACTTCTAGCAGCCAACCTGGTGAGTTTAACAGCTAGCAAGAGATTCTCTGCACTACACTGCACTTTGCAGTGGAAATACAGATGCTGTTCATGTTCAGATCTGTCCTTATATAATAGGCTTTTGTGTTGCTGCAAAAATCCTTATGCATGGGTGAGGCAAATGGCTTTCTTATACGAATATAGAACATATAGCATCCAGTAGTAAAATTCACATTGATTCCAATGGCACAAACTCAACCCTATCAATGGTCTTATTTGTTGAGCTAGTTAGTATCACAGAGACAAAGAGTACATGCTCGGGCTGCCTTTTTCTACATCTTTTATGTGTATACTAATCAAATATTAAATCAAAAGTAACCTCAAAGTTTTATTCTGCAAAATATTATTCTTACTATTTCTCATCCAGTAACTCTCCACAACCACCTTCCTTACGTGTGCTCTATTACCTTTTACAGGGATATCAGTAGAACACAACAGTATTGATGCAACACTCAAAAATATGTCTTGCAGCAAGTTGAGTTTTCTGTTGGTTTGTCAAAGGCTTTCTTAACCCCCCCACCCCCAGCAGGGATAGCAACTAGACTGCCATTTAGGGAAAAAAAACTTATCAAGCAAAATCATGTTTGTGCTCTTTTAACCTTAAAAAAACCAAACAAACACAAAAACAGAGGGAAAAAAGAGCATTCGTTTACGCTGCTCAGTGTATTGCATCCCTATAGCTGGAGATCCAAAGCTTGCTAGCAAAAAGAAAATAGAATAAAAATAAAGAAAGCAGAAAACATTAGGATGCAGGACACTATCTAGTACTTTGCTTCACTCTGTACTACGTGACAGGAATTGTCAGCAGGCTGATCAGGCTCACAGTGGAAAAGTACTGTCTGCTTCAGGCAACGAAAGCAGGATTTCCCAGCCCCGTGGGGCTCACAAGGTTGTCACCTAGAACTTACCTAATGTTTAGGATTTGCTTTGCAACTCATATTCACCACTGTTTTTACGCATGTACATTTGTAGGGGAAGGAAAAGGGACCTATTTTTCTCTTACAGCAAATTCACATCGGTTACAAACTTCAGGCTTTTTCTGTGGGCATTACCAAACATGATCTACCTGTCACAGAAGAAAACTTTCTTAAAATTTAAAAGCCTTAAAATGGCAATATATACTTGTATTGAAAACAGAGATAAAGAAGATGATCTACATCCCTATTTTATATCAGGTGTGTTGACAATACAGAAGTGAAAAAGGTAGGTTTTAGGGTGCACTTGAGTACCTCTTTACACTAGTTTCCTTCAGGGACATCCATAGGCCAATCTTAGGACACTTGAGCCAGATGTGTTGTTGAGATATGCAGGGAAGGATTTAGGTTCCTGCCAGCTTCATAAATTCATCATTCATGTGGATACTGGAAACATTTGAAATTTGTCATTTTATTAAAAAAAAAACCAACCCACAAACAAAAGAAACCACCGAAGCTCTCTATTGTATAAGCCCAATCAGTGCCTATCCCTACGCTTAGGTAGTAGTTATCAACTGAGCCTTAGATCAGCCCATTTCTCTTCCTTAATTACAGCAACTCAAGAAGGACTGTGAATGTTGAATTTTGGGCAACATTACATAATTGTGGTTCAAATTTGTACACATACTGCTTACAAGTATCCATGCAGAAATTGTTAATAGAATAAAGTAGCAAGTACAACAAATACATTTTATGATAATATATATTTTAAATACTTCATTCTTAAACACTGCATATAAAAATTTTTAAAATGTCCAACCTGGCATGTTGTGCTGCACTGCAGACAAAGTGTAGGTGCATTGTGTACGTATCTGCACAAGAGTGGAGGAAGGAAGAGGAGAAAACTTGCCTCCATTTGTCCTCTATTAATCTTTATATTTCTGTGTTAAGCAGTTATGGGATAAAATACAGTAAAATGGCCATGAAACTAGCTATCTGTCTTAAAGGAGCAGAAGATAGGTAATTTTTGTGAAGTGCTCTGAAATTGGAAAATTATGGGAGGCTCAGGTTTACTGATATAATTTAACACATGCAAAGGCTTGTAGGCAAAGAGTATCTCCTACTGAAGTGTTCCTTTACACAGTTTCAGTATTGATACAGTTAGTTATAATGTAAATACACAATTTTTATTTATATTAATAACATGATTAATATTTACTTTCCTGACAAAGCATTCAAAGCCTTAATTGTACGTGCCTATTATATTCCCATTATAATGTGCCTAAAGTAGTCAAGTGATTTCCAACCCTCTGCCTTTAAAGGGTATGATTGTGTCTGCCTCTCTTGTCTTTCCTGAGAGCAGGTGTGCATAGAGCATTGAAATGTAATGTCACGCAATACATACCAACTAACTTAGTATCGGCTCCGGTGCCAGGCGCAGTAGTGGGCAGCTCCACACCGCCCTTGCTTTTCTCCTGAAAGAGCTGACCTGCGCCTCTGTTCTGCAATGTCCGTATTAGACATATCCTTAATATAAAGATCAGGTATACAAACACACAGCGCCTTCTTATTTTTACTATGTACTGTTTAGACTTCTGCTGTGTACTCTTTTAAATATAAAATTCCTATAGGGAATTCTTAGAGACCCTTACAGTGCAGTAAATCCTTTAGTTAATTGAAGTCAGTTAGCAGGCTTTTTTAAGACTAATCACTGCTAGGTACTTGACAAATATACCAGGATACTGTATTCACAAAGCAAAGTTGATACCGTCATTCATTATTTTATTACTTTACATTAGACAAATTGCTCCATTGAAATCAGAGTTCTATCTGTTATGGAAAAAAAAATTCATTTGCATCTCTTTCTGGGAAAGGCAGGATTAATGTCATCAAACACTTAGAAACTCTTCTACTCAGAGACTTTAATTCAATGTAAGATAATTTACACAGTAAGAAACAGCTTCTAAAGACTCCGGAACAGAAGTGGCCGGAACATTTTACCCATTAGCAAATGCCTACTTCTGCAACTTGCCTCTTGAAGGGGAACTAGATACACTAACTTAGACATCTTACATTTGAAACTGCGTGATAACTACTCAAAATCATTGTCTTCGGGCTGTTCTGTTTTTCCTAACATGCTGAGAATGCTATGAGACAGAAAAAAATACACAAATGAAATGCCACAGTTTTACAGGGATGCAAGCATTTATAGGAAGAATAAACTCCTTATGACTAGAGACAAACAGTGTATGTGCATTATATATATACAGCTACCTAACTGAAAAAGAGAAGATGAATAACACTGTAAAAATCCCTTATATTAAAAACAATCATGGTTTTTAGGTGCTCATAAAGCAGTGTGTTTTGGCATAAAATTGAAAAAAAAAACCAACTTGAGTCTATATTGATCCAAGTCCTGTAACTGAAGAAAACTTGGGTTGACATCAGACCAGTATTTGGTAGAGCAGAATTGCCAAAATCATATTTTAAATCACTCCACATTTGTTGTTGCTCATGAGAAGGATGCCATGAAGAGGTCCAGGTTTTCATCTGTGAACAGAAACCTCCAGTTCAGCCCTGATTTTATTTTCTGTTTGCAAAGGAATGTGATAGTTGCTCGTCAGCATCGCAGAGCACTGCATGATTCAGCACGAGTTCTTCCTAAGGGAACGGCTGACAAAGGCTGGATGAATAGAGGTGTTTTCACATACACTGGCAGAAACCTGCAAAAGTCTTGGCTGAACTCGCTAGGGCTGGCAATGGCCATTAATCTCTCACTTACATAAGCACTAAAACTCTATTAATGAGTGCTTTTTTGCACACATACACACAGTAGCACTTCCAAGCACTCTGGCATTGGAATTTGTATTATCTTTGGGGGGGAGGTCAAAAGTATTCCAGCAATCAAAACCTCAGGGTATTTCCCTGCTATTTTACTTCAAATTTTTGTAAGTGTCATGAAAGATTCTTTTTTTTTTTTATTATTATTATTATTATTATTATTATTATTATTATTATTATTATTATTATTATACAACTAAGACATAAGCATGCTGCTGCAGCTCTTTATTGCTACATCTCTCTCACCCCTTAAACTGTAAAGCTCCTTGAATGATATCAGAGCTGTTTCTCAGATGGTACATGGAGACTAAAAATACAGAGTGCTGAGCAGGAGTCCTCTCCCTGTCCTGCTTCTCCATCTCCACATTCCACATACACAGTGTCATGTCAGTGTTCAGGATTTCTCAGTTTGAAGCACCAGTTTCATTGCCCTCTAACAGCAAACTTGAATTCAGTTGTTAATAGTCTTCCTACGGCCAATTTTCAGGAGAGCTGCTCCCTCTGCTGAGTTTTCTGTCGATCGTCACCGGCACCTGATGTCCTTCCTCACCATGCTTGGCCCCAGCCCGGACTGGAATGTGGGTCTCTCTGCTGAAGACCTCTGTACCAAGGACTGCGGCTGGGTTCAGAAAGTTGTTCAGGATTTAATACCCTGGGATGCTGGCACAGACAGTGGCGTTACCTATGAGGTACGTGGACTATTTGTAATATATTCAAAACATAAAGTTTACCTTAAAGCAGTGAAGGAGGAAAGCTATTTGATCCATGGTAATGCCATATATGCCTTTATACTACTCTAGTAAACATTTTGCTTATAATGAATTAAAACTCATTTAGACAGATGCTAGCTGGTTACTGTCGGTCATTGTGTCTGAATTCCCTGAGCATTGTTATTAATGGGGTAATATTACATTCACCTGGGATATTATTATATTCACCTGTTAAATAAATGGAAAACTTCGTTTGCTCAAAACTAAGCATTAAGGTGTCCAAGCCCTTTGATACAAATCTGTGTGCCATCAGCAGCTGCATCAACTTGAGTTTTCTACTGTTTCAACCCAATGCCAACTATTCTGCTTGGCACAGAGAACTTACCTATTCCTTACAGCAGGGGTTAAAACTCTTGACTTCTCCTCACTACAAGACTCTCAAATCATCCATTTTCTCTGTCTCCATCACTCTCTCAGTCTAGGAAGAGATTCACATCATCCTCAGGTAAAGTCCTGGTTTTGACCAAATGAGTTATGTCAAATTACTGAATGGGTTAGGTCTCCATAGGTGACAAGTGTACCTACAGTATGTGTCTATACAGACAGTATAGACACTGAAGTTGGGCAAGACTAGTCACATCCTCAAATACCACATATATTCCACATATTCCATATACCACACTTATTTTCAGATGACAGAAGATGGCTGGTTTTTTTCATTCAGACCTGGTCTCTTTAGAACCTAAGGAATTTCTCCACTTACAATGTAGCTCTGGAGGCATACTGAATAATTTTTTTATTAATGTAATCTAAACACACAACAAGGCATACATCTTATTGTGAACCCAGCTTTAGGGTTGAATCCCAAAGTGTTAGAAAAGTGCTTCCTGAAAAAAAAAAACCAACACCTTACCATTAAGTATGAATGTACCGAGTTCATCTTATATTGGAATTTCCCAATTTAGCATTTTGGAGAAGTTTTAATTTCTGCAGATGAATTATATTATTAATCATAATTATTAGTTTCTTTTTTAACTTTTTTTTTCTTTTTGATTGCAGTCTCCTAACAAGCCTACAGTGCCTCAAGAGAAGATCAGACCACTTACAAGCTTAGATCATCCTCAAAGTCCATTTTATGATCCAGAAGGAGGATCTATCAAGCTGGTAGCCAGAGTTGTCATTGAAAGAATTGCACGCAAGGTATAATATATATAGATAAAATTCTCAAGCAAGCAAAAAAACCCACTTCATAAACCAAAAAACCAATCCTTCCTGTCCCCTCCCTCCAAATCGACACTCCTTAACCTACCCACAACAAAGATAATGGCAGAAAAGATCTAAAACTCTTTCTTAAATTTAAAACTGTCTTAAGGTATTATTTCTTCTACTTCTGGTAATTGCTGCATCTGCTTAATTGGGGATTTTTTTAAAAGTATGCATAGGAATTAGAAGAGGAAAAAGTGCTGCAGATGCAATAGTGCCTCACAGTATACTGTTTTAGCCATTCTCACTGCATATATGTATGAGTTTCCTATATCCAATCTCCACAACAATTTCTTTGCAGGGGGAGCAATGCAATATCGTACCTGATAACATAGATGATATTGTGGCAGACCTAGCCCCAGAGGAAAAAGAAGAAGGTACTTTTTAAATTAGTTTGTGCTGCAATAATTTATATTTTGTTCCATTCTCCACTGTCATTTCTAGATAAAGTACAAAACTGACTTAGGAGCAAAAGTCCCACTCAGTGCCAAAAAGTGATTTAGGTTTTCATCTTTTGCGGTATCTGCTATTAGCCTTCCCTTATACAGCAAAGAAATTGCATGTATACCTGGAAGATGACAATAACAATAAAAGCAATAAGAAGACTTTTGGAATTCAAATAAAAAGATTTTTTTTTTTTTTAATGAAAGTTGGCAGTTGGTCTTCTTTTTTTTTCCTTTGGGTTTAAAACAGAGAAGATAGAGTGCAGGAGGAAAGAATGTATCCTATTAGCATCCAAAGTGATCACCAGTCAAGTAAAGAGAAGCAAATGGAGGACAATCTATTTTTAACATTCACTGCCTTTTCTTACTTTTTAGATGATACCCCTGAGACCTGCATATATTCAAACTGGTCCCCATGGTCAGCCTGCAGCTCTTCTACCTGTGAAAAGGGCAAGAGGATGAGGCAGAGAATGCTTAAAGCTCAGTTAGACCTCAGTGTGCCCTGTCCAGATACCCAAGACTTCCAGCCATGCATGGGTCCAGGCTGCAGTGATGAAGGTAACCAAAAGGAAAGGGTGGAGAAGAACACCTTGTAGCGTTTACTTTTCCTTTAAAGTTCTTAAAGCTGTTGGTTGCTGTATGACTTGGGTTATGGCAAACAGAGGAATAATTGCTGAAGAATACAAATTGAAGCTGTCTCTGCTCAATTCTGCAGTTCATCTGAGTCGGTGCATGAAGTACACAGGAGTATAAAGGAGTAAAGTAAGCAATAGAGGAGAGGATAGAATGTGAGAGGCAGCATAAAAGTGATACTGCACACCAATGGGTAACTACAGATTTATCAGCAAGTATGTTAATATTAGCAATTGAAATGGTTCTCTGTATTTTAGATGGTTCCACTTGCATGATGTCTGACTGGATTACATGGTCCCCCTGTAGTGTTTCCTGTGGGATGGGAACGCGATCTAGAGAGAGATATGTAAAACAATTCCCTGAAGATGGCTCTATGTGCAAAGTGCCTACTGAAGAGACTGAGAAATGTATTGTAAATGAGGAATGCTGTAAGTATTTTATTTAGCTTTTTAAAATCCAGCACTGCCCAAAACATTGTTTTATATGAGCTCTACTAGTGAATGATTTTCTCGGTCCATTTTGAATAGCCCCTAGCAGCTGCCTTGTCACTGAATGGGGAGAGTGGGATGAATGCAGTGCTAGCTGTGGCACGGGGATGAAGAGACGACACAGGATGATCAAGATGACTCCCGCTGATGGATCCATGTGCAAGGCCGAAACTACAGAGGCAGAGAAATGCATGATGCCTGAATGCCGTAAGTGTCCATGAGTTTATCTCCTCTGGTATAGAGGCATCATTTCTGACACGTTGCTCCATCACACAAAGAATATAGCTAAACCAGAAGCAACGTTGCTTTTTCTTGTTCTCCTTAAAATTAGATCCCTTAGGGAATGTGCATTAAATGCCACGTTCACCAACAGAATGAGTATCAGTACAAAACATTCAGTGGTATGCTATTACTCTATTACCCATACAGTGATGTGTATATTAGCAAGCCATACATAAGCAACTCTAATTTATGGAATATGAGGTATATTTAATCATAAGGCTAGAATAAAACAGTGCCCTCTCCTTTTAGCCCATGAACAGTTCAGAAATTGAGGTGCTCCTTTTGTGCAGTCAGCCAGTCTCACCCTTACTGTGACTATTAATATTGTTTTTAATTTCTTAAGAAATGTTAAGATTTTCATCAAAGACAGAAAGAATTAAGTTTAAAAATATTTTTGGTAAACAAAATGTAGAAGTATCACATTTTAGACTATATCAATTTGACTTCCAGTTCTGTCCACAGCAACAATCCAGGTTTTTTTTATAGGAGTTATGATTGAAACATACCTCCTCAAACTGTTTATTCCCTGGAAGCACTGGGACTCTGCAGATATGAATAAGATATAGAAAAAGATAGCAAAGAAAGGGTATTAAAACCAAGCAAACCTTCCAATTTAATATAGTGTTTTCTGAGCTTCTTCAGCAACATCATTCAGCTGGTGATTCATTTTGTCCAAAGTGACAACAAAGTATAATTGGTTGATGACAGATAAAACATAGTACATTTTCCGCCTGTATTATTTTCAAAGTGTATAGCTTCACAATTTATATATAACAAGACTTCATTACCTTTTCATTTTCATATTAGATACTATCCCCTGTCTACTCTCTCCTTGGTCTGAATGGAGTGACTGCAGTGTAACATGTGGGAAGGGAATGCGAACCCGGCAAAGGATGCTGAAATCTGCTGCTGAGCTTGGAGACTGCAATGAGGAGCTGGAACAAGCAGAAAAATGCATGCTGCCCGAATGCCGTAAGTGTGGGAAACTCTCTGGAAAGAGGAGCCTAACTATGTGTGTCACAGTCTATGGGTCAAAACTCTATCACCATTTTATAGCATCACTTCTTAGATAGGAGTGATATCAACTGTGGATTATTTTGTTTTAAATTTTTGTATTACTATTATTATTGTGCACTTTGAGCTATTGAGAGCTGGAATATGTCCATGTCTTAATTTCAGCTTGCCTTACTTAACCCTACGCTGATGACCAATATTGCTTTGGGTATAGGGTTTCTGCATATTTAACACACTACAACCTCAAGCAACAGTTTGTGCACTTCCCAATAGTAAATAAGTCAGAATTATAAAACCTATTTTTTACTCAAATGCAGAATGTGTGCTAGGAAGGAAGGAAGGAAGGAAAGAAGGATTAAAATTGCCTGTGTGACTCTTTTAGCTCACAGAAAGAACACAAAAGAGGCTCACTCCACCTTTGATACATCTCCGAACTGTATCGTAGCCTTTTCACTGATCTACATCCCTTTGCAACCTGGAATATCATATTAGCCAGCAGATGGTGTGGAGACAGCTGCATTGATTTTTTACCTTACTCCACTAAAATCCTCCTCTTCTTGGGTGGTGCAAATTTCTAGTTGCTTTGCAGTCTTTGTGAAGCGTGATAGCCTAAGGCACTGCTGAATGAATAAGATATGATTGCTTTTAGTGTCCTGTTGCCAGCTGGTTTATGAGGCTTTATAACTAATTACATTATTTTTCACAGAAAGTATTGGTTAAAAAGGCTTTTACACTGTAATTTGCTAATTCAGCTTTTTAAACAATGTGAAATATCATTTTGATTATTGTTCACTGGGGCTGTAAATTTTAAGCAGTGCTGAAAGATGAAAACTTTTAAGACTTAATGGTATTAGTGAATCTTGCTTATTGCATAACACTACCAGTAAAGCAAGGCTTAGATCTCAGAGGTATCAGATTCTTTGTAAATATAACTCAATTTTTAACAGCTTTTCATTATAAAACAGACATATGGGTGGGAAAATTGAAGAAGGCACAGGAGAATTAGTTATTCGCTTTGTAATTTTAGTGATCTGCCAGTACCACTCTTCAAAAAGAAATTGAGGAAAGTGTCAAATAATAATTCTGCTAGAAATGGACTCAGAACATTTTGACATGTAGCCTCACAACATTTGCTGAAAAGACTGGAGGCTTAAGTTGCGTTCATGTATTTAGGATGTAAAAACTCATTAGGCACATCTGTGTTTTTCTTTTTGACCTTATGTTTAGATCTCACGGCTTTCATGTAATATTTCTCATTCTTTGCAGCCATCGACTGTGAACTAACAGAGTGGTCCCAGTGGTCCGAATGTAATACCTCATGTGGAAAGGGCCATATGATCAGGACAAGAATGATTAAAATAGAACCACAGTTTGGAGGAACAGCATGCCCAGAAACTGTCCAACGTACAAAATGTCGAGTAAGGAAATGCCTGAGAGGCCCAGGTATGGAAAAAAGGCGCTGGAAAGAGGCCCGGGAGAAAAGGAGAAGCGAACAAGCAAAAAAAAATATAGATAGTGAGCAATATCCAGGTGAGTGGGAAACCATTTTTTAGTATGCTCATGTCTGTCTGCCTTTTCTGCATAACAGGAGTTTGTGAGCAGCTCCACTTCATGCTGTGAGAACATTTTCAGCATTTTAGTCTAGGGAAAGTTTTAGCAATAAAGTAAAGCATAGCCACTTTCGATGTTTGCCTGTCACCAAAAATCTGTGACCTAAGTTTAGGGCACAGTGGAGAAAGGCTTACATCTGTCCATGTCCCATCACTGAAAATATTTTAGCTTCTTCACTACCAAGTGTGGAATGTGAAAATTTAACAGTTTCTTAATTTTATCTGTCTTTCATAATGTAGACAGTAAATTTCTTTTTTAATATGTTTTTTCAGTTTGACAAATGCACCTTGATTATACTTAACTGGGGTTTCTTAATTCCTGCTGTAATAAACTAGGCAATATGCTATCTTAGATTCAAAACATGTAAGTGTGCACACTTGCATAGTGGTACACATACTGAGATATGGAGGTTAGACTGAAATACTAAAAACTTAATCAAATGACTTATTTTTTCAGTTTGTAGGCTGAAACCATGGACTGCTTGGACAGAATGTTCTACGCTCTGTGGAGGTGGAATTCAGGAACGCTACATGATGGTAAAGAAGAGGTCCAAAAGTACTCAGTTTGCTAGTTGCAAAGACAAAAAGGAGCTAAGAGCATGTAATGTTCATCCTTGTTAACAAAACACAAGGCTTCCAAGTGATGCACTCTGAGCTAAATGGAAAGTCAACCTTGGTTTGGTTTTTAAAACACAAAAAATATAAAGTGTATATTAGTTTTCATTTTTGCAGTGTGGTTTGCTTTTTAGTCTTGCTGGTGCAAGAATATATTTTATAAATATTTCCTCACAGATTTATGCTGAGAGTAAATCTTTGGTACTCCAGCCAGCCCTTAATGCATAAAAATAGTAAGTCATTATGAGTCATTTAACTAAAATACAGACATATCTGTGGACATGGAATAGCCATATAGAAATACTACTTGTAAAGACATGGGATGCATGCATATTAACATAACTAAGTTAAAGTGACACGTTTCATATGTGGGAGGATTTGTCTCTCGATTTGATTTTGAAAATCCAAAGCAGTGCCTACATGATTACACAACTATGCCAAGGAGCAATTTCATTAATGCTGGTTCAATAATATTAAAGGTGCATGTTTATCTTTTTACACTACTGGGTTAAGCTGATAGTTATAATATTTATCCTATATACTTTTCTTCACATGGATGCTGTGGTCCATGCAAATGGTCTTTGTTTCTTTAAAACTTAAAAAGGAAATGATTTGTGGAGCTCAATAGTGATGTCTGCCCACTACATAGTCAAATTCAAAACAGCACACAAAGAAAATGTGTGAATGTCATCATATATTTAGATGCCATATTCTTATATTTGGTCTATCCACTGCCTCTCAAAATTGACACAGAACTAATAGAAATTGGTCCAAACACAGAGAGTTGCAATAGCTGTGTCACGGAAAGACTTCCACATGAGAGACACTAAAAAATTAGATTCGGTTTCGTGAGGCTGTTAATCAATCACAAGTGAAGAGAGAAAGAGGTTTATAACATAATAAAAATGGTAGCGAAAAGGTGAGCCAAGTTCCCATGCATCCCTTATAACAAACAAAGGGAAGGGAGCCTCTGAAATGAAACAATGACAGCCTCTTAAAATACTAAATACAGATTGACACAAGAATATATTTATAGCAGTGTTGTTTATGGTTTTTTACTCAGAGTATAGGAGGATCTAAAAATTACTAAATGTGTGATAATTACTCATTTGTACCCATACTAGCCAGGATAAATATTTTCCCTGACCACCTGAGCGATCAGCAAACTGCCTGAGATTAGAAAATAGCTCCTTACCATTCTAATCGCTTTTATTTTACACCATCTCCTGCAGAGTTTAGCTCTTATCCCTACGTGTAACCAGGTGTAGGACCAGCGAGACCTTGGCCTTCACTTGCTATTGGAATATAATACTGTCCTGTAAGTTTAACACATTAACATTAAAGATGAGAGATGAAGGAGATGGGTTATCTTTTGGTCCAGGAAAGGCAGCATACACCTATGTCTCTACATAAGTAATAACAATGCACTGAAAATAAAGACTGTTGATGCTGACTCTTAAAACAAGCTTGAGAGAAATGAATGGAGAAAAACTTTTTCATAGTCTCTTTAAATCAGCCTTAACTAATTTACTCACTTCCTTAACACTTGGTCACAATCCTGAGAACCTGACACCCAGGTTTTAAGTGTCCGCATTTGACCTGAACCACAACCCGCTGAGGCTGTTCAACTTCACCATCACTACCCTGGGAATCCTCTCATTACCTCCCTGTACCTGAACGGGCTAGACGGGCTAGTCACATTACACTGTAGGGCTTTTCATCATCATTTCTCCACTGAACACTGCAAGGGCTGCTCAGGAATTCCACAGCTGTTGCATCCCACCCCCTCAAGGTATTTTACTGCTTTTTTTTAGATCTGGAATGAAGGGAGGGCCAGGGAAAAAATGGAGACAACCGCAGTGTTAAGCCTCTCCCGCCGCTGCTAAATGAAATGGGTGCAAGCCCATAGTGAACCAAACCAGGAGAAAAATGAATACAACAAGGGTCAATGCTAAAACCAAACATTTTATATTTTGTACAGCTTGGCTCATTTAATAATATTAATTCAGATAGTTTGCTTCCTTGTGCCTGTTGAAAAATTCTGCAGTTTATGTCTCTATAGCACTGTCATTACAGTGTAGCAGCAAGACTATCCCTAAGTAATGTATTTATGACCTTACCTTGCACATTACCCTTTTATGACCAAAAAAAAACCCAACAAAAAAACAGTGGAATGATATAGATGCTAGAGGAGTGACCAGCTAAGCATATTTCAGGTGAAGAAACAGATGGTTGCAGAGAAGGGCTACAGCAATTAATGCCAGGCGCTCAGCCAGGGCAGAGCTACATGTGCAATCAAGACCCACACACCACCTACCTTTGTGAGCCGTTCTTGCTGAGCCTGACAGAGGCTATCCCAGCTGAGGCTAATCATTCAAAAAATAACCTTTGACTATGTAATGTGTGACAGAGTGGTTTTTGTAGGCTTGGATCTGTGAGAGCTTGGGGCAGAGAAAGCAGAAGAAGAAAGTTTCTTCTGAATGGAAAAAGAATGCTATAAGTCTATGGACTATATTTTATCTCATCAACCCTTACCACTTCTTTAAGCTAATCTTGCAAAACCATGCCTGTTTCTGCAAATAATCAATTAAAAACAATGTTAAGTTATTTTCATTTTCATGTTTGTTCCAGTTCATCAAGCTGTTTTGTCTTTTAATTACTCCCTTTGCCAAAGGCTACATAGTCCAAATACATCATTAGGTATGTAGGAAATACACATCTTTCTGAATGTGCCCACAAAATTGTCCATTAAAACAATCTGGCATTCCTTTCACTGTGGTTCTCACTAATTTGATTCTCCATATACTTTTTTTTTCTCTTAGGAGGCTGTTCAGTGTGATTTCCAGTCATTTCTCTTAGGCTCATTAAAGTTATGAATGTTGGAAAATTCCCCCCCACACACCTTGTTAATACATGCAATGACAACGTAGATTGCACTGGGTCAGAAACGTGATCGTTCCTGCTTAGGTTCAGCTTTTCACACTGTTTTTCTGTTGAAACATTTTACAAGTCGCTTGTCTTTCTTCTAACTTGATACAAAAGAAATATTTAAGCTTGTTACATTTTGTAAAAAAAAAACAAACAAAAAACACAAACAAAAACAAATGAAGAAAAAATAAGAGGTTGATTTTCTATTCAGAAGAAAAAGCTCTGATATACAATATGTAGAAGTATTGCATTGTTACTGTAAACTTTCTAGTAGTGTAATAGCCACTGATTATCAGTCAATAAAAATGAGAACTGTTCTCTCTCTTATCTCCTGAATAATACTGCTGAACTGAAAGCTCCAGTTTTGTAGACCTCAACTATCAGATTTTAGCATTGTGTGTATGGTGTTTTTTTCTAACATACAAACTGTAGAAGCTTTACACATAATAAAAAAGAAAAGTTAGGGGCTTAATAAATGTACAGTAGGACTCTGTGTGCAGCATACAATTTAAACAAAATTTTGTTTGATCGCATTTTTAGATTTCCTTCATTGTTTTTGTTTGCTGTGGAATTATGAAAAAGCTACCGTGAATATTTCTTACCAAAGTCTTGTGTAGATGTTTTGTAGCTGTCTGGCTAACACATTATTATTATTTTGGAATAAAGACATCTTTACTATGAAATTTACACTTGTATGAGATTCTGTTCAACTGTTATGATTATGTACACCAAAAACCCCCACAAACTTATCAATATAAGGAGTCAAGTCACGCTCTTATTTACATTTTACTCCTGTTGAAGCTAATGGGATGTCTGGAGTAAGCTGCATTTTACTAGAGCCAGTCATTCTTTCCACTTGGAAGTTATTTGCATCAAGGTTTTTGTCAAACAGTTTGTTGTTCTTTAGAAATCACAGGGTAACTTAGTGTTGTTACTCAAATTACCCTGTATTACTCTTGTGCTGGTTTTGTTGCTGCTGTTGTTCATTTTTAATAAAAGAGAAACTATTTAAAAGAACACATTTTAAAGCCTGGTGATACATGAATGGGAAAATTGTTAAAAATGAGCTTTCAAAAAGTCTGAGATTTTGTGAAACTGTCAACTGATATTTTGTGCTACTAGAAGATTATTTAGGTACGCTGCGAGTGCAAGTACATCACTGATATTACACAGAAAAGTACAGCAGTTAGAGGGAGCCACTCAGCAAAGTTGCTGCTGTAGAAATGCGACTATAAGTAACATCTTACAGACAGCTGGAAGTGACCAGCATGTTCATGAAAAAACCCTATTCTAAGACTAAAGCGTAACAAGGCTGAGGCGGACCTAGAGGTAGTTGCCTGGAGTTGACAAGCTGGGTGTTGCTTACCAGTAACTGAAGGCAGAGTCTGGTCCAATAAAACTCCATTGGCATTTAGAAAAATGCTCGGTATTTCCAAGCAGCTGCTTCGAGGCAGGTTTGTCAGCGTGTACAACAGCAGCGTGAGGCACCCCAGCAGTGCTGCTCACCTGCAAAGAGCTGCCTACCGACGGAGCATCTCTGCACCAGTGGTGCTGAGCTACTTGGAAAGGGACAGTGCCTACTGCCAAGCGCCTCCCTGCAGGTACTCTGCCATAGCATCATTCAATTTTTGTAGCCACTTTTAGAAGCACAAAGACAGATTAACTCACCTTTCTGTAATCCCTGCTTTAGTTTGTTGGTGAGTAGTGGAATTTCAGCAAAAATTGCTAATCCTTTTGTGTTCAAATAAGACCAACAGCACTGAGCCTGCCTGGCATGAGCAGAGTAGTCACTGCAATGCCAGTAACGGCAGTCTGGCTTAGCAGGACAAGTCAGCTGGGCACCTTCACATCATATATGACTAACGGACAGAGACAGACTTTTCTGAAGGACAATTTACCAAGTGAGCCAACTAACTCTTTCTCCACTGACAATGTGAAGCTAAGTGAGTTTATGGAGCAATATAATGTTCTGGCATACTGACTGGAGAGATGTTTGGAACAGCAATCATGATCTTATGGCCCATAAAGCTGTATCAGAACAGCTTTTCCTCAGAAGGGGTCACAGACCCCCCAATGCTCAAGTCAGCACAGTGAACATATGGCCTCTTTAAGTAATAGCCATCCAAGGGATTGCTTAGGACCTACTTGACAGTATGCCTGCCCTAATTTAGGATGCTCTTCTTTGCATGGCCAACACACCTAAAACATAACCAGCATGGCAGAACGATGATGGGTAGAGCAGGTCCTCAACCATGATTTGTAATATGAGTTACCTTACTCTCCTTCTAGAGGTATCTGCCATTCTGAGGGCCACAGGTACTGTGTTTCTGGGGTGGGGAAAAAACTGGCAAAACCCTGAAATTATGCACAGCTCTTAGCTAAAATCTGAAGCCTATCATTGCAGACTATTTGACAACTATCGTTTCCATTTCTGATATAGTTATTAATGTCACAACATATTGTCACATGGCTATGCTCTTAACTGCAAAGCGAACTATAGCATGTGTGTGTAAATATATATATATATATATATATATATATATATATGGTATACAGTGCATACATTGTCCCACAATTTTTTTCATGGTTTTTTTCCACTTAGGAAGCAGCATACTAACTACTAGGGGGGGAAAAACCTTTACCAGTAAATTGAAGTGTGCTTAAAAATCTCTAGCTACCAAGTTTCAGGCACTTAGCGTTCTTTGCTCCACATGCAAACTCATTTAAGATCTTTATTGCAACGCTTTCAACTTTGGGACGCAGTCACTTCATGCAGTGTTGTGCAAAACAAAGCAATTACAGGCCACCTGAATGATACTGAGTTCTGTCTCCTCTGGTTTCCAAAAGACAGAACAGTTTGTGCCATGACTGATGGGCACATTAACTGCTCAGTAGGCAATGACATTTTTCACATGTGGTCTAGATAGCTTAATGCATCTAAAATGCTAACGCTTGGAGCTCTATATTCTTCTCATATCTTCTTCATAAAAGTCCTAGGAACATCATTTACTCTGCCATCAGTAATAAACTTGCAAACACTGAGACAGGAAAGTCCTCCCTTTCTGATTACTTATCACATTAGCACAAGTGGAGAAAATGAAGCCTCTCAGCTCCCAGTTTGCTTCCTTTTCATTAGCAAAAGGCAGGGTGTTTTGAAATAGGTCTTTTAAAAAAATGTAGGTAACAGATCCCACACTTTACCCATAAACCTTGAGGTATTACATATTATATGCTTACAATACTTTATCAACATAAGTCAGAAGTTAAAAAACAACAAAAAAGAAGGTTTTTACTTACAGAAGCCTTAAGCCCCCTTGAGCAGCTAGGGAAACAAACCAGTGTCTAGAAAAGAAAAGAAGGGCTCTAGATTATAATTTTAAAATGTGAAAGTGGTCTACATGTGAGTTGAAAATGCATAAAATGTTATGAATGGGAGAATACAATTTTTATACTGCTTACATAAAAAAAACACATGGAGAACAAGACGTACAAGTACAGGAACAGTGCTTCCAAGTACAAACAAGCAGCTATACTATTTAGAAAGGTTAAAACATTTACATTCTATCTCAAAAGTCTCCATTAAAGGAAAAGATGAATATTTGTCATACCGTCTACTTGCAAACGTATAGTTCTGTTTACTTTTCTATGACATGTTTCAACTTCCAGCTTATATCTACCCTAAATATCGGGAATGAGCATAAATATCTGTAAACGGATCATTCTGGAAGGACACAGCGGTGTACAGAAAGGAATACCGATACCAATGTATGCACACATACAGGCTTGAAATGTCTTTATTGGAACCCTGCCTACTGGAGAACTAAAATCACAGCCCACTAGATGGCACTGGAAGCCAACACAGCTGCGTGTTTTTAAAAAAATCGTAACACCCCAACTAAGCAACAGAGTCAATACGCACAGTATCACGGATTGCAAGGACCTGCACAGGGTGTAAGCGTTTTTCTCTCTGTATCTGCCAGCTCACAACTGCTGACACCGAGAGCCTTACCACAGCTTAGCTGCCTGCAGACATGCCAGGCACCTCGCAGGGAGACATGAATCTTGTCCCGACCTTCTTTAATTAGCTGTAGAAATGCTACCGGACACAAATTAGATGGGAAATGGGTGAGCGGGAAGTAGTGAAATGAGCTAACAATGTCTTTTCTGCCCATGAAGCCACAGACCCCTGTGGACTTCTTTTCCAGAGAGGCATCCATACCTTCCCCTAGAAAAAAACGCATTTTTATGAATCTTCAGAAGTAGCAACATTTCAGAAATCCTATAGACCAGGAAATAAACCACTTGGCTAGGAGGCAGCAGGCCTAGGGCTTGAAACGCTCCTGCAAGGGAGGGCAAAGGAGATGCGGTTTAAAGCCAGCCTCCCTGAGTGCTGGTGCTGGGGCGCAGGGGCTGGCAACCGAGCTGAGGCTGGGGCTGTAGCCGGGCTTCCCGAGCCACCCGCAGGGCTGGCAGCGGGGAAAACGCCTTGGCTGAAGCCAGGGTTAGAACCACGCACAGGGTTTTGAGGCTGGTGTGACTCAAAAGTAATTTTGGTGCCTAGTTTCTTCTTGGGTAAGGTTTTCTGTACTCGAGACAGTAAAGCACCTGTTGTAGTTGTGGTGGCATTACTTTATTCACCACTGTTCTGTAAAGATAAGTGCTTTTCCGGTGAAAATGGTTTAGAACTGTTAAGAAATCTGAATGACTTATTACAGCCTGTGCACAGAAAAGCAGCCCAAGCCTTAACCTGCTTGATTTGAGTGCAATGGGCAGCTACATCACACAGTACTCCTACCCATGTAAAATCTCTTCTGTGCTCATATAAAGCATAGCTTACAGGACTGGAAAGCTTTTCTCTTCTTGAAAAGCATTTCGAAAGCATTGTCTTTGTGAAAAGCCATCCAAGACGAATTACTGTGTCATATGCAATGATCCACACACCATTAACAAATGGCAAAGTACTCCTTACCATTTAACATAAATCATGTAAAAAAAAGAAAATTGGTAATACTTATTTCGTACAAGTTTTAAGTCATGTCCAAAGCCATGTCCAGCTTCAAGCTGCCAGGCAGCATCCCTCTCTGTCCTCCTGTAAGCACGACCTGCAGCAGTAAAGCTGTTTGTTTGCTGCGTTATCTAAAAGGGATCGATGACAGAAAAACACCTTTAAGGTTTTGGGTTCGATGGGTTTCAAGAGCAAGGAGGCCTAGGTTCAAAATCCTTTATGTCTTTCTTGGGAAAAAAAACATGAAAACATTAGCTTATGCCACTGACTGAGTATAACACATAAGGATTTTTGGCTCAGAATCAGAAAAGGGAAAACAAATCTGAAAAATTAATCTTTTGGGGCTTAAACAGAGCTTTAAAAAATTCATATGCAAGTAGCAGTTTAGGAACATTTTCGCTGCAGTTGAAGTTAAATATTTTAAATGTATTGTTTAATTTCACATGAGATAGATAAACTATTTCAAAACAGCTTTTTCTCCTTTTTCACATTAAAGTACATTCTAAAATTAAAAGTCTTGCAAGTCAAGAAAACAGTGGCCTTGTCTATTTTGATGTAATTTGGAAAAAAAATACATTTTAGTGTGAATCACCTAACAAAGCAGAACTTTGCAAATTCTTTATCAAAAATTTATCAATTATGAAATATTATTTTTTCAATTTTTGCCAATTACAAAAAATTTCAAAATTTCAATTATAAATAAGAGCAACAGGAATGCACCTTATTCCAAGCAACAGTTACCAAACTAATTGTCATTTACAGTAGGCATTGCTCTACTAATTAAGGTACGAATTTTACATTGGCAATTAGAATACACAATACATAATACACAAAGAATACTGCTAACATTTTATTTTATGAACTATAAAAAAAGCTTATTTACTCATTTTAGACTTTAAAATGTAAAATATAACTGCCAGCTAACTTAATATTCTTTTAAAATATTGGATTTCTCACTGAGGTTTCTCAGACCATTAGGAGAAAATTTATGGTATGCACTGGCTTACAGAGCATCCTGCCTGCAACATTGCAAGAAGGGGAAAGTTGTTGCAGGAGTAATTCATGAGCAGAGCTGTACTTCCACACAGTCTTCGCTGACCAGAGGGGAATAGGTTTACCTTTTTTTGTATTGCTAGAAGCTGAAGTGCAATGAGGCTGGTGAGGGGTCTGGAGAACAAGTCTTCTGAGGAGCGGCTGAGGGAACTGGGGTTCTTTAGCCTGGAGAAAAGGAGGCTGAAGGGAGACCTCATCGCTCTCTACAACTCCCTGAAAGGAGGTTGTAGCGAGGTGGGTGTTGGTCTCTTCTCCCAAGTAACTAGCGATAGGACGAGAGGAAATGGCCTCCAGTTGTGCCAGGGGAGGTTTAGATTGGATGTGAGTAAAAATTTCTTTACTGAAAGAGTGGTTAAACATTGGAACAGGCTGCCCAGGGAAGTGGTTGAGTCCCCATCCCTGGAAGTATTTAAAAGACGTGTAGATGAGGCACTTAGGGACATGGTTTAATGGTCATGGTGGTGTTGGGTTGACGGTTGGACTCGATGATCTTAGAGGTCTTTTCCAACCTCAATGATTCTATGATTCTATTCTAAAGTAGTGTAAAAAAAACATGTCTGGACCTTGGTATGTCTATCTTCTATATGTCTGTTTAATATGTTTAAATACATCCGCAATTAGTAGTTTGCCTTCCTGAAATAGTTTGCTCCCAGATGCATTTTTTAGAGCTTTTCATTTCTATGGTGACCAAAACCAGACTAGCTTCTCTAACTGGGTACAGCTTGGTTATTTCTGTCCTGCTGCAGTGATCTTTTTGTTTTCTATTTATAATTAAAAATAAAAATCACAGAAAAAGAAAACAGAGCTGATCGTACAGAACATACCTCTAATTGAAACAGGGGGTGTTTATTTTTGTGTTTCATTAATTCCAGGAAAGTTAATTTCAATTAATTCCTTGCGTTCCTTCAATTAATTGCTTGAAGCTATTTCCAAAAGAAAGAAACGTGCAGAAAGAAAACCCGTAACCTCTGCATCCAGACCAGGCTGGAGGCTCCGTCCCAGACTCCTCCACCACGTCTGCAGGCGGCAGCGTGGGAGCAGTTATCGAACACAATGGCTTTGCTCTTCCCAAGCCACCCAAGCTCCAGCAAGCGGCTCAGGCACAGGGCTGGGCGAGGGAGCAGGGCAATGAACAGGAGCAAGCATGTGTAAATCAGCAGAGTGCTTTTGACTTTAAAAGAGAGCTACGAAGCTAGACCTCCTGCGAAATGCTACCAGGCTCACCCGCACTAATCCAGACCCGCCAAGCACCAACAGACAACAGCGAGCGAGTCAGGCGGCGCCTGTAAAAGTCGATGGGCTGCTGCAATTCAACGGGGCTCTAGGAAGTCAGGTCAGTTCTTCAGGCACCAACTGAACGTAGGTCCAACTCAGAACAAACTCCATGTGCTCTCTAAAAAAAATCACCATCTTTTGAGAGAGAGATTTCTCTTTTTACTAAGACAGTACTTTGGAGCAAAATCACTTTCGCATAGATCCAAAAAAGAACTTTAACTGTTAAAATCATCAGCATTGCAATACTTAAGCTTTAGGTACATGGCCCACAGAACATACCTGCAACCACAATTTAGGCATCTGAAATCTCTCGCCGAATGTTTTGGAAAAGTCAGGCCCTTCAGAATTGATCCCATAAATAACAGCAGGGAACTGATTGCTCAACCCCCAATTTTCAAACTGCTCCTTTAGGTCTATTGTCTTCCCTGAGCTACTCCTGCTGGCGTGAAGTGATTATGTTAAAGTAACTGGATACTGGGTGATATGACTACAGAAAAGCTAGAACAAAGCACAATCTCAGCAGAGCAAACTTTGCTTGTGAAACAACAAAACCCGTTCCCTCTTCCCTCCCCTCAAATCCCGAAAGACCAGAATGTTACAAAAGCAAGAACTAGGTTGCTATGACTACTACAAATTAACATCAACATCTTCTCCTTAACACTTTCCTTCTTAAATATCTAGTTTTTAATCATATAATATATTTTGAGTCAATCTAAAATTTTCCATATCATGTTTCTGATTTAACGTATGCTAAAATTGTTCAGATATTTCAATAAGTCATTTAAGAGAACATGTACTGCTTTGCCCACGGTTAATTTTTACAACCCACCATGCATTGTAGCAGGGACTTATATTTGGCAGGAAGGATGTTCTCTTATTGTTAGTGAGAGGAAGACACCCATCATTCTGTCTTCACAAAAAGAACTACATATGGATAAACTAGACAGCTTTATAATGAACCTCAGTGTACACCAACAGGCTCTAATTGCCCTGATGAACCTCTCCTGGGGTCCCCAGGTGTACTCACCCCCACAAGTACCTGAAGGTTCACTGGCCAGGGAGCTGCATGCAAGCTCAGCCCTTGCCCGGGGTCCTTGCCTGAGCTTGGCTGTGGCTGTGGCTGCCCTTGCACCATGCTGGCCTTGGAGCTGCCTTGTGGCAACAGGCTTGTCTGGTCATCTGGAGTTGTGGCTGACCCTTGCTACTGTCACCGTACCCGCTCCGCCCTTCTTGTTTGGGCAGCTCTGTTGTAACTCAGAAAACATGCCCTGAGCACACGACTACAAAGAAGCACCACTGTGAAAAGACGTGCAGCTGCAGGCGGCCTTGTTGTGATACACAGCAGACAGGTCAGCAGAGAAACACAATGCCACCGCACAGCTGTTGCCTGCATGGTGTGTCCCATAGAGTCACTTACTTCAAACTACAGTGCTTTGACGCCCAGCTCCCCCCACGTGTTCTAGGAGGACAGATAAGAGACAAAAGTTGAGCTGCAGAGCCGAAACTACTTTGTGGGACCAGCTCTCTATGCCTCCGTGCTTCATTTGTAAAGAAGGATTGATAACAATTTCTTCTCCAACTTTTTTGCCTATTTAGACTGGGGAGTGGGTTAGATCAGACATTGTTTTATAGTACATTGTTTAGTAT
The DNA here is from genome assembly GCF_965638725.1 of Aptenodytes patagonicus. NCBI lineage: Eukaryota > Metazoa > Chordata > Aves > Sphenisciformes > Spheniscidae > Aptenodytes > Aptenodytes patagonicus. The sequence goes on from NC_134955.1 coordinate 10,232,995, forward strand.
AATGGGTCTTTACACCTTTCTCGTTCACTATGTATTTCTTCAGTGTAGTAATAATCATGTCTGAAAACCTGATCTCTGCAAAAACAATTCTTCCCTGTAGAAAAGAGGATTGACAAAGTGAAGTGATCAAACCTTCTTCCCAAAAGAGGGTTAAGGTTGTGCATGTTTTGAATCCTATTAGTAAATTACATTACACAAGCCAACAACTCTATTTGGTATGGTGAAATTGCAAATTAAGCCCCTTTAAAAGTAGGTCAGCTCACATCACCTAAAAGATCAGTACTGTGTGATCAATCTTAATATCATTATCAAGTAATCTGTAGAAAACTGTTTCGCAGACAATGCACTTTGACTCCATGCCCAGGGCTTCTGCTTCGTGATTAATGATTGTGCTATTCCTCATTCGTCCCCTGATAAGTTACACCTGTCCACCACTTAAGCAGACTTCATCTGAAATTCATGGAAGCATTAAAAATCTCCAAAACGGAAAGAAGAACAAAATAGGAAAAATGTGCTCAGTGTTTAAGGGAAAAGTTGCTGGGAGATCACATTTCAGACTCACTCTTTGACAATCATATACTTTCAGAGTGCTTCTGATTTAATGCTTTCCAGATATATACAATACTTTTTACATGTACGACTCTGAACATGTGCTTACCATTAAAGGAGATTTTTCCCATTACATTATTGTCCAACCCACCAAAAGAACAGAACCTATTGTCTAAGGTCAGACTAAATTCGGCTGCAGTCTTCAAAGTACCAGCTGGTAAACCTATGTAATGTATGGATAGTGGATATTTGTGCGATGCCATTTACTGAAACTAGATTTTTGTCCTATAGTATTATCTCAAAAGGTTATTGACTGAGTCATTGTTGACTGATTTACTGCTGTATGTGAACCATCGCTTTTGGCTGCTGCCAGTGCTGCAGTTCCTCTAGACATAGGAGGTCAGCAGAAGGCTCTTAGCTGCCCAAGATCTATGTCTGCCCTTCAAGTGGGATTTATACATGGCATGGACTTCATTTTGGATTAAATGCAACTGTGAATATCATTAATGATTACCATGAATATAAGATAGTTTCCTCAGGTTGTTGTCTCCTACCGTGAAACATTGGGTAGCTAAAAAGGCTTAATGGCCTAAAAAAAGTGAAAAGTGCCTTCCTCCACTGCTTGTTTTTGACTAACTACTGGTCCACACCCCCAGCTGTGCCAGTGCAACTATCTGTGGGATCAAACTGTGCTCAGGGTACCACTCTGGCTTAAAACAAAAGCAAAAACTGAGGGGCTGCATGATACTGCACTGGGACAAACTGCGGGTGGTACAAATAGTCTTAAACTGAGATTGTCACAGGACACTTTGTTATGTCTTCAACAGACACATCGTAGAGAGCACCCAACATGCAGAATAAGAGTTACATAAATGCCAAATATAACTTACATATATAACTTACATATTAACAGACACCCATAGCTGTTTACTTCATTTACTCCAGCATCTGTAATAACAACAGCATTTGAACAATGCAAGGACAGGAGCTGGATTTTGATGTCGTATTTAAATTCTGAGGCATTATAATGTTATGCACAGCTGCATTTTGCTTCGTTTGTTTTTCCTGACAGAGAATATTTCCTGTTAATTTTTTCCAAACAACTTACTGGCAAAAGATGGTGCCATGTATTGGCATTTTATAACTGCGGCTAGCTCAGCCATGCAGTGAGCAGAAGAGCCTACACCTACCCCCCCCCCCCCCCCCACACACACACACAAAAAAAAAGCCCTTTTAAAATAAAGAACTCAACTGTTCAGAACTGGAAAAATATTTCCTCCAAAATCTTACCAAGAAAAATAATGGGTGGGTGTTTTCAAGGTAATTTTGGTGTTTTCTCAGGCAAAACTTGGGAATATGCTCAGAACCTAGTTCAGTACATTTCCTGTGTGAGTCTATGGAAGACAAACCGCCCAGTGATTCAACAAGATTTCAGTGTGTCAAAGAGGAAATAAATTTGAACAGCATTTCTTGGAGCTCTTTGCTCTTTTAGAAACTCCTCAGTACCCTCTTGCATTCTTTGATTTAATATTTAAAGAAATATTAATCGATTTCTCTGGGAGACCTATAAAACTGAGTGCATCTCTGGCTGCAATAAAGCCAGCAGAAATTGTATAAAAACATAACATCCACATGGCTGATACTTAACTCTTCAACAAATTCATAATTCTTTACATCTCCTAGTTACACATTTCCTGCAGCCAAGAGATGACTAAAATGATTTAACTGCATTTCACAACTTTGCAGATAATAACTGAGAACAGCAGGCAAAATTGCAGCAAAAAAGCAAACATCTTTCCTCCCCTCCTCATCAGGACTCTATTTCAGTGTCTTGCTTCACAAAATAAACAACCTTCGCAGTACAAAAAGCAGTATGAATCCTGTGATTTTACATTAAGGTATGTGAGTGTTGGGGTATTTTTAAAATCCACATCATAAAACACAAATGTTTTCTTATGAAACACAAGTGCCCCATGTAAAGTTCTCCTTGCAGCCTTGAATGGACCTTGCCTTGTATGTGCTATAAAAGGTGGTATCTAAATGCACAGGTACCTTTCTCCGCCAGAGGGCCGAACCTGCAAGCTTTATTCACAAGCATTTGTTAGTAAAACATACAGAAATACAGTCCCCATCACTTCCCCTGACATTAAGAGGTTCTTCTCATCAGAACCGATGAAGTTCCCTTGTAGAAGGGTGGGAGGACGTTGCATGTGGTACTGGCATAAGCGAAGAGGCAGCATATCCAGGAAGGGAAGAACACATCCGAGGAGGCTCGGCTTCCTGTCCTGCTCTCCCCAGGATTGAGGAAAAGGTCTGGGACTACGTAAGGCCAGATGGAGGAAGAAGCTTCCATGGAGCGGCTTAGCAAATGCTCTGTCGCCCCAGAGTGAGACTTCCTCATCTCAGCCCTCTCTACATGCCTTTGAGTCACGTGCTGAGCCCAGGATTTGAACCATCTGTGCTAGATCTCCACAGTAATAATCTAATGTTTTAGTTGGCCATAGAGTTGGAAAGAAACAATAAAAGAGACAAAATGTAACAAAAGCCAAAGAAGTGACAAAACAAATTAAACAGCTGGAGAAAATAGAGCAAATGCGTAATAAATATAATCATTAACATCCTCCATGTGCCAGTAATTCGACAGGCTAAACCAAGGATGACTCAGATATTTTCAAAAGTTTTTAAAACCCAAGCTGTTATTCACAAGTCTGACTAGATTTTATTTTTCTAGAGATCCTTTGTTTTGTTATGTTGGGCACATACTTCATACAGCGATGGTTTTACTATACACACAGACAGAAAAAAAAAGTGGCAAGCCTTGCTGATCCCACAGAGACCTAACCGTTTTAAAGACAACAATATGATTTACTATCAACTGCTTCTATACCATGATTAGTTTTAGTGGCTACAAAAAAGAAATGGGGGGAGCGGAATTAGGTCCCAATCAAGGGACCTATGTTAGTATGCATTTGGAAACCCCTTCAACAAACGGTGGCTAGAGGACATGAAAGCCAGTAATATTCCATGCGAATACAAGAGGGTTAGTCTGGTCCTCTTTCTATCCCAAGGGGTCATTATTATTTTTGTACGTATTATTAATGCTACTTGTCATTCCTAGGGTCATTATTTTATATAGAATCATAGAATAGTTTGGGTTGGAAGGGACATCTAAAGGTCATCTAGTCCAACCCCCCTGCAATAAGCAGGAACATCTTCAACTAGATCAGGTTGCTCAGAGCCCCGTCCAACCTGACCTTGAATGTTTCCAGGGATGGGGCATCTACCACCTCTCTGGGCAACCTGTGCCAGTGTTTCACCACCCTCAGCGTAAAAAATTTCTTCCTTCTATCTAGTCTAAATCTACCCCCCTTTAGTTTAAAGCCATTCTCCCTTGTCCTGTCGCAACAGGCCCTGCTAAAAAGTTTGCCGCCATCTTTTTTATAATCCCCCTTTAAGTATTGGTAGGCTGCAATAAGGTCTCTCCGAAGCCTTCTCTTCTCTAGGCTGAATAACCCCAACTCTCTCAGCCTTTCTTCATAGGAGAGGTGTTCCATCCCCCTGATCATTTTCATGGCCTCCTCTGGATCCGCTCCAACAGGTCCGTGTCTTTCTTATGCTGAGGTCTCCAGAGCTGGACGCAGTACTCCAGGTGGGGTCTCACCAGAGCAGAGTCGAGAAGCAGAATCACCTCCCTCGACCTGCTGGCCATGCTTCTTTTCATGCAGCCCAGGATACGATTGGCCTTCTGGGCTGCTGTCGTGGTTTAATCTCAGTCGGCAACTGAGCACCACGCAGCCGCTCGCTCACTCCCCCCCACCCAGTGGGATGGGGGAGAGAATTGGAAGAGCACAAGTGAGAAAAACTCATGGGTTGAGATAAAAACAGTTTAATAATTGAAATAAGATGATAGTATTAATAATATGATAATAATAATAATAATACACAAAGCAAGTGATGCACAGTACAATTGCTCACCACCCGCCGACCGATGCCCAGCCAGTCCCCGAGCAGCGGCCCCCCCCGGCCAGCTTTCCCCAGTTTCTGTACTGAGCATGACGTCCCATGGTATGGAATGTCCCTTTGGCCAGTTTGGCTGTGCCCCCTCCCAGCTTCTTGTGCACCTCCAGCCTTCTCAGTCGGTAGAGCATGGAAAACTAAAAAGTCCTTGGCTAGTGTAAGCATTACCTAGCAACAACTAAAACACCGGTGCGTTATCAACTTTGTTCTCATCCTAAATCCAAAACACTGTACCAGCTACTAGGAAGGAAATTAACTCTATCCCTGCCGAAACCAGGACAGCTGCGAGCGCACATTGCTGGCTCATGTCCAGCTTTTCATCCACTAGTACCCCCAAGTCCTTCTCGGCAGGGCTGCTCTCAATCCCTTCATCCCCCAGCCTGTCTTGATACCAGGGGTTGCCCCAGCCCACGTGCAGGACCTTGCACTTGGCCTTGTTAAACCTCATGAGGTTCACATGGGCCCACTTCTTGAGCTTGTCCAGGTCCCTCTGGATGGCATCCCGTCCCTCTGGCATGTCGACTGCACCACTCAGCTTGGTGTCATCTGCAAACTTGCTGAGGGTGCACTCAATCCCACTGTATGTAACAGCTGAAAAACTAACAGCCTTATGATGCTTAGCACTAGCTCTATGTTTCTACAGTAGGCAGGTTCACAGGAAAACCCTCAGATCAATAAACATTATACTTACCAATAAGTATTTCTTGAATCAGGACCTCTGCTTTTTTCTGTATGAGATACAGATCCAGCTACATCTATACAGTATTTTACCATTACAATATCAGTGCCCTCAGGAATGATGAATACCTTGCAATGCTAAGCTTAGATGGCTTTCCACCAGGCCAGGAGGGCATATTGCTCTTCTCATATGGTTTTTTTCTCCCACAGGACATTTTATTGTCAATGTTGCACACTTGATTTTTTTGTTTAATAGTTTATAGGCTCCTTACCTTTAACATCCCAGTGAGTTAAAAGGAAGTTTTGGCCTTGGTTTATTCATGGCATAACTCCACTGATTCCAGCGTAAAACAGCAAGGATCATTCTGTTCTATAGCGTTCTTAAAAAAAAAAAAATTAAAATATCACACAGCTTCTTAATGAGTTATAAATCCAAACTATTGCTCACACAAAAAAAACATGTAACCAAATTGTAAAAGGAGAAATCATGTAAAGTCTCGTGAATCCTGATACAGGCTCTAATTCCTAGGTGGATCAAGTACAGCTTTTTTGCCTGTGATTTCAGAAATCCTACTTTCATTTGGATTGCTCCGAGGCAACAGAAATACTTTTTTTTTCTTCTCCTATTAAACTGTTTATCCTTGCCTCACTTCCCAGAGCCACAAAGTGCAGGGCAAAAACTGTATCTTCTTCATTAAAAATAAACAGGAAATCTCTGCAACAATATTCTCCTTTTCCCTCAGAATAAAACCAGAAAAGGGTCGCTACTTCATGTTAGCTGATACTCAGAATTATATCACTGACGCACCCCATTCGTTTCAGTCTTTTGCCAGCTCTGTTCAGTCTATATTTTGGCCCTGCATATATTACAATCATGTTAAACTGTGAGCAAAGATGAACAATTTAATGGTAAAATACTACAAAATCAACCATTCCATAGAAAATGTGAGGTGGAAAGAAGAAATTCATCCATCATAGCAAGCACTGTAGAGGTGAGAGTCTGTGGAAGGACGTGGTAGAGTTGTTCTGCTTTTAGATGACGGAACCACAACAAAAACGCAGCGTTTCAGGCATGCCACCCACTCCTCGGGTCTCACCTGGCACATCTCACATCAGCCTACACCTGTTAGGCAAAATTTTTAAGCTGTCCTAGAGTGATGTCATGCAATAATCAAACCATGGTAAACATGATGCTTGTCATCATTAATGAAACAAAATTGTTTTTCATACAAGAAGACCAGAGCTTTTACCGCACCCAGTGATGTGATCAGAGGGGAAAGGGCTTTAAACAAGGAGAGAATAATCTTGTACTCTTCAAATGCAACACAGGTTTAAGTGCAAAGTTTACGTGCCTTAAAAACAGAACCACAACTTATGCTTCTCTATAAAAAGAGTTGGCAGAAGGGAGAACTGTTTTCACAGAACAGTATCAGCATGGAGACCGTATAATCCTAGAAAAGATAGTGGGGAAGCACTGAAGAAAAAGCTCATAGTTCTCTCCAATAAAAGGACATGATCAGGTGTGGCAGGTAAGATATTCTTCTGATGTCTTAAATCCTAGATAAAATCTGGTTCTATACATTTGACTCCTGGCATATTCAGGTAGAAGTGGGTCTGTCTACTTGGCTTTCCATTGCCCACAGCAAAATTGTCTACTACTGCAAAGAAGTCAGATGTTGCAAAGGCAGGGGAAGAGAAGGGAAGGATTACGCTAAAAGGAATATACAAACCTATAAAGATTTTATTTTCATATCAATTTAAGAGCATATCAAAAACATTGGAAAATAACAGAAACTGAATCACAGCTTCTTTATATACATTCTGGTGCTGTTTCTCCTATAAGTGTGGTCATAGAATCATAGAATCATAGAATCATTAAGGTTGGAAAAGACCTCTAAGATCATCGAGTCCAACCGTCGACCCAACACCACCATGCCCACTAAACCATGTCCCTAAGTGCCTCATCTACACGTCTTTTAAATACCTCCAGGGATGGGGACTCAACCACTTCCCTGGGCAGCCTGTTCCAATGTTTCACCACTCTTTCAGTAAAGAAATTTTTACTCACATCCAATCTAAACCTCCCCTGGCGCAACTTGAGGCCATTTCCTCTCATCCTATCGCTAGTTACTTGGGAGAAGAGACCGACACCCACCTCGCTACAACCTCCTTTCAGGGAGTTGTAGAGAGCGACGAGGTCTCCTCTCAGCCTCCTTTTCTCCAGGCTAAACAACCCCAGTTCCCTCAGACGCTCCTCATAAGACTTGTTCTCCAGACCCCTCACCAGCCTCGTTGCCCTTCTCTGGACACGCTCCAGCACCTCAACGTCCTTCTTGTAGTGAGGGGCCCAAAACTGAACACAGTATTCGAGGGGCGGCCTCACCAGGGCCGAGTACAGGGGCACGAGCACTTCCCTACTCCTGCTGGCCACACTATTTCTGATACAGGCCAGGATGCCATTGGCCTTCTTGGCCACCTGGGCACACTGCCGGCTCATGTTCAGCCAGCTGTCGACCAACACCCCCAGGTCCTTTTCCGACAGGCAGCTTTCCAGCCCCTCTTCCCCAAGCCTGTAGCGCTGCATGGGGTTGTTGTGGCCAAAGTGCAGGACCTGGCACTTGGCCTTGTTGAACCTCATACAGTTGGCCTGGGCCCATCGATCCAGCCTGTCCAGGTCCCTCTGCAGAGCCTTCCTACCCTCGAGCAGATCAACGCTCCCGCCCAACTTGGTGTTGTCTGCAAACTTACTGAGGGTGCACTCGATCCCCTCATCCAGATCATTGATAAAGATATTGAAGAAGACCGGCCCCAAAACTGAGCCCTGGGGAACACCGCTCGTGACCGGCCACCAACTGGATTTAATGTATCTGGTCCTGATGTATTCCTCATCCTGCTCCACAGATAATTTTAATCTATCAGTGCATTAATAGATTTCAGACTGTCAGAGCCATAGTATCAATATACAGCCTCTGGCAAAGTATGTATCTTGACATACACTCCCATATGTTTTGTTCAGTCTGTTATTAAATTAATCAAACATGGCAGCCCCTACTAATGGCTTGCTTTAATAATCTACACCCATGACCACGCAGACAGGGCTTGTGTACACTGCCACAGTTACAAATGCTGAGCTCAGCTGTGGGCATGTTCGTACTGCCCTCCTATACAGCTCGTATTTATTCTCTGTTGCTACTAGTCAACGTCTCATTTTTATCACTGACGGAGATGCAGATGCAGGCAGTGCTAGACTGACACACTGACTTGCCAGATTTGGTGCAAAAATAATGGCAGAAATTTCACATTTGCTAAATGCAAAAAGTGCATTTTGTAGCTTTCAAAAAACGCCCAAATACTCTGTCTTGTTTTCCCAACTGTTCAAAGGAAGTTATATTTTCTCTCTAACGCTGAAATGGCTCTTACAGTGCTACAGGAAAGCATGCTCATAAGATTATTTTCATATTTTCAAGCACACAGTAATTCTCACATTCTACACATTTCATCTGTTTCCAGTGCAATTTGATTTTGGTAGGTGATTCATATAACAGTGGCTTCAGCTTAACCCTTTTGAGTGCATCCATCATTCTGGTCAGGATGATAAGTAACGGTGCCCTCTCAAAAACTAAATAACATACTTGACTGAAATATTCATCTGTTATGTACATATTTTCCACTCAAATAGCTTCACCTAATAACTCATGAAAGCCTTTAGTACATGAAAATGATGAGATAAAACACGATGCCTTTCGATATACTTGTTCCCTTCCATCTCAGAAGAACAGTATTAGTTAAAGCCATTCATTTTATCTAAAGGGATCTCTCTAATGCTTCATCTGCTAAACAATTTCATTAAATTCTCCATCTCTAGTAGAAATAAGGTGCAATTTCAGCCAGCCAGGGATTTTAGCTGCCTTTATCACTACTGAGATGCAGTAAATCCATATTTATTCGGTCTAACATAAATCAGATATTCTGTATGTTAAAAGACCTCCCAGGATGTGACTAGCTTCACATGAGGTTGAACTCACGAAGAACAAAATGGTCTTCTCTCACCATTGCCATTTGTCACAGCAGTTGTGAAATGCTGGGTACCAGAGAAATACTGACCAATATAACAATAATTACAGTTGCATAAATGGAAAATAATTTCAAAACAACAGGCTCATATCATCACCAAATCTCAAGCCTCAGAACATGCTTTGCAGTCTTTAACAGACATTGGTTTCAGAAGACTGAAAAAGAGATGAGGCAGCTTTCATCACACCAAGCAAATTAGGGAATGCTTCTGCCAAACTGAGAAAGCGGAGGTGGAAATCTCTCTCTGCTGTGGTACGAACATCCATAATTCTGGCATCACCTAAATTTTCAAAGGTTGATTGGCTTTGAAAACGTATGCTGTAATGTTGTGTAAGGAAGGTTCAGGAGGTACTAGCTGATGGTTTTGTAGATAGACAGTGTTAAATATTATGCCTTCTATAGAAAATATGGGAGGCAGAAATAAGTCTATCTGCTCTCCAACATTTTAAAATCATGAAATGCTGTGCATTCATCAGAAGTAAAATTTTACTTGACCGTGAAGATACTGCATCCTTCAACTCATACACCAGTAGGAAATAATCTGTTCTGGAAAAAATATTTGTTGGAAATCCAACCATAGGTTTTTCATAAAATGGGTTCAGCATACATACATATTGGCCTTATGAGTACCACAGGCAAGATTACATGTAACAGAAGTATTTTTAGAATCAAGAAAGACAGTTCACACTCTATGGCCCCTTGTAGCACACAATCACTCATCTAGCCCTTTTATCCAGCTTATTCTCGTGGTGCTTTGCGTGCATGACCTTGGGAGGCAGACTGGGGCTGAAGAGCTAGCTTCGGCTTCCCCCAAAGGAGGTTATCTGACAAGGAGACCTGATGCACGCAGAGCAGCTATTGATCAGAGGAGGAGAAAAAGGACTATGGCCCCTAGTTATAATCCCCTGAGGGGTCTAGGGCTGTTAAAATATTCTCCTATCATTGCCACAGGGCCTGCGTTTTTTTTTTACTTTTTGGGGTTTTTTTTCTTTCTTTCTGTAAATCAAACATGATTTTGTTTCTGCTACCAGTCTGATGTACACAGAAAGTTTTCATTATGCCCACACAAGTGTTTTCATACTGAATATTTAAATGCAGTAACAGTATTCGCATCAGTTATTACAGCAAAGCTTGCCCCATGAGGATGCACAACACTTTTTAGGATCTAGCAAACAAAGTTGCAGTCAAGTGAAGTTTTATAAAGAATGTAAATACCACCCTCAGAGAAAGTTGTGGTTTTATTCTAACGAGTGCTCTTAGCAGTAGGATTTAACCGACTTCTGCATCAGTCAGACTGTCTTCAAGGAAAGCTTCCACATCTTCAGCAGCACACTGACTGAAGCAAACCTTTCCCATCCACCCATAGACAAAAAGCTCATTGATCTGAATTGCAATGTGGCTACACAACCAAACATTAATGACCACTGGAAAGCTTTTGAAGGGGCTACAAATAAATGATGTTAAACAGAGATTAGCAATGGAAACTTCTGTACTTTTCTTGAGTAGCTCAGTAGAGCCGACAAAAAGTAGGATTTTTTTTTTCTGAAATGAGTAAGGAAATCTTTAGAAAAGCTAGTTAGCTGAAGATACAAAGACTGAAAAATATTTATAATAACTGGGTTCAAGGAAATGAGAACAGCAAGAAAAGTGCTATTCATTTGCACACACACTTGTTTTTTTGAAACCCTTAATCTGGAGAGAAAAAACTACTCTCGAAAAATAGTGTTCATCATGGCTGCTGGGCTGATTTTAAGAGGCTGGCGGGAGGTCAGCATTATGCATGGCACCTTAGCACCCAGAGCTCAAGCCAAAAGACGTGCCAAAGTTTTTCTTTTTATGCAACATGTGTAATATATCGTCATATAATTTTCTATCTGAAACACTTCTGAAATATTATTTGACATAATTCTCCTGTATTTATTATCTGTCTAGGATCACTCTCTCTTTCTCATACACATCATCTTGCATAATGAGTTTAAGAATCAAATTCTGACCTCAATATGGGTATATTATTAGTCTGTGTAGAACAGAGACCTTTTTTGAGAATAAAAAGGATAGACTAATACAGTAGTTGTACAAGATCTTTCATATCTATGCCTTTCAATCAGAAAAACAAAAGAACTTTTCTTTTTCAGATGCTCTTCAGCTGCTGATATCCTGACAAACATGTGAACAGGATATTTATTGCCCACAGATCCCATATTCTGTGAAGTGAACCTGTATCAGAGGTACTACACTGTAAACGTACACCTTTGACGCAAGGATGAGCCCACAATACACATGGTATCTCAAGTCCAACATATGTGTTCCTGATTCTACACTAGGGAATAAGGGCCGCACAAAGCTCTTCCACTCACCAGTATTTTCTCTCTTGTTGCTGAAAGTACAAAGCTTTCAGACCCACATTCATCCTACCTAGCCCCAGGCACCAAAAGTTACCTACCTTTGAAGTCATAGGCTGTATGAACAGTCAACCAGGAAAGACAGGACCCTCCTGGGTGTGATTCAGATCTTCCTATTCATTGCACAGGGCTCTGTAAAAGGCATCTAAGTTCGCTTTCCTCAATTGAGTATGTAAAGTTAGCTGGCATGAATCCAGGCCTCAGTCTTGAGATAACAGGAGAGGAGCAGACTTGCACCACATCAGTTAATTCCTGTTCTGAAATCCCCAGCTGTAGCTGAAGCTGCCCGGGTAAGAGAAGTGATCTGCCAAAGTTCACAGAGATGCCCTTTTGCAGGAGCCTGTTTGCATGCCTGCATCCCTCTGCCCAGCTTGTCACTGAATCTCCTTTTCTGCTCTTCTTACATTTAACCTGTTCTTGCCTTCGACCATTTTCTACTTTATTCTATTAATTCTATTAATAAAACCCCCATGGTTTCTGTGTCTAACTGGATTCAGCTGAAGGGTAAAAACACCCCAAAAAGATCAGGATCTTACCCTGTAAATCAGGACAACCTTTGTGTTCTTCTGTCTTCCAAGTTGTCTGGTATATTTTCCCGTGCCAGATTTAGTTACATGTACAATAATGTATTGTTACATATGTTTAATGTAATGCAGTAATAAAACTCCTGTCTCCTATATTACTCCTGTCTCCTACATTAATGTCCCTTTCACTCACTCATTCTTTCTGCTTTGCTTCCCACTCTGCATTCCCTCTAGGTGGAGGAAAAAAACTGTTTTGGTTTTTTTTTCCCACTTTAGGAAATACAGATTCCACCTGCGTAATGTTACCTGCCATGTTTTGACAGATATTTAAGATAGCAGAATCTAGCTCAGTGAAAATTTCATTGTAATTCAAACTTTTGTATGTGAAAGAACACCATATAAAGGGAAACCTATCACACAATCTTTGGTGCAGTAGGATCGCCACATTTTAAAGACTAAGTATTTTCTGAAGGGGAAAAAGCTTTCCTCTTCATGATCAGAACTCAACAGTAATTGTTGAACCTACACCAATGAAGCACGGAGCCACTAAAACACTTAATTATGCCTTCTGAGTACTGCTCAAATACCAGTATTTACCTCTGAGGCTGCAACGAAATTGCATGTTTCTGGTCTGGCAGAAAGAGATTTCCAGAGTCAATATTCATATTGCTGTGGGGAAACACATCTAATCCCTACATAATCTCTATATAATTTTTATTATTATTTATAAGACAATACAGTGGGTAAATAACAGCAGCTCCCTCTGCATGCAGTGTTAATGAGAAGCTGATTTCAGAGAGCAGTGATTCATAAATCAGCTTCCTTAAAATGAAAGAACGAACACAACGGCCTCCCACCGCACCAAGCAGACCAAGATCTGCGGGGCCTGTGAAAAGTACTCTTTGAACATCTTCCCTAGGTTAAACACGTGCCTGCGGGCTTAGCACCAAGTTGTTCTCTCCAGTTCATATACATCATTTTTACTGAATAAAATATTATCCCCAAACAAGATCAGGAGGTTTTTTACTTTAAGCACCTCACAAACACATAGCTGGAAGGAAATTACACTCCTCCAACAGCTTACTATCTAGACCAACAAACTAGGAAAAGAATTGGAGGGAAGAGCGGCGCAATGCAAAATACATTTGCACAAATGTACGAATGTAAAGTATGTTAATAGCTTTAAATAGACTTCTTAACTCTTAACAGAGAGCAATAATTAATGTTTCTGTAGCTTCAGTAACATTAAAAAATATCATGGTGATTTTTCATTAAAGAAAAATTTGAACCTGAACGAATGCACAGACCTAAAATATTTCATGAAGAACATCAAGGTAACAAAGTATCTACAGAAGTATTTATGATACTTTAAAGCCAAACAGACTTATCAAAATTTCAAACATTTTCTAGCAATCATTCGGAAAAACGCTTAAGCAGTTGCATCAATTCCAGTGAGATCAGTCTCATCAATTAAAAGTACACACTGACATGGAGATGGCTTTGGCAACCATGCATGCCCTGGATGAAGAAAATAATGCCATTTAAGCTATGTTCTTTTTTTTTTTGGGGGGGGGGGTGAGGTGACTAATCTCTGAGGACTCCAATTGCTCTGTGAACATTAGCAAAACAAAGCTCACACCCCAGCTAATGAAGATAAAAGGTAAAGCACACTTTTCCCACTTTGCTGATGCGGGATCTGAGAGACAGAAATATTAAGGTTATAACCCCACAAAAATTTAATTCCTGTGCAGTGACCTATAAACTGCCCTTTGACTGTTATCAGAACAGTCTGATGAATGATGTTCTGCATATGCATCTGTCTTTATAAGGGTGGGACCTCCATAGCACGTTATCAAGCATTCATGCAAAGTGTACAATGGAAAACCTGCTTTCGTTCAGTAATGTTCTCAAAAAAACACTTTTTTAAAAAATAAAAACATGTTTCCACCTCATATCTGCCTCCTAGCCCTAATCCTATGATTAGTCCTGATGTTGATATTAATAAAATATTTTTTCTCCGATTAAACATTTTATATTTCAATAACATTGTAATCATAATTTAAAAAAAAAAGGATAGGAAACTAAGGCCAGCCTGCTTGGAATATAAAGGAAGATAAGCATTCGTTAGAGCAATTTTATATAACGGGAATTATTAATTTGGCAATACAATTGCTCAGTGTCAATGTCATTAATAATCAGGTGATTATAATAAAACAAATACTCTCATCGCAATTGTGGAGAGTGACAATAAAACATCCCTACAATGAAAAAATAGAAGTATAATGTTTGTACTTCCCTCAAATTTCTGTTATAAAGTCAGTTTATATACTAAATTTCAGCAGCAATTTCTTCTTTTATATCTGTATCATATGTGCCTGTGTTCTCTTTTTATTATTACTGTTAAAACTATGTTATAAAAAGGACAGAGGAGAAATAAAGCTGGCAAATTTGATGCAAATATAAATTATGTATTGAAAGCAAAAATATCTTCTGTAAAATTATAGCTTTCAAATTAAACTCGTGGTGGTCTGTCACCGCTTTGCCTTAGAATAATAAAAATATGCAGCGGACACATATCTGCTTAATTATCACAGTATCCAAAAACATGCACACCCTTAATTTAAAGACCAGCAAAACTGCAGCAGCATTATTCTCCATGCTTAGAGGTATGCAAGGGATTTTTTTCAGGTGTGGGGTCTCAGAGCATAATCCTCCTATCGTAAGGGCATTCTTTTGCTTGCGTATAAGCTCACGCACACACGTGCACGCAGACTGTATAAAGTAACAGGCTGAATGTGTGTGACTGCAATATCTAGAGCCTGCTACTCCTCCTGTGCAAGTATCTTTTTCCATTTTTTAGGTGTTAGCCTATTTGTTTTGGAGACTGTTCTTTCTTTTTTAGATGTGACAAAAAGATAGAAAACTCCACAGCTTCAATACATCTTCCAACTATACCAGATGGTATAATAAACTACCTATCCCTACAGTCCTCCCCGTTCCTGGATCCTTATATGATAGCTGCAACAGAAATATACCCAGTTCAGATATTGCAGTTTTCTTCTCTACAGATATACTGAAGGAACAGGAAATACACCTTTAAATTCCAGTTTACCTACCAAGCACGGTGGTTTTTTGGGGATGACTGCTTACAGAACATTAAGATACCCCATTAAAGTTAAAATAAATCTAAAACCAACAGCTGTTTTTCTCACATATACAAGGGATTTAAAAAATACCCAAACCCAAGAAGCTGAAAGAGCAAGTGCTTTGAGCAAAAGGCAATGACTGGACGTAGAAGATTGACGGAGAAAGAAGACAGAGCTTGCCAGCATGGGCATTGTTTCACAGTTCTCTCCTTAACACCTCAGCCACGTTAAAATGCTATAGGGACTCTAAGCAGTTGTCTGCTGGACACAAAAGTTCATTTTTCTAGCAGCAGACCAGCAGATCATTATTTAAATTCACTATGTCATTCCACTGCCATATGCCAGGCAACAGAGGACATAGTGTAATAAAAAAATGGGAGCTTCCTTTCCTTTCCAAACGGAAATTGGAAATGTTGTATTATTAGTCTATGAGAACATCAGATCATATAACGGATCTCAAAGATTATTATATTAAAAATTATCTATATTGCTATAAAAATTATAACCTTAGTCTAGCTCAGATTTGGAACAAAACTAAGTATAAAAAGCAAAGACGTTTATGGTCATTTAAGATCATTATTGTCTGCTTCTTTTCTTGTAGAATAGGAATATATAAAACCTCATTTTACAAATGGCAAATTTCAAGGAAAAATACTTGATGACCAAAGAGTAGAACTCCTGAATTCTTGACTCTTAAGTAAGCCCACGTCTACAGGGGAAAGCGGAGAAAGAGGGAGTCCCTCTAGTAAAATGGCAATATTATTGTAAAGTAGCAGTCATCTTTTTTGGGTTGATACTTCTCTTTATGAATGAATATAGCATAATGGTCTTCCAATTGAATAGCTCAGCAGAAATGAAACTTCTGTATGAATAAAAAGGATTTGGATCATACCTCCAGACTTCTGCCGAATGATAAATGAACCAGTTTCTGCAGGCTGGAATGAGCGGAGGGAAACATATATGCTGAATGATCACTGAGGAAATGGAAGCTAAACTCAGATCGCTTCAAACAATTTTCTGAAAGGTTTCAGCAAAGGTTATACAGGATTTCAAACACAGAAAGTAAATAGGACAAGAACTGGCATTATTGCTGGCATTTCCAGCATTTACTAATTTGAGTGTCTAAATACTGAGAAATGTCTGCATAATTTCACTATTTAAATCCACTGATGGAAGGTGCATTGACATTTCAGGTCAGTCAATTGTCTTTTTAGTTCAGAAATAAGTTTTCTTCAAATTCTGCTAAGAGAACTGCGAGAAAAAAATTTCAGGAAGAACAGATGATTTGTGATTTTGCCTTCTGTTCAAGCAGGGTTTTTTTTTCATACTCCATTGAGGAAAAAGAGAAGATAATGTTTGGAGCACACAGCAGTGACATGGTGTCTAGGTTCTTATCTTTTTTTTTTTTTTGACCTTGAAGAGGTCACCATTTCACTATACCTTAGATATTCTTTCTTCCCATTTGAGGTTTGGGAGGACTTAAGTAGGGGACACAAGTATAAGAGAACCCTTGGAATGAGAGCTCCAAAAACCAGAAGAAATCTCTGCATTATTTGTAAAGGTGATAGCTCACAATACGTGAAAACAAAGCTAAACTAAAATCTCCTTGATGATAAGGGAAAAAAGGGAATATTCTACTCATTTATTTAAAAAAAAATTAATCAAAACAATTACTCATACAGCATAAGGCAAATTTTGTAAAGCTTGCAAATCAGCTTTGTCAGATACATGGAGCTTATGCTCTTTCCAGCACATAGTTTACAAAGGCCATTTATATGATTTTTCTTTGATCTATGTAGATTGTCAGTCTTTTTATCAAAGCCTATTGGAAATTTTGCTGATGAGATAATTGTAAAATTAATAGATTCAACATGAAACTTGATTAAGAACAGCCCACTTGGTTTCAAGAATGGAGACACAATAAATACTTGATTGTCTTGCTGGAACTGGTGCAATTTTGGGGGAATAATTTGTATAAAGAGAGTATCAACTGGACCCAGGAAATTCTGTTAGGTTCACACAGGGAAATTTCCTTTTAATGAACCCATGAGGGACTGGACTGGGGGAAAAGCACTCAAGAGACAGGCCACCTGGGAAAATATCATTTGCAGCCTTTTTGCTAACACCCAGACCACCCTGCATGTGCATTTACAAAGCACAAACCAGACGTTTCATTTTTGTTTCTGAAAGGAAAAAAAAACCAAACCTAAAAATTGAAGTAATCTCCAACACTTTCAGTTCTAATTTGTCAGATTATCTTGGCTCAAAGTAGGTAAATCATGGCCCAAAAGTTCTTTTTCTCTTAATATCCCTCTTCTGAAGTGTTCTTTCCTTCTGATTAAAGATTTGAATCTTTAAACTGCCCTGATTACAAACTGCCAAACAGCTTACAAAACCTAAGCAAAGCTTTTTTAAGAACTTCATTAGCACAGCATGCAGCACAAATACAAACCCTATAGACTGAAAGATGTGACAAATGCACCGGGGCAGGGGAGACTGCCAGTAAAACAGGCGATCTGGCTCAGACAGTGCCCGTTTGTCCTGCCAATGGCAACATCTTCAGCTAAGAGAGCATTTGTAGCCATGGAGTGAGTTCACTTTTAGCTTTAAATCATATGACCTTTTCTTTTATGAGGTGAACTCATCCCTATGCCATTGCTCGCGTGTGTTGTGCAAGTTGTATTTTGTGAGATGCATGTCTGACACTGATGCCAGCAAAGAAAATAAACCCATCTTTCTTCAAACAGCATTTTTGAAGAAATTAAGACAGGCTGTTTCTGCTGGCTGAAGACTTTTGTCCTAAAGCACCACATAAGCTTTTCCTTTCAACTGGCTGTTTAGCAGCAGGAGTCTTAATGCAAGTGAGAATCATATTGTGAAGTCTGACTGCTGCAAGTCTACTTTACATGTTTATATAAAAAATACAAATTAGCATGTAATTCTTCTATATGTAATAGAAGCCAATTGCCTGGAAGAAATCCTGCAGTTTATGCACTTTACAATTTACTTAAGACAAACATTTATTTCCAGTCAGAAACAACACAGTGATTTTTTGACAAAGGCAACTGTGGAACTGCTCAAGTCTGTATGAGGAAAGGCTGTTCTGCTAGGTACCAATCAAAATAAACACATGTTTACAGAAGGGACTCTGGTGCACAAGGTATATTTTACTGCTATATAAATTATGGAGTCTCAGTATCTGGGGTTTAGCTATTATAATGCTTTTGAAATTCAGCACTGTAACACTTGAAAACACCCTTTTTTATCAAGAAAAGAACTAAAATATTTTTCAGTCTCTGAAACAAATAAAATTAAAACCTAATCCCAAGCAAAGTTTACTTTGAACAAGGAGGAGAACAAAAGACTCCATAAACCCCCTAAAGATTCTGCTTCTGCCAGTCTGATTTATATGAAAGGCCCTCAGACACATCAGCGAGTCCCACATGTCAGAGTGGAAGAAAACAAAGGCTAAGAATATACTGGTGAATATGCTTCCAGACCTGCAGCAGAGAAACCACAACATAATCAGGACATTGCATATGCACAGACACACAGACACACACACAGCCTTGCATATCTAGTTTTTGATCAACTAAATTTACTCTGAGTTTAGACCATTTGAACCACATGTATAAAATTAAGCAGAAAAAAAGTAAAATAAAAAACCTAAAAAAACCCCACTCAAGCCTATTTCATATCTTGAAATATGACAACCTTACTAATAAATACATTTTTCATGGATAACTGGAGTAAATATTACCAACGTTCAGCTCTATATATACTGATTTATATACTCCATTTTTTACAGTTAATTTCAGTGTACAGCTAGAAGGGAAAATTAGTAGTAACCATAATTCATTATACAGAAATGAAGAGGAAAAAGGTATTACAGTTTACTGTCACATTTGCAACCATATGAGCACAAGCACATTAGAATCACTATACTCCATTAGATCATAAATCCATCTACCCCTGTCTCCTGCCTCCAGCAATGGCCAGCAGTGGGTAATCAGGAATGGGAATAATGTTAGGGCAAGCAGGCTGTGCTGTCTTCTCCAGCATACTCTGCCAGCCTTGCCTATGCAATGAGGAAAATAATCATGAGATAACTGGGTTTTCTCCACACTGAGAAGTGGCATCTTGGGTTTTAAGATGCTGTAGAATATTATCCCCAGGCTGTAACACTCGATGCTTTTTGCATTTCACACATCTAACGTCCCATACATACACTTAGAGCAGGTACCCAAAGAGATGTGAACTGTGTGTTGTTAGAACAGAATCCAAACAGATCCAAACCAGAATCTAATTTCCGAATAAGGGTCAACATCTACTTACAGGCTGTATCTCAGCGCACTCACTCAACGTGAACATTTTAATTAATAAAGACTTTACACATGAGTATCTGTGTGTTTGGTGGGTTCATGATATCAGATCAGAAGTAGTAATGAAACTGTTACTTCTTAGCTGGAGTTGGCCATGTTCATTTGCCACTGCCGGAGCCAACCTGATGAAAAAACAACTTGTGATGTTAGCAGAACAAAAGCAGCCAGTACTGACAACAGAGGAGGATCCATACCTCACCACTGGCCTTCCCAGACAGTGAAGGTATTCAGGGATAAGGAACAGTCACAGTTAAGCTCCATTTGCTTGAAATTCAGCTCAGAAGGAAGGAGGAAGGGGAAAAATCTTTTCCTATGTTTGTCTCATCTGTAATAAACTCAAAGATTTGTAGAATGCATTCTGGTGCACACATGCCATGCAAAATAGCCACCTGGA
The DNA here is from genome assembly GCF_965638725.1 of Aptenodytes patagonicus. Taxonomy (NCBI): domain Eukaryota; kingdom Metazoa; phylum Chordata; class Aves; order Sphenisciformes; family Spheniscidae; genus Aptenodytes; species Aptenodytes patagonicus. Next base: position 10,253,161 of record NC_134955.1, read on the forward strand.
AGTCAATGCCAGTTCTAGTTCATGTAGAGCTTGTTAAGAGCCACCATGAGTATCCCTGCACAGCAGCACTGAGCAGCGTGCACCCACCCGCAGTCAGGGTAGACACAGCAACATGATATTTCTTAAAATAATGAGCTGATCAGCATATCAGGCTAGGCTTGTATCAATCTCAGGGTTGATCTACATAAAGTTCAGTGTGTTAACAGGGGCCAATGACACCACAGTAAAGCTGAAATCCCCCTGCAAATAAAACAACATCAGTAACTAAAACATGAAAAATCCCACCTTTCCCATTTGCTGAATTCTCTTTGGTTTCTTTTTAGTTTAAGACACTGAGGTTGAAGTTTATACATCATGTCACACCACTTCATCTAAGGAAACCGGAGAAGAAGAGTGAACATCAGGAAGTGTATGCATCTACTCACGTATCTATAAAGCGTTGAGTATTGGTGCCCAGAAGAAGCTGTATGCTATCAAGATGGGCACAAGCAGACTGGCTAATTTTTTTTTTTTTTTTTTGTCTCCTATGCAATAATCCCATGGAAAGCTCTCCAAAAACTGCAGGCAGGAACTTGGATATACACTAGCAGGTAAAAGGCTGCAACCTCAAAAATCAGTGTAAAACAGCAGCTTCTAAACATGCCTGGTCAGCAACAACAGTCAGTGGTATGGTCCAGCTGCAAATGTGTGTCCTGCATTGCCATGGCTTTGAAGAGAACAGAGACCTTTGCACAGACTGTGAAAGGGTTTATACATTTCTGCCTGCTGAATGAACCTGCAAGTCTATCCAGGACTGCTGCTGACAATTCTCAGCAGTAAAAGTAGCTGTTAAATCTTGAATTAGTTTGAAGTCAGGCTCATTAAATTTGGAAATTAGCTACAAAGATGTTTTCAAAAAGGATGACTGAGTTAGTCAATTTTTAATTACTTATCAAGGAGGGGTTTTCAGGAGCGGTCTTCTTCACAACTATGCAAAGCAAGAAATATAACACATTTACAGCTGTTTTCATTTTCATGACAAACACCCAGAATTTGAAGGGAGTACAGAGATCAAAAAAAGCTTGCTTTGACCAATATTTATGTAATATTCTCTCTTCCAGCATGAAGATAGAAAAAAGCACAAACATAATATTCTGTTCTTAAAGGAAATAATCCGTGTGTTTACATTCAAGCAAAAATAATGAGACTTTCTGTTCAAGTCATCTTAAAACTTCCTTACACTCCAATCATACAAATATATGCTTTGATCAAAATCTGGCATTTGTACAGCGAGTTCAACTGCTGGAAGATTCTGCAGGTTATTACTTGTAGCTCTCCTTGATCATTCTCACATTAAATCTGGCTGCATTGATCCAATGAAAGAAAATCAATACCGACAAAGTGATTTACTGAAATTATCATTCATGCCAGTATATTCTATGGTACTGAGTGCATTAGGTTCCGGCTTGCTTTGGATCTGGAATTTACCCTGAGTGGCTGCTGGCACCCAACAGCGGCTGCTCTCGCTGACCTGCTGCGGTTTCCAAGCACAGGGCGTTGCTGCCTGACGAGGCCGTAGGAGCAGCGGCAACAGACGGAGCAGGAGCCCAGACCACCGTCAGTGAATTTCGGGAGATGACTTCCTTCTCCCACCAGCTTTCAGCAATCCCTCCTTTTGTGCCATGGGTAATCCAGAAATCCTTTACCCAGTGCCTAGCACCAATTTTAAAAAGTGCAGAAGCTGCTTCTTTTTTTTTAAGCAAATGTCTGTCAAAATATTGTGCCGTAAGCAAAGTACTGCCTTACGCCTCATCTCACCATGGGGATGTGTTCCCTCATCCCACCTGTCTCTGTGATCAGGAGACCTTAATACATGCTGAAATGTAAATAAGGCACATCACACAAACACTTTAACTCCAAAATTTGGGTTTGGCTTTATCAAGGGTTCCCCCTACACTACAAATCGCTTACTGTATTTTAATCTGACTAGAGGACATCCTTGCACTCACTAGACCCTTTACGCAGTCATAATCACAGTACTGGACGGCTCTCGAGCTCCACCACACCACCACCACCAAACCTATAATACCATGACCCACTAGCACCAAAGTGCTCTGCGCAAGGCAGCAGAATAAATCATCCCCACCATGGATTAGCACTGGGTGGTTGTTTTCAGCAAATGACAGGGCATTTTTATTTCCAGAATAACAGAAAATGAAGATTTTGAGCCTCAGTGAAAGAATGTTAAAAAGAGAACCTTTTGCTTCAGAATAATTCTTTTGTCTAAAGTTAGATTAGCTTCAATAACAAATTACTGGGGAAGACTTCCAGTAAACCTAGGAAAGATGTGACATGACACTCTAGCATAGAGAAAGAAGTAATCTGTGAGAGAATGGAGAAGGGAACTCTATACATTATTACATGTTATTATATTATACACTGTTATGCTATTACACAGCTGAGCTCCCCAATTACACCTAACTCTGGAGTTCAACCTGACTTTCACTGGACAGATTCTATCCTTCCCTCACCTTCTCTCTTTCGAACGCACAAACCATTGGTATTCTTCTTCAGGAAATCTAGATATATATGCTAGTACTCAGCAAAGAGATTGCAGACCGTATCAGTACATACAATGTTGTGTCCCACATTTGTGAAACATCCCTATATATTTTGAACTGCATTTCAGTGACAGCCTGGCTTAGCAAGGCCAAAAACGGTTTAGTTATTTTCAGTACATATTCCCCCAGTACTCAAAAGATTTCAAATTCTGACAACCTATTACTGAGAAGTAGATCCTTTCTGATAAGAAGATCTAAGACTTTGAATTTGGAATATTTTCTATGTTACTAAAATTAAAAGTATTGAGAATTAAAAGTTCCAATTAATTCATTCCCCAGTTTAAGGTTTCATATTTTCAATTTTTCTACCCTGAACCAGAATTGTGACAAAGTCAGTTTAAAGAAAATAAGAAATAGTTAAGTAGCAGAACTTCAGCTTTAGACATAGTTCCAAATATCACAACAATCCGCAACACTACTGTGGTTTGGTAAACGTAATCTATTGATAAACTTCTCTCTTATGAAGTCGCCTGTCTGAAAAAAAAAAATCATTGAGTGATTCATTAAAAAACATATCAATAAATAATTTAAAAGAGATTCTAATGTAAAAACTAAGTACTGACCGCATTGCCTCTTTCTACTAGAAATTCTGAAGAAGCTGCCAGAAATCAAATACTCTTTAAGGGTGAGCTCTGCTACAAAGAAAAGTCATCAGGAGCAAGCATTTTTAATTTTATTCTAGTTAAGTATCAACACAGCATTTTTATTATAAAGCCTCAAACTTGGAGACTTTAGCATTTCATTCTAAAGGCTTACCAGGAGTTTGAGATTTGTAGGTTCAGCTTCAAAAACAAGCATCAGCTTTTAAAGCTTTTTAAAGCATGATGCAGCATGAAGCTGCATGATTTAGCTGGATAAGTGAAGGTCCCAGTACGAACCTACGTTAGCTTCTGCATAATCCTGGAAGCAATGGCCTCCAGCAATCCACTCCCAGTTTGAATTTCAAATTCTCCAGGTATCTAAACTCGTAGTCTCCCCAAACCCCTAGCACTGCTTTTTCCTCTTCTGGGGAAACCGAACAGTCCCATGACCATTTCTTGGGATGCACATAAACAGACATCAGGAGACCACTGAGGACTTCCTCAGTCCAGAGGGATGCCCCTAGCAAAACATTACAGGATATATTTTTCCTCGTCGCCTTTTGAATTTGCCTTGCCATAATGACACAGCATGAATAGCTGTAATAGAAAGTGCCTTCCCCAGCCCCCTTCATCCCTCACTGCACACACTCCTGCAGCAGGTGGTGGATGGGGGATGAATCATCTCCAGATGAACCTGCTGCTCTTTCACTTCCCAGACTAAAGCTCAAACCACCGAGCTGATACATCAAAGGGGATCCCACTACCTCCACTTTCAGTCAATTTCTGAAGAACAGTGCACTCTGGCCACTTCTTTAAAAGACAGACCAAAGGTACCCATCTTCAGCAGATGGCACAGAAATATGCACGCCAAGAGCACAGAGGCGAGCTCCTGTGGCTCTGATTTAAGGACTATGAGTTAATTTTCATTCCTGTCCTCTCTCAGCTCATTCAAAGTAGGTGCCCACAGACAGATCTGCACTCTTGCTACCTTAAAATGCTCTTCAGATGTGCCTAACCTTATTCTGCAGCATGTCTTTCACCAAGATTTAAATTCATGCGGTAACTGACTTATATGTCTGTGTCCTAAATCTGGGTTCTGGATTCCCTGCTTGTACCATCAATGTCAAAAAGTTAAGTGTCATAACACTTAAATTCAAGGTATCCTGGATTTTTATTTTACCTCATTTTGCAGCCAGTTACTAATCCACATCATTATTTACATTTTAATATACAATTCTTCATTCGAAGTACAAAAAAACCCATCATAATTAAAAAGAAAATAGCTTATCTATACTTAGACCTAATGTTGAAGTATTTTTTCAAAACATATCCAAGAATTTGGCAATTCTATTTCTAATCCCAAATCCACCAAGATATACAGGTCCCTAACTGTTCAGACACTTCACTTAAAGCAAAATCAGTGACACTCAATGATATCAGTATGTTCACTGAACAGGCCCTTATTATCACTCACTTCACATGAATATTCAGTATCTGTCATATGCAGAGATTGCTGCACATCTCATTATAGCAGAGAGTTGTATATACGGAATATTTCTGACCCTTGAACACTCACGACTCATTCATAGCAACTTGTTATGTTCATGAAATTCTTAGCATACCTATACACAGCTTATATATACTCGTTAGGTATGTAGGTCCACACACACAGCACGCACTTTATAACCACTGCACTCTAGTGATACAGAGCACTTTGGATACAATAGCATTTGTGCATATTTATTAAGTTTTGGCTCAGAAGCCTTACTACAGGGAAAAGCAAAGTCATGCCAGGATGTGGTTGGTTTGATAAATAATGGAAGGAGATTTCATAATACAGAACCCTATTATCCCTTCAGCATAAAATGCAAGGGAGGAGGAAAGCTCATAACAAAGCGGCATAAATTTCTCCTAATGGAGAGGCAGGCAGATTCTTTCCTCAAGGGGAGCGGGATTAGGGTTTGTACAAAATGAGGCAGGAGTAACAGATATTAGTTACTCCAGGTTTATCAGTCCGTGGAAAATTCAGCACAGCCTGCCCTCACTCCTCACTCTGCAAGATGGTGGAAGTAACAGGCAGGAGGGGTAGCACGGGGACCGTGCAGCCGGCCAAGCTCCCAGACACCAGAAACTCTCTAACCAGGCTGCTTGACAATCCCCTGGTCAACTTTGCGCTGCTAGCAAGTGATGACATAGCGGGTAATTCCTCATGATTTCATTTAAAAAACAAATCAATAAATGAAATTATATTATCCTTCTCGAGGATTGAAAATCCCTTCAAGTTTTTGCTGTTTTCAGAACACCATGCTGCTAGGCAAAGAGTTGTAGAAAATACAGGAATTTGTGATGAGAATTAAATGCATTTGAGATTTTTAAAAACCCTACTTCTTTCAGTATGCACTTCTGCTTTCTTAACCCCCTGGTTAAGCCACTGTGTATTTTGTCAATTCTATCTCTTCAACCATACATCACTGCCGTCAGCTTCATTTCTGACCTGGGGGGGAGGGGGCATGATGTAGTCATACAGTATAGCTGTTTGAACAAGTCAGTGTTATCTGGATATCCCTTTACCATCTATCATCTAGAATTTCATACAGCTTTCCAGATCACTCAAAGGAATTAAAGCTCATCAGGACATAATTTCTTTCCCCGCAATTTCTTTGGCAAAATGAGAAAGAGAAGTTCAATCTGTTTTCACTGAAAATCCAAAAAGTATTAGACTGCAGAATCATGCTCAGACAGCTGTACATACGGGTGTCTGACTCCATATATCTTAATTTTCTTTTCCTGAAATCAAGAGCAATTATTGCATGGACACTGTATATAAGCATATTGAAACTGAGCCTCATCTCAGCTGAAGATGACATCATCTCCTTTTGATACAATACAAAACAATCAACATCTCTGGGAAACAACAGCTTTGCATCAGGGCTTACAGAGCACAAACAAAAGAGCAGCCCAAGGGGCAGATAATCAGTTTACACATAACTTACTGCACCCATGTTATCAAGATGGAAAACAGCAGCAGAAATTAGTCTGAAGTGAAATTTCATTTTAGTGTTGCTCAGTATGTGACTGAAGAGACCACATTGCATTGAGAATTACTATCCTTAGAAGGCTGCTGGTGAATGCCGCTGACACTTCTCACCTCAGCAGGTAAAGGGAGGTTAACTTCACACATAAACCGAGCAGGTATTTTCAGGTTGAGTTTTACAGTTTTTCCTGTCACTAAAGGCAAACAAAGTCCTTGAACCGTTACTGTTCTTACAAAATCCCCCAGGAGAATCTAGTAGCAAATAAAAGGACCTAGAGGATTGAGCACGTTGGAAATAGTCTGTGTACTGTAATTTGAAACACTCAAACTGCCATCTCCTGCCATCACCTCTGCGGCAGCGGCTGCTCACGCTGCTGCCACTGCTGTGCCTGTATCCATCACCGTCCTCTCCCCCCGTGACACGGTGTCAGCAGTAACAGCAGCAGTGGAAAATGTAGCGACGGTGCAAAGAAAAGCGGCGAGCGGAGCAGCAGCGGGGAAGGTGTCGGGAGCACATGGGGCAGTGGTGGCTCGTGGGAGCGGGGCAGTCGGGCGAGCCGCAGGTAGGAAGGGCTCCTTGACCTGCATCACCCAAAACACAGGAGGTGTGGAGTAATTACAGGCTGGCCCAGTGTTATGATTTTACAGAAACGCTGCTTTGCAGTTCTTTGGCCAAAGACAAAATGTGGAAAAACATCAGCCTAGAACCAAAAATATTCCTGTTTTCTCCACAAAGAAACCACTTTTCCATCTGAAATGTAACATTTATTTGGGAGTTTAAAAACGAAGCACATCTCAAAAGTGAACAATTGTGCACATTTGACCCACAACTGTGAATCATTTTGGTTCAATAAAAATGGCCTTTGGTTAATTACCTAAGCATCCTTTGGCTAATTAACTATTTGTCCAAAATAACTCCCCTGGGTCTAACCGTGGTCCCAGGGGATGTCCGCTTCTGCGTTATGAAAAGCTATCTTCTGCCTGTCTCAGTAGCATCACATTATAAAATACAAAACTTTCCACTAAATTTTCAGGACTGTCTAGTAGTCAATATTTTTTTTTAACATTACTGTATGATGACATGAAGCATCTATTGTTGCATTAGTCATGAAAGAACTCGGACATTTGTAATAGATCGAATGTTACTAATCTAGTCTGACATCAGAGAACTGAGCTCTAAAATGTTTTCTCAGAGGAACAAATGTCTGTAATTAACTGTATTGTGTTAAAAGGTCTGAGAGTAGCTGTTTTATCTCTATCACCTGTCCAGTGCCTGCCTTGAAAGTGCTCCCCTGTAAAGAGACTTTAACAGCATTTTCTTTATTCAACAGTTAGTATGGAAAGAGATTTTTATCCCACAGTAACTACTATCTGGAGACATTTACTTGGAATGTATTTAATTTAAAAAAAAAAGCCTTAAGAGAAATAATCCCATTATATTTCAAAAACAATTAATTCAGGCATAATTCTGCTGATACTTTATGGGTATTCCCTGTTACCCTTTGCTTAATACAGAAATTGGACTTGCATTGCGTTCGGGAGGTGTCTTGGGCCAGCAGGAGTTATTCTGAGCAAGGACTGACAAACCACAGGTTGCCATTTCACCATAATAGTATCCTCACTCTCCACGCTCCATATTCTTTATTGCTATCACCAAAGTAATGAAGCATCTGAGATGAAAGGTGGTAAGAAATTCAGTATCATTGCTATGAATTCTTCTGTTCCAGCTGCTTGCTCCTCACTTTAAATTACAATCATCTTCTGCATAGCCACAATATCATAACCAATTGCATCAGAAGTGATTAAGATGTTAGACAAAAATGAAGGATTATCAAGCTGAGGGAATCCTGGCTGGAGTACAGAGATCAACAGATAAGTAAATCTGATCCTGTATGTAAAATAAAGAAGTTAAATGCATGTTCAACAAAATAAACTACCATCTGTGACACAAATTAGTATTCCTCCTTTGACTTTCCTGGAGCTATGCTGATGTACATCAGGTGAGGATCTGCTCCATGGTTTAGCCTTGTCATGTATCATCAGTAATTTCTTTGCAAATTTTTAATTGGGTTTAGGTATTCTTTTCTATGTCATTACAATGGTCTCTTCAGCGCAGCATCAGCAACACTCTTCAACATATACATAGCCCCCTCCCCGATGCTTTCAATTTCAGCCTTACGCTACAGTGACTCTCACTTAAGAAAGTCCTTCTTGAAAAATGAAACACTTCTAAAACAAAAGTTTACAGCTCTACCAGTTATTCACCAAGGATCTGACATATTTGCGTTATACAACTGTTCTTCCTCTTTTAAGTAATTTTGTCATTTATCACATTTACCAAGCAACACATTTTTCAAATTCTTTGACTCCAGCTGCAGCTCTTTTACCTTTCTTTGTCTACTGTTTAATGCTTCCATATAATGAGGCTAAGCGTAAGCGTTTTCTCACAGGCAATGCTCTGAACGGCAAACAAGAGCTTTTCAGCTCTTTCATAAAGTCTCCAGTTTGCTAGCAAAAAATGACAGCACATCTCATTTACCACAACCGTTGAGCTTATATTTTTGTATTTTTCTCCACAGGTCAACTGGAGAAACAGCAAGCCAGGCAAAGACAGAGGACACAGGCAACTGCATGTACTCATGTAGTCTTCTTCAGTGCAACAGCAACTACACTGCAAACTAGCATCACTCAGGTTTAAGAAGTTAATTCTCCACAATCCAGCAAACACAAAGGCTTCCGCTCTAAAGTTTTAGACAGATTTCTTACAGCAAAGTCCAAAATCTCAATATTAAGTCAATACCCTCCAGGAAGTGCCCATTCTTTGTTTTAAAACAGAGATGTTCAAACAATGCAATCCCTGAAAAAGAAAACTGCTAGGCGAAAAGAAAATGACTGAAGTCAAAATCTGTAGCAGTTAACATGGTCTTTTTTGCCAACAGAAAGTGAACAGACAGACAGCATCATGACTAGAAACATTACTTGAACACAGACATCAACTGGGTCATCAAGTCCAATTCTCTGCTATCTCAGGCAATCACATTGTATAAACCAGTTCATACAGCCTCCTTGTATGCTTTTTTCTCCACTAATAACCCCTAGATAATCTTTTACTTTATATAATGTTTAAGACCGAGTATCAAAAAGCATCAAAAACATGACAGCTGGTGCTTTAATAAGTTGCCTACTGTCATTTGTGATGCTGCCATACATGTGTAGCATACTTGGGCATAGCTTGAGCAATGTTAAATGCGTCTCAAAAAAGTTACTATGCTGATGGCAATATTACTTACATTACAACTGTACCAAGAGACCCACCCCGAGGCCGAAGCCACACTGAGCTAGACACTGTATGTGCTGATAGCAAGAATTTGTGCCTGGCCCTAGGAGCATACCATACTAATTGACCATGCAGGAGAAACGGAAGAGAAAAGTTTAAAGAGGAAGTTACAAAGACTCGCCCAAAGTTCATAGCCAAGCCAGGATTAGAAATCACATATTTTGAATCATGGGCCAGTACCCTTTACAAAACCTGGTCCTTCAGCCTGCACGTGCACTGAGCAATGAGACACAATACAGACACCGTAAAGGTAACTTAAATCGCATCTCAGAGATTTCTCCAGTGCCTGAGGAATCTCAGAACCATAGTCTTTGCACTGCATCCACCACTTTCAACCCTCACTAGTGACAGGTTCTCCAGATGGGAAAAAAACCTAAGGTGCATACTCATCTCGTAGTCCCTCTGTGAACAGAAGTATGGAGCCTGCCAAATTCTCCCTGCTCCCGCTTGCTGGCAGTCTTGCTTCAGACACAAAACGAAAAGTGGGGAAAACTGAAGGTCCACTCTTGCCTTCTTTTTTAAAAAACTAGGACCTGAGGAAGTTAAACCATTTCCAATGGGGTAAAACCATTCACTCAATTGTATCATGTGACATTTTATCCATGTTTCTGTTTCTACGGGCAACAAAATCCCATGATGGAAAAAATGAATGGGTACCCCCATCCTGTCCATCCCACTGGACACAGGGATTGACTGAAACAAATGCAAAACAAATTGCCTCCATAACATCAGAGAAAGCTGAATCCCACAACAAACTAGCATTAAATCTGCTTCCTCGCTACCTAAACCCCAGAACCTCCTAGAAAGAAATAATGAAAAACATTTAAAAGCATGCTGAATTACAGCCTATTTAGTAGCCTACTGTGCAAGGGACTACTACACGAATAAATATGCTGAACCCTACCCTGAAAATACTTTTTTCCTCTTTTCAGAATGGATTGAGGTAAATGAGGCTATTTCAACTCATTCAGAGCTAAAATGGCCTGTCTCAACAGTTCCTTCAGAAATATCTTCCTTTTCTCTACTACCTTCACCTGTAACATAGCTGCCCTCCTACTCATGCATGTTTGCAAAGGAAATGAGGCATGTTGCTGTGGTTAGCAAATGACACAATTATACAACATTCTATCACCCCTGTTTCAACCCACACTTTGAGGAATTGCTAGTTTCTTCACCACTGAGCACACTGCTCATATCTTGTACAACATGTACATTTCAGTGCTACCACCTCAAACTCAGAGTATTTACTTTGCCTTTATTTCCCATTTTAAATGTGTCTTCAACGCCCTACTCATTCACTTCTCAGCATCTGAATAGGCAAATACACCACAGTTCATCTGGATCATCACTTAAGTCTTCAATTTACCAACTAGACTCTCCTGCTGATTCACAGGCTTAAACCTCAATAACCACCACTGGTTTTATAGTTTCTAAAACAATCTGATATCAAAGGGAGTCATTACATGCAAAAATTGTACTTCCTACGCATAATAAACAAGGTTATTCAAAGGTACATAAATACAAACTCACACCTGGAAGAGACAGAAAATTAATTGCTGATATATGCATAGTTGATGTAAGCTGCAGGATGACAATTTACACTTGTACAAGATTGGACATTCACCCATTATTTCTGTTGCTTCCACTGTCTGACAATTTCCTCTGCAGCTTGTGTTGCTGGTATCCATGGCAGCCGCGCATCCCGCCGGGGTCCTGCCGAAAACACCCTCCAAGTGGGGACACAAAGAAAGAAAGTACAGCGGGTAGAGGAAAAAAAAAACAGTTACAGGATTTTGAAGTCAAAAGGGTTGCACTTCGATATTTAATTAGAAAGGTATGTTAATTAGAGACTATCGAAAGTGAAATAGGTCAGACGACAAAGATATGAGTGATAATTAATGTACCACTAAAATAAATGCTAAAAGCCAAAACAACCCCCCAAACAGTAATTTTCTCAATAATGAGTACATAGTGAATCATGCATTCTTTTTATGCCTTTTTCCCTATGTTCTCCTCACATACGGGCAATTGCATTTTTAAGAGCCGGTAAAGAGGACATTTCAGCACAGGTACCCAGAGGGCAGGGGAGAAGGGAGGATCTCCAAGGGGCTTTTTTCCAAGGACTCTTTCCTTAATTCTAGCCACTATCAGCTTCCCCTGAATAGAATTCAGTCAGTCATACAGAGGGAACAAAAAATTTTGCAAAAATGTCACATTAAGATTCTGCCAGTGAAGAAAATTATTTAAAATTCAATGATTCAGCTAGCAGTACTGAAGCGACGCAGGGGTCAGAGGTGGCTAGTAGCACAGGAGTGAAACCCAGTCTGCCTCCACAGAAAACTGCCAGACTTTGAGCATCATGAGCGTGAGGATTTGTTTAGACTAAGAGACTGCTAGTATGTGCAACCAAAACATTTACAAATAGCATATCTCCTCCCTGAACAGGGAATACCGGAGTACATGCCAGGCCTGTAAATCTCCTGGTGGCATTTCTAGTACAAATCGGAGCAAAGCAATGCATCACTCACTCCAGCACCACCTGAATACTCGCGCTGTTTATGCTTAATAATAATAAGAAGAATAATCTTTGCCCAAGGCTTGGTCACTATACCCAAATACTATTCTCCTGAACTCCCTGGTGCAGTAAAATCTAGTGGAAGATGTGAAAACAAATGTCTGACAAAATAGCCATATTATAAGAGGCCATTTTAAACCCTGACTAGTCAATAGAAAGAGACCCATTGTTTACAATATATGATGGATCAAGGCCTAAAACAATGCCTTATACAGCTATTGCTGTCAGACACATTTATTTATAAATCTTCCACTAGAATAAACTGCAACAGGAAAATTCAAGTTCTGTATTTCATATACGAGGTACTTGGGTATTATATTCAACCAACAAAATCCTTGAGAATCACTGAGAACTTGTCACTAACTGCAAACTTTTGAGGTAATAAAAGTGGGTAGGGCAATTACTGTTACCGCAACTAAGAGATAAAGCAGGAATTTCACTGAGAGGATTAATAACAAAACCAAAACATCTGCATAAGCATGTTATCAGAATGTTTGGGGAGGTGAATTTCTCTCCACTATTTATTATTTCTATTAATAAACAAAAACAGAGAGAAAAATATACTGTTTCAGAAATGATCCTGATCATCTAGCTACTTTTACAACGTGAAGAAAAATACCACTGCAGTGCTTCACGTGAACACTAACTAATTTTCTGCAGCAAATCTCAATGGATCTACAGGTTCCAGGAACAATTTGAACCTTGTGAGCTGAGCCAGATTGTAAACCCTTGTCAAATCCTTCTCTTCCATGGAAAGGAAACCTGGCATCTGTATATCCTACAGTCTCACACGCCACCACATCTACCCAGGGATGAGATCCAATGCAGTCCTGAGGACCATGAGTCCTTGAGTCATGATCTTCCTTCCAAGGTACTCATTAGAAAATACTAATCCTTTTTATGGGTAGGTGGCAAAGTAAAAGTGGAGCCATTACTTTGCTGCTTTCATCAGCTTTACTAATAATTTTTGCATTCCCTGTCCTTCTATTTTATTTTTATCTGTTTTGAGTTGCCCATGACTAAATGAGTAAAAAAAAACTTATCTAACTTAAGTGAGTTACAGAAAAAAAAAACCCACAAAAAAATGACAAAACCCTCGCCAGGGATGAAACTGTGCAGAATTTTTTACTCTCACTGGTAACTCATGGAGCACAGAACTGATTAACCATTAATCACCCATTAGTAACAGAACCTTTTATCATCTTAAATGGGCTGAGTGCTTAAACTTTGGAAAAGTCATCTTTTGGGAATAGCACCTTATTGACAGAAAGTTTGGTTCTGGTTTTCTTTGAGGACTCAATTTGTAATTGATAATCTACTAAATTAAGGCCAGCATTTTCTGCTCACAAAATATGAAAAAAAAAGATTTTTTTTTCATTATTTCAGAATTTGAAATTGTCTAGCAACTCTTTTATCTAAAACGCTCCCTTCAGTATTTGATCAGGTAGGGATTTGGCCTGGTTGGAGTGCAAATCAATTGATAATAATGTTTCTGCACCTTAGCTAGAAATTCCACAGTGAAGTCTCTAACATAAATGTCAGTATAAAGTATATTTAAAAATCACCCCCATCAGCTCTGAATATACAAGCTAAAAAAATAATTTTCTATGAGCTTTTCTGACACTGAAATATTCAATAAACCTGGAATGCCAACAGATAAGAATTTTGTTGAAACCAATTTATTTTGATTTCAAATGTTTGAACAAAACACTGTGCATTGTATGTGCGTTTTTTTCCTACTGCATTTGCACCATAAAACATTCAAGTCTCCTAGACAATTTTTATATTGTATATTAAATCCATAGAAAACCGGGGCTTGAACTCAAATCTCTCTCTCATTCAAATGGAAAAAATTATAAAAGCCCAAGCCTTACATTTTAAATCTCCTAGCCTTCCTCTGGGAAGGATGGCTAAGATCACCTCCTAAGTCTTAACAGGAGGAAAACCACTTCAGGCTGAGAGCATGTTTAGGAAGCTGCTCCTAACTTCTCCTTGAGCTGTTCCCCTGCTCCTTTTTGTCACGTGCTTGTGGTGCGTGAGCTCTCCGCTAACTCTTCTTCAACTGCTAATCTAATAAAAGATACTTCTCAACAGCCTTCCTTCCCCTCATTAAAAAAACCCCATGAGGTCCTTGTGACATTCTCAATGGTCTTGCTCACGTCCTGAAAAATTTTGAAAACTCATGATCTACAGCTGTAACAAAACCTGAATGCGAACTGCTGTGGTTGAGTTTGAGGATCTTTCTCCTCTCATTTCCTAAGCCTGGACTTCCATTTCTGCTTTTTCCTGCCTGCAGAAAGAGCACAGTGCTTCCCACATCTGTGGAAAGCTTAATCAGTTAAGCTCGAGTAATTCGTGTCTTTAAAGCATCTCAAGACTATTGTACAACAAGCAGTATAGAGCTGCATTGGTAGGTTAAGCTATTTGAATTAAACTTACCTGAGAGTAACTAAAAGGAGATCAAGAATTTGAACAGAAAATGTGTGAAAGTATTAAATAAACAAGCCTGCATTTAAATACTAAAAAGCAGCACAGTTAGAGTTATTACAGCCTGAGGCAACTGATAAACAATCAGTATTTCACCTGAATTTATATTCTGTGGTAGAATTACTGAAATTACAATACCAGTATTATTCTTTAGAGAGAAGTTAAATGCTAGGGAAAGCTCTCTCTTACATAAACTCTGCTTTGCCTATACAGCTAGCACAAACACCCTGCTCAAATACATAACCAATTATTTTAATCATATACTCAAGATAAACCCCCACAGCCATGTACATTGTGTCCAGTGACGGCACTGATAAGTGCTCATCACAAAATGTTAATTGCATTCCATTAAAAATACTCAAACAGCCTATATGATTTCAAATATTGTGTGCCATTTCTCTCTAATTGGTCCAAAGAAATATTTTCCTTTACCTTTCATTTCCATGTGAAGTTCAAAATTGTTCTGGAACTTGAAGAAGACAAACACTTTGATGTTTCTTTCCGTTAGGAAAATCTTTACCCAATAAATTACAATTATGTAAATATTAGCCCCCCTGGGGTATAAGTGCCTCTTTGAGGCATAAGATGATTAGAGCAGAAAAATTATTAGATTTGTCCATGACCATGCTATACTTTCCTTCCTCAGGAAATTCTGTTATCAAAGAGTTTAATCCTATTGCCACTGAAGCAAGTAAATTTGGCCACTGAGTTAAATGGAAAGAGAATTCATTTCATCCATTCAAGCAGTACCCTAAAAGCCCAGACGATAGTAACATCCCTCGTATGAATATTTAGTTACGGTTTTTAACACCGTCCTTTCACAATTGTGAATGTTTTTACTATTAACATTCCCTTTCTACTGACATGAAATCTCAAGCTTTTCTGAAAAACTGCAAAATGTTACTAAAGCCAGGTAACAGCTGGACAGCAAGCATGCATGCCCATCATCACATATCGTGGTTAGGGTAGTGGGAGTGCCTGGTGACGGGGCAGCACACAGTTACATT
Organism: Aptenodytes patagonicus; assembly: GCF_965638725.1. Taxonomy (NCBI): domain Eukaryota; kingdom Metazoa; phylum Chordata; class Aves; order Sphenisciformes; family Spheniscidae; genus Aptenodytes; species Aptenodytes patagonicus. The sequence continues at coordinate 10,268,782 of NC_134955.1, forward strand.
GCTTTTGACATTAATGCTTAGTGGATGATGGTTTGACCTGATGCTTGCAAGGCTACAAGAATGATTACAGGATTTGTGCGATACAGGCAGCCGCAGCTGTATAAGAAGAATAATATATATGAAGAAAATCATGTTGGTTTTTGTAACCCCGATTACATCACCAAGTCCCTTCTGTCCCCCTCACAAAAGGCATAGTTTGTACTCTGCACCTGGAGGCTTTACATTAGGCTTAGGAATCTGTTTGAGGTAGAAAGTAGCAAGTCGTTTCCTCTGTTCCATCCTTTGCTCGTGTGACTATAAAAGGCTCCAACAGAGATTAACCCCCTTTCTCTAGGAGCAGACCAGCTGGTTTGTGATTTGGTGTAGCTGTTTCCTTACGGGTTTTCTCATTGTCAAAGACCACGAGGCAGACTGAATTCCCAAGGAATGCAAAGGAAGACAGTGCCTCTTAACAGCAAGCAATACAGTAATGGCACAGTCGATTTGAGCCTGTTTGTAGACATACGTGGTTTTGATAAGGAAAGGATGAAACAAACATTAGCTGAAGATTAAGACCCTATCCTTAAAGGTTGAGGCCAAAGAGAGTATAGTCTCCTGAATAATGTACACATGCATGTTCTGAAACACATTTAGGAGAATGAATTACTGTAGAGATTAGTGTAGAAATTTTAAGCATGCTTATTCTTTTATACATACAATAAAATGAAAAGTGGATGGTGTTACATGTTCATATTATTCCTGCTTCACCAAAGGGTTATGGTACCTTAAGTGTCTAGCACAGAAATAGGACAACATGTCAGATTCCAAAGGTGGTGTGAATCTTTGCAAGTTTGAACCGTTTTCCAGAAGGGAGATTATACATTTGAAGTTTTGTCACATGCTTTCAGTCACTAAGCCCAGCTCAAAATATTTGTTATACATATGTGCTTGCATGAAACTAACATCTTTCTTTAGAAGCTCAACAATAATTACCAAGAACATTGGGCAGTGACTGCATATTTTTAAAGACCTGACTCTGCAGGTAGTTTAGAGGTTGAAAGTTAATATGTTGTAGCAGATTTGGAACTTCAGGAACTTCTGGGTAAGGCTCATGGAAGTGCTCAGCAGAAGCTTCAGTTGCTTTATTGTCCTCAAAATAAATTGTGCTGGATGCGCTTGATGACTCATACACTGAATCCATGAGGTAGTGTGTCTACATTGAAGGTGAAGAGGGGCAAAACCTACACCTTGAAGTGAGGACTCTGCTCCAGGTTCTGATACAACACTGGCTCCCTCCTGCTGAAGGGTCTATTAAATGATAACAAGAAGTTATTTTTAAGGAGCAGTGAACCGGATACTGTGACTCAGCAGCTTCTTGCTGAGATACTTTATTACTGTAATTCAGGTTAGGGCCCAAGATCACTCACACTTCTGTGCTGGAGTACCCCTGATACTCCTTGGACTGATACCAACCTGAATGGACTAGAAAAATCATGGAGTGTTATGGGGGTATTTGATGTTCGTACCATCAAGTGGGGACTCCTGCAAGCTTATCAGTGCAGCACAAGTTTCACTTATTTCTGTTACACCTGTATTATGTTACACACACACACTCTTATATGTATATAGAATTATACAATAGTTTGTATTGGAAGGGACCTCTAAAGGTCGTCCAACCCCCCTGCAATGAGCAGGGACATCTTCAACTAGATCAGGTTGCTCAGAGCCCCGTCCAGCCTGACCTTGAATGTTTCCAGGGATGGGGCATCCACCACCTCTCTGGGCAACCTGGGCCAGTGTTTCACCACTCTCAGCGTCAAAAATTTCTTCCTTCTATCTAGTCTAAATCTACCGCCTTTTCGTTTAAAACCATTAACCCTTGTCCTGTCGCAACAGGCCCTGCTAAAAAGTTTGCCACCATCTTTTTTATAAGCCCCCTTTAAGTACTGATAAGCTGCAATAAGGTCTCCCCGGAGCCTTCTCCTCTCCAGGCTGAACAACCCCAACTCTCTCAGCCTTTCTTCAGAGGAGAGGTGTTCCATCCCCCTGATCATTTTCATGGCCTCCTCTGGACCCGCTCCAACAGGTCCGTGTCTTTCTTATGCTGAGGGCTCCAGAGCTGGACGCAGTACTCCAGGTGGGGTGGACTCACCAGAGCAGAGTCGAGGGGCAGAATCACCTCCCTCGACCTGCTGGCCACGCTTCTTTTGATGCAGCCCAGGATACGGATGGCCTTCTGGGCTGCGAGCATACATTGCTGGCTCATGTCCAGCTTTTCATCCACTAGTACCCCCAAGCCCTTCTCAGCAGGGCTGCTCTCCATCCCTCCATCCCCCAGCCTGTCTTGATACTGGGGGTTGCCCCGACCCAGGTGCAGGACCTTGCACTTGGCCTTGTAGAACCTCATGAGGTTCACACGGGCCCACTTCTTGAGCTTGTCCAGGTCCCTCTGGATGGCATCCTGTCCCTCTGGCATGTCGACTGCACCACTCAGCTTGGCGTCATCTGCAAATTTGCTGAAGGCGCACTCGATCCCACTGTGTATGTCATTGATGAAGATACTAAACAGTACCGGTCCCAATGCGGACCCCTGCGGGACACCACTCATCACCAACCTCCATCTGGACATTGACCACTACCCTCTGGATGTGACCATCTAATCAGTTCCTCATCCACTGGACAGTCCACCCATCAAATCCATACCTCTCCAGTTTAGAGAGAGGGATGTTGTGGGGGACCATGTTAAAGGCCTTACAGAAGTCCAGATAGACGACAGCTGTAGCCCTTCCTTTGTCCACTGATGTAGTCACTCCATCATAGAAGGCCACTAGGTTAGTCAGGCAGGACTTGCCCTTGGTGAAGCCATGCTGGCTGTCTTGAATCACCTCCCTGTCCTCCATGTGCCTTAGCATAGCTTCCAGGAGGATCTGTTCCATGAACTTCCCAGGCACAGAGGTGAGGCTGACTGGCCTGTAGTTCCCCGGGTCTTCCTTTTTTCCCCTTTTAAAAATGGGGGTTATGTTTCCCCTTTTCCAGTCAGTGGGAACTTCACCAGACTGCCACGACTTCTCAAATATGATGGATAGTGGCTTAGCAACTTCATCTGCCAGTTCCTTCAGGACCTGCGGATGGATCTCATTGGGTCCCATGGACTTATGCACCTTGAGGTGCCTTAGCTGGTCTCGAACCTGATGTTCTCCCACAGTGGGTGGCTCTTCATTCTCCCAGTCCCTGCCTTTGCCTTCTGCGGCTTGGGCGGTGAGGCTCGAGCACTTGCCGGTGAAGACCAAGGCAAAAAAGTCATTGAGTACCTCCGCCTTCTCCGTACCCCAGGTAACCTCCTGTTTTGTTACAGAGAGGGCCCACATTTTCCCTCATCTTCCTGTTATCCCTGACGTACCTATAGAATCTTTTCTTGTTGCCCTTGACATCCCTGGACAGATTTAATTCTATCAGGGCTTCAGCTTTCCTAACCTGATCCCTGGCTGCTCGGACAATTTCTTTGTATTCCTCCCAGGCTACCTGTCCTTGCTTCCACCCTCTGTAGGCTTCCTTTTTGTGTTGGAGTTTGTCCAGGAGCTCCTTGTTCATCCATGCAGGCCTCCTGGCATCTTTGCCTGACTTCCTCTTTGTTGGGATGCATCGCTCCTGAGCTTGGAGGAGGTGATCCTTGAATATTACCCAGCTTTCTTGGGCCCCTCTTCCCTCCAGGGCTTTGTCCCATGGCACTCTGCCAAGCAGATCCCTGAGGAGGCCGAAGTCTGCTCTCCTGAAGTCCAGGGCAGTGAGCTTGCTGTACACCCTCCTCGGTGCCCTAAGGATCTTGAACTCCACCATTTCATGGTCACTGCAGTCCAGACTGCCCTTGAGCTTCACATTCCCCACCAGCCCCTCCTTGTTGGTGAGAGGCATCTCAAAGAGAAACAAAACAAAACAAAAGCAGCTTTAGCAAAATAAAATATTTGAAAGTATGCTTTGATTTTCCCTAAATCTTCAGTTTGATGGGGATCTGCCAGGGCTTTACACAATAACTACTCACACATGACCTCTATTAACAAACTGCTATTCATTTAAACTTTCTCAGCAATAGTATCACATGTTTTAATTGCTTTGGAGACTCTCTAACCAATCTGAATGTTGTCTGATCTTAATCAACATTTCTCACCCTTTTTCAAAGAGTTGATACTGCACCAACCCACAAATCTGAAAATATTGTGGCGGCTGATTGGACTGTCACAAAGAAGAAAAAAAAAAAAATTTAACCAGCACATATTTCTCACTTGTGGTCTTCATCAAATCAGCATTAAAAAAAATGTTAGTAGAGAAATAAAATAAAATTTAAAAAAATAATCAAATATCTCCTTTATGGCTATTCATCATTCTTGAGAAGTTACCTCCTCACTTATAAGGTTTGGGACCTACTTGCCAAATGTCAAAGCAGTTTCTCTGTAACTTTCCTTTCAGCAGTGTAGTGTTTCCTCTGCTGGTGATTTTCCGGAAAAGCGAAATTTCAAAATTGCGAAAATGAGAACAGATGGTTTGGACTCCATTCTCCCTTTTCCTCTTTATAGACAGCAGGAGAAGTTAGACTTACAGAGGATTTTCTCTATGCTCATATACCTGGTAGGTATTTTCAAATAAACAAATATTATGCAATCATTATTACTATAATTATCACATTCGGAAACCTGAAAAGATAACAGACCAGTGTAGGGTAATGGAAGAAATAATACAAGATCCTGCTGCAAGCAGACTAAACTAGATTCCCCAGTGTAGGCAGGTGGCTAAAAACATGATAAATTACTAATGTGTGATATATGTTTCTTAAAATTGGAAGAGAATGGACCAAAACCAGCACTAAGAGGGCTGTTGTGATGCATGAGTTGGAAGGAGAAATAACTACATTAGAAATGTTCCAGATCCCTTTCAGCAGTGGAAATTAATGGAACATTGTCAATCAGCCTGAAACACTTAGCATAATGTATTTGGAATTTGCATGATGTTTATGCATGGTTTATGTAACTCCATAACAAAGGTCAGCACAAGAAAATTGGTTTCCTTAACTTCTGAAACTATGTTCTTCACAAAGGTAAAACAAAGAAAAAATTAAATCCATATAGCAACATTTCCCAGGGATAAAGTTGGGCATTTCCTCCTGCATTTAGGCTTTCAAACATTGTCCAGAAGTAAAGCCCTTGCTAAAAAGCCAAAAGGAATAATCTGAGCCTATGTGCAGCAAGCACACCTAGCAGTTTGACAGCAGTCAGTGAGACTCCTCACAAGCTTAACTTAAACCTGGGTGAAAAACTCTGAGAAATGGCTTCTAGATTTTGGATCTCTGTAAGCATGTACCCTGCTATCACACCTGTGCTGGTTCATTCAGCTCTGCCACCCTTTGTGCCCAGCACTAGCAAAGCACTGCGAATACACAGCTTATTTCAATTAGACATTTCACATGCAAGATGGACACACACTGGAGTGCCTGACTGAACTGGAGCCAGGCAGCAGAAACGTTTTCTGGTCATTTCCATACTGTTCTCTCCAGGTAATGCCATCAGATTGTAACTACCTCGTATCTGTTTTTCTTTTGTTGAGTGGTTGTAGATGTCAAGAAACTGTAAGTAAGGCTTCTGCTGAGAAACAGATCAGTGATAAGGCAATGCAGCAAGTTGCACTGAGATTGTAGCCACTTGACAAAGTGCCAGTATCTGTCTCAAGAGCTGATTCTTGGTAGACAAGGAAAGGAGAAAACTCCCCTTGCTAAAAGTCACTTTTCTTCCTACAAAACTGCAATAAGAGCACACATGGTAGTGCTTCTCCATGACTAAAGATTAGTTTGTGCAATGAGAAAAATTACTTGCAAGATTATGAATAACATCTTGTGACCCAAATACAAACATCTCAAATAGCAGAGGGTTTTTTTTTAATTTGAGATACAGGGAACTTTAAAGAAATCCCAAGTCATTGTACCATCTTTAGACTAATTTAGTATCAATGTATTCCCCTAATGCAAATTCAGCCATCTGTCAAACTCCTTATGGAGCAAGAAGTCAAATACATAATACATTTAAAAGGTATAAAATAGTCAGCGACAGGCAAGACCTCCCTCTGGTTGCTCATTAGTAAGCCACATACTGGTACAGTTACATAATTGTAACTGCATGTCTTGCTTTCACTTTTTCATGATTTACTTTAGCAAAAGATGGAATTAAAACAAAATTACGTTCTTCCACTTACACCTTCTTTCAATTAAAAAAAAGTCATCTTCTCTGACCTGAACTTTATGAAAGCCCCTGACAAAGTCTCTGTCAGATAAAACTTCTCATTGAACATGAATTCTTTGGTATTTGTCACCAGTATAGCTCCTCCCTTCTTCATGAAATCAGTGTTATTAAGAGTAAAATGAATGCGTGCAGTTTGTTCAGTATAGACCTCCCCCACCAAAACAGATCTGTGGCCCTGAAAATATTAGAAAACCTAGAGGGAGCCACAGAAGATACTTCTGTGGCAGCCCAAGGTGGGTAAGATCACCCTCCTCCCATCACAAAAGCCAAACAAAAACAATTAAACCATCAGATGCCATTGCACGTATCAGAACTGCATGTTCGGTTTTTCACTTTTAATCATACGATTAAATCATAATCAGGCTACATGGAGCAAGACACCCCATCCTCTAAGGTCCCAACTGTTCCCTCGGAGAAGAAGTTGCAGCTAGGGGTTATACAGCCATCCTGGAGTTTACAGGAGACTTGTTAGCCCTACCTTCTCCCTGCTTTCCCTGCAACAAGGATATTCCTGCAGTGGGTGCAGAACCTTCCCAGAAACTTCTCTCATGCCTCCTCAGCGCTGAAGCAGAGACCACCGCATAGAGAGGCAAGAGGAAGAGGAGCTGGAAACAGCCCAACTAACATGTAAAGAGAAGGGATAAGACCAAGCTGAGTCTGGGACTGAGGGAGCGTGTCGGATAAATTGCCAAGGGAAGTGAGGAGACTGGTAGAGTTTCAGGTGAGGAGAAGATGGGGGATCCAAAAAGAAGGCAGGTCACCTGAGGTAGCATGGGCGTACCTTGACAAGGACTCTGCAGTGGTGTAGAAGGAGGAGCAAGTGGAAAGAAGGTAAACGCTGAGATTGGATTTGAAGCTAGATAGATTTGAAAGAGATAAAATAAAAAATAAATAGAGGATTATTTAGTTAACTGTATGCAATTAAAACAGAAATCATCTCACTTCCATGCAGGGAACTTCAGAATTATAAATTACTCTGGACAGGAGGCCTGCTTCCTGAGATATTTAGATCTAGTTAAATTCAGTACCAAGGCTATGGTTGCTGAAAAATTTATTTTTTTTAAATTTCACTCCATAGCAAACATTCATAAAGTACTCCCTTCAAATGGGCCTGAAGATGACAAAATTACTGTTTTCTTAGTTATAATTTTGAATTTCATATTTAATAGTGGCATTTATTAAATATTAATTTGAAAATGCATAATTTATACCCATGGTTAGCATAGGTGAATAGTTCTGTCACTCATGACCTCCAGCTCGAGCACTTATCACCATTCATACTTAGTCAAGTAAAGGTTTAATATTATAACTCTTCGTTACACCCAAGTTTGCCAACCAATTTGGCATCCATCCACATTAGTAATCAACAGGGTGCTCCTCTGACCATGCCTGGAAGCCGCCAAGAGCCCAGGGCAGAGAGAGGCCAGCCTCCTACGTGCTCGGGCTCCCTCCCATTTACAACTTTGGAGACTGAGTAGAGCAATAGAAAGACCTGCAGAAATTCATGGCTGAGAGGCGATAAGAACAGTTTTTATAACTGCATTAACTAGAACTGATTTCATGAATGCCCCTAGTCCACTTCTGTGCTGAGACAGGCTAGGCTGAACCACCTTTGGCAGTGATTTATATTAATCTATTTGACACTGCATTGAAACAGACTGTACATGATCACTCAGACAGTAACCAGAGCTCAAATGAGACAGTAACTAACAGCTGAGTTGAAAGAATAGTTTTAGTTGAGACAATTTTTTTTTAACCAATTTGCAGTTACTGAGGTGTAGAAGACAATATGGGACAAGGATTTTAGAAAGAAATTACCAGTAGGTGAATACGTAAGAATTGACTGGCCTAAAGCCACTTATTAAGCTGCAGACATGCATCAGTGAACCTCAAGTATTAACTTGAACAAAGCAAGAAAAATATCTCTAGGCTCCCTGGTCTGTGTCCCTGGCTCAAACCTAGGCCAACATGATCTGTACAATGCAGGAAATTCCCTGCCCTGCACAGATATCTAAGTAATTGTGAGGGTTTGTATCTTAGGTCCTTCTGCACTTCAATACACTTTTGCAACATGGAGAATAACACTATTTCCTTATATCAGCAGGTGATGCAGGACACTCTCATTGGATTAAACATGGAAGTCACTGTGAATTAAGAATTTCCACTACACATTTCATAGGGTCAGATACCCTGAACAAATTAAATAGGTATTAAAATCTCATCTTTAGTCTTGGATACATATAAGCATATAACTAAAAAAACATTCCCAGTAATTTGCTTGTAACTGTTGTCTCCTGCTTATGCAGCTCAAATATCAGAGGGCAGCTATCAAATAAACAGATTCCCATTTTTCAAAATTTTAAAAATATTCTGACAAGTGGCAAATAGTCAGCTACAAATGACTCATCCCCAGAAGCTGAACAGTTCAATTCCATAACCTGCTCGCTTCAAAATTAACAATCAAAGAAAATTAATCATTTGTTCTTAACTTAAACCTTCATAGAAAAATTCCTGTAACTTCCGCTTCAAATCAATGGCCTAGGGTTGGCAAGATTTGCTGGTGATTTTCTGCATGTTGAAATTGGACAACCATGAGCTTTCTCCTATAGTACCAAACTTTCTTTCTTCTTTTATTTCTGCCTATAAAAGATTTCCATCAATACTGGATCGAGACAATGATTTAAGTATATTCATAATTAACTGTAAACTAGCTGAAAAATGCAAACGAAAACACAAGATGACAAAAAGAAAGGTGTTCTTTGAAAATTTGTATATTAATTTTTTTTTTTCCCTAGAGCAAATTTTGAAAGTATCTGAATGTATTCACTTAATTCTTATTCAGCCCTCTCTTGTAAATGTCACAATTCTGCACTTCTGGCCCATAGATTTTGGCCTGAGTGTTGTACCTCTCTTTTAGGACAACCTCACATCCTATCCATCTTCCAGGGAGATAACATCCAATAGGAAAATAGTTTCTATTCCTCAAATTAAAATCCAGGTTAAATCAGCCCCAGTCACAAGACAACTGGCCATACAGTGCTTTTGGACCCCTGCCCTGAGAGGTTTCCTTGCCTAAAGACAAGGAAATACCCTCTCCAAGCCCTGGCCCAATTAGTTGTGTTGTTCATCTCTTCCTTCTTACAAGAGATTGCTGCCAGTCCACTGATGAAAAGCACCTCTGCCATCTAGGCACAATAGCTGTCTATACTGGTGTTATCTGGATTCAAAGGCAGGTCCTGCCTGACCAACCTGATCTCCTTCTATGACCAGGTGACCCACCTAGTGGATGAGGGAAAGGCTGTGGATGTGGTCTACCTGGACTTCAGGAAGGCCTTTGACACTGTCTCCCACAGCATTCTCCTAGAGAAGCTGGCGGCTCACGGCTTAGACAGGTGTACTCTGCGCTGGGTAAAGAACTGGCTGGACGGCCGGGCCCAGAGAGTTGTGGTGAATGGAGTTACATCCAGTTGGCGGCCGGTCACGAGCGGTGTTCCCCAGGGCTCTGTACTGGGGCCGGTCTTGTTTAATATCTTTATCAATGATCTGGATGAGGGCATCGAGTGCACCCTCAGTAAGTTTGCAGACGACACCAAGTTGGGCGGGAGTGTTGATCTGCTTGAGGGTAGGAAGGCTCTGCAGAGGGACCTGGACAGGCTGGATCGATGGGCTGAGGCCAACTGTATGAGGTTCAACAAGGCCAAGTGCCAGGTCCTGCACTTCGGCCACAACAACCCCATGCAGCGCTACAGGCTTGGGGAAGAGGGGCTGGAAAGCTGCCTGGCGGAAAAGGACCTGGCAGAAAAGGACCTGGGGGTGCTGGTCGACAGCTGGCTGAACATGAGCCGGCAGTGTGCCCAGGCGGCCAAGAAGGCCAATGGCATCCTGGCCTGTATCAGAAATAGTGTGGCCAGCAGGAGTAGGGAAGTGCTCGTGCCCCTGTACTCGGCACTGGTGAGGCCGCACCTCGAATACTGTGTTCAGTTTTGGGCCCCTCACTACAAGAAGGACGTTGAGGTGCTGGAGCGTGTCCAGAGAAGGGCAACGAGGCTGGTGAGGGGTCTGGAGAACAAGTCTTCTGAGGAGCGGCTGAGGGAACTGGGGTTGTTTAGCCTGGAGAAAAGGAGGCTGAAGGGAGACCTCATCGCTCTCTACAACTCCCTGAAAGGAGGTTGTAGCGAGGTGGGTGTTGGTCTCTTCTCCCAAGTAGCAAGCGATAGGACGAGAGGAAATGGCCTCAAGTTGTGCCAGGGGAGGTTTAGATTGGACATGAGGCAAAATTTCTTTACTGAAAGAGTGTTTAAACATTGGAACAGGCTGCCCAGGGAAGTGGTTGAGTCACCATCCCTGGAAGTATTTAAAAGACGTGTAGATAAGGCGCTTAGGGACATGGTTTAGTGGGTGGTGGTGTTGGGTTGACGGTTGGACTTGATGATCTTAGAGGTCTTTTCCAACCTTAATGATTCTATGATTCTATGATCTATGCCTGTGTAATCATGAAGCTGAAGTCTCCTCACTTCAAGGACAGTGCTCACAGTATCTCTCACACTGATAAGCAAAATTCAAATTAGATCACAGAACAGCCCGAGTGATGCTACAGGAGCATGAAAAGGGACAAGCAACCATCTGGCCTGTTTATAACTGACAGCAGAAGGTGATAGTAAGAGTTCAATATTGTCTTCACTTCTGTACTGTATATTACCAAGATACAAATAGGAGAACTAAATATTTTGCTGTACAGTATGTAACAAGCAGAAAAGGGTCCATCATCTCTGACATATTCTGGTCCCTACCTTCTACAAGGCTTGTAATCTAAGACACAAGATATGTAATAAGCAAATGTAATGAATGACAGAAGAGTAAGGGAATAGGTATCAGATTTTAGTTTAGATTATCTGTATGCAAAATTCCTAAGCAGGATAATCCTAGTGTTGAGTAGTACAACATTTATTTGAAAAAAAAAGGCAATATTATTTTAGTCATGAATAAAAGCAGCTTACTCAGTCTCTGTAAATTCTTCTACAGTAGCCTAAAATGACTAACATGTAGGTAAATTCTAGGGAACAGCAATCAGACAGTTGATATGCAATCTGTCCTAAAAGAATGAAGCATGTGAACATCTTTGCAGTCTAATAGACAAAGTAATGTGAAATACTATAGGAAAAGGAGAATCTCAAGTTTTATACCAGACTTTTCCACTAATTTATCGATAAACTAGATTGATGTCACTTTTTCTAGCTTCATTAGGCCATACACAGCACTGCCATAACCCAATTTGCAGCAGAGACAATGGCAGGAGCAATCACAGCTTTTCCATAGATGGCTAGGTGATGTGTGATCCAGCCCCTTGGCAGTCAGCGACTCCTCTCTTCCCACTGGTAATGAGCAGGAACTGTACCTGTGAAAGGTAAATGCTGTGCCTTTCCTACCGACAGGTACAGAAGAAGATAAGCATGGCCAGACCAGAGGTCCATCCAGCCTCAAGTCTATACCCAACAAAACCCACTCACTGGGTTTTTTCAGGTTTCTAGAAAATTGACAGAGAACTGAACATTATACACTTTCTTTGGGGGCTGGCAGGGAGTCTGAAAACAATCCCCTTTTCCGAACTGCTGCCTTTCCAGTGTTGCTGCTACCCTCCTGTTGCATCCCTCTCTACTCCACAGCACTTGCTGCCACCGTGGGCAGTACCGTAGCAGCTCTCTCAGATGTGCTTGTGAGAAGAGTATGCAGCACACTGTTTCATGCTGAGTATCACTGACACTTCAAATCCGGACTCTGTTCCAGTCTTCTGACATCCTGCCGTAGCCGAGTCACTTAGTAAAGCTTTGCAGTGCTCTCAGCAAAGGGAGAGGAAAACAAGGCAATAAGAAGATGCTCAGGGAAATACATAAGAAAAGTATGTAACACATTGCAATGTGCTCTCCCAGCACCCTGTGATGTGTAGCTCAAGCAAATTTTGAGACAGAGAACACCTTTGCATTTAGCCCTCAGTAAGTTCCTCTTCCATTAATTTCTTTGATCTGCTCTCGAAAGCTGTGTAAGCTTTCAGAATTTATGTTGTCTTATTGCAAAGGCTTCCACAGGCTGATTACACTGGGTGAAGAACACAGAAGTAAAAATGAAGATTAAATTTCTGCTGTGGGCTTATTTTCTCTGAGAGCTCCTTCTACACCTTGATCATCTATTAGCCTTACTCTCTAGCTTCCTGGTTCTGATGTATTTGAAAAAAAACATTATTATTTATCTTTATTCTGTCTGCAAAGTGTTCCTCTTCCCCCCCCCATCTCATGCTTTTACATTTAACCTGCCAGAGTCTATCAGCCTTTGGATATTTCCCATTTGAACACAGATTCACCTCTTGGTAGGATGTTTTCTTGCTTCTTACAGTGCCCTTATTCTGCTGTTTAACAATGCCATTTCTTTCTGGTTTTGTTTTCCAAAACCTTTTGATATGTATGTTATTTCTGTTTTTCTGGTACAGCATCCTTGAATAGCCCCCCTCTTCTGTAAGAAATTTACTTTGGTTTAAAAACAATTCTACATCCTTTTAAATTTTAAGTGCCAGCATTTTAATTACTTTTTTTTTTTCATATAAACCTGTCCCTCCTGTGTAGGTTTCCGCTATTCCAGACACTTCCCTAACCCTGAAGAAATTGTTCCCCCTGTCCTTGTGGGCTCTTTCTCCCATACTCCCAGCCACACATGGAGACTTAACCTCTCCGTCTCCTTACCAGTGCTAACTTGCAAGTGGAACCAGGGGATGGAGACTTCAGAAAAGAGCCCAGTACAGTATGAATCTCTCTTTTCAACCCCCAAGTGGCCTGTGATTGTACTGGATATTGCCATTATCCCAGGTTAACTACCAGTGCGCAGTATCAGCATAACTTCAGTGACATTGTTAATAAAGTACGTTATTACCTGGCTTACACTGTTCCAGCGGAGCACTTGTTCTGCTAAGTGAAGTAAAGCACTCAATGGGCCGATCTAGGGAGTGCAGCGGATTGTACTTCTTGTTTTCAGTAGTCAATGTTTTTGCACTTGCTGACTTCTTCAGTTCAGAGAGCACAGTTGCTGTCATTGCTACTTTGGGGGGCAGAACCAAACAGTGTCCAGGGAAATGGCATAATATAAGAGTTGACAACTGCAAAAGTAGTACCTATTTCTCTTTGCAATGCGAAGAAATGTCCAAGCCATGATACCAAGAAATGTGCCCTGTTTGTGCTAATTTTTGTGTGCCTTTTGATTTATTTGGAAGCAAATCTTAATCCTTTTCCAACCACCAAACCACAATAGCCTCTGAAGATTTATATCGAAAGATTGCTAATGAGTTCCAGTCAAGTAAGTACGACACTATTGACATCTCAACCTACCAGCCATATGGGAAAAGAGGAGATAAAACTTAGGTGTGCAAATGCAAAGAGTAGTTTGACGCTTAGTAGAAACAAACCACATTCTGAACTAAAGCCCATGCAGTAGCTTAATCAGCAGGAAACACAAAGGCAAATGAGGGTAAAATTAATCCCCAGAGTTAAATCATCCTAACAGAAACATTCAGCAATCTTTCATTTGTTTCAACACAGTGACTTTCCCACCACTTTTATAGAACCAAATTATTAGAAAAAATATTGCTATGTATTTGTTAAAAGCTATAAGAATTATATAGTGCTACAGGAAGAATTTAAAGAATACATGCAGTTTCCCACCGCTACACCTATGAATTTTAGACAAGTTTATCAGCACTGTGTGCTGATTCAACTGCTCCTAAACAAGAAGCTAACCCAAATTTGTCCTGCTGCTTTGAACTGAGCTATTTTTCACACTCATTTCAAATGTGCTTTCCCTAAACAATCATTACAACTTCAAATTCAGCAAAGGAAGGAATAAAAGTTCAAACTCTCATTTATTTTGATTTAATGTGCTAGAAAATCTCTCATGATACTTTGAATGCAAGAGCAGTGGTTGGATTAGAAGGGAGCAAATTCTGCCAACTAAATGTGACATTTTATAGATATTAAAATGGCATTTGCTAGGTAGTACTATCAGTACAAAAAACACATAAAGGAAAAAATGGGGGAACTGCATTAGAGTCTGTACACACATAACAAAGTAATTCGATATGTCCTCCTTCCCATCTGCTTTATTATGGCAAGGAGTAGCTGAATAGACAGAACTGTACTTTGTTACTTTTATCTTATTGTATTTTATATTTTATTTATTTTGCTGTGTTTTAAAGTTCAGAGCTTGTGAATACCAATAACTGCAATGCCAGTAACACTTCCTAAGTAAGTTTTAGTCCTGTCAAACATGAACAGATTCTTTACTCATTTATTATAGTTGGTCGTCCAGGCTTCTAAAGCATCATTAAACTATGCTGAGTCTGTGCACAATAGTGCCTTTCCCTCCATCCTCTTAGTTTCACAACACGGCTTTTTTCTCTTATCAGTGGATTTACATTATTTTTTCAAACACAAATGCTACCAACCACCCTTACTCCCACTGTAGATACCTCAGTGGCCTAGAAGACATGACTGGGAATCTACGGGGTCCTCTCCCACCAAGGCTGGCAGCCGAACACCTGGTCGTCATCTAAAACTGCCTACTTTTAGTCAGAGGAATTTCTCCCCTTTCTGACTTTGTTTTACAGATATTATCTAGAATAATGCTGATAATGCAGAAATCATTTAAAGCATTTTGAGCTCAAAAGAACTTCTTCGGTGTTCAAAGAAATTTCACTTTCTAAAATTTGCTTAGACAGCTCTCAAATAAAGTTAAAACAATATAATGGAAGCACAAGTAAATCCTTTGATAGAGCCAAAGGGCTCCTCTAGAGCTTATGCTGTATTGTTTTCTGGGATTCTGCACTAAATACATATTAAAGTACTGGAAAAGCAAAGATTAGGGGATCCTTCCTGTACAGCAAAGTGTACTACAGAGATAGAAATAAGGAAATGGATATCACATACCAGATTAGAACAAAATAGTCATCTTTGATCTATTAACCCAGTTGCCTTGATGACAAGTCTTCAGGAAAAAAAAACAAACAAGAAAGTAGAAAAGTCCCATCCCCCCAATAAATAAGTCAAAGACTTTTGAGTCCGCTTTAATTCAGAACATTTTTTGCCTAATTTTTAATTCACATCTCAAGTAAACAGGCTTTTTTTCATGATGTGTGCTAACAGCAGACCCCATTAACATAGTCTTTTACAAGCAAAATACAAATATCTGCTGCCATTCAATATTACTTATTCATTTTACCTCTGTGAATAATGAATATAGCTTACCAAACATTGAAGAACTTTAAAATGCTTTATTATTCTTAAGAGCTTTGCAATGCACTTAGGAAAAATCAGCGGGGTTTTTTTAATATAAAAATATGATGCTTCTTTAAGTACATATTTCTATTTAACAATGCTAATATTGGTCCTTAATTCTCTCTTCTAGCAACAGAAGCCCATGATTGTTTAATTACTGATAACTCACGAAACCAAAGAATGGTTATATGACGATATATGCCTATGTTACGCTGAAAAGATGGTTAAGAAATGGTGCCTCTTACTCGCCATAATGGTTTCCATTGGCTATTCAGTCATATCTGCATGTATTTTATTTATTTATTTATTTTTAGAAAATATCAATACCTAGTGGCATTCCAGACAAAATGCAGGTACAGGAGGGTGAGATTAGATAGATTTTACAAAATAGTTCTCAGGATGATGCAAAGGAAAGAACAGCCTCTGTTACACATATGCCAAGCTAAGTGAAGACAACTGGTTTAGTGCAGGGCTACTTGATAGCCTGTTTTTCATTTATTGCTGGGTCTGCAGTGGAAAAATCCCAATGTCATTTTTGGAGCCTAAACTCAAGCTTGCAAGGCTTGGCAAACAAAATATCTGCCATGCGTTCACACTCTTCTTTAATTTTGGCAGTTAATCCTTACACACAGAACATGTATTCGGCTGGCCTGACCTTTCCCCAAGCTTGGGACTATCATGCAAGGTGGTGCTTCATTCAAGGAGATAACTATAAGCAATCATAAGGTTAAAACATCCCCAACCTGAAACACTCACAAAAGAACAAGTCCTTTAGAGATCCTTAAAATTATAATAGAATGCCACAATAAAAAGCCTATTTGTGTTGCACATAATATTCAAATACTCTTGCAACATTTTTTTGCCACATTCAGAGTGACTCTGCTGGAGTCCAGCTACTTCTCCCAGAAGGAGCTGATGAGATTTCTCTTCTCTTTCTGTCTTACAGAAAGACCAATAGTAAGATTCCTCCTGGACCTTTACCTTCTCACACTTTAGCTCTCCAACTCCATGTAATTTTAATATTAGGTTATTTTCACAGTTTATACCAGAAACACAGGTTTAAATGTTTTTCCCCCAAACATTAAGAAAGCTAAGCAGCATGTGAACAAAAGGTTGAACCATTCCTATATGACATAACATTTTTGAAGATTGCAAATATCTGAGACATAGCTATGCTATAATATATCTGTTCCTATCTGCTTCAAGTTAATAAAACTGATGGAACCAGATGTCTTTGAAATTATTAGAGATACTCACTGCCAGTAACAATTAAGCCACAGTAGGGAACTTATGGGGAAGGAGAAAACTGTAAAATTAAATTTCAA
This sequence comes from Aptenodytes patagonicus, assembly GCF_965638725.1. NCBI lineage: Eukaryota > Metazoa > Chordata > Aves > Sphenisciformes > Spheniscidae > Aptenodytes > Aptenodytes patagonicus. Next base: position 10,285,681 of record NC_134955.1, read on the forward strand.
GTGCATACATTCTAATCATACATTTAAAGTCTATTCCACCAATACCATGCTGTAGTCTTTGCTCTGCCATACTGTTATTTTTTTTAAGGAAATACACATATCTGATGAAGAGAGTTTCAATTAAAAAATCTTGGCAAGACACCAAGGCTTAGTCCTTCAAAAGAGTATTCTTTAAAAGCTCAATCCCAGGCTGAAAATGTCACTGCAGAAGCAAAAGAGACAAGCATGCAAAGCTCTTAGCATTTTAGGGAGATTCAGATAGCATACAGGCAAAACTAAGGGGATTTTTAAAAAGCCCAAAGAAAAGATATGTTGCTTATGAAAGAGAAGCAGTCAGCAGTTGACAGATTCAGAGCCCATTCAACTATTCTAAGTTTAGAGACCGGTCTTTACTTTGAAAAATCAATGCAAGTGACCATCAAATGGTCAAATAAAAAAAATCAATGCAAGAGATTCCGTAATCTAATAAGAGCAGGCATCTGTCCTCTAGCAAAATCATACAGGCACTTTCCACCTTGTGCGAGTCCTGCTCTGCATTCACAGCCTGAGATGTGGAGTTTAAAGCAGCACTGTTAGTAGTCCTTTACTAACATTTCCCAACTGCTCTATATCCTTGTCTCCAGTTATCAGTTAACTGGGCTTCTAGACACGATTCAACAGAAACATGCTGTCCTCAGATGGTTTTGTCTCTTTTGTCAGAGGCTGAGACCATGTTAAGAGACAGGTTTCTTGTATTATGATGGTCTTCATCAACAGAATTATGCTGCCTGTTACCATTAAAGAAAAAAAAGTCATATAGAGAGTCACAACAGCCTTCTATAAACCTCGCATTTTAAGGATGACAAAGCCATACAGCACTTCTATCAGAAATCTGCAGGATTTCTTTTTAGAAAAGAGATAATTTTGCTAATTTAATTACAGTCTTTATGGGTACGGGAATTGGAATAACCATATTTCACTTTAAGTTTCCATTGTGGGTGTCAATATTAGAGGGAAAATTGTCTTAGGAAGAATTAATTCTTAATCATGTTTAAAACAAAAATTCACAAAAAAAGCCTTACTGATATTCCTAAAAGAATTCCTGAACTGCCTGAAAGAAATCTTCTGCCAATGACCACTATTACCAAATATATAAAGAGCAATAAGGTGTCATTTGTTGGATTAAAGCCCAGTACCTCAATACAGAACAATACAGCTCTTTCCAGTTGTTCTTTGGCATATTCCCCGTACCTTCATAACACATTGATTAACATGGTGGCTGTTTTTATATTTCTGAATAAAGCAATTTGTACTTCTGAATTTGTATAAACCTTTGGATAGCTTTAAACAAATGAGGCTCTACATGAGCAACAGTATTTGTTGCAGTAACAGTAATTTCTACTGTCATTTAAATTAATCAGGCTCAGTCAGTACTTTCTATTAAACTGTTACAAAAGGGAATCTTTTTCCCATTTAATTTTTTCCTCTTAAGGTATAGGCAATTTATTTCCTAGCCAGATCTCCTAAGGAAATGAGATTTATGCGTTGAAACTGCATAACTTCAATGACTTGTAAATCCGTTTGCAAATTTCCGTTAAGTGCAATGGGGAAGTAAAAATCCCGAGGTATTGAAAATGCTTATAAACTTCATAACCTGTTCAGGAAGAGAGACCCTTGCAGTCCCCACTGATGGCAAGGAAGGCCGCAAAATGAACTTACTCTCCAAAAGCTGCAAAATGAGGTTAGTTTTCAGACATAAGTTCTACCTATTGAGGAGCAACTTGTGTTTTTAAACTTTCTGACTGCCCCTAAAAGTTTTCATCATCAGACAAGTGCTTAAGTGATATCACCCCTTTTACCGCTTAGCCAACGACTGAAATACAGCCTTCATTACTAACTCCAGATACTACCTGAAAGCCATTATCTGAAAGCCTTCTGGCTGGCTACCTGAGAAGTACTCATGTTTTCAGTTCAGTTCTTAGCTATCAGATTTCTGGTCCTAATTGAATGTGAAATCTCAAAAATTTCCTTGTAAAGGCTTCACACTAAATGAGTGCAAAGGTGAATGCAAATGAACTATCACTTGTACTCAGCTCTCCAGATCAAAATTTTACGTGGACCGTCAGGAGATTAGAGTGCTTCCACCACGTGCTCTCTGGATAAGCAGAGGATTTCTGCCTCCAAAGCTCCTTATCCAACCCCATCCACAAGCACTAAATGTGTTTCAATGTTGTTTCAGAGGAAGGCTCACCCCCTGCATCTTCGCAAACAGCCCTAGCTAGTACTTGAACAAAAGAGTAGCACTGACACTTGATGTAATTTCATCACAAGGAAGAAAATACATGCTTAGTTCAATGAGGCATCCAGGGAGCTACCCAATTCCAAAGTCATCCCTGGAAAAAAAATGCCAGTGTATTTCATAAACAGCTGGACATGCTCTTCACCAAAGAATTTCTTTGCTATTTTTTAAAAAAAGAATATAACTGAAAGAATGGGTTTGCTCCAAATTTCTCTTTGAGAAAAGTGAACAAATTCTGTCACAGACTAATACGAACAAAAATCCCTCCAGTTTATCCTCAAACCCTCAAAAGTCAGAAATACACCTTCACATACATGCACACACTATCAACACAATCACAAAATGGGAAAATGAAGCCAAAACTTAATCAGAACTGATGGAAGCAGCTTCTTAAATTTACTTTAATTGGAGTGCACGCTGATTCATGGATGGTTAATAGAGAATACGCACAGTTAACATTAGCCTCTCAGGATCTAGATAGCTGAATCTAAATGTGATGCTTCTAATTCTGATACCTGTTATCAAACCTTCTCTGCTGTAGACAGCAGCCCTAATTCAAAGAAGGCAGCAAAGTGACATCCAGCATGGTTCTTTTTCACAAAAGCAAAGGTTGTCCCAAGCCAAAATGTCTTTGGAAACTGAATTTATTAACATGCTTATTGAGATTTTCAAAGTGTTGTTTCCATTTCAACCAGTAAAGAATTGACTTCAGAGAAAACAGTTCTAGCTGTGAGCATAATTAGGCCTGTAAGAATCATACTTTCTATAATATTCCCATAGAATGTCTTATATTCTAATAGAGACTAAAATTATATTACCACTTAGCCTCAGGAGACTCTACCTCACTTCAAAGCTGCCTTCTAGACCTATCAGTATCAATATTCAAATTATTAATAATGTTCAGAAACATCTGCTCACTTCTGTTAATTGCCAAAGAGCACTCGCGATGTCAGCTCTTCATCTGCAGCTTTTGGTTAAGATATATTCAGCCCTACATTGAGCAGATACGCCTCTACCGCAAACTGCACCCTGGGGCAAAGTTGTCCAAACTAGTTTGTGTACTTAAGTAGTCTAGCATAGCAATAGAGAAAGACTGAGGCATTAACTTCAAACACTTAAGAGGTTTGCCTGTGCAAGCAGCAGTTCTAATAGCTAACCAATATTTAATTAATTAATAAAACTTAGGGATCATCCCTAAAATAGGACTACAAATGAGAAAGTGCAAATATATTTAATTGGTTAACATTTAATATTAGTTGATTAAATTCAAAGAAATCTCATGATTTGTACAAAGAGGATGTATTTAATAACACAAAAATGTTCATCAGCAGTGAAGAGTCAATGGTTTAATATAGAAAAATAAAAGACCACTGTATCTTAAGCCAAGAACATTTACTGCAGGGTTATTCAGAACACAAACAAAAAAGGGATTTCTAAAAACATTCCTTTAGACTAGGCACTATATTTTGCTCACTCTCTCTCTCACAGAATTAACCTGGGAAACATTAGTGGTTTTCTAAGTCCTGATGGTTTCTTTATGTACCAATATATTTCTTACTATTGACAGTATGTCAGGCCAGTAATGTATGTTCAAGGGAATAAAAGTTATATTTAGAAGACAAAAAGAACAAACTGAGAAGGGGAAAAACTGCAGCTACACAGAACTTATAAGAATATATGCAATATGTAACAAAAGAGGTCATCCTTGTTGGAATGAATTGTAAACATGATAGCATTAAGCAAAGAGCTTACAGGAAAGTGTAAGCAATGAGGTCACTAGTTCAAGAAAACATGCAGACTGAACTGTAAGCTATTAATTTTTCACTTTCCAGAGTGTTATACACATCACAATCAGGGTTTTTAATAGTCTTAATTCCTTTATTTTAAAGGATAAATTTATGCACCCAGATTCCTACAGCGCATTTTGATGCCTAACATGGTACCACCTTCCTTTAGCGTCCTTCTCCCAGTTTTCAGGTGATTTCTTTAAACATCCTTCATGTCATGTCATGTCATGTCATGTCATGTCATGTCATGTCATGTCATGTCATTTCTGTTTTATAGTCTCTTAATTTTCACCCTAATATCACATCTCTGTATTTACACTTCTCCCAGATGCTTACATTATCTCCTTTATCATGGAATTTAGCTTTTCATCCTTAAATCTACTGATTTGCTCTCTACTCTAATTCCTTTTTGCTTTCTGTGATGCAGCCTGACCTTTTTATCAGCTATCCCATCACTTTTCTGTCTTTCTTCTCACTCTAAAATGACTCCTGAGAGACTCTGCAGACCTGCAGAGCTGAAGCAGCGATCCCCTGAAGATCATCAGTGGATGGAGGAGAGAAATTAGAGTTCTTGACATCTAAAGAGATCCTGTTTCAAGGCTCTTCACTTTTACAGAACCAGAAGTTTTACAGTACCACCAGAGCACTCTGTAGTGTAGTTGCATTTCATATTCTTTCAGGGAATCTCAGGACTTTAAAAATCTATTGTGACTTGAAAATCTAAGTAACTGAATGATGAGAGGTGAATTATTAGCCTCTCACAGCACAAAAGAGAATCACAGGAGGCTGGAAGAATGAGGAACAACTAAAAGAAAGAATGCTTGTCTACCAGTCCTCAAAAACTGGACTATATGGACATATGAAATCCTGCCAGTCAACTGGGTCTGAAGATTTTTATAAATTAACCAGAGGATAGAATTTCAGTGTACAGTCATGTGAAATGTGTTACCAGCTACAACAAAGCCAAAGTTCAATAATAAGCCTCAGAACTGTCTTTAAATACAGTATATATTTGAGATTGCAGTGAGTTATGGCTATGTCCAAAGTACAAAGAGAATCTCCTCTGATGACTTAAGATACACATTAAATTATAAATTTACAGATGTCAATTAATATTTTCAGAAAACACATTTCATGTCCATCAAATCAGTGCTGCAATTCTGAAGAGACATTATTTTTCAACACTGAGAACAAAATCACCCTTAATCTTTGCCATAGCTTCAACAGCTCAGCTATTAATCAGTGTTGTGACATATATTTCTCTATAAAAGGCTGAAGTAACAAAAGGGGGGGAAAAAATCACAGTTAAACACATAGCTGATCAGAGATCTGTTGGTTTTAAATATCCCCACTTGAGGCCTAAACACAACTGCACTTATCAGTTAGCTTTCCCCCCCACCTACTTCAGGGCACATAATAGCTAAGAATCAAATCCTTTCATTTTATCGTCCGGCCATTCACTGTATAATCTATATGCAACATAAATCTTTTAAAAAGTCACCCATACTAAACTAGAGGTACCAAGATAACATTTATTACAGGGCGCAAAATGCCATTTGGCTATTTTCTACTTCAAAAAGAGAAAAGCAGATCCATCTAGGGCATCATGAACCCTTGCCAAAAAATTAGATACCATTGTTACCTTTTATAAAACCAAGTAACCTAAAAATACTAAAAATCTAATAAAATGTTCACCCTGCTGCTACCAGCTGACACATGCTGGGACAGAACGTGGCTCTTTCAGTGAGCCCCAAAGCCATGGCTTGCCAAGGAACCTGTTTATCTCCCACCAAAGCAAAACGATGTAATAGAGGACCTTATCAGTATAACCTTGCCTTCAGTTTTACATCATGCACTCTGATACATCAGAAAGAAAAAAGACAATTCCTTGGAGAGATTCAATGCCACTTAGAGTTCCACAGTCAGAAACACATTAAGTCTACCCCAAAAGCAATAGAAAGAGCATGAATTCTAATGATGTTCACACACACATACACCTCTTCACCATATTAAACAGCCTTAAAATAAAGCACCGTTAAAACTGCTTTCTCTAATCCACTTAGCAAGATAAACAATTACTAATACTTTATCCTATAAACATCATCCTTAGTCTCTTCATCCGTCAAAGACTGACACAGACCTTTCAGGTTGTATCACAATGGAATAATGAAAACCATACATACCATATTATGGTAACATAATAAAGTTGTCAATGTTAAATACTGACTACTGACATCACGCTGCTTGTCATAAAAATGTTAATTATTAAATGAGAAAACACATGGATTTAATAATATATGCTAAATATTTACTTTAAATAAACTTTTTAGAATCAAGTGTTTCAGAAAATGAAAACATGTCACTCCTAAGCTAACACAATGAGGAGGAATCAACATCTTACCAAGAAAAAACACAAGGCTTATTTCAGGACTTTCAGTCACAGTAACTTCTGTCCCCGGGATCCACACCGTGATTCTGATTTTGTCTCTCTTTCAGGCTGCAGTGCATTTTTAAATATTCTGTGAATTGAGAGAAATGCTTTTTCTTGAATGTGCTTTCAAAAAGATAAAAATAGTTCATGCTATAAGACAATCTTTGATCCATGAATAATTATCCACAATACTCCCAAGGGGTCAAGACTTGTATACTAAGCAGTAAATTACATCTGTTTACTAATACTGATGAAGATCATACATTGATTTTCCTATTGATTAACTGAAATGATATAGTAAAGTGTTGGGTTAGAGAATGAAGTAGAATAATGTGGAGAAAACCATACTATCTCCACAGTATTAACAACATCTTCATTTTTTACTTTTGATTTATTTACTTATAAAAATATTCTACATACTGTAGCTATTTTTCTACAAAAATTTCTTCCAGGTGAGCAATTACAGTCCTTTAACTTTCATCTGTTAGTTTATTAGGTGTTAGGACAAATAATCTTGTGACTTCTTGACAGTTTCCCCACCGTGCAAACAATCTTAGCATGCTTTCAGCTAAGCATCACTTCTAATGTGGACTTCTATTTACCACCTGTATTACAGCTAAACCAGGAAAGTGGTTATTAATGTAAAAAATTTCCTTGAAGCTTAATGACTAATAAGAGGAAAATCACACTTCTTTTTTTTCTGTTTACGTTCAAACTCCATTAAGTATTGTGTTTTCAAGAGGCTTCAGTTGGGGTTCATTGTTACCTCTGTCAGATGGATTTTTCAATTTTCTCAAAATATTCTATTAACTGTATACATTATTGCACCCTCCAAATGCACACAGCATGGTCCTGACCAAGTGATCAGATACAACGTAGCAGGAAGGACTGCAAAAGTTCCATGTAAAGCTTTCTAATCACTGTACTATCTCCTGAAAATTAATAAAGATTCCCTTTCAGCTGGAGGAATAGGATCTGTTGCTACTGCAAAGGCTGAAGCTACTCTAGACGACAACAAAGTGACAAGAGGAAGGAGTTACACATGCTCTTAGCAAGGTTAACAACACGATACCAAGGAGAGAAGGAGTAAATATAATGTCAAATTAAAAGCATTGCATTATCTTCTATAATACCACCTAATCTCCATGCACGCAAGATATGAGAAGTAGTTTCTAGTTATGAACTGCTTCGGGTGCCAATCATTCCACTGTCAGCACTTTACTCCCTACCAGGTAGGTAGGGAGTACTGCACTGAGAGTAAGCACACCTAATGGCAGACCTCCCTCCTGGACGAATGTGTCCAAATATAACATTGTGGTGACTATCATAAACAGTTAATAACAGAGGTCATTTAAGGTACAGCGTTTAAAAAAAAAATTTTAAAAACCCAACATCTTTCTACTACAGCAAATATTAAACTGGAAAAATTAAGGGAAGATGCTATTAATCAATATAGAAATGATCAACAGTTTATTTATTCATACGAAATTGCTTCCTTGAGTGAAGAGAGTTGGCAGAGAAGAGCCCTGAGACCAAATACTCAGCAAGGCAAATGGGATTTCTTTCCGAGTGTCAGAAGGAGAAAATAAAGTTTTCTACTTACTACTACTTGTTGCTCCTTGTCACCCTTAATCTTCTTACTTTATCTTAGGGGTTTTTTTCATTTCATGTAAAATATACATGAACCATAACTGAACAGTAACTGTAACTTACAGGACATGCCTGTAACAGAACAACAGCTGGGGCCTTCAAAACCAGCAAATCCCAAGCAATCTTAACTCAAGGGAGGTCACAGAGGAGTTTTTCTCTATGAAAAAAATTCTCAGGACTAAGCTCAGATGTTTATAGAATGTGTTTAGTTACATAGTGTAGCCACAAGAGGGAAGCTCAACCCACTTGTTAACTCTTTTTTAACTAGTTTATCGAAGGCCAAAGCGCTCACAGTCTAGGTTCTTCAATTTACAACAAAATCTCAGATTCATGACTTAATATTCAATATGTTAGTCTAAACTGGTGTGAAAACTGACAGTATAAAGACATTGGAAGAGAGGAAACATACTAAATGTAAGCTGCACAACCATGAAAATGAAGACACCAGACCAAATGAAGAGTCCCTTCATAAAGAATTCAAATTACATCCAACCAAACTGCTAAATAGACAGTTTCTGGGATTTAAGGCAAGCAATGCAGCCAGGGAAGGACCTGGCTGAGGCAGAGGAGGAGCCACAGTTATTTAGCTAAGAACTGAGCAAGTGCCCTTTGCTTGAGCAAGAGGAACCAGGGAAGGAAATGGACCATGGAGGGGCATCGGAAGGAGCCAGCTGCTCTCATGCCTGCGCCCAACGACTAATTCAGCAACCAGTTGTAACGCAAAGAAATACAAGCTATGGTGCAAACATAGGGTTCCCACAGACCAAGCTCCATCTGTTGACGTGAGTGAAGTTGTGGGATAATAAGTACCCTTGATCGTTTTCACCTCTAAACTACCAGCAACAGTTCTGATGAGGAAGAGACACGTTCAGCAATCCCATACAGCAAACCCATTTTGCTCCCCTCCCATGGATGAGGGGTCAATGCTGGTCTGGGAAATGACACTAGTGGTGGGTACTGCCCACTGGAAAACAAGCAAGTGTCCTCCTGCACCAAAAATATACCCCTGAAAACAGGGATGCTTGCCAAAAGGAAAAAGTGAGTTTGACTGACTGTATCAGACAAGAAGGTACCTAGGTTTATACACCTGGAAAGGACTGCATATCCAGTTGGTTTTGATACAGTTGATTTTGTTCCTTTTTATAATGCTTCTCAAAATATGGAGATGAGCAAAAGTAAATGAAAAACTAGTGATTCTAAAATAAATGTAATTTTCCTTGAAAGTTTGCTTCCTGTAGAATTCAAGTGTGACAAAAATTAGATGCTGAAAAAATGAAAAAATATTTGTCATTTACAGTCAAAAAAAGTTTTTATTTGAATCTACAACTGGCCATTGTTTTTTATAATGTAAGGCACAGGGATTTCACAACCAGAAACATGTCATCACATAATGCCAAACTTAATTCACAAATCCTTTCTTTTTCCAGAATCACTGTACACACATTCAGAAATGAAACACACCTTTTTCTAATTTGATCATGTTTCTGGATAACCTTTATGAAAAGCTGCACATCCCAAACTGCCATGTGGTGAGGATATATGGAATCAGCATTTCACTGGTGCTAATTTCTTTCTTCCTTTTGGAACAATGTCAGATACCACTTAGGTCTCTTTCTGCGAGACAGGAGCTGCTTCCCGAAGTTTATACCTGAAGGGTTTTCCTTGACTTTCAGTGCAGCCTGGCAGAAGTGACAGGAAATAAGTAACCATTAAAACATAAATTATTTTACCTGTATTCATTCTTGCCTACAGCACTAAACTGCTTATCTAGTACAAAACCATGATGCATCTTAGAATATTTTTTCTATTTGTGTATATCAATCTCCCAAAGAGAGAAGCATGACTTAAAAAACCCCAAACTTTACTGGAATTTAATGTGGTTTTTTACTTCTTAGAAAGATTAGCTTAATGCACATGCCTCATTTTTGTCTAAGCCAGTGGCTTCCTTCTTTCATGGAAGCACTAACCAACCCCCCCAGAAGGCACCTCGCTCCACAGGGCCAGCAGGAACAGAGAACAAAGATCCTGTGGAGATGCAAAACTCAGTGGAGATTTCAGAAATACTGCAATGGGTTTTCTTACCACGGGGAAAAAACAAACAAACAAACAAACCAGCAACTTGGAGCGTCCTTGATTTTAAACCTCCACGTTGCAACCTGTACCACACAGGTAAAACAAAGAGACTCAAACAAAGATTCATCAGTCTGGACTCCAGCACCAGACAGCAGTATTTTCAGTCCAATTATATCTCTTACAGGACTGAAAACAATGATGTGCACAAGTCAAGTCTCAAACATGGGTTTAAAGTCATGAGATTTTTAAAGCCAAAAATGGGTTCATTTCATATGGCATTAGTCACAGCAGTTGTAGCCCTTACAACCATTGCAAAATGGGATATAGAAAACAACTGATATTCTACTTACACATGATATATCATTTGGGAGTTCTAAAAATCTAGAATATCACTAATTTGAAATGCCCCAACAGTACTTTACAGCAGCAAGGGTTCAGCTCCCCCAGGCTTCCCTTTTCCTCAGTCACCTCGGAGGGGTGACATTTCCCACAGCTCATTCTCCCTTGATGAGCACATCATGTGCTACAGGAATTGCATGGCTGCACATCAGATGATGGGCTCTGACCCAGAAAGAAAGAAGTGGCTGATAAGATAAACTGTATCTGTCCTGAGTTAAATGTCAAGACAGCTACAGTGAACTTGCAGCATATCCAGCAAAAACATTATCTGTTTTTCTTGATGATTTATTTTTGCAAAGGATTTCCACAGTAAACAAACACTTCTGATGGACACTTTGTCAACAGTACTGTTGAAAAATGTTGGGCCAGACATCCTGATCATTTCAAACTTCTTTATATTCTTTTTTACAAAAAAAGAAGCTGACAGGATTCGTTTGCCATCTGATGGTTACCTCCATGCTAATTTTTGCATATTCTTTGGCTTAGTTTTAAAGTCTTTATTAAAACCTCTTCTATGCAAAAACATTGTCCTTTGAATAATTACAATCATGAGACAGTGTATAAAATCTTTCTTCTAACATCTATCTTTCCCACCCATATGCTCATAAGCAGGCTTTACTTGCATTGGAATATTCATGGAGTATAAATAATAAAAAACCCACAAAAGCCGCTAGAGTGTAGCTAGAAAATTTACTCTCCTTGCTAGTTCTTAACTTTCAGTTAACTTTCTTACAACTGTACAATAACTTGAAGCAAAATCTGTCCTTTGAGAGAAACTGCTAAGCAACATTTCCAGTTAACAAGGTACTCCACCTTTTAAATATACATACTGTCACAGGATATTAATTTAACAGTCCCAAGCTCTGATAAGATAACACTGCTGGCTACTAAGAGCAGGAGCTGGGGTAGCTAAAGGAATTCTTGCAAAATTAAACAAAGGAAAATTTTTGTGCTTAAGCAGATGCTATGTGCAGGAAATTTTAAAACAAACTTATTTCCAGTCTCTCCCAGGTCAGTTCTCTCTCCACCAAACATAGCCCATTTTCCAAAACATTGTTTTCATTTACCTCGCATCAGTTGGGTAGTTTTCCACAGCCTTTTAACTTTCCTTTGAGCCTCTACAGATATCATGCATTTAGTAGACAGTCTTGAGTTTTAAAAAAAACACAACACAACAGTAAGAAATGAATATTTATGTCCTAAAAGTTCTGGTTCATTATTAGACAGTATTTTCTCCAAAACTGCTGGGTTTTTTTAATAACTAATCAGCAAACATATATTGCCTTATAAACCATTATTATTGTATCTGCATAATTAATACTATATAGCAGTCTTGAAAAAGTACAACTCAAGGTAAATTTACTAATATCTTGTGAGTCATTTAAGTACTAACCCTTTTAGTATACTGTAGTGTGGGTATGCTATTTATAGAAACATGAATTGAAATAACACAGCTTTGTTCTTAGCTTAATGGCTATGTCTCCTTTGCTAGCTCCAGAATTTTCAAAGAAGCTAGCAAGCACTTAAATGAAGGTTTGGAAGAATTAGGATATTTCAAAACTCTCCTTTATAGCCTCATTTTGCTTTATGAAACTTTGATATGGTATTTCAGCTTTCTTCTGATTTCTTTTGGTTGCCTTATTAAGCCACCTAGCAAAATACAATAGACCCTCTTCGAAGGGCCTATCTTCCAAAGCCTATCTTCCAGCAGCAGCTGTTAGCAATCTAGTGAGATTAGTTTTATTGTGGATAATCTTTCTGGGAGACTTTAGATGTTGACTACACATCTAGTTTGCAAAAATTCTTTTGCAAGACTGCTGGTGAACATTTTTGCCATGCTCGACTCCTCCCTGGCAGGGCTAGTGCAACAATACATGCTATTAGAGAAGTTTGTCATCTTGAACATCTTTGCCTTTTAGAGCACAGAACATTAAGCTAAACTAAGCTTGCGCTGAAAAACCCATCAGAGTTTCACCAAGACAGTTTTACAAGATGCAGTCAACATTTTAGGTTATTTGACCTTTCTTCAGCTAATATGTTTTGACGTTATATTGCTGCAATAGAATCAGTCATCCACATCTGTTTTTAAGCTATCCAGGTTTAGAATCAGATGATCCTTCTCTTACTATAAATCAGTCTCCTTTAAACATAGCAACAAGCAGCTGCATTATTAATTCATTCTAATAAGACAAATCTGCTTTTTAAGCAGTGACCTCAGTGAATTGGGTAAATGGAAGAGAAGGCTAAAAAAAAAACACAGGAGAGATTTGCAATAGGGTTGTGATTTCTTCCAAATGATTTAGACCAGCCATGAGGCCTTGTCTGACCCAGCTCAGCTGACTAAAGTCCCAAAGGTGTTGAGTTTACCAGACTACAGTGCACACTTAGCATGATCCTGACCATTCTCCTATGACTCGAAGCACTCCGAGATGCCCCAAGTACAGGATAATACTCAGCTGGAAACCACTTCCAGCTGTCCTGCTTCATGCCATCCAAGAAAGAATGGCAACAAATCCCAACTATCCGTGTTAGCAGAGTTTTGAGTTCTATTTAAGTTTTAGAGCTAAAACCTTTCTGGCCAGTTTTTAGAATCATAGACTCACAGAACCATCATTTATCATAGAATCATAGAATGGTTTGGGGTGGAAGGGACCTCCAAAGGTCATCTAGTCCAACCCCCCTGCAATAAGCAGGGACATCTTCAACTACAGCAGGTTGCTCAGAGCCCCGTCCAACCTGACCTTCAATGTTTCCAGGGATGGGGCATCCACCACCTCTCTGGGCAACCGGGGCCAGTGTTTCACCACTCTCAGCGTCAAAAATTTCTTCCTTCTATCTAGTCTGAATCTACCGCCTTTTAGTTTAAAACCATTAACCCTTGTCCTGTCGCAACAGGTCCTGCTAAAAAGTTTGTCCCCATCTTTCTTATAAACCCCCTTTAAGTATTGAAAGGCCACAATAAGGTCTCCCCAGAGCCTTCTCCTCTCCAGCTGAACAACCCCAACTCTCTCAGCCTTTCTTCAGAGGAGAGGTGTTCCATCCCCCTGGATGGAACCCCCCTGTGGCCCTCTTCTGGACCTGCTCCAACAGGTCCATGTCTTTCTTATGCTGAGGACTCCAGAGCTGGATGCAGTACTCCAGGTGGGGTCTCACCAGAGGAGAGTAGAGGGGCAGAATCACCTCTCTCAACCTGCTGGCCACGCTTCTTTTGATGCAGCCCAGGATATGGATGGCCTTCTGGGCTGCGAGCACACATTGTCAGCTCATGTCCAGCTTTTCATCCATCACTAACCCCAAGCCCTCCTTGGCAGGGCTGCTCTCAATCCCTTCATCCCCCAGCCTGTCTTGATACTGGGGGTTGCCCCGACCCAGGTGCAGGACCTTGCACTTGGCCTTGTAGAACCTCATGAGGTTCACACGGGCCCACTTCTCCTTCTCAGGTCCCTCTGAATGGAATCCCATCGCTCAGGCATGTCAACCGCACCACTCAGCTTGGTGTCACCTGCAACTTTGCTGAGGGTGCACTTGATCCCACCCTCTATGTCATTGATTAAGATATTAAACAGTACCGGTCCCAATACGGACCCCTGCGGGACACCACTCGTCACCAACCTCCATCTGGACATTGAGCCATTGACCACTACCCTCTGGATGCAACCGCCTAACCAGTTCCTCACCCACCAAACAGTCCACCCATCAAATCCATCTCTTTCCAGTTTAGAGAGAAGGATGTTGGGGGGGACCACGTCAAAGGCCTTACAGAAGTCCAGATAGACGACATGTGCAGCTTTTCCTTTGTCCACTGATGTAGTCACTCCATCATAGAAGGCCACTAGGTTGGTCAGGCAAGACTTGCCCTTGGGGAAGCCATGCTGGCTGTCTCAAATCACCTCCCTGTCCTCCACGTGCCTTAGCATAGCTTCCAGGAGGATCTGTTCCATGATCTTCCCAGGCACAGAGGTGAGGATGACAGGTATCTTTCACTAGATCAGCTTGCTCAAACTCCCAGCCAACCTGACCTTTAACACTCCCAGGGATGGGGCTCCACACCTTCTCTGGGCTCTACACCTGCTCCAGTGTCTCACCACCCTCACGACCAGAGACAGTTCCCTCAGGTTGCCCTCGTGTGCCCTGGCACCTCACCATCTCGAAGGCTGGGCCCCCACCCCATGCATCAGTGTCTTTCCTGGATTGGGGAGACCAGGAGGGGACAGAGAGGTCCAGGTGCAGTCGCCAAAGTAGCAAATAAGAGAGAAGGAAAGCATTTTTACTGTTATTTCCTTGGTTTATTGTTTTGGGGTTTTTTAAATTGTTTATTGCCCAACCTTGAAAAGAACTCCTCATGAAGCAGCTAGAAGGGACCTTCACACTGAAGGCCAGCACTGCTTCCTGGCAGAACTGCAGTCTTCTGCTTCTCCAAAGGAACAGCTGTCTCTCTAACTTCTTTGCTTGATCTGTTGCTATTCTTCATGCGCTGCTGCAGAGGGTCTGGCTTCATCTTCAACCACCCATCGGGCAACCCTCTCATCCTCAGACTGAAGAAACCCCACCTCCAGGCCCCAGGGACCTCGGTGGCCCTCTGAGGAACAACTCCCATCACCATGGCGCAGCAGCCTGGCGGAAGCCAGGTCATCTCATCCCCTTTTCTTGGGGCTCAGAGCAGAGGAGATGGCAACCCTTCAGGAGGGGTGGGGCTGGGGGAGGGGAAAGAAGGGCTCACACCACCCAGGGCAATCAACAAAATAATGGTTGATGCCAGGAGATGGAACGGGTGAGCCTGCAGGATGGCCAGGCACAGAGGCTGTGCCTCCCAGCTAATGCCAGGTGAGGAGGCTAGGCCAATGGTAGGGTGCTGGCCGGGTGCTCCTGCAACGCCGTGTTGATGGCATCATGGAGGGGAGCCCTGGCACAGTGTAGTGGTGCCAGGGGAGCCATGCTGGAGGTGGATCCACTTCCATTGGTTCTTCTTGGTCTGCTGGTAGATCCTCCTCCATGGGCTCCACACCATCAGCCACGAGTGATGCCCATTGCTACCGTGCGGCTGATGGTGCCCCCCTCTGACGCTGCCTCCTCTTCCTCCGCCTATCCTGAAGCCACCCCTCTGCCTTCCCACACAAACATGGGCAGCCACTCGCCTTGCTCCTGTGGGACCCCTTTCTTCCAATCATCACTGGAATCCAGGGGCCTCGAAGCTCAACGAATTGTGGGCCAGCTGCCAGGGTCCCTGTATCTATAGGGTCCGGAACAAACAGCAGCGAGGTAGCGCATGACACCAGGAAGCCACTGTGATGGCAATGCACGTGGCCAAATATGGCTGTTCTGGGAGTTGGGGGCCTGTGGCCTGAAAGGTGGCCTCATGTGGGAGAAGGGGGAGGAACGGGGAAGCTGAGGCCCCCTTTTCCTGGGGATCGCTCCCCTGTGCCCTTCTGCTGCTCCTTGGGCACAGGGACTGCCCTCCACCTCCCCTCGTGTGCCTGGGCTCCAGCCCCCTCCTCATCCCATGACTGAATACAGTACTCCACATGTCTTACAAGCACTGAACAGAGGGGACGGGTGGGAAGAGTGCTGGCTTCACTTTTTTTAATACAGCCCAAGATGCAGTTGCACAACAGAAAGAAAATTTAGGATCCTACAGTTTTACTACATTACAAACAAATTGTTGCTAAACCTTCAAAAGTGTATCATTTAAAAATACAGCTACAGGTTGTAATTAATATCAGCAATTAATAAAAATATATGGAAGGAAATTAATAAATTCCAATAGACAAAAGATTGAGCAGCATTTTCCCCTTGGGCACAGTCTTTAGCAACAGATTCAGTTATTCATTCTCTGAAATTCTGCCATCAGGACAAACAGAACACGTGTCCAGGAAATTTAGGATGATAGTGTCTTGAAAACAAAGAAAAGAGCATTTCCGAAGCATTCATCTCTATCCAGCATTTAAACAGATGCCTTTATAAGTTTTGAGAGAACCAGAATCAAGGATTGGAACAAGATGCTCTGTGCATTATTCTCTCATCTCCCCTGTTGAAATTCCTGCCTGTGTTAATGTTGGTAGCAGCTTTTATGTTCTTACTAACATCACTGATTCAAAGTGGTTTGAAATACAATTATAGTTTTCACAATAGTTATCCAACCTAAGTGGGAATTCACACATGCCTCAGAGGATGTTTTACTACCTTAAGACAGAAGCAGCTTAGAACACGGGTTTTTAACACTACTTAGTATTTGCTGACCATAACAACATTTTTTTTTTCCTGCAAACTGACATTTTACAGACACATGGGCCCAAGTGTCTTCACTATTTCCAGTGCTAAAAGTAGGCTGCATACAAGCCAAGGAAAGATGTACAGAAAATACAGATCACTAAATTATTCCTAGCCAGATGACATAGCATTGCTCACCTGGAAGCATGTTTTGATGGCTTTTGATGGTCCAGAAGGTAGTCATCTCTGAACGCTAAAGATGGACACTAAAGGATCCTGTGCGAGTCAGCCTCAAAGGCAAAGATTTCCTAAATCTTTCTTGCACATGCAGCATAGGAAGACAAAGTAGTTTCAGAAGTGTGGGGTAAGAAGAGAAAGAGGCTGACAATGTAGAATAGGAGAAGAAAAGCAGCACATTTTTTTCCTAACAAGACTCCATTACATACTTCTAATTATATTTGCTCAGAAATAATATAGGTATTTATATTCAGGATGATAATAAAATTACAAAGGCAGTACACGTTGCAAGAAGTGTTTCCATAGCTATTTCAGTGTTCTTTCATAAGATGAATTATTAACATTAGGATTACTGCATTTTTGAAAGCAGGGGGTGCGGAATCATGAATTAACCGCCAACAATACGGAAATGCTGTGCATATTTGCAAGCAGCAGTCTTAAAATGGTAGCAATCGAGCAATACTACCTCATGTTTGCCATTGTTAAGAGTTATGCATTATCCTATCAAGGAGGAACAATAAATGATTTTACTTCTTTCTAACCCAGATAGTTCAAATTTTCAATGAGAAGCACTGTCATGAGTTATTTACAAACAGGTCATACAGAATTTCCCTTGCCAAAATTATTCAGCAAATATTATGTAAATAATTTTGAAAAGCATCTGGCTCAGAGCTACCAAGTTTTGTACACAGATGTCATTTTATGCAAATTATCTCGTAAACACATCAGTATGTTTCAAAATAAGATATATCAATGGACAAACCGTTCTAACTTTATCAGTTGTGGCAGATGGCAGGATGCAGAATGTCTGGAGCCTGCCAGATAGATGGCTTCATCTAGAGAGGACAGCCTTGGAAGGCGTGGCACAAAGGGTGCCAATGACCATTATTTCCTCGCCCCCACCATCCTTTTCTTGTCACACCTTCCGCATCTAAATCCAGTAGATTCAGGTCTCAAATTTGCTGCTGGAAAGGGGAAATTCAGACCTACCCTGAGAGCCCAGCTGAGACTGGACGTAGGAACAGATCAATGTCTCAGCACAGAGGTATAGCTATTTTCATCAACTGCTCTCTGACAAAGACCAAGAGCATCTTTGGGGGAAAAAAAAAGTACAAGAAACAAAGTAGGTCTTCTTGCGTATCCTACTTGCTTATGGGAATCTGCTGTTTGGAAGCCTCTTGAACCTCAGATGGCTGGGCTACTAGACACTCTGGCTCTGTTTTTCTTCTCCACAAATATATCAAATTCCTTTCTGAACTTTGATAGCAGAGCAGAACTCTTAGTTTTGCCCTCTATTGCATCCTGCAACAGTAAATCCCAAATTTAATTAACTATTTTAAAGGAAAACCAAAACAAAACTACCTCAAAAGCTCCAAACCTTTGTTGTAACAGTACTGCCCAGGAACTTCATATCAAAGCCCCAGGAAAAACAGCATTGCCAAACAGAAAAAAGACTACAAACAGAAGTTATCACAGAATCATAGAATATCTCAAGTTGGAAAGGACCTGTAAGGATGATCAAGTCCAACTCCCTGCTCCTCACAGGACTACCTAAAACTAAACCACATGACTAAGAGTATCGTCCAGATGCTCCTTGAACTCTAACAGGCTTGGTTATGTTCCACATTAACACTGCATGTCTATATAGTTCAATTTTAGCATAGCCTCATGCAGAAGATAAACAGCATTACAGGTATTAAGTCTAGTCAAACCAGCTATCAGAAGAGAAATTCAGTTTCTAAACCAGCCTGCACCCAACAAGCTTCCCCCAACCTACAGAGACCCAAACGTGAAAGTCTTAGCCACTTCTCCCATGCAGGTGCAAGGGGAGAGCAATCTTTGTCAACTCTGCTCTGGGCACGGTTGATACCTGTTGAGCAGCACTCTTCTAGTCCCACAGCTTAAGAGAACTCTACTCCTCTCCCACATGGTCTTAATCACAAAACCAGAAACAGATTATTTGTGCTACTTACTCCCCAATTTTAAGCCTCCAGTTCAATTACTAGTAGCATCATGTCTTCAGTATCGTAACTCCGATGTGCTGGATCTCACAATTAGACTTGAGCAAGGAAAAAGCATGCAGAGATCACTTTTCATCATGCCACACCTTAAGATGAGCATTTTGAGAAATATGATGCTCAGGACTTGCTTGACTCTGAGTGCCTATGTGGAGAGCAGGGGCTACATGACTACCTTTGCTGAGGAGGTGGTGAGGAATGAGAGAAAACACGGCTAAGCACACAGGATAAATTTTGCAGCACTTTGGAAGTTCCCCTTTTATTTCGCAGCAAAGACACTCTTAACACAGGAGCTCTAGAGGACAAAGAGGAAAGAAAAGTTTGTGTCCTGGAGGAACAACCTCCTCTCAGACCTCTTGAGGGGAAAAATATTTCAAATTGCAATGAAGTCAAAAGGCTCCATCCAGCCCTTAATAAAGTACTCTATATAGAGATAGAAAGTCTGTAGCTAGGGTCCAAAAGTTGTGCTTTTTTTTAATTTTAATGTCAATACAATTTCTTGCTCACATGCACTCAGATTATGTATGCTCTTAAAATACATAACAGTAGTGTCCAGCACAGCATTGCTTTATTCAAAAAACCTGACACACTTAGAAACTAACTCTTAAGGACCCTCGCCTTTCTTCTCATTCTGTGATTCAATATGTTGCAGTACTGTTTGCAAAGGATAGAACTGATAGCAATATAAAGAAACAACTCTATAAAGCAAAAACTCTAGCATCTGACTACTTATCTTCCAGTAGAGTTTTAGAACTTGTATCCCACACAGCTGCTGCCAACAGCTCCAAAGAGAATTAGGTAAGAAGAAATTTTTCCAAGGACTTCCTGTACTTTGAAGCCAACATAGCTATCATAGGCTATTTCTTAAATCCCGCTTTCTGAATGTCTGAGAGCAGCCATTTCTGTTTGGCTCAGAAGTTGCCTTAAAGAAAAAAAAAAGAGACTAACTTCCTTGTAATGGAGAGCAGCATTTTAATGTGACGACTCTCAGCTCTTACTACCAATTTACTGCATATTGCATCCAACTGCGTGCATCCAACTGCATGCATAGGAAGGTTTCATTTTGATATACAGCATACCTTAAAGTAATGAAGGTCTGTCCTGGTTCCAGCTGGGATAGAGTTAATTTTCCTCTTAGTAGCTGGCATAGTGCTGTGTTTTGGATTTAGCATGAGAATAATGTGATAACACACTGATGTTTTAGTTGTTGCTAAGCAGTGCTTATACTAAGTCAAGGACTTTTCAGCTTCCCATGCTCTGCCAGCAAGGAGGTGCACAAGAAGCTGGGAGGGAGCACAGCCAGGAGAGCTGACCCAAACTGGCCAAAGGGATATTCCATAGCATATGATGTCATGCTCAGTATATAAACTGGGGGGAGCTGGCCAGGGACCAGTGGTCACTGCTCCAGGACTAGCTGGGCATCGGTCAGTAGGTGGTGAGCTGTTGCACCACTTGTTTTTCCTGGGTTTTGTTCCTCTCTCTCTTTTTTGTTGTTCTCCTTTTCATTACAATTTTTTATTATTATTTTATTTCATTTCAATTATTAAACTGTTCTTATCTCTACCCACGAGTTTTCTTACTTTTGCCCTTCCGATTCTCTCCCCCATCCCACCGGGCGGGGGTGAGCAAGCAGTTGTGTGGTGCTTGGATACCAGCTGGAGTTAAACCATGACAAGGTCCTTTTTTATTCATCAAAAAAGATAATTACAGGAAATTATCCAATTATTTAAGTTCTTTTCCCTGACTCTTCAGCAAAGGCTCTAATATTTGATTACTTTTCATATTTATGTTCATTGGATGTTGGTTTATATGCGTATAAGAGAGCTACTAGATGTCTTCTATGATACTCCAGGAATGCACTACTTAGATTTGGTCTAAGTAAAATCCAAATA
This sequence comes from Aptenodytes patagonicus, assembly GCF_965638725.1. NCBI lineage: Eukaryota > Metazoa > Chordata > Aves > Sphenisciformes > Spheniscidae > Aptenodytes > Aptenodytes patagonicus. The sequence continues at coordinate 10,306,653 of NC_134955.1, forward strand.
ACATTTCTTATCTAGTGATTTCTGACTAGTCATGGTAAATTATAGAAAGTCACAAGCATACTTACCCCAGGAGATTGGAGTTACATGGCAAAAATAATAGCAATTGTTACCACGTTTATTTCCACGTGGCAAGGCAAAAGAAGCAGCTGGATGATATGTTATAACGCACTGGCTGTTTCCCAACATCCTCTTGAACACATCTGTTGTATCTCTTCCCTGCAAAAATCCTTATACAAGTAGAATCAGCACTTCCGTTGCCTCTTGCGTTGCAACTTAATCTAGCCCTTTTGTCATTGCCCAAAAACAGATTCTAGCAAACAGCCTCAATAGCCCAACGCAGCAAACATACCATCCTTACTTTTCTTTTTAAACCAACAAGCAAGGTCAATATAATGTCTCCAAGAAATCGCAAAACTTCAGCATTCTTCTTTAGCCTCAGTGCACTGCACTGAGTATGCTTGACAAATTGTCTCTCCTTCGGTTTCTGTAAAACCAGGACAGGTCAATAGGATAATTTACCAACTGTTACATATCTTCTCCTGGCACTATAGCAGCAACAACAAATAAACTGCAAGAATTATGAAATTAGTTGCTTTCTTTGAAAAAGCACCCCGATAAGAGTTCCGCTTTCACAGTGACCTAACAATGTATTATTTATATAAACACATTGTTTTAAAAAATAAAAGTTTCAGAACTGGTCAGCTTAGGATTTAACAGACAATACAAGCATCAACTGATGCAAACTAAATAACAGGTGATGGCTGAAATAAAACAAATGCATCTCTTTCAGACACTATTAAAACTTCATACATATCCCTTAGGGCCAGATAAAAATACCCATATGCTCAGGAGCTCTAATCTATGAATAGTTTAGCAAAGTCACTGAGTTTTATACAGAGTAAAAACCTTTCCACAGAACAAGGGCTTCCCAATCTGCCCTTCCTACACATTTATATCTATTACACAGGAAACACAGAAGTTCTGCATCAAATTTTCCATTTAATTAACTTAAACTGTATTCACCTCGAGCATTTTGGAAAGTAAGCTCACTTGCAGTCTCCTGGAAAAGCTTTTTTGAGATAGTATTTGCAAAAGCTCTCAAAACCTAAGTGTTAGGTTAATCTAATAAAACATCTGAAGCATCCCAATTAAAAAAGTTTCATATTGAAAATGCCACCTTGCTGATAAGTAGCTTCATATAACTTTGACTCATGTCAGTAATTCACAGTATTATGCAGTAAATAGTTTAAAAGTTCCAGGTTTTTTATAAACTCTTAGGAAAACTAAGCATTGTTATTAGAACAAAACTTTTGCTTTTATTTTCCATCATCTTCTCCCAGTTCCCTCTGGGTGGGATAAAAATATTTTAAGCAAAGCTGCAGTTAGTTACTAATATAACCGTGCATACCAAAGAAAAACATATTCATTAAAATACATCTAACTGTAGAGATCCTCCACGAAGCAAAGATCTACCATGAGTAATAAAATGCTAACTTCAAATATTACCTTAATGAAAGTAGAGCTATATTGCACAAACTTTATCTTCAGCTGAAATTCAAACGATCATTTAAATACATTTCTATTATGTAACATTTTTTAATTCTATTATTAATTCTGCTTTCTTTCTGCTGTTAAATACTCATACCAGTGCCATAGACACAATCTGAAAGTGGGTAAAAATCTTAGATGCACACAGGTGAAGTAGGGTTTTATCTGGAAATGAAGGAACATCAGACCACCCACAGCCAGCAAGGCTTTGTTACGCAACCTCAGCTTCCCTTAGTAAACCCGTTAGGCTTTGATGATTATTCCTAATAGGTCTAAAAACCTGACAGTATTAGTCAGAAAATTAGTCTTTACCAAACCACTTTGATATTAGTTATTCCAGGGAGGGCTCGTTAGATCAATCCTGAACCATTAAAATGCTTTAGTAGTAACTGGGAAAGGGTGAGACAATTCACAATTGATTTCCATGGGAGCTGAATTAAATTACATGGAGTTATACATCTGATTCAGAAAGGGCAGCAACAAGTCAATGCTGTGTGCTTTTTAAAGAAAAAAAAATTCTCTCATCTCCACTTCGTGCAACAGTCTTCTCCAATTTCCATAGAGAAAAATCTAATTAATAGAGGCATGTAAGTGCCTTTATAGTAGTTTGTAGAGAAACTCCTACTTTTCACAAAATACTTGCAAAAAAAAAAAGGTTTGGGCTTTTGTTCTTCCTTTCCAGATAGGCCTAAAAAGATAAGACTCTACCCTGGGCCCTGTAAATTCTGCACATAAGACTTCATCTATGGCAACTTCAGCTTCATTTGGACCATACACTATTTACATGCAGACTTTTGCTTATTATTGCATTGTCTTCATAAGCTTCCATAGCCTTTTCCTTCGGCTGTGCAATTGGCTGCCTTTGGATTTGTTCCTTTTGCAAACATCTCCATGACATTTCCTCAGAGATGAGCACCAAAATATGATCTATCGTTCTACAGATACCAATGGTTATGAAACAGCTAGAAGATATAAACTAAACAGTCCCTGCTACAAACCAGTTCTGCTAGGTTTCAGTATCATTGCCACTGACACAATATATCCAAATTAAGGGTTTCCATTCTATTACTGTCCCGTGAATAAAATAAGCATCAAGAAACTCAAAGTTTTGTCATGTCTGCAGGTAACATGGACATATTTGCCCGGCAAGTCACTCAATCAAGTTCAAAGGCTAGTTTATGAGACCGGCAAAAACCCACAGAGGCATCATTCACCAAGCTATATAGACCCTTAACACTGCATTGGCTGCAAGGACACAAAAGTAAGCATCTCTAGACAACTATGGCACTTGCTCCTAACATTTTCTATTTACTGATGACTCAGTTAATAAAAATAAGCTTCTCAAGTTTTGTTAGTTTTCATCCAAAGACATGACAATACCTTTTCTGGTAGGAATTCAGGTGTCTTTGGAAAGCAACTTTGACTTTCAAATATACGTCCTATTTTTCTGCTTCTAGATAGTTTCTGATACTAATAAGGTATGGAATAAGCTAAGGTCTAATGACGGTCTACCTATTAATTTTCATACAAGTTTACCATACATAACTGGGCTTTATATTACCACGTTAAACAAATTAGCCAACGGAAGATGCTTAACAAAGCTTCATCAGAAATGTACGCTATGATTAGTTATCCAGAAATGAAAGAATTCTGATCTGGATACTTCTGTTCATTATTTCAGTTTTGCTCATCTAATATACTACTATACTTGTCATTAATTCACTGAAAGTAAAATCTACGTGTTTCAAACTGAGATTTACATAGTGATGTATTTGATATTTTCTTTGTACCACAGCAGCCATATCAACCTTACATTTAAGAGAACGCAAGTCTCTGAAACGGTGAATTGTGTTTTGCATTTTTGACTTACTGCTAGCTAGCTGCATTACAATATAATACTAAGTTTGCAATTTATATTACAAACATTAAGCTGTGTTAGCTCTTGAACAGAGATTAACTGCTTTGCCCATTGAACTGTTTTTTGCTTTGGTGACTGTTACAAGCTTGTGATAGAGAGTCAGAAAAACTTTAAATGAATGGGAACTGCAATATAGACAGTGAGTAACATTTGTAGATATCTTCTGCAATCACTCATAATGCAGGATCATTTTACTTTCTTGAGATGGTTCTCTGTCATACTAAAACTGTTAAATCTGTTAAATTACTCCAAAACACTCAGTACCTCCAGACTCCCTTAGACTCTTAGGGCTTTTTTTTTTTTTTTTTTAGCTAAAGAAATTAAGCTAAACACTGACACTATTACCAGGACTGCTACCTTATACCTAAGGTTCCCCTGTGGTTGTGTTTCCAGCAGCCTTGTTTTAATGAAAAAAAAAAAATTCCAAGATTCCCAGACAAACATTTACAGGGTCTAGTACAAAACCCAGTAAAACATCGAAGTACACTGCAAACAGGCAGGTTTTAATGTCAGACACCCCTAAAAAAAATCCTAGTAATACGAGGCTAAAAGAATAAAAATTAAGAAATGTTTTAGACAGGCATCTCTTTTTCTACATTTAGTGCTACACAATTTGTTATTCCTTGTTATATTATCAGTCAGGAAAAAGAAACAGTAGTAACTTTTTCATATGAGTGATAGAAGACTACCACTTTGCACAATTTGGTCATCATGCACATTCCTGTCACTTTCAAAGTTACTAATGGTTAACCGCAGAAAAATACTGCGGAACATTAAATGCTAATAGGGACTGGTGTCCATTTCTCTATGGATAACTTAATTTGAACACCTAGAAACCCCTTAGCAAGTAGTTTACTTCATATTTTTATTTCAGATTACAATAAGCTTCCCTTCAGGAGTACCAATCTAGCACTGCAAGCTAGGATCCACACACTGTTTATCAGGACATATGAACATGAAAGTAACCAGAAATCAGGTCCTGAGCGGAAAGTCACAGAAACAACATGTATGCAAACTATTCCAATGCCACTACAATTTCTTGCCACCTAACACAACTCGCCCAAACACCCAACTTCACTTTCAGGTCCGCCGATTGTTTTCAGTCAAACCGTTTTGTAGCTCTACAGCAACCTGCTCAACGCAAAACCCAACAATGCAAAATCTAAACTTCCAAAATCATCATTCAGTGGACACAGTCACAAGACCTTTGATAACGAACTGCAGTTGGTTGGCATGGTGATAGGAGAAAGTCTGCTGACCGGGGGGGGGGGGGGGGGGGGGGGGGGGGGGGGGGGGAATCGGGAAAGAGTCAGAATGCTGCTGGAAGCAGTGTGTTCCAACTCCATCATCACCAACAGCTTCCAAGAGCCCAATAAAAACTAGGGCACACAACAAGGAGTGGAAAGGAAATGCACATTTTACCAGCAGAGGAATTCTTCCTAATTTTTTAGTAGCTTGGAAATTTAACAGAACATAGCAGCCTTGGAGACTGCATTTTCCACAAGAGGCAATGTGGATTGTCATGCTATAGTAATCACAAAATTGTTAATAGTACTAGAGAAATGATCTGCCAGCTGGACAGCCTTAGCCCACAATAAAATGCAATGTGTGAAATTTATCAGTACTTAAAGGGGGCTTATAAAAAAGATGGCGGCAAACTCTTTAGCAGGGCCTGTTGCGACAGGACAAGGGAGAATGGCTTTAAACTAAAGGGAGGTAGATATAGACTAGATAGAAGGAAGAAATTTGTTATGCTGAGGGTGGTGAAACACTGGCCCAGGTTGCCCAGAGAGGTGGTGGATGCCCCATCCCTGGAAACATTCAAGGTCAGGTTGGACGGGGCTCTGAGCAACCTGCTCTAGTTGAAGATGTCCCTGCCCATGGCAGGGGGGTTGGACTAGATGACCTTTAGAGGTCCCTTCCAACCCAAACTATTCTATGATAAATAAAGTCAGCTCTAGAGGCACGCGGGACAGCATAAACATAGCTGCTGTTCTAGAACGGTGCGACACACTCCTGGCAATGAAACTATTTCTGTAGAAAACGTTTAGCAATTTGTTCGAAGAAAAAATGAAATGCATCCTCCTCCACAGAGATACACCCGCTCGGTGCTAGTTTGTTCAACCAGAGGACTTTCAGACTGTCTTAGCATGTGATTCCTCTGATCAACTTAAATCGGTATTAGATTTTTGTTCACCTGGAATTTTCACAAGTCAAAACCCATACCAATACACTGCTCTGTTCAGTCTTGGAAGTGGATTTGTTCTAGTTCTCTTAAAAGTCTAGCACTGAAGCAAACCTTGTGGTTTCCCTCTATAAGCAAAGGATGGTATAAAGGACGTTAGGAGTTAAGAAGCTCGAGTCTTTGCTGTTACCTATGTAACACGTCATAGGTGGCATCTGGAGAGGAATCAAAGATAGACCAAAGGATGAAATAATGAATTTTTCTGCATTGCAGGAACAATTTTATTATCTTAGAGTACATGTATTACAATGCATGTATACGTACATATTATACTGGAGAAAGTTCCTATTACACTATCAACTTTCTAATGCCTAAAAACAAGTCATAAGGTCAATAGTTGTGATATAGATCAAACCCAAGTAGGCTCACCACTATTAGTAAAAATCACCTGTCACACCGTATCTATCTTTTAAAGAGAACATAGCTCTTCTTTTACATCTGCTAAAGTGTTTCTGACCTACAGTTATCAGACTCTTAGCACCTTCCCACATTCATTCTCCTTGTAGTGCAGCATTAGTATCTCCATGGGAATAACAACTACCTCAGTGACATATATTATAAATGAGCTCTTTACCATTAGCGGTCTAAGTTTTATAGAAAGAACATATTCTACACGGCTTTTATTTAAAATATTTGCATAGAAACAACCTTGCACTGAAAAGAAGGCTGGACGAAAGGCAGAGAAACTCCACAAACTGTCAGGAGTAAGAGGCGAAGGTAACACTTTGTAATGCTTTGATTTCTAATTAGAATGCAAGATGCTTGAGGCAAATAGCGTATCTGAGCTGGTCAATTAAGAGTGCTGTTATTGTTCTTCCACTGTAAGACTCTCTTGCCTTAGCAGAAGACAGAAAATCATTACAAAATGGTTAATGCCTCAGTGCCTAGGTAGCTATCCTTTGGGAAACAAAAAATTATTTATATCAAAATACAGGCAACAGATACAACTAGAGCAATTTTATCTTCTGGTTTCCAAGGAGACAACTGACCTCTATATGCTTCTCCTAACAAGTGTATCAAAGTCGTATCATAGCAAGTAAAGCCATAAGAACCACAAGAAAGTAGTTCAATGCTACAGAGACAATCGGCTCCTCAAAACAGAAGTTAGTCTGAAGCATAACAACTTGGGTGGTTTGTTTACCAATACAGCTTCACTACTGGTGTCAGTTCACAAGCTTCCTTTTAACAGACCATTCACTGTAACAACTATTGCCAATCTTTATTTTAAAGAAGGGAAAATACAGGCAAGAAAGGCTGCTCCAATATGTAGTATACTACAACTAACAAACAACCGGGACAGTAATCTAACTTTAGCACGCATGGGGCAAACTTCCTGTGATCCGAAATCCATCCTTTCACAGTCCATCAGCAATTCTTTGAAGCAAATATTTATGTTGTATCAGCAATTCTCTATTTTAGTCTTCCAGAATCTCAGGAGGATTCTACTTTCTTCCTCAGCCAAGCTCAGGAAACCTACCGGAGCCCACAGTACATATAATCATATTTTCAATGCCCTCCTAATCTACAAAAAGCAGATTTGTTTTGGCAAAGCATACAGTTAAAGAGATTCTCTGTCTTCCCCCACTTCCCTATCAAGTATCACTCACACATTTACAACATACTAGGTAAAAATTGAACTAGTTTTTTCTTGGAGAAATTGCTTCAAGTTTCTCCAGTTAAAGTTTACTGTCTATTCCCAGGCATCTGCACACATTTTTACTTCCTTGTGTCCCTTACCCTCATTTTCCTGCTGTCTTTCTTCTACATACTCATTTCAGGCAGAATGCTACAGTATTACAGAGATGAAGATGGTGAGCTGCAGGACTCTGGTGTGCTGCTGTGAGCAAACAGCACGCAAGTAGCAAGCCTGGGGTAAGTTTGGACTAATTTCAGCCTGTCCTAATCTATCTCAGCTGACAGTAATAAAAGGAAACCAAAAAAATCATCAAAATATATGAAAGCCCTAGATACCAGTTCTTCTTTGTAATTGTGTAGCAGATGAACAGGTTCTTTGTGATGTTTCCAAGATTAGCTTTAGAGCCCTGTACTACTTGTGTGGTAGGACTGGGAAAGTGGCTTTAAGAGATTCACAACCGTTGATGATAAGTCCCTGCATCCTAAACATGTTTCTGGGCACAGGCTAAACAAAAAAAATCTATGAAGTGTGCTGAGAAAAAGTTTTGTTTCAGGAGACAGAAACAAAAAGCTGGAATAGACAGTTATTTTGGGCCTGACTAACAAAGCATTTGAGAATATAAATGCGTGAAGGTGTTTTGAATGAGATCATGAGAGACAGAGCCCATGATTCTGAGGAAAATTAGAAGTGAGAGAAGCTGAACAGCAACAAGAGAGCTATAGGTCAAACTCACAGATGCATTAAATGAAGTGCAATGCTAACAAACACAGGAGAAAAACATCAGCATGTAATGCCAGAATCAGGGGTTGCAGTGTGAAATGGATTAGCAAAAAGACACAAACAGCAATAAGAAACATAAAAACCAAGACCTAGAAAAATGCAAGTCCAGGACTTCCCCAATAAGGCAAATAACAAATGCAAAAACCCCAAACACGTTCAATACCTGTTTTGCTTAATCATCAAAGAAGACTAAGAGATCAGATATTAAGCATAAATGGTAATAAGAGAAAACAGAATAGAGTTTAAAAAAAAAAAAAACACACAAAACCCCAACATACACAATCATAAAGATATCTTACTGAAAAAGATATCTAATTATTCTTTTCCCCTTGATCCCGCAAGCTGACAAAACATATGCAAGAGAAAGTAACAGAAAAAACCCCACATTGAAGCAGCTTAGCGAATGCTTACAGTGCCTCTACCATCGAGCAGGGCTTTGATCCACTACGAACTCAAGAGCGGAATTGTCACTCAGGTTCTTTTACTCACCGCCTGCTTGGATCATATACTTCCCACTATTCATGACGAGTTTTACAGACAGCCAGCTGTATTCAGACTTCTTTCCACTACAGAATTCTACATTTTTACACCCTTTTGTTGACATATACATGCTGCTGTATCCTATTCTACCTCTTGACCAGTCAAGCGTGCCTTACACGCACCATTATTTGGTTTGTAATTCTCTCCTTTCCAATTGTTTGCATAAAGGACAGTCTTTCACTTTATATAGGACAGACAAATAGAGTGAGTACTCACAGAAATTTATTTTTAGAGAAAAAGTGCTGAAGTTACCACCTTTGCATTTCCCTAACCTCAAGGCTCCCTGAGAAATTTATATAGCTCATTCACTGTAGCATCTCCCTGCTACTGCGAGCTCTCTCATCAGACAGATAGAAAGGGAAATGAAGCAAATCAGAAATCAAATGTTGAGTGTTCACAGTCCTGTGCTCTCTCTTAATTATCCTTGGAAGCACAGCCTCACCTAATTACGAGATCCTTAGCACTCACAGCTGTATGGTACCACCTGACACAGGTGTGCAGCATCATTACAGAAACAAGATGAGAAACACGGGATTCTTGCACTGATATCTCTGTGACAGAGCATCTTCCAGAATTCCTGTGCTGATAAGCATTTGATGATACAGGTGGTTACATAAATAGGCAGATAGACCATGCTAGATAAGGAGAGATGTGACACATACTGACAAACACATTTTGGGGTACAAGTCTTACAGCACTGTCAGCAGAAATTCCAAGGCAAAATGGTATTTTATTAAGGTAAATCACAAAGCATGGAGCAAGGCTAAGCAAAGTTATCAATCCTTTTCATCTCATAAAAAATAAAAAAAGACCGCTGCATACAGTTTAAAGAAAGGCCAGACTAGTACAAACCTTAGCCATGGAATTCTCACTAAAACTGCTGCTTTTACAAAAGGCTCTTCTCTTTCCTACTGGCAGGCAACAAAACATCTGTCTGTGTTCAAAACTCCTCAAACTAAAAGCACAGTAACAGATTCAAAACCACAAGTATGCCATAAAGCTATAAATCCAAAAGCTGCAGTATAATTTGGCTAAGAGTGAGGTTTTCTTCTTGACTATAATCAAAGCTCTTTAGGTCCGTGCCCTTTATGATTTACCAATAAACAGGCAAGATATATTTGTAGTTGCATGTCAATCTCAATCCGAGGGAAGGACCTTCTTTACCTGCAGTAAACTGTATCATGGAATTTGCTATGTTATCTCTAATTTACCCCAGGATAGCACAGGATCCTTGTAGCAGAAAGTCTTCCAGGGATTCACAGCTTCTGGGTGCAACTCCTTAGCTTAACACCACTGAACATCATTGTCTTCAGCCACCAGCCTGGTGATCTTTTAAGGCAGCAGGACGCTGGCAAGGCCTTAGCACTCAGAACATCTGTAGCACTCCAGGAAACTTAGGTATTGACAGTCTTCCTTTACGCTTCTCACCATCCCCTTTAGAAAAGAGTTAAAAGTTGACAATAAGCATGTGTATGCAGTTAGCCTAGTGTATGCCTGCTTGATATAGAGCATTTACTGAAATCTCTTCATAAAACTAATCTAATCTAACAGTAGGTCATTAAAGTATGCTAAGATCTCATTCAGTCTGAAAATTCAAGATCTGAAAACTGATTTTCCATTACAGAAGTTGTATTTACAAACTGTGTTTATAGATTAATTCTAATCTGGGTTTTCTGCTCCCAATCTACTCTGAGAACATTAACCTTCCCAGCTAAATTCTACTATTTATGGGTAGGATATTGCACTTAATTCACAGCGAGTCCTTTGCAAAATTAGCAATCTTAGTTCTTGCAAGATGGAATATATTTTATAAAAACATTTCATCATCAAAAGGGTTAAATATTTTAAAAATTCTACCATTCAAATGGTTGAAGAAACATACTTGAGCAGCTGCCTAGAAACATCCTTTCTTGAGAAGGGATGCATTTTTGAATGCGTCAGTGAAAATGTGCTTAGACTGGATTCAATCTATATGAAAAATCACGTTATGTATACAGCTTTTTTAATAAGCTCATCATGTGTCCACTGAGGAAGGCTGTACTACATACACATATGCTGGCTCACTTGGATGAAAGCCAGATTTTCGAAGAGATCAGCTGCCATGTAGAGATCATAGCAGGTTGACATATTTTTCAAGAGACCACAGCACACAAAGTACTCCCTGTGCTCCTCCTAAAGAGAGGAGCTTCTTGGAAAAATCTAGCCCTAAGGGAAGGGAGGGGGTGGAGGGTTTGAGCCTTTTTCCTTATGCTCTGAAAATGTAATGTAATGCACAGGGATAGGCTACACACAAAAAAGAATTTCTTTTTATTAGTCCTATTAGTATATATGATAGCTTTCTGTAAAAGAGAGAGTAACCTCCAAGCATAAAAATGGGTATACGAATATTGAGTTGTTTATGTACATACATTATTTCTGCATGCTTTTCAATTAAAATTTTAGTTATGATTTGTACCGCTTAGTTATAAACTCAATTTATTTATTTACCAAAGTAAAGGCAGCGTAGAAAGTAACAGTTATATATTGCTAGGCTAGATAGTCAAGGAGAAGGTTTGAGTTCCAGAAAACATAATGAAGAACTAAATTCAGTACTCCATACACAACTGCCTCAAGGTTAGGAAGAGGACAGGAGCAGCTGGACTAATTAGTACTACGGTTATGGATCAGCATAGGAGGGGCTGTAAATCATAGATGATGGAATCCCCCCCTTCCATGCTAGAAGGAAGAAAAAGCCTCACTACAGTCAAGGAAATGTCTAGCTAAAAAGAGTAGTATTAGAATCATAGAATCATTAAGGTTGGAAGAGACCTCTAAGATCATCAAGTCCAACCGTCAACCCAACACCACCATGCCCACTAAACCATGTCCCTAAGTGCCTCATCTACTCGTCTTTTAAATACCTCCAGGGATGGTGACTCAACCACTTCCCTGGGCAGCCTGTTCCAATGTTTCACCACTCTTCCAGTAAAGAAATTTTTCCTCACATCCAATCTAAACCTCCCCTGGCACAACTTGAGGCCATTTCCTCTCATCCTATCGCTAGTTACCTGGGAGAAGAGACCAACACCCACCTCGCTACAACCTCCTTTCAGGGAGTTGTAGAGAGCGATGAGGTCTCCCCTCAGCCTCCTTTTCTCCAGGCTAAACAACCCCAGTTCCCTCAGCCGCTCCTCAGAAGACCTGCTCTCCAGACCCCTCACGAGCCTCATTGCCCTTCTCTGGACACGCTCCAGCACCTCAACGTCCTTCTTGTAGTGAGGGGCCCAAAACTGAACACAGTATTCAAGGTGTGGCCTCACCAGTGAACGAGAGTTGAAGGAAGCAGGGCTAAATGAGCTGTCACTCCAGTTAAGGCAAGTAGTAACTAGCCCTACGACTACATTTAGAGTTAGCTTTCAGGGAAGTAGAGAAGCAGGAATGAGATGAATGCTGCAGGTTGAGAGCCTTCAGGGTGACGTGAGGACTGAGGGACAGAGGTATAAACATGCTGCCACTGGCTGTAAGGTACGTCAAATCCCACTGCATTGCTGAAAGATGGGATTTAGGTGAGCAAAATAAACCTACAATTATTATTGGATTAATCCTCTATTTGGGACAAAAATTACTTGGCTGGCTACCTAGAGATTCAGGTTGGTAACACTGGGCTAGGTTTATTACTTGGAATAAGGCTCAGACCAAACTATGAACAGCGATCAGGAAAGCAAGGGCTAAAGACCTAAGATGATGATTGATGCTAGCAATGATAAATGAGAAAAAAACTATCTTTGTATAGGAATTTGGAGTATGTTTAATCTAGACTCATTGCTGCAGCTGGACATCTTCCAGAGAACAATATTCCAAAATGTAACTCTAATCCCATTTCCAACCTGACTAAGAGATATAGCTTTCTTCCATCTGATACATTTATGGTGAAAGCACAAGTTAATGATTTATAATTTAAATGGAAAGTACGAGTCATATGGCTAAGGATATATTCAGGGATGAGGGGAAAATAATCTTTAGCACTAGATCTTTAAAAGAGTTTCTAGCATGGGAAGACAAATAACAGCCCAACAGTTGTGGCTTAGACTGTAGTTAGGGACTGCTCAAGAAAGGAGAGCCTATGAAGCTGAAGTGGGCGTTAGATCACTAGAGACAAGCGAGACCACAGGTAAAAGGATGATAAAAATGTATTAACAAGGTTAGAAGCTATACCGGACATATGACTTACACCTGCCCCATTTTAGCCCTGTAGGTCTTCAAAAATCCAGCACGCATTTTACCCTCTCCCAAATCCTGCAAACCAGACTGTATCTTCCCCTCCTGTCCATAGCACTCACCTCAGCCCTATGAGCCCTTCAAGAGTCAGCACTACCTTCAGTTCCGCAGATGCTCCCAAAACGAGAGTTGAAGGAAGCAGGGCTAAATGAGCTGTCACTCCAGTTAAGGCAAGTACTAACTAGCCCTACGACTACATTTAGAGTTAGCTTTCAGGGAAGTAGAGAAGCAGGAATGAGATGAATGCTGCGGGTTGAGAGCCTTCAGGGTGATGTGAGGACTGAGGGACAGAGGTATAAACATGCTGCCACTGGCTGTAAGGTACGTCAAATCCCACTGCATTGCTGAAAGATGGGATTTAGGTTAAGGATAGCACTTGAAAAAGGAGAGCATATGCAGCTGAGTGATAGATCTTGACATGCCCACACGGCTAAAACAAGAGCTTGAAGAAACAGAAAGGAATGTAATGTCACTCCTTCTAAAGCAGGTATGAGACTCATGGGTACAGCTTAGGCTGTGACTGGTCAGGGAAAGAGAAACTCTAGAGGTGAAACAAGTCATGGATTGTGAACAACTCAAAATGAAGACATATAGAAGAAACCGTAAAGGAGTTACTATTCCTGCTAAAGCAGGTACAGAGCCTCTGGCAACAATCCAGAGGAGAGGTTAGGCTGGTTTAAAGCTGGGAATGGATAGTTGGAAAGCTGAAATTAATGGTGACTCTTGAAAAGCTCACAGGGATAAAATGAGGGCTTGAGGAAGCAGAGGGAATTGAGCTACCACTCTTTTTAAGACAGATACCAGTTTATGCTAAGGATAAGATTGGATTTAGAGTAGGACTAAATCTTGCAAAATGAGAGCCCACGCTTCTCGAGTGCTAAGCAAGGCGTAGGCCTGGTTCAGTTAGTATTTGTCCAACAGCACAGGCTCTGCCTTCTCAAAGAACAACTAGACTAGGTAAGGTCTAAAGGCCTGGCAGAAACATCTGCCATAGAAGACACAAACTTCAGATTCAAGTAATGCTGTACACGAATATCACAAAAATATATCAGTGTTTCAGAAAGCAAGTAATCATCAATAGTCTTCAATAAAGTGTTCTTGTTTTTACCATTTAACAAATGTCTTAATACACCTTACGTAGTGTAGATGGTAGAAAAAACATTGGCTTCAGTTTTCAAGTACCACCTCTCTAATTTGAAAGCATCTCTTGAAAGGCAGACTTTGTGAGATTGAAATAGTTACAGACTTGTGCTAAGAAGGAAGAAGGGCAAGTTTTGCCTTAGAAGGGAGAAAACTCAACTCCATCCTTTCCTGCAACAGCTTTGAACAGTTTTTCCTTTTAGGCAGACGACACTGCCAAAAGATGGCTGGCATTAAGATGTGCAGATGGTTATACAATACATGAGAATTGCCTGAAATCTCAGGATTCTGCGAAATCATGAAGATGACTGATGAGTGCATTTGTTCGGGTAGAGATGAAGAGTAAATTAGCTTTAATTTGGCTAAAATCAGGTTAATGGTTATGGTTACATCCCTCATGATTTAGTAAAGTTAACAGTAAGAAAACATACTATAAAGACCCAGCTGTTCTCTGAAAATACACTATAGACCTTTTTGTGCTTCCTAATGAGAAAAAAAAAATTAAATCACAGCATTTGTAGCACCTTACATCTCAGCAAGAAAATTTCTATTATTATTATTAGTGGGAAAAAGTAGGAGGTAAAGAATCTCCTTAAAAAGTGCACATTAAGAAGTCTTTCAGAATCCATTAGATTTCCACATACAGAAGCAGATATACAGATGACAATTCCCATTCTAAAGTTTTGCTCTTTTATCTGACCCCACATGAGGATATTACAGTATTGTAATGTTTTAGTCTTTTCTCTTGGCATTTACAGCTCTTCTGATGATCTACCCACCTTCTCCTCCCCAAGCCTCTAAGTACCAGTGCTCACATTGGTTAATAATCCAGTCTACTGGAATGTAGTTATATACATCTCACTGTTTTTAATTTCATAATACAGTTTCTTTCATACTTCCAATGCTCTTAGATTTACAGTACTTCCTCTGCATTGTTCTTACTGATTTTATTCAGAGTTGATGCTCAGCATCTTTCAAAACATAATCTTATTTTATAGACATAGGCTCTAATACTTCCTTAGGGCTTGTCTGGTTATTGCTGTGTCTCCAAGGATTCTTTAGTTGAGATGAATATACTTCCTTCAGTATTAGGTCTCATGCCCACGTTTTGATTACGGGTATCACAGTTCTGCACACACAGTGCTCAAAAAGTCAATGATGTGGCACCACTGAATCTCTCCTGCAGTAGCTGTGATCAGTAGCTAGGACGGATGTAGCTGTGACGATAACTGAAGGAGAAGCAGCTTGTCACCCCCTTCATCCCGTGATACAGAAAAACTGCTGAATCTGCTGAACTGGACACGAATGGGAATCAGCCCTTCAGCACCTCCTGAAGGACACAACAAGTCTTACAGTTGAACTATACTTCCAGTTATCTTAGCTGTGCCCAAAGTAGATCTTACCCCAGGTAGCCCAGCCTCTTGAGTTCAGGTCGTTCTGAGTTTAGGAACCTCT
This sequence comes from Aptenodytes patagonicus, assembly GCF_965638725.1. Classification (NCBI taxonomy): domain Eukaryota; kingdom Metazoa; phylum Chordata; class Aves; order Sphenisciformes; family Spheniscidae; genus Aptenodytes; species Aptenodytes patagonicus. Next base: position 10,322,172 of record NC_134955.1, read on the forward strand.
CCCACTTTTGCAAATACAACCTTTTTCAAAACAGCTAGAGTACCATTTTTCCTAACCTCTATTCATTAAGCTGGTTTGGACTGCTCTGGGAGATATCAGAGATGGCTTTCAAAGAATAAATTCCAATGTTAAGGGAAGGATTGTGCAGACTTGAGATGGAGAAGCACACTTTTGGGAACAAGAACTACATTGCATAATCTTGCTACCAAGTATTCTTTCAGGTAAGTCTGCAACATCATCTGGCTGGGAAAAGAGAAGTCTGTACACTATTCAAAGAAAGTGAGATATATTGGCATTGTTATGCTCACAACATAACTATAAGTAACCTGTTTTATGACTGTCCATAGGCAAGCATAAAATGCATGAGTAAGTCTGGAAATCTTACAAAATGCGATCAACGAAAGACAAAATACTGTATCTAAATTCAACTCTGTAAAAGCCACCCATTTCCTGAGGCTGTGCAAAGGTATTATGAACGATACAAAGAATGCTAGAAACTATAAAAAAGGGAGGAAAAAGATATTTGAAATGGCTTCGTGTGCAACCATGCACCCTTATTAAAATTTTTTTTCCATGACATAAACGAATATTGTCACACTTAAGGTCTTCAGTTTAAAACAAACAAACAAACAAAAAATTGCAAACTGCACAATATTTACTATGTTGCCTTAGATCTACAAGGTATATCAAAAAGACACAAATTCCACAAGGAAATTAAGTTAACATGGAGAGCTGAGAGGAACAGGAAGCATGATATATACTGAACTGAATCCTCACTAGTATTTGCTAAAGTAAAACAAGATGTATTGGAAGAGGCCTACCTGTTATGTTTTACTTCTTCCCCTGACAAAAATAATGAAGGTGTTATTCTGTGCACTTATGGAATGATAAAGGATTGGTCTGGCTGGTGTTTTAGAATATTTAATCCCTTTACATCAGCAAAGGGATTCATTGGCAAAGAAAGCAGGCAGCAGAGTGAATGCTGTAATCTTTTTCTTTAAAAACGCAGTTGGCACAGAAATTGTCCATTTTACTCAGGAGGATGCAATTACATTTCAGTTTTCATGTAAAGCTGGCTTTGTGAAATTGAAAAGCCTGTGTATGAACAGAAACATAACAGCAGGGAAAAAACAAAGACTATAGCTGGTTATGGATCATTTCTCCTTCTCCACATGGTTTGAGGGAAAAATAGCTGGATGCACTGGGTGAAGCCAATCTGCAGTAAGCAAGCTCGTGTCAGCGCTGCTGACCTAATGGCAACAAGGAGTCTAGGATTGAAGAGTTCAGACTCCTGGGGAAAGCAGATAATCAACCCCACATGTCTTTAAGTAAAGATTTTATGAGCTGCACAAGAGAAAAAAAACAACAACAAAAAAGATAGAGAAAGGGGAAGTCATCTTAAGTCTCAAGGGAGGAAGAAGAATCTTGCTAGTCAACCCAAAGGCAGCAGCTGGGACTAGAATAGGGAAGCCCCACTCATCCCTTACTCTGAGCCTTTGAGAGACTGCAACACAAATTGCCAGGAATGCTTTAACTGAACAAGTTTCTGTAAGGAAATGCCAATCTGTTTGTTTGGTTTAGGAATGTTAATAAGAAAAATAAACTTTCTGAGAGACCAGGGAAGGAAAAAAAAAAAAAAAAAAAGTAGGTCTTTCTTCCTTCCTCTCAGCTGGATATAGCAAAACTAGCTGTGAGGAAACTCATGTAGAAGGAGGTATCAGGCATTTGATTCAGGGTGCTCTCTTCCCAAGATGTGTTCCAACTGCCAGTGTCTTTGGCTAAATGAAGACAGTCCCATTTTTATTAGTAAAAACGAAAAAAAAACCCAAAACACTCTGAAAAAAACATGTTTTCTGCCCACACTGGAACAGAAGTTATCATGAAATTCCTCAAAATTTCAAAAAATTGTAAAGACATTTCTCATCCAACTCTGCTTGTACCATAATGAACAGAAGGAAAGTTTGGATTCAGATACAAACTATAAATACAACTTTCAGGTCAGAAACTGTCAGCTTAAGAAGTTACACTCCTATTATGTAAGGCTACAGTAAGTTAATTAACATTCATTAAGCAATGTTAGTTCCCAACGTGAGAAGCAGCAAATCGAGCCAGAAGCCCCTGTTTCTACATTCAAACAAATACAGTTTATGCTGAGACATAACTGAATGCAAATCTTGACCTGTTAATTATTGAGGTCTTTACCGTATGGTTTCAGATACTTTGATCAATTGTTAAAGAACTCCTGTGACAGACAGATGTGCACTTGGAAAAAACATGGTGCTCACATTTTGTCAGAATTTCTCCTTGTTTTATGAGTATCAAGTTGTTGGACAGAAGAAAAGTTCAAAGATCCTTTTGATGAATATCTTAAAAATGTCTAGTTGCTATCAATAATAAGATTAAATTTCCGTACCCTTGATATTTGGCATGTCTGCCAAGAAAAAGCAAAGTCATTACCAATAACCTGTGTTAAATAAAGTAGAGAAATTTAAGTCACCTTTGACAGTTCAGTGAGGAGAACTACCAATAAAAAAATCTATCACACATTCCTTAGTTTGCTCACATTTGTACTGTGATAAAGTATACACTGAAAAGTAGGCATATCTGTCTGGTTTAACAATTTTGTATTTTTGAAGTAAAACCAAAAGAGAAAGTGTGATAAGTTAAGAACGTCCACTGTGTGATTCACAAGGAGGAACTGTAAAGATTTCATCTCCTAATCCTTTGGTTCAATGCAACAGGGCAGTACTTAAGTGAATCCCCTAATTATCCATGCTTACTGTACACCAGGACCGTTCAAAGTTGATGTGAATGAAATAAATTTGTTTCTGAGGGGAGTGAAATATGCTCCAGCTACCCACTAAATGCTCTCCAACCCCAGTGGGAGTTTGAAACCTTGAGTGGTTCATTGGTCAGCTTTGAACTGCATTTACAAATGGAAACCTGTGGTCCAGAGGAGTAGATGAGATCCATCTTGAACTAAAATCCCCAGACCACACACAGACAAACAAATCTCAGAACCAACGGCTGCGATCTACTGAAATGTTCCTATTGCACCAAATAACATCAAATACAGGCACCCATACAGATTACTTTGCTTTTACCCGGTTTTATGAGCAAGGGCTGTTATACAGTGTAAAGATAGTCACCATAGTCTTCACAATGAATTCGGTGGGAATTGCACTGGATGTTAAATGGTCTGAGATGGGCTGCTTTTGAAACAATTAAGACAAGCTTTTATGTTTTGTCTAAGCTTAATATATATTCAACAGCAACTGCAAAGGTATGCTTATTTACTCAAGAAAAAATATTTTAAATCAAAATAAATTTTTCTGAACTAAACCACTTCTAAGACATCAAGACAAAATGCTTTTGTATGATTTGCATTAAAGACAAAAATGCATTGCTCACTTGAATGTCTTCCTTATCCAGTTAGATAGCCTTCTACTGCATAGAAAAAATGCATTTTCTTTACTATTTGTTGATTGTATTTTGTCCCACTTTTCTATGTAATCATAGTCATCTTTATTTAAAGAAGCCAGAAAACCTAATAAACTTTTCCACAGTCAAAAGATCATTCTCTTTCTTTAGAAAAGCTTATAAGAACTCCTATTTCTTTTAGCATTTGCTCACAGATCATGCTTACAAAACATTGTTTTCTAAGACATTTTTTTTGTTTCTCTTTTCTGAAGACTCTTCAGCTTGTCTATATCTGAAATTGCAGTATCCAAAACTTGCATTAGATGAAGCCTCAGCAGTTTCAAATCAGGATAATTATGTCCCTTGTCTTCCATGTAATATTCCTGATCATACGCTGCAGAATCACATTTGCCTCTTTCTGCAATAGCTTCACATTGTCGACTCACTCTGTTTGGTTTTCCCTGTGACCCTAAGTTTGTTTTCCAAGTCCTGCTCTAGTCAGTTATTCCAAACAGCACAAGTACAGGGTGGGTAATGCATTCTTCACCTTCCACTTTCTAATATGGGGGAAAGGGGCCACCTACTTTCACACATAATACATGGGGACAGGCACATGCCTCAACAAAACTCAAAATAGCTCAGTTACCGACCGAGGAGCTTGCTGGAGTCAGCCCACTCCAAGTACCACTGCAGAGACAGTCCAGGGGAATGTTGGGACCAGCACAATATTTAACATTTTCCCCATTTCCTCCAGACTGAAAGGTGGACTCCATCATCCACCTGGAATACCATTTAGAATCCTCTCCCAAAGACAGACACTCTTTCAGGAAGTTAAAATCAAAAGACATAGTAGACAAAATGACAGGACCTCAGTATAACAGCATCCCGCTTAGATCTCATTCTGAAGAGGCAAGACCAGGAGTCAATTCTTTGCAGAAAAGATTTTTGCCCACAGGTTCTGGCTCGCAGAACAACTTAACAGCCCACCTACAGACAGCCTGTGCCCCCCGCTTTGCTAAAGCAACCTTAACCCTTCTGGCTGAAAAGATATTACTCTGTTGAAAAGAACTGAAAATTCACAGTGCCTAAAGAAGAATGAACATGGCTCTTAAAGCTAACGGTAGCTGACATAGGATGGGGAACATTTCTGTGACAGCTTCGCTATTTAATAAGAAAAGTACTGAACAATGAATCTCAAATTATTTCCTATGTAGTGGCCTACTGTGGATTTTTCTTCCTGGAGAAATTCATAGCAAGAGAAAACCCTTCTCACACAGCAAACTCAGGTGTTTACCACCCTTTGTTTCTTAGCAAACAAGACGTTTTCCATACACTGATCATTTGTAAGAGTTCATTTTTAACATAAACTCTGGTATAATATGAAAGTTCAACTGCTACCAATTGCCAGTCTTCTCTAGATTTAGGCAACAACATATTTTGGGAGTATGACTCAAAAAAGCATTCACATGAGCAAGTAAAGCAGGTGGCCAGGACCTACCACATAGCATCAGCTTCATCAGAACATCCTCAGAGAAGGAAAAATAGCTCTTAACTGTTTGGGGAGATGATCAGAGGGTGGATGAAAAACTGTTCTAAGGTATAGGTTGTAATTATTACAACCAATAAAGCAAACTGCAAAGTCTACTGCCTCAGCATCACAGAGAGAGAAATAAAAAAACCCCACTACTCTTCTGATCAAAGTGTTTACCCCTGTGTTGCCAGGAAGCCTCGAAGAAACTCATTTACACATGGGCCCTCAGTCATAACTTTAAGTTATGCCTGCACCAAAGAAACAGCTTACCTGTTTTTCCCTCAGAAGTATCTCATACAGCAGCACAGCTCATTTTTTCACCTGATGTTTCAACTGCAATAGAAGAAAGAAGTTGTTTCTTAGTCTGTTGGGGAGATGTCCAAGCTACCCATAAAACTCTTGCTGTCTTACGCAGATTTATGCCAAGCACTGGGTCCTGTGATTCGCACAGGAACAGAAGGCCAGCAGCCATTGCACTGGGGTACCGCAAGTTACACTGTGGCCGAAACGTCATGTTCAGCTGGGATTCCCTAATCTCCTTCTTCAAGGGAATTAAGCAAAACAGAAGAGGATATTGAACAATGTTATTTCTGTCATTTGTTTGCTTAGCAACAAGGCTTTGACCGAGTTAGCTGCTATAAAAGCTCGGTAGTTTCTGGATAAAGTTCTTCATCTTTAGCCAGAGGATCCTACCATCTTTACTCAAACAAGCAGTCCAGGAGCACTACTGTAGGCAGTCCTGATTCAGAGTGATACTTGGGAAGCATCTAAATTTAGGGACATGGATTGTCCCATTTAATTAAAACCAGAAGTATTCTGGTGCTTGAAGCAATGTACATGCATGTGCTTCAACCCTGATTTGAATTCATGCTTGTGGGAAAAGGGATTACACACCCAAACTCTGCCTTGAGCCCAGAACAACAATGGACGTGACAAATGCTCCAGAGGTATTACAAAAAGAGTCAAGCCAAGGAAACTTCCAAAAAGAAGAAAACTGGATGCGTAAGACAAAACTTTTCCTAAAAAACAACGTAAGGTCAAATGAAAAGTGAAAAGAGGTTTTTAAGTCACTACACTTCCACGCACACCGTCAGCTCATGGGCCACACACACTTTGAAAACATTCGTTGACTACCTAGGAGAAAGGAAAAGTTTAACAACATACTGTCCCCTACTAGAGATGGTCGCAATTTAATAACCAGCATGCTTAAGTTATACACATGGGGAGAGCAGTAGTGTGTTCTCCACCCTGACCTAGGGACTGTTGCACGTTCAGGAGTCAGTGAGCCACCTAACAATTAACCAGAGCATGCCCAGGCTGGTGCTGTGCAGCACGATGCTGCACATACAGTGTGTCCGTCAGGCTGTGCAATGCTCACAGCTGCTCAGCCGCAGGACAGGCTCAGCCAGCTCACCGCAGCAGAGGAGCTGTGGGCAGCTCTCCCTCGGCACCGGCAACTGTGCCACCCACCTGGCCCTGCCTGTATCTGGCAGCACAGCAACAGGTTCTCATGCGAGTGTCCTTTAAGAATAGAGTTGTTTTCTTGTAAGGAAATTCTATAATAGCTCAGATGACCAAAAGGGAGAGCTTCTCTCCATGGACAGGAGCTGCTCTGCCCTGAGCAGCGCACCATAGGAAAATCCATCCAGGCTCCATCCATTGCGGCACAGAGAGATGTAAGACTTGCTATCTATATCCCTCTTCTTATTCTGTCTTATTAAAGCGGTTATCTTATCAAGCCATTTGTTGTTGGGCATTTCTTACTGAGATCCAGAAAGAGCCCTGCACCATCTCACTCCCTCCTCACCCCGGTGCAGAACATCTTCCTTTCTGAAACACGCATACACACCGATTTCTGTCCTCAGTGTTGTCAGAGCCGTGGCCAACACCATTACCCTTAGAACAGTTAAGAGTGGTTCTCAAGAAGATAAGATGTTTGCTTGCATTACATACTATCTATATTGTGGCCAAAAGCCATGTCACTGTTCTGCTTTATATTGCTCTTTTATTATGAAAGAAGAATATTGAGTAACCTTTTCAAGAAACCAGTCGATTGTCCCTTACCTCCAACGTAAGGGCCTGATCCCAAAGGTCCAACATGCCTGTTGGGACACCATACATCTAACAACATTACTACTGTGTTCACATTTTCTCCAAAATTTAGTTAGCATATAAAAATAATAGGTACAAGTGTTAGACAGGTATTTACTGCCAGAACCCAAATTCATAACTTCCTCTCTCCTTCTTCTTCCAGATTTTCCTCTTTTAGGTATGTCCAAAAGAATATAGAAAGAAAGCAGCAAATGCATGTTAAAAAAATTAAGAACTCCAACGAGACTGAAAATAAATCATCATGAAGTTTTCCTGTTTAAAATAAAGCGACGGGAACAACTTTGAGCAAGAAAATTCTGCTCTTCAACAGACATGAAGAGGAATGGATCAACACTTGCCCTCTCTATGCATGTACTTTCTTCACCAGAGATGACATCGGTCCACGCCTGCTCACGACCGTAGTAGCTAGAGACCATGGATCTGAAACAGAATGTGCCAAATGAAGCCACCAGGACTTTTCAGATTCTTGTAATACAAAAGTTGAACTTTCTGTCCAAATGAATACTCAAAACCACACTAATATTAATTAATTTATTCCACTATTTCAGTTACTGTTTCTACACTTCCTCCTTCAAGAATATCTGGCAGAAAGCATATTCTTGATGCAATTAATTGACTATATTTAACCACTACTGCCTTCTGGATGGACTCTAGCTTATCTGATTGTATGTTATAGAGCACATAACCAGAACTAAAGGTAGATCTAAAAGGAATAATACTTTTCATCAATCCACAAGGGGACTTGTGGATTTATTTCACTTGCAAGCAGATCCCATCTGATCTATCACTTAATTAAAAATGTTTTCTAAATTTAACTACCTTTCAAAGAAGTCCATGACTACAGAAACACTAGTGACAGCTATAATTTACAAAGCATTAAATTACCAGAAATCAAAAAAGGCTTTCTTTTGGGTGTTTTTTTTTTCTTGTTTAGTTGAAGGTTCTGTAACCTTTTAAGATTCAAAGATAAGGGACTACATCCTCCTCACTGAAAGCTACTTTCTTAGCATTCTCTTACAAATTCATCAAGCTATAAGCCATAAACCCACAAAACATTTTTACTCCTTCTTTTGGTTAGGAAATAGTAACATGTAGCTGTAAGCAGCCGAGTGGAAATACATTAGCAGAGCTCTCCTGCAGTCCACATTATGATTGAGCTCTTACATATTTACTCGTATGAACTGTACCACTGAGTGAGACCATCAATAAGAGTTAATTATATAAAGGTCCTACTAGACAGTATGATACCAATTTTGAGACTCATTTTTGTCCCAAATGATTCTGCTTCTTGAACTAGGAAAAAAAAATGCTTTAGAGATAATAACATTTACTTTATTCAGTGGCTTTAAAGTTTGCTAAGCCTGGTTCAGGTTTTATATACGGTCCTGAATACTAGCTAGACTCCTATCATTTTTATTTTTTTCTGGACAAGCTATTTTCAGTGACATTTATCACATCATCATTCCACCTTGCACAAAATGGTCTCTATTTTTTATGCATTTACAAATACCCAAATGATATAAAGATTTTTTTGTTATTTGTTGACTGTAGATGCATAAAGTACAGGACCAACTCCTATTTTGTTATTGTCTGGGTCCCATTAGCATGTTAATATAAATAACAGACTTCATGGATATATCTGGAAGGAGTAAGACACTCAATTTTCAGGAGATTCTTTTCTGATATCAGGTTTTCATCTTCCTTAAGGACTTGGATGCTTCAGCACATGAGGGAGGATACTAGGAACAGTGCCTCAGAAAAGAACAGTGTGATGGTTGTCCAGCTTAATGTAGGAGCGCTCTTTTCAGCATATTTCCTTTTTCTAAACAACAGTCCACCAAGCAATGTAAAAGTCTACACTTTTGCTCTTTATCCGAGAATAACTCTAGCTATTAGAGAGCAATTGTGCCTCCAACCTAGCTACAGTTATAGTGCAGTTTAGGGAACACATTTTAGCAGTAAAAGAAAGACATCACAAGTGATGATTTGGTTATTGGACCATCCTTTACTTGCAAGGTAAAACTAAAGTGTTCATTTGATTGTTTATGTCTGAGATATCAATTTCCTTCTTTCACACCATGCCTTCATGTGTATTTGTAAAATTAAAACTTCAGTAATAAAAGCAGCATCAACTAACAGGCAAACATTAAGGGAAAGTGTCATAAATAATACTCGACAGAACAGGACAAAAAACACCAGACCTTAGAAGTCAGAAAAGATGGCTTCATACTCAGCGTGCTGACTCCATCAGCTTTCATTGGACTCTCTTCAACACCCAGGTCCAGGGTCAAACTCTGATTTATAGTTGCATAGATATACACAGAACTGCAGCTAGAAAGGAGCTCAGTGTAGCATGCCAGCTATGGCTCCCCTTGGTAGCAGGAAGGTCCTTCGATGGTTCTTCCTATGTTTATTCGCAAGATCAGAGAGCTGGCATCGAGGGATGGAAAGCTAGACAAAATAGCAGCATCCAAAAGGGAGATAAAAACCACTGACTGCGGAGACAGGACTTTAAATCCACATGAGCAGTCAATAACAAAAACCACAGACCACAGACATGGGAATTCAACAATTCTCCTCAAGCTCAATTCACTCTCAAGACTGAATTATTCAGTAAACTTTTTTTCCCCCAGTAGCGTTCACAAAAGCCGTCAGGGAAGAGATTGTCAAATTACAATTAAACTCAAATCAGAAGAGAAGACGTGTTTTCCTCCCTCTTTCTCTAGTTTTGAGGAAGCTTTCTTAAGATAGATGAAAATAGCAGATGACAAGCTACAGCACCCAGTCTCCTCTCTATTAACAATGTGAGGGGTATGAAGATCAAGAAAAAAATGTTTATCTGCTATAAAGAAGTCATGAAAGTGATCCATCATCTGAAATAGCTTGTATTCATGTTACACTGTTTACAGTCTTCTGGGCAGTATCTTTTACTTTGAGCTTGCATCTCTTCCTCTTCCCTAGGCAGTAAAGCTTTGGCCGATGGCAACATGGGAAAAAACGCAACCAAACAAAAAAATCCCACTGATGAGCCACAGTAGACTTAAAGTAGCTGTCTTGCTTTTTCTCATAACCTTCATTCAAACAACTCATTCATTATCTACACCCCTTCAACTCACTTCATAAAATGTAGCTGAGCCCCAGCTGTATCAGGACATTGGCTGTCAGATGTATATTCCTAACCCTCTAACACAGCACGGCTTCTAGTGACACTTGATGATATCTAAGAGATTTTGACATTTTTTCTGCTCAATACAGGATAGACATTTTGCTCTTCCTTCAGGACCTGCTGTGAGAAAGTCACCTACCTACCATCATTCAGAGAACTCCGTAATGACATTTTTATAATTCTGGTGTACAAACAGCTTACAGGCCTCCTGCAGAGGAAAAAACAAAACTTTGTACTATCCAGTGTTTAACACTGTTTTTATGCATTATGTTTCAAAAATCCGAACAGATGCCAATAAATGACATGTGATTCCACATAAAAAGCCTTAAGATTTTCTAACTACCATAATGAAAATACACCACCATCCCTTCTCATGTTTTTTCATCACAGTATTTAATACTGATCTCAAAATCTTTAAATGCCTCCATATTGTTAGCTGCACCCAAGAACAGCTATCAAAGTTTTATAAGACATTCTCAAAAGGATATCACCTTTCCTTTAGTTAACGCTAACCTGTTTCCATGACCTCTAGCAGTCAATGATGAGTAAAAAGCCCAAATGGGACCATATCTATTTTCTAACTACCCTCCCCTTAAAAGTATTCCTAAAACCTTCTGTAAAGAATAACTAATGCATCTCAAGAATGAAGCTGCCCAGAAAAGCACCATCTCACAAAAACTCAGTAGTAGTTACCCATGTTCCTATTTCTTATATGTTCACCTAAGCATTTTCTAGTTTTCAGTAGCATAAAAAGATATATCCATTAAGAACAGAAGGTAAGGAGTATATACATATAAGAGGGAGAGTGAGGCAGAAAGTCTGGCACAGCCAATAACAGAGAGATTCGAAAGATCTATCAATCTTTGATCCTTCAGTGGCATTTCCCTTCTCCAGCCTGGACTTCAGGTGACTGCCTTTAGCACAATGGCATCCTTTAACCACAGCAATGTCCCCCCTGATCTCTGCCTTTCCTTCCTACTCTTTAATCACAGAGTTCACCCACTTTAGACTTTTGAAAAAAAAAAAACCAACAAAAACTTGTTTGTCATGTTGCATTTAGGAAGTTTACTGCTCTACATGTTTCCTTGATTTCCTGAAATACACATGGCCTCTTTCTTCCCTTTTGTTAAAAAAAGTATTAACATGATGAGCTATATCCACATATTTGAGACCAAATGTCATTCAAACAATTATAAATACTTGATACAAATGCTTGATAAGTTCTGGTTGCAGCACAGCCATAATAAAAATTCTGGTGCAAGTTGCCTTACTTTCTTCCAGAAGGGCATTCGTTTCATGAATGCCTTGGCTTTGAAGATTATTTCATTGCCAAGCAACCCTTGTGTTATTGGGGAAAAGCTTTATTTCAAGAAAAGAAAGAACTACGTGTCAATTGATGATGACAGAACTGTTGTAGGTCAAACAGCTAAACTTATTGTGACTCCATGTGTAGCAGGCTTGGGGATTTTTTTTCTAACTTCTGAGTACACTGTACTGTGTGAGGGCAGGTCTGAGCTAAACAGAAAAAAATAGACTTATGGTCAGTACAAGTTGTAACTCTCAAGATAAGGTTAACAGGAGTGTCCCACTGCATCATGTAATGCCCTTCTAGGACCAAGGTTAATTAGTACAGCATTCACTAGGGATCTCAAACATAACACGATCCCCTGAACGGGCAAAATTTGCAGCTGACACAAGAGTAAACTCATCATAACTAGGGATGCCTGCAAGAACAGAAACATGCAATCGATGACAACAAAATGGCAGATATAATCCAGTTTTCACAAACAACCACAGGAAGGAAAAGTCGCATTTGCTTTTAGACACAGCAGATTACATTTACTGCCGTTATCTCCAGAAAGAGACATGGGCATTTGCTTACGCAGTGCACTTAGTACTTGCTCAGAGCTTTTGAGAATAGATGCCTTTGTTTACTAGCAATGATGTCCAAACAATTTCATGGTCTTTCCTCCACCAGACTGAAAAATTTCCAACCCTCACCATCTGCATTACAAACATCTCAGCACCTTCAAATTGCTGCTATTTAAAAAATGGAGCAAGATATTTTAGTTATAGGAGAAAGATAAATTACCACTTCATCACCAGGCTGTCCAGAGTTCACTCTGCGGCAAGCTAGAATCCCAGGCTAGCAATGGGCTTGTGGTCCCACAGGATAAAAACCACACTCTAGTAAATGCATTGATATCACTTTGCAGTTGATATATTTGACTATCCTGGACAGAGTACAAGCTAAAAACAGCACAGCCATCTAGGTCAGGGCCAAATTACCAAAATATAGCCAAATAATCTGCCTAAATGAGTCACAATGCACAAATTGTACAGTAATTCAAAATCTGGTCACACATGATCCCTGGACTACTTGGAGTGTACTTCACTGATGTCTCTGTCAGTGATCTTTGATGGCTCCTCTTGTCTTTCCTCCTCTTTATTACGTAGTGCCAGCATTGGCCAGGACTTGATTTTGTGTGATAGATGAAAATGCTTCTACCCCCAGAGAGCTTACGTACGTACGTAAGTACGTATGAATAATTCACTAGCCCTCTTGCAGCTGTTTTTCCCAAAAAGGGATTCTGGTATCTCTGGTTCTACCAAGTTCTTTATATTTTATCCCTTCTTCACTGAAGTAGAGCAGCAGTACTGCTAAAGCCTGGTCCTTAGTTTCAGAGGAAGAGCTGTGATTGACAGTACCTCTTCAGAATTGTCTCTCTTCCCTCCCTCCCTGCATGCTTGGAGAAACAAGCCAATCACGTTGGTATTTCCAGCACCAAGATAAATATTTGTGCAGCATTTATTGAGAGTAGTAGGAAGTTTCCCCATGCTTAGATGTGAAAACATATACTTATGTCATAAAAATCTCTGGGCTTCAAAAATATGACCTCAACGACTATAACAGCTACATACCATTTTATTATCTATTAGTAATTCCTAATCAGAACAAGCCAGCGTGAAAGAGTTGGCTGTTTACTGATGGAATTATACCTGGTTTATATAATCATGTTTTAAAGACATAATTTTTCTGTTAAAAGTGAGGGAAAAAAAGTCATGTCTTTGAGACATAAGCAATGCTGCCACAGCACTAGGAAACATCAACTTATAGTAGTAAACAATTTTTGTTGTTAACATCCACTCCATTCGCAGAATACATTTTAACTTATGTCAACAATATACTTTTTTCCTTGAAAAAAGCTTCTACTAGAAGATGTTGCTGTCTACACTATTTCTAGAACCGTTATCACCAGTCTTTAAACAGTAGGCTGAACATCAACACCAGTCTGAACTTTCCAAGCTCATCATGGCCTCTGATATTTGCTTAAACGAGAGAGAGAGTTAAGTTAAATGGAGCAGCCAGTTCTCAGCTTTTCCCCTCATGACACCCACCAGCCTCCCTGCCTACAAATCCAGAAAGCAAAGCAGCACCTTACAAATTTCCTACTTGTCAGGATAAACATGCTTAACGGCAGACGGCTTCTCAGCCTCCACCTCCTCCATGAAGGCTCTCCTGCCTTCCCCTCAAGCTAGGGCTAGTTCTCAGGTGCCTGAAATTTCTCATCGGTGCTTTAACTCTTTCTAACCCATCGCCCGGGCCAAAATATGAACCTGCTGAAGAACACCGTTCTGTCCAGAATAAATTTCTAACACCTGCCCCTCCGCCAGGTTCCCAACAGTGAGGCCACGCATTATTTAGAGAGTAATTTCAAGACAATTAGCTGAGTGAATGGAATAATTTCTGAATAGGAGTAGGCAGTGAGACACCAAAAGCATACGGTATTTAACAATCTGTTTGTTAACATTAAACGCGGACCAGCAGAGAGGAGGTTTGGGCCTGGCTAAAGATGGAGAGGCGGAGGAGGAGGACGAGGAGCTGCCCATCAGGACCTGCCCTCAGGACCGTCCTTCACCAGACCCTACGCAGCTTCTGAAGTTTTCCTCCGCGCCTGTTTTCAGACACGGCCGAGGATCGCGGCTCGGGGGGTGCCGCGACCGGACCCCGCCGCCCAGCAGGGTCCCCGGGGCAAGACGCGGGCCGGGGTCCGGGGGCAGCCCTGCCTTCGGAGACGGAGAGGGGCGCGGCGGCCAGCCCGGTCGGGCGGAGGCACGGCCGGGCCCCCCGCCCGCTCCAGCCGCGGGGGGGAGCTGCGCCAGCGCGGCTGGGCGGTCGCGGCGCCGGCCCTCCCCGCCCTCGCATTCAACTGGTGGGACCCCCCCCTCCTCCGCCCCCGGCAGCGGCGCGGCGCGCAGGAGGCGGCGGGACGAAGCGGGCAGCGGGGGGGAGGGGAGCGGCGGGCGGCCCGGCCCGGCCCGGCCCGGCCCGGCCCGGCCCGGCCCGGCTCGGCTCGGCCCGGCGGGGCGGGCGCCACCGGCGGAGGATGCGGGCGGCGGCCCGGTGGCGCGGGCGGCTGCAGGCGGGGGGCGGGCAGCGGCGCGGCGCCTGACCGCAGGGCTCCGCTCCGCTCCCGAGGATGCTGGGGGGCGATGCCCGGCGACAGGGAGGACGAGATTTGCCAGAAAGCGCTGCAGCTGCTGGCCGAGCTGTGCTCCGTCGGGGCGGTGGAGAACGAGAACTGCCGGGATTTCATCTACTACCTGCGGGACAGAGCCCGGCCCCGCCTCACCGACTCAGGTACGGCCGCCGCCGTTAGGGGTGCGGGCTGGGCGCGGGCACGGGCGGCCTCCCCCGTCCCCTGGCTACAGGAGGAGGGTGAACGTCCCCAAGCATCCCTGGGAGGCCGGGTGCCGCGGGGCGAGGCCTGCCGGCACGGCGGGGGCTGTCCCGGGGTGCGAGCGGCCGGGGAGGGAAGAAGCGGGGGGGCTCCCAGGAGCCCGGGGCCGGGGGGATTTGCTCCGGTCTGGCCGGGGGAGGACGCTCGTCCGGGCTCGGCTGCCCGCCGCTGCGCCCGGTGGTTTCGGGCGGTGCTGCCGGGTCCCCGTGACGGGCGTCCAGCGCCCAGCTGTTGGCGGAGATGCGAACCCCTAGTTCGGCAGCTCTCCCCGCTGGAGGCGGGTGTCAGCTGCCCGAGTGCCGGCGGCGCGGGGTGCGGGCAGGATGGCAGGCAACTTTCTCCCGCGGCTGGCCGGCGTGCCCCCCGCCGCCTGCCTCGGCTCAGCCTGGCCCTGGAGCGGGTGGGAGCCTCCCTCCCCAGCGCTGCCTCCCCCGTAGCTTGCTGCAGTGTCACGAGACGAGGGGGCTCTTCTGCTCCTGTGGCCCTCCCTGTCACTCTGGGTGTAATTGTAAAAGGCAGGGGGGGTTCATAGCTCAGTTTAAATGCAACACAATTTAACCTAACTTTCCAGTTCTGTATTTCACAAGCTAAAAAGACTGTTTCTCGCATTTCTGTAGCAGATGTGGGGGTCGTAGGTCTGACAAGACGTACACCGAATGGTTTTGTGTGTGTGTCTGGATTGTGGTGGCCTTTTCGTATCTTGGCATAACACTGACTTAAAAACTTTAACTTAAGGAAGCTGAGCTCCAGCTGCACAAAAATGTTGAAAGATTGATGATGTTCTGTACATCTCTGGCCATAAGGGAAAGGCAAATTGCAATTTGAAGTAGGAGTTTATTTATTTGTACACCATCAAGTTGAGTTTGCTCAGTGTGAGGAGAAATTTAGAGAGTTAAAAGAGAAGTTGATAAACGTTTGCAGTACTGGAAAGCCTTGCTGTTAGATCATCACAGCACAGTATTAATTTCTTTAATATTCTCTGAAATAAATTAGTTCATTTAGCATAGGGCAGTCTAATGACACTCTATTCTTAAATATTTTTCTGTAATTTGGTGAGTCTGAAGTAACACTCAGAGTGCAACTTACTGACAAATGTTTGGATATGCTAAAAGGCCTGGAGGAAACGAGTAAAACTAAGAAAAAAATTTTGGGGAAAAAAAGATCTGCTATCACAATAAATGAATAAGGAATTTTCCAACATTCAATTTGCTTGTATTTGCTTGTATTGGCTGCTATTTGCAGCCATTCTGGCTTTTCACTCACTTAAAAATATTCAAATTGTGATTCATGCAATGCTTGATAAGGATTCTTTAAAATTAGGCAGACTGCATTGTTTTGTTCCTATAGGTAGATTTAATTGCTTTGTTCATATAAGCAGTAATTTTTGTGACAGGCACCTGTGATTTTCTGCAATTTTCATTTACCAAGGGATCAATCACATATTTGTATATCAGGTGATGATTCCAAAAACGTCTACTTAAATCAGTGCTCACTTTGAATACTGAATTACTTGAAATGCATATGGAGATTTTAACCTCAACTACTTGGATAACAGCTCTTCAGATTTCTTTCAGAAGCTACCTGCTTTTTTCCATCAGCCTCGGGCAAAAAGAGTACCTGGCATCTCTTTTTAAAACACGGCACGTTCAGTAAAAATTTGTCACCTCTACCTAATGCTAAAAAACCCTAAACCTGTATTTATTTCTGCCTGTTTTGCTTAAACTGTTATTATACAACAGCCTTCCCGTAGTGTTGCAAACCTGCTCAATTACACAGAGCAGCGGTCCCTAACCTTCGCCAGCCAATGTGCAACAACGGTGAGCAATTACGCTGCGAGCAGCATCTTCCTATTGGCCTCAATTTTAACATTTTTATTTTTTGCAGCTGCAGCCAGTCTCAGAGGGTCTAGCAGGCAACACGTTATCCATAAGCCCTGACTCAGAATCCACTTCTGTAGGGTAGCAATGTCGGGAATTTATTATTTTACCTTGTCTTATATTTCTTTGATTAAAATACATATGTTGTCCCAGTAAACTGGCTGCCTGTGAGGTTTGTTTAGCTGGTCCTTGGATGTGATGGTATGGGCTGTAAGAAGACGGTGTGCATGGTTTCCAAAAAGAAGTAATACGATTCACAATCAAAGGGTAGTACATTGACCAAATCCAGCCTGATTTACATAGTGAGTTTCATTGATTTAACAATGGTGAAATGTCATTAAAAAGCCCTGACAGCAGATCCATTCCCTTTCCAGCCACTAGTGGTCTAAACATAGAGGAGTGAAGCAAACGTGTGCTGAAAGACAGCATCTTCTTGGCAGAATTAGGCAAAAGATGAAGCTATACTTGTTATAACCTATTTTTTTCCTGTATGAAGGTGACGTGTATTAGCTGAACTGAACATCCTCCTCTTAGGCCAGGCAAAAGAGCTATCTAAAAACGTGTACAACTTTGTTAGAGTTGAGAAAAGTGCAGCTAGAAAACATACATGATTAGCTTTTGTACAGGAATTAAAGCATTTCCCCATGCTTATAGGAGTTTCTCTCCAATAAAGTGGCTACTCGCCTAAACCCAACTACATGGTAGGTACAGATGATTTTACAGCACATTTGGTTTGAGCCGTTCATGTATGCTGGCTCTGTTAGTGAGTGGTAGGGGGGCTGTTCAGCTGCAGTAGCTATTGGAAAAATACTGGAAGTGAGCTGAGGGGTTGCTGAGCCTGACATCAGGGTTTGCCTACAAGCCCAACCTCACGGCGCCCCTCAGTCCCAGCGCTGAGCAGCCAGATCCCTGGAGATCACTCATTTCTTGCCTGACATCTGATGCAGTTGGCTGTGTGGCTCCCTGCTGTCTGAGTATTTGGTGTGTGACTCAGAGCTGGGAGGGCAGGAGGGAGGGGGACTGGAGGGGACTGGATGCTTGTGGTGTGCATGGCATCTTTATTTTTCACGTAATTTGCCCTGTTATGGGAAGTACTGCACAGTGCTTAGAGCACAAGCTTAAGGGCTAATGAGTTCCAGGTTTAACGCGCTGGTCCACTGGATTTAAAGTGACATGGGTGGGTCTGATTTTTAAAGGTTTTCAGAAAACTAAAAATGCGAATTAGGCATTTAGTGAAAAATCTTCAATTAGTTCAATAAGAGTTATATGTCAGAGCACCCTTGAAAATCCCAATAGGCATCCTTAAGCATTTAGATACCTTAACAAGCTGGATCTTTTTCTGTTCCATTCCTGCGTTCCCTATTTGTAAAATGTTGATAATATTTCTATACCATAGAAAGGTTTTATGGGGGTAAATTGCTAAGTCTGAGCACACCAAATATGTAATACATTCATAAGGGAGAGTGATATGGACCTCTTAGAGATATTCAAGTGAAAACCATGTTAGTCATATGGGCATTTGAAAACACTCACTCAAGATCATGTAATATCACCCCATGACACTAGATAAAGCACATATTGTAGAATGAGGAATGGAAGTTGCTTGACTAGAAGAATTATACTAAAAAAAAATCCAAACCACCATCCAAAAAAACCCATGAAGGCAGAAAATCTTAATGGAGTGACTGACCATTAAAAGAGGAGTTAAGACCAAAAGAAGTTTTATTTCCTTGTGGACCATTTCTCTAACAGATGTACCTTGCAACTTCTTAACAGAAAAACTTGGGTGTGGCATGAATCAAGCCTGCCAGAAAGGGTGTATATGGTTTTGTACATATGAATTTGGACTTTTTAAATGATGGACACTTGGGGGGAGGGGGATCGAGATGAGGAGTTACATGGTTTTGATTTAGGATAGTTTAGAGTTTGGCATAGAAGAGAGGAGGAAAGTCTTCGGTGGCTGGAGGTAGTGCCCTGTTCTCAGTCTACGTGGTACGTGACTGAATTACACTTCCATTGTAGCTGATTTGACTGCTTTAGAGTCGCATTTCAGACATTTCAGAAATCAACCTTAACGCTTTTGCCACTAGTTGTTGTAGTTCTTGGGTGTAGGTGATTCTGGGTCTTTTGGGGCTTTCTTCTGTTGTTGCTCTGTAGTGAATCTTTGTTTTTAAAAAAACAGCTTCCCAGAGATGGCAATGGTAGGCTGCCATTGCTCTTTGTAGACCTGATGGACTTCTGCACTGCCTTTTGTTGTAGTGTTTTGCCAACTTTACAGCGACTTGTGCTGCCTGCGTACCTGCCAGTGCCTGCTACATATAGCAACAAAGTGCTTAATGCATAGTTATATGTTTGCTGGCATTTGCTGAATATCAGTAAAATTAAGTTATATAAAAGAAAAGTATAAAAGAGTTGCACACTGAGACTGCCTTACACAAAACTTCATGTCCTTAGCACATTCTACAGATTGAATTTTTCTTCCTTTAGTTAAAAAGTATGCAACCCTTGAAAACTTGGAATAAAAAAATTGAAAAGGTCAGAGGAAGCTGTTACGAACCTGAGGACTGGATAAAAAAAATAGCTTACAAAGATAAGGGATATAAAAAAAGTCAAGGCCATTAATCATAATGAATTTTCATTAATGTCATAGTGGAAAAATGAGTAGAAACAAAAAATACAGTTTCCTGTACTTTTCTGTTGTGTTGGATTGCACATCTTGAGGATAAGCCAGTAAGGTCTTACAATATTCTAAATTATGTGCTTTAAAATTGACTAATAGATGCTAAACCAGAGTACATGCTGAATATTGTGGGTATAGTGATGGCCATTAGGCATAAAGTATGCTACAGGTCATAAGTAAGAGATCAATATTGTACAGTGACAGAAAGTCAGGTTTTAGTATTTGATGGAGTTAAAGATAGTTGACAATCAAGAAACTAAAAAATGTGGGCATGGAGAGGTAATGGATATTGAGGAATAATGTATGAGAAGGTGCAGTTATGGTCTTGCAGTAGAATTTAAGAACGTTATTAATCAGTACTTTATTTTTTAATGTATACTTTCAACTTCAGGAAAGAGAAAAGCACAAAGAAAAGGCCTAACTGGCATAAACGTGGCCTCCCAGGCCACCAGTGGAATGTGGGAGTCAAGGTTTTCTGCGGAGAGTATCATTCCGGTAGACTGCTCACTCCCAAGGAAGCTAATACTTGCAATTGATTGGTATCCCAGCAAGCTTCCCTTTAATTTAGAACTGAGTTTAAAAACAAAACCTGTCTTCAGAAAGTAGTTTAATTTCTTAAGAGGGCATTTTTAAATTTTTGTAACTCAAATGACTTACTGATTTATCCCCCCCCAACTTCTAGGAACATAACAAGCTGCAGAGTTTCATCAAGATGCTAAATACATCTAGATTCATCTAGATAAATGCAAAAAGCATTTACAGAGTTGTAAAGACATGAAGAGGATTTGAGTGGGTGAAATAACTTTCAGTATGTTTTTTATTTTTATTTTATTCATTATGAGCCATTGCTTTCCACATTTTTAATTTTATTTTCCTCCTGCAAAATGAATGTAAAATGCTGCCACTCAAAATTGATGGTGTTCTGTATGTCATGTTAGTGCAAAACTCTTCACAAGATAGAGGACAAGTATGAATCGTATTCACTGACATGATGTCAAACGAATGAAGCAGTATGAGGTCCAAGTTCCTTTGGGTTTCAAGAACCAAATTACTGTTTGAAGAGTTTTAAAAAATACAGTGATGTTATGTATTTTAGAATAAAATATGTATTCTTTTTCTCTTTTGAAAAGTCAGGAACAAGTTTGCGGAAGGTAAAAATAATTATTTCCTGTTGCCTGTATTCTAAGATGCTCTGCTATTTTAATTCCCTGTAAACAAATAGGCTCTCAGAGATTTTCCTGTCATACTTGAAAAGTTTAGTATTGTTTTTTCCTAGGAAATCTGTTTTAAACAGGTAACTAAACTTCGAAACAAAGTGTAGAAAAGAGCAAATTATGTTGAAAGAAAAGGGACTACCTGTATGCTTAATAATGGCTTGAAGCTGTAATTAAAGTAAATTAATTTAAATAAAAGTAAAGTAAATTAAAGATTTCATTTTAATGTAACTGTATATAACTTTTTCCTAGAATAGATTTTTGTTCTTTTTACAGGTAACCTAAAGATATATAGAAGTTTAAGTTACAATTTACACTTCGGAACCAGAGAAAAGGAAGACTAGAAAGATCATTCTTACGATAAAACTGATCTTGAGCTTTGATCAGGTTGGAGCATAGTGATATTAAACACTGTTCAAACATGAAAGGTCAGATCCTTGCGCTACTGAAATCACTTTACAGTTTTCAGTGGCGCAAAGCAACTTCAGTGTAGTAGTACTTTCCTCTAACTTGAGAAGACAAAATGAGTAGGTTTTCTGCGGTCCCTTTGACCAAGGTTCATGCCACTGCTGTCCTGTGGCTGCTCTTGGATGTTGTGGGGAGGAGAGCAAGTTCAACTGTATGAGAAAAAGACAAGAGGAAGGTGGCTTCTGGTCCTTTTGGCCTCTGCACCCATATTCAGTATAGGTGTGGTAAGCAAGAGCTTTCTGGGGCCTCCATTTCCATTTTGTCTTTACTTCTCACTTACGTGGGAATTATACCAAATGTCTGTTGTTTACAGTATGCACTTATGCACTGAAACTATAGCATAACATTGTGTTATGCTTGCGTTAAATAGACTGATGCCAACTACACCCCTTTGCATTTAACGAAAGAAAGTATCTCTACTCGTATACTATATTCATTGTATATATAAAAATAATATTTATTTACTGAAGTCATTGCAAGCAGATTTGTGAAGTAATCCTAGAAGTTAGAATAACATACCAATTGAATCAGAAGTCAGTTATCTTTACAGTCATCCCACAGTTTATGTAAGTCCCTTCCGCATGTGCGGTGAATGTTAAAGAAAATGGTTATTTTGATTGTAACAAAAATATATATAATTGAAAATAACCTAAATAGTAATGACAAACACATCTACCTTTTAAAAATTAGGATGGCTAAATAGCATATGGTCTGTATTACACCTGAATTCTCATCTTAAATACCAATTTTGCTGATGAAAAGCAGTAGGCTAAATTTAGCCTTTGTACATATGACTGTACTTGCCACTAAAACTTTATCACTGCATTTGTCATAACTCTTATTTCAATGGGATTTGCACATTCCTCCTAGACAGAGGGGAGAGGGGAAAGTATTTGCTGATTTATCAGCAAAATGCTGATTTTATAATTTCCTAAGAAATATCCATAAGCTTTCCACAGGCAACAATTTACATTTGGAGACACAAAGCTCTGATCGCTTAAGTGGAGGTGTTACTGTAAGGGATTTATGGGTCATTAATTCCTCAAAAAACATGAACCTGTGTTACAATAACGCTGTTTTTCAGTACTGGTAGAATTCGGAATTGTTACCATTTTGTGTGATCCATACATTTAGTGACCCAAGTACAAATGATCGGCGCACATGTCCCCCCAGATAGCTCTCTAGAAATTTCCTTTCCAAATTAATTTCTAAGAGTTTAATTGCACTGACAATTCAGAGACCTAGAAACGTGGGTCCAAAATGATTGCTGTCATAACAGCAGATCCGCTTAAATTCAGTCTTGAGGCTGTGCAGCACTATAGCATCTTTGGTGTGTAATAAGTAGAGGTTGAACATAAACTGTAATTTATGTATTTATGTTTAAAACTACATTTCTAGATTTTAGTTCTTCCCCCACTGAAAATAATGGTCATTGTTGGTTTAGTGCAAAGCTGTACTTAAGAACATTGTATTGTGCATCTTTGGTATATTTTTGTCGTTAATTTAAGCTCTTCTGTGGCTTTATTTAGACCGAAGAGATAGATTATTTTGGTCTAAAGCTTTATGTCCCTTTCTTATTGCTAAGAAAATTTCAGTTCAAGGGATAAGAATTTGGAATAATTAATTACAGATGGAAGGATTTTTCATAAAAATGCTGTCAGTTGCAACATACAAAATCTGTAATTCCTAAAGTTCATCATTTTACAAGATAAATCTTTTTTGCATGTTCTGTAGTACTGTTAAGTAGTGAGTATTGGTCCATTTATTTGGAGAGTACAAAAAAAATTCTGTCACATAAAATGTTGTGTGTAACAGCTGGGGGGTTGCACATTTGTTACATTAGCTATTGCAGTCACACTGAATCTTGTGTGGTTTAAGTTGCTCAATATGTTCAGCTGCATTTTTTTTTTTTATTTGAGACATTCATTAGCCAACTAAAATCAGTTTGGCTTCCTTTGGCAGACATGTATGCTACAGGATTTTATCTTCTATGTTTCCTATGGTTAGTTGGAATTCAGAATACAGTGGATGCAGTTGAAACTGGCATATGCGTCTGTATGTCTTGAGCCAATTTACAGTTGATGTGTGTCTACCAAAGATAAACGTTGGAAGAGTCCGAGAATACATAATCTGTCAGAAAAAGCTTCGAGATTATTGATGTAAATCCACCATACTAACAAAAAAAGTCAGGCACTAATGATTTTGGAGTTAAAACTTTCAAAGGGCATGTAAAATAATAAGAATTAGGATTTGAAATAGGATCGTTCCTTCCAGTGTACTTTCTCTTTTTTTTTTTTCCAGTTTAGTTTTACACACACACACACAAAAAGAAAGCCTTACTGACTTCCCTTGGAAATACGTTTCCTCAGTTTGCTATGTTTCCATCAGGAAGTTTGTTCAAAATTTCTTAATTCTGTCTTACTGTCTGTGAAACTCCCCAAATATTTCCTTTCCCCATGTGATGGACCATTTTGTGTGTATAAAAAACACTAAATATTTATCTTTTAAAATTTCTTCTTGTAAACCAGTCTTCATCATTCCCACCCAGGTTACTTTGTGTCTGGTTTCTCCATTCGTTTTCTAGATTATGTGTGTATATACCTGTGTTGCAGATGTTTTTTCATCTGGGTGTTCCCACTCCATTTCTCAAGCAGCATCTCATTTTATTTACTGCCCGTATTTCTAAAATTTTTAATTCATCTGTGCTTTAATTCTCTGACCTCAACAGTGTGGTTTGTTTTCTCCTTGCATTTAGTGTAATTTCAGAATGTAATTGTATTGCTGTTTAATCAATCAACACATAATATTTGACCCATCTTACACGCAGATTATCTCATTGGGCATCTGGCCACAGCTATATAAAGCTCTCTTTAAGTTCCCTTTTAAAACTTTCTAGGTTTTTTGTAATTTCCAAGAGGTTCATGCCTATGGAGTTAATGGTTTCACTAAAACTTATTAAGATATTACAAAGGTGTTTCTCACATCTACCAAATTACATAAATAATTATTACAACTTGTAATTCAGTAAGAATTATCCTACTATAATATGTAGAAAGGAATGTACAATGCTAATTAGAAAATGATCAATGAGACCAACAGTCTTATGATCTGTTTCCATTTGTAGCAGGTGTTTTACCCATTTAAAAGAGAAGTTTCTTTATTTTTTTTCCCACTAGAGAACTTTAATGGATAAAATCAATGCCTAGTTATTCTATCTTTTTTGGGGAAGCCTACCATAAATAGGGTGATCTCAAGTGTTCATTATGCTAAGGTCTCTCTGCACAGCATAAAGGAAGAGAGCGTTTCCTGAGTCTGGCTACAGGGAAATAAAGCAGGTATTGAGTTGGTTCTCGCTGAGTGCCATTCTATTCCCCGTAGTAGGGCTGATGGAGGATATGTAGCAGTGGCATTATGGCAATTCTTGCCTGCTGAAAAGAGCTTTTAGGTCCATTAGCAATCAAATACAAGAGAAAACAGATCTGGTATCACTTAAAAAAATATGGAAAGCTCTGAACAGAAAATTCTCTTATCGGTACTATTTTTTTTTAAGCTTTACCAATTTGCTTGGGGTAATGCAAGACACAAATCTAAACTAATAGCTCCAATTTTGTTTAATTCTATGATTGTCCTCTCTTCTGCAGTAGAACATGCCATCAGGAAAGGCTCCTATTTCTGCAGGTGCCACTAAGACATCCATGGTAACAAAAGTCTAACTTAAACTTTTCCCCCTTTTTTTTTAATTGACAAATATTATGATGATTAATGAGTCAAAACAAAAATTTTCTCCATCCAAGTCAAGGACTATGAGATAAATCATAATGTTTAATGAAGAAGATGAGTATGGGACTGGAAAATGGAGACCAGAAATTAGGCTTAGCTGGTAAACAGAAAAGTGAGGCGTTGACCTATTTTTTTCTTTCCGTTCGATTTGTTTGTTCTAAATTTATAGCTGTCCCACAAAGAAAGAGAGGTGAAAACCTGGTGCAGCAGGCATGAGCAGGAAGCCTGTCACTTGTGCTGCTCAGGAGATGGACATGAGGAGCAGAACAGGCGGCCAAGCCTCTGAAGAGGGAGACATCGCTCCTGTTCCTAAGGGACCAAAGAGCACCGAGCAGATTTGCTGTCAGTCGGAAATTAGAGTTAACTGAATTGAAGCCTGGGATTTTGAGGACCTGCCTACAGGGACATAGTAGACAGGAAAAGTTATAGATATGCCTTGTTATATCTCTGTTGTAAGAAGTTATATTTCTGGGTTTTATTACAGTAAATTTTGCCTCTTTTTCTGAATTTAAAAATCTTTTGAGCTTCTTTGGGGAGTTCACTTTAGAAAAGCGGATCTGTCTAAAGGCTTTGGCGGTCTTGGGGTCCCATCAGATGCTCATCGCTTTTTTTTTTTTTTTTGAGGGTTCATGGTTTGGTAAGCCTGCCTGGGAAAGCATAATTTGACACTGACAGGAGGGCTGTGGCTAAGCAGGAAAGAGAAAGCTTGGCCATCATGGCTTCACCTAGTAAGGGGAACCTGTCACCTCGGCTCTTTCCTATGCAGCAGCATCACTGTTCCTGCCAGCCTCTGTTAACTGCAGAAGGTGTAACATTTTTCTATCTGCTCTCATTCTCAAGTTAATGTCTTGCTCCTGCCTACCTTTTTCATTCTCTACCTGTCTCTTGTTCTGTTGCCGTTATGTTATAAAGAGTAATTTGACTAGTCAAGATGATTTCTTTCATACCGCTGCTATGAGCCAGCGATGATAAAATAGCTAAAAGCAGCGCCCAAAATAGCAGCGCACAGGTATAGGTTTGCCAGAGCGATTTGATAATAATTACTCTATCTGTCCTTCTGTGGTGTAGTGTTACAAGTGAGACCCAGCACTGTGAACAAAAACCGCACTTTCTTCCTTTGATGTATTTCTCTTCCTTCTTTTCTGTTTTTCTTGGGAGCTGGAAACCAGAACAGACCTTAATAGCAACGGAACCAGCAACACCTTCAGCCACCTCAACATTTTTTCCTTCTCAAATGGTGGGGGGAAGCAATTTTTCACCTTCAGGCACATCTAAAATTCAATCTCAGGATTCACTTCTCATCATAAAGGCTCTGTATATCGAGAGAAGAAGGAACAGAAATTTTGTTAAAATGGAAGTCTTGGGATTTGACATTTTCAGTGGTTTGGCTGTTTTACCTCCTTTTTTCTGTACTCCTCTTATGAGGAAGATTTCCAGTGGTAGTTGTTGCCATGGTACTAAGCAGGACGAGGTGTCTACTCCAATCTTAAAACTATGTTTATGGTCGTGTCGTGAAAAATTATCTCTTCTGACAAGTCAGGCTTGTTTACGCAGAATTAATACAGCACCACTTCTCTTATTGCAAAGTGAAGAAAGGCTCTTCAGGTCATTCCCCATGTGTCAAGGCAAATGTGAGCTTCAGCAGTGCTGGAAAAGCCTTAGAATTAGCTCTGTCCTTCCACTCCCTCGTTAGCTGTTCAAATGAACAACCGCTTCACGCCCTGCCGAGCAGCTGATTGGCCTTGGAGGGAAGAAGCATCTGAAGCAGTATTAATGTTTCATTCAAAATCATGAGAGCCAGGGAGAAGAGTAGGGGAATTAGGGAATTCAAAACCCCAAATCAGTAGTGCCTTTTATTTCACCAGGCCCTTTTCTCTTGGGCAGCATCCCTAATAGTTTCCCACACTGGATTTCCTCTCAGGACAGTCTTGCTGACTTTGTGAGATACTTTTGCCAAGGGTAAATTTAACAGTGTACAGAGAGGAGTTCAGCCCTCTCTCTCTTCCCTTTGCTTTTCTCTCTCCGTTCTCCTTTTCTTCTCCCCAGCCCTGTTAACAGTATTTAGTATGATATATGCTGTATAGGAGATGGAGGAGCAAAGCAGCTGTGCAGTCCCTCCATCCTCTGCTACTTTCCCTTCTTCTATCATTGCTGCATCAAGACCTAGTATGTTTATCATGTAAAAATCCCTTTTTATTTTCTCAGTAAGCAAAACAGATCAGAAAGCTTAAAATGCTATCTCAAAAATATATGAGCAAACTAGATGTGATAAATCGATCAGCAAAGGAGTGTAGTGGAATGCATGACAGCAAGAACAGCCAGCTGCACCTGGGAAATACACAAGTCCCTGGACTCCAACAGTATAAAATGTCCAAAGCTGTAGAAGAGGAGCAATTCTTACTTTTCTGTAGCAGCCCCAGCAGTTTGAAACATGGTTGGCAGCCATTCCAGTGCATTTATTGCAATCATAACATCACTGATGTTAAAAGAAACATCACCTCGAAGTGGGTATTCATGTAAGATCTTGGATTCATTGTAAATGGTATAGCATGTGCCAGGGTTATTAAATCTGGAAATATTGCTAATAAATAAAAATTGTTTTCTTAGGACAGGAGTAGAAAAAATGTTAGATACAGAAGTGTTGTGTAACTACCCCTTGATTAACAAGGAAGGACCCCTTTTACAATGTTTCAAGCAGTACTGTCCCCAGTAAATGACAACAAATAGGTGCTAAGTCCTTAAGTACTTCTGAGATAAATATTAATATTGTTGAGTTTAAAACCCAAAATGTTGCTTATTCTTTTACCTATTAGATAGTCTTTGAAAAAAAGAAGGAAAAAAAAAGCAAGCTTTTACCGAGTATTTACTGACTCGGCAATTGAATGAAAGGAACGATGCTGACAGGCTTGGTTCAAGGTAATGGGAGGACTTAGCCCCAGCTAAGGAGGACTATGAACATACAAAAGGGCGTAGGAGATACCTGGCTGTAAACCCTGCGAATCAAATATATTAATACCGACTTCTTTGATTCAGGGATGTTGTTTAGAGACAGTAGTATGGTTTAGTTGATGGAATAGATTACTAGTTGGGGCCTGTGAAAACTAGGGCTCTTAACTGTGCCAGTCACTTGGGGTGTCATCTTGGCGAAACATCAGTGCTGCTTTTCCCCTGCCCTTTCAGATGCCTTTTCAGTACCGATACGCAGTTAAAATTCCAGCTAATCCCCTGTCTGTAATCAGCAGAGAAAGCAGGGCATGTCTCAAGTGTGATGTCAGTAAAGCACTGAGCAGAAAACTGCCTAAAAAGCAGCCAAGAGAAAACATTAGGCCCAGGGACTTAGGTGGAAAGTAATCTTCCTGAATATGGCACTCTATTTTCATAGTGAACAGGCAACAAGAGCCCATGCTTTGTTGGGGCCTCTCAGCACTTTACTCTTATAAATAATAAACAGAATATATTTTCCTCCTGTGTAGGTTAGCAAATAGAAATGTGCCTCTGTTACCAGCAAGGAAGCCATAATTGAGAGGCAGAGATTTGATGGAATACACATTCAAATGGGAATAAATAAAAGCATAAAGAGGATTTCAAAACCTCTATTTCTGTGCTGGGCTTAATCTGAACGTTTAGCTATGGAATTTATGCATGATATCTGTTTGCAAGCTTGGATTTATGTTTTCAGACCTAAAACCCACCCCCACTCTAGCCTGCATCTGACTGCAACAGTACTAACAGGGTAACTTTTAGTTATCTTTTGCCTATCCCATCATTTTGCTGTTTATTGCCCCTTTTTTGGCATAAGAGTTTCAAACAGTTACTTTGGCCTGGGTTGGATTGCAAATGCACACATCTCAGCATGATACCATTTGAGACTGAAAGGACTACTATAAAGGCAATCCTGTTCACATTATTGTAGCAGAAATGCACAATACAAAGTATGTTTCTCAGAGGGAGAAGCCTTTTTAACGTGCCCTCATTCTCCAGTTTGCCCACACACACACACGCACACGCTTGGAATTAAACAATGTATTTTTACTGACTCAATTTACTTGTTATTAAGGATATATACTTGTTTATTAATTTCAGTTGTATACCTCAACATGCATATTTTGCTCATGTTTAAGAAACTTCCAAAACGAATCACCCACCCCTTACATGAAAGTCCTCTAGAGAAATTGTTTAACAGTGAGGTAACTCTACTCCGCAACTCGCTAACAGCCCAACAAGTCTGGAAGTTTGGAACATGCAGCTCTTTGAAGTGCATGGTCCTTCTCCCTTCTTCTTCCTTTCCCCCTTTCTTTTTTTTTTTCCTTTTTGTTGGGTTTTTTTCTTAAGTTAATGTAGTCTTATCCTTACAAATGAAATGTTTTCTGTTTTTCTTAACATTCACATTTTAGTCATTCAAAAATTACTCATTTTTCCTACATTCATCTGAGTTTCAATAATTTTGGGGCAAAACTTAATTCTGCTGTTAGTCAGATTTCAAAAGCTGCAAAACCAGACCCACTAAACCTGACCTCATGACTTCTGTAGTATTACTTCCACTCAAAATAATCTTGGAGAGTAAAATTTCCAAAGAAACATCGATGAGTGAAACTACTCATACCCCACTGAAACTGAGTGGGAATTTGATACGTAAGCCCTTCATCAGTTTTTGATAATCCAAGCCTTACAGTTTGTGGTTGCATAAAATAAGAAATGACTGCTTCTGTTGAAAATACTTATCCCAGTGTTATAGTGATCCATTTTGAATGGTCTCATCTCATTCCATTTTGTCTTACTTGAATAATAAATATATGCTATAACAAGAAATTAACAAATTCTTCCTTAAAAATATAAGAATGTGATCAATTTTTCCCCTCAATGCTATGCACTGTCAGCAAAAGTTAGAAATTTACAGTGTGAAAGGTAATCTTTGCTAACTCAGTGAGGCAAATATAGGTTGTTAAATGTCAACCCAAGGGTGGCAATAGTGTTAATTTAAAGGAAATAGGATCACAGACACTTCCTGAGAGAAGGATGTATACAAGCACCTGACTGTAAAGAGAAGATTTAAAATAATGTTCATATAATATAGCTATATGTATATTTTTTCATAATATATTCAAACTATTAGAAGTGTGGGGGTTTTTTTTTAATCTTATTTTCTTTATTTTTGGGGTCCATGTGGGGCCGGGAGAAGGAGTGGAAATTGGTGGGTGCCTTATCTACCTAAGGATGTTGGATGACAAAGAAAAAAGTACTAAGTGTTCAAAAAAATTACCCTAAATCATTCAGCTGAAGTACCTGAAAAATTAGCAAATCCCATCAGCACATTCCAGTTAGCAAGGAAAGTGGGTTGTAGCTGTCTCTGGGGAACTGAGAAGAAACCCACATTACTATTTTTAGTTGTATTTTTTTTCTGGGCAAGAATAAAAAATGTAGAGGCCAGAAGATGGCAAAACAGTGGCTAGAAATTTGCCATCAGTTTACTCTGTTATATATGTTTGTTTTTCCCTTAGAAGTAGCAGAATTCTTGGAGTTCTTCAAAACCCAAGGAACTCCCCAGATCTGAGAGCAATCCAGCTGAGCAGTTCTTGGGGGAGGAGAGAAGACATGAAAGCTGTGGGTCAGTGTCTCCACACTGTTTTCTTCAGTATCCCACTGCTGTGGTATTACGGTTTCTGGGAGCAAGGGGCTGCTGCCAACATTTTCTTCTTTATACTCTGTAATTCTGAGAGGGAGGTAAGGAGGGGAGTTGTCCTCTCTGTGGAACGGGCCTGAGGAAGAGCAGCCAGGGGTCTATGAGAAGAACATTGCAACATTGCAAAGTTGATGGTCCTTTCTGTACATCCCATTTGTTGATGTATACCCACCTGGAGGGACTATCGTATAACATGGAGGGTATATCAGTGATTATAATTGAACTAGTCTTAAAAAACCTATGCCGTATACTGTGATTATAATTTCTCTCTCTGGTAAGGTTATCCTCTTTTTCTTATTTATTGCTTGAGTGAACCTAATACATTTGAAATTATGTTTTAGAAGTAAGATACTGTGCAACTGGTGGTATTTCATTGCAGAATAACCCCTGAAGGGATTTGTAATCCCCTGGTACTAACAGCATATTATAGTGAGCCAAATTGAATAATGAGCTCAGTGCTACGAACACAGCTTCATATTCAGCCTCATTCTGTTTTAGTTAGCATTGCCTAGTAATTAATTACTATTCTGTATTTATGCTATCAATGACATCCAGAGGCTGGCCTAAACACGCTCGAGCCGCTGGCGGCAGCAGCAGCAGCAGTAGTATATATACATGCAGATATTTTGTGCTCCCTCTATAAATGTGTGCTGCAGACTGTCTCTTAAAAGATTTGTTAGTAAGTCTTCCCTGTAGCTAAACACAAGACAGTACGTGCTGGACATCAGTCAAAGACGCACAGTGACACAGAGCTTACTAATTACTATTAATGTTTACAGGATTTGGAATGTCCTAATTGATTTTGGCACTGAAAGCGCAGTCTGTTAAATTGCTTGTCACCTTTGTTGCATCCTAGGTCTCATTGAGAATCTCGTATGCAATTAACTGTAATTGCTATACTGTATTTATTCTAAAATGCACAATACATTACTATTTTGTTGTTTGGATCTCAAAATTGGGAATTAATTGCTTACAAAAATACAATTCAAAACAAGGGGATCTTTGTGATGAGGGGGTTTTTTTCAGAGTAGAAAAATATGGAGATTTTAACATAGTTCATGTTCCAAACTCATAGTCCTCCTGTACTTGAAATCTCACTAACTTCAGGGAGAGTAACTTGGGCACGACAGGTAAATCTACATTACCAATTTTTGTGGCACAACGAGAGGAGTTTGATTTGCTGCACACCATTCTGATTATAGGACTGAATGTCCCCGTTGTGCTGCTACCAGCAGTGAAACTTGTGCCAGTTGCCAGTTCAAGGCACGTATAAGGCAAGCCTTGAGAACTAACTGCAGGAGGACCCTGTGTCCACATTGATGAACTCTGGAGTCTAGCTTCAACCTTGGTTCCACCAGGAGGAAAACTACTTCAAACACACCTGCCGGTGGTGTGTCTTCACTCAAGTGAGTACCACCAGGCTCCAAGTATAAAAACAAGGCAAAGCTGCAGCAAAAAGAATCCTTTGCTCTCCCTCCTCCAATGCTAAATCACTAATGTGGACACATCCTACGGTATTTAGGAAGATTCCGGCTAAAGATGCTGAAACAAATTGTTATGCTGTCTGTAAGACAGGGCATGTCTTACATGTTTTCTGCATACGGAACTGTACAGTAATTCTTGAAAGGAATATATTTCCTCCACATATTCTAGGTTACAAGGTGGAAGAAGCACTGAATTGCTCACGTCAATTCATCTGCCAGTTTAGCCTGGCAATATTTTCTATTTAAACAGCCAAAGCTCCAGAATTAACATGGACTGTCTAGAAACCTCAATAAAAGAGCGAGCTTTGCCAAGAAGCAGTCTAGGACAGCAAAAAAGTGAAGCCCTTCCTGCAGATAAAGGACAGGAATCTGCAAAATTTTCCTTCAGGGGAATGGAGAGCTACATTGTCTCCTGATATCTCCCAGGGTTTGGATGTTGGAGCACAGGTTTGTTTTTCAAGTTTAGACTGACAGCGCCTGCACTTTTCATTTCATAGTGGATTGTTCAAGGAACAGCTAATCATAAGTTTCCTTGCTGTCCTTTTTAAAGCAGAAGATGCTCTTTAGTTCCTTGTATTAAGAAACTAGCTGTTGTAGTTTTTCTGGAGAAAATAATTTCAGGCGATAAGATACAGATCTAGCTAAATTAACTTAATTAAAGAAAATGCAAATCCAGTAGAATGAGAGTGTAGATTCTACTTGCTGCAAGCAAAAAATCTATCCAAGAGTCTGGATATGACAAATAATGACAATAATTGTACATCTAAAATATTGGCAATATCTTCTATCAGAATGCAGGATGAAAACGGGGACTATTTGATTTGAATTTGTTTTACCTACTGCAAGTGGAAAGACAAGCCTAAATATCATGGACTGATTTCCAGAACAGTCAAACTATTTTAGAGCTTACTTTTAATCCACTTAATTATTTTGCTATTCTCCATTCAATTAACTATCAGATTAAAGTTCTTCTGTAATATGTAAAATGGTGTTTTGATAATAAAAGATTATAAAAGAAATACTGCAGAGTTTGCTTTAGAAGAAAGGATAGCAAGATTGAAATCTGCAGAATTCCAAATTAAAAGAGGCTATTAACTTTGATAGCAATGACATATACGTGTATATACCACAAGAAGATGGGATATATTACATGGGGTATGGAAGACTAGTACAAATCTTTACTCTAGGAATCGTTTAGGATTGTACATAAATACCATTGCTTGGATTTTCTGCTTAGATCTTCCAGCGTTGTTGAATTTATCAAAACCTATGTTTCATTTTTTTATTGCAGATGTTGCTTGTAATTGCTTTTTGTGGTATTTCAGACTTCATGGGATCTACTCTGGAAAAAAAAAATTCTTTTGTTTTACAGCCTAAGAATTGATGCTTAGCAGTCCCTTTATATCGCAGAGCATGGTGACACAGCTTTTCAGTTGTCTGTACCGCTTTCTTTCTGTAAAAGTCTGTTTGTTGTGTCAGTTAGTACTTTACATGTGGTGGCAATGTGCCTACCGTACACAGAAAGCAGGTGTATTTGGAGAGATGGCAGCTTTCTCAGAACTCAATTATTTAATTAACTTATTTATAACTAGATTGAAAAAGCCATACCATCTGTTTAGTGGTCAAAATCCTGCTTGTGTGCTAAGCAATGATTATTAAACTCTCTTCGTCCCTTTCTATTTGGTTGCATGCTGTTTCACTAGAAGCAACTGGAAAGTTGCTAGACTCAAAATTAGAAGTGAGAAGATCCAGATTCCATTTTTAACTTTTCAACTGATTTACCTAATTTCACCTTGAGCAACTGTGCTGCATCTTCGTTTCTGTTGCCCATTGTAAAAAGACATTTAAATAACTTTGACATTTATAGGAAGGAAAAAGCCAGTTGGTGATAAACAGTTTAATCACTGTGATAATGTAACAGCTTTGTTCTACAAGCTGCTTGGTAATGCGGATAGAAAAACACTACAAACAATTCTTCAAATATCCATTAGGGTATCTAAACACATTTGTTGCACTGTTTACATTCCATTAACATTTGTCAGATTCAGATTTACTCCCAATGGTGTTAACTGTGTAGGTCCAGACACTCAGAGAGAATACATGCAAAATTTTAATGAATAATCCTTGATTTTTTAAAAAAATAATTTACTCATCCTATCAGCAATGGCAATGTTACTAATTAGTTAAATAAGGACAGAAGGCTGTTGTTTATGTCTCATAGATATATAGCAGAGGTCACTAAGCTGTTAAATAAAAACATCTGAAAAGAGCTTGCAAATTTCTCTTAAAAATCTTTTAAATTACATATTTTTCTTAAAAATCTGGATTTGCATTTCTTTTCCCATTCGTATGATATTTGAAATTACTGGAGGAAAAGATTTACTTTTAATGGACCTTCTTGTCATCATCCAAGAGGGCGGGAGGCATACTGTTAGTTGATGGGCAGTAATGATGAAGACATCGTGCATCAGAGAGGTGGTCTGAAGACATTGACAAGAAAGGTGTCAGACAACCCCTTATCTTAATCACTCCTGAATAGTTACACTCCTGGGCATACACGAAGCCTGCATCTAGCTGCTAGTAAAAATCAGGGTATCGTAGGTGCACAATGGAGGATTTCTTTTTGTAATTCTGAGGTCGCTGTGATGAGTCATCAACCGGTGACTTTTTCATAGAACAGAATCATTTAGGTTGGAAAAGACCCTTAAGAGCATTGAGTCCAACTGTTAACCTAGCACTGCCAGGTACACCACTAAACCATGTCCCTAAGCACCACGTCTGCACATCTTTTAAATACTTCCAGGGATGGTGACTCGGTACGTGTATGATCAAGGAGGTAAGCTTGCATTTGGCAATGCTTTCTCACACAACTCTGTCAAAACTGAGCGAGGTCCCTACAGTAAACTGTGGCTCCGGCCTTACAGATCTGAGGGTTGTTGTCTCCCTCAATATCTATTTTACTCATCAGAACTTAGTAATTTTTTAAAACACCAAAGTCCTAGAGGCAACATCATTTATTAAGCTTATGTCAGCAGTCACTTTCTATGAATTTAATATATACTTCAGGATTTTAGCTTTCCAGACACGCTGATGCATCTTAGACTTGGGATGTACATGTGTGAGTGTGTGTATCGGAGGGGAGGGATGGAGTGGGGGAGAAGGACAGAAAGCAAAGGAGAAACCTTTGAAGACACAAAACAACGTACATTGGTATGAAGCCATCTGCCTGAGTCTGCAGTGTTTGAAAAATGGAGTGTATGAACTGCTCCTGTTCATTGTCATTGAGGGAAGTAGATCAAAAATCTTCAGGACGCTTTTAAAATATTAACTGTTTATTTTTTTAATTGCGGAACATTTTTAGATGCATTGAAGTAACACACTTCTTCACAGTGGTTGATACTGGTAAATAGGGTTCAACAGGCAGTCATTGCTACAAATGACTTCTTGTATGAAACGTAAGAGCTTCTGATCCTTTCACGGACCTTAGAGTCTGTGGTGCTCACAAGTGGATGTTTCCTTATTTGTGCAAAAAGGCTCACAGTGTTTCTTAAATATCTAAAATAAAAACACTTCCTGCTTGTCTTAGGTGCAGAATGCACCATGAGGTCCCTTGCAGCTTATGAAACCTCCAGACAGATGCAAAGCTGATGTATTCAGTTAAGTTACTATCAGCCTTAAAACCCTGAAATGCTGTAGTTAGTATCTTGACCTTTATGTCAAGATGAATGAAAAACAAATTAACTTCTGAGTCAGCAGGCCTTTCTGAAGGATTGTGTTTGTTAGAAAATGTCCCTGGTTTTACATACAGGTATAAGGGCAAAATTAGCAGTTTTCTATAAAAGCTGAAACATCTTAATCTCAACAGTTGCCAGAATTTCTAGCCTTAATGAACTAGTTATTGATACTGTTGTTTGGCATTTATATATTATAATCTGATTGTTTCTATAGCACACAGCTATGGGTATTGTTGACAGGAAGGTACAAGAGGGACTGGCAAATTTCGAAGTTAACAGCACATAGGGTTGTATCAAGCTTTTGTCTTTGTCCCTTGTCCCCCATCTGTCTCCTTCTAAAGATTTGTTTTCCCTATGAATCCAACAGATTCTCAGAAACTCCTGACCTTTCACAGTAAGTGATTTGTTGAGCGTGCCCCTCTGACCACGTGGTAGGGCCAGGCTTCTCCAGGTATCTCTGCCCAATTTTACTCAAAGAATTTAAGGACATGTTAATACATTAATCTTTAGCAGTCACTGACAACAGTTTGCATCACATCTGTGACTCGGACTGACATCTCGATTTCGGAGAGTAGCAATCCCATGGTTACTTCACTGATCGGAGAGCAAATGAATGCTAAAATGCACTGTTCTGATTTATTATTTTCTTGATTTTTTCTTTTTTTAATCTATTACAGCTCAATAAAAGTGCTTAGATCAGCAGCTGTAGAGAGTAAAGCCCTGAATTTATCCCTACAGTCAATTAGCTTGCTCTTCAGTGAGAAAGCCACATATTTGGACGCCTCCTGCATGATATGGAGCAAGAATACTGACAAGCCTCAAAAAGTTGGGCATGCAGATCATTACCATCCTTCCCAATATCAAAACTTCAATGCATTCATTTCTGTAACCCAGTGCACAGTTTGGGTATACTCACTGGAGCAACAGGATTAGACTCTACTGCTTTCTTCTCAGTAACAAATATTGATCAGGGTGGGTCCATTAATTTGGGATGAGTGGGCATCTGTCACTACTACACGGTGTTCAATATTTGCTTTGTGGGTCAAAATTGCAGTATATCAGCTTTCCTGTCCATAAAACTAGTTAAATACAAGAAGAAAAACCCCTCAAACTTTCCAGTTTCAATTTTTCATTCACAACTAAGTACAACATGAAATTGTGTAGTTCATAAGAAAACTTCAGAGTTGTTGCTACTAGTTCTTTCTACAGATTCCTTTTAATATAAGGAATGTCTTGCACGACTGTACAATTACACCCAGGAAAGCAGAAATCCAGATATGTACAATTCTTAACGCAAAGCATGCATTATTTAGTATATGCTTTGCAGAAATAAGCAAGTTTAAGTTCTCCTTTGTATTTGGATTTGCCAAAATTAGGAAGGCTTCCAAGAGCATCTCAGCTTTAAAATAATTACTTCCTAGGAATGAAAAAGCAGAAGAGCAGTCTGAATGATAATTTTTTATCAAATCTGTTTCTCAAGTCTATTCTTTAGCCATTATGGTTTTAAGCTGTTTCACTTTAGATTTCTCTTGGTTTTCTGCTCTTAGTTTCTCTGTTTTCATATCTGTTCTACAATTTTCTCTTAGACAGATGGGATTTCCAGAACTACCCACTAGTAACAGTCTGTAGAAGCCTTGAACTTGTTTCTTTTGCTCTATAGAGATGAAGAGGAGTGGGGATGGGAAAGAAGTATATTCCATATATTTTTTCTAACAGTAAATTCATAGTAAACTTCATCTGATTGTAAATTACTAATTCATTATCTTTCCTAGTAGTAAATATCACCATCAGTAAGACTTCCATCACACCCTAATACATATGGATCAGGGCAAAAAGCTTCATTTTATAAAATGGGAACCCTAAGTTCACAAAGAACAACAGATACATAATACATTCACCATGGCTCATTTTCTGAAATACTTTTTTTTAAAAAGTCAATGTGAGCAGTACAGTGCATCTGGCTTTTCATCCAAGAAGGATAAATGCTTTTAAAGCTGTCTTTACTTCCCTTTATGCCAACAGCTCCCTCCTAAAAGAATAATCAGGCTATTTAATCAGTTTAAGATGCTAGTGGTTTGTGATAGTTTACTTTTCAGGAAGAATAATGTGTAACAAGTCCAGGACAATCAGGTAATATGAAGAAGTCCTAACCAGAGCAGTTTGAGAATATTGTAAACTATCTTTCTAGTCTAGATATTATGTAGGGATGAGAGTGCAGTCATTCAGGGAAAAAAAAATAAAGACGGCAAAACTGAAAAATAGATATAAACATCTCATTAGGTTCGTGAAGGTCAAGGTAAGTAATAAATTTCCTCTTTATCCATAACAGTCTATGCAGGCAACTTTCCTGAAGTCCCTTGTGAGGTTTCAACACTTGTGGCAATGTTTTTATGATCTGCCAGCGTACAGAAAGCAAATGAATTTTGGCTCTTCCTTGAATGTAAAGCAAGGATTGTAAATATTGAACCACTGTGATGTGCCAAACTCCCATAACGTACGCTTAGAGTAGTTGATTCTGAAAAGGAAGCTAATGAAATAATTGACCTCATTTCCATTCCAAGCAACCTGACTTTAAAGAGAAGCTTGCACTTTTATTCTACATAAATTGCCCAGAAGAGTAATAGTGTTCTTATTTCTTACGTATTTATTTCCTAAAAAACCAAAATGAAGTAAGTAAGGTTCAAAAATTGACAGGTTTTTTTTCAAGTTACTCATAATTAGAAAGGCTAATGGTTTCCACTGGGCATAAGAAAATTAAAGGGACAAGTAGCCAACTGGTAGATGAAATTCAGTGCTTCCAACAGAAAAGAAAATGGAAATTTGAAAGAAAAAGATGTTACATAGATTTGTTCTAGAACTATATGAGCGACGCAACTCCTATTAATCATTATGGCTAGTTCTGTGAAAATATTTTTTTGTCATATTCATCATATTATAGATGTGTGTGTATTTACATATACATGTCTTTAGATATGAATGTGAAACTTAAACTTTGCTAAAGGTCAAACAGCCCTTTAAACCCTTTAGTGGTCTGTCCACATCTCCCACGGTCCTTTGAAGTCATTTAATTCCACAAGTTTCCCCACCAAAAGAAAGTCATTTAGTGAAACATTTGGGTAAGTACTTCTCCCCCCCGGAAAGATTGTGCCCCAAAGGGGATCAAAATTAAAAGGAATTTGTTAAAAATTTGCAGAAAATGTTGCTACTTCATTATTATTTTTTATAATATACATCTGTAACTATTGTTTTGAGCACTTTGGTACAATATTACTGTACAGTTTTATACAAGTGGGAAATGAAATGCTTCTCTGTCATTTCTTTTAGTGCTCTCAAATGCTTCTTTAGTATTTATTACAACTTACTGGGCTTTCAAGGACTATAATGGAATTTAAAGCTTACTGGCATGGTTCAAATAAGCTGTTTGCTCTTTCTTCTTCCATGACCTGGAGAGTTCCTGCTACTGGCTATATATTGCAGAAATAAATCGCAATTTCTCTTCAGTATTATTCATAGGGTCATAACATTCAAGATTAATGTTTGCTCTGATGGCTTATTCATGAAAATGTTCACAAATCTCAAAAGTTTCGTACTTTTTAACACACACACAATTTGTCCAAAAATTTCTGCTAGAAAGCATGGTTGTTCTTTATTCATTCTTCACCATTCATTTCTCTATTAAAACCTTTCATTCTGCCAGTGAGGGAACATACACAGTATTTGCCAAAAGTGACTAGTCACTTTCTACACTAGATGGGAAGTTAAATTCTTCAATAAGCCTATGAACTACTGGTTTCCATCCCTTAAAAAACACCAGGATAAACATTTGCAAATGATTAATTAGCAACTCAGTTCACTTTGTGAATGATCCTACAAGAAGAAGAAAAGTCTAAGCGTATCACATTATTTATTCCAAGCAAATAATTAATCTGATTCTATTTAACAAATCCCAAGAAGTAGCAGAGCGAGTGGGTAGGTGGAAATACGCGTTACAGCTCTTGACTACAGTCATGGGAACTGTAACTCTTACAAAGCACAGCTACTCAGTTTTTGCACTATGAAGGACCTAACAGGCCTGACGGTCATATGAATATGCAGTATAAATCTATACCCCAAAAATTTCTTTCTCACTCAGTATATCACCAGCTTCTCCTTTTAGCTAACAAGCTACAAGCGTGTCTCAAATGCCAAATGGCTTTTAGAAAATTTCATATTCGTTCACTCCAGCTACATTTCCTGACCTGCAAATGTAGGACCCTAACTGATTCTGCCTAACAGGATGCAATAGAGCCGTGTAAGCCATCTCCATGTCATGTTACATGTAGAGTACTTGACAATCTGGCATGGTGTCTTTCAAACTGGTGTCCCCTCTTCTGTTATGCTATTATTTATGCATTTTTTCCAGATTACACTATATAATACTTTTCACTGAATATTACAAGACCAAATATATACAGTAATTTTGCATATTTTATCACTTGTGCGAAGTATGTATTCAAAGAGAATATGGTAATAACCAAAAAGAACCAAGTCTGAGGCATAGGAACCTGGATAAAACTTATTACAGTTGTGTATATGCAGTCATGACAAATTTTATTTTCTACTATGCTTTGTTTGTATCCATGTTTCTTGTGAAACAGAAGCTTTAGCTTTCACAAGGGGAACACCGTAATTCTTTGTCAGTAGATACTACTGCAAGATGTCAGAAAGAAAAATGCAAGCCCTTGAACATACGACTCCTCTCAACTGTGTCTTTAAGAATCACTGCTCATTCAGCCAGCTGTCTGATTAGTAAAGACATTTTTTGTCACTTACAAACTCTAGCAGAATATTATATGTCAGCTAAGCTGTCAAGGAAATTTGCATTAATGCAGGCCAAATATTTTAAGAGGAAATAGATGTGCAAACAAGAAGAAATTCTTCTTAGAACAAGTTTAACTTATTGGATTACAGATGTTAAGCTTTATCCTAGAGACTGATCGGTTTTCTTCAGCAAGTACACTTTTGAGTGTTGTGCTCACATACAATTTTGATTGCAGTTAATAAACTATCTCAATATGAAGTCACCTTACCTGAATTACAAACAAAACATTCTGCTTACATAACTTTTCTTCTTAATAAGCAAAACTAAAATCTTTCTGCTGCTACAAAATAAAAAAGAATATTTGGTTATGTTTTGAGTCCTTATTTCCTGTTTATGAATGTCCATGAACAATTTGCTTTAATTTTTTTTTTGCCTAAAGCTCTAATTTTGTGATCTTGCCAATAAACTATTATGTCAATCTTGTGTCAGTTCTGAATTATATCACAGCAATTGCTGCTGGAAAAATATTCTGAGCAAACAAATCCCTATTGCTCATGCACTTTTTGCTGTGAGTATTTTGTATGGCTGTTTAGTAATTCTGATTTCATATTGAAATTGTGCTATGGAATTTATGTACATTTAAACCAATTGATAATTACCTTGGTGAAGTCCTAGGATTATATTTCATTGATCTAGTTCATTTATGAAACTTAGTTAATTTTAAGCAATACCTGGAAAAAACATTACACAAATTTGTAACCCAAGCGAAGCAGATGAAGAGAAAGCACACACTGATAAACTGCAATTTGTAACACTATTTAGGAATAAAAATATATGCAAGTCACTCACAGGATTAGAACAGTGTCTTAACCAACACAAGAGCTTTACATACCCTAAGGCCCACCTATAAGATGTAGAACACATAACTCGGGGAAAAAAAAATAGTCACTAAAAGCTAGTAACAGCCTCAAATACCGGTAAAGCCCAGTTACAAATACGTTTTTAGAGCATGGAAAATGTTATTACTATATGAAACCCTGACACTGATCTCACTTAGGCCTGTCTTGTTGGTCCACATTCATAAATTTCAGGGTCAGACAGATAAGAGTTGGAATATGTATGTGTAATAAAATTAATATAATCTGAGATTCACTCCCTTGGTTTTCAGTTGCCTTACTTTAAAGAATTTCCCAGAAAGGTTCTAATCACAGTATTAAGGATAATTAACTCTGTTCAGGAATATTTCAGAGAAGAATATATTAGCTGAGAATTATTCCTTTGTCTCAGGAGTCTTTGCAAAGAGACACCTTTCATCCTGAACAAGTGCCAGCTACATTAATTAAGAAAAACTTGTGAAGCACAAATGAAACTACACTGCAATATTAGGTTAAAACTGCTTCGGTAAGTACTTCAGATACTTTATCCAAACAACAATTTTCCTCTGGAAAAGTTAGGGTCTTAGACTTCTAGGTTTAAAAAAAAAGTTGCTCTTACAGTGCAATCACTCAGCTGAATTATGGCTAACCCTCCATAGATGTATTTGCATGGGAGAAAGACAATTTAGATTTTCAAAAGCACAGCTAGGATTTAAGCAATAGGCACTGATGTTTCCATTGTTTTTCAGGAAGTTAGATGTCTAACCACTTCATATTCCTTAAAATCTCCCCCTGAGCAACTAGAACTTAATGAAAGGAGGAACATTTTTTTCTCTGGAAATAACAGCTTGAAATTACCATTGAATTTGGACTGAATCATATCCACAAAGATTGACTGATTTGTCCCAATATATCCTAAAGTTTAGTAACATGATTATTCAGAACAAGTTAATTTTATCATTTTCTATTTGACTGCAATGTTGAATTGAATGCCTTCTGAAATTCGTTGGTTTTTAAATGAGAAAAGATTGCTTGTATTGGACTAAAAATATCCGTATTGCAAGATTTTAAATTGCTAAGATTTATTTCACTTCTTGTTAGCCAAACTTCACCTAATAGATCAATGTATGTATGCTGGAATATCTGAATACTCATTTTAATAAAAAGAAAAGACTAAATAAGCATAGAGAAGAAAGCTTGTTTTATTTCAATAAGAACTTGTTAAAAGAACTCTCCCAGTTAAGTTTTCTGATAAAACTCTTTCAGCTTCAAGTTAAACCAGATTACAGTCAGTTTGTTGGGAAAGGAG
This sequence comes from Aptenodytes patagonicus, assembly GCF_965638725.1. Taxonomy (NCBI): domain Eukaryota; kingdom Metazoa; phylum Chordata; class Aves; order Sphenisciformes; family Spheniscidae; genus Aptenodytes; species Aptenodytes patagonicus. The sequence continues at coordinate 10,365,045 of NC_134955.1, forward strand.
TTCATTTGATAGAACACCGATCACATGCAGGCAACCAAAAACTTGATTATCCAAATAATTATATTATTGATCAGCAGTTCCTTTGATCAAATGTCCTGTCTATACCTGGTTGATCAGAAATTCTGGTTTGGTTTTTTTTCTTCATGTGTTTGTTCTTAGTTGCATCTTTTGGAGTCAGATGAATCCAAATATTTTAGCTTGTGCCTTTTGACTCTGTAACTCCAATGACGTATCTGGACACATGCACTGATCTGCGTTAGCTACTGATGTCTCCCATCGTTGGCTAATTTAGCTATTTGATTTTGTGTAATATTTAGAAATCCAAATGGTAACTTAATAAACACAAGAAGGAAAAAACAAGTATTATTTCATTACTTGTTTCACATATGAACAGACAAAACCACCACTATTATTTCTGTATTTCACATGTCTTAATTTTTTGGTAAGTTTTTTCAGCGTCAGAATTTTAGAGGGTAAGGCACAACTATTTATGCCAGAAAAAACAAGTGACATGCCTGCAATTTTGTACTGTCAGAATTTGAATGAAATCATTATTGGTCTTCTAACCTTCAATACCGAACAAGAAACACACAATATGTATGTACACATTCAACACTAACTCAGATTCTTTTGGAACAATCTATGATTTCATTTAAAGTCAATAAAAAGCTTATGTTCAGTAGATCTATATTAAAAACCTGTGCAATATAAACAGAGGCATAATTTTGTTTCTTGTTTTTACTGGATAATCTACAAAGCGCAGTTATATCTTAAAGCTTTATCGATATTTTTGTATTGTGATCTAAAACATGCTACCATGTTAGTATCTTAACCCTACCAAAATAAAATTATGTTATTAGCCTATTTGAGGGTGATCAAACATTGGAATATGTTGCCCACAGAGGCTGTGGAGTATGCATCCTTGGAGAAATTTTGTCTGGGCACGGTCCTGGGCAGCCTACTCTAGGTGACCTTGCTTGAGTGGGGTGTTGAACTAGATGAGCTGGAGGGTCCCTTCCCCAACGATTCTGTGATTCTTTTAATAGCATAATCTGAAGATGAGAATTTATATTCCCATCATACAGTCTCTTGACATAAAGAGTGGGATTTTTCTTTTTGTATAACATACCTGCTTTAAAATTTAAGTAAAAAACTTAAAAAAGATCCAGCAATGACTCCATAACCAAACTGAGTCTCTTTGATAAAGCTGTCATAGAACTGATTGTAATAAAATCAGTCACAGAAAGGTTGTGCTCATCTCTCCAGTCTGTTATAATAACTGATGATGTGATCCGTTGGTAGAAAACTCTATTTCACTTGCTGTTTCTGCATTGTTTTTAACTTTGATTGCTACCAAAAAATGAACAAATGCACTAATTATGCTGATAAGCATAGGAGATTAAAAAGAAATTGAAAGTCAGTGAAGTAAAAGGGATTCAAACATGATAACTTGGTCAAACATTGATGAATACGTCAGAATATCTGTAAGATGTGCCGTGAGCAAGATATTCAGAGAGCCTGTGTGCCCACGGCCTTACTGCAAACCACAGCGGGGGTACCTGAGTTGTTACAACTGCATGGAAGTAATAGCAGGGTCTTTCAAGTCCTCTAACAATTAAGTTACAGTCTCAACAGACAAAAAAAAAAAAAAAAAAAAAAAAAAAATCACATAAAGCTCTCTAGCCCTGAGAACGTCTAATCTGGGGCCGCCCTAAAAATCTGTCTTCTTATTTTGTGTCTGTCAAAAGGCCTCCTTTACTGGTGCATGAAAGCACATTGCAGAGGATGTGCTTATAAAAATTAACTGTATTTATATGCCATTGCATTGATTGGTTCCTTTAACATATTTTAAAAGTACATGTTTTTAACAAAAAATTTGGACTTACTTTCTGTGGAACACATTATCCATTATTAACATGCTATAATACTGTCCAGTATTCTGATATGCTGGAATTTGGGAGCTCAGGTCACACTGCAGCCATGATCAAGAAGCTATAGCTATGAAGTTTTTACTTGGATTCATATCAACACCTCAGGACACTCACCTGTCATCATGGTTGCACCAGCAAAGAGATCAATGCAAGTACCTATGGCACAGGGGCCTGCCTTGTGTTCATGAGATTCTCCATTGCAGAGCATCAAGAGCTCATATCAATCCAGAGTGGGTACACAGAGTAGATATATTAGTTAGCTACTGACAGAACTGGCCAAATGCTAAAAGTGAGCACAGATGATCATCAAAAACATGGCAAAATGTGCGCACTAAATTTATATGTTGCAATGCTACTGAGAAAAACTGTTCCTTCTGAAATACTCGGCACCATTCCTCACTGTTCCCAACATCCATGCCTACCTGTAAACTGCTCAGTGTTGCCTACAGTGCTTGCCTACACTTTGATTCACAGTTGCAGTTTAGACTTGCATCAGATACTGCTCTGGAAAATACATTGCACTAATTCTGGTGAAAGCAGAGGGAATTGAGAAGCAGCTAGATTTTCGAAGAACACTTTCTGTGCTGCAGATCTCTGATTTTTGTAAGGACAAGCAAGTGAAGACTTACCCTGCTCTTATTACAAAGCAGAGGAAATCACTGGCATCAGATGAGTACTGCTACCACATGGGAATCCAGGTAAACAGGCTTAGAAAAACTGAGACGTCTGGAAAGACAGAGTAAAAATTATACAGAAAATACAGTATCTAACAGTACAAATGGCTAATGTAAAAGCAGCTCCAGGATGCAGCCAAAAATCTCTTCACTTGGGACTGCACTCACCCCAGCTATTCACACTGGATCTGCCCAGTTCCTGAAAATAGCCAGCCAGGCGTGCAGTATCTGAAAATTACTGTCTAATGAAAGGCAACAGTTTAGGGCACTGCCCTTTAGCCCCACTGTCTTTCATAGAAGTAAGACAGATACATGACTGTCCCTTTTCCACCCACAGAAACAAAAATTTCACACAAAAATTGTTTGTAAGGAGTCAGAAAGAAGTAAAATCAAGATGATGAAAAATAATCCCTTCTTACTCTGCGATTTGGCAAGTTACCTGAACTGTTTATTATCCGGCTGCTCTGAAAGTAAGCTGTGAGATAAGGGTTCTCAGTGTTACTTTATTAAATGCAGAGGTATATTATTAAAACCCTTCAAACTCTCCAAATGAAAAGTAGTTCATATTGCTCCTGTGTATTTCTTCTCACGATGTCAGTTCTCTAGATGACTGTGTCCTCTGCTAAAGTCATCCTCAAGGTAGGGGACTGTTGATCTACCTGTCAAGTTGTTCCTCACCTTCACATATCCTTAGCATTGGGCAGTCTCCAGTTCTCATCTTGTAATCTTTTGGCTGGTTCTGACAACTCCCAGTTTCTCATTTCTTTCAATGCTGGATCATTTACTTGAATCGGTTCTTTGAAAAAGAAAAGACCTTTTTGCAGACTTCTGATATATTTCTTCCTCCTCCTCCAGGGAATCCAAGACAAATTGCTTTATTCTGAAGGTCGTCTTTCACTAGCGCATCCCAGGTCCTCTGCTTTTTAATCAAATGGAGAGACTGTGCTCTGCCTCCACTGCCAGACTTGTTTACCAGTAAATATTCCAAAAATATCAAGAACCACCATTCTACTTCCTCCCAAATTGCCTTTTATGCATGGGAAGAATTTCTTTAATTAATTTCAGCTCTGAAACTCTTTGCTATAATTCCAAACAGCTGCTGTGGTGTCCCCACTGTTAATGAGCTTTGTCTTCATACGACTGGGAGAAGGACAGAAAGGGCCGTGCTGGCTAAAATTGTTTTAAATTGGTTTTCAGCATGCAAAATAAACTGGACAGCTCCTGCGTGAAACTGATTGTAGTGTCACTCCCCCCTCTGCAGAAATATAATCTGTCTGGCTGGTAAGAATGAGACTCACAACAGGGGCAGAAGGTATTGACTTTTCCACTTTTTTGAAAAAAAAAAATTTTTTTTTTTTTCAAATTGACTGAGGCTGTTTCATCTGAATTGTCATTCTTAAATAATTGTCCTAGTAGGAGCAGTACATTTCAACCTCATGCCATCCTTTGGAAATTTAGGCTAGCTGTTAGCTAGAGAGATGCAGCCTGACATTCTGAACCTACACACAGTGTGAAAAATTGCTTTGATAAGGTTGTGTTTATAATTTGAGGCAGTAAAATAGAATTCTTACTAATTGTGTTTAAAGCATGATGTATTGTGTAATCCACAGAGAAACTCATTCCAAAAACACTGTAACCATAAAAACAGCTGTTCCACTGAGTCATTTTCCTAATGTGCAACTTAAAACAAAGCAAAACAGAGAAAAAGCCTCTCCCGGTTTTAACTGATTTGTGCTGAAATGATTATAGAGCAGGATAATGCTAGGAATGTGGGGAAAAACAACAGAAGACTCATCTCCACATTCCTTTTATACCAGAAGTTTGGAAACAGAAAAAAGAGCCTTTGGAGTTAAAACCAAGAAAAACTTCAGTTTTGAAGAGAAATTGGTACCTAAACTAAATGATGAACAGCAAGACATGTATTGATAGTCAAAAATCATTTGCAAAGATAAGAATGAGTCAAAGATTAGAAGGAATGGAATTAAAGTGATGAAACGAGATACTTCAGTTAAATACCTACAAAAAAAAATTCTTGCCACGTATGTGCATGTGTGCATATGTTCATGGTTGTTGTATAAGTATAATACAGCCTCTGGAAGAGAAGATAGTAAGATCTGGTAAAGGAGGTGGAGGAAACGGCACTACATAAAAGGAAAATAACATGTACTGCAGGCACTACTCTTTCATCAGTAGAAAACTGAGTGAACAAGTGAACAGCCCTTTTCATATTTAGGATGACCCGTCATAAACTAAGTTCTATAAGAATGAGCCTTATACTGAATTCCAAACAAGGTTATTTTTTTTTTCTTGGGGAAAAAAAAAATAGAACATTTAATATGTTTCTATTCTATGATTGTTGCAGGGACCAGAATTTAATTTTTGTAGATCTGCAATCCAGAGATATTTACTTCCCATATTGTATGCCTTGGAGATGCAGAGCTCCAAAAAGCACAAAGATGTGACATGCATGTGTTTTTCTTGTTTGCAGATGTCTCAATAAGCTTGCTCTCCCTAGTTGTCACAGCCTGTGGTCTTGCTCTGTTTGGTGTCTCTCTGTTCGTGTCCTGGAAGCTTTGTTGGATCCCTTGGCGAGAGCGTGGTCTGCCATTTGGGAACAAAGACAACAAACAAGAATCACTGAACTACACAGATACAGAGACCAATGACCATGACTACAGTGAGGATTATCTGGGACAGCCTACAGCCTATCCAGAGTCCTCCATGAAGATCAGCCACACCTCCCCTGATATTCCGTTAGATGCTCAGGCGGGAATGAAGGAGAACTGCATACACAATGTGCGAATGCATCGTCAGATCACTGAACCAACCTCTTCTGCTCGGTCAGTAACTCCAATTTCTCTCTGCTATTAATGAATACAGATACAGTCAGAAGAGCACAGCTTGATTATCCAGTACACTGATCTATTAAAAATGCATAATTTACTTTCCACATTCTTTTTTTAAAAAATTACACAAAAGTTATTCTTTGAGGTGCACAAACCTCTTAGGTTAAAAGGACAGGATCACAATGCTACTATCCACTCTTCTATCAACTACTGTCTCGTTTGTGCCTCTCCCTCAGAAGCTGGACAACACAGAGCACTGTGTGTCCTGTAAAGCACCAGAACAGCCTAGATTTAGCTTGTAAAGCATACTCATTTGCACTTAGCACTGATGCTGAACACTCAGTAATATCTTCTCAAAGATTTTTAAAACAGCCAAAGAAGAAAAGTAGGGCAAGCTAATGAAACACTTGCAAGAGTTAGATATAGGATTAAAAATCATAGATTTTAGCCGCAATCATGACGGGGGGGGGGGGGGGGGGGGGGGGAAGTGACTAAACAAGAATCAGTGAGGTCTCCAGGGGAACTGGAGAACCAGTACAGGAGGGAAGAGGAAAGAGGGAGGGTGAGAGTATGTGCAGGGGCAGGTGATAAAAGGATTATGTTTCACACAGTAATAGAAAGGATCAGCATGTGAAGACCCAGTAAATTTCTGAGTCAAAGCAGATGCACTTCAGGTGGAGAAGATACAGCACTAGCCCAATTGCTCTTTGCTAGCCTCCTTTGTGGCCATCTGGGAGAGCAAGTTTAGCCAAGGCACACCTGAACGTGGGTAAGATGACAGCAGCTAGCAGCCAGTTCAGTAATTGCCAGTTGTCCAAAACATGCCTCAGAAAGAATTTGAAAAGTCCCCAGAACATTATTAATGCTATGCTGCAAAAGCTCCAGGTGCCCTTCCTCTTTAGCATAAGAATGGCTTGGACTTACACTGTTGTAGGAATCTATGGGGAGGTCAAAGCCATAATTATGGCTACCAAAGCTTGCACCCTACCACATGCAAGGTTGAATTCCAACTAAGGACTAATAGCCCAGAAGTACAGTGCAGGGCTGGTGCTGCTGTGTTTTCAAACTGCTGGGAAATAAGCACGTCATGAGATTCATTAACAACAGAATATTAATATCCGACATCTAACACTAAGACCTCTCACGTGTGTCTTCGATATTGTGAAAGTATTGAGTCAGATACAGGCTTTCTCTGCTACAACAGGGCAGCCATTCTGATACTTAATCAAATGACAAATGCACGGGATCACCACGGCATAGTCATCTCACAAGAAGCAGCAGCAATCCCAATCCGTAAAAGAACGTGCCTCAGCATCCTGAGTGCATGGACAATGTCTTCGCTCCTGTGAATCCTATCCGTCTTCTGGCAACTGTTCCCAGCCTGGCTCTCTCCAGGAGGTGTTATAGTGGCTCTGTCCACAAGGGCATGACTTGTCCCGGTCCCACCCCTGCCCTATACCGTCTGCTGATACAGGCTTTGCTCTTTACTCTTCTCTTTCATTGCCTCTCAGTTTTGCCCAGGTCTTCTCCAAAAGACTCTTTCACTGAGCAAGAGGGGCCCATCTTCCTTGTACTGCGTCCTTTGCTCACCTTTGCCTCTGCTGTTTTCTGGCATAAGTGGGTAGCCAGCTGTGGCTTTCCTATGTGGCCACAGAGACCAGGCTCCTGCCCCTGCTACAATCCTTGTTAAGGTGGCTCTCCAGTGCCCTCCTTTTTATTCCTCCCCAGGATATTCTGCACCTCCCACTGTGATGAGGAACTTAAGGGTTGAGCAATATAAATCTTTTTTTGTGACATGATAGTATTTTATCATAGAAATGACTAATGTATAGCTATAAAATTATCTATGTATTATGCAACAAGAGGAAAAAAATAGGATAGTATATAAGAGGCTGTTCCTGTTTTAAGCATGCGTAAACACATATTTACAAGGAATGAATGAACAATGATAGCAGAGGAACTATTGCTGACTACATCCAACATAAACAGCTCTGGACTAATCCTGTGCTAGCATTCTCCGTGTGCTTTTTCTATGTTCAACCACAGCTCATGGTACTCGAATACACTGAATGATTGCTGCATATGAATAGGACAAAAAAGTGGAAACCAACTCATATAAGATTAGGATTTTATCTAATCCAACTTTCACATCCCACTACCCTAACAGGGTTTGCAAATTTTATTTCTGTTATCATCTCATGAAGTGGAAATTTCAATCACAATAACTGAGTGACTCCAAGTAATAAATTTCACTGGACCGAAGCTAAAAGCAACTTTCTCTCCTCGGAGTAATGAAACTAAAGGAGCTTTTCAGCCAAAGTACCACAGAGCTTATTACATCAGGTATGAGAGAAAAAACAAAACAATTGTTGGAGTGGTCAACAAACCATTTCAGACCAGAACAGTTCACTTGTAAATGAAGTAGTTCTAGAAATCAACAAGTAATTAAAATGCAGAGATGTCAGGAAGCACCGTACTTTGTCCAGCTTTATCTCAGAACCAGAAATCAGCAAGCTCAGCTGGCATAATAGGCCAGACCCTGCTGCCATTTATATAATGTAACTCATTTCATAGGCATTAATCCAAAGGGTTCAGTTGAAAATGATAACTGATAAGAACAGCTACAGTTCTTATCGTATCACATTATACTTGCCAATAAGGCAGATCCTTTGGATTTGCAATGGCCATGAATTTGCATTTGTTACTTTCTTCAGCCAGGTTTGGAGGGGGCATACCACTAGCTTGAGACATAGGAACAGAAAATTATGTGATGTTAGCAGTCTAACGCTGAAGGTGAGTTCTCACAACTGTTGAGTATCATGCTTTATCACTTTATGTGAGTAAAAATCTGACCCTGGCGTACATTACAGAAACATGTCAAATGAGAACAGGATCGTTAGTGTGTGCGTGCACAGATTCTTGTAATCTTCAACACAATCTATTTCAATTCTTTCCTTTTCACTTAAGGCATAATTCAATCCGAAGACAGCTCAACCTATCCAACCCTGACTTCAACATCCAGCAGGTTCAGAAACAGGAGCAACTGACAGGGATTGGCCGCATTAAGCCAGAGCTATATAAACAAAGATCAGTGGACACAGACGATGGCCGGAGGAGTAATAGCAAGGCATGTGGAAAACTGAACTTTATTCTGAAATATGATTGTGATTTAGAGCAGCTGATAGTGAAGATACACAAGGCCATCAACCTGCCAGCAAAGGACTTCTCTGGAACTTCAGATCCGTATGTGAAGATATATCTGCTTCCTGATAGGAAAACAAAACACCAGACTAAAGTGCACAGAAAGACCCTAAATCCAGTATTTGATGAAGTTTTTTTATTTACTGTCCCATACAATGATCTGAACGCAAGGAAACTCCATTTCTCTGTGTATGACTTTGACAGATTCTCCAGGCATGACTTGATTGGCCAAGTGATAGTGGATAATTTTTTAGATTTGGCAGATTTTCCCAGGGAATGTAATATTTGGAAGGATATTGAATATGTCACCAATGTAAGTATTATAATTTTTCTTTTTGAGATTTTCTTGTTTCTGATTTTATTTCCTTAATCTGATTATAACTTAAATTGTCTGATAAATGTATGAAGGAAAATACTCTATTCTTTCTCTTTCTCCAGCTTTGACCTTAATCCAAGGAAATTGACAGTGCATTTTCAGTCCTCATTTCTCGTTCTTTGGATATATTAAAGAATGTCTTATGTAGGAGATAGTAGGTTTAGTCATCGCCCTGCTGACAGAGTAGAACAGCTGGAGAATGTTTTTCTCTTAATCTTACTTAATCTAAAACGTACTTAAGGAAATACTACTTTTCTTATTTTGCCTGTCTTTCTGTGTTTTGTATTATTTGCCACATAAATTACAGCATACGAATCAGCCAGAACTGCAGATTCAAGATTTCTTATGTAGTGATCTTCAGTCCTTCTAGAGACTATATTCTCATAAAGTGAGATAACACCACATATAATCCAGGCAAACAGAGTGCAGACAATGCTGTCCAAAACACAAGTGTCATCGGTCAGCCTACAAAAATTAAAGCTATAAAAACTATAAAGCCTATACAAACTTAAAAACATAACAACCACCTCAGCATGTGTTCCATGAAAGCAATGAAACACACTGGATTGGTTTAACCCTTTGTTTGGCATTACTTTGTTACATAGGGAAATAAGAAACTTATAAGTCTATATTTCTGTTGTCCCAAAGTCTCTGGTATCAAATTCTATGCAGGAATCCCATTAGCGATTAGGTACAAAACCACAAAAATTACTTTTGGAAAAGAAAGAGCTTTCTTCTCTTCTCAAAGCCTGAGCCAACCTCCTTGTAATGCTGTTAGAAATTAATCACTTGCATCCTATGGAGAACAGACCTTCAATGAGAATGATACATTACAGAAATCCACAAAGGTGAAGCTACTAGTGCCGAGAGTCAGTAAATATTTCATTTGCTATGTCAAGCCATACTCAAATGGAGTGCACACTTTAGAGTCAAATAAACCAAACATCATTAACAGTAAGATCAAACTGTAAGTTTGTTAGACTTCAATTCAGGAAACCATTTAAGCATATGCTTAGCCAAGTGTAAGAAGCCATTGAAAAGTAAAGGATGTTCTGAGACAAATACTGTCCTGAATTCAGACCCTCACCTTATACCTCTGTGGTCTGGTAGCATGCCCATATTACAGACCAAATGGATTAAATCCATTTTTTTGTTTGGAATTTCTTTTTGAAAAATAGTATTGTCCTTGTTTTAAGCTGATTTCTCAGTGTTCTTAGTCAGTGTTACGTATCCGTCTGTGGAACGTGCCGTGCACCCACTGCACAATCCTTTTCCACACTAGGATGGAACTGCAGCAGCAGCACTAGCAGTTCCCTTACTTAAGGTACAGGCAGGGGCATGGACACCCAGTGTCAGAGAAGGATGAACCTGGCTTTTCTATGAAAAGTTACTGCTCTTCAACTGCAAGGGAAAAGTAAGAATCTGACAGAGCAGATGACAGTTATTCCAAGTGAAAGCCTGCCTTCGTACAGCATTGTGTCCCAAGCTCAACTTTTCAGTTTTACCATCAACTGAAAGTTGAATGCACATGCACGCTGGAGTTACTTTGATATGTACTAGTCCTTTTTCCAAGCTTTAACTTAGACAAAGATTGACTCTGGTATTTTCCTTTTAATCACTTCCCCTTCCAAATTTCAAAAGCGATGCGGCATATAGTTTGTATTCAGATTTTCTGTAATCTCTGAAATTAAATTCAGGACTGAAACATGAGTCATTTAATTCCTACTAATATTAATTCCTGTGTGAAGAGTAACCCTGTTTATCCAAACAGAACACATGACCTGCCGTCTAGACTTATCACTGGGTTTTCAGCTAACAGACCTTTTCAAAGCAAATGACTCATAGCACATAGGAGACACAATCCAATTTTGGCTAATGTGAGTTCTGAGATAAGAGTATCAGATAAATGAAAGTATGGAGTACTCAGCTTACTAATTAACATTTCCAAAATTTCAAAGGTTAGAACTTACTCCATAAAGTTATGAGAAACCCTCCAAGCATCATTTAAGAAACCAAGTTTCAGTACATTTTCTTGTCTGTGTAGCTTAGATACCTCGCAGGCTGACAGCAGAAACTGAATCCTATGGGCTACTTGGTGAAGCTGCTGAAGTGAATACTCCTGTGGCTGCACTCCACACCAGGCCAGCAGGCAGCATTAGTGAACCTCTGAAATAAATTTTATCAAAATTTTGAGCACCGTTGGGCAGTTTGTGCTTGCAAACAGAAACCGTATCAACTGTAGGAGGTTTTCAATCATTTTATCTTCGAATGTCTTGTTTCAAATAATAATAATTACAAAACAGACAAATGCTGGGCAAACTTACTGAAGGAAATTCACTCAATGTAGATCAACAAAGAGTGCAGCGCAGGAGGGATAAACCAAGGAAACGTACTAGAAAAAGGGACGGTCCACACAACTACACATGACAAGTTTGTCATACTTCTGAAGAGTACATTCATTTTAATTCCTTGTGCATCTTATTACACTGCATAACCAGCAATCCCAAAGGCCTTTATTTTACATTCTCCATTTTATTATGTTCTAATCCAATTTGACACAGTAATATAAAAGAATGTATGAAATCCTTCTCTGCCCAGAAAAATGGCCTACTTCAAGTGAGCACTGCAGATTATGCCTGAAATGTCAGTTTTACTGCAAACAATGCCATTAAATTGACCTATTATGCCATGTGCTTTCTTCTGTTTTCAAATAACACTGAAAGATTTTTTTTATCCAAAACCAACAGTTTTGATTCTTTGGACTATAACATCTGCTACCATTCCAGAGTTTGAAATTATTTCATAACGCAGACACGTGTCAGCATAAAAATTTTCTACATGCTCAAAAGCAATCTGCCTCCAAACACAAATCTCCAATATCAAAATGATTGTTCTTCTAATCCCAGGTCCTCTGAGCATAAAATCTCTCTCCTGTAACACTGACACTTTTTCCAACCAGAAAAAAGCAGCAGTGGGCTGTTTAATGGAAGAAATAATTAAGTGGATCAACTTTAGATGAACATGAAATGAACTAGATAAGCTTTTTGTATATCTACTGGACAGATTACACTGGTTTCTGGCTCATCAAGAAAAAAAGATACTCTTTATTTTTAGGCTGGGGTTCATGTTTTGTTTAGTAGCCTCTAAAACATATTCAGGGTTTGGGGTGGGGTTTTTTGTTTGTTTTTGTAATGTTCACAGACTGATGGCATGTTTTGAAGAGAAAAGAGTTGTTAATATTTCCTTGGTTGCCATCTTCAAACTAAAATGTGATAAGGCAAAAATACACGGCTTTGTCACAAAATAAAATAAACAGCTGTGAAGGACAGGAAGCTGTCAGTTCATTTCAGATAAAGGAGAACCTTCTCTTTCAGAAGATGCTAAGTATCCACTTGGATAACTTGCTGTGCACCCAGAAAGCAAAATCTTTTCTCAAGAATGTCTTGCTAAACATCACCAGGCGCTATAGGGCACAGAGAAGGATTTCTGTGAACTGGAAATCTAGCTGTGGTTCATCCTGGCTGTTTGGATTCTCAAAATGCTTGGCCTTTGTCCCTTGCTAAGCAGGTGATCTTTCTAGACAAGAGGAGTATTTAAAAGTGGCCTCCACTTAGAGCAGGGGGATAATCGGAGTACGAAAGAACAATGCAAATTTCCATTCTTAACTGGGCCAGCATTTTCCAAAATGACTACTCATTTTAGGAGGCAAATTTGTGACTTTGGTCTTATAGTATATATAGCTTTTGACACTGATGCTATCTTTTCAGTTGTCAAATATAGTTATACTTGAGATCTAGGCATGGTACAATGAAAACTGTTCCTTTTCTGAATGTCTAAGCTTATATAAACACTTTTAAAAAAAAAAAATCTTATTCATAACACTCCATTGGCACCTTTCTCTCATCTCACCCCAAGGTTGAACATCCCAGACTAACCTGTTTTTGTGCATCTTTCTATAACATTCTCTTCTCAAAGAATATTTATAACAAGATTTGCAGTGACTATGCACCTAATACGCTATAAATTGTAGCTACCATATTGACTGCTACCATTTATCCTTCTCCTGTGGTTCCTTTGAGGCTCATTGCTGTATCCACCTCCTGTGAAGGAGTGAAATGAATTGAAACTCTGATAAGAGTGAAAGCAGTCAGATTCAAAACATGGTTTATTCTTTATCTGCAGACAATCAGGGTACTACAAAGGATTCAAAAGCTTACTCTGTTTTTAATATTTTGAAGTAATTTCGCTTTTGTTTCTAGCTGAGCGTCGATGAGTGTAGCATCCAGCCACCAAAGTTAAAAAACAATATATCAGGGTAAAAAAGGAGAGTGAAAATAGAGAAGAAAAATATTTCTGAAAGAACAAGAGAAAAAATTACAGAAAGAAAACCCTGGGTAATACATATAGAATTTGAGAAGTAACATGTCACAGACTTTAGAGAATGTGTATGGCTCGCTGAAAACCCGAAAGAGAGTTATGGAGAGTTCAAAGCTGTAAAGAAACACAAGCTGTATATCAAGTTGTTTACTCTGACATCCAGAAAGAGCCAGCATTTGCTAGAAGTTGCAAAGCCAAGAAATTGATTATATCTGTCTTTAAGAATCTTCAAGCTCTTTTAGGGTATATGTAGTGGTCAAGAATACAACAGTGTGTCAGATAATGCTGAATTGCTTTTGCACAGAAGCAGTAAACAAAACCGTATTTTAAAAAAATAATGAATTTAAGTTGCATGTTGGTATACATGCTAGTGTTTTGACAAAGAGAGTTAAAAAGTAGGATGGTTATAAGTATTTGAAATTCTGCATTCTAGAAATGCTAATTGTTCACTGATGTTGTTCTCAAATTTGCCCAAGAAAGAAAGATTTGAAAATTTGTATTTTTAGGCATTTACGTTGTATAACTGAGGTGCAACTGGAATCATAACATCACCAGAAGGAAGTTTTAAGTACCCTGTTTCAGAGATGTTAATGACAACCACGTATGTGTGGAAGAGAGACAAAAAGAGACTAAATTATTTCAGTGAGTTGTTTATGGAAAGCAGAATAAAAGTCTAAAATTTTGAAACCTGACCAAACCTACCAGATTTTCTGCAGTTCAAAACTATTCAGTCCTCAAACTGAAAAAAACTTCCTCAAAGGTTGCATTGCTCAGGACCACTCCTGCTAAGAGGCTGTGAGCCATTTAATGTGTGCCAAATGCACATGCATAGGCGCAGGTCATAATCCTTGGGGCTTACACCCTCAAAACTTGAGGAAAATAAACTTCCTTCTTTGAAAGAAGTAGCTAAATACTGTCCCTAATTCATGGAGAGTGGAACAGACTCAGACAAAAAGGATGTGACTTGCTTAAGACATGACGCTACTTAATAGCAGAAATGAGACCGGGTCCAGAATCTGCAGATTCCTGGCACCAGCCTTAATCCACTCTATGTAGCAATGCTTATCTTCTTCGACAGTGTACAAATAGTGTAGCTGGCAGTAAGTCAACTAAGTCCACCTACTCCACTTTAAAAATGTTTAGCTTGTCAAGATGTTTTAGCCAGTATTTCTAAAATTCCTCTTTTGGCAAGTTGCTGGGTTTAGAAAAGCGATGGCATTGAGCAAGAGCTCAGAAAAGCATTTAAAATGTTTATAATGGTTAACAAAAATTCTTGAGTCAACAGTTTGAGAAGGAACAGAAACAAACCAAATCTCTGGCTCTACATATGAATTCAAATCCAAACCATCAATGTTAAGTGCTGTATCTATTTTTTAGGGCTGTAGCAGTAAACAGAAAACACTAGCTGATTTTTTTTGTAATACAGAAAACATATCCGGTATTAACCTGACGTTCCATTTGTTTGAAACGGGTAGGCTTTGGCATCATGGAGGCAATCAGTTGGTGATGTGGACATGTACCTATTTAACTGATTTGCAAATGCAAGTGTCTCTAGAAGAGATAGATTTGCAAACCCATGTATCTTGCCCACGTTAAAGCATGCCATAAGTTTAAGGAGCAACAACAACTATTTCATGACTAGACAAATTAAGGCAGTAAACACAAGAGGTAAGATTCACCTCACTTAAATTTTAGATTTATTAGAAAAACCAAAAAACACAACCAAACCCAGAGGTACTCAAAAAAAATACAGAAAGCATAATTACCTTCAGGAGGCAGATCAGTGGGTATTCATCTTCTAAGTCACAAAGGTCACTCTTTGTTTCATGATTTTTTCTGACTGTTCTTACTTAATCAAATGTACAGAAAAAATAAAAGTCCATGTGTAATGAATCATTTCATAGCCAAAAGATGCTGAAAAGGCATAGATCTTTAATCCTTCAGATTTCTAAGGTTCACCATAGTAAGGATGAAAAAGAAATTAAGTAACCTTCAGCATCAGCACAACAGGTATAGTAATCATCATACATTGGAGAACGGCTGCAGCCAGTGCTTTTCCTACAGTTTTTACATTTTTTAATAACTACATATTTAAATGGGTTCACTGTAAAAACTGGGCTTTTCCTTTTGTCTTTTTATGTTTCTTTTTTAATCTAATGATTTTGCTAATTACTTTGTAGGAGAAGATTTGTCAGAAAATATGTTTAAATTATTAGGAGACAGCACTCAGCATGGCTAAACAAAGGACAGATACAGTTACATACAATTATAAAATTCTGTTTGGAGCAACTGGGTAACTGTGAGAATAATATTCAATAAAACCTGGGAGGGGCCTGAAGTAAAAAAAAGTCAAATGCCTTGAAGAGCACTGAAGTTTGAGATGCAGCTAGGCTGGTCCCAAATCAGTGGTACAAGCACTCCAAGCTCGGCTCTAAAAATAACAGTGACTATTCAGTGCAAGTGATTACCTAACAGCCTTGTAGCTCCGTGCAGGCAGGGTCAGAAACAGGATGAATCTTGTCACATCACTGAAGCCTCAGCTAACATTTATTGGGGTTTTGGGACTAGTTTAAGAAAATGATAATTCAGAGAATTGTGTATATGTGTATACAGATACAAGTTTACAGAACCCAGGAGTACGGCTATCAGAGTTTCCAAATGAGCTTTTTCAGTCTGGATATTTCTCTACAAAAAACATACATACAAACAGACAAACAAATGAAACAAAGCTAAAACTAAAGCAGACACAAAAAGAAAAACATGTAGCAGAAACGGGACCATTTCAGTTAAAGAATTTAAAAGAAAAAAAAAATTTTTGAAGTCAGTATTTTGAGAAGACTGACATTTCCAAATAAAATGTTTTAATTTCTCATTTGGAATGCCCTTCTATTGCAATATTTTCAAATATTTTGAAAGTTGAAATAGTAACAAACTACTCTGGTTTTTATCAAAGCAAAATGTTTCAAGTCAAGTGAGGGATATTCTGCTTCAAAATGGAAATAACTCAAAATTCCTTACGAAATTAAAATCCTGGTTTCCACATGGGTTCTCCCCCCACCCATCAATGCTGCATATTCTTGAGCACCCAATTCTGTCTTTGTATTATGCATGTTTCCCCAGAGTACCAGCCCCAGACAGCAATAGTGCATGAAGAACACTTTCCTCCACACATTAGCCACATGCTAAAAAAGGTTAGACGCAGTCCTACATTCCTGTTTTTCTAGATTACTGGAAGTCTGTAACTGTCCCTCTGCTACCCATCCCCCTTCCCCTGTCTTCTCACCTTCCTCTGCCAATTCTATTTTTCCAGTAGTCTCTCTAAAGAAGACTCTCAGAGATAGCCTTCAGTGAAACAGCTCACAACAACATACACACTGCACATAAAGCAAAGCCAAAATGTGATCCCGGTCAGCCAAGCCTGTACTTCAATTATACCATCCAAAATTGTTAGTGAGAGCCGCAAACACACAAAAAATTGCTCTAGTATTTTCGATTCATAGGCAGCAGTTCTTCAAGATGAGCAAAGAGCACTCGCACAGCATTAAGGCTAAAATAGCTGTATTAAGGTGATCTTGGCTGTAACCATTCTGCACATAATTCGAGATTAGACTGTGCCATAGCCTTTTTTTCTACAGGGTTATATAACTTTCAATTT
This sequence comes from Aptenodytes patagonicus, assembly GCF_965638725.1. Taxonomy (NCBI): domain Eukaryota; kingdom Metazoa; phylum Chordata; class Aves; order Sphenisciformes; family Spheniscidae; genus Aptenodytes; species Aptenodytes patagonicus. The sequence continues at coordinate 10,382,105 of NC_134955.1, forward strand.
AAACATGTATTTAGCCAGGCAGGGAAAAAAATCGCTTCAAACACACATTTAATTATTGAACAGTTTTGGGAATGCTTACTTTGTCTTTTTTTCTAGCAGAGGTCACAGAAAGCATTTCAATAGCTTAGGGATTCATCAAAATTTCTGAAAAACCCTACTTTTTAAATTTAGTTTCAATATTTGGAGCCAAACTTGAAAGTATTCTTCCCTCTGAACATACTGTGCTTATGTGAAAAGCCTCAAGCCATTTTTAGTCTTTAATCCCCACAAGATATCACAACCATCAGGCATCCTTCGCCACCAAACAGGGTATTTGATGAGAGTTTTACAGTTTTCTTCTGTGTACAGTCTGTTTGCCCAGTTCTCATGTTATTTTCCCATGGTCTTATATTTAAGCAGTAAATGGACTTTTTTGTTATTGTGTATTATTTACTTAGGGATTAACTGTAACCGTGCTCCAAACTCTTACCAAGACATACTGGATATTTGTGCAGGGGATAGCCTAGCTACTTGGGAAGCACCTCCTGCACACCGTACCTGACAGGCTGGCATCCTAACACAACCTAAAACGTCTGCTTGCTGGGGTACAGTCTTGACTTCATCATCTCTAGTACACCTGTGTCCCAGGTAAATAGGTAGAAAAGAAAGTGCCACTATACACAGGCTCTGCTTCTCACCAAAAGATTTCTCTGTCCCCTTTCAAACTCTCATCAGAGGACGTAACATGTCTCACACTTCAACCATTCAGGGTTCCAGGATCTTTCCAGAGTACTGTTACTGAGGACAAAACACCATTGTCTGTACAGAAAGAAGGAATTACCGGACCATAACTGTAGTGCTTCGGAGGCATGTTTCTTGTGCTTACAGGCTAAATTATAGAGCTTGCCAAAATTAAGATAGGGCTATACCATTTGCTAAATAATCACACGAGGGCTCTCTTCAGACCTCCCCACTGCCTATGTGGGTGGAAAACATTAGAAGTTGCAGATGAAGTTTGAGCTGACTGGTGGAGGACATATTGCGGGAACAATATGTCCTATATATGTATCTATAGCATTTCTAGCTTTTCTCCTGAAAGTCTAGGAGACTTTTAGCAGCTGATCATGTAGTTTGAAAGACATAAAAGATGAAACAACTGAACTGACATAAATGAGAGTAGAAACTTTAAAAGACACACAATACATTTTGCTAAGCTTTGGTTATATGGTCAGCAAGTATAATAACAGATATTATACAGGCCCTAACTGTCCCTGGGAGGCCTCAGAGACGTACATGACAGCTTTTCTCTCTTCAATCCCCGGCCCTTCGGAGCATGAGGGCCACTCCCGAGGCTCCGTAGAGAACCTTGCTCAGATTATTGCAGAAAGATACATAGCTACGTTCTTCCATTCTTTCACTTTGTAAAAAACAGATTACTTGGCAGCCAAACTATCTGAGGGAAGAGGGACAGAAAGGCATCATTCTTTCATGGCAATTGAGCTATTTTTCTGAGAGCGGAGCTAAAGAAACAATGGCAAAACTGAGGGACTTATAACCTGACTAAAAGCTTTTTTATCAAGATTTATTAGTTCCAAGTTTATTACCTTTTTACAGTGGAGATCTTAATTTTAACTCACTATTTTATTTAATTTCTCCTCATGCATATACATTTCTCTAAACGTTCAGAAAGATATATGTGTAACAGGAACAAAGGATAAAGTATAGTGTTTCCTGAAAAAATCCAACAGGCCACTGCAACATCACTTTGTGCTTGCCTGGGTAGGATTAAATGACAAACACATGCAAACCACCAGTCCTCACAAACACTGAAAGGCAATTTGCAATGCCCACTCAAATTCTAGAATTACGGATATAATAACTTCTGTAGTTAGTCCCACTGAAGTCACTGGAAGTGTTCACATGGGTAAATGAAGCATACAGTCGTTTGCAGTGTCTGAGCCTTCCTATGGCTCCCTAGCAGACAATTAGAATGAGAATTTCACACCATGTACTTTGGTGAAGTGACAGGCTCAAATGACGAGACTGCATTAACAACGTACGTGGTATCATGACATTTGAGATTTGTATAGCTGCATGTTTCTGGCACTTTGTTGCTTGATTAAACACCTTGCTCTATTTACTCAAGAAAACAGTAGTCACAAACTACAGCTTACCTTACTGAGTGCTTAATCATTCACTACTCCTTTCATCAGACAAACTCAAAATTAAAGCTACATACACCATCTGGAAGAAGATGTCTGGCTAGTGATGGCATCTTGCTTGTGATGGGCAGAGAAGCAGAAAACAACTGACAGCTGGAGGTTTTCACAGTTGATTGTATGAACTATTGGGATAAAATTCTCCACTCAGATTCTTGGGCCAAATCTGGTATCTTAAAAATAGCGGTTTATCACAACATCAGAAAACGTAACCTTGCTTGTCAGGCAACCAATTACTAACAGCACAGTGTGAGTGGCTGAAATTCACTGCTCCTCCTACCTAACATTGCCTCTTCCATTTCCTGCAGTAAAATTATTTTAGAAGGAGCAATGAATAGGAGATTACCAATATCATGCAATATCTAATATTTTCTATTCATATAGAACCTGCTACCCAAACACCATGAAAGTTAACACAGAAGAGTAAAAGAACAATTCCCACACTGTATTTTGTATATATGTTTTCAGAATTCATAGAACTCTTTACATGCTTTCTTTTTAAAAGCATGGTGGGGTTTTAGAAAGATTTTTAAAAGCCAGCTGTGGTTTAATCAACCATCTGATCTACATTACGATAACTCTTCTGAAGAAGCCCAACAATAAAATAAATATGTATACAGTAAAGGGAAACAAAAGTGTGTACAAAAAAGATAGGAAGAAAACAGCAGACTTTGGTTTCAAGCCCCCTAGAGAGTTACTTATGATCATCAGGAAGAAAGGCATCACTTTAAAATAATGAAAACCTTTCAATGTCTGTACTCCACTGAGCACAGAATCTTACAGTAAATGCTAATCTAACAATAAACTTCACTCCATTGGGACCGCAACATTTTATGCAGGTAGAAATGAGCAGTACTCAGGATGAGATCTTGACTCTAAAGCCAGGGAAAGAATTCCCACTGAAGCTCAGACTTCATGCATACTCTCTTGCTGTAGTTTGGAAATAGTATCTTGTAAACAGTACAAAAAGCCACATGAAATAATGTAAACAAATCACCTGAGATGTGCATCAGAAAATTCACTAGAACAGCAGAACAAGCAAATTACCATCCTTTTATTCCTCTCTGCAAAATAAATACATGACAGTGATCTGCTCAACAAAGATTTAAATCTTCTCCTCCTCCCCCTCCCCCAAAATTTGATGGCTAAAATATGAGTGAGCTATCAAATTTGGTCCTGGAGAAAGCAGATAGAAATCTCTCCATCAGAAATAACCCGAGTTCTACATCCACATCTTCAACTTTTGACTGGCTGCAGCAGTCCTACTAGAATGAAAACAGAATAGATTATTTTCCCTCAAGGTTTTTGCAGCGAGCACCCCGACCCGTTCCTTTCAGTAGCTCAGCAGTGTTTCTCATTTGCCAGCTCCTTTTCCAGATTCTTCACTTTACTCAGTATATAGAGTGTCAGCATTCTTGGGAAAGCCATGAGAAATACTTCATTCAACACAAAGCTTTTATTATAAAACAACATAGAAAAAGCTTTTCATGCTATCTTTAACCGTAATACCTTTTTCATCAGAATACAGAAATTTTTTAAAACAAACCAGTAGGTATAGCAGTAGCTGCTCACTTTCTTCACCCCCATCCAGCCACTCTTTTGTTCTTCTCAAAAATCATTTATTTCAGGAAACCTTTCAGTGCTAAAGCAGCACAAAAAAAAAGGATACTATCCTTCTTTTCAGACAGTCTTGCTCCAAAAGTTATGAGTCAGGATGGTCAGAGATAACTACACTAAATGCTTTCAAAATCATACTTCTTTCAAAAAATTGAAGTCAGGCCCTTTTAAGGTGTCAAACTGAGTAGCCAAAATCATTGATCGTTCTCAAAGTAACAGAGTTCTAAAGTTAACTCACCATTTAGGACAAGTCAACTCACAACTTCGATTTCATTTCAAAACTATCAAATTATTTAAATTATAAGCAACTAAACCGAAAATTTGAGAAGGCATCTAAGTGACTGCAAGATAACTGTTTACTAAATCACTCACAGAGTTTCTAAAAATGCAACTTTTTTCCCTACCCATAGGCTAGTATGTACTTAATAACACTAGTTATTCTGAATATAAACATAACCAGGTAAGAGTCTGGGCAGCTCACCAGACTCACCTCACACAAATGCACGTGATGCCATCAGGAAGAAGGTAAAACAAGCCACAGGAAAAAAAACATTTTCCTCTCTAAGTACATTTCACATGTAGCACGTGTAAAGTAAAACAAGTTAGAAGAAAAGTCTTCTAAGAGAAGGAAGTTCTGTTGGCTCACTTTTATGGACTTAAAGCACTAGAGCACTTCTATATTTAGTGCTCTCTCTATCTCATATCTTACACTACCCTCTGTGCATTCTCTAAGAAAGAAAACGTGCTCACTAAAGTGGTCCTAAAATTGCCTGCAGTACACGTCTAAATATAATAGGGAGGCATGAGCATATCTGATAGAGAACAAGTATTACAGAAAAAGAACTGTTATCACACTCTACACAATCACATCTTCCCCTGCTCATGCTGTAGACACCTAATTGATACACTTGATTTCAGAATCTGCATTTTCTAAAATGGATTTATGTCTTCTTTCTTCCCCTTCCTTCAGCTTCCTCACAGTCTTTAGTTTTATTTTAAAGCTGTTTTTTTGTACAGCTTCAAAGTAGATGTAGTACTGGATTGGTAAACTGCTTAACAGCTTCAAGATTAAAATATTCTGTTTGTTTGCAAGGTAGGTGAATGATACACAGCAACAGCATAAATTCTCCTTCACCACATCCGCGTAGCCCAAGTGTCCTAATGGCGATAGTCCAGAACTGTCTCCAAAGAAAAGAGAGTAGCTGGATTTGCATGAGCTTTTGGGCAGCATCAGTAGCCAAGATACTGAGAAAGACTGAAATGTCCCTGGCATTGCCTACGAGAAGTGGTATAAGTAACCCCTTGTTGTTAGATCGCCACAGATTCCACGGCATTGATTCAGGAGGTGAGTCAGGGAGGTTTGCCCTGAGAGGGTTATATACCAACAGCGTATCGGCATGTTACGCGGTTGACAAATTTTACATAGCAGTCTGTTATGAAATTGTCAGTAGCATCTCTGGGAGGAAACAGAACAGTCTCCCTTCTCTCCCATGTTTCCCCCCACTTCAAAAAAAGAACCACCAAACCCCCAACTTCTCTCCTGATTCAAATGTAAAGTTTTCTTTGTAGCATGGTTTGAGAAATACAGGATGAAAGCAGTCCTCTTTTCCACACGTCCGGAATGACACTGTCTTGTTATCATTAATTTTACTGTCAGTCTCATTCTTCCTCCCTCCTTCCATTATTTTAATTCCTTTTGTATTTGAAAACGAGAGAGATTCTAAGGTATAAAATGAGACAATTTTGTTGTATTGAAGATTTAGGGGTTTGGTCTATTTTGACATATTTAATAAATGTATTTTGTAGGATTAACCTTAGCATCCATGATTATATTCTTCTTCCATTTAACTTGCAATTAAAATGGAATTGCTCTGCAAGGACAATCAAAGCAGTACAACTGCACACCTTTTCACCCAATCCACTAACAGAATATTGCTAGCAGTGAAGTAGTCTCTTTACTTTGGTGATGACCCATTTAAATAAATTACTAAGAAGTAAATGAAACTTCTATGGAAATTGCTTTACTATTGTTAAAAGTGGGTAATTTCACAGAGAAGTGTTATAGTGAAATGCATGTTGTGAAATTTAGTTGTGCTTTCAGTCTAATGGAAGGTTATGTGGAATGCTCTCAGACATGTTTTTAAGCCGTAACGATCTCTTTTCACCGTTTCTCTTATATTGATACTTTCTGTGGATGGTGCATTTGAGTCTGGCAGGGCACCAGTGTTATTGCTTATACAGGTGAGAGATCACAAGCCAACTTTTTGTGTTTAGTTACACCACTTAATAGTAACCAAGTCAATTTCACAGGTGACAGGATTTCAACATCAGGGAGCTCTTGAAAAAAGCTACTTTTTACCAGAAAAAACATGAAGTATTCTCAGTAGTTCCTGAACTGAGGGGAGGCATGACACGACATGACAGAATTGTCTCTAGACAAACAAAACACATGGAGAAACTTCAATAGAAAGATACTTGATCCTTGTCTCTAAAATGACAAGGAAACCCAGGAAAGGTACCTATTTGAAAGAAAAAATAACTTCACGCTAAATCATGATGAAGAAAATCTCTGTGTAACTCTTAGAAAAAAAAAAGTAGGAGAAATAGCAGATTCATAAACCCATGCTTCTTTCCTCAGCTGCTAAATGGGCACCAAACTTAAAGGGAGATGCACATAGCAAATATTACTTTTGAAAAGTTTGCCTTAGGTATACCTTATTAATGGAGGTAATAATTCTTTTATTATTTTTTAATGGGGTGAGAAGCCAAAAAGGATCAGAAAGAGAGAGAGAAAGGGCATGCCAGGGTTTTCATTGAACTTGGATTTGATCTCCAGGTATCACAAGAATTTTAAGATTATTAGACAGAGTTTGGATTAATGGCAATACACTGTTCACTGATAGTTATTTTAGTGGTCTGTGAAAGGAGCCCATTATATTCAAGTGGTCAAAATCTAGGGGCAAAGTACTTCTTCGCTGCCTGTTTGCAATGAAGAATGCACATGTGCTTCTCCAGCTTCTGCATTCATTACACTAGAGCCCTGAGCAGCATGATCCACTCCTGGCCTTCCCAGGGCACGTACACAGATACGTGTATAGCAGACCACCATATCTTCTCTACTGAAATTAGACCTGGGATGGAATTAGGCAGCAGATGGCTAAAACCCAACAAGAGATACTTGATTTTTTTAAAAAATTTAAAAAAGTAAATTAAACATATCTCAGAGAAAAGCTCCGGAATGGCAAGAAAGACATGCTACTGCAACATAAAGTTTGACATTAGCTTTCTAGTTTTCAAGCACACTGTATTATTTGGACCATTCTCTTTTTCATATCAACTTCTTCAAAAACAAAATTGTAGAGTGAACTTTTACTTAGACTAGAAGTAGATTCAGATTTATAAAAATGGCCTTTCTTTAGTACCCATTTTGCGTACAACCTGTGCTAAGCCTGAGTGGAAAGGAAGTCACTAGAGAGCACCTAATGTAAGTATAATGAATACATCCACAAAACACTATAGGCGCTTACACACACTGAAAAGAACACCTTTTTTTTCCTGATACTGTGACTCTCTCCATCTTTTTTCAGTACTACCCAGATACTTAGTTTCTCTCCTTTTCAGAATAATGTGCTCAGAATTCACGACATAAAAGGCGGCTGCTTTACACAACACAAAATGCAAGCACTGAGAATGACACTCAGTGCTAAGGAAAGGTGAGGAACTGTTAGCAGGGCCCAAAGCTTTAATTTCATTTCATTTCAGCAGCATGTCTATATTAGCTTTTTTTATATACCGAATGACCGCTCTGCGAGACTTTATCCTTAATTAAGACTGTGTCAGGGCACAAAGGCTGGCTGCTCCCTGGGGCTGGGATGCCAGGAGCAGTGGGGGACACTGGTGCTGCTGGGCAGGACCTCGCCAGCCAGGTCCCGTCCCACCGCCCCAGCCAGGGAGCAGGGCAGGCCGGGGAACTGGGGGGGCAGCCCCTGGCATCAGCCAGCTCCCTGAGGACAGGCCAAGCCAGGCTGGGACGTGGGCCCATGGGTGGGCCCGGCTCAGCGGGGCTCCTGGGTGGGCAGGGCAGGTCTGGGGGGGGGGGGGGGGGGGGGGCTGGAGACCAGCACCCTACGGTGTCACTGGGGCAGGGACCAACAGCCCCGGGCTGGGGTGAAATGGGGACCTGGGCCATGGGCAGGGTGGGGGGAGGCCCTGGGGGTGGTCAGGGCTAGTAAGGCTTCCTAGTGCCCTCAGGGCCCTGACATACTGGTTGCTTTCAGTCCCTGTACACGAACAGATAACTGAGTGGGGTTAGAAGACAGAGCATCTTTCGATATTTTAGTGGAGCTGTAAGTTCACATGCAGCCATTATAACTCAAGGTAGAGTGAAAGGCCAATCCATTAATTTGCATACAGATTTAGTTTAAATTGACATTTTCAACACACTAGGAAAAAATATTAACAGGCAAGACATTTTGGATTAAAATATTTTGATTAGTTAACTTCTTTTTAAAACCAGTTTCCTCCCTTGCAATTTTTCTTGGATGTATTTGAGATTTTCATTATTAGTGGGATATTGAGATAATTAAACATTACTTTCAACTTATGTCAGAATGGAAGCAAGAGGTAACTGGCAAATAATTAATAGTAGAAATAATTTTATGCGTTAGAATGGATTTGCTGCTTCATTTTCTTCAAGCTCATGTTTGCCTAGAGATAGTGAACACTTATCATGTAATTTAGCCCCCCCTTCGTACAACAAGCCAGCATTTAGCCTTGAAACCATGAGGGTTTATTTTCTCATCTCTTTCCATCTGCGTGATGTTCATCAAGAGTTTTCTTTTAAGTCAGCAAGGTTGGCCCACCCAGATTAGCTTGTCTTGTAAGATACTGTGCACTACAATGCCATTAACCTCTGTTTGTCTTTGTTTTCTCAATCTCAGTATCTCACCAAAAAATTGAAGTCTAATCCAAATCGATAACAGCCTGATGAAAAATTATCGGGTTTGACATGACAGATACTGATAGACATTCATTAAAACTTTGGTCCTCACTTTGGGAAACTACTGACCATTTTTCCAAATTACACTGTTAGTTTTTTTGTGAAACTTCCCTCTGTGAGGCATCCCCTGTCTGCCTGACCTACTTGTCCTTCCATTTTTACCATCTTCACCTAACATCAAAACTCTTATGTTTCCCAGCTGAAGCTCTCCCTTACATTTCCTTTTGAGAAAACATCTGCCCTCCAAATATCTATTCCTATATAGAACAATTTACATTTCATTGCTGTTCCCAAGCTTGTCAACATTTCTAAAGCACCACTGCCTTCTCTGCAGAGAGAAAGGTTTGAGTCAGCTCTGGGCTAAAGTACTTTTCTTCAAAGCTTTAGCATTGTGAAATCAAACCCACCTTCAAAAGGCTTCCCTTTCAAAAGACTTTTGAAGCACAATACCAAAGGTGGCAACCTGTAAACACTGACAAGGTGGGATACACTGAAGCGGGATATACTGGAAGAAAAGGAGAAGCAAATCTGTCCACAGCACCTCACTTGTAAGCTCACATCTTACAGGTTATGACATTTTCATTTTTAAATATTAGATCAGGAAGATACAAGGATCTTCCCTAGCTCTCTAGCGTTCCCTATCCTCCCCTCCCCAGACACACATGCACCCCCTGCCTCCCAGTAACAACCAAAATGATAAAAGGCAGCCTGCAATGCCTGGAAAAGAAAAGTCAGGGCAGAGTCTTTTGCATTATTAAATCTATAATGAACTGGTATTTTGTAGAAAGCGACAAGTCATAGAAGAGTTGCATACAGTAATAACAATTCAGGAAAACAAAATACTTTTCAGAAGAACAGTTTAACTTGCAAGGAGAAACTTAAACTTTAATTAACAACTTCTTTCTCTGACCAACAATGCCATCTAGCAAGCCTTCAGAAACAACTCTGTGTACACACTCTTTCCTCCTCCTAATAACTGATGAGGAAATTAAAAATTAGTTATATTAACTTTCTACAGAAGTTTCATTTTTAAAACTTCTCATTTCTGTTTTTCCTGTGAAATCAGTTTCTGACACGGCCACACACACATAAACAGGACAAGTACTCCAGCTTTTCCAATCATGTCTCTACTAATTTTCATTAGCTCAATTCAGACTATCTCCCCAGTTCATCAATTTAGTTTGGAACAAATTAAGACATTATCTCTATCTCAATAGCTACAGGATAATTCATTAGATTCACTCTTAGGCCCGGATTCAGCAAAGCACTTTAGTTGTTGGGAATTGAAAATCTATGTAAAGGATTCAAAGCCAGTCAAATCTATAGGATTTAAGCATATGTTTAAAAATAAGTCTGTGTATGAAGTTTATCTCTACTGAATGGAGGCTTTTTTAAAGTAAGGATCTTATTACAGAATAATTTATCAATAAAGTCTTAAATGACTCAGTAAGAACAAATATATTCTGTAAATGCATTCAGATAACTGAAGACAATATGCAGCTAACCGATTGGAAAGGCAGTTTCAGTTAATCACTGCCATCCTATTTACAGGATACAAATTGTGACAATGGAGATGTTGGGTCTTTAGAGAGATAAGTACATTGACTGCCTACAGGAAAAGGCCTCTGTCCTTGACTTACTGAGGACATTGTGGCAAGAGCAAGATACGTGTATGTTCTTCTCAAAGACATTAACTGGATTGTTCTGAAACATATAAGAAGGTGAAAGGCTTATCCTTTGACTCCAGCTACCCACATTCTAAGAGATCTTGACTGACTAGCACAACACTAAGTCATGTCTGGAGGATCCTCCTTATGTGGACTGCAGTGATCTGCCTTAAAGAAAAGTAGTCATGACACAAGGATGACAGAAACAGGAGAGAAAAAATCCCCAAAATCTGCATCAGGCTCTGAAGCAGAGATGGAGGATATGCTATCTGCTGGATGCTTTACTTTTGATACTGGCTTTATATAGAAGTTGCCAAGATGCTAGGCAAAACTATGAGTAAGTTAAAATAAGAACATACACTCCCTGAGCTGATAATCATAGTGGCCCTCTACAACCCAGTCTGCAGGAAGGATTCCTACTTCTTTCAGTCCCTATGAAGTACAGCACAAAGTTGTGGTATTCAGAACTGGTCTGTCGGGCAAGACATCTGTCCCACTATAAGGTGCTCCAGAATACCTCAGAGAAAAGGTAATAGAAACTCTGTTGTCGTATCATCTTGGCATTACTAATATAAATCCTAATAGAGAAAAATCAAGCTACATACTTAGTTAAGCAGCAAAGTTGAAACGGAACTTAGCTGTCAGAGGATTTTTTTTTTTAAATTAGAACACAAAACACCTTCTGTTGTCTGGCCAGCCTAAGTGCTTTCTTTCCCCCTTGTAAGGCTTTTTTGCTTAGATTCTTTAGCTGATGCTACTTTTCACTGCATTAGTCATGCAAGAATCTCTCAGGTCCAGAATTTTTATCAATGTGTGCTAAGTAGCAAATGGTAGTGAGCCCATGGAGACAGTACTAGGGATTCAAAGGTGCCCTTTCTTATCCTGCCTTTTTGTGCGTCCCATCAGACTAGCTTCTATATATACACTTCATACAGTTGTATAGGCATACAAGCTGATAGCCAGTCTGTGACTTGACATGAAAATTATATTGGGTACCCAAAGCAGTATAAAATTCAGAATGAATTACATTCAAACACTTCAGCTTTTTTATATTCCTTCACTGTAGAGAAACCAAGTTTCAGAATGGTTTTTTAACGTTCTTTCCTAGTAAATGAAATCAGACTCATTTTCACGTACCTGGCTCTAAAAGCTTCTTTACTTATTTGCTTTCATTTTTAAAGAAAACCATTAATAAAAGAAATAAAGACAATGAAATGCAAAAAATGGAATCACACTGAGAAAATAATACAATTTGCAAATTAACTTAAAACATGAAAAATAGCCTGACATTGATGTATTGAAAGAATAATTGTAAAAGATAGGCCATTCCCATTTTCTATAAACTTTACTTAATCCTATCTCTGTAGATATAGTTTGATTGAGGCATTAATAAATGCCTACTTTACTAGAGTTCATTTCTTTGATTTAAGATGTCATGAAAATAGAATTTTCCAGTCATATCTTTTCTATGCATCTTAAAATGTGTAATGAGAAGGCAGCTGGCACTCTTCTAGTCACGTGCAAATTCAATTAAAATCAAACATTTCTTAAGAGTTTTTCTCAATATATATTTCTCATATATATAACTCAAAATAACTCTATGATGAAATAATCAAAAAATGTAGAGCTAACTTCATGAGTTCATCATGTTAGATACCCTAGATTTACAATCATTCCCAAACAGACTAGAGTCTCAAATTTGTTTAGTATGGTATTTGCGTAATATTTGTGTCCTGGACATGTACCTGAACTGAATTAATACCTCAGCTCACTCAAATCTGCATCCAGACTTCTCAACACAGATGAACAATTTAATAAATGTATAACCCAAAGAGCAGATAGCACTTCTTAAAGTATTTTTAATTCATTTAGACCTAACACATATACCTAGTATACTTAAATTATCCTCATCTTAGCAGTGAGCCTTCTCTAAAATAAATCACTGCAAAATTCAAAACCCCACATTATCAAATATTAGAATGATGTACAATAAAATTTGTCTTGCATTACAGAAGTATAATTCCATTAATTCCAGTAAAGATTATGAAATAACTAGGAAGATGTTGTTTTGTTTTGTTTAAAATACAACTAATGCTCCTCAGCTAGGAGGCAAAAAAAAAAAAGAATGTAATTGAATACTGGTAATCCTCTCCGTGCTTCAGAAGCTCAAATGATATCATCTCATGTCATGAAACCTCTGCTATTTTTCTCTTTTCCAGTTACCTTTGCAGAGACATGTATAATTGCTAAAAGAGGTAGTATGCAAACTTACCATTGCCTGAGCTGTACAGCTCTGACACAGCAATAAGAATTTATAAAATCTCTAAAATCACTAGTGCCTTGAAAACCTCTTTCAACACTTGGCAACTTTAAAAGAAATAAGCAAGGGCATCACTGCGCCTAAGTGCTCCCATTAATGGTAAGTTGGTGAGATGCATAAAATACATCTGAGCACCTCACAATCCATAATTAGAGTTATTTTTGCAACATACTAGAAAAGTAAAAAAGTAGCATCTGTCTTTTTATAGATGGGGACCTGAGGAACCTGGTATAATTGAGAGGTATGCTTTAATTAGAGTGGCATAGGCACTGCATGATAGCAAGCTTATCACAGCGTGTCTGCTCCAGAAATACAAAACACAAGTTTCTGAAGAAATGGGCTCAAAACTTACGATTGCCTAATTCAAGGACAGCATATCTTCTTCTAGACCAGAGGCAAAAGCAGAAGGTGTAACCTATAATTTGTCTTGTTTCCTCCCATCCCTTGCTGCCTGTTTTGCATGAGTTTACATACCCATTCTCTGCACTCGAATGTATTTATGAGAAGGGAGAGGAGAAATCTGATCCCAAATGTCATCCCCATTTGTCAGCAACTCCCTAACTACCAGGTAACTTACAGGTTTCACTGAGAAGGTTTGATCCACCCTGAGCTTCTTAATGCAGCCTCCAAGGAATCAAAGGTGAAGCCATCTAAGGGCCCATCGTCGCAGTTTTCTTTAAGATTACACATCTCCCTGTTCAATACGCTGAGTTATACTCACCTAAGCATGGAGCTGTTGACACAGTACTAGGGAGCGATTTATTCTGCAGGCTAATCTCTAACGAAATTAATAATTTTAAAATCTATAAATACTGTGTGACTATAGACTAACAAGCTATTAACATTACTATTGGAATTCAGCATTTTAAAAGATATATTATCACTTTGTTAGTTTTACAGGGGGGAAACTAGAAATGTTTTCTGGGAAAAGCAGGAACAATAAACCTTTCAGTAGAAGCCACTGAAAATGATTCAAATAATGTTTTTTATGCTAAATCAAGTATTTCCACCAGAAACGGAACAAGGAGGAAGCATAATGTGAGGGAGGTCGTGTCTCCATGCTCCTAATAGCAATGAAAGGGTCTTATTTATCTTGAGGTTCCAGTAAGGGGTTCATTCCCTTTGTGAAGATACAGTTTTCAGGCAAACCTTGTGATTTACACCTCTGGTTTGAACTCTGCAGCTGACTGCTTACCCAGTGTTGAATACATCTAACTCTCCCAGGTAACACTGGGCAATTTTTTAAGGAAGAAACTTCATGCTCCTGCCCTGTTAAATAAAGGACTACATTAACAGAACATGGGCTCAGAGACAAATCTAGGCAGGATAATCAGAAACAGATATCAGACAGGTTGTGTGGCTCACTGTAAGGCACAGCTGACAACATCAACGCACTCAGCCATCACCCCAAGCCTGAAGCTGAAGCCTGGGAAAGCAAAGCAGACACCAATCTTGTTCTACCTTTTTTAGAATACAGGAGTAGACAGGTTATAGATTAAAAATGGAGGCAATGCTTTCTTCCTCTGATCATGGACAATTTTTGAGGACAATGGGAAAGGAGCTTGGACCTTAGGTATGTTTATCACAGCATATTTGTTCAGTTCTTACAATAACCTTCCTGTTCAAAAGGACCAAAATAAAAATAATATAGGCCATACTCCTATAAATAAATTATTTTTGTAATTTAATTATCTTTCAAACATTTTCTTTTAAGTTATTAACACTATTAACCAGCCTTTTGGTCTGGTTATATTAGGGCTGTCCTGGTTGCACTGTAACTTGCACAGTACGGTACTACCACACTAAATAAAGTTAGACACAAATTTGGAATGTACAAAATACATGACTTGATAACCTACAGTATTATGAAACCTTTTCCTAAGCAGGAGTTTAAAAATGTCTCTGGCAGTGTAATATTTATATCGCCACATTTTGTCAAGCACACATAGTAACACTTAAGTACTCAATTCAAACAGAAGCATAATCCGTGCAGAAGATCCTACCTTCTATGCTTGTTAATTCTGTTCCTTAAAGCTATTTTTTGATAAGGCAGTACACCTTTAGCGACAATCCATGGCTTAAGCCATGTGGCTCAGTGATTTTAAACTAGCGAATATGTGCAATAATCCTCTCGGCACTCTGTTACATAGACCTTGGTTCTGTTAAGAAACTGAATTTGTAGTAAGGACCTGTGTTTGCTGGATGTAACGGTCATGCCTGTGACACCACTGATCTCCAGTCAGAGCATGGTGCCTGTTCTACTGCAGTTACCCAGACAGCTGAACACACACGTGCAGATTCTGTGGTGCAGTCACGGTTTGTGGCACTCTTTGAAGAACATTCCCTCCTTAAGCCGAACCTTGAAGCCCAAACAGCAAAATTTACAATGTTTGGAATAGTTAAAAATGTTGCCCTTCAGTTACAGAAAATAGGGGTAAGCAGGGTGGAGTAGCCAGGGCACTGCGAAAGGCTCACTCTGATAGAAAATCTATCTTTCCAAAATTAAGAAAACATTTACAAGTAACCAGTATTATGGAGTAGTAGTGAATTCCCTACAAATCCAAATGAATGTGTGAGAAGACAGGGCTTCTTTTTCAGACTCAGAGAAGGATTTGTACGCCAAAAAGTATGTCTCTTTCCTGCTTCTGCCTGCAAGCATTCATTCAATTATGTTCTCAGACTGCCATGGTTAGATTACTACTAGCATTAGCTTATGAACAATCATCTGTGATCTATTGCTACAACACCTACAACTTCTGGAACTGGAAAAGACTGAAGAAATTGCAGGCTCTGTTTCCAGTTTAACAATGTTTTTCTGTATGATGCCCAGTGCAATTTTTGCAAAAGCATTAACAAAGTATTTTTGTCATTGTAGCATTTGATAAAAAATACATCACAATGTAGGCAAAGATTACTTTTCGAACATAAGGCAAAGTTTGCAGATAAGTGTATTATGGCATAATTCCTAATACTGCATTCAACACATGATCTCTTCTTTCCTAATGAGTTCATTTATGCAGAGGGATAACATGATTCTTGGAATTTGTATCTAAAACAATTGTATAGTAATTCATTTACCTGTTAACTTCTTGATAAGAACTGATAAAAGATTTTAAAATGTTCATTCAGGATGATCAAGTCTGGAATAGAAACTCTTGTATTTGGTAGTAACAGTAAAGCATTTACAGTACTCACATAATGAATTACCTGGTCCCCAAGTGGAGCACTGGAGTTTAATAGAGAATTACTTTGACATGGTTGACAATATACACAGTTAAAACAGCAGATGCCTGATGGGCTTCTTTATGGTCAGGGAAAAACCGAGTGATTCAATGATGCTATCTTCTCCTAAAAGTTTGTGACCAATTCATGAAAAATAACCTCTCAATCAAAGTTGGCCAGAGTGCCAAATTCCCCAAATTGCCAAAAGCTGGCTTCACTCAGTAATTTCTTTAAATGGCTTATGAAATTCTGCTCTCCCCAGAGTTGTATGGTTAGCAGCACAAGAGAGAATTCCACAGCTACAAATCTCAGCATCTCAGAGCTGGGGAAGTTAAACACTTAAATTATGGAAGTTTTTCTTCCTCACAATGGGAAGGATAAATGAAATCTTTGCTTCCTGTTCCCCAGGTTATAGGTATCAAGCTCCAGCTGACCGCTGGGAAAATTTCAGAGATCAATTATTCCTCCTGTAATGTTAAGTGCAGGTGTTAGCCAAGAGAAATTTCTCCTGGATGTGCTGACATCACTTTAGCCTGTAGGACTTCTTACATCATCACCTTCTCAAACAGCACTTTGATCCTCCCACAGTCAAAGTGGGTCAGTGACACAGAGTTTGTTGCAGCAGGTCTGTTTCCAAGTATGACCCATCAAGAGACACTAAACAGGGTGAGTCATATCAGCTATCTTGATTTTGTCACAACCTTTATCAGCTTTACAGCTACCATGAAACACTGATCTTTAGAATGGAAAAGACGGTAGCTGATGAAGTCAAGTCAGGGTTAAAAGTTAGTTATTACTGACAAAGGGCCCATAATATCAACTTTTTCCTTCTTTGACAGCAGCTCTCTCCAATAACAGCACAAGGAAAGGACCTGTTTCTGAATGAACGTACATGATTTTTTTTCCCTTGCATGAGCTGAGAAGAACTAAAGTGAAGATGCCTCTCTTGAGCAAGGGGTTGGATCAAGTGACCTCTAGAAATCCCTTCCAACATAACATTTTTCTACAGCTCTGTGACAGCAATTCTTTCTCTCCTGCATGTCTCCCCTGCTAACTCATGAAGCTACGTAAAGCGACTGCATAGGCTCTGGGCATTGGTCTATACAGCAGCTAGCTCAGAGACAAACACTAATCTGTTAGGTGCTGTTTCAAGGTATTTTCACTCACCTTCTATGTCATCCACCACCCTTCATTTTTTGGTGACTGACACAGAAGGAGCCAACCTGGGAAAGGAGAGAAGCTAGGTGGGCAAGATACACATATTCCACAACAGCTGTATTTCCCTTCCCTATAAAACCTAGAACATAGCTTTGAATTTTCTGAACGGGACAACTTTTTTCAGCCAAGAGTGAAATATTAGGTTACAGGAGATAGGGCTATAAAAGTACCAGTTCACTGTTCAGTCAAAAAAATGCAAATCAAATCCCAGAAATCATTTGATGCAATCCTTTATTCACTATATTTTTTTATAGCTGGATTTCCTTTAAAAAAAAAGACATGCTTTGTAACTGCAAACAGGGTTTGCTCATTTTCTACTACCTTTCTGAAACCCTGATGCCATTGACACAGGAAAGGGTTGCAAACCATTCTATCAATGAAGCAGGTGGATAAGCTTACTTGAGGGAGCTTACTTGTCTGCACAAGGCACAAGAGGTAATGTCCTTACTGTACTTCTGGTGGAGACTGCCCCATTACCATAGTGACTTCACCCCTGTCACACCTGAGTTTATGCAAGCTTGAGAGTTGCATAAAACTTTGCCCTGCCCAACCAGTGTTCTTTCTGTGAACCTCTCTACGGGTATCCTTCTGCAGACCAGAAGGAAAGGCATAGAGATCTGTTGCAACTTGTCAACGATACACACAAATCACTACAAAACATAAATTAGAACAAAGGTATTCCAGTGCCTCACGCTGTACCTCATCACTTAAATGTGTTTCATCTCCAAGGACTGAATGCTAGAAACTATAACCACATTTACACTTGAGAACTTTGGTGGTCTAGCAACAAACGTAGCGACTTCAACATTGTATGCAGATATGCATCTATTTTTTCAGATATGTTTCACAATGACAATTCAGCTTTTGCTTGCATAACTTCAAATCCCCAAAGGTATATTTTACCCTTAGGTCCTGTTACGACTAGGGAAAATTGTTCTGCTTCACATTGTCTCTCTTTCCTTGGAACAGGATAATGTGGATCTTGGTGACCTGATGTTTTCACTCTGCTACCTTCCAACAGCTGGTAGACTAACTATTACAATAATAAAGGCAAGAAATTTAAAGGCAATGGATATCACAGGAGCATCAGGTAGGAATGAATTTAATGTTCAGTGTGGATTTCTGTCCCATTTCCCTGCTGAGTCACAGAACTCAGCACTGTCAATTCCCAGAATGATTTTTGAGAAGAGGGTTCTTATACTGCAAGCTCTTGAGTTACTTGAGTACAGGAGTTTCTGAGAAGTAAATAATATATTTTAGTTTGTTCTGTTGCAACCAACAGTTTAAAATAATCTGCTCTTAAAAAGACAGCAAGATTATTATCTCTAAAGCCACTGTGATTCAGAATAGCACGAGTTGGCCAAACTGCGTTCATAACACTGGGAATTTGTACAGCAGACCGTTATGGCTATGGCACAGAGGCAGACTGACCCTCTCTGACAGTCTCCAAGAGCCACTGAGCCAATTCCACTGTTGTTGGCACATGGACAAAACAGTGATCATCCCAGACTCCTTTCAGCAACCCTTTCAAAATTTGATGATGAAAACAAGAAACTAATGTAAATAAGAGTTCATAGATGACTTCTAAATACTAGCAGGGAGTTGTAGAGCTCCCAGAAAAGAGCTACAAAGAAATAGCTTTTTTTACTACATTCAGGAGTTTAAAAATAATTATAATTCTCTTGAGAAATATAAGCCACTAATTGTTACACTTTGAATTATATGCAACCATACATCAGTAAATCCCACTGTGTAAAATATTGTCATCTTCTGTCTGTCCTACAAATCTGTACAAGTAATTAGGCTGTTATAAATAGGCTGATGCACAGGCTGTTGTATAAAACAGTCATGTATAACATGGTTCAATGGATATTTTAATACCCTTTGAGAAGTCGATACACAACAAGAAGCTTCTTGATCCTGAATTGTGCATTATAAGCAGTCGACCAGGTAAAGCTTTCAAAGCTCCACTGCCTCCCAGGCATTCCAAGGTAATAAAGAAGCTCAAATTCCAGTCAGGTCCAGGTGACTAATTCTGCAAGCAGGTATGGGCATACAAGAAGGCTGCTCCCTTCACTTTCCATTTATGTTTGCTTAAAAACAGCAAAAGAAAACCAACATTGTTCTTATGATTCACACAGATCCCTACGTGAAGGTTTCTTTAATGTGTGAAGGAAGGCGACTAAAGAAAAGAAAAACTTCCACCAAGAGGAATACCCTTAATCCCGTTTACAATGAAGCCATAGTCTTTGACGTCCCTCCAGAAAACATTGACCAAATTAACTTGTCGATAGCTGTTATGGATTATGACCGGTGAGATACCTGTAGCTGTAAAATAACATCATCTATTGGCTTATAAAATCTTGCACAGTAGATTTGCATCCAGAAACAAAGTTATCATTTTTTCCCAATAAATGGGAAACTAATGTCATGTTGACTTTGGTAGAAAACTAAAGTTTGGTAGAAGACTAAAATTTCTTTCTTGTATTGCCAGGCAGATTTTCCTTTCTAAACTTTAAAATACAGATTTGCATCCATAACTGACATAACTAAACTGCATATATGCTTACCAGAACTGAAATAACAACATATAATCAGACAGTCCACACACTGATGTTCTGTTTGTGCACAATTACTCTAACCCCTTAGACACACACCTCCATTTCTAAAATTGTGGCCTAGAGTTTACTTATATTTGCAACTAATTACAGAACACAGGCAAAGAACTTTTTACATTCTTCATGCAAAAATAAGAAACAAATGCACACAGACACACAGTGTATGCTATAATGGGGAAAATACTAAATTATTCTGATTAGTGGGAAATGCAAAAAGCAAACCTACGTACTTTATAGTTCATTACATTTTTCAGGCAAGAATTAATTCTAAAAATCTGTGATTAATGTTTCTAATGAAATATGTAAATGGTATGGTTCTAAAAGTAAAATTTTAAGAAAAAAATATTATGGAACATTTTCACAGTGTAGGTCACAATGAGGTCATTGGAGTATGTCAAGTAGGCAACGATGCAGAAAGTCTAGGTCGCGACCACTGGAACGAAATGCTCTCATACCCTCGGAAACCCATTGCTCACTGGCATCCTCTTGCAGAGGTAAGACTTTTATTTCTTGCTTCCCCATTCCTGTAATTGTGAAAATTCTTCCATATGGCATTAGAAGTTGGATAAAATTTTATGAACAAAACCAAGATCCACATGCATGCACTGACTCCTAGAAAAGGGCTCGGAAACACCGATGTTAAAAGTCAAACATAACGTGCAAGTTAGGTCTGCTCCTTTCAGTTTTAGGGGGACAGAAAGTAATTAATGTCTTTAATATATTCATGAAAACATCAAACATTATACACTGGATTAAGGGTTTGGTTTTGTTTTTTAAATAGGCTCTTGGGTAACTTTCACTGATAATTGATATAAAGAAATGGACCTTGTTTACAGAACAACCAAGACCTATTTTTTTTTATATATAACAACCTAATCTGACTTCCTCCCTTGTAAGAATGTATCATCCATGCCACTAGCACATCTCAAGGGATGCCTAACTGCACTGAAAAAATGTTTAAGTGTCTCTGAAGATCTGAGGCGTTGATAAGAAGCCACACAATCAGAAAAGCTTTTCAAGGTTCCTATGTTTTTTTGTTTTGTTTTGTTTTGTTTTTTGTCTTTAGGGCCCTATTCAGCAGAAATGTTATGCAGGTCTTCTGCGCTTGGATGGCTGCCGAAGAGGCTTCCTCACCCTTTTAACCTATTCAGCAGAAATTTGGCATTCCTGTTGAACTCTTTCTTAGCCATATCCTCAGGGGCTATTCCACAGAGTCCAGTGGGGTAAAGATGTCCTTTTAATCCCTCCATCTAATCCTCTCCCCAGTACAGGGAATGCTAATCCTGATTCATGAGACACAAAAATTCATCTAAATGCTTCCTAAGAGTTACCGTGACTTACTTTTGTTGTTGTTATCACTGGCTAAAGTCAGGCAGTAATCCCAGTCAAAAGAAACTACTATGTTTATGAACAGCCACAATGTTACCCCCAATGCTGAAAGACAGGAAAGACCGTCATATTCATATCAAGCCACGAACAATGCCGTAAGCACCTAATATACAGAGGCAGGCAGTTCACAGCCTCTCTGCGTATACTTTATGCATCAGAGTGCAGCCCTGTTACCTGTTACTAGAATGCAACTGAGGACTTCGCCTACTTGGTTGTAAGCACTAGCCCTAGGCAGTTCCATAAATAGTTGTCGGGCAATAGGAAGATGCTACAAAATGGCAAAAATACCACAGTCTTGCCCTTTCTCCATAAGTAATTACATTTACTGGTGCTTTGGGACCACAGTAGCACAGTTTCAGCAGGGAGACCTTTGAGTCTTTGCAACAGGCTCTGTTGCAGTGGGAATGCACCATGTCTTTTCAGAGCATGGGTGCTGCCAACATGCAAGTATGCTGTAAAAGAAAATCGAGCAAAGTGGGGGAGCTCTGCCTATATCTTTGTGCCCTCAATGACAAGCTAGGTACTGGCTGAAGTGCCACACTTGAAATGCCTACCTGGGCATTTGGGAGCTGGGTTTAGAAAACACATCACCAAGCTCTCAGCTGTAGCCAAGCATTGATAGGAATGGCTTGACAAAGCATGTGAGGAGTAGTGTAACGGTTAGTATTTTCCAGAATACGAGAAGTGTCTCTTAGCAGAAGTTGTCTACATCCTTATATCCAACCTGTCTTCCCTCTTTGATAAATTTTACTGCAGCCAGAGCCCACAATTAGGTTTTGACAGCTCTTCCCTTTTTACAGGCATCCTGTTCTTTTCATACATGCCTGGCTAACTTCTTTAGATTTCATTACTGTGGATTGCTTTTCATGTCACTGAGCTAAACAGAGACATATTTTTTTCCTTCCCAGGAATCAAGTGGGGGAGGGTGTCCAGCGCATCCAGGCTGTGCAGAGAAATATATACACAGCATATCATTTTGGTTCCTGAATCAGGATTAGACTCAGCGAGAGCTTCTGGAACCTCTGTGGCCACAGCCATAGGACCCTGAATATTTGCTGAATAGGACCCTCAGTCTTCTACTGTGTGAAGAGCTATTGGTTTCAAGTAGTGTAATGTTATCCACTTGTAGCATTAATTCTCCAGCTGACACTATTGTTACTGATAGATTATTTGTATGGTTGTAAGCATTACCCAAATTCAAGTCATAGTTTCTGTTCATTAGAATAACCCAGGTTTTACAAGCAACATGATAGCAATGGAAACCAACAAATATGGGAAGCAGCAACAAATATGGTTCTTGTATTTGCAAAAAAGGTGCAGCATTGTGAATGGATAGCTTTCTAAATTTTTTTTTTCAAGAATGATTGCCATCAGACATTTATTTTTTGATGACAAGTTGCGTCCTCAGTCTCACTTGGTGCCTCCTTCCACCTTACAAGAAAACAAATTAATAATGTTCTTTGCAGAAATCCTTCAAATCTGAAAAGCTGAAAAAAAGTTCTTTTGGGTGAGAACAAGATACATATGTTATTTGTAATGACAGTATGTTCTTTTAGAAAGAAGATAACCATCTGTATAACATGGAGGCTGTTAGTCCTCAACCTCTGTAGATGATTTTCCAATCAATGTTTCTTAGTTGTGTCCATGTCACTGCAAAAATTTGGAAGCGTATCACAGGCAGCTCTACTCTATCATACACAGGAGCGCACACATGTGCGTGTATGTGCACACACACACCCCCAATGTCATTTTAAAATGCTGTTCCAAATATACAGTGCCTGTGAAGTCTTTCTTTATTATTTGTAGTAGAATTAACAGGGCTATCTTACATGATGGTGTATTGTAAATGCTGACAAATTCTGACCATTAAAAAAAAAAAAAATCAAAGCACTGAACTCTCTCACATGCTGAAATCTATGCCCCGGAACAAGGGCCCCTGGGATAAACTTTTGCCGCTTATTTAGCCATGCATGGACTTCTCTCTTCCTTCAAACTTTTCTAGAGAGAACTTGATTCAGGTTTTTACATGGGGATTTTTATTTTAAAAATGCAAATGCAAAGTATGGGTATTTTATACCATCTAGTTGTCTGCTACATACTTACACATAGGGAGCCCTTGTCTTTATATATAGTTCAGATAAGTTTATGTACACACACATTGCTTCATATCTTGTATGTGTTGAATGCTCACCAAGCATTTTGGTTTCCAGTTTTGCTGACACAAATATTCATGCACAGATTGAAGAACATATTTGAAATTTTGATCCAAAATCTGAAAAATTAGTCTTATAACCGATCAATTGAGGATCTTCCAGAAAATCAGAATTGCTAATGGGTAAAGCACAGCTTGGCACTTGCAGGAAATCTTGGATGTGTTGTAAATGTGTGCTGCAGCTATAAAGCAGAAGTCCTGTAAGTACAGTGGTTTTAAAAAATCTCATGCCATGCTATGGAGAATACAGCTACCACATACAAGGATACGCCTGGCAAACTAAACAACTCTTCAAAACCTGCCCAAGCAAAATTTCAGATGGGTAACTGGGCATTTCCAGAAGAACGAAAAATACAGGTATAAAGTTGCCCTGGCAAAACTATTTCACTACACTTTCAACAGAAGCTTTCTATCAGCAGGCCAGTGATACAATACAATGTTCATATCTGTTCGTGCATGATCCTCACTTCAGGCAAAATCCTGCACTCTTTACTCAGGCCCGTCTCCCGGGAGTCAACATCAGGAGATGTGCATGAGCAAAGAAGGAGGACCTGTTCCTTTGGAGTAGAGTTCTTTGATTTCCTGGACAAATCATTACACATGCGTCCCTGCCTGGAATGCAGAGCAAGCAGCCGCACGCTCTCCCACTGCAATGTTAGCAACAGTAGCTTCTGTAAAAAGGAAAACACCCATGCAGCAGGCTCATTTTGGGTCCATGGAAGAGTGCAGAAGCCTTTCTAAGATTTGTCTCTAGCAACTCAAAGGGGCATCAACTGAAAAGTAGTGTCATTATAATTGCCCAGTGTTCTTTATTTTATTACCATACTCAGTTTATTTAATGCTCAAGGGTCTAGCATCAAAAGAATGACTTTGAACACAGTTCTATTAAAAAAAAAAAGAAATCTGTGTTCAGTGAGCATTTAAAGTGGAATCCAGCACACCTCAAAAGCTTAGGGATGAGGAAGAAAACCTAATTTTTTATTACATTCTCCTAATTCTTGCTGACTCATGACTTGCAAACTGTTACTCAGGCTGTGGCATTACTATGTGCTTTTTACAAATATCTGCTTTATCACAGCAGTGCATATATGGAATGATAGCTATTTTCTATATTTGGATACTTCACTCTTCACCTTTATATTCCACTTGACCAATGCTGTTCCCTAGACCTGAAATATTTTCATGTTATGGTTCTGGTGGGCCAGTGCACTGCTGCTGTCTTTGGACTGTAGTACAGTAATACAACAGCACACTGGAACGAACAGAGGATCTACTGCTACAAAATCACCTGGAAACCCAGAGAAAACTATGATCCCAATACTGTTCAGTCTTTCTTGTCTGAACTATGATTCTCAGAGGTAAATCAGTAGAAGGCTCACAAGAGTAATTTGAGTCTGCAACCCTCATTTTTTTTCTTTCTTGTGAATGCATAATTACACTGTATGACAAGTATCGTAATTCTAAAATAGAAAAGGAAATCCCTTAGAAATGCATCTCGGCAAGATTTTAATCCCGCTTCACTCATTAACGATGTGCTATTAAACTGTTACTTTTAGTTTTCCATAAGAAGCCACCATTTCAGGTGTTGTTTTATGAAAAAGCAGTGAGTGTCAATGGGAAAGCCTTCCAAGCTACTGACACTGAGGCAGAGTATAATGGGCAGTTGTGTGATATTCCCATGCCAAAATACTCACAGCACAACCCTTCTGCAGTTGAGTGCTCAAATATTTATCTGTTTCCACTGAAATCACAAGACATTGAAAACATTTCCATTCTCTTTTGTTTCATTTTTCCCTGTAAATAATCCTGGCAGTGGACAAACACACATGCATCTCAATCTGCAGAAGCTACCAGAACAGAAAGCAAATGTAGTGTGAAAGACCCAGTGCTCAAACCATTCCTACCAGTCAATACACACTTCAGCTTCCTATGCCAGCAGATCCATAAAACAGCAAAGCAGTACATATGAGAAATTTGTTACATAGAGGTCCAATTTTACTACCAGTAAGGGAACGGCTGGTTCAATCCAAAGTGAAACAACAGCAAAGGGCAACACAAAAGAATGAAAAATAAGAGGTTGTTTCAGTCCACCCTTCTTGGCTTGAGGGGATAGTTGTTGGGGTTTTTTTGGTTGGTTTTGTTCTTTGTTTTTTTGGTTTGGTTTCGTTTCATTTGTGTGTTTTTAAACACCAAACATGATACGTAGCTATATTAACATGAGCACCCAAAGTCAGAGGTACAAGAGACATATTTAGATGTTTATCACTTGGCAACATTAGAGCACTGAGGGGACCTATTTGCCATTGAAAAAAAAACCCTGCAAACTCTCTTTTAGTTTAAAAGTAACAAACAATAAACAGGAAGGGAGAAAGAGGATTGGAAATTGGTTGAAAACTCTGTTTGACCCAGTTAGAAATCTGTCTGAAATTACTTTACTTTAATGCATTTTGTTTGAACAGAAAGAAGTGAAAAAACAGAGACTCAATCTGAAGTGTCATCAATTAAATGCTTTCTTCCCTTTAGAACAGTGCATTGTCAAATGATTACATCTCAGTATCAAGTGAGAAAACAATGGCTTTCTTATCTACAAGGAAAAAAGCATGTAGAGAAAGTAATCCACAATACAGTAGAATTTAATAGAAGCCCTCTGTGCTGGGAAAAATGGCAGCAGGACAGATTTCATAACAGTGTCACCTTGGATCTTGCTGTGATTAGTGCAAGGCCTTGTTTGCAACCATAATTCTGTTCTGAAGTGACAGCCTTACAATATGTGACCCAAGCTGTGCAAGGTGTGAATTATCTTGTAAGGGCACTGCACATTCAGGGCTGACTAGTTTCAAGAGCTGCATTTACAGTTAATTTCTAATACAGTGGGTTGGGCAAGGAACTACAGCTGGAAGTTCTCCAGGGTCCTGCAGTTCTCTGAAAGGACCTCCATCTCCTTGAAGGTCCATAAAGTGCACTAATCCAGATGGCCGTGATGGATACTATTCAGGAAAGGTATCATCAGGACATACCTCAACTGCTGACCGAAGGCAGGACACGTGGCACAGAGGGGAAGATGACATGAGGACTTGTAAGCATCCGGGCTGTTTGTTTGTTTGTTTGTTTTGTCTGGGTTTTTTAGTTCCTCCTTCTTTTGCTCAAACGTAGACATTGTAAAACTGGAATGTTTTACTCAGTTGCATGCTGGCCAGCTGTCATTTTTAATACCCATTGCAAAGGTGCGTGAAGAGAGGTGTGTTGTTTTGGTATACTTTTGGTTTTAATGACACATGAACTTTATACTATGCTTTATTATTTCTTGTTCAATAGTCCTGGTATCTCTATGTTTCATATCTAATTTTGGAGAGTAGAGCCATACCTGTATCAAGGCTCTCTCGATTAGGTGGGCATTTTGTTCGTTTCGTAGAAATAATGCATGATTCCTTTTGCAGTGATGGTTTGAGGGACAAAAAATTTCTTAATTTTATAATATGTATTACAATCTTCTAAACACAGGTAAAAATGTACCGTGATTTATTTATATAAATCTAGTCTGAACAAATAAGTTTTGATCTTAATAAAAACTCTGTAAGAAATTGTGCAATTGTAACTTATTACTATTTTGTATTTAGTATATTAAAGTTCAATTCATTATTCAGAAAGACAGCAAACACTTCGGAAATGTTTTAACTCAATTCTTCTCCATAGATGTTGTGTTTTGATAAAATAAATGAAACCAGCGAGACAAAGCTGTTAACATGATAGTTACTTTACAGCACTCAAACATAATTTGGGGGTTTTGAAACCTCCTCTTGCTTTGTCCCATGGCCACAATCATCATTACAGAAAGACTTTTAGAGATATCAAACATGAATCTCATATATACTTAATATTAAGAAGAAAATCAAGAAGCTACTTGCTTCAATCAAGAAGCTTCTACCAAGTGACAGTGTGTTAAATTACCAAAATTAGTATTTAGCATGGCAGGCTAGCAAAATTAGCAATCCTCCTGTCAACACCTGACATGTAGCTCAGGGAAATTCCCAGGGGTCCCCTGGCAGAGCCCAGAAACAAATGCAAAAGAGAACACAGATGTATCTGGTATGACCATACAAACTGCACCTAAAAAGGCGATATTCTTGTATTTTTTTCTTGTCTTTTTTCACAGCAACTGAACTTCCATATCCGTCAGCAAGGGTTCTACATGTGCATGACATCTAATTAAGTAAAAGTTTCTCTGTCTCTTTAGGGATGAGCTCAGACTCTTCTCATTTGGAAGATCTAGCCTACTTGCACATACTGCGTTAATAAAGGGCCACTGACATACAAAATGTGGCACAAAACAATAATTTCATGCAACTAAGAAAGAATTTAATATAGTTCTGTTCTCTTCTTGGGACTATTCGATATCACAGACACATGGAAAAGAAATGAGAACACACCTGTAGTTTCAAAGTTGATATTATCCTTAATAATGGTAACACCTTTAGGCTCTACGTAGACTCCTGTTTTTCTGCATTACAGACAGGTACCTGCAAAGGAAGTGGTGCTCCAGACAGCTGGCATGCTAGGAGAACAAGAGAGGTGGAACATTAACAAGGGACACATGTATAGGCATTTTGTCCCTGGCAATAAATGTAGTGCTAGTTATCCCTCTCTGTCCCATAAGCCACTATAAACTAAACTACACTACAGCAGAGGAGGTGTATGAATTTAAAAATTGTTTTTAATGTCTTTCAAAAATATTGTTTTGCATGTTTCTATTTCTTTGTTAAAAAGCAAGCAAAAGCCTTTTCCTCTGTCAAAACAAGCCCACACATCTCTCATTTCAAGACACTTTTCCAGCAGAATCATCCTTTAAGCCTTTATATGTAGCCTACAGACTTGAAACAAAACGCCATTAAGACTGGGACAGCTGAAAGACTGATTGCAACAGCCTGTTAATGAACTGAAAGTGAGAAACGAAAGGATGAAAATCCTCATTGAAAAAGCCTAATCCATAGCAAATAAGACATCCCACATAACGTTAAACCTGAGCAGCCTAGTGATCCTGCACAGCTAATACCCAGTGAGATGAAAATTAAGGGAGATACCTTGTTAATAACGAGCTTTACTAGCAGTTGACTATGACTTTCCACGGGGGAATGCCTAGTGAGGACACGCAACAAATTCTAAAAAGTGCCTGAAGTGATGGAACAGGAGTGCGAGTGCAGTGATGTCCCTTGAAGAGCCGAAGACACGGGCTGTTACAGTAAGAAATCAGTAACTCAGAAAGTAGCAGAGACGCAGAACAGGGCCGAACCTCTGCATCTAAAGACATGATCAAGTTGGCAAACTTTGTGACTCCAAAAGTAACCTTTCCAGGGAAGGAAATCACGTAGTGTTTTGTACCACAAACTAACTCCATTCACGTCTGACAATATTGTCACGGTGGGCCCTAACAGAGGTTTCTAATATAAGCAACATGCAAATTTTTATAAGATTTGTGGTGTAAATTCTAAGCAAAATGAAAAAACACCTCTCTGCCTTGAAACAGAAATCAGTAGATTGGTCGGGGCTGAATCCTTGCCCTGCATGGCTTGAGCAAATAGGAAGTTCCAACACTCAGAATTGAGAGCCGAAATTGCCCCTTCGTAGCGACAAGAACAGTCTATTTCAAGCCACTGTTTTTATCACCCTGATGGGTATCCTAATATTGCCATTTAAACAGCATCAGATAATTTGCTGGCTATACTTATGCATTTATCATTTCTAAATTAATTAACCACACACTTCAATCTGGTCCACCACACAATCCAAAAGGTCATGGCCTTAAACCACTTAATAACTTGCAAATAACATTCAGTGAATTTATGTTCCAATACAGGCAAAACTAGGAAAATCTGTAAATATTCCATAATGTAAGATGTGCCTGAACAGACAGTCTGGTTCTAAGAACCTAACTAAAGCAGCTTTGATATTAAAGAATCATTTAGAAGTGTGAGAAATGTCAATAAGCCAGCTAGTGTTAGATCCTTACCCAAAGGAAAAACTGTCAATAAAAATATTTTTGTTGGGGAAACAAAATGTTGTTATTATTCTTAATAATAACAACAAAATTCTATAGCGATCCTTTATCAAGTTTTGTAATTTTCAGTTTAGCAGGCAGAATTCTGTTTCTGGAATGTTACTATAACCATATCATTTATATCCTGGTAACTGACACAAAAACATTCTTAAAACAATAGATTAATAGAGTTTAGCTACATTAGGACTCCAAAATGAAATACAATTTCAAAAAACATCTTTTAAAAATGCAACCATTTTGGACCTTTTGAATGACTTTCACCTTTTTTTTTTTTTTTAAGAAGGTGAGAGTTCACTACATAAAATCAAAAAACAAATCACTAAATAACATTTGATAAATATTCACATAACTTAGCTTAAAAAACAATTCCAAACTCATCAACCAGTTCTTGTACCTTACTGAAACTCAATTCCAAATATTTACTGTTCTAGTAGAAATACCTCTTCCTTCTTCCAGAAAACAATCTTTTGATCATACTACTGGTATTTCCTCACTTCAAAACCTCAGCTCTCCAAACGTAATGGCATTTTACTTTCAGTTCAAAGTGTTTTAATATATACCACATGTTTCAGGAAAGGAATATTAAGAATTCAAAAAGTCTTTGCTAAGTCTGGCCCTGGTCCCCTCTCCTGTTACCCTTGAGGAATCTCACCAGCTTCTAGCTTAGGCAGGCCATGCAACAACATACATAATTGTGAAGTTCAAATAAATTTTAAAAGATATTCTGCTTCATTTTGAATTTCATTACTAATATATTACAAATAAATAAATCTTTTAAATCTAATGGAAAAGGAATTTGGGACCTACAGGAACTGCAAACATCTGTAAGTCTTATGGCTGTACCAATTAGAAACATAGGTACATTTTTAGTCAATAAATAAAATCAGTTTAGGCCATCATAAATGGTAGAAGACTCCCTAAATTGGTACTATGCATCAAAGGTAGCAGAAACCTACTGTACACCTGGGATGGTGATTATGCTCTGTTCAGTGGCACACAGTTCCAGCAACGGTAATTGGGAACAAACGTTTTACTGCTATGGATGGTTTTCTTGCTATTTGTAGCAGGAGCTAAGGTTTTCTGTCATATTTTCCCAAATTAATTCATTTCTTGCACCTTTATCCAGTTGTTTGTAAATGTCCCAAGGCTTCTTCCCTTTCTATACTACTTGAACTACTAGCGAGGTGGGTGTCGGTCTCTTCTCCCGAGTAACAAGCGATAGGACAAGAGGAAATGGCCTCAAGTTGCGCCAGGGGAGGTTTAGATTGGACGTGAGGAAAAATTTCTTCACCAGAAGGGTTGTCAAGCATTGGAACAGGCTGCCCAGGGAAGTGGTTGAGTCACCATCCCTGGAGGTATTTAAAAGATGCGTAGACGTGGTGCTTAGGGACATGGTTTAGTGGTGGACTTGGCAGTGCTAGTTAACAGTTGTACTTGTTGATGTTAAAGGTCTTTTCCAACCTAAACAATTCTATGACTCCATGATTCTATGAAAAGTTAAAGTGGATTCAAATGGAAGTTCGAATTCTCAGTATGACACTGGAGCTGAATATCCTCTCTGTGAGAAAGGACAGGAAGCTATTTCCTCCTACTCTTAATTTAAATCCACTTTAAATTAAAATTCATTGTTCCAAACACTTCCAAATAATAGGTTGAGCTTACTCAAAAAAGAAATGCCTTCCTTTCATCAGGAGCATCTTTAGGTTTGGGTGTGGGGCTCTGCTGAATCGCTTTTTCATTTCCTCCAATCTGTCTGAGAACTGGAGTTCCGTTCTCTCCCACTCCCCTTTCTGCTATCAACCCTGCTAAGGCAGAACAGCACATTTCAGCAAAACCTTCAAAATGTCTGGAGCTTTTTAGACAAGATCTAAGATGCTTTGCCTTGGAAATTTCATTGCAAGTAGAAATAACATCTAAGTTGCATCTAGATATGTGCCCATGAATTTTCATTTTAATTGTCTACTGTTTTTACTTTTTTTCCACTTCTGATATCTGCCTTTTCTTCTCCTCCTATTCTTTCCTCAAAAGCTTTCCCTCATCATCTTTCCCTCAGTGACTTTTACTAGACAGATGGCTTCAGTTATTCTCGTTCTTCATATATAAGAAAACTTTCCTCAAACACGTTGATTTCTCCTGCAGTTTTCCCAGTGAGACCAGGTCCAACAGACAAGGCTGGCAATGAGCTGTTTCAACCTTTACTCATGTTTCATCTGCTGTTGCCTCACAGAAATAGCATTTTCATGCTATGAAAGGTGTGTATTGTGTCTTCAAGTAACAGACCAAAAGTGTAGGGACATAAGGGCTGCTACAGAATGTCAGAACATGGTATTGCCACATTGAAATTTGATGAGTTAATAGTAATTCAAATGGAAGTTCGAATTCTCAGTATGACACTGGAGCTGAATATCCTCTCTGTGAGAAAGGACAGGAAGCCATTTCCTCCGGTAGCAGGCTCCTCCATAGCCAGGCCTGAAGCACTTTTGATGAATGTTGCAAAATCCAAGGTGACAGCAAATCACAAAATCAATAGCTACTCATGTCTGTTCCTAAAGACATCAAACATTTGTCAATACATGTGAAGTTTTAAAAAGTACATTAATAAAATGCTTCAGGCCATAACATAGCCTGAAATGTCAGAGCATTCTGACAAAAGTAATGTTCAGGAACACAGTTACATTTGCTCTCAGAGAGCAAATGGACAGGCGAGAGAGCTGTGTTTAGAAGAGGTATTACCATAGGATTCAGGTGAACCGGCATAATACTTATGCTATCCAACAGCTCAAATAACAACAATTAATTGAGAAACACCTTCTGGAAATTTTATTTAAACCAAAGGGACAGCAAACCTCTAGTTTACTGTCTTTAAGA
This sequence comes from Aptenodytes patagonicus, assembly GCF_965638725.1. Lineage (NCBI taxonomy): Eukaryota > Metazoa > Chordata > Aves > Sphenisciformes > Spheniscidae > Aptenodytes > Aptenodytes patagonicus. Next base: position 10,414,485 of record NC_134955.1, read on the forward strand.
GAAAGCGCCTCTAAAGAAAGCAGATTTGGATTTACTACTCTATATTAATTTCCTTTCCCCTTTGCCACATCCTGCACCTTCTAAGATCTGTTTCAAAAAGGTTAATAACATGAGGCAAAGCAAAAAAAAACCTGAAATCTCTAAATCATTATTTATTTGGGATGCTTGAGTAAAAAGCACATTTCAGGGGGTAAGACAAGTCAGCAGCTCTTAAATGTGGGAGAAATGCAAAACATCATGCATTCAGCACTAATGATTGCTAGCTACTCACAGAAGTAAAAGAATTAGCTGATTTTCTGTTCTGCTGTCAAGATCCCGTTACACATCGTTTTAGGTATATCCTTCTGAATAACTTCTTGAAAACATGCATGGAAACAACATATGTACAATATGCATGCTCATATGCCATACAAAGAGGACACCCCATAAGTAGATCAGAGAAATCTTTGGGTACATAGTAAGCTGTGGAAAACAGAACTAGGGAAATCCTGAGTCAGGAAGGCTGAGTCTATTTTGCCCTGGACAAAACTATAGCTTCTGTATAATATGAGAAACATCAAACCAGCTTACAGCCACCACTGCCCTTCTCTCCTAAATAGGTTTCCTGTAAGAACATAAATATAGTATCAGACCTTTGCTCACATCTCCTGTCATTTAGTCCTGTGTTTTACAGATAGAAACATATTACTAGAAAGAAAAATGCATCTTGGTAGTTTCTTTCTACATCATTCAGAGCAGCGGATGACAATCAAGCAAGATATAGGAGTGGAAGAAAATCTTCCTATCTCCTTAGCAGCTGGCATGTTGGATTAGCTTCCCCTCAATTCTTTCCCATGTAGAGTAAGCCAATAGAAGGAAAGAAATTTAAAGCCAATCCCACATAAGCTGACTCTATGATCAGCCTCAACAGCGCAGAAACAACAAGTTCATAACAAATTTCTATAGCACATTCTGAGAGAATTCTCCTACATGGCTCTCCGGAACACACATTTCACTTTGTTTGTCCTGTACTCAAAGCAATAGGTATAAAATGACCTGTTGTAAAGGAAGGATGAAACTACCTTGGTATACCATCTCCATGTCATATATGAAGTGCAGGAGCACAGAGAAAATAATATTAACATATTCATTCAGGTGCCAATTCAAAAACTAAGGGTGTAGGGTTGCAATAATAAGCATCTTGGAGCAGGTTATTTTCTCAAAATAGAGTTCTGCACAAGCACAGATACTATGCTAAGAGTTCAGTATCCTCCCTCTAAGGAAAGCACTCTGGACATAGACAGAATACAAGGCGTGATGAATCATGAAATCTGCAACATAAATAATGTGCTTAGCATTGTTTAGGAACTCTTCGGGAAAAGCAGGCACAGAGCACCCAAGTTACCGCCTTCAGCCAGGAGACCCTCCTTTCTCTTTGGAGAATTCCCAGCCTGATACACCATAGCCTTCCCGTCGCCTCAACAAACAAGGCAGCAGTCTAACAGACAACTGATTACCACACAACCTTCGTTACTCCAGAGAATGCAGTCTGCTTCGAATACGGCAGAAGCATGGGGAGCAGAGGTAGAACATGACATTATCTTGTTCCTAAGCTGCATTACGTCTCTTACCCAGACTCTCCTAACATACTATTACAGGAAGGGCTTTCACAAGGCTCAATTTTTATCAGGAAACAATTCACCCTGACTCTTCCAAGCCCCCAAATAACAACATACAGTGATTTTTATGCAACACAGTCTGCAAATGAAAACTGAGCTTTTTGACCCAGAAGATTAAACACGGAACTTAAAAAAAATAATTCCACCAAAACCACTGTTATGCTCCATGACAGTGAATCCAGATAGAGAGTATTATAATAATATATATCGTACTCTTATAGCAATTCATGTATCTATGCATGATGCCACATTACCTTAAGTGACTTTAACTCCTCTTTCTGCCTTAAGTGCTCCAACAGTGGTTTTTTGTTTGTTCTGAATTCCAAAACAAGTACCATGGGTGTGCTGCAGACTGTGCCTAAAATAGCATCTGGTTTGTAATTACTGTCTGAGACCTAAATTACAAAAATGAGTCGCTCCATGAAAAGATATAACTATTGAAAAGATCTTGTATGCATAGTTTGTCCACATGCTTACCCATCAATTAAATCATTACCATCTAATCCTGCTCATAAATGGAATTTCACGGATTCCCAAATTCCTGAACCTACAAAAATTTGTTCCCAAGTGAAAAACTACCACATTTATTGAATGACTTAAGAAAAGCATACTTCTTCTATGGAGGTCAGGGCTGCAAGCAAAGCCTTTTATCTCTCTTCTCAATGAAAGGACATACAATTGCCAAGTTGCTAATTGAGGGGTAAAATCAAGTTCTGTTTATACACTGCAAGTAGGTGGGATAAAGGCCAATTCAACTCAAACCTATGTGCAATGCTGAGTTTTGTAGGGTACCACACAAATCCCAGCTGCAGCTGCCATCACAACTTCAGTCTGGCAGCATAGCTTTTGTACTCCAGAATTTTGCCTGGACTTCCCGGTTTCTACCTTCACTGATGTCAATTTTTTTTTTTCCTGCAACTGGCCACACACATCTGACACTCATAAAGCTTTTGAGCCCAATTCTTCATTCTGATATGCTTACCAAAGAAACAGGACAGTCGAATGATAGCAGAAACACACATCATCTTTGTGCTGCTCAGCACTGCGTGTCAGACAAACTCAAGGGACTGGTATATATTGGAAGAGCCTAAAAATTATGCTTGGTCTCTTCTTGATCTCTTTCCACCAACTGACACAATTTCTATGCCAAATGTGACAGCTCAAAACCAGCATAATGCCAGGGATGCCCTGCAGGGAGTCAGCGGAGAACTGAGTGTTCCCTTTTGGGGAACTTGTGGAAAGAACCACCAGACTAGTGCAGGTGGAGGAGGCATTTATGCTTCTCTGATGGGCCTTTAAAGCCTTCACACCACTCTCAGTGCCTTGAAGCTGCTGGGAAGGCTCTGTGAGACCTTTTTTTCAACTTTTCCCCTTATGCCGCAATGTCTTAAATACAGATCATTTCTGACACAAGGACTTCTTTTTCTCCAATGTAAAGAATTCTTCATCCCTTTACTGATGGCCAAAGGAAGGTATCTAGAATGGGAACTGTTATCCAACTTCTCTTAGTGTCATTCTACTGACTCCAATTTTGCTGCAATTAGATTGTGGCAAGAAACCTGTCAAAAAATTTCAACTCTGCAGACATTTTATTAATTCACTTAAGATAAACCTAGATACTTTTTTTAACTTTTCAACAGCATGAAAAAGAGAGCCTGGGAAGTCAGACGGACAGCTGGTCTGGGTTTTCAGCTACCTAACCCATGTTGTACAGCTAAGGGAGAAAAATAATTATAAAGGATAGCATTTCTGTTGTCTGTCAGCTGGCAAAACTGCTTTATAGTCACAAAGCTACTTCAGAAGAAACCAGGGACTACATATCTATCTTCGAAGAAATGGTATTCTGATCCATTTTACTACTTACATCAAATGTTCTCCAGCAATCTGCACAGATACTTGAAAAACACACCTCTCAACAACAGAAATGTGAACAGAAATCGGTCATAAATTTACTTCTAAAAGCAGCAGTTAACTAATGCTCACTTGCTATGTATAACCTGGCCCATGCTAAAAGGAACTGACAATTTCATTTACAGCTGTATCCTCATTTAGTAAGAGATCAAAAAGCTTCAGGACTATTTCAGACTTCACATCATCATTATTATTATTCCGTGCTTATGTTCTGGTAATTCTGAGAGGCCTGCCACGCTAGGCATTTCAAAAAAGCCGGACTTCTTTTCAGAGCGCTAGCTGAAGAAGCAATGCACCAAACATCTGGAAAGTGAGTGAGAGAGTGAGGTTTGGATAACACAAATAGGAAGAGACACTGTTACTTACACGCACATGGGGAAAGAACTTAGACTGTAATTTTAACTTTTATGGTATGGCCAAGTGCCACCTAACTATGGATCATTTTTCAGGGGACAAGAATGTGTGCATATCAGCCTGCACCATCAGCAGCCATTAATACTCATGAACCACGGATCTGAGATGCCTAATCTTTTTAATCTGAGTCACTCTGAGATACTTACCCAAAAGCCGATAAAGTGGCCGGGGTTTTGGTTGTTTTGTTTTTTTTTTTAAAGTACATCCATCACTTGTACTGTGCATGGGTGTTTCATTTTCTTTTTCTTGTATTTTTCCTCTAGATCTACAAATAGAAAGTTTCAGCTTGTTACAGATTCACTTACTTCAGGATTTCCTGTACACTCGGACAAAGATCACTGAATAGGAACCCACTGTGAAGAGTCCAAAGCTGGGCACTCAGAACATAACCAGATTTTCTCTCTGCTCATTTTTTTCCAAACTGTGTTGAATCGTTCTAGGATTGGCTATTAACGATAAAAGTAATAATAGCAGTAACAGTTTTGATCTTTCAAATCTGAAGCATCTAAGTGATCCCACAACATATATATATGTGGCATCACTGAATGGGACTAGCATGCTGGCAGAATGCACTAGGCACAACAGCAGGGACACAAAGTAATGCCCCATTTCCAGTAAGTATCAGTAATACAGAGACCTCAGGGCTTTGCAGGACTTCCTTTGGTCTATATTTAACTATTAATCACAACTTTTATTTGCTAGGTAATCCTATAAACAAATTCTCTTTAATGTTATCTTTTTTAATTACATCAGTCATAAATCCACTTTCAACTTCTTGCTGTCATGAGCAATGGACATGACTACCAATTATGTAGAGGATACTGAAGAAATCAAGCCAAATGAAGCCAATGAAGGTGATCTTCTTCCATCATGCGTCCTCATGTCATTCACCATGTCTGAAAAAAGCCTTGTACTACATCTCTGAAAGACAAGGATTTGGGTTTTGCTGAACTGGATGAATGAATTCCAGCATCACTTCAGACAAATGAATGCAATCTGATATGAGTATTACGCCTTCGGTCCCTGACATTTTCTTTTGCGCTACCTACTCTGGGCATTTGTCTTCTGTGCCATGATTTCTATTCTGGAAATAAAAGCTAAATTCATTTCCCTTAAGCCAATAAAATGAAAAACACAGGACATATCCTGGGAAATACTAAGAAAAGTACTGTGTAGGTCTATTTCTCATCTCCAAAATAATCTTACTTCATTCATCCTTTTACAAGTAATTTCCTCCTTCCTCTGCCTCCCTGTAACTCCGTTGGCTGCACATGCTTAGAATGTTTTCCCTGGGTATGCATATTTTCCATTAGAAGAGTATTTCTTCTACAGACACATAGAATTTATTCAAAATCTGTCCCACTAATCATGTCTTCTCTAGCAAAATGTATTTCAAAGGATCAGCCATTTTTCTTTATCTTCTCAGCAAGAAGTAATGTTGCCCTTGTTCCTGCATACTGCATCAGAAAAGGTCCCCCAGAATAACACCTTTATAGGATGAATTTTGCGTGGCTCATTCATACAAATGTGAATATTCATACAAATTCATATGAATGTGTTTGAAGCTCTAAGCCTTAAAGATAACCATGGAAATGAAGATCAACGAGAGCTCATTTCCAAGAGGCACAGCTGCAAGTCTGATTCTAGTATTTCCTATCACTGAAACTGGACGTTAGATGTAAGTCTCTAAGTTTAGCTCCAGATCCAATCCTATCCATAAAAGTTCCTAGGTATTTAGACTGAGGTCAGACCCGGTGCTGCCTCACAGGTATAAGCTGCTGTCCACAACTTTAGCTGGAATCCCATTAGATGGTGTTGCTTCTATCAGGATGATGAAGAGGACAGGGTGCCAGCAATGGAACAAGAACACAGGCTTTTATTCCTTCATTTATGGTGTTGGTTTCCATAAGTCTGAGTCATCAACCCATGCCTCAATTTCCCTCTCTGTAAATCAGGGATAAATACTTTCATCTGTGAAATATATCAAGCTGTGTATATGGCAAGGGCTACAGTAGCCGAGTGACAGTTTATTCTATAATTAATCAAATAAATATTTTTTTTTGCTTTATTGATCTAAATCACTCCTGAAACTAATTCAGAGAAAATGGGCATAGATTTTTAATGACTCACCATTATGTGTTCCCAATTGTAAATAAGCCATCATTAAATGGAACATTTACAAAACATAATAAATATCATTTAAGAAATTATATACTTCAAAATTTTTTACAAGTGTGATCATCCAAATTACCGGCAATGTCAAAAGACAGTAATAATAGAAATCATAGAAATACTTGTAAACTTATAAAACAAAATGTTTTATTAGACAATTTTTATCATTTAATATTATTTCCTAAATTAGCTCTTAAGATTTGAACAAGGTCTGCCAGTGTACAGTCAATTCAATATGACTTCAGTAACTAATGTGAGAATAATCAAGCTAAGTTACAGTTAAAATGAAGTAGTAAAATATACCATAGCTTGTATTTTTTCTGAAGTAACAACAATTTCTTCTACTTAGATCTTTTAACATATCATTGCATAGCTATTTGCCTCTTTTCAGCATTACGCAGTTATTTGGCATCAAATGACAAATACAACATTTGACAATTATGAAGGGTGTTGTAACGAATAATCACTTTTGATGTTTTCATGAAAACAGCCTCTCTGGAGTTAGGATGATGCACACTTCACAATGGGATGCTAATTGACGATGAGGCAAACCAGCCAGGCATAAAGTAGACTTTGTAATAATGGTAGATATTAACTAGCTAGAGCCAGATGCTATGAAGAAAATGTGAACTTCTGATCTGAACCAATGGCCATACTCTTTTTTAATTGGAGTAGATAGTAGAGAAATAAAAAATGTATGTAGGATCTACAAGTCCTTTGTTACCTGGGGGTTTCAAACCTACCAGCTGCCACCTCCCAAAAGAATACAAAGCCACTAACTAATGTGGTAATAGGTTAGACTATAATGTAGTAACAGCTTATGTGACGAGAGCATGGTGGTACCGTCCATTTTTCTGAAGTTTGCAGGGAAGAAATAGAGTGAAATGGAGTGGCTGAATAAGTGAAAGAAGAAAAAAAAAAATCACAGTCAAGGTTCTGTCTGTTAAGTGGAAGAGTCAAACCCATGTTCTGGTCCATGATCTGGTCCAAGGCTGTTTCTGTATTTTGTTCATTGTCTTCTCCATATAAAATATAACTGGATATCCAGGTCTTCTTCAGCCACTGATTCTCCACATATAATTTTGGCAAGTCATTTAAAACCTTGGTATCTCACAGATCTAATGCTTTTGCAATCCTCACATAAATATCTTAATAGAGCAAAAATATTCAAAACTGCAGCTTTGGATTTAGGCACCTAAATTCCATCCAAATGCCTACTTCATGCCTTTAAATCCATTCTGATCCTTAGTGACAAAAAAATCACAATTTTTTCATCAGTGTTACACGTTCAGCATTTTTCCTTAAAATCAAGATAGAACCAAGACACTGAATGAGTACCTCAGCTTTCACTTAGTTTCTGAGAAGGTATCTAAAGAAATCTGAGTGTTCAGAAATCAGAGAGTATATTAACTCATCCATACTAGTTACTTCTAGATGTCAAGTGATTTTCATGTGATCTTCACATGATCTATGATTTTTGAACTTGTAACTGTCTAATAAACTTTGACTTTTCTGTTTGCATAGTTTTAAGTATCCAGTGGGCGCGGAGCTCTCACGGTAGATTCTGTGGTGCTCTCAGGCTGTGCTGTAACCTTGTCGCAGTCATAACTTTGAAATGGCAAGTCAAGTCCTTTGAAATGGCAGAATTAGAGCTCTTCTTTTGTAGTTAGATTTTGGAGACCTTCTGGCCATCTGCTGAGAAACTGAAAAACCACAGTGCTACTGACTCCATCTGGTTTCTGAAGGAAGCTTCCCATTGTCTTTGCTAGAAGGCTTTTAGTCCAGACTAACATGGAGTCTCTGTATTTCAAACAACTCTTGCTGCTTCCTAATTGCAGTGAACAGTCCCTGTTAGAGATTTACATTGTGTGTCAGAGCACTGAGCTTGAATGATACAATCCTTCGTTTTGCATAACCTAACAGATGAAGGCATTAGTACAGTCCCTCAGTGACTCAATAAACGATTTTAGTCAAGTTTTAGTGCACTTTTCATGCAAACAATGACTGCATGTTGCGCGCTCATAAAAAAAAAAAAACCAAACACAAATGTTTTAAATAGGGTCCAACTTCTTGAAAGAATAATCTATTGTACCCTCATTTAATTCAAGCAAAACCAGCTTTCTGGCCTATTCTTGCACTCACTAATGCTACTGGAAATATTGCCATATTTCCTCACGTACAGTGAGGAAAAAGAATACCTAGTTTAATATATGGTTCAGTTTATAAAATACTAAGTCAACAAGTTGCTTAACATAGTGCATATCCGTTCATTTATTTTTATACATAAAATACAAGAACCTGAACACACAGGGAGACAGGGCTAGGACATTAACAAAAGACTGCAGTGCTTCTTTTTGTTCAGTATTAAAAAACCTAAATCCTTGTTTAAGGATATTATTAACTTGGTATTATTAACTTGGTAGTGTGCAAGCCATCCTTTTTGGAGGGATATGTTGCACTCACGGGTGTCAGAATAGAAGTAGAATGACTGGATGGTAGCAAAGGAAAGTATTAATAGTCTCTGTCGGATCCATCATGAAAAACAGGCAATTCCTGCCACCTCACATTTTTAACCATTCAACATCTATGTTCTGTTGCCTCAGCCCATCAGAGACTGGAATGACAGTGTTCAACAACAAATTAATAACTTATCAATCATGAGTTAGCAAATGTGACTTACCATGCAATCTAATGAAAACAGCTCTGTTACTATTAAGCAGTCATTCTACAATTAATTCACTTGGGTTTTCAGACAAGTTACACTGCAGTCATATGAAGACTATACTGCAGAGCCTTCTTGTCCATTTATCCCATTGATAACATTATTAATTGGAAACATTTTGCCCATATCCTGCCAAGCCCGTCCATGGACACCATTGAAGGAGCAGTAATTAATACTGTTAACGATTCTTCCTACTAGTCTTGTTTTCTCATTATAAAGCCCCTTATCTTCTTGACCTTTCTGCATCAGAAGCCCCCAGGTGAGGAGGCTGAGAATTTTCTCTATCAGAATTCCTTTTAAAGCAAAATTAACAGTTTTACTGATTCAGTGTGCTTCCACTTTTGGTGTGCCCAGCTGGGAATGTACTTTTCAGCAAGGGCTTAGCGTGAGTCCCTTTGTGACATGAAAACATAGATGCTCAAGGTTATGCATCACTTCTGAAAATCTTGTCCCATCTAAGTGCAACAAATTCAGGGACATGATTTTAAACAGCTCCTGTTGCTCAACACATTTTACATCTATCTATCTGTCTGTCTATATTATACATAAACAGTATTTAATTGGTACATTTCCCACTTATTCAAGAGATCACGAGTAAAAATATCTAAGTGTTGAGCTTCTGCAACACATGCCATAATAAATACACCCCCAGCTTTAAGCTTTGTTTATTTTTACAAGGCTTTGCTATTAAGGGATTTTATTTTGTTCCAGTGTGCTTTCTCCTCACATCAAATTCAGAATGGTCTTCCTGCTTATCTTTTCTATATTACTGACAGTCTTTTTAACTTTGAACAACGTTATCAGAGTAGTAATCAATGTTCTGCTGAAACCCCAGGGATTCAACAGATACTTTTAAACCACATTACTCAGAAGCTCCTGCCCACAATTTGGAATAAATGTCTGTATTTGAAGAAAGCAAATATCATGTAAATCATGCCTGTGATTCTTCATCATAGGGAGACAAATTTTATTTCAAATAATGAATCAGAAAGCAAAGCAGCAAGAGAGCTGGAAGGGAAAAAAAAAAGACAACAGCAAGAGAGACAGAGAGGAGAGGAGAATATGATAGAAAAAATGAGCAGGACTAGAATTAAAGGCAATGATGTAGAAAAAATCCTGACAACTTTAATGGGTTGTCAAAGAAGAACTCCAAAGGCTCCAAAACAAATGAAACAAAAAAGCAGAGCCATATAAATATATATAGAAATGAAAATGGAGCAAAGTATCTCGTGTTATTTCAGGATGCCAAAATCAAACTACACTACCTAATCAACTAAAAATGGTGCTTATGAAAGGCTGCTTTAGTTTATCACATCTGCAGCCTGGTTCTAAAGATGAACCTACCTCAAAATCTCTCCAGTCTGTTTCTCCTGGAAAATGTTCTTAGCTTCCATGGTCTCTGATGCTAAGAAACCATAACAATGCTACGCTTTCCATCTTTCTTGGATACAATCAAGTTGATTAATTACTCTGCTTAACTGCACTACACACAGTAAATGTGCAAGCATGTGAGCGCACATGCATGTGTAGCTTCTTCCCATGCTGGTGAGCAGGAGGAATGTGTTTTCTTAATATTACCAGTTGTAATCAATGGATCTACAATACCAAAGAAGAACATTTCAGAAGAAGTGAAAAGTGCAAATCATGTGTTGAGGACTCTGCTGTGGTCCTTAAACCCTGACCTACATCAGGATGATGTTGCGCCATCAAAAGAATGTGGGATTTGACTGTGTCTTCTGATACTTCATTACATCCTCAGGCATATCAGAAGGAATACACTTGTTTCTTTCCCCAAGAGGAGAATGCTTATTTCCCTGATAATCACATCTGCTTTTATGTGCCTCCATGGTACAGAATAACCAACCCCAGGTAGATTTAAATTAGCAGATGATGTTTTTAACTAATGAAAAAACAATACAGGTCATTTTCCATTACCTTTCTAGAGAAGTTTAGCTTTAAAAGACAAGATCAGATAAAGTTTAAATGGGAATTAATATTTGTACTAAATGACTGAAGCCATGCTAAAAATCTTTCAATATTAGCCCTATATCTATGTATATTTGTACTCACACACACACTGTACCGTACTCCATATTGGAAAAAAATGTATCAAGAAGCTCTTTTTCAACAGTAATTGTCACCCATGAAAAGTGCTAAAAATACAGCCATAAAAAGCAATCTGTTTCTGTGAGTTCTGTGTTTCCTTTCCTCCCCCTTCCCTATCCTTTTTTTTTAATTAAGGTCTTTTTATGGAAACTAGATTTTTTTTTTTTTCTTATGAGTTAATCTATTCCTACTGCTCCTTCCCTATCTTTTGTTGCAATCCCTATGTTACAAGGTATTTCTGCACCAGTGAATAGTATGGGGTAGCAGCAATAAAACTGAAGGTCCAGCAGGGGTTCTGTTTCCAAGCTAGCATCCAGATGTTACCACGTAACTACATTTCTTCCCTAAACTTCCTCTTATTCCTAACATTAACAAGCCTCTTTATTTTTAAGGTTATTAGTGAATTAATGGCAATCATACAAATTATCTTATCATTTTAGTGCATGGACAAAAGGAATGGAAAACTAATAAAATGTTCAAGAAAAAAAATTGTACCCCTTTGTTCTCTGTTTTCTGCATTTTCATCCGTTTTCATCTTTCACAACCTTCCCACCATTACTGCCCCAAAGTTTAGTGCTGTACTGATAAATGGGGTCAATACCGCTCTAGTCAATAAAATGAGGTAGATGCTGCGTATGAGATCTATTTTGATGTTTGTGCCAGCAAAACTTTCTGATTTTCGCTTGTATTCAAGCTCTGTAAAAAAATAAAAGAACACCAACCTATGTTAGACATTACTGACAACATGTTTTTGTGTTTTGTTTTGTTTTGTTTTGTTTTGTTTTAAAAAGGCAAGTTATACAAAGACCTCCAGACCATGAATATTACCAAATGAGTGCTAGTTAGCTGTTTGTTTATTTGTTTTCTATTCCAGATAAGTGTTTGCTTAGGAAAAAAGGAGGTTATATTCTTGTTTAGGACCATTTTAATATATTCAGTATCTCTAACCCCAATCCCATAATTTTCTATTTAGATTATTGGTCAATGATCATTGCTCCCTATGCCCTGCATATTTATGTTTTAATCGGTATCTAAATCCTTAATTTGAAACGTCCTACTTGATACAAATATTACTTAAGAAAGAGATTTCCACCGACTATTCAACTTCTATTCATTTCAAATTAAGCCTAGAGGGCTCAACACAATGTAAGAGCCATGCTCAAAACGCTTACTGAAGTCAACATTTGTGTTTCTGAGACTGGACTTTAGCCAAAGGAGTTAAAATTGCTATTAGGAGAGGATTATACATTCTTGAATGCTTTTCATTTTCATTTCTGTTTTATACAGTTTCATTTTTTCTTTCTTTTTGGAAATATCCTGTATAATACAAGGGACAAAACCCAGAATTTCTATAGATGTACAATCCATTAGGATCGCTAAAAATATCTCAAATGGATATTACTGTTAATTCTGAAGGCAGATTCTTTATTGTTATCTTGTGCCATAGAAGCACTGATAAAGCACCAGAAAGCAGCCAGATTTTTTCTACCAGGATTTCTGTCTGCAGAGACGAGTCTTTAGGAGGTGTATAGCTAGTATTTTGATTTCTACAATTACACCTCTGACAAATAGTGTGCAGTTCCCATGTTCTCTTTGGGCTTCTTTAGGAGGCCCGAAAGCTTCTAAAGCAGATCATGCTTTATTTTTTTGACAAAAAAAGCTGAAACCTTAGCTCTGAATGTTCCTGATCTAAAGGAAGAATTTAGAGATGGAGATGTCAAATATAAGAAATGTCATTTGTAATAAATAAGGCATTATGAACAAATCACAATTAGATTAAATAGATCATCAGAGAGTCTCAAGCAGGGACTGTTGTTTATTATATATTTGTAACACTCCTAGAACATGAGAGTTCATCTCTTTGGTGATATTAAATGTAAACATTAAGTAAATACCACCAAAGCTATTGCTACTAGGTTTTAGAAAAAGCAATGCCATTATGAATGGTACACATTCACTCTCTAGCATGTTCTTGCTTATTACTGCTATTAGAAAAACAAATCAAAAAAGACTACAATAAATATGTTTTAAGCCAATACTTTTCTCCTGCCAACTGTTTAACAACTAGTTTGTGTTCAGTTTCATGGAAATGCACATATTTATAACTGTACTATATGTGCAAATACAAACCACAAGCAAGTTGTTTAGCTGCTTTAATGGAAGTATAGTAATCAACTGGCATTCAGTCATACACAATGCATGTCTAATGCTGCTTTCCACTATACTTCTCTAGGACTAGCACAGGAGACTGAAATTTCTTATTAGTACAAGCTAGAATATAGACTGACAGATTGTTATTATCAAGCTGCTACTGATAAATGAATTATTGCTATTACACAGTTGGGGGAAGGGTGTTGTTTGTATATTTTCCATAAAAACAAATTACAAATTCTTTATAGATGTGATCATTACTGGATGATTACTCTGGGCCAACAATTTATGCTCTCTAAGCTGCTTGGGAACTGTTTTCTCTATATTAGGTATCTGATTTGTGTTATTTTTGTTCAAGGTCACACGGCAGTTTTGCTGTTCCCTGATTTATTAAAGATTAATTCAGACAATAGGAAATGTTCTTAAAAATATTCCTCACTGATGCATCTAAACACTACCACAACAACAGCAGCAGGATTAGTCATCACCATGCTGGTCTCATACTTCTCAGGGAGAGGGTGAAGAAGGCAGACTTCAATTTGATAAAGCATCTAAGTAAGTGCTTACATTTAAGCCTGTTGTTAAGTGGAGTTTTATTCACACAAACTTTAAACTCAAATCTTTGAAGGGAAAAAACCTCTCAGTAAATACTAAAGCAAGAATTCTAAAAATCAAAAAGAAAAAAATTGAAAACAACCCCCACCTTATTGAAAAGTACCATAAAACTGTAGAAATAGGTGTGGAGGGGACCCCAACAGGTCAGAGAGATCTCTTGCCCATCCTCATTTATACAAGAGAATCAACCATATCTGAAACATCCTTGACAGATGTTTGCCCAGAACTGCTCACAGGCCTCACTACCACTGCCTCCCCAAACTGATGATTTAATTCAGTTGAGTCCTGCTATGGGCTCCAGAACCATTACAAGACTAAGCATCACTCTCAGTTATTCCTCTTCATCCGGTTCATACCATAGTCCCTTCCAGAACACCACACACAGAAGATATAATTCTTCCCAATCACTTTAAGCTCACATGATATGAACTATGTTGGCACAAATTTTAGCTGTGAGGTAAAAGTACAGGTATTAACAGCTGGCCAAAAGCTCTCCAACCACGTCTTTGTCAAATATGAGGAAATACAATTAGGTAGCCCTAGCAAAAGTACTGTGTTGACAAAAAAGAGCAGGAAGCCAAAACTCAAATTGCTGAGTAGCTCTCTAGAATGACTGCAACTACAAAAGCTGTGCAGGTGACTGAAATGGCCACAGTCTTGGTATCATTAGCATAAATAAACACTAATGGGCAAGAACTGACAAATAGCAAAATCTTTCCAGAAAGCAAGTCGGTTAGTATTCACGAGTGAAAAGCTTTGAGCTACAATGCGTCTCTTTTCAAAAGTGCAGATGTTGCAATGTTTTGCAGAAACAAATCAGTAATACCACCTGTAGATGCAGGAACTGAGTTACAGAGGTGAAATAAGTTGTCTGCAGTCATTTAGCAAGTCAGTTTGGAAGGCAAATATACTCTAGGTGTTCGTCTCCTGAATATGCCAGCCTGAACATCAGAGAGAGCTTTTTCAGGTTCCTATTCACTCTCAGTAACTTGGGTTCCCTTTTCAGTTTCAGTATATTAGTTCTAATTCTGCTCCAGTTTATAGTCAATGAAATAGCCAGGTACCAATCATATGATAAGGATTGAAAAAACAAAAAGAATCTGGTTCGTCATGCTCAGATTTGGTATTGATGTCAATCGCTATCCCAGCTGTGATACCTCTGCTAAGTTACATTAAAATTGCGCACAAATGAAGGGCAATTCGAATCTGCTGAGCTGCCCCTACAATAATGCAAGAAAACATGACATCATTTTCCTTGTTATCGAGTACGTATTTTGCAGTGCAAAAATAAAATGTAATGATAACTTGAATATAAAAATCTAGTTAAGATCAGAAATCACGACTTTAATATCTGCACTATGGGAAATACTGCAAAAGGAAAAGCTGCTGACTATTAAACTTCTCCAGTATTAGGTTTTCGTTATACCCGATAATACGTGAAGTACCATCACATATACTCACAAGGTGTTCACAAGGCATGAGCGGGACAACCAGGGGATCAGGCCCAGCCAGCACCGGTTCATGAGAGGCAGGTCCTGCCTGACCAACCTGATCTCCTTCTGTGACCAGGTGCCCCGCCTAGTGGATGAGGGAAAGGCTGTGGATGTGGTCTACCTGGACTTCAGCAAGGCCTTTGACACCGTCTCCCACAGCATTCTCCTAGAGAAGCTGGCGGCTCACGGCTTAGACAGGTGTACTCTGCGCTGGGTCAAAAACTGGCTGGACGGCCGGGCCCAGAGAGTTGTGGTGAATGGAGTCAAATCCAGTTGGCGGCCGGTCACGAGCGGTGTTCCCCAGGGCTCAGTTTTGGGGCCGGTCTTGTTCAATATCTTTATCAATGATCTGGATGAGGGGATCGAGTGCACCCTCAGTAAGTTTGCAGATGACACCAAGCTGGGTGGGAGTGTTGATCTGCTTGAGGGTAGGAAGGCTCTGCAGAGGGACCTGGACAGGCTGGATCGATGGGCCCAGGCCAATTGTACGAGATTCAACAAGGCCAAGTGCTGGGTCCTGCACTTCGGCCACAACAACCCCATGCAATGCTACAGGCTTGGGGAAGAGTGGCTGGAAAGCTGCCTGTCAGAAAAGGACCTGGGGGTGCTGGTCGACAGCCAGCTGAACATGAGCCGGCAGTGCGCCCAGGCGGCCAAGAAGGCCAATGGCATCCTGGCCTGTATCAGAAATAGTGTGGCCAGCAGGAGTAGGGAAGTGATCGTGCCCCTGTACTCGGCACTGGTGAGGCCGCACCTCGAATACTGTGTTCAGTTTTGGGCCCCTCACTACAAGAAGGACGTCGAGGTGCTGGAGCGTGTCCAGAGAAGGGCAACGAGGCTGGTGAGGGGTCTGGAGAACAAGTCTTCTGAGTAGCGGCTGAGGGAACTGGGGTTGTTTAGCCTGGAGAAAAGGAGGCTGAGGGGAGACCTTATGGCTCTCTACAACTACCTGAAAGGAGGTTGTAGCGAGGTGGGTGTCGGTCTCTTCTCCCAAGTAACTAGCGATAGGACGAGAGGAAATGGCCTCAAGTTGCGCCAGGGGAGGTTTAGATTGGACATGAGGCAAAATTTCTTTACTAAAAGAGTGGTTAAACATTGGAACAGGCTGCCCAGGGAAGTGGTTGAGTCACCATCCCTGGAAGTATTTAAAAGACGAGTAGATGAGGCACTTAGGGACATGGTTTAGTGGGCATGGTGGTGTTGGGTTGACGGTTGGACTTGATGATCTTTGAGGTCTTTTCCAACCTCAACGATTCTATGATTCTATGATTCTAAGTATGAAGCAAAACAGTTTTCTAAATAAAAAAGTAAAGAACAGTTGCCATGGAGACATCATGAGTTGCCTTGGGGCTTGAGGAAACACAATTAGCCTACAGGATGGCTTTCAAACACTTTAATTTGAACCTCTTGGAGTTTCAGCAATGCAGTGATCTGCTGAAATAATTATTTGTGCTCCCTGTATTTTTTCAGCCAGTATATATTACTGTGTGTTCAAAAGTAATTGTTATCGAGGAATATCTTTTCATTCTGATATTTTAATTTGAATTTGTAGAAGGGAAACCTTCAGCTTTGATTTTTTAATACTGGATTAAAAATACAACTGGTTAGAACAGAAATCTCCTTTTCTCTCTTCAAACCTTTCTGATTTTGCAACAATGCAAATTAATTTTTCTTTTACATAGATTGCTCGTAGCAAAAAAAAAAAAAGTGTTCCACACTGACTCAAATATTACCTGAAAAATTGCAGCTTGCTAATTTTCAGCCTGTGAATCACAATCCTTGTTCAACAGGATGCAACAAAGGGCTACAGAAAAACATGAGTTCTGTAAAAGTGTCTGTAAATTCCACGTGCTAAAGACTTTATTCTTTGGAAATGTTTGCAACTTTCACATTTATAAAACTTAGTAACTTTGTTTTTTAAAAATAAAGATTGGGCTAGATGATCTCAAGAGGTCCCTTCCAACCTCAATGACTCTGTGATTCTAGGATGTGCAATGTAAATAACCTAGTTGGGATTTCTGACACCACGTCACCCGCACCCAAATTCAGGAAGTACACAAGCACACGTACGTATAAGAGGAAGTGAATAATAGCAGGTAAGTTTAAACCAGTACTCACTAACACGCCACATTGTCAGACTAACCTTGAAAGTTAGGGATGTGCTTTTCTCAGATCTTCTGACGCCTGCAAATCCGTCTGTGAATACACTTACTCACCTACTAAAATCCTGTGCAACTTTTAACATTCAAACATAATTCCCCCATCCATCATCTTGTTTATGCCACATCTTCAGTTAAATTCTTGTCCCTTACTCTGGCCACTGTAAGGTGTGTAAAAGGACTATAATTCTCAAAGCTCAGAATCTGGCTGGAGAGGACTATTTCAGCACAAGAGCTGAGTATTTTTGAGGTTGCACAAGAGGACTGTCACCTTGCAGGGCCTTCACACATGAAGGTACTGTAGAATAATAGTAGGATGAAGATGCTATAGAGATAATAGTACTAGTTCTAGGAGAGAGTTACCTTAACTTGTATCACAAACTGAGCCAATGTCCTAAGCTCACCAGGCCATTGTACATGGAGACCAACGGACCAAACTGTCAGGCATCTCACTATTTGAAACTGACGGAGTCAGGGAGAGACAATTTCTAGTTTCTGAAGCTTTGGAGGATACAACTAGGCTCATCAAGCTTGTTTTGGTTGTGGGCTGGCAATGACCAGCTGTCCCTGGTCACATTCCCTAACAGCTCTGCCAAGGCCCATGTCATTCATAGTTTACTGCTTTAGAAGTGTTGTGGTTTAACCCGGCAGGCAGCTGAACACCACACAGCCATTCGCTCACCGCCCCCCAGTGGAATGGGGGAGAGAATCGGGAAAAAAAAGTAAAATTTGTGGGTTGAGATAAAGACAGTTTAATAGGACAGAAAAGGAAGGAATTATTATTATTGTTGTTGTTGTTGTTGTTGTTGTTGTTGTTGTAAAAGAATATACAAAGCAAGTGATGCACAATGCAATTTCTCACCACCCACCAACTGATGCCCAGCCAATTCCTGAGCAGTGATCTCTGCCCCCCAGCCAACTCCCCCCAGTTTCTGTACTGAGCATGATGTCCCATGGTATGGAATGTCCCTTTGGCCAGTTTGGGTCAGCTGTCCTGGCTGTGCCCCCTCCCACCTTCTTGTGCACCTCCAGCCTTCTCAGTCGGTAGAGCATGGGAAGCTGAAAAGTCCTTGACTAGCGTAAGCACTACTTAGCAACAACTAAAACATCAGTGTGTTATCAACATTGTTCTCATCCTAAATCCAAAACACAGCACTGTACCAGCTACTAGGAAGAACATTAACTCTATCCCAGCCGAAACCAGGACAAGAAGGGATTTTGTAACCACAGGACCTTTGGTCTGCATAGCATTAGTCAGGCTCAATAGGAGCAGCTTTGTAGAGCAAAAGTTACTGCTGAGGACCTGACACCTATACTCTTTGACAGTCATTTGAGTTCCATTCTTCATAACAAGTTTTATACATACATGCATGGTTTAGATTCCCTTTGCACCTATATAATATCAGCACGTGAAAAGTAACATATCACATTCTTGTCATAAAGTGCTATAAAGTGTAGAATTATGTTCAAATGTATTCCTACCTACTTTCCATTTTCGCAGAGGAGACCACTACCTGATCTAGACAGCAACCTAAAAAAAAACAACCAAAAAACAAACCAAACCAGCGATTAATTTAAAAAGTCTGATCAATGAAACTATCTGTAAAAAATGTTAGGTACAAGGGAAATGTACAATTGGAAAAGCATTAATAGGAATTGTGAAAGCAGCAATAAATTGAATATAAGTGAAAGATATGGATGGTATATATTAACAAAAGTCAAAGCAGACAAATGTAAACAGCAGTAATACTCCTGTGTAGAAAGACCAATAAACTTAAACATCCTGCTCTTTTATTTTATTAAGCACTATGTTCATGTAGAGCACCTTATAAATAACCTTCTTTAGGATGGATTTTCTCATTTTTACAGAAAGCCATACACATTTAAAGTGATTGAACAATGGTATTCATTTAAATAGTAATCTTAGACTACTTTACCTCTGTATTTTCATTACAGGAAAGCAAGCAGGCACAGAACAAGCACTAAGATCTTAGGTGAATCTCACACGATTTTAAATGACATTTTTTAATATGGCATCTCTGCCTCCACTGTTATTATACAGGGGCTCTCTGCCTGCTGATTTCAGCCTTCCACGGATGATGTGTATGAACTTAGCACTTG
The DNA here is from genome assembly GCF_965638725.1 of Aptenodytes patagonicus. Lineage (NCBI taxonomy): Eukaryota > Metazoa > Chordata > Aves > Sphenisciformes > Spheniscidae > Aptenodytes > Aptenodytes patagonicus. Next base: position 10,434,007 of record NC_134955.1, read on the forward strand.
CTAAATGTTCAGCATCAAATAGCAGATGCTCATATCCGCACTGAGATCATGACAAGATCATATTCTCCCACAAATGTTCTTCGTAGTGAAAAGTAAGGCATCAGAAAGGACCACCATAAATGAATTCAAATTAAGACATTTACTGCTTTTATTTAAACTTTCAGTGAAGAAAACAGTATTTTTTCTTGGCTATTATTCCAAGTCAGCTCTCATTAGAAAAGGGTAATCAAGGATTTGTGGAGAAGTGTCTGTTTCCAGCAGATATACACTCTGTTTCTGATTTGACAGTACTCCCTATTCATGATTATACAGACTGAAGCTGAATTCTGTAGCCTTCAGGATATCTATGCATCTTTTCTTCATTAAGGGGTGCATGGAAGTAATTTTAATAACTTTTTAACCTACAACTCTGTGTTGAGGTGCGGATCTAATGACACATTATTATTAGCAAGGTCTTTTGGAAAGAATATATGCTTCCAAACAGAAACCTCAAGAGATTAATCACTCAGGCTAAAAGCTGTTACGTGCTTTTAACACTTCAGATGAAATGAGCTATTCCTGACTGTTAGATCTACCTAAAATCTTTGTATTTCTAATAATTTACACCTTCCTTTAATTGTCTGAACCAGTTTCTCAAAGGAAGCCAATTAGCTTCAATACATCTTTGCATATCATTTAATATAAATAAAAGAAACATATTTCTTGGTAGGTTTTCAATGTAATGGCAACCCCATCTCATTTCCCCCCTTCTTTTCTTTAAAACAAGCTGGTAGGTCATATTGGAAACTAATGCTCTGATCTGAATATGCAAAGAACAGGTCTCCAGAAATAATTCTGATTAGGAGAAATACATTTGTGCATTGGAATAATGTCATGTTACAAAACGTTTTGAGACCTATGCAGGAAAACAGTACTAGTTTTACAATTATTACTTTTGAAGTGCAAATATAATCTCAGAAGATCATTAGTAATGGCACTACACAGTTGTTTGTTTAACAGTAAAAATTATTAAAAAATAACAAAAAATTAACCACACACATTAGAATGCGTGTGACTTAAGGGTCAAACAGTCTGCCTTTACTCTGCGCTGCTGCAACTAACCCATTCCCGGTACCCCAAATAGCTTCTTATAATTGCACTGAATTGCGGCATTCAGTGTTGACAATCACAATCACTCCAAAGTCTGCAACTTAAAAATTATTCTACTTCTTAGCAGAAGCTGAAGAAAGTTTCAGTAAGTTAGCAAATAGGGAATGAACAGCTCAGGAATCCAGAAGAATACAGGTTTGTGAAAAATTCAGTAAAGAGTAAAAATATACGACATTATACCTTGATTGCTACTGGCTTCTTCCGTATCCATATTACACATATGCAGAATATCAGAGACAACAGTGTATTCAGTTAAACATCAGTAGTAACTAACAGTCACTCCCGCTGCAGAGGAGTTTTTAGCCCTGTTTCTGTCTAACCCCCCACTGATGTAATGTACATTCAGGGAAGATGGGCCGAGCCTGTAAAAGGAATGACTGCTCTGCAGAAGATGTGCTGGGTTTGCTGACTGAGCTATGCTTGCCTTAGACACACCTCCCTTAATTATTTCTTCCAGTAAAATACATAGTATGAACCTACCAAATATTTTACTCTTTGAGAGGAAAGATCTGATCAAAACAAATTTCTTCAATGAAAGCCAAGTACCTAGACACCAAAGCTATAAACCAGTACATTCACCATCAATAAGGGAAAAATATTTCTTGCGAAATTATTTGCAAAATGTATTAAACGGATATGCTGGAACAGAACAGACTTTAATATTGTGAACAGCAATTTGGATATCCTCTTTAACGGAAGTGTCATCTTTTCTAAACTGACATATGTTCCAAGATAAATTATATCGAACATTTTAAAACACGCTTTTTCATCTCTTAGCAGCTGGACAGGAGAGGTGTCTTCCTCCTTAGACTATCAAACTCATTAGATGTTTTTCCTCTACAACAGAAGTTCAGTTGTAGGACATTTTAAAAAAGAAAGATTTCCTGAAAACACTGCCATCATCCTATAATGAGATTTCATGAGGTTGAACCTGGAAAGATTAGGTCTTTCTTAAGTTGATTGTTTTCTCTCCTACACTTACAACCATTCAACCATGTAGCACATTCCTGTAACATCTGAAAGCATATTATATTAAATTTATATTCAATTTATTTTATAGTCTTTAGAAAAATCAACAAAGGCATAACAAGGGGAGAGAAAATAAATTAATTGGAAAATACTAAAACTTTTATTAATGTTGGACAGGGTCGGAAGTATAATTTTAATGGGTGATCCAGTCATACTGTACGATTTAAAAAACAGGTTTTCTTCTTTCCTATCAACATTTGTCTTCAGACTGTGCTTCACAGCTTAAGAGAGATTCTGTCACTCTCTACTAACATTTCATATATGCATGATGACTTGACTCTTTCTGAGACAGTTTATTTGCTATACTTAAACCACAGAACACTTAAATTCTGGAATATGACAATCCATAAGTTCTACTTTATCAGTTAATGCAATTTTTAAAGAGTATAATTAGAATTTTTTTACAGATTTACAGTTTACTACCATTTGAAGATGTTTTCATAAAACAGAAAACTGTGTATCTGATAGTCTTAGAATGAGAACAAAAAGGTAATTTCAAATTCTTTTTAAGATGTATCTAACAAGTAATTACACTTAGTCATCAATGATACCAGTGGTGATGAAGAGTGTCAGATAATTTAAAAGTGCATTTACGGTATTCACATTTTATTTTTATGTGTCTTTCTCTATTAAAGCATTGATCCCAAATTTACATCTGTGAAATTTTGAAAAGTCAATTTGTGAGTCTAAACAGAAAATAATGTGCAAAGAGAACACAGAAAGCAAGCATTAAATAAAATTAATTTCACAAAATGACATTCTGATTGAAGTGAAATAAAAAACAAAACCTATAAATTCTAGCAGTAATTAATTTTTGAGCACAGCCCAGTTCTTACAATACAGTAATAATTACCAAATAAATAGTAGTCCTTTTTTCATCTATAACTGCATATTACCTACCAAATTTATTCCTTGTGATGCTACACAGTACCTCTTAACCTACTCTTTTGGTAGGATCATATAAACATTTGTAAATAGAACCTACATTTCAAGGATAATGTTGAATCATGGGATGTAGGAAAACCTGCTTTATGTATAAGTGTATGTATGTGCAACCAACAAGGAATAGACAGTTGGGAGGCAGGAATTCAGGTTTTTCCTCTTCTACAGACTGGTTAATAACTACTAACCTTGAGCAACATGTCTTTACTGAGCAAGACATCATACAGCACAGAAAGTCCACATGTAATTCTGCCATCCATCAGGCCTTTTTCTGTTCTGCAATACTACAGACGCACAGTTTATTCCTTTATTGCAACATTTCACTGCAGAATCTCAGCCTAAAATAAAAGCACTAATAATGGTGTGAACAAAACGCAAAAAAATGCAGGAGGACTTTCATGAGTCTATAAAAGGATCTGAAACAAAAAGAGTGTTAGATGTGCCCTATTCAGTTCAGTAATCCTTACTGAAGAAAACTACAATGTAAAAGAACTACCGTGAGTCTCCTCTAAGCTGACTGCTTAGGAACTACTGGATGTAATTCCCTTACCTTATTTCTGAAACTGAACTAGAAGTTCCAATCACATAGTATTGGGATCATTAAAAATGTGCTGAGATGAATTAGGGTCTTGAAACACTGTGCTACTTCCAGCATAACATGTCTAGTGGGTAACAACTAGATCAAACAGCAACATCTGTACAAAGAGCTTCTTTTACACAGAAAGATCTATAGGATATTTTCTTATCATAGGATTGCCCTGACCATGACAAAGCAGGTCTGCTATGATTTTAACATGCCAGGACTGCTTGGACGGGAACAAGCTGGCAGCACATACTACCATATGTATCCATCTTACGGCACCATTGTCATCAGCTTTAGTTTCTTTTGAAAATTGTGGTTCAATATTCTTTCAAAAATTCTGTTCTATTAGCAGGAAATACTAATGGAACAAATGAAAGTTAAAGCCTCAAAATACACTTAAACCCTAGAAATTGTCTACATATGAGCTACAAAAAATTGCAAGTAAAAATGTGATGGAAAAATAACATAGGTGAGAAATAAAAGTGGTCAAGTTATTGAAACAAGCACATAAGATGAATCATTGTGACTCAGGGAGTCCTATGGTCCCTCCAGCTCTTTCATATTCACCAGGTTGTGCATCCGCTTATCAGAAAACTGAAAATGGCACATGAAAGCACAAACAATGGACATGTACTAACATCTCTTCATTTTCATTTATTTTTACATTTTCAGACAAGTGAAACCTGAGAAAATATTTTAGAAAATAAAAAGCCATAGTTTTAAGTGTCAGTCTTTAGAATTAGAAATAAAATTGTGTTCTCTCACAAAGGATACCAGTTGTTTAACTGCCACCAACCAAAGTTTAAAAGCAGAGAAACCTCTTGAACTAGGGCACCAGCTATGCCACTGTCCTAATTTGGCTAACTATGGCCATCAGATAAGTACAAACAAAAAATGCACCAAACTGAATCTTTAAAATAAGATTATTAATTAGATGACAATGTAAGTAATAGCTAAAAACATAAAAAGTTATTATCTGGCCTGCTTACTTACCAACAGGCCTGATCTTAAATCATGCAAAGCTGATTGCTAGACTTGGTGACAGTTAATCTAAAAGATGAGAGGCTTGCTCAAGAACTTGCTTCATAACAAGTAGATGGGGAGCTCTGTAAAATAATTCTTCATCAGTAGCATCCTTAAAAAATTATTCCTCCATATTTCTGCTGAAGTCAAGTTTCCTGATGATGCATTGACAATGCACCCTGGAAGAAACGTAGGAATTTGCATGCTCTGGGGGAACTTATTACATCAGTGGGAAAATCCTGTTCTGAAAGCTTTAATCTTTCTCCTTGAATGACAGTCGTACTTCTAAGAAGTACGACTATCATCTGGAAAATAGCTTACTGGCATTCACACTTTTTCTCTTTAGGTTTGTCATAACAGACTGCCAGCTGAGAAGGGCTTGCATATCCCTCTTTTGAATGCTTCTTCACATACCTACTGTCTCTTCATATAACAATGTATTTGTAGCAGATTTAGTTGACCCCAGGTTCCAACCCGATCCCAGGGTATTTTCTGAAGAAAATATATACCACCACATAGCTAGATACCTTCAAAAGAACCCATCATTGTTTGCCAGAGACTCTAGTGCTTTGCCATGCACAAATGACTTATTTCTGTGAAAACTAAAGAGCTGCTCAATTAATAAATTTATAGAAAGGTTTGGACATGATTGTGACTCTACACTCAAAAAATTGATAATCTCCTGTGAAACAACTGTGACCATCTCCAGCCTCTCATTTCTTTTTTTGTTTTTACTTTTTTTTTTCTTTCTGGCTCATTTGTTTGTTTGTTTGTTTTGGGTTTTGTTAAATAGGACAGCAGGGCAGCTTCTTCCTGGGAAACTACGTTACAATAACACAAGGGGTGAATTTACTATTTGAGCCTCGTGGATTTGACTGTGAAACTCAGAAATTATATTAATAGCCACATGGTAAAATCCTCTTGATGCATAACAAATGTATAGGTGAAAAGTCAGAAAAATTCACGACAGGATAGAAATCCCGTGTTGTTGGTTTTTTTTCCTGAAATGTGTAATGGTATTGTACTGGTAACCATTAGAACTCTTCTGAAAGTGGATCCAATATTCTAAACAGTGAATAGAGTCATCTCGGCCATTACACCTAAGATTGATTAGTTAGCTCAGATCTTTTTGACAACACTGCTTTACATACAAGAATTACAGTTCTAGTACATATTTTTATATATTTTATTGAAATATTCTGCTTTGAATAAAATGTATTGGAGAAAGTTGCAGTCTAAGCTGCCTCATTTCTCTTATGTGATGTCAAGGTATTTTATTTCAATAATATACTGGCACTTTCTTCTGATAAAGTAAAAAGGCTTGACTTTGTTTTGTTCCTGTTTGCATTTTTATATAAAGTATTGTAATAATCTATTCAGAAGCTCTAGTGACTGCAATAAAACTATACAGTTGTAATTACTTTGCTATATTCTAAACAATATTATAATATATGGTATAAAACACAAAATACTGTAAAAATATTTGTACCAGAGAGCACTAAGAATAGTAGAGGGCTTTGTGCTTTTCCAGTGTGTATGTTGACTTTACACTGATGGTAACTGTAGTTATATACAAGTATTAGAGGAAGTAGCAAAGACACAGTGGGTTGTAGCCATAAAACTATAGTTTTTCCAGTCCACAGACAGATAGAAGTATGCACTCTGATGAATCATTAGGGATTTGATCTACAGCCTCCTTTACTGTTACAAACATGAACCTTCCCTTTGTAGCTAGTTCAGAAAGACTGCAAGCAACCACAGCACATCACAAGTTTTGATGTGTGAGGCAAACATGTCAAAGTTAAACACCTCCAGAAAGCTTTCAAACCTGTCTGAGAATGATGGGATTCTCCCATCTTAAAGAAATCCTCAGAGGATGCAAAACTGGCAGGGCAAATTTCATGACAGCCATTTCTCGCGCTCCTAGTAGAATCATAGAATCATTAAGGTTGGAAAAGACCTCAAAGATCATCAAGTCCAACCGTCAACCCAACACCACCAGGCCCACTAAACCATGTCCCTAAGCGCCTCATCTACTCGTCTTTTAAATACCTCCAGGGATGGTGACTCAACCACTTCCCTGGGCAGCCTGTTCCAATGTTTCACCACTCTTTCAGTAAAGAAATTTTGCCTCATGTCCAATCTAAACCTCCCCTGGCGCAACTGGAGGCCATTTCCTCTCGTCCTATTGCTAGTTACTTGGGAGAAGAGACCGACACCCACCTCGCTACAACCTCCTTTCAGGGAGTTGTAGAGACCCATAAGGTCTCCCCTCTTCTCCAGGCTAAACAACCCCAGTTCCCTCAGCCGCTCCTCAGAAGACTTGTTCTCCAGACCCTTCACCAGCCTCGTTGCCCTTCTCTGGACACGCTCCAGCACCTCAACGTCCTTCTTGTAGTGAGGGGCCCAAAACTGAACACAGTATTCGAGGTGTGGCCTCACCAGGGCCGAGTACAGGGGCACGAGCACTTCCCTAGTCTGGCTGGCCACGCTATTTCTGATACAGGCCAGGATGCCATTGGCCTTCTTGGCCACCTGGGCGCACTGCCGGCTCATGGTCAGCCGGCTGTCAACCAGCACCCCCAGGTCCTTTTCCGACAGGCAGCTTTCCAGCCCCTCTTCCCCAAGCCTGTAGCGTTGCATGGGGTTGTTGTGGCCAAAGTGCAGGACACAGTACTTGGCCTTGTTGAATCTCATACAATTGGCCTGGGCCCATCGATCCAGCCTGTCCAGGTCCCTCTGCAGAGCCTTCCTACCCTCGAGCAGATCAACACTCCCACCCAACTTGGTGTCGTCTGCAAACTTACTGAGGGTGCACTCGATCCCCTCATCCAGATCATTGATAAAGATATTGAAGAAAACCAGCCCCAAAACTGAGCCCTGGGGAACACCGCTCGTGACTGGCCGCCAACTGGATGTAACTCCATTCACCACAACTCTCTGGGCCCGGCCGTCCAGCCAGTTTTTGATCCAGCACAGAGTACACCTGTCTAAGCCGTACAGTAAGACTTTAAGAGCAGGGTAAAGTAATTGGAGCCGGGAACACAGCAAACACTGACAGTTCTTCCTAAACCAATACTTTGGAGATTGTGGTAAAGGATACCTTTAATTACAGCTCATGTTAACCAGGTGCTGCTGGTTAAGACAAGATAGTTTTAGTGTTCAAAAAAAGTCCTGGGTTCTACTTAGAAAGTATAACACAGATAATCTCAAAACCTACTTCCTTTTCTTCCAGATGCAATTTAAGCTGTCTCAAGCTTTGCCACAGATTAAGTACTTACATATGTGTTAGACATTTAAATCTCTGCACAAATTTCTTTGTCCTTAATACTTTCCTTGCAAGTTATATTGCTATCCTCTCAGTGCGATTGTGCAATGTTCTTGAAATGTGTGCCTCAGAGTAATTTAGTCCCATCTACCTTTTTACACTGCTATAATAAAAATTTTTAGTCTCTCACCTGCAATTTAATCATATCCTCACCATTTAAAAAGACAGGAATACTATGCCTCTCCTACACTGGTCTATTTTATACTGTAATGCCTGCTGATATTTTAGAAATTAATCTTTCCCAGGCTGATGGAATGTGAAAGAAAAAACACAGTTATCATCAATTATCTGTGCAGAAAATATTAACTTTATTACTCGTATACATTCATTTATCTTTCAAACAACAGATCATCAAGACCTTATCTAGGAACTGCAATATTAATCATACTTCAGTTATTTGATTCAAATTAATGTAAAGTGTTCCAGATCATTTTAGAGTTGGATACTGAGATTCAACATGAAGCTAAATTACCATATTCTTTAGTAAAAGAATTAATCATGACTGCTTTTGAAGCAGAAGCCTTCTCCTTCCCTGCCAGGGTCATCTTACAGTGTGATTCTAGGAGAACAAGAACATATATAGCCCCATTTTTGTAGTACGGAGTATGTCAGATTAACAGATTTCTCCTCACATTAGGCCATTTTACAAGTGCACAGGGAAGCCAGACAATTTTCCCACAGCCATACAGAAAGTCCATTATATGACGAGGATTTCAACCAGCATTGCCATGTCTTGGGCCGGACAACCTTTTCTCTTCATCTGTTCCTTAGCTCTGTAGGAAGAAGTACACAAGCCATGGATGTCTACACAGGGAGGTTCTTCTCATCCCTTTCCAGAGTTCTCCTTCAACCTCATTTCAAAGAATAAGGAGTCTAATGAGACTGTCAAGCTACGCTTTGCCTCTTTTTCTTTTGAAAGCAGGCAACAGGCAAAGGGATAGCAAACAACACTAACTAACCCCCAAAAAACTGTGAGATAATGTAAAGCTAATCAAAATCCCTGGGCGTCGCCTTCGGTTCTGAATTGTTCAGTTCAAACCCGTATTTATGAAATACTTGAGTCTCTCTCCTGAAAATGGATTTCCTCACTCAGTTAAAAATTGAGGTAAAGGGATCAATTTTTTCTTAAATCAAAGATGATTTTTTAAATCCAAAACATATAACATCTTCATCAAATACCTTTTGTATCCCAAAGAACATGAACAAGATGTTAAGAGTAATGAAGTGGCCTAAAAGGATGCATGAGAAATGTATCACTTCCCTCAAAAATGTTGCAAAATTTATTTGCAGCTACAGCTCTTGCACAGAGCAAAATTACTCCCCACAGTGATTTTTTTTCCCCATCAGGAGTTATTCTCACATTTTAAGTGCCTTATGCAATGGATCTTCCATCATTTTCCACGAGAAGTTGCTCCACAACCTAATAGCTGAAGATCCAGAAAACACATCCAAGTTAAGAATGCTCTTTACTTGGTGCCTGTTCATGTAACCTAGTAATTATCCTTTTTCTGAAGTTTAATCTTCAGATGAACTTATCTGGCCTCAGACCCATTACAGGGCTGAAAGAAACCTTAAAAAGATGACAGGAGGTGACAGGCAACATATATCTTTTCACAGAGAAATATTGTATGAATTATTAATCTGACCCAGAAAAGATCATAAACAAAGACTAGCAAGGGCCCCTTGAGCACTGTTAGTGCATAATTCTACCCTCTGAATCTTGAAAGCTTAGGGAACTGATACATGAAGGAGCAGAGCAATAAAGCAAAGTGTACGTCACTGATAGGAATTTTAAAGGACTATAGTAACATCTACTATAGTGTTACTTATATATAAGGATGTATTTTCAATTATTCGTCTATTAGCATTTCTTTTAAAACACAGAGGGAGATACTTATAATCACTTAAAAATACTTTTGAACAATTCCATAATTTTGAAGAGTAGGGGACCCAAAGAAAGTGTACCAGCAGAATTTAAAATTTATTTCTTAATTACAGAAACATTTCTTTAGAATGAACAGAACAGTTACAACCACATACAAGAAAGACATCAAGAGGATCTCAGCTTTATTCAGTGCTGAATACCATTAGCACTGTGGACATCCTCAGACATGGAAACTGCCGACTCATGGCTTTGAGTGAGTGAAAAACTGAAGAAAATAGGTAACTAAAAGTTTTAGCTCAAACATATTCAGCAGCAGTAGTAAAGTTGCCTCTACATTTGTCTGCTATAAAGATAAAATGTTTATATGAGTTGCTACTGTATTTTTATTGCTCCTGGAAAAAAACTATCTTTGATTACTATCTTCTTTATGAAATAATCAGAGAAATTACCTAAACTAACCCTGAGTTACTGACCTTCTTCAGCTGTTCTTAACATGGCAGATCCTGCTAATACAGGATAATGAAAAATATATAAAGTTCTACTGATTACATGTACAAGTAAAAGAGAGTAAAATTGGGACACTAGATTCTAGATCTTACAGCGCATGTATTACATGAATTATTTCATCAACTGCCTAAATGAAGGACATACTATCTATAGCATCTTGGATAGATAGAAACAAACAAAACAAAAACCTCTCTACTTTCTTCAGAATATTACCATTATTACATTTGACCTATATCAGTATACAGCAGGGTTGATGATGCTTTGTAGCTTATTTGCTCAAAGCACACACAAGTTGCCAGCTCCCTGCTCATCCAAACATGAACATCCGGTACCATGTAAAACATTTTGAAAACTGTAGCCAAGGAAAAGTGCTTACACTACATCTCATCTGAGAAAGTCACGTGAGGCCAATCTCTTATCCCAGCAGGACTGAAATCTACAAAATTGTCTAAAGGTTTAATGAAATGCGAAACCTTTGCTGGTTTCTCCTGCCCCTATGGGATACACACACAGCATAACACTTACAGAACCCTCAGGCTAGCTCAGTCTGATATACATTATTATTTATGCAATAGATATAGGATTAATTATTTACAGTACATATTTAGTCAGGTACACATTCTCTTATCTTTAAAGTGAGCTTCCCTTTTAATGAATTTCTCATTATTTTCAACTGCATGCTTCCTCATAATCATGTTTTGAAAAGTAAAATTTGCCCTGTAAGTTCAACAACAAAAAGCAGAGGTATGTATGAAAAAGTCTGAAGCCCTCAGTGTTCAGAGGACAGAAAAATCTTAGGAGCCTATCCTGGTTTCAGCTGGGATAGAGTTAATTTTCTTCCTAGTAGCTGGCATAGTGCTGTGTTTTGGATTTAGCATGAGAATAATGTGATAACACACCGATGTTTTAGTTATTGCTAAGCAGTGCTTATACTAAGTCAAGGACTTTTCAGCTTCCCATGCTCTGCCAGCGAGAAGATGCACAAGAAGCTGGGAGGGGGCACAGCCAGGACAGCTGACCCAAACTGGCCAAAGGGATATTCCATTCCATATGACATCATGCTCAGTATAGAAACTGGGGGGAGTTGGCTGGGGAGCAGCGACTGCTACTTGGGGACTGGCTGGGCATCAGTTGGTGGGTGGTGAGCAATTGCATCATGCATCACTTGCTTTGTGTATTCTTCTATTGTTGTTGTTGTTATTATTACTATTTTATTTTATTTAAATTATTAAACTGTTCTTATCTCAACCCATGAGTTTTCTTACTTTTGCCCTTACAATTCTCTCCCCCATCCCACTGGGGTGGGGAGGGGTGAGCAAGCGGCTGTGCGATGCTTAGTTGCTGACTGAGGTTAGATCATGACAGAGCCTTTAAGTAAATAAAACACAAATTACTAGAGAAGACTTCAGAGCAGCCAGCAGTTTTAAGTCAGCCAAAACTTAGACTCTTCAGTAGGCATTGCATTAAAATGAAACTTTTTGGCATCTATCAAAATCATCCCCATATTACATATGGTTTCATTTCAAAACATATCAGAGGGTGTACTGAGATAATCCTTATTACAGTAGTTTCTGAGCATTTCACAACCCTTTATAGTTGTCATTTTCTAAGGAAGTACTTTCACAGAGGGGAAGAGGCTTGAAGGTCCAGAAACTTAAAAGACTGCAAGTACCTAACTGTATTCTTGAAAGTGATTTTCCCACAGTAATTCAGACCTGCAGCGTTAAAAATCTGCAGCACACCAAGGGTGCAGCATACATTTGAACATGGGTCTCATTTTTTTGTCCTAATCACTTTTTCATTAATGGTACCAGAAACCTTTAGAAGACAGGATACATGAGCAGATGTGGCTGGTTATTGGTTTTTGGGTATTCTTTAATTGACTTTCTGCAGGCTGTCATCAATGTTTTTGTTGTCTGAATTGCTCAGGAATGCTCTACACAAACACAAGGACTGATCCTGCAAGGTGCTGACTTGTGGTCCTGATCCAACCCATCACAAAAATGCAAGTAGAACTTCATACAGTCTGCTGAAGCTAAGCACATGTGTTAGGAAGTGCGTTGATCAGCTGGCACAAAAATATTTAGCATGTTACAAAATTCAGCCCCTATGTTTAAAATTTCTGTATGGATATTTATTTGTGATGCAGAAGTCTCCGTCTGATAAGAAGAAGAAACTAACCTAGATGGACACCAACATGAACATTCCTGGCACACATTTCTTGTGCAAACTACCCTTCCCAGGCCTTGCACATTCCCTCTGTCTGACAGCCACTGCTGTTTACTAGCTTTATTTTTAAATGTTGCAGATTGCCTTTGGAGTTCCAGTCCCAGATACTGATTTCCTAAGTACAAAGCTTCTGAAAAAGTTTTGTGTAGAACTAACTCTCAACCATATTATGAGATCTTTTTTTCCCAAGGTCTTTCTGACATAAAAGGAATTTATTTTTAAAGGAATTTGCAGCAGATTATGTATAGACAGAAACAAGACAGCAACAAATGCAAATTAAACATTCAGAAGAATATTACTTGCAGAGTTTTTGGAATTCTAACATAACTTTCATTTCTAGTACATTTAGACAGGGGCAACAAACACCAAGCCAAAAAACATTGCTGCTGATTTCAACAGGTTCAACAGTAGTTTTGAAGTTGAATATCCCAGCATCTTTATAGCCTCCAAATAATCAGAGGCAATCAGAATTCCAGCAATTTCAGAAAACATTCTTTAAATTTGTAATAAAAATCATCTGGGCATTTATGTCTGAAATCTCATCTAATATAAATTCCCACTGAGTACAAGAAGTATTCCAGGCAAGGCAGGGGAATTGGCTATGTCGGCTTCATAATCTGACTGTAAACACTGTTGGAACCCACTTCATTATTTCAGCTATCAAACAATGTTACTTTACCCAGATCTGCAAAGTGTCACAAGTCACATAACTCAGGCTCACTTCGGCTACTCCTGCAACTCCGGCGGACTTCAGACGGGCTCTGGGAGAGGTCTGCAATCACAGCTACAGCTGCCTCGGGCCTCTCTGGGATGTGTTGAACAAGAACCTTGATATTCTCTGAAGATGCACAGGCTCAAACTCCCAAGAGGCCTTCTGTCATGCCCTCCCTAATCAAGGCCGTCACCTTCCATCTGATCTCAAGAAGTCCTCTAAAAGCTACTAGTTGTTAGCTTTTCTGTAAAATACTCAGAAACCACACTGAACCCCAGCCCTTGTTTCCTGCACCCAATTCCAAATTCAATTTCCCTTAGTTTTGCCCAGATGGACACCTGCAGAAGCATAGCTGTCCCTAAGCTGTTTCTCCCACATCCTTTGGGAGAAAAGGCTTAAATCCCCTTACTATCAGCTTTCCACGTTAATCTAATTGATTTTAGGAGCAGCTCTTCTAATAGCAATCTGCTACCAATCTCTTCTAGGGCATCTAAGAAACCCGGCTTGCCTGAACAGTACCATAATTTAATTACCCCGTTTTCTGCAACACACAGCCAAACACATGTAGAGGCAAAACCACTGTTCGCTTTCCTCCAGTCACCCACAAAACTAGCCTTATCAGTTTTTAAGTGTTTGCAACAGCTCACTTGCTCTTGCATTCATTTCCCCAGAACACCCCATATGGTCATAACAGGTCGTCAGCAATGCCAGCCTCCTCACGGGTCATGTTTTGCACGGGCTTCTGCCTAGCCACCGTGAAGTTTACAGTGATTGACATAAAATTTGCCAATGTACTCCTTTTTCTTGTGAGATAATGTGAAAACAAATACAGTGACACATGGAGTGTCACAAAGCCCTGCAGTTAGAGCTGCAGGTGAATGTTGGGTAAGTCAGCTGGAAAAGTGGTTTTGAGGCAAAGAGGCCATAGGAAGAAGCTCGTTTCACAGTTTTTGCTCTTAATCTCCATGTTCTTTAGTTTTCTCCTTATCTCACTAGAACAGAGATAACACAGTTGTGCAGGGAAAGAAAAAATTAACAGTTCTGAAAATGCTGAGATCATCATCCAGAATTGCAGATTACTCTGTGATGTCTCAATTTTCAGCAAAACTCACTACTGAAAACACTATTTACAAGTGAATTACTCATCATCATTGATATGTAATATAAAGAATGGGAAAAATAGTTGTGACAACTAAGAAGTAAATTAGTGTGAACTACACATTTCTAATAGATATTCAGTGAACAAAATTCAGCCAGCATAAAAGTAAATAATCACTAAATGATCAATAGTTTCTAAAAATTATCTGATTATATAATGTTTTATTACTCTCTGCTGATGAATTTTTAAATGGAAAATAATTTCTCACATCCCTGCCAAAAATGTAGCTACTGTTTTGTGCCCAGATGCAGGTTGTCTCAAAGGATGTACACAGGCAGAGACTAACTCACACAGACACATGCTCATTGGTTTTTCACAGAACCCTCTAATTTTGGCCTTTTTCCTTTGTTGTTCTCAATAAAAGTAAAATGCAGCCTCCAATCATTTCAATTTTTCTGTTTATTGCAAATTTGAGCTTTAATGCATTCTCCCCACGTACTTCATAGTACCTTCTTTGGCAATAAATTGAGTTGAATTAAACTCTTGAGTATAAACCTGTTTGGTTGGTTTGGGGTTTTTTTTCTTTCTTTTTAAACACCTTTTCTCATTGGGCAATGTGAGTAAAAATATAAAATATTTTGCATGCTGAAAAAAATGCACAAAAAGAAGGTATATGGATATATGAATACTGTAAAGGTCTGATGTAGTTGTCAAGAATTTGAGACATGAAGCTGCTTATCTGTAATGTTTATTCAGCTGGTATGATAACCCCTTCAATTTATTTATTAGTGTCCCTAAATCTGTGAATTTCTAGCTGAAATATTTTTTCAGACTCTGTGTCATGGCCCCTCTGACTTTGAAATCCTTGGGAGTTTCTGTGCCAAGATTTTTACAGCCAACAACATTTCTGTTAGTTGACTTGCATAACCTCTTCTGTCTTGTTTTGTAACATACATTTAAGACCCCCAAAAACCCCATCATTTATAATGGTGTTGAGAACAGTTAGAACAGGAATTTATTGACTACATTTCTGTACTCACTGGTGAACAGAACTTAAGACATTAATATCTGCCTCCTAGATGAAAGTGGTTAAGAAGCTTTCCAAGTTTTTAATTTATTTTAATTTCACTTAATTTCATTTCTGACTCTTAGTGCTCTTCTGCTGTTCAGGTTTTTTATCACAGAAGTGAACGAATGTTGTGGTGGAATCTAGTGGTGATGGAAGGCATATTAACTGTAGTTGATACAAGACAGTACTAGAAATAGTTCAAGAAAGCAAAGTCAATGACAGATTTATGCCAGATGAGACAAGACAGTGCATTGGTAATATATCTCAAGATATATGTTATATATATGATAGCAGTTTGTTTATCTCATTATGTTTTAATTTTAACATTTAAAACATTTAATCTACCAGTTCAAGTTCAGAAGTATGTATCAGGTGGTAGAAATTCTGTATTGGTAACTGGTAGAAAAAAGATTCTTCCAGATTGTTAGAAAGCTCCTCTGCACTTACCAGATGTGCTAGATCGCACCACACTGGCAAACCATTTCACATGTCCCACTGTAGGAATTCTTAATGTATACTAGTTCACCAAAATTATTCTTCTTGGGTCTATCGATTGCAAAATGAGATCAGTGACTCTTCAGACCCCAAAAAACAACATTTGACCTCCATTTTCTGATCGTGCATCTCAGGAACCCCGGTGCCATTTTATCCTTTCCCATAACTTGGTCTCACTGAAACACACTATCCTGAGTCACATAAATCTAGATATATTCAAACTGCATGCATTCATCAGAACTTCTGATACTGGCACTCATGCATGCATTTCTTTCTCCATGGTCCTCCATGATACTTATGGTTCTCTGATGTCCTTTGACGGATGGAAGGAAGGAAGGAAGGAAGGAAGGAAGGAAGGAAGGAAGGAAGGAAGGAAGGAAACTCTGGCATTTGTGACAGAAAACAGGCAGATGCACACAGGCTCTGGCATAAAGACTTCTAAAGAATCAACATCCTGGCTGGGGAAGAAATAAAGATATTCTCTTCTTTGATAGAGAAGCTGCTAAACTGTGCCCTCCTGGAGCCATTCCAGACTGTGAATGACAGTTAACACATGATGCTTCCATACAACTGCGCAACATGTTACCTCCCAGAATGCAAATGATCATACTATTTCTCAGAAAAAGTAATGAATGTAGCACACAGAACTTTCTCAGCAACTACCCAATTAGTCTGGAACTTGCTACTGGAAAAAAAAAACAAGGCACCGCTGACCCTCACAATGTTAGCAATGAATCTTTCCAAAGTTAAATGTACAGAGAGAGCAAGTGAGAAGGCAAAATTAAAAGAAAAACCTCCTTTTTAAAAAAAAGAAGGGAAATCAGGGATGCTCAGTCCTTGCTGAGGTTCAAAAATGAGCCCTTCTGAGCTCACTTGTATTTTTTTTAAAACAATACAAAATTAGTTGACTACAACATAGCACTAAGATGAATCCAGGCTCAAGTGACATAACTATAGATAATAAGTTTGCAATTGCCATAAATTGGATGGAAAAAAAGCTGATGCAGGAAGGAATTATACCTTCATTTCTTGAGATTTATTAAAATAAAAGGAGGGCTACAGTTTAATGTTGTTGTGTAGTAGTTCTCTTAAAAGCTCACAGAAAAATTATTCTCTAAAGACATTCTGGAGTTTACGTGGGAGAGGAATTAAATTAAGGAAGGAAACTTGCAGACTTGCAGAAGAAAACTTGCAGAAACTTGCAGAAGTGCACCAAATTACTGCACTTTAAAATGAACATATCAAATGCCATTTCAGCTACACCATTCAGACTCAAGATTCTAACTTACACTGGAAATCTCAGTGGGACGCTGGAAGTACATAAGAACGAAATGCTCAGAGCTCTGAAATTCTTTATGTATTTTTAGAGGAAGTACTGAAAACTGTAAAAGAGTTCATGGCACCGTATCTTTTAGTCTGCTTGGATCTCTGCTTATCAAATGGCACTAAAGAAGTTACTAGTTCTGTCCTGAAAAAGCATCAAAATCCTACTAGCTGGAATACCATATTTAATGACTGTAAAGATGACACAAATTTCATCACACAAAACAGACATTATTACATTCACTCAATTCAACATCCAAAAAGAAGAATCTATGTATTTTTCACCTAAAAGTATTTTGAGGTGCTTGGACATCCCAGTATCACAGCACTGAATCGTCATCATTATTTATACACATTATATACAATGTCTCTTATAAGACTGGCAAATTACTTAGCACTTCTTTCCCTCAGCAGTTCTAGATATAGCTGGGTTTCATTATTTCATAAAGACCTGAGCAAAAAAGTAGGTTTGGGACATGACTTTGAAAGCAGGTTTTGGTCAGCCTGCTGGGTTATTTTACGAGGACTACCAGAGACATAAAGTAGTTATGGACATCTCTAACAAGTCTGAAAGTACTACTCACCAGCACTGTACACAGCTATTTCAAGCAGAGTCACATGAAAAAGCAATCTCTGTGCTAGAGCCAATGGCAAATCTGAACCTAGAGCCGGTACCAGAAATAAGTTTTGAATCAGCAGCTTATTTTAAAAAGCCATAAGCTTACAAGTGTTTAATGCTTTTTACTGATTAAAAAAAAGACAATGGGAATCCACTGCATAAAATTCCAGCTTCATCCACGATAGTGTGAAGAATAAGTGCTTGACAGTATTTCCACAAAGTATTGTCCAAAAAAAAGAGCTTTCCTTCCCCCCAAAAAAAACCTTTTCTCAAAAGTTGTCAACATGTTCTAATGAAATGAAATAGAATTGCAAGCATTTTTAGGACAGGACCACAACTCAGGATGTTACAGATAAATTGGATAAAACATACGAAATTAATAATGTGGCATTCAATGAAGACAACCACAACTGATTGTGGAACTGTTAACACTTGATGCTCCGAAGTTGAGCTAAAATCGCACTCAACTGAGAATTCCTGTCTCAATATAAAATTGAGTTTTACTTTTGAAAAATCAAGATAAAATTATTTTGCTACTCTATCAGAAAATTAAAATTCACAGTCAGCTACAAGTGCTTCCAGCTAGAACTGGTACTATGGAAGGACACCTTGCAGGTCCATTTATTTTACCTCCAAAGAAACTTTACAACCTACAAGTTCTATGCTTATTAAATGCTTATTTCTGCAACATGCATTCCTCTAATTTGTCTCAGCAAGTCATAGTCTGAATAACCTGTTTCTCTCCTGTTTCCACAAAAAGCACAAGACATGTCCCAATCTGGTTTCTACGCCATCTAAATACCTGGGATTTTTCAGCTGGGTTCAATAGTGTTGACCTATGACTCTCTTGCCTTTTCTTAAAAACATGAAGACACAGTGGATACTCAGAAACATTTTTTTATGATGACTGAGATATACAACGTAATGCATGGTAATCAAATGCAAAATCAAATAAAAAATCAAAATAAAAATTTACTCGTAAGTGTCTAAGGGATTGCAGTACTGGTAAGACATAATGAGTGAAACATGCTGAAAACTTCAGCACTTACAAGTTTTTCCTTTGTGACAAATGTTCTTTCTTCACTTGATGATGATTCTACCTTCTATA
This sequence comes from Aptenodytes patagonicus, assembly GCF_965638725.1. Lineage (NCBI taxonomy): Eukaryota > Metazoa > Chordata > Aves > Sphenisciformes > Spheniscidae > Aptenodytes > Aptenodytes patagonicus. The sequence continues at coordinate 10,453,107 of NC_134955.1, forward strand.
AAGTTTTTTTTATTTCCCCTGTTCAAGTCCCTTTTATTCAACACTACAGAAGGAATTATTTTCTCCTTGATTTTCAGTCAGTCTGAGGAATTTTGAAGATCATAACTACCGAGGTTATTAATCGGACAACACTATTTACAGACATGAAGACTGAACTGTTCCACTGCTGTAGCACAACAATTAGTGGCAATCTGAAGGAGTATGACAGATTTCTATTGCACTTCATAGCCTTACTAAGTAATGCCTCTATGAAGATTTCTTCTTAGACAAAGAACACTGTAAAACTGTGTTTTCCCTCTGTAAAACTGAATAATTGCATTCCAAAAACCACACACGGGGACAGCAGCACCCAGCTACTCTTCCTATACATAATTGGGCTAAAGAATACAGTGACATGTACATGATAGGTTGTATCATATAAGATAGTATCTGTGTAATCTTGTCTGCTACCTGTTCTCTCTCAAGCAGCAGTGTACCTGTGTATTTTCTAATTTATGCGAAAATAATCCTATTGTTTTCCTTCAAAACTCTCATTCAAACTTTCCTTTACTGCAGTGTCTACAACAGCATAGCTAACCTTTGGTCTGTTTTGACCAGTGCTTATCAAACCATTCAGAGCCACTCTGTCATGACTTTGTGCCTCCTGCCTGTTTACCTCACTGAGTTTTTGTCTACTTTATCCCAGAAGCTCCTCAAAAGCAAGGGCTATAATATTGTTCCATTTATAGAGTACCATATACATCATTTCGTGACTGCAATTGCAAAACACTGACGGATCAAAAAAATATAAAAAGAGTAGTAACATCACAACTAGCTGGTTTTTAATTTGCTAGAATTTAGCCATAAGAGTATGGTGAATTTAGTGCTCATTTATGGGCACTAGAGATTTATACGCATTTTGTATAAGCATTCAGTTTGTAATTAAGGACACCAAGCTGGGCTAGAGCTTGGGCACAAGACTGATTTCTTGCAGGTTCTCAGTGAATTGCAGTAATGGACTGTGAGGTAAAACAGATCACTTTGAATTTCTTTCACTGCTACAGGCTAAAAGCATGTACGTTATCTCTTACAATTGGTCAACTGACATGTTATAGCTTAATCAAGTATCTCAGTCCTTAATTTTGATGTTACAGAGAAAATTTTAAGAATATAGAAAGAAAATTGAGAGGAGATCCGTATAGTTTCCATGACACATTTTTCTTTTTTTTTTTCTTGCCATCCATTCTGGTTGTATATTATGGTTTGGTCCAGGAGTACATTATTCAACTAGCATGCATATGCCTGTTGGAGTAGCACAGAGTACAGCATGTCCCCACTAGAAAAAATGTTCCCTCAGTCACCTTTACAAAGACAGGAGACAGTCATATAAACTACTGAATACTACATCAAGGTACTAAGCATCAAGCATTCACATTGAATGCATTTGAGAGGAACCACAGTGAAGATTCTGGCACAATGATGGGAAATACTCAAAAACTTCAGTTTAATTTACAGAACTGTAAAAGTTCAGAAGTTTGTCAGAACTAAAACTAATCATCAACTGCTGGAAAGGATAGGGCTGAGAACCATAAAAATTTGCCTGCTACCAGAAAAGGGCAAAATCCTATCACAAGTTAGCAAACTTTGGTTGACTGGACAACCTTACTAACAAAACAGAGGGTTTTCTCTGATTAGAGAGTAGCTTTTGAGTTAAAAAAAGAACATATTTTCTCTCCAGATCTTTGAGAAAATGTACTTCTGCTCAGGCTGGAAATACTGCATGGAACAGACACTCTCAAGGGACTTCATAAATTCTGTTTCCAAACTCAAATTGCCCCGGGAATGCAAGGCACATGGAAATAAATATACGGGAAAAATAATCTCAAAAGTTTCGTACCTTGAGCACTCATATCTTGCTTTGTTTTTTGTGTGATAGCTTTAGCTTTGACTTGCTATTTCTGTCTTCACTATATTATTTGGTAATATAAAACCACAAAAAAAAAATTATTCCCTAATATGAAGTTCCCTTGCCGCTATATTTCTTCTTCATAATAACTTCAGATTTCTGAGGCAGCAATACCAGAAACAGGAAATTATTGTTTCAAGTAGGGAATTAGCATCAGGAAGAGAGAAATTCTGAATGAACAAAGATACTAGCTTTGCAATTGAATTGGAAGACAGGCTCTTTTCAAATCAGTGTCCTTTCTGGTGCAAACAAGTGTCCTTTACTCTGTACACTATGCCGTTAATGGGGCATTTGAAACTTCTGGAAGGGTGATGGTGGACAATTTTATTGAAACTAATTGATTGCAGAGTAGTGCAGTCTTAAGCACATCCCCCCAAATTCCCCTCATTGTCTCTCGGTGTTCATTCAAATTGTTACCTCCTACAGAATTCATTGGGCTTGAGTGTGGACTCAATTTCTAAGCAAATACTGATGCCAGTGATTTTACGATCAACAGGAGCAAAAATATTAATTTACATAAGTAGTTTAATAATGTTCAAAACACTGCTGATCTTATTCTAGAGTTTTGAAGAAAATGAAGTGTGACCACTGGAGGTATTGAGCAGATCTAACTCCCAAGAGCTTCATGGAAGCCTCAGGCTCTAAGTTATTCTGATGGTCAAGATTCAGACCAGGGTGAATTCAGAGGCTTGCGGCAGTCATCATGAAAAAATCACTAGCACAAATAAAGTGTGAAGAGTCCAAAAGTACAAAGATGAGGTCTCAGTGTTTATAAAGTGCATGCAGTCCTGACCTGGAGAAACTGGAATAGCACTGTTCATCTGTAGCTTACAAAAAAGATGGAATCACTAATTAGAAGAGAGTTGCAGAGCATATTTGAAGTAATAACCTGAAAGAGAATAGCCAATATGGATTTCAAAGGGAAAATTTTCATCCACAAAGATGGTTATAAAAGGTTATGGAGCTGATTATGGCAGCTCATTCAAACTGTTTGATATTCAAAAGGCATTTGATGACACATCTCCTGCTGAATACCATAGAAAAAGCAAATTTGGGTCACATAGAAGGAAATATCCTATGGTGAGCACTAATTGCATTCATCTTTTATTTATATATGGAAACCTCATAAAACATTCCCTACCCCAGTGCCATCCAAATACTTTCCAGACTGAGCTATATTTAGGACTCCGCTCCACTCCCTGGAGATGGAGGTTCTGCCACACTCTAGGATCTGGCTCACTAAAAATCCTAAAATTCTAAGAGCAAAGGGATTCGCTGTTCTTTGTTATAAAAATTTAAATTAGTGGAGTTTCACCTTACCTTATCCATCTGCACCTTTCTGTCAACTCTTGCCTGACAGAAAAAAGCATTTTTTGAGCAGAGACAGACTTTTTATTCTGACTTCACAAAAACAGGGTCACATTTCAGAACCTGGATGTCTGCACATACTTGTGTACATGCTGATGCTGTGTATCAGGCCATGAGTTATCATCATCATCAACTACCAACAAGTATCAATTCCAATTACTGTATTCTTGTGCCCTACCTAAGCAGTATTGACATGATTCCACCAATTTTAATGTCATTCCCCCTCCCAGACATTGGGTTAACCAGATGCAACCTCTATTTCTGTCATATTCTTCAGTTTTTTCAGTAGTCCAGCTTCTGCTGCTTCCCTGCAATGTGTCTATTATTTCATCAGACCATCTCTGGTAATACCTCTCTAAATTTGTCATTTTACTAATGATCAATGTTACAGAAATCATAGAAAATTTTCGTTCTTTTTTTCATGACTCCATACAGCAAATTATGAACAGGAAGGATTGTTTCTTTCTTATATGTCTAGTTACAGGCACTCACATATTGTACCTACATGCAAATACGTAAGTACCTTAATTTGCAGAGATTATAACTAGCACCTGTAACCCCAAATGTCTTTACTGTGAGTTCTGGATAATATGCAATTTTTGTTAGCAACAAAAGAGAGAGTTAAAGAGTATGTGGATATCTCAGGAACACATATGTCTTAGCACAAAAGATTTGAGAAATTCTGTTTTAACACATTTATCATCATAGTACTCTGGTGAAATAGAGAAGCTCTTATTAGTTTATACAAGTAAGAAAGTTTAAAAATAAACATAATAAAACTTATTATGTAAATCCATTAACTAAAACTGTTTTCTTAAGTTAATGTATTTTTTCACAGATAGTTTAATTAGAAAGAGGAAAAATGGGTAAATTGTGTTTCAAAAAGCCTAAACCAAAACATGAATACATTCTTTAAATTGCAGCTAACATTGTATCTGTTCTATTTGAAAATCCAGGGTTTTTTCCACATCTATTATTACACTAAATGGTAAAGTCAAGGTTGTAAAAAGAAAAAGAAAAGGAAAAAAAGGGATTTATAGTAACATTCTTAAACATTCAGAATATTGAGAAAGATCACACACGTATCTAACCACCTAACTAGCTGCCATTTAAATCAACAGAAAAATATTGTATGTTCGGTACTGGCAGCTATTTTACTTCCTGCTTGCCTATCTGTGCTTGTCTAGGTCAGTTCTTTCACACATACATTACTGCTGCACATCTCAAAATAGAGCCCTCCAGTTAGGGGCTGAGCACATGAATCCTATCTGACTACTGTGGGAGCTGAGGGTACTCAACACTGAAAGAACAGTAGCACTAAAACTGGAAAAACTTTTTTTCAAACAATTTCAAAGAAAAAAAGTTTTTATTTGCACACAAATGAATTCTTGAGTCATTTCAGCAAAGAACAAATAGCTGTTGTGTATTAATGCTGAAACATTTCATTTTGGCATTTTTAAACCAAGGGCCTTGACTTTTCATTTTGAAATGAAAATTTGAAACTGAATTCCATTACAATTAATTTTACAAAAAAGAAAAAAAACTTTTTTCTAAAAGTAGGTTTTGGCTATGCTAGCAAATTAATATGCACAAGCCTGTTTGTTGGCCAGCTGGCATGGAATGGCTCATGTCCACCCTATTAAACTCTCTTCCCTGCCAAAACAGGCTGCATTCAAACTACGTATTGGGAAGGCTCCCTGACCAGTGCTGACTCCTGAATCATGCCTAGCTACTGTGTGCGAAAGTGGCAGTGACCTCAGGCCAAAATCGAGCAGGAGACCTTTTTAAAAGTGTGACAGTACAGACAATGAAGCTCCGATACACACCAATGTTCCCTGGCACTATTTAATTTACTAGAATCAACATACCCTGAATGTTATTGAACTGGAAAATCAGTTCTTTGTAGAAAAATAACCTATACCTTGCACACCAAGACCAGGTATTCGATACATATTTAAGCATGGTGGAATCTGAATATAGAATAGAACAGAACAGAACAGAACAGAATAGAATAGAATAGAATAGAATAGAATAGAATAGAATAGAATAGAATAGAATAGAATAGAATATTTCAGTTGGAAGGGGCCTACAATGATCATCTAGTCCAACTGCCTGACCAATTCCGGGCTGACCAAGTTAAAGCATGGTATTAAGGGCATTGTCCAAATGCTTCTTAAACACTGACAGGCTTGGGGCATTGACCATCTCTATAGGAAGCCTGTTCCAGTGTTTGATCACCCTCTCGGTAAAGAAATGCTTCCTAATGTCCAGTCTGAACCTCCCCTGGCACAGCTTTGAACCATTCTCACACGTCCTATCACTGGATAAAGGGAGAAGAGCTCAGCATCTCCCTCTCCACTTCCCCTTCTCAGGAAGCTGTGGAGAGTGACGAGGTCACCCCTCAACCTCCTTTTCTCCAAACGAGACAAGCCCAAAGTCCTTAGCCACTCCTCATAGGACATTCATAGAATCACAGAATCATAGAATAGTTTGGGTTGGAAGGGACATCTAAAGGTCATCTAGTCCAACCTCCCTGCAATAAGCAGGGACATCTTCAACTAGATCAGGTTGCTCAGAGTCCCATCCAGCCTGACCTTGAATGTTTCCAGGGATGAGGCATCTACCACCTCTCAGGGCAACCTGTTCCAGTGCTTCACCACCCTCAGCGTAAAACATTTCTTCCTTCTATCTAGTCTATATCCACCCCTTCCAATGTATATCTATTCCTTCCCTTTCACTAACTTTGTTGCCCTCCTCTGGACGTATTCAAGGACCTTGACATCCTTCTTAAATTGTGGGGCCCAGAACTGCACACAGCTATATATTTTACTCACAGCTATATATATTTGCTAACATGAAATAGCAGTTGCATAGGAACCAACAGTTCTAGTCAGTTTTGGGCTCAAGTGGCCTAATCATTTAATTTTAAACGTCCTACCTCACGATGAAGGCTCGGACAAGGGAGAATGGCAATACAGCAGTTCTCTTACATCATTTCCTCACATGCTAGTCCTAACAGTTTTATTACAGTACTTTTTAACAAAATGAAGAAGCAGTAGCCAGCTAAGAGCATCAAAATTGCTGTTCTGATTCTGTTAGTGCAAATCATCGTTATCTTTTGAATGGTCTCAAACACAGAACATGAAGCTAGGTATGATGGCTGCGCTAGCAATCTTGAGCTGCAAGTCTGTTAGCCTAAAAAGGATGTTCTAAAGTTGAGCTAAACCTGGTTTTAAACTGTAGAAATGTTTTCTTGTTCACTGAAGGGCAGAAAAACATTTTAGGTAGCATTTAGTCCTCTGTGAAACCTGAGAATACTGCTAGTGCCTGCCATAAGGAAGAAGGAGTGATTGCTGCTTCTTAATTTTGGCTACCTATAAACCTGACAGTGAGGGTGGGATCCAGCTGTACACTTTTAGGTATTTCAGCATTAACACTGATGCACTGAGCTTTATGACATATTGTCACAACCGATGACATGCTAGTTCACTTCTACCTTTTCAAAAAGTACCTATGAGATTTTCAAACTGCCACACAATACTTATGTCTGCTTTTATAGCCACTTGCAACAGTAGATAAAACAGCTCATGAAAGGGCTGAAGCAAGACCATTCAATGAACTTCAGCTTAGACACTTAGATTTTGACTCCATGGACTGGCATGCTGTACAGTGAGACCCAGTACCATGATGAATAAGTGATGAAGTTCCTCATGTGGCTTCATCACACAAATGCTTTAGAGGCCTTGTAGCTCTATTAAACATCTAAGACTTCTGAAACAAAATATTTGAGCACCATGCAAGCTTGATCATTTTTTCCCAACACAGTGCTGTGAAATGTAAAAGTCCTCTTATCCTCACTTCACAGAATCCAAAAATAACTAGTCAATGGAGAATTAAAGAAGGGTCCTTCTAGAAGATGACTGAGAGTGCCTAAGCTAGGCTTTCTAACCTGCTACGCCACCTGGACGCTCACAAGTCTATGGGGCCGGATGGGATCCACCCGAGGGTGCTGAGGGAGCTGTTGGAGGAGCTCGCCAAGCCACTCTCCATCATTTATCAGCAGTCCTGATTAATGGGGGAGGTCCCGGACGACTGGAGGCTTGCCAATGTGATGCCCATCTACAAGAAAGGCCGGAAGGAGGATCCGGGGAACTACAGGCCTGTCAGCCTGACCTCAGTGCCGGGGAAGATTATGGAGCAGTTCATCTTGAGGGCGCTCACAAGGCATGTGCAGGACAACCAGGGGATCAGACCCAGCCAGCACAGGTTCATGAAAGGCAAGTCCAGCTTGATCAACCTGATCTCCTTCTATGACCAGGTGACCCGCCTAGTGGATGAGGGAAAGGCTGTGGATGTGGTCTACCTGGACTTCAGGAAGGCCTTTGACACCATCTCCCACAGCATTCTCCTAGAGAAGCTGGCGGCTCACGGCTTAGACAGGTGGACTCTGCGCTGGGTCAAAAACTGGCTGGACGGCCAGGCCCAGAAAGCTGTGGTGAATGGAGTTACATCCAGTTGGTGGCCGGTCACGAGTGGCGTGCCCCAGGGCTCAGTATTGGGGCTGGTCTTGTTCAATATCTTTATCAATGATCTGGATGAGGGGATCGAGTGCACCCTCAGTAAGTTTGCAGACGACACCAAGTTGGGCGGGAGTGTTGATCTGCTCGAGGGTAGGAAGGCTCTGCAGAGGGACCTGGACAGCCTGGATCGATGGGCCCAGGCCAACTGTATGAGGTTCAACAAGGCCAAGTGCCGGGTCCTGCACTTTGGCCACAACAACCCCATGCAGCGCTACAGGCTTGGGGAAGAGTGGCTGGAAAGCTGCCTGTCGGAAAAGGACCTGGGGGTGCTGGTTGACAGCCGGCTGAACATGAGCCGGCAGTGTGCCCAGGCGGCCAAGAAGGCCAATGGCATCCTGGCCTGTATCAGAAATAGTGTGGCCAGCAGGAGTAGGGAAGTGATCGTGTCCCTGTACTCGGCACTGGTGAGGCCGCCCCTCGAATACTGTGTTCAGTTTTGGGCCCCTCACTACAAGAAGGACGTTGAGGTGCTGGAACGTGTCCAGAGAAGGGCAATGAAGCTGGTGAGGGGTCTGGAGAACAAGTCTTCTGAGGAGCGGCTGAGGGAACTGGGGTTGTTTAGCCTGGAGAAAAGGAGGCTGAGGGGAGACCTTATCACACTCTACAACTACCTGAAAGGAGGTTGTAGCGAGGTGGGTGTCGGTCTCTTCTCCCAAGTAACTAGCGATAGGACGAGAGGAAATGGCCTCCAGTTGCACCAGGGGAGATTTAGATTGGACATGAGGCAAAATTTCTTTACTGAAAGAGTGGTGAAACATTGGAACAGGCTGCCCAGGGAAGTGGTTGAGTCACCATCCCTGGAAGTATTTAAAAGACGTGTAGATGAGGTGCTTAGGGACATGGTTTAGTGGGCATGGTGGTGTTGGGTCGATGGTTGGACTCGATGATCTTAGAGGTCTTTTCCAACCTTAATGATTCTATGATTCTATGATTCCCTGTGAGTGACCACTGAAGAATTCTCTTTCCAAAAAGGCAGGCCTCCAGAGATTGCACAGCTAAAGTTAAACTTCTCTAGCCAAAATTAATCTCTCTGAGTAGCCCTTAAGTCTGTTCTTGCTTCTAAAACGGGTAAACAGTACTTCTATATTTCACAGCAGTGCTACAAGGATGAACACATTAAAAATTATACCAAGGCAAGGTTTAAAGGCAGTATGCTTTATCAGGGGGGAAAAAAAAATGGGACAGGTAGAGAAAAGAATCTCCTAGCTCAATATGGAGCATTCAGGATTCAGTGAATGGTCTTGATCTCAAGATCTTGATTCAATAAGCAGGCAATTATTGTTGTGCTGTGTGGACTGCAGTAAGGGATTAGGTGAATCGGGCATCTCTGAGTTAGAAGCTTCCTGGGAAACCTGCCAACAATCACTTCCTGAAAGACTCTTACCCAATTCTTTCACTTTGACATGTCTTGTAATTGCTGTTTTATGACCCTGTTCAGTTTTCTGCGTCAACTGGGATGATAATATTACCATAACAACAAGACTCTATCTAATGAGACCAATTATGGAAAGGTTATTTCTTGTCTTGTGACAAATCATAGGCTGTCACTACTTCCTTTTTCTCCAGTGACAGAATATCAAGAGTGACTTCAAAGTTTCCTCATCTCAGGAAGTTTCTTGTAAACACTAAAGTGTGCCCTTACAAGGCAGAGGCACAGTGCTTTGCTTCAGCAGAGCAGCAGGGAACAAAGGGGACTTCTGCTTGCCCTAGTGAAAGGGCCCGTGGAATCTCAACTGCTTCATTCTGAGTCACATAAAGGCTGAAAAAAGCAAAAATTCAACTAGAAGTCATCATGACAAAGGGCCAAATGACAGAACAAACAGATTAAGCCAAGTGAAAGCTCATTTGCTCCAAAATAACTTGCATCCTTGTCAACACTAGATATAAAAGACTATAAAGAGATCTACCATAACAAAGTACATGCTTTTCCCAGTCAAAACCCCAATGTGTTTTGTGCTCTAATATCTGACTGTGATGCATACAGATATTTGTGAAAGGCGGTAAGAGGTCAAAATAAAATGGTATGCCAAAATCGTAAGAAAGCCAGCATCCAAACTGAGATTATAATGCAAATTCCTTGATTTTATACTGATTCATGTCTCTTGTAGCATGCTTCTTCCTACTGGAAAGGATGCACATGCTACATAGGGTACAAAGCTCATGTCTAATGACAAAGGAAGACATTTAAGATCTATTAGCTGGCTTGCTACATATGTCAATATACTGGTAGTGATCTGACTGATGTGATTGTGCCTGAGAGAAGGACTTTTTAGAGAAAATGTGGGCTTTGGGCTGTTCACATCTCAATCTCCTAGGACTCTCTGAACTAGCATGCTTGTCTTTGCATGCACAATACACCCTCTAAAGGCCAACTTCTGTGTCAGTTACTGCACTAAATTACTTCAACTGTAGCAAAGCTGAGAAGGGATGCGAATTAACAAGAGACAAATAATAAATTGTGTAAATGGTGTCATCATAGAAAATGAAAGCAAAGCAACTTCACATAACTAAATTTCATTTCCATTTATACTTAAGTAAGGGCTCTGAAAAGAGCCACACAAAACTATTTGGAGAATGATGGAAGTGGCTTACTGAATGAGGATTAATAAGTAGCAGTAGATTCATTTTGGCTTGCTTATCTCAATCTTTAATCATAAAACAGAATTTCTTGATGTTCATGCTGGAATTCACAGAAAGCTTTTATTCTGAACAATTTCACCACTAGAATTACTCATTATCCAACCATGCATTTCTTTAGGCTTTTCTGAAGTCACACTTTCCTTCACATTTCCACAAAAGTAACAATGCAGACATTTCTGGGTTAGTAAATTGATCATATACTTTTGTAGATGAACACCTGAAAAATCTTACTTTGTACAGCCACAAGACAGATGGATATGCTCCTTGACACACTCTACCACCTAGGCTGACACGTGCCTTAGCTGTCCTCTGATCTTTCTATGTGTTTCCTTCCCATGGAAAGTAAGAAATTTAGGAAAGGGAAACCTGGCTTGCACTTGAGTCTTGTCTTAACAGGGAATCATGTAAACACCTAGACCCACAATTTAGACCTAGCATTAGAAAGTCTATTACCTACACACTTTAATTTACACTCTGTCGGGACTTGGCTAAAGAAAACACTTATGGATGTGTCTAAGTCCATCCCTATTCAAATGTGGAATGAAGCATATATTTAAACATGTGATCCAATTTTATAAATTCAGTGAGTCCTAGGTATATATACCTGTATGTTTTACCAGATAGGAATATTTTCTTGTATCAGAATTTTTGTTTGGTTTTAAGTACATTCTTGTATTAGTTGTGTGCATTTAAAATACACAAATATCTCATATTGCAAGGATATTTGGGACAAGCTTTCTACTCAAATAGTAAAATAAATCAATTCAACTTGACTGTACATGACTTTAAAGTCAAGCATGTTCCATAAATCATTAGGGTATCAAAGGCAAGAGAAAGCAGAAACCGACAGGATCAAGGTGGTATAGTAGTTTTGCATAGAAACAGTATGACAAGGCATAATATTCAGTTATTAATAATGTTGCTAGAACATTTCATGAAACTTTGGTCCCAATCATGAATGGAAGTTTTGCTGCAAACTTTGGTGAGTCCAGATTTGGCTTTCCCTGTTTTCTTTTTCCTCCTCTTCAGTCTCACCAGTTCCCCAGAAAGATAAAGAAAATTATCCACAATAATAACTTGACCCCATGGACTTCAAAGAAATATTGTGTGTATTGTGTGTATTGAAGATTTGCTTCAGTTAGAATTAGATTGTTGATTTTATCAAATAATAATGTACATGTTTCTGAAGTGTAAAAATAAAACTATTTAAGCATTTAGCCATTTAGCCTGAAAAATATTCCAATTCAGAGTATAGATTATGTATTCCAGTGACATACAGATTAATTAAAAATGAAAAAAAAATAAATACCTCAGTGTAAAATAATGAACACTGTACCTTCATACAATACATTTTATCTAGGATTTAACTTTGTAACAAGAATGCAACATGCATGACCTTTAACAAATCAATTTATAAATACTAATTGGAGTAAGCTGTATAGACAGGTATGTCAGGCTATGATAAAAATTACTTTGCCAACAATATCCTGATGCAATCTTCTCTCATTTCAGACTTGCATATATTGGGTGATATGCTCTAATCCTTCCTCAAATGTGGCAGTAGCATGTTTCTAAGTTTGGAATACTGCAGACCTAGATGATAAAAACCCCAACATTATTTAATCAGAACAATGAAGACAAAATTATCTGCCCTATCAACTATCAATCTTATACAGAATTTGTCAAAGAGATTATATGATTTATGTGAGAAAAAATTGCTTGAGACTAGAAAACCTGAAATCATTAAATATTACACAGAGAAAGAGTAGCATTATTTCTTTCTGTGTAAAAAAATAGGTTTGTTTTTTTTATCGTATTCTAACAATATAAATTCTAACAACCCCGCTATTGCCAGGTCACAGTTTGAGTTCGTTCATGAATATTAGTGTCCAAAGTATTAGTCACATATCAAAACTGACTACACATAATTTCTATTTTTGTTTAGTTGCTAGATGATAGGATTTAAGTTCTACTTGTGAAAAAAAACCCCAACCCAAAACCCCCCCAAAAACCCTCAGAATATCTTTTGGTTTCTGATCATCATTCCACTGTTAGCAAGTTATTCAGTAATAGTAGCAGAGCAGCCATGACACAGAGTTTGACAAGCTTTTAGAAAGATACTGAAAAAAAGATACGAAAAAAAATTTCACGCTACAGTACAGGAACCTGGAGGAAAAAGGTGATGGCATATCATCAAAAAACATTACTATATTTATGTTTTTCTGGTTACACTAGCTTTACATAGATATAATGTGAAATTCTGGCCAAATACTTGTACCTCTAATTTCATCTGGTACTTCATTCAGCATATTTTCCTCTCTTTTGAGATTTAGGATCTTATTTTTTCTTTTTCTCATTTTCTCTGTACTTTGCAGTTGCACTGCAGTTAGGCACAAAAATTCATGCCTGCTTTATAACCTCTTATACTGCCAGAGCAATCCTTAGACATGGACTCTCTAGAAAAGATACACTGAGGTCACTATTCCAGTGAACTACATTTCTTTCTTCCAAGACAGGATATTGGTACTAAGCCTTAACATGGGTACAGTATATATACAAGTGCTTAGTGACTGTAGAATCAGCTCCCTTGTCTGCCCATTGGTGTCTGAGATCAAAATGGGATCTCAGGAATTTCATGTATTGCTCTGTGTAAATAAAACTACATGAATGGACACAAAACAATATCTGTTTTTTTTAAACTTCTCACTTGTCTAAGTAAATTCACCTACACAGAAATTAACTGAACAGATACGGTTTACTTTTTTTCCAGGGAGGCTTACTATTAACTAGTAAGCTAGCTTACTAAACCACGTTAAAATCTCCTTTCAGCGTAATCCTATCCAGGCATCCATCCTGGGAAGAAAAAGAATTAAGAAAAATTAAAACAATTTCTTCTTATAATAGTTACATTGCCACTGTGACCCAAATGACACACTTTTGCTTTCAGGTTATTTTATTCTCTAGAAGTCCACATCTAGAAGTACCTAGAAGATCCAGTGTGGAAGAGACACCCTCAAGAAAAACTTAGAATATTCACAACCCTAAGCTTGAAAATGCTAAGAATAATTTCACATTTTCATCAGATAGTGGTGTAGGTGATACAATGTCGTTGGCACTAAGTGATTCCTAAAAATATTTGCCAAATATTATTTAACATTTCATCCAATCTTTTAATCCTATGCTACACGGGTAAGCCCTAGAAATGTCCTTCTGCCACATTAATATGTACTCAAAAATCAATGCATATTTTTAAAAAATTTTCAATAACCTATACGAGCTTTTTTCTCACAGATATTTGTATACACATATATCTATTTTTTTGCACTTTCTTGTTCTTTTCTGAAGAAAAATCAATGTTTTTTTTTTTTCCTGAAAGATCTCAGGAAAAAAAGAGGTGCTATAAATAACTATAACAGCTAAAACTAAATAGCAACTATTTTTTTCCAAATGGTAATGTTCGGTCCATGATACTCTAACAATGGAACAAAGATAAAGTTTGTGGGAAGACGTAATATCTTTTATTAGACCAATTAACACAGTTAAAAAAGACAGACTGACAAAGAAGGGTGAGCATTGCATGATAGTGTTTATTTTTCCGTATGTATCAGCTACTGTAATACCTTCCCCTGCAAGATTTCCATCTCAATTAATGGTTTCATTACCAGTGATGATTTCATCAGTTTGGCACCTGCCTGTTCTATCCATTGCCAATGAACCCTCTCTAGGCAGTAAAGAAAGACTCTGGCCCATGGAGCAACCATTTAAATAAATCTGTCATTTTTGTTGCTATGGAAACATACATCTTGCAGCTTTCCCAAGCTAATAGTCAAGTTAGCCTCCCAGTCATGTTCTTTTATTTTGGTATCTTCCCCTTAACTATCACAAGATATTTTACTCTCATGCCCACCTTTTTTGGAGGAACTATGCTACAGCCACTGTTTGCCCTTTAGTTCTGATTGGTATTTGTTTAACCTTGATTGAGTTAGCAGATTTCTTTTTGGTTGACAGCCACAGTTCATCACATAAAACCCACTCAATACAGTTCCCAACTTCTTATCTGACTCAGTCTGTCAAAATCCCATCCATTTTGCCACCTTAGCTGTCAAAGATCTTCTATGACATTGAAACTTTTTACTTCTTAATTTTTAATAACTGCAGGCTCTCCATTTTCAATTTTTAAGTGCTTTAGATCCTTTTGATTAATGAACTTTTTCTCTACCTCCTACATAGGCATATTCTCTGGAGACAACTCCAGAAAATGCCTACCCAAACAGTCAGGCCAGTTTCTGGGAAGTGACTTGACATACCAACCAAAATGTGCTTCAATAACCAAGGCAACAAGTACACCCACTTGTGTAGTAACTGTTAGTCTGAAAATCTACAACAGTATTTCATTAATTTTCCTGACTGCTGTAGTTGATAATGTGTCAGAAGAGATCTTTTTTACTTATTTTCATACTTAATGGTTACTTTTCTTAAATATAGTCTTCAAATCATCTGATCTTCTATTTCCATTTTCTTTATTTCCTGCATGACTGACCACAGGAGACTTCTCATAAACTTATCCGTCCAGGCCTTTCAGACAACATACTGAGGAAGAGGAGTTCTAATTAGAATCATAGAATTATAGAATCATAGAATCACTGAGGTTGGAAAAGACCTCTAAGATCATCGAGTCCAACCGTCGACCCAACACCACCATGCCCACTAAACCATGTCCCTAAGTGCCTCATCTACATGTCTTTTAAATACTTCCAGGGATGGGGACTCAACCACTTCCCTGGGCAGCCTGTTCCAATGTTTCACCACTCTTCCAGTAAAGAAATTTTTCCTTACATCTAATCTAAACCTCCCCTGGCGCAACATGAGGCCATTTCCTCTTGTCCTATCGCTTGTTACTTGGGAGAAGAGACCGACACCCACCTCACTACAACCTCCTTTCAGGTAGTTGTAGAGACCCATAAGGTCTCCCCTCTTCTCCAGGCTAAACAACCCCAGTTCCCTCAGCCGCTCCTCAGAAGACTTGTTCTCCAGACCCCTCACCAGCTTCATTGCCCTTCTCTGGACACGCTCCAGCACCTCGACGTCCTTCTTGTAGTGAAGGGCCCAAAACTGAACACAGTATTCGAGGGGCGGCCTCACCAGTGCCGACTACAGGAGCACGATCACTTCCCTACTCCTGCTGGCCACACTATTTCTGATACAGGCCAGGATGCCATTGGCCTTCTTGGCCGCCTGGGCACACTGCCGGCTCATGTTCAGCTGGCTGTCGACCAACACCCCCAGGTCCTTCTCTGACAGGCAGCTTTCCAGCCACTCTTCCCCAAGCCTGTAGCGCTGCATGGGGTTGTTGTGGCCAAAGTGCAGGACCCGGCGCTTGGCCTTGTTGAACCTCATACAATTGGCCTGGGCCCATTGATCCAGCCTGTCCAGGTCCCTCTGCAGAGCCTTCCTACCCTCGAGCAGATCAACACTCCCGCCCAACTTGGTGTCATCTGCAAACTTACTGAGGGTGCACTCAATCCCCTCATCCAGATCATCGATAAAGATATTAAACAAGACCGGCCCCAAAACTGAGCCCTGGGGAACACCGCTCGTGACCGGCCGCCAACTGGATGTAACTCCATTCACCACAACTCTCTGGGCCCGGCCGTCCAGCCAGTTTTTGACCCAGCGCAGAGTACACCTGTCTAAGCCGTGAGCCGCCAGCTTCTCTAAGAGAATGCTGTGGGAGACGGTGTCAAAGGCCTTCCTGAAGTCCAGGTAGACCACATCCACAGCCTTTCCCTCATCCACTAGGCGGGGCACCTGGTCATAGAAGGAGATCAGGTTGGTCAGGCAGCACCTGCCTTTCATGAATCCGTGCTGGCTAGGCCGGATCCCCTGGTTGTCCCACTCATGCCTTGTGAGCGCCCTCAAGATGAACTGCTCCATAATCTTCCCCGGCACTGAGGTCAGGCTGACAGGCCTGTAGTTCCCCGGATCCTCCTTCCGGCCTTTCTTGTAGATGGGCATCACATTGGCAAGCCTCCAGTCATCCGGGACCTCCCCCGTTAACCAGGACCGCTGATAAATGATGGAAAGCGGCTTGGTGAGCACCTCCGCCAGCTCCCTCAGCACTCTCGGGTGGATCCCATCTGGCCCCATAGACTTGTGAGCATCCAGGTGGCGTAGCAGGTCATTGACTGCTTCCTCTTGGATTACGGGGGGTTCATCCTGCTCGCCATCCCTGTCTTCCAGCTCGGGGGGC
The DNA here is from genome assembly GCF_965638725.1 of Aptenodytes patagonicus. Taxonomy (NCBI): domain Eukaryota; kingdom Metazoa; phylum Chordata; class Aves; order Sphenisciformes; family Spheniscidae; genus Aptenodytes; species Aptenodytes patagonicus. The sequence goes on from NC_134955.1 coordinate 10,469,890, forward strand.
CGAGTACCCTGAGGATAACTGGTCTGCCTGTTAAAGACTGAGGCAAAGAAGGCATTGAGTACCTCAGCCTTTTCCTCATCCTCGGTGACAATGTTCCCCCCTGCATCCAATAAAGGATAGAGATTTTCCTTGGCTCTCTTCTTGTCATTAATATATTTGTAAAAACTTTTTTTGTTGTCTTTAACGACAGCATCCAGATTGCGTTCTAGCTGGGCTTTTGCCTTTCTCATTTCCTCTCTGCACGACCTAACGAGATCCCTGTACTCTTCTTGAGTTGCCTGCCCCTTCTTCCACAATTAGAGCCAGTTTCAAAAGCTTTCAAATAAAAAATAACTAACAGAACTGTCCTTGTTACCTTCAGCACCAGATGAAAGTTGGTATCATGCTCCTATCAACCTGAAGAACCTCTCACTGGCCTTCAAAGAGTCTGCCTGTGCCCACCATGAGAAAACATGCAGTGTCCTCCTACATCATTGAGGCTGAAATTTTCAAGTAACTACTGGCATGAGTCACTTTCAATTATCAATACATATGGGGAAGTTCCCACAGGCTCTCTAGCAGCCATGAACACTCTTCCCCTTTGCAGGACTGCCAAGAAGATGCGGCAGCAGATACACGCCTCCCTTCTCGTGAAGTTAACATCCTTATAATATGGCAAGGTGGGAACAGATTCTCATCATACAAAGCCTCTGTGCCTATCGTCATGAAGCAGAGGAATCTAAGAAAGGTTTGTCCTTCAAGACAGTAATCTTTGTTAGCTACTGCTCTACTACTGTCTGATTTTTACCTTTTTCAGAATCTTCTGCAGTTTTAAAATTCTGTTAGTGACATGGTAACATTTCCTTCATCAGAAAGTGTACAATGTCCACAAGAAACAGCCTTCAACCTGTGGATACTAGATGCTGTTGCATTAAACATTAAAAATAATGAGCATAATCATTGATATAGCTCTTCCTAACAGTGTATTCTTTCCATACTCCCCCCAAATGAATAATTAAAACAGCAGCCTGGCTTCACCTTCAAAATTCAAAGCATTTTTCTTCTATTTCAGCAGAGAGAGAGAGAGAGACAGGCTTTCTTGTCTTACTCAACTGCAGCTCATTACAAAGGCCTTTGTGACTATAAAAAAATATCTTTATTTCACCATGCCTTTCTAACACTATCCATCACATCAGCAGCGGACGTGAGTGCAAAATGGGTGTCTTGAATAGTTCACATCTCCTCTGCAATACTCACAGCCTCTTTCTCTGAAGTATATCAGAAAGTGTTTCAGAGCTCCTTGAACAAAATATTCCAACTTGGCTTGATTAATTAGTGTAGTCAGAAACCTCTTACAAGACTAGTATTATATCTTAATTAATTGCCTAATGTTTCTTTTGCCTTGGGAAATTTGATTAATGGTCTTCAAATAAAACATCTGGTCATACACAGAAGCACTCACTCACTCCTCTAATGGTATACAGACTGGTGCAGATAGTGTACATGTAGCACAGCCTGCTGCTGCTGCTGCTGCTGCTGCTGCTGCTGCTGCATCTGGATACACAGTATCCATTTTAGGTGATTTTCAGCCAAATGTTTTTCTATGCTTGATGCACAGGCACTCAATCCCTTTCTTGGTTTCATATGTAGATTAGTGCAACTCCCAACTTGCACTGGACAAAATAGTCATACATCCAATTTTGTACAGACTGCCTTTTCAAAGCCTGTACTAACTACTCCCTCAAACAAGCACAAGAAACAAACAAACCCCCCATATTCTTCAAGCTTGACTGACCCTTGCCTTTTCTCAAGGATTTTCTGTCTCTACCATCCTGATTTCTTTTTCTTCAGCAAGCCATGCCATGGCTATTACTCTATTACTTTTGTATAGAGAAAAAATACTGAGTTGTCAGAATAAGTCAGTAAAAATCACTCTGCACCATTATATGAGGTCCTAGCACTTCTGCGCAGGATGATTTGGATGACCAGGTGTGCCCACACAGAGCTCTACCACCCAACCATCTCTTAGTGTACGCACATGCCTGCTCACGCAGGTGCACCTGTGAGTCAGCCCATTTTATAGTTCGAACTAAAAAAGAGCCATTTCTATTCGGTGCATGTCAAGGTAAGTAGTAGGTTACTCAGCTCAGCATGAAAATCACAGAAAATTCCTCTGCAATATTCCATAGGATCTGATAGAACAGGGTTGAGATTGCGCATTGTAATTGTCCAAAAAGGGTTAGTACATCTTAAAATGTGAAAGTCTTGCTCAAGACAGCTTCCAGAACACTTTCAGTCTCTCAAAAGCAGTTTCTATCGCTGAATTGCAGCTCTAATTCCTGCAATTTTTAAGCACTTCAAGAAGGCCACTTAAGTGCTCAGTCTTTTTGCCAAAGAAGTAAACTACTAGAAATCTAAGAATATAAAATTATAACATTTTGTTTTATTATTTGAAGTCTGGCATCTTTGACAAAGTGCCTTAAATTAGGAAATCACTTTTTATATTCTAGTTTTTAAAATGGGATTTGAGAGTCAAGTCTTGGGCACTAACTTTCAAGTTAAAAACCAAGGTGATTTGTGTCCCCAGATATTTTAATAAATATCTCAGTCACTAGAACTTGTTCCTAATACCTCCAGATGCTTGTGGGAAAAAAAAGGATTTTCAAACTCAGAGAAAGATAAATTAAAACTAAAATAAAATTTCGTTCCTTATATGTGTTACTACATATTGTTCACAAAATATTGTCCATAAAATATTTTTAGATCCCTGGCTATAAACAGACAGACACATGGTGCACTTATGTGCAATCTATTGTGGTTATTAAATACCATGTGAGATTCTGAGAAAATAACATGTTCGGATACTAACTACTTTTAAGCACATTGTTATGCGTTCACCTTCTGAAGGAATGGGTTATATTTCCATATGTCACGGTGAAAAGAATAGAAACCAACGATCAGTACTCCACTTAACAGCATCAATATACTCATATTTTTTCCAGGCCAAACACTGAAAAGAAGTATCATTCACTTAATGGGTGGTTACGTATGCCCCCCTGGTACAAATATTTAATGATTTATAGTGATGCATTTCTAAAATACTTTTTCAGACAGATTTGTGGGAGCTATTCTGGGTACAAGAAGGCACCTTCATCTTCTGAGACTGCAGATCTGAAAAAGTAGTCAACAAATGATAAAGTTGTATTTTGGAATCAAGACAAAATTGAGAGTAAAAGGTACTGCCTAAGGTAATGGCTATTAAGCTATTTAGAGTGCTTTCACCTGACAGTATCCATTTTTTATCCTCCTAACTTGAAGAAGCCAAATGACAAAATACCCATTTGAGGTAGTCGGTGACCAATCATGTCTGAAGCACTCAGGACAGAAAATTCCAGTGTTTATTTTTGTCCAAATTAGTTTGAAGGACATCTGAGAGGTAAAAGATCATCAGGGTCTATCCCATGATGTATATTCTACTCTGATTTGTCTATGGCATTCCCTGAATAATGAAAGAAAAGAGAAAATATCTTGGAGATTTGTGGTAAAATTTTAGAAAGCAAGAGAAGAAAGTGGTTATTCTTCCTGGCTCAACAGCAGCAGAACATTCTTTTAGTAATCTCAATTCATATGTGGAACCACTTTGATACAGCAGGCTGGTCCAACTGGCAGCCAAAAGAGCCCACAGGGCAGCTCAACGCGGCTCACCAACTCTATCTCAAAGGAGGCAAGGTAGCAGACAAGGGTGAACAGAAGAACACATAATGGCAGTCCACGAACAAGTGTTGAGACCCAGAAGGTCATGGTGCAGCCCTCGCCTAGAGCCCAGAACAAGGTCCAGTTCCACAACTACAAAAGATAGGCCATGCTGGCAGATGGCATAAAGATTGCTGCGATAATCAACTGTGCAGCAAAGCCAAAACAAAACATGATATAGAAAAGCAATTAGGCATTCAGCCCTGAGAAAGCAAACACAATCTTTTCTCTATTGTTCAGTTATTTCAGGGCTGTGTCTTCTGTCTGATTCCTACATCATACATCCTTCTTCCCCAATAATACATTTTAAAAAAAAAAAAGGTTGAAAAATAGTGCAAAAAATTGCATTCTTATATATCTGAAAAACATCCCTGCCAAAGCCCATCACTGTTTGGTTATTGTATCACTGATTCCATAATGTGCTGTTAACTACATTTAAATCCATGTGATATAAAAATCTTGGACAAGATTTGTATCCCTCACTTCAGCCAGTAATGAATTAATATTATAAATATTGTTATATATGAAAGCAAACAATTAAATTCCGTTCTGTCTTTGTCTTTAGGGACATTAAGCCTAATACCTGGGTGGACTTGTATGTTATTTCACTATAAAGGCTATTAGTAAAACAATAAATTGTATGTAATATAAAAATGGAGCTACTGAATGCCTTTTGAATTTCCTGCTGGTAATTCTTGTTGTCAAAACGTCATATAATACAGCTTTCACCGAACAGCAGCAGAATGTAGCTTTCAACTGAGATTGTTGAGACTGTGTTTAGCAAAGGGTGAGTAGTAAATTATTTTGCTTATTTATTATTCAGATTAAGCATTCCAGAAACATTTCCTATTCTATTAATTAAGGATTTGAAAACTAGTCAGCGCAGAAAGCTGCGAAGAGACAGCTTTTTAGAATTTGATTGTTTCATGTGCAGAATGCAAAATTAAATTGCAAAATTGCACATTTATTTGCTAAGAAATAAACAAGTAGCCTTCCTACTCATCAGTTCTGCTGTGCAGCCCCAGCTACTCCTGCTCTGTCCTGCCTGCCAACTCTTTACAGGAGCCAGACTAAAAATAATCTAAATACTAACATTTAGTTGATTGTCTAATGTATCAAATTCTGTCTATCTTATGTTACACTTCTCCACAACCTGGCTGCAATATAAGTGCAAAACTTGGCAAATTAACTAACATTGTTGTAGCTACAATAGCCTAAGGATATAAGCCGGGCAAGATTTATTGGGAGACCTAATACCTTTTATTAGATCAAGTGATGCAGCTGGGAAAAAACATGCAAGCTTTCAAACACACAAAGATTACTTCTAAGTTCATTAGTGTGCATATACCTATATATGCACACAGGCCAAGCAGATGGAGTTAAAAAAACACAGAACACAGACCTATGTCCAAATTTAGTCTTTTTTGTTCCAATGTCACTGCAAAATTCACATCTTTCAGAAATCTCTGAGATGGCAGTGCTACATTAGATGTATTATAATCAGTTCTGGGAGAACTGAGATTCTTTAGCCCCCGTAGGCAGCGTGAGAATTAAAAGCCACAATCTGTCCAGCTCCCTCTGTTTGCCAGTTGTAATTAAATAGACCTTCACAATTTATATTTTCTCTGCAATATTTTGCAAACAGTTAAGGTTCTTTTAAAATTAATTTATCAAAACAAGTTTGCCTTCTATTTATAGTAAGACAGGGCTTCTGTTTGTTTAATTTAGTACTCAAGTATTCACACTGAAGACTGATGTTTGAGATTACAACAAACTATTTGAAAATTGTAAACTGGCAGACATTCCTGACATTAAGACAGATGCACCAGAAGTACATTCTGCTCACTATTTTCTGACAGTATAAAAAGTACGTTAACTTATAAATAAAAGATTTAACCATGCTTGCGATTGCAACATTTATGACTGCTCCCGCAAGTATGTGTAGTCCAGTGGAATTCATCTCCCTGAACCAATCTTTTACAAACACACAATAAACTTCCTTCAGGCAAGAGAGCTGGTTTTTTTATTTATGAGTATATAGTTAATATTACAAGCAGCTATGGAAGGGAAGAAAAAGGAAATCAGAACATGCGAAGCATCAGGACATTCCAAAATAGGTAAGCATAAATTTCAAAAAGAGGCTTTTAAAATTCAATTGAAAAATCATTCTGTATTGGATACTATTCAGAAAAAGAAAATTTGCTGTTTTTGGATAAAAAGGATACTTTTCCAATGCCAAGACATTGGCATAATGATATAGTTCATAGTCATCAACACCCTTTCTCATACCATTTCTAGCTGCATCATTCTCATGAACACGTTATGTGAATACAAAAGTAAGTGAATGATGGAAAACTCGGCAAGTTTGCACAAGTTCCTTGACTTGGTTCTCAAGATACTAAAGGACTGGAGAAAGCTGCAGGAGGGGAGTGTTGCAGACATCAAAGCAGTCCTGACTAAACTGCACCACCTAAAAAGGTTGAACTCAAGCCAAAAGGAAAAAAAAACCTGAAAAGAGCACCAGATCCAGGAATAATTACCACTTATTTCAATGGCGTAAGCAGGAATGAAGTTAGATGAGCAAATTTCAACTTAATGGGACACTAGTCCTGAAAAAGTAGTGGTGGGATAGAATCTATGTAAATAAAACCAAATCTAGTCACCATTTCTATAGACTTCTGGGGAATACTTTACCATCTTAGGAACGTTTCCTAACTTTAGACAGTTCCTTACTTAAAAATACAATTCCATGCAAGGATTGTTCGCCCCCTATCTAAATCCAGCACAAACTATCTGCACACTGTTCTATATTGAACCACTTTGTGAAGTTTTTCCCACATGCATGTGAACTGTTCAAACCAGAGATCAATCACTATGTACATACATTTATGATATAGAACCATATTTTCTGAATAACTAATCACCAATTAACTCTTCTAATCTGCAATGTTATGCTTAAAACAGTAGAATTCCATTCTCATTTCATGCTTGACTGTAACCTCGACTATGAGGTTGCAGAACTTCCCCCCGACCCCAATGCTACTCTAAGTAAATCCCATCTGATACTACCAAAAGAAGCATTACAGCAGCCAACCATCAGCCATATGTCACAATCTGGAAAAAAGGGTAGTTTACAGCTATTCTACAGTATCAAGGATACTGCTGTGGAGAAAAGAAGTATATCATACTAATCAGGTAGTTGTGGAAACTGTGTTTCTCATTGAGCATAAATTGGCAATTGCTACCCGAAGGAATCACTCTAGGTGTTTTGGAGTAAATTAAAATTCTTCTCTAAGAATTAGTCTGTGCAAAAGTCCTGCTGGGCAAACTGATTTTACCATGTGCATTTTCCATCTTGCCTACATTCAGTTAGATTGTAGGGGATTTGAAATTTCTCATGGGATGATGTTCATTGAAAAAAGGTAATTGGGATAGCACAGCTTGTGAAGCTTTTGAGCAGTAAGAATAAAGGCAAATGTTCTGTTTGTATCACTAGCATTGTAAAATCTTTGCACGGCTTTTAAAGTTTATTAGCCCAGTTGTAGACAGAAACACTAGGTAATTAGGTAGGTGAAAGAGACTCTCAAGTGTACAATTGCATTCCCAGTAACTGCTTTGGAAACAAGTCCCATAATAGCACTCAGTGGTCTGTGGCATCTTTCATCCAAAGTGTATTTCACCTATCATGTTTATGACTGAAATGCAGTAACTGTGAAAAACATAACTGCTTAATAATGCCAAGCAACCAGGTAAAGTTTAGAGGGAGAAAGGAAAATGGATTTTAACCCATTTCAGTCAATGACAACTTCAAGAAGAAAGAAATTATTAAGAGCTCACTTTTACCAGACCATCCAGCTGGAGCCACTCGCCATATTACAAAGCATATAGTTGGATCTGTAATTACCACTAACTAGTCAACTGGTTTTATCCAAGAGCTCTCTCGTTTGATGTCATACCATCCCCTTGAGCTGTCATACCAGCTCAACACAGTTTACAGGTGTGCATACCCCATAACTGGGGTTATCCACATTCTTATTTAGTCTGGATTTGAGTCCAGGTTTGTACCCTAACTCACAGCCCACCTCGGCAGCTATGCTTAGTGCACTGATGGCTTCGCAATATTGTTTGCTCAGGAGAGAGCCAGCATGACAAACTCAACAGAAGTTCAAGTTTCGATGCAGTGAACGGGTTTTAGGAGACAGTGCTTTTAGTTCCTTCCCCTACATGCTATCATGAACCGTTCCCGTTTCCATTTCAAAGTCAAACAGGTTAGCTTAATTTGTGCATGGTTTCAGTCTCTTTGACTGTACACTGGAGCAGAACAAAAGAGAAGCAATGAAATCCATTATCAGTAGCAACTGAGAGGCCACAGATACTAGTGGTCCAGTGTCTGTTACCTCCCTCCTGAGAGAAGTACCTGCCCTTCCTAAACTGAAACAGCTGCTGAAGGTCAGGACCATTGCTGGACCAAAGCTTAGATCTCACAGTTGGGTCACACATGCAGCATAAACAATCACCAACAACTTGATGTCTTGGCTGTGTATGCAAGAATTTGCTGTAATCCTGTTTAACTGCTGATAATCACTGGACCATATTCCTATTTTTCTACACTTGGCAGAATTATCTGCATGCATTACAATATACAGAGGGCGCAGGTTTGACCATCTGGCCATAGATGTCAAGCTGAGACATTTTCCAGTTGCAGCATCAGGTTTCTCTACAAAAAGCACTGTGTTTGCAGCTTTGGGCCTGCTATATGGTAGGGCTACAGATGCGTCATCTAGGCTGCCAGATCTTCTTGCATTGCTTTCTTTCGATTCATCTTTAACTCTCTAGTGTTTCCTTGGTTTGTAAGACTATGTACAAGCATATTTGTTTGGTAAAGGTTTAATAAGGAGCTAAAGCTTATCCTACATATTTCTCCATATGTGCTATATCACATTCATCCACGTGATACTTGAGCCAAAACTATTATATAGAGATGGTTTTGGAAGTGCTTAGCACTACAAAGAAGAGCTCATTAGCTTCCAACAGGTTTGTAAAGCAACAATTCCCATACCAACATCACTTTCTAGTTGGTCCAAGTTGTCTCCTGTCTGTATAATAGGTATAGATACTTCAAACACATGGAGAAAAGAAAACTGGGGTCAAACATGATTCAGTCGTTCTGAAAGGGAAAGCTATTTGCAAAACTGTCATTACAAGAAAGAAAAAAAAAATAAAGAAGAAAGAAAAAGAATAACTAATTAGTGAGAAAAGCCAGCTAAAGATGATGATTCCTGTTCCCTGCACGAAACATACACAAGCAGGAAATATGAGGTCCTGCATGGAGGCAGGAAAAGGCAGTCTGAGATCCTAATCTATAATTAACAGGTCATGGCACATCCTCAGCTGTGTAACAACTTTGGCCCTTAGGAGCTAAGAATAATACATGTAACAAATGGTAGTATACAAGGATATAATTCAAGACAGATTACAAAGCCGTCTATACTTTCTAATACCTGGCACATGTCAAACATGGACAAAAGTTATTGTGTTTCTTTAAGAGGGAGTTCCAATAAAAGAAAACACGAAACCCAGAATTAAAGATTGAAGTCTCTTTCTGTAAAGTCTCTGCAGAAACATGCCATAGGATTTTTCATACATCCTATGCCATTTCATTGGGTGTGACATTAGTAAATGACAGATGTACTTAAGAGTTTGGAGGACCAGAAACCAGCTTGTAACAAAGACCAGGAAGAACATCACAGAAAAGAAGTTAGTGGCCAAGTCTAATTTGACACTTATAATTATACCATGTCAGGCAATAACATCTTTTAAAATCACCTTTCAGGCAGACATACATAGATAATTTTCTCAAAGAATCTAAAAGAATATACCTAACACCCGTTTATGTATTAACACTAACACAGCCCATAGGAAGATACACAAATTTTCTGCCTAACTCTGCCATGGCAGCACAGCATGTGAGAATGACTGCAGTGATCGCTTACCCCAGACTATTCTCAAAATTAACCCAACTGTGTTCATGGGCCCAGTACAATGACAATTCTACAGAGACTGTACAATCTCTCTGCTAGAGGTAGAAGTGCACAGAGCAGACAGTGAGTTTGTGTAGAGCATTTGGATGCGATACTCACATATCATGTGCAGAAAAGGGAATATCTTGCTATTATACCAGCAGGCCTAAAAGATGCAGTAGTGTGCTAGCTCCCAAGTGTCAGGAATAAATATGTCCCATTGGATGACTACACTGATTAAAGTGCAGAAAAGATATCCCTTATGTACAGATGCTCCTTGTCTGCTGTTGCAGAGAACCACAGCAGGAATTTTATGTTTGAACATATGGACAAGTTAGTCATGCCCTATCTACTCAGAGAAACAAACAGAGCCAGGCTGGATAGCTTGCAGGGCAAAACAGCTTTTTTTTTCCCCCTACAACCCAGTAAAAGGCCACAATGGTGGCACTGAATTTCTATTTTAATCAGTTAATAGAAATAGTTTCTGATTGTCTGGCCAACTGAGGGCTAGAGAGATGGAAAATTTTACCACATATTATGTATTATTGAATGGATTTGGTCCTTTTCGCCCTTCCTCTTAAGACAAGCGTTCTGCTTTTTTGCTAAGAAAAGACTCTGAGTTGCGTATTTTTATGACAAGACTGAATTGTCTTCAGCAGAAACTTGTATTTCAAACAATACAAATTCAGTGTGCACTGAGCCCTGACAGGTCAAAGGGAACAGATCAAATCCATTTGATACAACATTGCAGAATGTTATATGCTGTGCGCAGACATACGTGACCTTTTTCCTGGATGGAGATAATTTTGGTGATGCAACAAAGCTTGAGGAATGTACTCAGTATAACAATGATAGCACTGCTAAACAGCAGGCTGACTTCTAAAGAAGAATTAAAGAAATGGTTATCTATTCTTCATGACAGCTTAACATGTTTATGTCCTTTTCAATCAGCATAGTGCATGTGCTTTATTATTCATCATGAACTGGCACTAGGACCACCTCATCTAATACACTGACTTTCAAATGTGACAGCTCTAACCTTAGAGAGAGAATAAAGGCCACAAAATCCATTTCTTGCATGTGTCATGCTTAGAGTTCACTCTCTGTTGGTTTGGAAGATACTATTTCTAATCTGGAGACTTTTGTGAATGTCTTATTTTTTATTCATTTTCAGAGATTGGGTGCAGCATAATATGAAGCCTACATTAAATGAAAATATGAAAGTGTCTTGACATGAGGGGGCTTTGAAAAATTTCCATTTTAAAAGGTACAGCTGACTACTCTGCAGGTCCAACTGATATGCCCTCTCCTGACCTGGAGCTTGTCCATCAGGAGATTTCTCTGAACTAATGCTCAGATTAATGTGCATCAAAAAAATGTGTGCTTCTGTGATGTACTTATTTTGTACTTATTAGCTCAGATCCCCCTGCTTTGCACCATAATTACTAATAGTTTATTTTGCTTAGACTCTCTGGCATGCATCAGGGATAACTTTGAGATCATAAATAGGTTGGCAGAAATAAAAATTAGAAAAAAAAAAGATTGAAGTGATGAAATTTATTTTTCATACCAGATTAGAGAGAGACAGAAATCTATACCTGTGGATCTCCATTTAAAGCCAGAGTATGTCTCTTTGGCTCAATTCCTGAATGCAGTTCTTAATTTTGAATTCATCAAGAGGTATGCTTGAACATCGTAAAAATTTAACCAATTTTTCCAGAAGTAGAAATCTCAAGACTCCTGTGTAGAAATTTGAGAACACAGCAGGCCTCATTAATCTTACCTTGAGACCAGGACTCAGCTGATAGCAAGCATATATAAATAGCAAGAAAGATAATCACAGGTATTTTCTTCTTTAATCATATTCTAATATTTTTTAAAAAATTTGTAAAAAAATACCCCTTATTTTTAAGCATGACTCTTGAGTTTGGGCTTGGCCCCTCTTCCTTTATAGGACTCATTTTTATTGGTAATGTGGAAAAAACAGCACAACAAATCTCAACCATCCTCATCAGCTTCTCCATGGCCCCTTCAGGGCCTTTTCTGGCCTAGTTCCTCCAGTTCATAGACATTTCCCTATCTTTTAGGTTTTGGGTAGATTTAATTAGACACTTGCTAGCACAACTCCATTCTATTCAGCTCAAGTTTCTGGTACCGTAGCTATCACCATAATCTCTGAACATGTCATCAGCAATCACTTGGAAATTTAATGTAGGGTCAGAGTTTTAGTTTTAAACAATATAACTGAAGAGTCCTGAATTCACTGCTGTAGTCTCAGAGCACATGACCCTGTTACAAACTCTCTTCATATCTGCCAATGAACTACAAAAGTATGCATTATTCATCATCAGTAAACATATTTTTTCCAGCAGCTAGTGACATTTAGTCATCTTAAAGGGAAAGTTACTTGATAAGTTTTAATCTCTTCAGTGCAATAATAAATGAAACAACACTGAAATATGATGAAATGTTATAATGTCAGTGTCTATGACCCAAAAAAACCAAACAAACAAAAAGGTAAAACATACCATCGTAGTCATTTAAAATTTAAAAAAATCTTTCCAGGTTTTCACCCTGGTAAGCTTTAATATGATATTTAATAAACAGAAGTCATGCATCACACCTAAAATATCTGTTTCAAAAATAAATATAACCAAAAAACAATTGGCATTGTCAACTGAACTGAGCTGGGCAATTGTCATAAGCATTTCCTGTAAATACTCTGAATTTAAAACAATGCCATTTTGACTACTATACTCCTGTGAATAGGTTTAATGAACATGAACATTCAAGCAAAACAAATTTTACTGAGAATATTCATGAGTGGATTTCACACTGTAAAACAAGCCCAAAGCAGCAAAAATTTTAATATTAGTTTATGTTGAATTGTACAATTCAAAGTACATTTAGTTTCAAGGTTATACAAATTTAAGCTCCAAGGTACAGGGAATTGTCTTTGATCAACAGAACATGTAATTCTGAGTTGTACAACAAACAAACAGACCATTCAAAATGATTACACATGGTTGATTTTTACGTCAGACTATTTTATGATCTGTGTCCAGATGAAGTGTTGAATTATTTCAATACTTAAAGGGGGCTTATAAGAAAGATGGGGACAGACTTTTTAATAGGGCTTGTAGCGATAGGACAAGGGGTAATGGTTTTAAACTAAAAGAGGGTAGATCTAGACTAGATAGAAGGAAGAAATGTTACGCTGAGGGTAGTGAAACACTGGAAGAGGTTGCCCAGAGCAGTTGTAGATGCCTCATCCCTGGAAACATTCAAGGTCAGGTTGGACGGGGCTCTGAGCAACCTGATCTAGTTGAAGATGTCCCTGCTCATTGCAGGGAGGTTGGACTAGATGACCTTTAAAGGTCCCTTCCAACCCAAACTATTCTATGATTCTATGATTTAACTAGCTCCAGCTGTAAATCAGTACAAATAAAATGGGGATTCATTTTGCCTTTGTGATTTCATTTTTAGAGCCAGTCCTCATGAGATGATTAGTTTTTCCTGCAGGTACTGTACATCCTGAGCTCTTGCTGATTCCAGGAAGCACTGGCTTTCACCATTTTGGGACACACAGACCCCTAACGCTTGTGAGCTTGTCACTGCAGCAGCAGATTACTAAAGCCTACTGGCACCTGGCTTACTAATAGCTTTCCATTCATGTGTCTGTCTATCATTTTGGACCATCTGAACCAGGCTTCCTTCTGTATGTTTTATCTCATTCAGAGAGTTAGGAAATGGTGTGTTTCAGTGAAGTTAGGCTTTCAATTCTAAGAACTTGAGAGCCGCCTAGTGGAGGCCTCTGTCTGAATCCCAAAACTCACCGAAGTCTCCTTTTTATCGCAGTGTATTACACCCTTACTGGTATCACTCCCAACACTATTCTTATAGCTGAACACCACATAAGGACTACAATTTGATTTCATATGTTTGTCTTTTTTACAGAAATGTTAATCACTCTTTAAGATATAAAACTGAAAGTGGTGTAAAAAAAATAAGGCAGAATTGGAATTAAGTGTTATTTCCCACTATGACAAAAATATTTTCTAACCTCACAGATCTCAGCATTAGACAACCTCATCAGGTAGTGGCCAGTACTAACAAGGAACTTAATTCTGTAGACCCAAGTCTGAACAAAATTAGAAAATACACAAGAAGACAATGATACACTATATATTATTAATATAAAACATCCTTATGGTTCCTCAGCGCCAAAACCTACCAAATTAGGCAACTGTAAACTAAACAAAATTGCCATCACAAACAAAATCCCATTATTTCAGATAGTTATCTCTTTTTCTCTTGTTTTGCCTATAACACATTTGATTAATGATCATGAGATGCAAAACCACAAGGCACACATGCACTGACGTATCACTGATGCATCAGGCTGAGTAGCAGTTATTCTAATGCACGTGTGTATAAAGTCAGTAATGTAGAAAGCTGTAAATCAGACTATGTCTCTGATGTTTTCTTTTCATCTATCTATTCTTGCTTTACATGTAGAGGTTAACTAAAGATGAAAAACATAATCAACTCTGTTTTAAGCCAGGCTGGACTTCAGGAGTAAAATCTGATGTATATGTGTATATGTATTACTTAGATCTAAGCAACAGGAGTGCGGACTTCCCACTTTTCTCAGGGTTGTAACAGCATAGGGCACGGCATTAGGAGAGCATCCGTTGCTCAGTAAAAGCCAAGGAAGAAGCGTGAGGGAGCTTGGGAGTCAGAGATGTTTCCAAAGCTCAGAAAGAAAAATGGCAGGCTGTGTTTACAGAGCACTCTGGGAGTCTATTAGAGTCACAGGCACAGACAGACCCAGCAATGGTCTTGTGCCTATGTGGTTTATGTGTTACAGCTCTGGTGGGACAACAAACATGTCTCGTGATTCCTGTGATGGCATGCCGACAAGAAGTGGGACTGGAGGAAAGTCAAAGCACTGAGGAAGACCTGGAACAGGAAGCTACGGCAGTGATGTGGAAGAGTTGGAGATCGACAAATCAGAGAGACTCATCTCAGACAAGGCAAGGAAGTGCCTTGAACAGTAATCTCGAGGTCTCCATGGCTGAGGTCCTATCTCATGATAGATAAGATTTCTCCATCATGAGTGTAATGGAGAAATGAGTTTCTGCAAAGAAGTAAACTTACAGTTTACACACATTCCCCTTGACTGTAACAGGGTTTGCAGGTACCATGGAGTGCCGCAAATTACTGCAAAGAGCCTGACTTATTGTGGTACTGCCACAATGGTTTTACCAACCAAAATGCCAGAAAGAAACTGACTTAAAAAAAAAACAACAAAACATAGCATGCAATGGTATAAGAGTGAAATAATATCTTAAAGAAATGTAATTTTTTCCCCAAATCTAGTATCCACTCTGAATTGATTTCAACATCACTTTTAAAACACAGAAAACTCCATCCAGCATCTGAAATCAAAACCACAAACGCAGATGAGGAGCTGAAAATGCCTATTTTTTATTTGGAAATCTCAAACAGCTGTCAAAACAGAGACATCAAATGGTAAAAAGGTATAATAAGTGCAACAAAGCAGCAGCATTGACAAGAAAAGAATACCATCTCACCCAGAGAGAGAAGGACAAGAACAGTGAAAAGGCACTTACATCAACATACTTGTTTCCTTTTAGAGGTTTGTCTGTCAAATCAAGACAGTAATAGGAAACCGATTCCAGGAGTAGTTCACAAGAGAAAAAGTGTTCCTTGAGGTAAGAACAATTTTTCTGCTCTGTTAGCATGTAACATCCTGTGCACTGAGACCAGTGTCTTCCCAGGCATGCCAAGCAAACCTGCTTTAAATCACTGTCATAAATATATACATATATTTATTACATATATAGCTACTATGTAGCTGGGAAAAAAAACATATATATGTATGTATCTAGGCAGAACAGAACTGGAAAATATATAACAACTAATGAAAAAAAAAAAAAAGCTCAGTTCTTAACCAGATGCTATAGCATGCCCTCCTAGAATACTGCATCTGACATGGACCATCATTGCCATTTACCATGACATTATGGTTTAATAAGCACGGGAATGCCTCATTAAGAGAAATCCTTGGAAGCTTCTGGTCTTTCAGCTGCTGGTAATTCTGAGAAATGATGGAGCAACACTACAAAATCCAGTTTCTTATACAGCATACTTAAGCTTATATAGGATGTTTAGCAGTTCAAGATGTTTTGCTTTGTAGATAATTTGCCCTCGTTTTAAGACGAAGGAAAGAAATTATATATCTATATCCTGACTTTTAAGTATGCTTTCTTGATAGTAAGTTTGTAATGTTTTGCTTAGGGTATTTTATTTGCTTAGGTGGTCTGGATTCAAACAGAAATAAGGTTGCTCTGAAACTGAGAAATAGTAGTGTCCGTCTAGTGAAGTCTGGAGAATTGTCTGTAATTATCAAAAATTCAGACACAACCTATAATACCCCTTCTAAGGAAAAACTTTCAGTATGAGTTCTGCTATGACCGATGCTCTGACATAATCCAATAAAATTCTCCAAAGAGGCTACTGCCTTATTTTAGAGGGCAACCCAGACTACAGACTGCAATGAAAAAAGAATATTAAAAGTTATAAAGTTAAGTTGCTACTTCAGATTACCTTAAAATAGGACTTGGAGTCATAACTTGAGTCAAGGATGTGCCAAACTGCAGGCAAACCATGATAGATTTTGTTTTACACGTATGTATGATTTCTCCCTCCATTAAATGAAGAAATTAACCCATTGAATCCCATAGTCTTCATTTCCTGATCATTACCTTAGATTATTGTGATAGACATACTAAACTCGGAGAACAACTCTGAAGGATTCCAGGTTCATCTAGAAGGTCAGAAAAGAGATCATTTTTCTGTGTTCTTCCCCAGTGTTGAAGCTGATTATTTCGTGGAAAAGATAGCAGTGCAGTTTGTCAAGATGTTCCATAGGACATAATCAGGGAAGACTGTACACTTCCTAGGGTGTCTATTCTCAGTGCATAATCTTTCAAGGATCCAAGCTGGCAAGCTTTCCATTCTCTCAGGCAGGAGTTCTGGAGTAAAGTGAAACGACACTGGAGTGGAGAACCAAGTATTAGCCTCTCTGTGCATCACTGACTTTGCCTGTAAATAGAAACTGGCAAATTGTTTACGCCTCTTAGGATAAAGCAATATTAAAAGAAAAAATACTTACCTGCACACCTCTGAAATTTGCCTGTAAAGTACACACAATGGTACCTCACAACAATCAAGCGAACAGAGGTAAAAATCTGCCTGCTGTGACACATTTTCATGAATTTTGTCACAAGTCGCATGCTTACACACAAGGCAGTCAGAAAGAAAAGGAAAGCTGTGTAAATGTGAGAAAAAAAAAACGTAGAGAAAGAAAAATGAAAAAAAAAAAAAGTGAAGAGGTAGAGAATTCTGAGAAACAGAGACATCCAGTTTGGCTTCAGATACAAAGGGAGATTTCTAACACCCTAACACATGGTTTCCTAGCGAATACAATGTTAGCATAGCCACATATATTTCCAGACAAAGCATTCAGTCATGGAAATTATGAAAAAGAATAAATAAAAATTGCCTCAAATGCAATAGACTCATGTAAATCAAATATTATTAATTTTTAAGTCATCCTAAGTAGAATTATTACTCTGAAAGAAGAGACCTATCAAGGACTCCATTAAATTGACACAGAACTCTCTTAAGGATATTGATTTTAGCTGAAAAAGTACTGGCAAGAGAAGAGAGGAAGGGGAAGGAAAAAGATTTTTTTTACGTAATTTTATCTATGGTTTTCAGTCCTACTGTAAATAGGCTGAATAGTGGAAGTGAAAACAATTACTTTAGATTGTTTTACAGTAACAACTGTGGTGGCTGAAGTAGCTACAGACATGCATCAAGTCTTCCTGTGAAAGAATGACCAGTGCTCCACTGACTTTGAATCTATGCTGACTTACACCAAGTACATACTGCACAGTGTTGGTCACACAGGAAAGCAGATGGGAGGAGAAAGGAGGGAAGAAATTATTTTTATTTGTATTTAATGAAATTTGGCCTACAGGCTTTATGTGACTCAGTACTGAACATCTGGGATTGATCATAGGATCACAAACTGGAAAGCAGTCATCTGGCTTCTAGAAATAAACACATTCAGTTCCTCTTCCACAACTTTATTTTTTTAATGATAAACTGCAACAGCCATTTTAAGTCTTTTTAATACTTGCAGCCTCAGTATTTCTAACTTTTTAGTAATTTTTAGTATTATTTTTTCACATTGCAGCATCAGACAACTGTTAAATTTCATTTAATCCTGGACTGGCAGTAGTGTTTGGGATTGCCCTCCGCATGCACACACACACAGACAATTAATTCACTACTCTTTTTGCTTCAAAATTTTATGAAACAATGCTGGTCTTGCAACTCCGATTTTTATTAGTTCCATTGCTCACAAGCGTCATGGGAGCGGCGCAATATATGATGCAAGATGCAGCACTGATGAACTACATTGACCGGCGTTTCCTATCTTTAGAGGTATGTGCTATCTGTATCCTTCTGTAATACTGCCTAACTGCAAAGAGGTTTGAAAATGTATGAATGTTCTTCTGTGTGTGCGAACACAGAACAGTTTGTATGCTAAACAATATCTGGAAGATAAATTTCCAGCTTTTTTAAATAAATAAGTAAAATTGTAGCTAAACCTTTAACTATAACGATTCCTAATTACCACATCAATATTTATTGCAGGATATAATTTCATAATGTTATATTTTTATTCTGTTATCACTTGCATTTTTTACGACATCAGGGAATTTAGCTAAATATGCAAATGTTTATAGTACTGTCACAGTCCATGCTAGGGAACAGTATAATCATATTGTCACCAGCAGAAGTGCTGTCAGGTATTAACAAGGAGATAGAAATTTATCAGGTATTTTTCCTATGTACAGATGAACTTATCTGGAAGAGTAGCTCAAGACACATTTGTGTAAACTAGCAGTGTATCTGCACTTTAACTAGTAGTTGAAATAATCCCCTTACAGCTGGGAGATTGAAATAGGTATTTGCTTTCAATTAATTATATAAAAGTACCAGTACCTGCTTCTTTCTCTGCAGTAAAAAACTACCAGTACTGCAAAATACCTTTTCAGTATCGGCACGCTGTAATCATAGATAGTTTATCTTAAATCATTAACATGTCCTTGGCTCCTGACTTGCATTGGCAGACTTTTCAAGAAGCTTTAACTTGCCTGATCTCACATTCCCTTTTTGTACAAAGCTCTCACTGGTCTTAACTTCACAACACAGGAAGAACTGAAGGATTAGCCTGGTATTCTGTTCCCATTGGGTAGACTGAGATTTAAATTTTCTTAACCACTACAGGAATAACTTCAAGTGGTAATTTCCATTCATTTGGCACACATTAAAAATGATGCAATTCCACCTGTGGAATCTGTTGCAAGGGGCACCAAACAGAGAACAGGAAAAAGGGTGAGGCAGATATTGAAGAGAACACTTGAAAACATTTAAAATAAAGTTTTTGTAGAAAGTAGTTAAACAGCTTCCTGGGGACTTACGGTCACGTACAAATGGCGGGGGGGAGGGCACACAAAAACCACGCCTCGCAAAACAAACCACCAAACCACCACCACCACCAAGTTTACATGGAATACATACATGCTGCACTAATCATTCAGTAAACTCAGACATTTCCCAGTCAAACACCACCTTTAAAACAAAACACCTGAAATCTGTGCATAAAGCACCAAGTCAGAACACCCAATCTGGCAGTTAGATCTACTATGATTGTGTGTTTGGGCTTAAATATTGGCTCAATTTCCTCATCTTCCCAAAGTGGCAGTTGGGCTTCTATTTTCAGGCCACCTATGATCTTTATAGAAGCAGCTACATTACAACAGAGAAATCACTTTCCTCACTTTTAAAAATGTTGATAATTTGAATCTAGGTATAAAGAAACTTCTGTTCTTTTTTTAAATACAGCAAACAATTTCACAAAAAAAAACCCAAAAACAACCTTGTCAAACATAGAGATGTCAGTATTTCCATTTTCCATTTTAAATGGATGAAAAATAGCCACAATAGATACTGTCTTGGTCAGAAGAGGTGTATTTATTTGAAATGTTCACATTTGCAGATTTCCTGCAGAAAACTTTTTGAGACTGTTTCACCAGTGGCCCTACAGGAGGAGTTCTGAAACGTGTCTGGAAAGCAAGTAATCAGGGATCATGTGCCCTTAAGTATCTCTGGCTATTTCCACCAGAGCACTTTTCCCTCTTTAGGCAGCAAAACAAAGTATCTGGTTGTCAGTAACCACATCAAGAAAAAAAATGTGTATTTTTGTCCAGAACTGTGAATGCTAGTGCCAGTCTAATATGTCCTCTTCACGTAGATATACAGCAACAGACCATCGGTTTGAAATAGATGGGGGGCAGGGGGACTGGAAAGGAGAGAATAGCACAGTTTTTAAAGTAATCATGAATGAGGTTGTAATCTATACAGAATATACACGTATATCCATGTATTTTCTTCCTGTGTTCTAACTCAAGAAGAGGCTGGAAAAATGCAACCAAGACATACTGGATTACGTGGAAGAATTCCGAGACTTTTCAAAGATGGTACTGTCACGCCTGGCAGGACTGAACAATTATAAGGCTGAGGTTAAAAGTGAAGTAGAGAATTTGCTAACAAGAATTGAACGTGCACAAAGGGACATTGACTATTTTGGATCTGTCACAGATTCTAATACATGTATAGAAGTACATGAAGACCTGGTGAAACAGCAGCTATTTGAAGAAGCAGAAGAAAAAAAGAAACTTAAACTCATGCTTAATGCAAGTAAGAACAGTTTACTTTTCAGAACTTTGATCTGAACGAGACAGTCCCCTAGCCAATGCATGTATGCTGGTATAGGGATAACAGATTTTCACAAGTTATGTGAATACCACAGATAATTGCATGGGGGTTTGGCTGTGTAAATACTAGATTTAAAAAAAAAAAAAAAAATTCTTTGGAAGCTGCTTTTTATTATAAAGTAATGTAAAAAGCCTCTGAAGGTATGCTTTTGCAAAGTCCCAGAAAAAATGCCACTGCATTTCAGAGTATTGCACCTATGCCAAGGAATTAATGGCGGTCTTTGTTTTTTGGAGTGGGCAGGGGTCAAAACCTCAACTCAAAAAGTGAACTCACAAGTTAGTAAAAAGACTTAATTCACTTCTAAAATTTGCATCTGTTTTACTGTCCTCCTCCGGCATTCTTTTTCTCCCTCTCCCCTCCATGTACTTTACCAAGAGAGCACACTGGCTTAGCTGCAAGCAAAGCTTAGTTCTGATTTGAAAATTGTTAAGGTACCTATTATGAAGAATATATACACAATCTATACTTTTTTTAAACAAATTAAGTTTTATAATTATAAGTACCTTTACCTTAAGAAAGTTGAGTTATAGATGTAAATTACATATTGTAGACATATTTGAAGTAGTCTGTTTCATCTTAATTCAAAAGTTGTAAGAAATGAAAAATAAACAATAATATAAACTGCCATTTTTAAAAAAGCTAGGTGAAAGATCTCTAGCATGATCAATTATACAATTCCACTAACTTCAGAATTAACTGATTTAATTTTACAAATAAGTTTACAATTTTTTCCTTGAACTTTTCCAGCAAAAGAGTATTAAGGCAGATGGTAACAGAAGCAGTCACCTATTCTGCTTCTAAGCTCTAATCATACACCACAATTGAGTGCTCTGAATATCAAGGTTTCTTTTCTCCATATATAGATTTTTTTGAACACTAGGCATTTTTTTGAGAGGCAGAAAAATTTAGGGATTTTTAAACTGACTGTGGTAAGGACACTGAAAATTATATCTTTCTGAGAGTTTCAGAGGGGAAAAATTACTTTCCATTTTCCCTTGTGGGAAATTATTACTTTTAATTTTATTGCAGCAGTTCACAGCAACTTTGCTTTTGTCAGTACTAGTCAGATCCTTGTCCCATTGAAGTCGATGGCAAAACTCGTCCCTGTGTAGATTTTACAGCACTTAGAAAAAGTAGCAAGACCCTCAACTCTAGCAAACAGCAGCTCTGCTTCTATGCTATCATATATTAACCGGAAGTTATGATTATTTTTGCTGAGTTGCTCCAAAACTCTAGCAAAAAAATGGTTTTTTAAGTCCAACCTTGTTACTGGATTTGATTCAAGTTCACACAGACCTGAAAATAACAATCAAGCAGAATCACTGTTTTTACATGCAGTAGTTGATACCTCATCCTGCTTTGGGTGGGAAATGGGAAATTATCTTCTGCACATTTAGGGGTATGATAAGAAACAGTGGGCTTTGAAGGTATCATTGCGGAGAATGTGGAAAAATTTTGGTAAACTTTTTGCTCACTGTGAATGTTTCAGTTTCTCAGTCTTCCTGCAAGCTGTTATGAAAGCCAAAGAGAGTTAAAAATCTTCTCTCAAGAAGAGAGACACTATTCATAGATTTCAGATAGTAATCTGGTTATTTCTCCTGCAGAGGAAGATGTTGCTAAGGCTGGATAGGTATTTTGACTCAATAGTTTTAAGTTTTTAGAATCTATCTAATCAATAAATGTTAGTTTTGGGAAAGCTATTGTGGCTTACTCAGGGAAGGTGCATCCAGAGTGAGGACTTCCACCAAAAAAATCCATGCTGTAGCAGCAATATCCAAATGCTTTGGTTAAATGGTATCTGCACACACAAATGACATAAAGGTTGCTTTCTACAGGCAACTGGAATCTTGCCACTGACTTCAATAGGTTCACATCAGGCCAAATAGGGAGGCTGGTTTTGCTTTCTCCATTTTATCTACTGCCAGAACTTCCTGCCTTTGGGCTTTGTTTGTTCTGTTTACTAAAATGGCTGCACTTCACTAAAGGCAATTCTTTAAACTTCAAACAGTGTATCTTGTAATTTATGAGTGCCTTTGGTAAACAAGCTTGTTAGTATGCTTTGCAGTAGAGTTTTTCCTGGAAGGGATGGTACTTGATAAAGATCTTAGCATCTAAATGCCCAAGTCTTCACAAGCTTGGTAGTTTTTGGTCTTAAACATCTGTGCAAGTGCGTACAAAATGTAATGAAGCCAAAACTATGACTCGCTCTCTGCTGGTGCCAATTTTATCCCTATAGTGAGGTAAACAACTATGTAATTCCACCAGCCATACTTCTTGCATAAGAATTGATAACACAGACATCATACCAGTTCATTTAAAGACCACCTTAATCTATGGGCATTCCCGTTTTTGTGATCCATGTATTTGTTCTAGTTCCTTTGTGTTGCAAGTGTTGGGAAGCTAAATGGGAAGATAACCCAGGGTTTTGGCTTTCTGTTATGATGATCCATTTTTATTTGTCTTCATATTATAAATGCAAAAAAAGAGGCTAACAGAGGATAAGAGAACTCCTGAAACAAAAATACTATACACATGGCATATCAGGAAAATGGATTTTAATTTGTATGCCTTCAGTAAGAAATAAATTTTATTATTTTACTGTGTTGATCTAAAACAGAAGTCACTTCTCTGAAGTAAAAATTACAGCCCTGTAAAAGAACTGACAAGAATAATCAGAGAATCACTAACTGTGCTCTTGGTCTCCTCTCAGGTACACAAATAGAATCCCTTTTGGATAACACTGGTCTAATAGAGCAGAAAACAACACACTATGTGTAGCTGAATATATGCAGTTTCCTTAGCAGGAGATGCTGAATATGTCATATAAAATTAGCTTCAACACTACTTACCATAGCCACGCTGCTGATACCTTTACTGATATATCGAGCCTGACCTTATAGTTGGATTAAAAGGAAACTAAGTAATTCAAAGAAAGGAAACAAGAAAATTCACAGATACTCTAATATTTTTTTTTTGTCTTTGCGTGTTTCCTTGCAGGTTGTGACCACATGCTTGCAGGTATTAAATCCCTGAAGATAGTTAAGAAGACTGGAGATAAGCATGGCTGTTGGATGAAAGATCCTGGCAAAAAGCATACAAAGATTTATTTATTAAATGGTTCTGTAAATAATGTTATTTTGGAATTTGCAAATATCATGACATTCATGGAAAGCAATCATACACTAAAAGCTCGCAGAGTCACCTTGCCGTTTGCCTGGGAAGGAACTGGCCACATCATATATCAGGGTTTCCTGTTCTATCACAGATATGGCTCCTTAAATGAGATAATTAAATTTAATATCCAGAAAAGAAATATAACTGACCAAATGCTACTGCCAGGGGCTGGAAGGATTCCTGCCTATCAGCTTTCTCCGTCTACAAAAATAGATCTTGCCATTGATGAGCAAGGGCTCTGGGCAATCCATGCAGAACCAGAGACTGGAGGAAACATTGTAATTACTAAAATCAACCACATAACCATGGCAGTAGAGCACACTTGGGACACATCATGCAATAGCAAGGATGCTGAAGCAGCTTTCATGGCATGCAACACACTCTATGTTGTGTACAACTTTCCTAGTGGAGGCACCTCTCGCATACAATGTGTTTATGATGTTTTGGATGCTGTAAATACTTATGAAATCCCAGTATTGCATTTTCCAAAACGTCAGGGTAGTCATTCCACTATACATTACAATCCTAAAGAAAAGCAACTCTTTGCCTGGGGTGATGGATCCCAGATCATTTACAAGCTTCACACAAAGCAAAAAGTTTAGAATCTTCAGCAACTTTTCAAATACACTTAAAAGCTAGCAGTCCCATGTCAACATGGTCATTAAAGTGTATTAAAATTACATTGCTCCCATCTGTTACAACTTTACAATCTATTTTACATAAATTTAGGCTTACATACCCCAGTGACCTTAAACTAATGTCCAATTAAGAATATGTAAAGACTCCATTAATATGAATTACATGATGACTAAATACCACACATGTAGAACCCCCACACACACAAATCAGTCTTATCAAGACTAAGGTTAATTAAAAAAAATAAGAATCCCTCTCTCACACGTTCTTTTCCTATCAAAACTATGTATTCTGCTTCAGTGCCATGGAAATCAAATCAGAAGTCCTTCCTGTCCAATATATATTACCTGACAACCTTCACTACCCTGAAGCTCACTGTAGGAAGCCTTCTTGTAAGCACTATAAAATAACATGCTTCCAGAGAAATTATCTATAAAGTTTTAACAGGAGAGGTTTATTATATCACAAAGCATAAGAGTATACATCCTCACAAACATGGTTTATTTTTAACATATAGTTCTTGTACATTACACCAAGGCTAATCCTAATCATTGAACTTCTAGACTATTTCCACAAAATTTCCACATTTTTATTATCCATATAGCTGTACAGTCCACTTTTGATCTTGCTAATACATTAGCTACAGCTAAATATTCACTTTTATCAGCTTCAATTTGCCACCTTTCAATTTTTTTCAGTGTGTCACTGCTTGTGTGTTCTTACATGATCTGTTCTGTACCGTACACTATTTTTAAATGTTTCACATATCATTCTCTAATTGTTTCCTTTCTTATTAGCCCTCTTTCAGCATCTGGTTGTGAGGCATTTTCTCAATACTTCCAATCACTTCCATTGCTCATAGCAGAATCTTTCTTATCCTATCCTCTGACTCCAGCAAAATACCTGTACAGAAAAGGTGGCTGTGATGAGCACAATAGTGAAAGTGAGGGCATGCCACTGGTCAGCCCTGGTTTTGTGAGTAACAGATAAACTCTAGGTAAATACAAACACATTTTTGTTTCAAAAATAATATTAAAAAAACCAAACAAACCCTAGACTTTTACTTGTGAAATACAGGTACTGGCTGTAGTTTTTGGATTTTAATGACAGCTGCATTTCTGTTTAATAACCAAAAAAAAACCAACCCACAAAAAATGATGCTTGAAAAGCAATCCACAGTTGTTTCTACAGAAAGCCCATTTTGTTCTTTACACTGAAAGAGCTGTTGTTCTGTTTAAAAATAGCTTCAACAGAACAGCCAAACATCAGGGAATGATTTTGAAAAGGAGTTCCAGAATACAACTAAGAGCGTATGGACTGCTGAGTTGCAACGCAACAGTGCTACTCTGCTTTTAGCAAAAGAAACGATATCGTTCTAAGCAGCCTTAATGACTATAGCATTACTTCTGTGTTACAGAAGCCATAGGAAGCACAGTTAAAGACATTCTCAGGCTGAAAGTAAGGTGCGCTGGCACTGATTTCCTGTGTGACCATGGGTCAAAGGCAGATTCAACTATTTGGCCTTTTATCCCTCATCTGTAAAATTACAAACACAGAAATACAAAATGGTATTAGCCACCTTTGGAATGCTTTGAGATCTTTTACTGCAGAAGGATGTGTAATTTTCTTTACTTAACAAATAAAGGCTTTTGGTGTAAATATGGATTGAGTCTGCTCTTTAGAAAAGGCATTCTTGGAATATGTAATGCACCACACTATTACACAACAGAGAAAGCCTACATTATTATTCCATGTAGAGATTTCAATAAGCAATCCTCAAAAGTTCAGGCAGGGTCCTCTCTGAACCTTGCTGCCTTGGAAATCCAAGCTTCGTAATGAATTAAAGGTACTGCCTAGTTTTGATAAAAGGAGAAAGTTTTGTATGGATGAGCTTCACTAGATTATTTCATATTGTACAAAATGCAAAAGAAATGAAAACAAGAAAATAGAATAACAAAGTTTTCACAAATCTCAAAATTGAAGTTCAGTTACAAGGAGGGGCAAATTTTCAAGCCTTCTAGTTTCAAAAATGTATATGAACAATCAAACAATTTGAAGAGCTGGAATTCCCAGATGTTAATCCTGATACTGATTTGTTGGAAAACTATTTATGTACAATCAAAAGAGAATAAGGATAGAAGAAGGCATCATTATTATTCTTTAAAGACTTTAATCACAGGGACTCCACAAATTTCCCAGGGAATTTACTCCATCAATTCACAAGCCAGACGCTGTAACATTTTTCTAAAGCATAACTTCAGTTTTCCTTGCTGCAATGCAACGCCATTGATTTTTGTCCTGTCCAGCATAAGAATGTAAGAGTAGCCTTATTTAATCAACCAGAGAGTTATCCAACCCAATAGCCAATCTTAAAGAGGTACCAAGAAAGAATACGTATGGAAGAGCATAAGACCAGTGCAAACATGTATCTCTCACTTTACTGATTCATGCCAGAGGCACTGTCTTTCTGCTCAATATTGCCGAAGACTTTTCTTTCATGAATTGCATAGAATCATAGATTGTTTTGTGTTGGAAGGGACCTTTAAAGGTCATCTAGTCCAACCCCCCTGCCGTGGACAGGGACATCTTCAACTAGATCAGGCTGCTCAGAGCCCTGCCCAACCTGACCTTGAATGTTTCCAGGGATGGGGCATCTACAACCACCTCTCTGGGCAACCTGTGCCAGTGTTTCACTACCCTCAGCATAAAAAATTTCTTCCTTCTATCTAGTCTGAATCTACCCTCTTTTAGTTTAAAACCATTACCCCTTACCCTTTCGCTACAGGCCCTATTAAAGAGTCTGTCCCCATCTTTCTTATAAGTGCCCGTTAAGTATTGGTAGGCTGCAATAAGGTCTCCCCGGAGCCTTCTCCTCTCCAGGCTGAACAACCCCAACTCTCTCAGCCTTTCTTCATAGGAGAGGTGTTCCATCCCACTGATCATTTTTGTGGCCCTCCTCTGGACCCGCTCCAACAAGCCCATGTCTTTCTTGTGCTGAGGGCTCCAGGCGGGGTCTCACCAGAGCAGAGTAGAGGGGCAGAATCACCTCCCTCAACCTGCTGGCCACGCTTCTTTTGATGCAGCCCAGGATACGGTTGGCTTTCTGGGCTGTGAGTGCACATTGCTGGCTCATGTCCAGTTTTTCATCCACTGGTAACCCCAAGTCCTCCTTGGCAGGGCTGCTCTCAATCCCTTCATCCCCCAGCCTGTCTTGATACTGGGGGTTGCCCCGACCCGGGTGCAGGACCTTGCACTTGGCCTTGTAGAACCTCACGAGGTTCACACAGGCCCACTTCTCGAGCTTGTCCAGGTCCCTCTGAATGGAATCCCATCCCTCAAACACGCCAACCACACCACTCAGCTTGGTGTCATCTGCAAATTTGCTGAGGGTGCACTTGATCCCACTGTCTATGTCATTGATGAAGATATTAAACAGTACCGGTCCCAATACGGACCCCTGAGGGACTGACCACTTGTCACTGATCTCCATCCGGACATTGAGCCATTGACCACTACCCTCTGGGTGGTCACATCCAGCCAATTCCTCATCCGCCAAACAGTCCATCCATCAAATCCATCTCTCTCCAGTTTAGAGAGAAGGATGTTGGGGGGGACCGTGTCAAAGGCCTTACAGAAGTCCAGATAGACAACATGTGCAGCTCTTCCTTTGTCCACTGATGTAGTCACTCCATCATAGAAGGCCACTAGGTTGGTCAGGCAAGACTTGCCCTTGGGGAAGCCATGCTGGCTGTCTCAAATCACCTCCCTGTCCTCCACGTGCCTTAGCATAGCTTCTAGGAGGATCTGTTCCATGATCTTCCCAGGCACAGAGGTGAGGATGACAGGTATCTTTCACTAGATCAGCTTGCTCAAACCCCCAGCCAACTTGACCTGTAACACTTCCAGGGATGGGGCTCCACACCTTCTCTGGGCTCTACACCTGCTCCAGTGTCTCACCACCCTCACGACCAGAGACAGTTCCCTCAGGTTGCGCTCGTGTGCCGTGTACCCTGGTGCCTCACCATCTCGAAGGCTGGGCCCCCACCCCATGCATCAGTGTCTTTCCTGGATTGGGGAGACCAGGAGGGGACAGAGAGGTCCAGGTGCAGTTGCCAAAGTAGCAAATAAGAGAGAAGGAAAGCATTTTTACTGTTATTTCCTTGGTTTATTGTTTTGGGGTTTTTTAAATTGTTTATTGCCCAACCTTGAAAAGAACTCCTCATGAAGCAGCTAGAAGGGACCTTCACACTGAAGGCCAGCACTGCTTCCTGGCAGAACTGCAGTCTTCTGCTTCTCCAAAGGAACAGCTGTCTCTCTAACTTCTTTGCTTGATCTGTTGCTATTCTTCGTGCACCACTGAGGAGGGTCTGGCTTCATCTTCAACCACCCATCGGGCAACCTTCTCATCCTCAGACTGAAGAAACCCCACCTCCAGGCCCCAGGGACCTCGGTGGCCCTCTGAGGGACAACTCCCATCACCATGGCGCAGCAGCCTGGTGGAAGCCAGGTCATCTCATGCCCTTTTCTTGGGGCTCAGAGCAGAGGAGATGGCAACCCTTCGGGGGGGGGGGGGGGGGGGGCTGGGGGAAGGGGTGGGGGAGGGGAAAGAAGGGCTCACACCACCCAGGGCAATCAACAAAATAATGGTTGATGCCGGGAGATGGAACGGGTGAGCCCGCAGGACAGCCATGCACAGAAGCTGTGCCTCCCAGCTAATGCCAGGTGAGGAGGCTAGGCCAATGGTAGGGTGCTGGCCGGGTGCTCCTGCAACGCCGTGTTGATGGCATCATGGAGGGGAGCCCTGGCACAGTGTAGTGGTGCCGGGGAGCCATGCTGGAGGTGGATCCACTTCCATTGGTTCTTCTTGGTCTGCTGGTGGATCCTCCTCCATGGGCTCCACACCATCAGCCACGAGTGATGCCCATTGCTACCGTGCGGCTGATGGTGCCCCCCTCTGACGCTGCCTCCTCTTCCTCCGCCTATCCTGAAGCCACCCCTCTGCCTTCCCACACAAACGTGGGCAGCCACTCGCCTTGCTCCTGTGGGACCCCTTTCTTCCAATCATCACTGGAATCCAAGGGCCTCAAAGCTCAGTGAATTGTGGGCCAGCTGCCAGGGTCCCTGTATCTATAGGGTCCGGAACAAATGGCAGTGAGGTAGCGCATGACACCAGGAGGCCACTTTGATGGTAATGCACGTGGCCAAATATGGCTGTTCTGGGAGTTGGGGGCCTGTGGCCTGAAAGGTGGCCTCATGTGGGAGAAGGGGGAGGAACGGGGAAGCTGAGGCCCCCTTTTCCTGGGGATCGCTCCCCTGTGCCCTTCTGCTGCCCCTTGGGCACAGGGACTGCCCTCCACCTCCCCTCGTGTGCCTGGGCTCCAGCCCCCTCCTCATCCCGTGCCTGGGCTCCCCCGGATGATGATCGGCTTCCAGTTCAGGTAGATTATATGATTGATTGTTACCATGGGAATGAAATTGGTACAAGGAGATGAACACAGAGAAGTCTTCATCGGGAACAAAAACCACACAAATGGCAGTTTATGACCTCTACCTTCACCATCTAGATAACATCCACTATTGTCCTTATTACTCAAGTCCTTTCGTGTTGCGCTTCCTCCATGTGCCTGTTTCATCTGAATCGCTGGCTTTTTGATTTTTCAGTGCTGCATTTTAATTTTCAGAGTCTACAGACAGGTCCTCGTAGGTTGGCTCTTCTGCTTCGCTGCAGCTCTCAGAGTGGAATCTAGCGTTCTCCGCTATGACAGCAGGATCATCATCCTCATAACAACAGCAGCACTCCTCAATACTTTGGCTGTGATAAAGGTCCCTCTCCTCTTCACTGACGCCAGTTACCTCGTCCTTTTTCTGCATTAAACCACGACCGCCCCTTCCCATGGTGAGAGCAGACAGCAGGGTTTCATCACACAGATACTCCTCATCTTCCATGCCCTCCATTCTTTCTGCCAGGTCTTCTGCAGAGGGCTGGCTCAGGTCAGGATAATCTACAAGTATTATGTCCTGTTTATGCTTGAAGCAATTGGAATTATCATAGACGGGAGGGTTTTCAGCCCTCTCTGATATACTGACACCTGTATGATGAATCTAAGCTTCCTGACAACAGTGTGCTTTCTTCTTTGGGTTTTGTGGATGCCAAGGATCTGTGGACTGTATGCTAAAAGCAACTGCCTTACTAGCGTAGCAGAGCTTGATGCTAGGAGCATGGTGTGAATTATGCCAGTATAACTAGGTTTATTTGTACAGTGCCCATCAGAGATATGCTTGTTTCTCAGAAAATAATCTTCCTTTCTCTTTTTCTTCTTCATTTATATCTGCCTGGACCTGGAGGATGAGAGCCCCTTTTAGCATTCATGCAAGCAGCCACCATTTAAGAAAAACACACACAACATGTTTATTATGGATGGCTTTATCACTAAGCAATGCAACTACTACATGCTTACTGTCATCCTGCTATGTAACAGTGCATGTTTTTCCCCATGTGCTGCTTCCTACCCTGTGTGCTTGTCACCAGTCAGAGGACACTGCTACAAAGACATGCATGGAAGCTTCGAAAAGAAACTGCAGAACCTAAACCATTAAGATACAGCTCTCCTAATACTGAAGAAATAGCTCCTCCTGAAGGCAAAAATTGGGACCTGTGGCTCTTTAAGTTATTTGAACTTTTCATGTGTTTGCATTGCATATAAGAAGATAACACTTGTTTTATTATGCTTGCGATATAGCGAGCCCTAAACCCAGAAAAAGGAATATACAATCCAAGGAGTGCAGTTACAGAAAACCAAACAAAAATGCAAACAAGCTCCATTTACAGATGTAGAGGAACTCCAGCGTGCAGGCAAGGCAGTAATATGTGCTGGGGAATGACAGTAGGGTGATTTCTTGCCAGAGAACTGGCACGCTACTTGGCATCGGTTAGAGCGAGTAATGGATTTCAGTATTCATTGAGCGACTATGATGGTCGCTGCTTATGTTGCATTGTATTGGTAAAAACTCTGCCCATACCATTTGTTTCTCTCCTAAACAGCTTGATTGATGTGCAGATTTCTTCACGATGACATTTTCACCCATTTATTTCTATTTAGGGCCTAATCCAAAGCCTGCTGGTATAACTGAAAGTTTCTAACTTCTGTTGTCTCTCCGTCATGCTACGCTTGCATGTCTCTACAAGAATCCTAATGTCTTCTTGTCTGTCTTTGTTTAAAAGTGGGCTCATCTGGATCTCAAAAACTGGGCAGTATTGGCATGAATACTTTGGAAAGTGGATTTGGAAGGGAGGCCAAATTTTGCTCTTATGTACATCCCATGAAGCCTTGTTCACACTAAAAGGGGTATCTAAAATGTCTGTCAGTGAAGAAGTTGACCTTTTCTATTAAATGTGCCGTAAAATTCTATGATGTCATTACTGCAACTAGACAGGGCGTATAGAGAAACAAAACATTGCTAATAGTTGCTCATGTTTTAAGGGATAATACTGAATAACTGACCCTGCATGAGAATTAGCAAATCACACAGGGAGTTTTCCTAAACTTAATTTGTTTGCAACAACTATGTCTTTCCCTACCCAAGGTCAGAAATACCTACACAGAGTATGGAGGTTATTTAACATAAGGAGTTTCCAGTGCTGTTTAAACTGTATTCTTACCATTAATATGAATTCAAAACAAAAGACATAGCCATAGAAAGTTATACTATCAGTCCTGACTTTATCAGATCTGTAGTCATTTTCAGCCTGTAAGTTTTCTCAAACTGTGAGCTCAAAGACTTGGAATTGGTACACACTGTAGAAATACTCCTCTTACCCATTTTCATGAAGAGGACAATGAGATTCCTAATGAACACAGGCCGAGCAGAGGCCCAGTTTTTTGCTGCAAACTGTCGTTTGCTGTCTCTACCGTCCAACTATCATGTCCAGTTCCTGCTACCTCAGTGCTGTTTGCTGTGAGCTAAACCAACTCTTTCCAAGTCTAGTTGTTGTTAAGGACTGAATTTTTGGCCTACTCATTTCTACCAAAATTAGCCTGGAAAATGGTCAGAAAAATCTGGGATGTAATTCAGTAAGGACAAGAGCAAAGAACTGTACTTAGGCAGGAATGATCAAGTGCGCGATTACAAAAAACCCCAAGCTTCAAATATGTAAATAGCTATTAGAAAGCAGAAGAGAAGCATCTGTCCTCCATATCTCTGATAGACAGAAATAATTCAAACTGCAGTCAGGTTAGATATCAGAATATTCTCTGACTACAAGGCCAGTGAACCTTGGCACAGACCTTTTTATTTTAGAAACCTTCAGTGGCAGCAGACTCGCAATTTCCTCTGTCGGGAACAAGATCGGTTTGGTAATCTTGCACTTTGACAGGTGGTTGATCACAACAGTAGTTACCAGCAGAGAGGAGGAGTGGTCTCTGGGCACTATCTAAGCCATTCTGGGAAGTTAACTGAGAAAAATTAGCATACTGTCAGGTGTCTATTTTCTCTTTAAGAATCTGTGCCCCTCTTGAAAACCGGTGAAGTTCCAAAGCTGAGAAAAATCACTTGACTAGACCAACCTTTCTGTATTTGTACATGGGATACTCAGTCTGTGTGATCTGATGTTGCGTTCACTTGCTTTGAAATATGATTGGTATAAAAATGTGATTGGTATAAAACCATTGAAAAATAGATCAATTTATAACTCTTACCTGGGTTCCTTGTCCAGTGTTTGTGACACATCAGGTTAGAAACAATATTTTTATTAGGTTGTGCAAGTAATAGTCATTTAAATAGAGGATCATTACACTAGATTGTTCTGTGACCTCAAAGTTAATCATAATTTTCTTGTTCTTAATTAGCTGGAAAAGGAAAGAATCCAACATATGAACACTAATTGCTAACGCAATGAGTTAGATCATAAACTTCTTACATGTTTATCTGTTGTCTGGGTACTATTTGATAAGTAATAATCTTTAGAGCATTTTTGGGACCAGCACTGATCTTACACTTTGTACTTTGTTTCTGATCCCTTGTAATGCCTGAAATTATCTGTAACCATTAACAAACATCCAGGAAGAATTAAGCACTTTTGTGGGTTTTTAAATACAGTTTTATCAGAATATTTAATTTAAACAACACGTGTTTATGAGAATATTTGTCAGAATATTTCACTTAAATAACACATACACCCAATTGTTTTTTCTTTTAGAGGCCCAGGCTTATACTGCTTGCACTATCACTGTCCATTTACTTCAACTGAGGATTAGAAGATAAAGTGTCAATGTAATTTCCTGTGTACATACTCAATTCGAAATCGATACTGTGCCATGTGGATGGATGGCTCTCCCTGTAAGAGCTACAAAGATTTACTTTGGCTTTATGCTCACACTGTATTTTTCCAAAAGCAATTTTAATGTGTCTGCAAGATGCATGCTGATTTAATGCCAGCTTTCCAGTGCCACATGTGCAGTTGGTAAAAACAACTTTGACAGAAAAGGTTTTCCTTAGAATAGGTGCAAAACCCAATTTAAAGCCTTAGCTCTTCTCTATATGGATCCAGAAAACTGAGGGAACCATCTGAAATCAGATATTTCAGTCCCAGAGGCAATCAGCTCTGAAGTGTGTGCAGAACTCATATGACTGTGGATATCTCCTATCAGGATCTCAAAAAAATTCTATTTCAGTAATCTTTTTAGCAGAAGCAATTTTGCTGAATGCTATGAATTGCTTGTTTTCTCCACCATTTTGGAAGCTAGTGACTACATCCAGAAAAAATGCATTTCCTATTCAATTGTTTGGCCACAAAATGCAAACATAAACTTGCAGGATTAATGACAGCAGTAAAGTCAAAATGTATTGCTCTAAGTTTACAGGACTTGCATGTAGACAAACTGAAACAGCCTCCAGACTAC
Source organism: Aptenodytes patagonicus (assembly GCF_965638725.1). Classification (NCBI taxonomy): domain Eukaryota; kingdom Metazoa; phylum Chordata; class Aves; order Sphenisciformes; family Spheniscidae; genus Aptenodytes; species Aptenodytes patagonicus. Next base: position 10,504,292 of record NC_134955.1, read on the forward strand.
CCTGCATCCTTTTCTTTTCATGGCATTAGTATCGTAAGAAAAATAACACATTCCCATCCTTGTTGCACATTTGAAACAACTACGTTCCTAGTCGGTCTTGTCAACAAATAATTTCTTATCAAATGTCAATAAATATCATTCATTCCCCAACTCACTAATACCATAACTTACATGATACATACTTTGAATAAATATTTTTCTTATCAAATTTGTACTGAAAACAATGTTATTTTTTACTAACCAATAGATATAAAGGCTGTACACTTTTTCTATCTAAGCAATTTAAACTATGCTGGCAATGGTCATATATTTCTATGTTTATGTTTTGACATGTACAAGTGCACATAAACAGGAAAAAAATAAGGGCACACAACTGTACAAATATAAAACAATTCATATATGCCATTGTAGTTTTCCAGGTGAAATCAGAACCATAAAACCATGTGTCTTAAGCTTATTTCATAACCTGAAACAAAGCACCTCCTTTTTCTTGAAGAGATCTGATTTTTTTAAATGAAAACATTTGAGTTCTCCCCACCCACAACCATCCAGCTACTCCTGCAACATAAACCTCCATAGGTTTATCAGACATAGCACAGCACTGAAATCCAGGTGGCACAATTAAGTTGCAGTTGATTTTACTAGCTATGATTTTAGTGACTCCCTCTAATGGAGCTATAAGGCAAGGAAGGTGCTGCTTATCATATCCTTCCAGCTAAAGCAAACTTTTTGGTGAAATATTTGTATTAACATTTGCTGTCATGATATTTATCTGATATTACTCACAACATCAAATTAACTTCAACACTATAAGTATTAGTATTCATAAAAATCACATTTTAAATTCACCCTTGTTTGTGTCTATGCTAAAAGAATTCGTTTGACTGTTTAGTGAGTGTCGTGGTTTAACCTCAGAAACCAGGACAGTGAGGAACTACGTCATTACATGACTGACTATCCAAGGAAAACAATAAGGAATGTTCATAAACAAGATATGAATACTTTTTAAAAAGAAATGTGGTATGTTCACAGAAGTAGAATCCTGATACCTGACAATGCACAAGCAAGACAAAGGAGAAGCTAAATTCATATCCTGATTCATTCCATTACTTCAGGGAAACAAATATTTCATGTGTGTACAATCGTACTGAATAAAGTCAGCATTTTAGGTTCTCTATGAATGGTGAACTAGGCTTTAAGACCAAACAATACAGCTGTGTTTTTTAAAGGAGCCTAAAAGTAGTAAACCTTTTTCTGACTATATCAGCTAAAAAGCACACAACAGATCTTAACAGCAGGGAAAAAAATCGTTTACAATAGCAAAAAGTGAAACATTTCTCAGGCTGAACCTGTGAGTCACAATTCAGGTCTGGATGCAGAAAGCCACTGTCTTTAGCTACAGTTATGACAAGAATACAGTCATTATCATACCAACAAGTTTTTGATGCTGAGGTACTTCTTTTGGTTTGACATAAATTCATATTTAGGAAAAAACTAAGGATCATGATTATAAACATGCAAAGAAATCTAGTTCCATAACAAAAGCAGAGCACTTCTGCTAAAACAAATATCAGAGCCACAATAAAGGTGACTGACCATAATTACTCCCTGTTCAGAGAGGACTTTTCTGGGAGACAGAAACTCCTAACTATTTATTAACATAACAAATCAAAGACAGTTCACATTAAGAAGCTGCAGAGAATAAAATAGTAAGTTACGATAACACACAGTGACATATACATCTGCAATAAATTACTGCAAATTACCTGAAAAGGCTTGCTAACTGCCCAAGTGTCAAAATTCACAGTACTCATAAATAACTTTTTCCATGATAAGTTCTGTTTTTATTTGGACTAATGGAAATTCTGGTAAAGCACAGAAGAGATGGTTTTAGTTTTTAAACAGAGCTAAGCTTATTTAGAGGCTTATATAGCTGCAAGCAGGATTTAGAGATCATTTGCAGTGAAACACAGGTTCTCTCAGAATCAACCAAAACTCCTGCAGCTGTGGCACTATGATCAAGCTGAAAACAACCCTTCTGAGAGGGCTCATGCTGGTACTTACCTTGGTTCCCTACCAGCTCCAGTCCCAATGGGGTATAAAGGTACATGAAAGCTGTACAGCTTCTACCCCCAAGTTGTAGTCCAGTTCTTCTCCCAGAACGGTACAAGTCGGGGTGGGCAGGAAATGCATGATTCAGGAAATCAGAGAGACATTCTTTATAACTGGAAAGGTATATACAGGCAGCTCACAGTGAAGACTTGGTTTGGATTTGTTTACCTCCAACTGTAGAGATATAACCCGAGACTTTAGTTTGTGGTAAGATCCATCCATCTATGCAGAGACCATGAAGTACGCTAGACATGTATCTCAATTTGAGTGAAGAGGGCAAGATGATTTGGTTTGGCCATAAAAGAGAGAGGAGAATTTTAAAGCGGCTGATACTATTTATCATCCCCCAGTAATACTTTCAAGTTTACATAAAATCTGCCATGAATTCAAATATTCATCATCTTGTATTGACTTTCTTTCTTGATAATTAGCTTTAAATTTACAGGCAATACACTGGAAAATTAACTAACATGGCTGTAGTCAAGTTTTATGATATGAGACTTTAGATCCCTATACCAGTTAATTTAAAAAATAAAGACATATCAGGAGACATTTTTCTGGTTACTTCTAAAATCTAATGAAAGTATAGTGACGAGGATGTGGGCCATCACCTACAAATTAGGCTTACAGCTCAAAGCCAGGGCAGAGAGAGGAGACACATTAGCCTAAAAAAAAAACCCTGAGTGAAGAATTGCTGAAAACCTGCAGTCTGGCAGATAGACAAAATAGGTCTTAGGTACTAGATCAAATTTCAGAAAAACACAAAGTTTACCTCTGAAGGCAGAGAGAGGAATTGAAGGGAACAGGGAAATGGCTAAAAGTCAGACTACAGAAAGAGCCAAGGGCTCTTTGACAGGAAACCTGTATTGTGTAGAAACAAGCTACCTGCCCCCAGGGAATCTGTAAATCTAGGAGTTCCTGTTGCATATGTCAATCATGGCCAATTACTCATCATTTCCAAGCTATGCATGCTACGGTACACACATATAGGTTATCAGCTACTGGATCCAAGACAATCATTAGAGATAGGGACCTGCTGCTTTTTTCTGTTGTTGGCTTGGGTTTTGGGGTTGGGTTGTTGGGGTGGGTTTTTTTTGCGTTAGATCTTAGTGACTGCTTGCAGGCTGACCCTTAAGATAATTTTAAGATGTGTGTCGGCAAAGACTCAGTTATACTGTTGCCCACTCTTCTTTAATCTCCACAGAAAGCATCATTCATCCTCTATGAAGTCACATTTTAGCAAACACCAGAAAACAACAAAAGAAAGCTGATCAGTAAACAAATCAAGAGCTCAGGCATGTGACCGAGTTCCTGCATATCAGCCGAGTCACAATAACTGACCTTGCCTGCTCTTGCTAGCGTAGAGGTCAGATGAAAGTGGCTTAAGCTAATCTTCACTGCCTGAGAGTTGCAACAAGTCACACACCACAGCTCATTTCTGCGGCTAAGCAAGCACGGAGTATTTTGTTATATCAGACTAACTGAATCATAATACCAAACAGCATAGGCTGGAGCTGCCTAAGATCTGCCTCTAAAACAAAGGTGAAGGCATGACTTATTGCATCTGTATGTATGATTATGAGAAAAAGAACTGCGTGATAGCAACCGTAACAATCAAAGACAGAAGCAATCAAGAGCATTATCTGGGAAAAAGAGTGGACAGAGACCCTTGTCTCCTGGCTCAAAACTTGCAGGTAAGATGAACTTGGAATTTTTCTGCTGTTATGGTCTCTCCTATGTTTGAAGGTACAGGATTTTGTGTGTATTTTTTTAAATAAGAAGGATCTCACAAAAAAAAATACATCTTACTTGAATCAAACCTAAACACTGGCTAGAAGCTTTCACGAAAAGATAACAGAACAATACATATCTTTTGAGTCAAGAAACAGCTTAATAATGTCTTATGTAATTCATGATACTTTCTAGCATGTATTTTTTCTACCATTTCTTAATGCAACAAATTTAGACGAATGCCAAATGCCCCAATGTTATGAGTTCAGTCTGACTGAAACAAGTCCCATGACTCAAAATTGCCTCAGTAAAGGAGATGGAATAACAGCTTGTATGGTAGTGTATTCTCTATACAGAAGCATGCAGTAACTTAAAAAGCTCTATTTTCCAAGCTGCAACAAGAAGGCCTTTGCCTGATGGTTAGAGCAAATGCAGATACAGATGTTTTGAACAGCTGTGTCTGCCTGAAAAGACTGCACCTGCCCTCCATTAGCTTTAATTTACTATGGTAGGCTTGCCAACCCAAAAATTTACAAAATGCCTCAACATATGGAGCTAGTATTTACCTGGGAGCCAAGAACGTTCATTCTAAAAACTCTCAAGATCACTCGCGCCCGATTTAAAAGCTGAACACTAGATGGAGCTATGTCCTTGTAGCACCACTAGCTAAATTTGGATCGTTATAGCTGTCTCGGGTATAATTCCAATTAGTTACATGCAAGCGGCCAGATCAATGGCTTCTTTACATGTCTTTTAAAAAGCTGAATAAAAGTAACAGTACGTTCCTGAAAGCCTTTTTTAAGAACTGCATGTGTCCATAAAAGCTTCTAGAATACAAACAAAAGACTGGGGTGGGGCGGGGAGGGGAACAGCTCAACAAGTATAGTACTGCCTGAGAAAACTATCTACACATTAAGGAATTTTTTAAAAAGCGTATTTCATCTGTCCTAGTAAGAGATATCTGAAAAGACGACTTTTATATCATGTGTACTGCTACAGAACAGTTGATGCTCTAAACCATGAGAGAGCAAAAAATAAGTTCTGTTCTAGTACCAAGTAGCTGTAGCTGTCCTGCAAGATTTCAAGAAAATTTCAAGTGTAATTTTACGTAGAGACAAAATATCTTTATTTAAACTCTCATTTTGAATATTTCACGTTAACTCCACCAAATAATGACAGGGGAAAAAACCCACAACCGTATCTTACCCATTAAAAAAAGAAAATTTTAACATGTTAAAAAAAGATTTCAAAGGATAAGAGAAGGTTGTCTACCTTACCAGAGGAAATTGGTAACATGACTGGCCACAAATCTCTGTTAAAGATAAGGCAGGCTACACTTTCTAATGAGACATAATGGATTAGCTGTATGGAGTCAATGGGGAAGGATTCTCCAATCCATTATTTCCTCTCTACAGGTGATTTAACCAAATTTACATGAAAGGAAATCTCTGAGCATTTAAATGGATCATTTTTTCACAAACACAAGATTACACAGTACTTGCAGCTTTCACAGTCCTGCATCACAATGATTATTCATTGTTTTAATGCTGGTGTTTCATAGTCTGTATAGTCTATGAATACGAGTACTGTGATCTGGGGAAAAAAGTGAAATCACACTGTGACTAACCTTTGCTGGAGTCTTCTTGGAGTAAAGCTTTTCATAAAAAAGGACACGAGGTCTTAGGTATCTCTTGTGAGAATTCTTGAGTAAATTGATAATAAAAAATCAGAATGGTTGAGACTGAATTTAGACTACATTAGTTGCAGCTAATTTACTCTCCTTTATAAACAGTAAAAATAAAGCTTTATAAAAACTTTTCAGCAAATGAAACAGCAATTTGGAACATACTGCAAACTGATGTATCAAAACATGAAATTTTTTTCCTGCCTTACAGCCATGAGCTTCTCTTTAGGGAGCATAGCCATTTAGAGCCTTCATGTAAGTGTCTGTTTTGGTCCTTATCCTTCAGTGACTATGAAACATTTTGCCACTTTTCTGTACAATCCAGCAGCAGACCAAGCAGTGCACTATGAAAGAACCACTAACATGCATAAGCCTAAGAACCATTCAGGCATGCTTGCAGGATCAGGAACATGGCCTGAACTCAAATACAGGGCCTCTCAGCATTGTCAGTGTGACCCATAATGTGATTGTGACACTGAGGAAGAGAAACTCAAACAGTTCTGCTCGACAATTTTTCAGAAAGTAAAAATATACCCTGGTCGTTATATCTAGTTGAGATAAACAGTTATAGAGCAACATCTGGGATCTCACAGATAACTTTCCACTCATTTTCGAGATGGAAGAAATGAAGATGGTCAGTAAAGCAATGTCCAGCAGTGTTCTCTTTTGAGGTTCCTAACTTGTTTTTTTCATGGGTCTTTTCTGAGAAGGATGGTTCTGCTCTCCCTGAATAAGCTTCATTGTTGTATGAGAGGCAAAGACTTAACACAATGCCAGCTTTGTGACAGTAATGTCTCTGCACTACTGCAGAAAAGAGACAAACCACTCTTATCGAGGGGGGGACTTCTGGAATGGTAATTAGCCAAGAGGCCAGGGCAGCTGAGGGAGTGTTTCTGAAACCCACTACGCTGAGAGAGAGAGATGCAGAATTAATCCACTTCAGCTAAAATGATATTAAACAGGACTGACAGGATCAACAAGCTAAAGGTAGCCCAAAATTAGTATTCTCTCTGCTTTCCGGTGGTACAATAATATTATAGTAGTATCAGTGCTCCATATATCAAACAATACAGAAATAGAACAGTAAAATGATTACACATGAACACTGCAGCAGTAGCAGGACAGTGGTTTGCATTCTATGCTTAGCCTGTGCTGCTCAACCTCCCTCTGCTTCTGCCTTTGCTTCCCAAGGGAGTGGCAGTAATTGTACAGCCTGTCTGTTCCAGGTCCTTTCCCTTCACAGCACTAGGGCAAGGCCATGCTCGACTTCCCATGCACTGCCTGACACTGCTTTTCCCAACAAAACACTGGAGTACAGCATGTACCAGCAGGGTCTTGACTATTCCAGCTCACGAATAAACAGGAGAGGAGGTAACAACCCTACATGGCCATAAAGGAGTAAATGAGGTCCCAGATGCTGCTTCCATCATGTGGAAAGTCACCCAGACCCCTGTCCTAGACCACCAGTGAGGCTAGTTGGGGAAAAGGAGGGGAAACCAGGCTGGTGTTGAAAAAGACTCCCAGCTTTGCCCAGACTGTTCTAAATTCCACTGACCTTTTCCCGAATGGCTTAACGATACTGCGACAAGCACTGCTATAGTAATACTTTTTGGTATCAGTATTACGAAAGATGCAAATGTTATCAACCATTACAATTTTGACCACCACTCTGTGTGGCTTATTTAAGATGACTACCTCAAAGCTGAGAGGAAAGACAAGAAAAATTCAAAAGCAAGCCAAATTAATACACAGTCTGTGGATTCTTGCCAGTTTTAATTATTCTTTAGCATGTTCAGAGATGTTTCAAAGGCGTTCTACTTCACTTCCCATTTTCTCCCTCTCCCACCTTAGGCATGTTTGCTCTGTAAGTGAGGTCCAATTCTTTATCTGGAATATCTGGTATGTGATTCATGGTCTTGGTCTCATGCATAAGCTTAAAAGAAAACTGAAATCATACGTAACTCTTTACAAGGTCAGAGAGTGCATCAGTTGGTAACAGGAAACAAAATGTTTCAACATTTCAAATACAGTAAAAGCTTACACTAGGGAAAAGGAAAGTCTAAAACTGAGGACAATTATTGTAAGTAATAGAATTACATTAAAACATCATGCATATTAAGCATGCTTAGGCTATTTAGATGGAAGTCAACATCATCGCAGAGGGAAGACAGCAAACAGTGGTGGTTGAAATACAACCACTCCACGAACAGCGAAAAGTGTGTGTTAATTACATCCTCCGTGTTACAAGTACTCGAAACTCCCTGCTAAATGCTTGCTGTTGTTTAGCCAACTCCCTAGAAAACTGACATAATCATAAGTCCTCAGCACATGCATGCTGTGAAAGAGCTGTGTCAGTATCACACGTGTGGGATGACCTGTTTGAGTAAAAACAAGACAACAGAAACCCTTATCAGATTTTGGATCAGCAAGGCACTCAAAGTGACCAGTAAACTCCCAGTGACCAAAACCTGCAGCACTTTTCGTATTTCTAGAAGTAATCCTGGAATCTCTACAGACAGAAGAAAAACCTACACCTTTTGAGTGTGAGTCTTTGTTTTATGTGTTTGCTTCCTTGGAGACTTCCAAGGCGGGGGGGAGGGGCAAGTTGTCCAAACCCTTCCCTTCACACTGAAATTTACTTAAGGTCTGACAATACCCAGTTTCCATCTCTGCAATGAGGCGATGGGAAAGGCTCCCGTGGAGCCACGGTCTAGAAGGCTGCAGCTCGGACAGCCAGACCTCGCCAGTTCCTGCAGGGAACATCGCGGCTGCAGAAACTGAGGTACTGCAAGGCAGGAGAGGTCATGAGGCGCCAGCCAGGAACCCACTAGAAACCATGAAAAAGGATTTGCCTCCTCTGCCCGTCCTGTCAGGGACAGGGCCATGCTCCGTAGCCAGGAGCCTTGGCGCAGCCTTGATTTTACACTGACATGAGGGGTAGGTGGTGGGTGTCGAGCATTTTTATGCCGCTACAGGTGCGCACACCTACGCTGAGGCGCTGCTGCGCGAGCCCTGACGGCGCTGTGAGGAAGCGGGGGTACGCACCTGCCTTGCCAGCCCCACTGCTCCCTGCCTGGGCTCTGCGGGACACGTCTTTGCGCGGGCCAGACCTACCGCGGGTGTCCCGAAGCGCCCCGTGAGCTCCTGTCGGGCCCAACGCGCGGCGAGGAGGCGCCAAGGAGGCGCCAAGGCGGCTCCGGCCCCCGCCGGGGGGCCCCGCGGGGCCGCGCTAACGGCTGCCGCGCGGCGGCCGCGGCCCCTTCGCACCTGCCCGCGCGAGGGCGGGTTCAGGAGCGCCGCGCGCCCGCCCCGCAGCTCGCTGTCACGTGGGGCTGCGGCCGCCGCCGGTCCCGTCTCCGCAGCCAATGGCGCGGGGGCCGAGCGCGCCGCGTCCCTCGTGCGCGTGAGGGGAGTTGGGGGCGCGCGCCAACCGCCGGCCGCCGTGTGGCGCACCTGGCGCCGCGGAGGGGGCGAGGGCGGCCGGGAGCGGAGCCCGGGAGGCGCTGCCGCCGCGCAGGTCGGTACCCGCGGGCGGGCGGTGCGAGCCGGGGGCGGGCTGCGTGGGAGGGTGCTCGGTGGAAGGGTCCTGCCTCAGCGGGGAGGGTTTGCGCCGCTACCCGGGCGTTTCGGGTGTCCCCTCGGCGCGGGCTCGGCGGTGAGGTGGCGGGGCGCTGGGCCGAGTTGTCCCGAGGCGCCGCGGCGGTTCGGTCGAGGGCACCGTCGGGCAGGAGGCAGGTCAGCGGGGAACGCAGGCTCCGGGCGGTTTCTGGGGCGCTTCGGTCGTTTTTTAAAAGGGGATCCTTCACGAATCCTGCTGCGGATGTGACTACAATGCCCATTGCTTCTCCTTTTTAAATACTTTGCCCTTGCTGCGAGAGTTAAGGACTCCATGCTGTTGAGAAGACTTTTAAATAGACGCGGCTCCTGTAAGTTAAATATTTATTCTCACAGTGAGCAAAGCTTTGAGACTTGACTTCAACTAGCAGTTCAGTAAATAAACCGTTTTATTGACATAGAACAGTCGATTCAGAAACTCTCCTGTCAGTAATGATATCCAGTTGCAAGCCGAGTTCTCTAAAGTGGAAGTGAGGTGTGCTTCCCCCCCGCCCCAGTCTGTAACTGAAAATTAATTAAGAAAAGAGTTATGTGGGGGAAATCAGATAGTTAAAAGGATGTTCAGAAAAGAACAGCTGGAAGATTAAATTGGCTATTATGGGCTGTTTTACCAGTACAGAGATAAGGGAGGTAAGAGTATGAGGAGATGTCAAGTGATCTCCAGTTTCATCGTTCAGCACTCATGTTATCGTGCTACTATGATAAAAATACCTCCCCCTTAAAATTTACAAGCAGGATAAGGAATCACGCCACTTTGTGTATGATCATTTGTTCAGTTTTGCTTGGGGCAAAATGAGATGTTAAGTATTAATTTGGTAGGTCAGTAACTGTGGATCTGACTGTATATAGGTGACATGCAATGTGTGCTTTTGAAGATTTGCATGTACAACACATTGTATTTCCATAGTCATAAAGGTCTTCTACAATTTCAGATTTTTAATTGTAGGGTTTTGGCAGGAGGAGGAACAGTGAGGGGCGTTTTTCTGTGGGTTTTTTGTTGTGGTGTTTTTTTTTTTTTTAAACAGGAATATGTGAACAGGTGCATGAATGGTGTCATTCTGAAACTTGTATGGAAATGTGGAAAGAGTAGATGGGAGAACAAAGAAGGCTGAATTTAGCTTTCCAGGTTTATTGATTTATTTTGCTTGTGTTCCTGACTTTGACTTGGATCTGCTGTATGAACTTAGCTAAAACCAATAAATCTTTACGCTTCCTTGTATCTTCCTAATGGAGAAATGCTTGGAGTAGAACTCACTATACCAGGAGAGTGAAAGGACAAATTGGGACAAACCTAAGAAAATATGGGTTGTTTTTAAATTATATGGCTTTACCCTCCATTTGCTGATAGTTCCAGTTGGAAGCAATTGTAAGGGCCTCTTGAGCCTAAAGGAAACCCAGTGTAAGTTAGAGCAGAAGGAGAACTCAAAAGAACCGTAGGTTTGTCTTCAGGACAAGTATAGCTTGGTACCAGAATATGAGGAAAAAATAATATATTAAAAAAATTATAATATAATTTGTAATATATAAAATAATTTCAAGTCCCCAATAACAAGACTTAAGCTGAGGGATAGCTCAAGACTAATCTTGCCACTGACTGCTGATATTTATATCTGTTGTAGACACACATGATATGCCTGTAACTGTTTCAAACTAATGTTAGCATCGCTTTTGAAAACTTAAATGCTTTATTTACCTAAGCCAGGTAATAATCAAGTGTCTTGGCAAAACACATAGCAGTTTATCTATCATACTTCTGGGACTCTGCCCTATGAAAAGTGCCAAATTAAAGGGAGGGGGCAGAAACTGATTAATCTGTGTGGCTGAAGCATGGTAGGAATTGGGCTGGGAGCATTGTTCCGTGTTCCCTTGCTGCTTTCATCTCCTGTCCCAGGAAGTTGAGGAATTAGAGGAATGGTGGCAGAGGGCACTGCTGCTACCATCTTGATTTCATTCCAGCAACCCCATCCATATGAGGACTATGCTAGAAGCAGGGAGGACAGGAAGGAAGTAGGGCAGGAATAAGTAGAGATGGGATAATAAGCACTATCCTCCCCTCACTCCTGCTGTATCTGATCTCACTTCATCTTTGTTAATGTGGTACCAGCAGTGTGGAAATGTGATGGGGGGTGGGGTGTGTTTGTAAACAAAGAGAGGCTACATCATGTAGGCATAGACTAGAGAAGTGCTTTCTGGGTTCTTGAATCAATTCTCCCTGCTTCCTCCGTCATGCTTCTGTTACACTGAGTCTCTCTGTTACCCTAGACTGTCTGTGCAGGCTCTAAGGTAGCATAATGTGACTTAATGTGGTAGAGTGTGTTTGAATGGAGGATGGGAAGAAAACAGATGGAAAAGAGTAAGTGAAGACCTTAAGAATCACCTTTCCTGAACACTTTGATAGGGTCAGCAAACAAGGGGGAAAGGCAGAGGGAGAATGTGCTATGAGTGCAAAACACGGGAAAATGAAAAAGAACAAAAGATAATGACCCACCTCTTTTTTTTTTTCCATGTGCAGCTCTGCTTCTAGCCCTCACTTACCTAACTTGTTTCCTGTTTGCCTCTTTCTGGTCTCTCTCTCTTCAAAACAAACAAACAAACTCCCACAAAAACCTATAAAGCACTTATCCCTAGACACTACTTTCACTCTTTATTATACTATTCAGAGACAGACCAGAAACTTAGTTCATTTTCCCCACAGTTAGGGATTTGTTTTGAGCCTTTCAGCTCAAACAAATGAGGGCCTTGACCTGGTAAGATTAGCAAAAGACTATGCTCATACAGGTAATGCAGAGCCTCAGTGTGGCTTTGCTAGTTAGCAAAAAATCCACCTTCCCCCTTCCCCCCCTCCCCAAAAAAAAGATATTTACAGGAATAGGATGCAACCATCTTCTTACTTTAGATGTCCATAGGATGATTCAGAGGATTTAGTGTTTATCAAAGCAGAGAAGTGATGCATAAGGAAATGTGTTTTGTGATAATGATCACTCAGTATAGATGCAAACATGTTATCATTTAACGTACTGGACCAAGAAGGCTTTTCTGCATTTTCCAGCAATACCTAGTAGTATAGAAATAGTAATGCAACAGAAGACGACGTTGTTTAGGGCAGTAGATGAGACCCTTCAGAAGTCACTTTTCTGTTAGTGAAGTTGAATCATTCAAATCTGTGGTTTATCATCTGTTTATCATCTCAGTTTGCCACCTCATCCTCAGAGTTCAGTGAATTCAGCTTCTTAAGGTACAATCTTGAAATTCTCATAAGCTACTGAATAAAGTTTAGCCAGCAATGGCTGCCCTCAGAGGCACACTTGATCGTTTAACAGAGTTCAGTAGATGTGTATGAAATCATTTCGCTTCAGTAACTTGATCCCTCAAAAATTGGAAAGTTTAAGCCGTGAGCTATTTTAAATTCTCTAAATTTTCCCATTTTCTCTTGTCTATTCTGTGCTATCGACTCACCTGTTACTTTGAAGAGCTGAAGAAACCAAGATTCCCACCTTTGGACAATCTGTTCTTTAACTTGGTCTAAGCACCAGCTCTGAGGTGATAACATCTTTGATAAACTGTGACAGCTTGAATTTCTGCCACCCTTTTACAGTATTTTATAGTTGTTCTTCTCTTAAATAGATGCACGTTAAGCAACAAAATAAAGGTACTTCTTTTGTAGCTAGATGCCTCTGCCTATAAGTTTTAGCACAATATTTTTATTTCAAATCTCTTGTGACCTTGTAACATTACAGTTACCTCTTTTGTTTCCCTGCATCTTCATGTGTTTATTTGCTATAAAACCATTTCCCAATAGCACTTTGCTCTTATTTGGCAATTCATTGATGCAAAGAACAAATAAGTTAAATTACAAAGATAATTCCTTTCTGAAAGAAACATAAAAAGTAAACCCTAATGGCACTGTTGCCAGTCTAGGTCAATTTGTGGATTTTATGTTTATACTGTGCATCTGCCAAGTTACAATGTAGTGGTTTAAAGGACTGTAAGCATGACCTGGATTTTAAACTCTAATTTGATAACCTGTAAAGCAAGATTGTTATGAATATTGTGTAGCTTACTAGTATGTCTGGAAGACCTGTAACCCAAAGCTGCTGAGGGGAAAGAGCTGCATATTCAGCTACATACTGATCAAAGAGGAAAATTTAGTATCTTCACAGGCATAAGATAGGACATCATTTCTCTGCCAGATGATCAAAAAACTAACAGGGAGCCATCAGTGTTTCTCTCAACTCTGTGCACGTGATATATAAAATATATTCTTATATTTATTTTATATCCACATAAAAATGTGTGTTCATCTGTTTAGCTGAATTTTCCAGGTAAAACCTGAAGTAACTGAAGATAAAAGTTGAGAATTGAATACAGGGAAAAACAGAGTGCTTTGTGGTTCAGAGAGCAGAAAAGATAAGAAACCTGATGGTGACCAGATAGTATGCGGCAGACAACATGCCTGCAATGGTAAATGATGGATCTGACTTCCAAAAAGTTGCAATGACAGAGCGTGAACTGCTGATTGTAGGAGAGGTCTTTTGCATATCACCCAAGGACATGGTGCTAAGCTGATGATGGTTTCCTGAAGCAGATGTGAATTTGGAGAAAACGAATCAGGCCTGCTGATCTTCCTTCAGCAAAATCTTGAATTAGGCTGGAGGGGTGAAATAAGACTGAATGCTCAAAGTCAAGACATGCTGAATGGAAGAAGACAGGTCCAAAGTCTGGTTCTTACAAGTGTTGCTTATCAAATGCTGACTTTGAGTCTTGTTTTCATTACAGCAACGATGTAACATGTATGAATATTCATAGAAAATGATTCACTTGTTGGCTATGTCTTCTTACTCTTTAAGATCAGCAGATTGTATGCCAGTTAAAGTAATTACTAAAGATAAATCTAAGCTGCTGAATTCTAATCTGGATTTCAAGCACTGACAGTACGGGAACTGCTGTTTTACTTGATCGTCTTCTGAAAACAAGTCTGGTTGGTCTCCACATTCAGAGGTGACTTAGCTGGAGATGCGTTCTTGTTTCTGTCTGTATTGTGACTTAGCTGGGGATGCCTTCTTGTTTCTGTCTGTACTGCTCATACAAAGAAGTCATCTTGTTTCCAATTTGCACTATTTTCAACCCAAAGTTTATTTCAGAAGCCTTAGTTTGACGGGGGAAATATTTGCCAAGTGTCTCGAGTATAGTGAATCATATTTTTATCCCACTACAATACAGTGCAGATGGTAGCATCTGCTTTAATAACGTGTAGTCAGAACATCTTATTCTAATGACATTGCAGTAAGATTTATGAATGTGTTTCTGTGAAGATGATAAACTAATGCATGTAATCCAGTCAGCTCCTAAACGGAAGTATTTTCATGTTTTACTCCAGAGAAGAAAATTTCTCTAGCAAAGACCTTGGGGAGGTAAATCCGATATTTTAAATAGATAGAAAACCAGCACAAACTATCCTGGGAAGCAAAGTTTTTGCATTTCACCTGGATGGTATTTGCTGTGTGCAGTATTAGACAGGGGATGTATTAAGATCTTCTTCCATAAGACTCCTCTGTCTTTTACTTAAAATGTTCTATCATTCTGTAGTTCATGATGAAATTTCTGTTAAATCACCTTTGTCCTATACATTCAGTGCCTTGGTGACATTCCAGCCAATGTTAACCTACATACTAATAAAAACAAGCTCTTAGGAATTGAAGTAGGTGATCCGAAGAGATGCCTTCCAACCTCAACTATTCTGTGACTTAATTATTCTGTGATAACATTCCCGTATGCTTCATAAAACTATTCTCATTAGGTTTAAGTGCAGGTCTTCACAATGCAGTTAACATAAGCTCTTACCTGAAATTTAGTATTAATTCCATTCCTTTTTTTCATGTGGAAAACCTTTTTTTTAAAGTTTTTATGCCCAACCTAAGGTATGAAGCTGTGCTTTGGTTTATTTATGATTGTAATCTCTCTACATACTTTGCAGTGAGGGTACAAGTGAGAAATCACATAATCATGGGTCTTCTTCCAGTGGTCTTACCATCACTCCCTAACCAGTTTCACTTGCAGACTTATGGTCACCCAGCAGACCAGGAGAAAAAATGGCAAAAGAAGTCACTGGATCTTGAGATGTGTTCAGAACATGCATTAACAACTTCAGAAACCGTGAGACTGTAGGAAATGTGGTAATAGCTTCAACCCAGATACTCGGACATGGACCCCAGCTACCCTGTTAACTATGCATTAAATGTACTTACTACTAAAAAAACCCAAACAACAAAACAAAAAAACACCACCATCCCAAACAAACAAAAAAACCTCCTCTAGCTGAACTTAAGGTACATTTATGCAAGTGCTATGTAAGCGTATATACATAGATAAGTAAAGCGTTTGTTGTAAGCTCTTTTGTAATACATAAATAATTGTTTCAAGAAGGGAAGAAGAACAAATCTTAAAATTCAGAGCTACTTATATGGACCAGAAACACAGACTGGTTGTAAAATATCAATAAAAGTAGGATATGTAATTCTCTTAAAGAATGTGTTCATTACATCTGAAAAAAATCAAAATGAGTCAAGTGAATAGTTTTCTTTTCTTGAAAGTAGTCTTCTGTAATGAAAAGTATATATACAAAGTATTTTAGTGTTAGTACAGATTATATTAAACCTGAAAATCTCAGTCATAAACATTATAAATGATTAGTTAAATATTTCTTGAATAAAATGTTCTTCAACGTAGGAAGCTGAATGTATCCAAAGTAGTAATTTTATCTGAAACTGAAAAGAGCAATTTATGGTCTGATCTGGCAAACTTCATATGTACAATGGGAAAATCATATTAGAACCTTTTGTTACTAGAAGAAAGGAGAGTTGTTGCACAAGCTTTTGTGCAAGAAAAAGATCTGTTCTGCCTGCTTTGCAGAACGTACTGTAGCGTTGTGAAAAACACTTAATAGTCCACAATAGTTACCTATACTTTGTCCAGTGCATGCAACGTTTCATAATAGTTGTAGATTAGGCTAAGGATTAGAAAACTGTTGCAAGAATTGTAGTCCAAATCTGTTTTGCTTTGATTGTATTCTCCATTTTAAGTAGGAAATTTGGTAGCATCTTCAGTTTTGTCTGTAGGTTGTGAAGCCCAGCTGGTTCTCATTTCACATAAACTACTTGCAAAAGGGTGGACTGTAGAAGACTGCTTTTTTTTTTTTTTTTTTTAACATGGGGAGAGGAGTTTGTGTTGAGAGTAAATGATTTGGTACAAAGAGAATTCATGCTCTAGAATGAATTTAGTTTGGATTCACCAGTCATTTGTAGCTTTTTATTTAATCAAAGCTTCTGATTATCCAGGGACTAATTGCGAAGAATGGGACTAGCAGCTGCTCACTTCCTTTGGAAAGCCAGATTTGGGTACTTAGAAGCAGAGGTTCCAAATTAGTTGAGACTGATAAAACTGCTATGCTAGGCAGCTTGCCTAGTTTGCCAGGCAGTATGCCTGTAAATACCATTTTACAGTGAATGTATTTTATTTGCTTTTCTTAGCTAACAAACAGTACTGTTTCTGTCATGGAGCAAAACTATCCCTTATCACTAAGGACTAATAGAGAAGAAACAATTTCCTCATGACAGAGTAGTATTTCAGTGTTTGTTAACATGACCATATTTTTCTTTTCAAGTAGGAAAAGACTGGATATATATTTTTTCGGAATTAATAAAACTGTCTAGAATATTTCCACTTGGAATTTTTGAAGACCACTGAAACACAGGGGACTAAATCTCTCTTATATATAATAGCAAATCAAATTTTACTTACAAATTCAGTATGAAAGTATGAAGATGTCATGATCACTGATATGGGAGCAGACTTTGATCCATTTTCTGGAAAATGAAATAAACTGAAGAAACTGACAGTGAACTCTGATTCCCTTTTCTCTCCTGAAATAGAAGAAAAACTTAATTAATTTCATCCAATAGACAGTCATTTGAATAGTTCAATCATTTTTCTATTGTTTTTTTAATTTTGATTTTTATGCACTGTCACTTGGCCCCAGATGCATGAAACTTCTGAGACATTTTTCATAAAGACAAATCAGCTGGTAGCTGGTAGCGATTAAAAGACTTTGCAAGTCATTAGCCTGAAATCATTTCATTTTGTGGCTGTTTTAATAAACAGGTCCAATAAAGGCATTGTTATCAAACAGTAAAATACATGATTAAGTTATTACCTCAGGAAACTGCATAGGTTTATTCACAATCAGACCAAATATGAGTAGTAAGCCTTTCAAACAGTTCTAAAAAGCTGCTCTGAGTCTCACCATGAAATACTCTGAAGTAAGACAGGATGTGTAAAAGCCTGACGCTCAGTATCCCCTCAGGTGTCGTTGCTGTTTGGGACTGACTGTGCTTTAGGACTTCCAGCCTTGCTATAACGACTCTCAGGCCCTTTAAAGTAATGTAAAAATTCTGTTTCATTTGTCTTCTGTGTCAGTACAAAGGTGTCTAACCCATTTATTTCAGAGCCAGTAAAATTTGAATAACTTTGTAACAATATATTGCTTCAGGTACTGTTATACTCTAGCATTTGCAGTAACGACTGCAATTTTTCTGTTTATTTCAATCATATGAAAGAGTTTTTCTTTGGACTTGAAGTAACACATAGTAGCACAAATTTTAGGCTACAGGGGTTTTTTTTGGCAATGCTTTTGGGTCATTGTTCATGTTCAAGCAGTTAATTAAAATACTTATCTGGAAATGAATCTAGAGAAATCCTATGTATGTTCATTATAATGGTTTAACTTATAATTTTTTTTCATGCCCTAAAAGTAATGGGGATTCACTATTAAAAGAGGACAAAAGTGATCCTTTATATGTACCCCATTGATGAATTATACTGACAGCATCCTGAACTTCAGATGTAAATATGTATGTAAAAACCAGAAGAATACTGAGTTTATGAATGGGTCTGTTTCTAGGTCCAGTTCTTGCATTCAGTTTGTGTTGAGAAAGGCATTTTTTAATTTGCAAAACTTCCAAAAGTTTTGTGTAAGCCAAAATGACTAAACTGGAATATGGTAGCTTTGGAGGCTCATACATGGAACAAGTTTTACTGAGCAATTAGTCTCTTTCTGGAAATTATGTATACTTTTTAAGTTTTGCAAATTCAAAATAGGCATTCTGATGCATGGAACTGTGGCTGTGCATTTTCTTATCTCTTTCTTAGTCCTACATATCATGTATATTTAGAAGGAGAAATTTAAATTGATTTGACTTACCCTTGATAGCATGATTTGACACAGAAACTTGTTCATTTTACATTTGTATAGAACTGAGAATAAATGCCTTGAAATGGTTGGCAGACACGGCATGATGGGCTTTGTGGTTGGTAAGAACTTGAGAATGCCTAGCATGGTTGATAATAGAAGGTGCTATATGTAACAGTAGACTTCCAGGATCTCTTTTGTATCCTGTGCCATCGGATGTATCTACTTTATGGAAGCAGCATGCTGGGCACTTCAGAACTCTTTTGTAAGCCTGTAAAAAGTTTGCACCAAATACTCAAAACTGGATAAAGTTACCTGAAACTTGTTTCAGTTGTAGTGATAGAGTGGAAACAGTAACAGCATGCATAGGTGAATGTGAAATAGAAAACCTGAGCTCTTGAGTGGGTTTTCAGTGTGGTGATTCTGTTAAGATCCTTTGCTAGGTGAACATGTTTTTCTGTGAGCAAACACAGCTCTTCCATAGACTAGGTCATTGAGAAGACCTATATATCTAGTCACACGTTCATTATGGGCTGCTTTGTGTTCCCTTTAAAGTCAGCTCCTGGTTTCAGTGGGTGCTTAATCTGTCTCTAGTCATCGTGGTATTTGCTTTTCTTCTAGGGTCCACTGGAAAAACAAGAATAAAGGATGTCGCATTTTTCTTCCCACTTGTAATAATGTTTCTTCGGCTGGGAGATATTACAAGTTTCTCTCACCTATGTGATTCTTAAAAATATTAAATGTTGCTTTTGGATGTCAAGTTACTGTTGTGTCTGTCTTGCAACATTGCCTCTCTGTATAATGCTTTTTCTCATAATTATAAAATTATGTTAATCCATTAAGTATAGAAAGTAAATATGATAGGAGAATATATCATTCTCTGATTTAGAAATCAGCTGTGGCACAATGTTTGATACAGCTACTTCCTTACTTGTTGGCCAGTTCTGCAAGGAGTCAGATGTCCCATATTCTGAATAACGGAGGAGCAAAATCAACAAAATGTGTCATTTTAGATCAGGATTTAACTTGCCATGGAGAATTTTTGCCTCTTGGTTATACCTATTCTTTTAGGCAAAGAAAGAGAAAAGCTTGAAGACAGCTTTTTCCAAAGATATTTTCATTAATCTTCAGGAAGCAATCAATATAAGAATGTTTTGTTTATAAGCATAGGCATTAAACTGACACAGCTGTTAAAATTTATATTTTCGTTGATGTGATGAGTAATGTGGGATATGGTGCTTTTCACAGTGATCCATTTGTTGTTCCTATTTTAATGCTTTTAATCTAAGCAGATTCACTTATGTTGAATTTGCTGTTTCTAGCAGAAGTATATTTTTCCTTTCTTTGTTTCCCATGGACACTTTCCTCAAAATAGCTACTGAAGCTTAAATTTATACAGAAGTACTTGATACTGTCAGTTCCCTTTAGTGTGAATTCAGCACATTTGTGTTCACAGATGCAGGGTGGGTCATATTAAACCAGCCTAGCGATGTTTCCAGTTATTTATAAATTGCTGTACAAAATGTGTCAGAGGGAAAAATACTAATATGAAATTAAATTTTACAAAGTCAAAAAAGCTGTCTGTTTAGTATTTGTTTTTAAGCCTTATGTCTAAAGCTGAGTTTAGACTTCACAAAAGTCTTCATATCACATTAATAAAGTTGAGGCAAATTCAGGACAGAGCTTTATAACCTGAGTAACCCAAGAGTAGATCATTTTGTAATGAGAAATACTCATAAGAAATATCTCTCTTAGTTGTGTCTATGTTGGACTGTTTCTCTCTGTAGTCTAACCCAGACCTCAGCTTTTTACCTTAGAAATCTTGTGGATGAAAATTGTCTCTTCTGATGGCAGGAAATCAGTTTTCTAGCTTGTTAACCCTCCTCTTTGTTCTGAGGTTCTGTTGCAGAAAAACAGATCTTGAGTATCTCAGTGTCCACTGGTGCCAATTCCTCTACCAATCCTCACCTACTTTAGTGTCTGTCCATTTTAAGGAACACTTCGTGCTCTCCACTCTTCTAATCCTCTGAAGTGAGTTATTTCTGTAAAGATTTATTGCTTTTACTCGGCAATGTGGAAACATTCACATATTCACCTATGTCATCATGTATTTCTTTTGTGGCCTTTTTCTAAAGGTCAGAAATACCCTGCAACTTGAATGCTACATGTAGCCTTGGTCATCTCATCTCAACAACACTACAATAAAACAAGAAAAATATCTAGAGGAGCAGCAAGTGTGTTGAAAAGTATGGATTGGGTTTACTCTGAGGGGAGACTTGCAGGATAGCGACTCTTCAGTTAGACAGGGATGATGTAGGGGAGAAAGGAGAATAGGACTGGTAAGATAGTGGCATAAAAAAAGTGAGCAGTGATTAACCACTGTTTTGTTTTTTTCTGTAAAGTCAGAGCATTCACTGAAAAATTATACAAAATGGTTTTGAAAATAAATCAGATAAAGATACAGGGGGTAGGTCCTTCAACATCTATGAAACATGATGGTTCCTACCCAGTCTGTGTTTCATAAAGCCTCATGCTTGCTGATTATTGGGAAAGAGAGAGCAGGAGACTGATCACTATGCATCTGTGTTGCACCAAACATCATTAGAGACAGAGCACTGGGCCAGACAGACATTTAGTCTGAAAAAGCATGACTGTTCTTATGGTGTCATAAGAGTTCCAAAAATACATAGCTGTTTTCTGCCTCTGAGTCATATGAATTTGATGGATACCTGTCTTGATTACACTCCAGGCAATAATAAATAGAAGTCGAGGCACTAGGACCAAGGACTGTATGGATTCTAAAAACTCAGCCAGTTGGCTGAGGAGTGTTTGCTCTTTGTTGGCAAAGCAGCTGCTTTTTACAATGATCCTCTGTATACATCAAGGAACTGAAGAAAATGGACACTGTGAGCAGATTTGAGAACTGGACCTCCTTACATTAATTTGAGATATCAGATCTTCTGGCCCTATGCTAGCACTGGCCTCTTTCAATGAAACATCTGTGTTTTCAGACTAATATTCCAAATGGTACCTGCATAAGTTAATGCAAAATCTCTGTTTCACAGTGCTTATATACACTTCTGTATCCCTAGTGGGATTTATACACATGTACTTAATAGATTAATTAATTAAGTTATTAGTAGTGCTTGCTCTGCTGAGTTGGTTCTATACCAACTTAATGGGAAAGAAGAATGATTTCCATTTACAAAACTTACTGAAATGCAGAAAGGCAAACAAAAATTGAACACTAGGATTTTCCGTAAGGGACTGGCCTGATTGTCAGTTGTGGGCCAGGCTGTGAAGCCTTTGTTTCAGGGAGATTTGAAAAAGCCTGAGAACTATTTATGAACCATAAGAAATGTTATTCCTAATTCTCAAATTTTAAAGAATGTTTTTTCCAGCAGTATAGTTTGTCTAGATTTTTAGGATTTTTATAGATGATAGCTTTGAATACTTTTGTCAATCATATATACCTAATCTCTCTCAATTTCTTTCAAGATCTTGTCCTCTGTTTTACTCTAGCGCAGAGTTCATTCATGCATGAATTCTGTGTTTACTTTTATTACCATTTCTCAGCTTTCAATTTACTGGAGCATTAATTTACTTTCACAGGATCATTCATTATATCATTTCTCAGCTTAAGTTTTTCAAGTCTTGCATGTTTTTGTTTGGGTTTTTTTTTTTTGAGGGGGGGAGGGGAGCGGGGGGGGCAGGGAGGGATGCAGTTTCCCAGGCATTGGATATGGAGTTAAGTAACTTAGAAGACCTAGTTGAAATGTTGACCTTCATGGAAGAAAGTTTGAAGCTGTGACCTTGAGGCCAGTGAATACCTGAGATTAGAAGGGAAAGAAAAAAACATAGTTTATTTTAAATGTCAGAATTTTGGGGGTCTAATTCTTCTTAATTGAATACTTTTATAACTAAATGTGAACTGTAGTACCACACCTGACTTTTGTATGCCATTCATCTTTGCATATATTTTAAGACCAGAAATGTTTACAGTTTGGTTCAGAAACTTTCCTCTCATGTATTTTACCAGGTAATGCTTTATTCAGTTGAAGTTTAAATCCAAAGAATTTATTCATTGTGGGTTTTTTGAAATTTTAACTATGAGAAATTGGAACTAGTTAGATGACAACTGAACTAAAATAATTAGGGTGGGTTTTTTCACTTAATGCAATAATAAATAATGCAATTTTGCTTTTAAGATTTGCAAAGTCGGAAGCTACAACATTTCCCTTTATACTGTGTATAACAGAGAGAAAACTTAAAATATCTGATAACAATTTAAAATTAAATTATGAAGTGCTTTTTTAAGCTGTTATGTACAATGTTTAAAACAACACTGAAGGAATGAAGGGCTTTCTACAGTTGATAGAACTGCTATAGAGAGGAGCTGAAGAAACCTCACTTTGCACATGCCATTCTGTCAGCGTCAGCTTTTATATGCAAGGATGAGACTTTGTACAAACATGAGTCAGGAAATTTGGTTATGGTACCAATAGCAACTGTAACTTAATATCCATGAGTCCTGTGGAGGAGTTACTGTGAGGTGATTTGTGTTCTTAAAGCATCATAAAGTATCAGTCAGATCACTTAGTATATTTTTAAGGGTGCTTTCTTTTTTCCTTTCCCCTCCCTCCCCCCAAAATTGAAATTCAGACTCGTATTAGCAAACTTAATGGGTTTATTTTTGAAAACAGATGTTTGGCTTTGACTTTGCTACTTCATAATGCAGTAAATATAACTACATTCAGTTCCCTTCATATCTTAAATCAAATTATTTAGTATAATATTTTTAAAAGCAGCATACTTCTTACTGCTTGTCACTCTAACTTTTATCAGCAGCACACAAACGTGGTGGTTTTACAGTGCCAGGATAATACCCAGCTGCCTGCATAAGTTAGTTTAGCTTATTTAGTTAATGAACTTAGTTAGCTCATTTTCATCATGGAGGTATTGTGCTAGTACTGTGCTTCACCTAAGGATGTCCCTTCATATAAGGACTCCCAGCAATATGTTGACTAGAGACTTTACCAGTTCTTCTACCATCTACCTGAAATAGTTCAGTATCAGGTCTTGATTCAACTTTGGCTAATCTATATTTCTCTTTAGAGCTTCCGCCTCACCCTTAGTATGGACCCTTTACACTTTCTAGCTGAAAATAATATTATTTTTTTTAATTCCCATTCTAGTTATTCTTAAAAAACCCTCTATAGTCTTGTTTTTATTTATTACATAAAGGGTAATCGAAGAAGGAAGGGTTCTGTTTACCCGTCTGCCTATTCCAATGAAGCATCTGAAGGGGAAATACAGACACTACTTGCTCTATTAACAAATAAATTAAATTTAAGCTATAATCAGATGAACCAGATTTCTGGCTGGATAGTCCTGGAGGATGCTGTATAAGTAGTGTTCCTTGGGCAGTCATTCTAGTGATCATCAGAAATTCTTCTGTTTCCAGCAGCTGTGCATGGTTATTTAGGACTAAGGATTAACTTTAATTAGAGAGGTATGCCAGGTTCTAAAAGGCCAGGATCCAAATACGTATTTATAACTTTTGTATTTGATGGTGTCCTGAGAACTACTGAGCCAGGTTGGAGAGATGAATCAGCAGTTGTGTTCCTGTGGGGTGACTGGATACAATACAGCATGTGGCTGGGGGAGAAGCAAGGTGGGAAATGGTGGGGGTGGAAATTGTGCACATTTCTTCATTCCAGCTCAGGAGTCATCTTGCAGCTGAAAAAAGCATGGAGGACTTCTGAAGCTTACCCAAGCCACTTGATATTTCATTATACCATTAAGTACAAAGCAATGTGATACTTGAATTTGAATCTTTAAATAGTTTACAAACATGTATTTATTCATCCCAGGAAAAAAAGGTGGTGGTAGTTAATTATGAGCTGTGTCTTCTAAATGTAAGAGGAATTTGTAGGTCACCCAAAGCATTGATATTAAGGCAAGATTTGGATTTCAAGAGTTCTTGTCAAAAACCACACCCCTCTCCATAACTGATAAAGTTGGCGACCTCATTATTAGGAGCAACCTTGGAAAAACATCTGACTTACGAGTTGCCTAAATGTTCACATTCTTATCTCTGGACAGCTGCTGGTTCAAGGCAGCCATGAAAGATTCAAATTTAATTAAGGCTTTTCATAATTCTGAAGAACATCTTGCTTACAGTGAATACGTCTGCTAAATATTATGTTCTTTTTGGACACAGTAAGCTATAGTTTTACATACAGAAAGTAGGTTAAGAAATTTGCAAGGGATATTGGCTTTAAGCACAATGTTCTACCAAAGATTTTTCATTTTATTTGAAATGCAAATCTCGGATTGGGATTTATAGGGTAAAGCTAGCTGAGCAAAATAAATTTAGGGCATTCAGACCAGTTTGCTCTGTCTGCACTTCCTGGAAGATCTTATTACTTAGGTAATTATAACAAACAGGGTTGCAATATCTTTATCTGTGGGCTGGGCTCTAAATTAGTATGAGCGTGTGGCTTAGAAGGGATGATAATAATTTAGATTTACGTCTGCTTAACAGTAGAACTTTGGCTATTAATAGTGAGCAATTTTTACTGATCAGGCAAAAAAGTAAATTCTTTTCTTCTTAGGGACCTGAAAAGGTGAGTAGATTGGTTCTTGTATTTTGCTGGTATATAAATTAATCTAATAAATGCTGAAGGTTAGAGTTTGCTAATATTAAAGCTTGTACTGTAATGTTAGAGTTTTTGTTCGGTCCTTACCAAAGCTGAAAAAAATCATTTTTCAAAATATACATATATTTTTATATAGGTAGGTAAGTCATGGTGTTCTGCATCTGTTGATGTCATTCAGGAATGAAAACTGTAAAAGGAATTGCAATTAAAATACCAGCAAATAGATGGATCCTGTTTGAGGCACTCAGCATGCCTTGAGATTGATACAGGTGTCTTGTTAGTTAATACTAATAAAAAAAGTATCCCCAATTGCAGGTATTTCTGTAGAACTAGATCAGAAATGGTAACTGAAAGCATAGGAGATCTTACAAGCTATTTGCATAATATAGCTCAGAACAGTCAAACTCTAAGAAGGGAGTGTCTGGGAAAGTAAGACTTGCCTGAAGCACAAGCAACAGGTCTATCTAGAAAAAGATGTCAAGCAAGTAATATTACATTATTGCTCTGGAGCAGAGAACCTTGCTTTTATTAATAAATCGTTGTTTGATCAGCAGGTTTTACTCTAGCTTAATGCAGTTAAGGAGCACATACACTGTGGATACAGGTGAGAAAACAGGCAGAGTGTGGAGGCTGGGAGGAGATAGAAGACTTAGTTTTGGTGGTATTTTTCAGCAAAACTTTCTGGTCTGTGCCAAGGTCTTGATTGAAGGTTTTTCTATGAGTAAAATTTCAAGTTTGTAATGTAATGTATCAGCATTTCCTGTACCTTTTTCAGTACAGATGGTCAAATATTATATCTGATGTTTAGAAGAAATAGTAGTCCTGCATTTCTTGTTAATAACAACTGTGTATTGCTCTAGCCACTTTAAGCATGCGGAGCAGTAGCTTACAGCACAAATAGAGCATGCAGTGTGATCTAGCAATAGAAACTCTATGCTATTTTTAGTATTTTTCACTCTTTTTCTCCCTTCTAATTTTGAGCCAGTCTACTGTCCTGATTTACCAACACAGCTGGTGGCCATAGATTTCTGGGGGAGTGGCTGGTGGCCACATCCGCCAAAGGAGCAAGGTAGCCTAGGTGCCTCTTCGGCAGCTGCTTACTGTAGGTGGATTTCCTTTCACTGAGGTGGTTATCACCGATGTTAGGGTTGCTTTGAACTAGGGCAAATATTGCAAGGAAGGAGGCTCATTGCAGTTGAGAATTGGGTATCTCTAAAGTTTTCAGTGAATCTACAAAGCTACTGGCAGGTAAATGTGACAACAGAAGATGGAAATCTATCAAAACCAACAAATTGAATCAACAGAATCAGAGGGAGTGTCTGTAACAAAGTTCACATGTGTAAGCATTCTGAAATTTTAAGTTTATATGAGCTGACTTAATGACTTTCCAGATTATTCTGAGCATAATTTGTGTTATTTCCAATACCATTAAATGAAATATTTGGGTCAGATGCATTTTGGAGAAATTGTTACATTTAGCATTGTTCATACTTAAATTATTATTTTGACAAAAATGGAGAGACCAAAACCAACCATTAATCTTTGCCTTGGTGACACTAAAGATTTTTCTTCCGTTTTCTGATAAGGCATTCTCATATTGCTCTTCAGATCAATTTGATCTGAAGTTAAATAATGGCTTACCCATTACGACAAGCTATAAATGGCAGAGCTCAAATTAGAACATAGTAGTTTCTGACTCTTATTCCTGCATCTCTCCCTCTAGATAGTGGTGTTTAAAAGACGAGTAGATGAGGCACTTAGGGACATGGTTTAGTGGACATGGTGGTGTTGGGTTGACGGTTGGACTCGATGATCTTAGAGGTCTTTTCCAACCTCAATGATTCTATGATTCTATGTATACGTTGACTAGAATGGACATAGGACACGCACCTTACTGATAACGCAGAGGTTATTAATAAATTAGCTTTCTTTGTGTATATTTCACCAGCACCGTGGAGAAAAGCCTGCATCTTGGGAGTCTTGGTTTGGAAGGGAAGGAAATAATTTTGACTCGTTAGTAAAAATTTTCCATTGTACTGCGCTTATTACTGAGATTGAACATTTCTTATGATGCAGTAATTTGGAGTCAGACTTAAGTGTACTTTTAGGGATTTCCCCCCCCCCCCCCCCCCCAACGGTCCGTCTGAAACATAAAATGGGTAAGCTTTTATTTTAAAGCTGACTTTATCCTCTGGCTGCTGATTCTACATTCTAGTGTTTAGGCAGGCTCCAACTGAGAGAGTAAATGTGGGTGGTTTAGCTACCAGTCATGCAATTGGTCATGGTGGCCAGTGTCTGAACTGTCACTGGATGAACACAGTACAAAAATATTTTCATCTATGTGAATTGCCATTAGAGATTATTGTAATATTTATTTAAATTCAAAATAATTGAATTCTTAGCATAGGTAATCACATGATAAATACAGATTAGTGTAATTTCAGTGACATTGAAATAATTTGCCACACAAACATATGACCATTGCCTATACGCTTGTCTACAACCTGCATCATTTGAAGGACACCTCTAGCCATTGTCAGACAGTTGTCTTTTGTGGTGCTTAGAAAGCTGTCAAAATTGAACAGTTTTGAATCACAGATTTAAAAACTTGCTGTATCAGAAGATTGAATGTCAAAGGACTGAATTGCACCCTTCATGGAAGAGAAATCAAAATTCTATGACCCTTTAAATGCTTTGTCAGTATTTTGAGTTGTGTGTTAGAGCACTGCAAAAATTATGCGTAAGTACGATCCCTGTTCATCACTGTGTGGGCACTGGTTTCATACTTCAGCGATGAAGTGATGTGCAAAAGGGCCTTATTTCAGAGAGAATTTTCTCACTGGCAGTGAAATGGACCGCGTAAATTCTTTTCCCCTTTGAAATGTCATCTGTTGACAATAGTGACTGCTACTTGACTAAGAGTCCAGCAACACCAACTCACAAGTAGAGACTAATTTTGGAACATTTTATTTGTTATCCTTAATGTCAGATGGTAACATGAATGTCTTTAATCCTGTGTTAAAGAGGCAGCAGAAACTTCATACTTGGGGCATTTTGGTTATTGGAACAGAAAGAACTGTATTTTCAGTGTCATGAAAGAAGAGGTAGAAAGATTGAATGGGGGTGTAGAAAGGAGGAGTAAAAATGATTTCAGAGCTGTCTTTACTCTTAAGGCAGCAATCAAAAAGCAGAGCACCTACAGACTTCTGCTTATAGGTTAAGCATGTTGTTCACCATGTGTTCATTCCTTCATTGAAATCCTCTTTTTCCCCACAGTGCAAAAGGTTGAAATGCACTGAACTTTGAATCTAGGAAACCATTGTTAGGGATGAGGGGTAGGGGAATCTCAAGCTTCCAGTATTTGAGATTGTTTGGTTTTGTTTCCATCTGCATTTCCTTGTTTCAGTAAAATCTCTTTAAAAAGAAAATAAATAAAAATCAACAACGAATGAAAACCTTAGAAATTCCAAGTCATCTATCAAGAATAGAAATTTTTTTTAGTTTTCATATCACTAGGCTGTATTTTTGCTTGTGTGGACTTTTGCTTGTGTGGCTTAATTAATTTATAATGTAACGGTGACATACATTTTTCTGTCAGGTCTGGTTTAGTGTAATACACATGGTTTCATCTGTCTTTTCAGTAGAAAGAGTAAAGGTCTGAAGAAATCATAGATGATGGCTTCTGATGCTAGTCATATGCTGGAGGCAGCGTTGGAGCAGATGGATGACATCATTGCAGGTATAATAATGCTTTATTTTTACACCAAACTATTTTGAGATTTAACTATGTTTGTCTTTTTCCCTCCTGCAATTTTCCTGGTGGGTTTTTTTTTTTTTTTTACTTTTTAATTATTATTCTCAATTTGTCAAGTTCTCTGTGACACACAGATTTCTATGGTTCAACAGTTATGTGAAGAAAATTTAAAGTAAAATAAAGGAAGAAAACCTGCAATTCCACCTCAGGCATGAATATTGAAGTAAGAGAGATTTACTTTTCTCTAATGCTATATGGTAACTTAAACACATCCTAATTCATGTGGTATCATTCCATATTGTATGTGTTAGTTTTTTATTTCAGTGTGTCTTTGAAAAAAGTTTTCACCAAGGCTTCCAGTTAGCTGGATAATATATATCTGTATTTTACACGCATACATAGATATACATAAATATGTGTGTATATATAAAAATATACATAATTTTCTTTATTTATTATGTATATATTTAAAATAGCTTAGCTATTAATTACCTTCATGGCCTAATGAGTTAGAGTGCATATCTTTTTGTTGACATTTATATCCAGGAGTGGAGATATGAATTTCTTTTTACACAGCTGTCCACTAGAAAGGCCTATGATGCGAGACAGCATTTACTGTCTTTTGGTGCTCTCATGGTAAGGCAATTAAAAAAAATTTTCTCTCAACATTACAGTATTCAAGAAGAGAAGTTAATTTCTGTGGTTAGGACTCAGTAGCCTTGGGGTTTGTGCTCACACACCATTCAGTATGAGCTCCTAAAAGAAGTATCTGGGTAGGGCCATGATCTCACTTGTGCACAATGGGAAAACATTCACTAAAGCTTTATAAATTTAAATAGTGACACCCATGCTGTGCCTTCTTTTTTTTTTTTTCCCCCCTAATGATGAAGATGACATCAGCCTCTTGTTGCTGCAGTTGTGCTTCTTCCTGCTCTTCTAGTAAAGCTTTCTATCCAGAGACTAATATGGAGCTTCAAATATTAGCATCAGACTAGCCATGATTAGGCAGGAAGTCATTATCCAGAATTTTTGGTTCAAAGAATGTCTAGATTTTGTTTTTCCTCATCTCATCTCACATATGAGTCTTCACTCTATTCTAAATGTGCAAGCTTTAACAGACTGCTAAGACATACAGAAGTGTAAATGTGAATATGTGACAGATATAACTCCACAAATAACTCTTCACACCAATGGAACAAGTTCAAGGCAAATAGGAAAATTTAGATATGTATTTCCTTCTCCCTTCTTTTTCTGAATGCAAAACTTTATTCAAACAAGATTTTGACACACAGAAGTTAATTGGGATTTTACTTTTTCACCTCTTACAAAACACGTAAACAGATAGTCAGGGAAGCATTGGACTTCCCTTAGATATGTAAAGAGGGAAAAAGAAAAGCAAGTCCCAAACCATAATTCATAAACTAGGGAACTGAAATAATTTCTTAGCCATTGCAAACCTTGGGTTATGATCCTGGCTAGTGCTATGAAAGAGACAAAGTAACATAGAAGCCCATGTTCCTTTAATTATCCTATGGAACACTTATTTTCTTCCAGGAGTTGCCAGAGCTTTGTGGTACGTTTTCATTTGAAGGAAAGAGTTAGAAA
This sequence comes from Aptenodytes patagonicus, assembly GCF_965638725.1. Taxonomy (NCBI): domain Eukaryota; kingdom Metazoa; phylum Chordata; class Aves; order Sphenisciformes; family Spheniscidae; genus Aptenodytes; species Aptenodytes patagonicus. Next base: position 10,534,699 of record NC_134955.1, read on the forward strand.
ACTTGTCATGATTTTGAGGATTTTCAGGTTTGTCATTCCATAGGATTTCATCTGCTTCAATCTTTTCTGTTAATAGATTGTGCTTCCAACCTGTCTCAAATTGTCCTCTCAAGTACTTCTCTTATGAGCAGTAAAAGACCATGTATTCAACAAACAGGTCTATTGCCTTGCTTATCTGAGCAGTGCTATATTTTGTTTAGAAAAAATTTCAGTTTTACTTGAAGATGCCATTTCATATTCCCTTCAAAAAAGTTTTGCAGACTTACAGGCTGTATGGTTTTTCCACTGAGAGGATAACATTGCTACTCACTAGCATTTCCATGAATAGAAGCTCTGAAAAATGGTTGTTGTGAGGCTAGTTCTGGGTAAGACAATAGGTGTTTAGCGTTGGGTATTTTTTCCATGGTATGGGAAGATAGCCTTGTAGTATGTGGCATAACTGATTAAATGGCAATATATGACTGCCTAAGAAAATCACATATTTCTTCTAGTTTCATGCTAGAAAAATAATTGAGGTTGGAAGCCAGGTTTGATTTTTTTTTTTTGTTTTTAATACTCTTTTCCTTTTCCCCACTCCTTTTTCAGATTGTTTGTGCCCATAACATTTTAGGGCTTAATCTTGATAAATAAGGAATAGAATTAAATTGTTCCAGGCTTCCAAACAACATCACTTTTACCCCCCTCACTTAGTTGCCATGATGGTGGAGACAGTGATACAGAGAAGCAAAGCAAATGATGGAAGAAATATTCTGTGTGAATCAGCAGATTGCACATCCCGTTCACAGCTGTTTTGTAGTGGTGTTGGTGCCCAAGCTCTAAAACAAAAAGGTTCAGGCATGCTAGTGGTATGTAGAGTTTGTTTCCACAGTGCATGGATAGGTCATGAGCAAATTGGCAACCTCTTCAAGAGAGCTGACTTTATGACTTCACATTACGTACATTTTTAGTCTAATGTCCACTGATACTCAGTGTAATATGGAAAACAGGCTTATATAAAGATATCTAATGGGAAAAGAACAAAGATATTTCCCAGACAATGCATCTGTCAAGTCTCATCAATGTTAATTGAATACTTCCCATATGATTTCAGAATTAGATCTACCTGTACCAATAAAAAACCATATTGCTTTATTCCTTTATTTATTTTTAGTTATAACATAAAGTAAAAGCTCAATTGGGTGGGAAGGTTTTTTGCCTTATTTATTTATTTATTATTTTCCATTACTAAAAATAGATAAGACATTTTAAGACAGGTTGAATTAAGTCTGTTCTGGTCATTCTCCTCTAGCTAATGTTCTATGTGTTCCAGAACTGTTTCTTGAATATTCTGGTATGATTGAAGGACCAAATATATCTGCTGGAGCCTATACTTGGATACAGTTATTATTCCAATTCATCTCAAATTGAGGAACATAGTAATTATTCAAGTTTGATTCTCTCTAATTCAATCCGGTAAGCTTCTGTATGCAGTTTGGGCAGGGACTGGAAAACAGGAATGTTCTCTTGTCCTGTATGGCGAGAGAACAAATAAGGTAGGAAACTCCTTCAGAAGGAGGACTGGAGGACTGTCATGAAACAAACCAGGACTGAGAGTCTTCTAACTGCAGATTTATATATACCATATTATGCAAATATTGGACAAATCATCTGTGCAAATGTAGCTGCTCTTAGAGTAGACTGGAAACAGCAAAAAATCAACTGTTCAGAGCTTGTGCTATTTCAGTTCACCGTATCCAGATTCCGTGTATCTCTAGGTAGCATTGGATTCAAAGACTAAGGCTAAACTTCATGACTGTTGGAAACTTATGTAGCTGATAAAAAAGATGTTTCCTTTGGAATGAGGCCTGAGTGGGTATTAGGAGAGCTATGCTCTTCTCTTGGCCTCAGAAACCTTTGCTTTAGGCACAAAATGAGCATTAATCGCTATTTTAGAGAAGTGAGAAGTCCAGAGATGTGTAATTTGCATTGGTTAATTTTTGAAGCTTGAGTACATGTTTATATATACACATGCAAAACCAGCATTCTCTCTGTTTAATGCGAAAACAGTCTTGATTTCTTTTATTAATTGTAGTTGTTATTAAAATATTAGATTGTGGTCTTGTCCTTTAAGGTAAGAACTGGGCATGCAAATACATATTACAAACATTTACAGATTTGCAGTCCTACTTTTAGCCTTCTAATTTTAAAAGTCAGGTCTCTTACTCCAACTGTTAACATAGCTCATACATGATTCTGATTAATCCAAATAAAAAGTCTCACTGTAGATTGTGCATCTCGCTGCAATTCAAAATGTATTAGTGTTTAGAGTGCATGAGGGTAGGATTGTGAAGCAAGATTAACAAATTGAATTTCATTGGGCTTGATCAAATTTGACAGATAGGTCAGTGTTCCCAAGTCTTCTATGCTTCAGTACATCTGTACTGATAACCCACCCTCATAGCTATATAAATTAGGCATGCTAAATGATTAGCCTTATTTGACTAAAATAGCAAAAAGGGCTAATGTGATTGTCAGTGAACATTACTTATCCATTAGCTAGAATGACTTGCACTCCAAACAGAGGCTTTCTCTAAAGAAAGCACCCATATGTCAGATCTGTCTATACATTCTTTATTTGAGGTGCATGACTTTGGCATTGCTTCCCTCTGAGGTTTGACCAAGTCATTACTTTCCCTTTTATTCAGCTTGTACCCATTTATTAAAATTCTTTATAGGACTATAGATTTTGATTTTTTTTTCTTTGCAATATATCCTAATGAATTAAAATAATTTTTATATCAAACTGCTTATCTCTGCCAACAATCTGGAAATCCATTATTTTCTTTTGTGAATTCTGACCATAATTGGAAGATCTAAAAACTCCTGTCACAATATTATAGTCTGCTGCAGCTCCGGTCTCTTCAAATGCACCAAGTAATCAGTGTAATTATTGAGTTTCCTTTTAACCAGAGCTCCTGCAATTATTGCTTACTGAAAAATAATGAGAAAGTTAAATGTGTTATCACATGGGTGTGTACTGATATTTCAGTATTAGTACTGAAAGATCAAAAAATATAAATAATTAAAAAGTTTGTCAAGAAGTTGTCCAAGAAGTATGCATGTTTAAATTCCCTTCTCTTGAGGTGGCAGAACGCTTCTGTTCAGTTCATTGCTTTGGCTGTGTGCTACAAACCCAACCACTTCCCACACCCGTGCTGAAAAAGGGGACTTTAGAGGAAATTATACTGAAGAGATGAACAAGATTTTAATTCCAGTTTAATATATTTTCCTCGTGGGATCTACTTGCCAGAATTTGAAGGAGGACCTGTTTGTGGGGTTTTTTGTGGGTTTTTTTTTCTTCTTTTTTTCTTTTATTGTTCTGTCCCATCATAATTTTACTATGAAAACAATAGAGTTCAAGTTCCAGAGCTACGCTGTGTTCCTGGATGTGTTAGATTACTAAGTCACCTCTGGTTAAGTGATTAGAACTTGGATTAAGAATGCAGGAGTAGACAAAAAATACTAACACTCTCATTTGAACCCCTTTAGATGAATTTTAGGTTTTGTGGAGTAAGGTTTTCACTAAGTTCCTACATAAATAATAGGAAATCAAAGTATTTCCTAGTGACCTCATCCTTTACCCATGAATAGTCATATACGTCATCACAGGATTCATTCAGAATGTAAGGACAAGTCTCACAGCACTTTAAGTGAAGTAGATAGACAACTCTGTTCTGCTTCATAAGGGATTGAAATTGTCCAGACCAGACAGAGAGCACTTAATCCTATTTTTTGTGGTGTGTTTTTTTGGGGGGTGGGGTGGGTCTTATTTGAAATACACGCTGGGTGACATGCAGCTGATGGGCAGTACAAGCCTCTTGTGATTGTGTAGAACGACTAGAGAATAGCTTCTATTTTTTCTTTTCAATTTGTAGACTTCCAGATGGCTTTATATTTTTATCACTTATGTCCTATTCAGCGTTCACAGTATTTTCAAATTCAAAATTTAGTTTCTATAGCAAAGGTATATAACTTTTTTATAATTGTATACAGAGATCTTTGTAAAATTTCATTTTAGAGCACTGAACTGACACAGACTATAGTTGAAATAATGATGAGAGAAACAGAATAATTTAAATAATGAGCAATTTCTTTCGTTATAGATCAGAGTAATTGAACAGCAACAGCTGCAGTGGTTTTCTAGTATTTTCTAAATAAATTGTAATTATGTTAATAGGCTGTGCTTCACTTATGATTAGTCTGTTTCCTTTTTATTTTCTGTTCTTTTTCCATCAATAATTTAGGCTTTTTTTTGAACAAAAGAAATAATATATCTACAGCACTTGTTCTTTATCTTGTTACTGCTATGCATTAATTAAGGTGAGCATTTGTGAAGTTGTACTATACAAGATACTATAGTGGCTTTTTGAAACCTTTAGCTAGAGCATATTTATGCATAGATCTTATAGCAATAGAGATATGAAGAAGGAAACTAAATAATAAATTACTTGAAATCAGGTCTTTGATAGAGAAATATATAACTTCCTGTCATAACAGTTCCAGAAAATTATGCATCAAGAATATTGTGAGGGGAAAAAAAGATAAAAATGGTGACCTTTAACCATCCTGGATATTAAAGGGGAAAATATAAAAACTTAACAAAATATTTAGGGTTTATAATTTGTAGTTCCGCATTTATCTTTCTTTTCTAACACTTCTGATAGCTTGTTAGGTGCTGATATTTAGCTTCAGATACTCAACTTCAGAAAAGCTAACTAGTTAATTCCTTAGATATTGTCAACAATAACAGATCTGTAACAATTTAAAATCTTTTAAAACTTTAAAAATATAGCAGTTCACTGTCTTTCTAATTATTTAATCCTCAGATAGCTGATGTGAAAAATTAATGGTCTTTCCTTTAGGTTTGTTAACATCTAAGATGTGGCCTCAGAAACTGTGTGCACACTTGAATAACCTTTACAGCCATTTGATACTATATTTTGTAGGGGCTTTACACATGCTGTAGCCTTCAAGTTAAGACCTTGCACTGTTCAGGTGCAGTTTTGATCTGTGTTTTAAAAGCATGTGAAAATCATGGCAACTTGCATGTTGATTGTGCATGTGCAGCATTGTCTGCTCCTTCCTAACCCAGGGTTGCCAGAGCAACCTGAAGTTTGGAATTTCCTCAATTTTGAGTGCTTAACCTTGCAAGAGGTCGTTTGTTATAGCTATTTGGGCTACTGTCCCAAAACATGCTTCCCATACTCTCACTATCCTAAGTATATTTTCTCACAGACAGTGGGGGTCTGAGCACAAGATCTAGAGTGAAGACTCTCTGAATCTTGTTTGTAGTACTGGTGGATTCCCCTTGTAAACAGGACAGTACTGCAGAATCTTATGGAGCTGAAAGCACTGAGAATTTGTTTCCTATAAACACTTAATGATCTTTTATAAAAATAGATGTTTAAAATTGTTTTGTATAAGACAAAATTGTCCTTTGAAGGTCCAAGTCAAACAGCGATTTACTGATCAAGTTGGTCTTTGACTTCCCTTGCATGTGTTCCTGCCTTTCCAGCAAAACAGCAAAATTAGAAGTTTTCTTGAAAATAAGACTTAAAACTAATTCAAAATGGAGAAATCTTTGCAATTGAAATATGCTACTTTAAATTCTTTATCTCTGACTATAGATAAACAGTTTTGTCAGTATAAAACAACAAAAATAGTCATGACCTAGACACCAACATCAACTTACCAAAAATGCAGCACTGCATTGTGTTTATGCAAAACAAAATCCATATATCATAGGTATTTGTATTAAGTTTTGAAAAAGGATGGAAAAGAAATAGAAATGCAAATAGCTGCAGATATAATATGTAGCAAAGAAAGGCAGTTAAACCATGATGACCATAACCCCATAGGACTGAAAATCTGAGACACAAAGGTTCTTTTGTGGTTTATATGATGTGATCTGTTTTTCAGTACATGAGTCACTCAGTTGTTTAACAGGCTAGTGAACAGGTTTCTAAGATTGAAGTTTAAACAAGTTTTATCAAACATGGGATTTCTTTAAATTCAAGATCATAGCTTCTCAACTTCCTACTTGGAGGCAATGAAATTGACTTGAAAGAGTCTTTTTAAAAATCAAAATAGTGTAATTTTTATAAAACAAGATGCCTTTATTTCATCACAAACTGAATGCTCTTATTTTCCCTATGCTTTCAGAGATAGTTTTTTTCATGAAACAGTATTCATGTTAGCAGTAGCTTACTACTGCTTACAACAATCAATTATGGATTTTGTACTAAGATGATGTATTTGTTGTCTCACAACACTGTTTTAATTAGGCTACTGGTTTCTCTGGCCCTAAATACACTTCCTTTTTGTGTGTGTAAATACAAATAAAAAAGAGAAAATTGGTGCATGTATTTGTTTTTGTTTAATAAAACGTGTTGATCCTGTTTTTCCTCTGCGATGGAGACTCGGCCTCAAATCTCCATCATAGCTGCATAATCCATCTTCCTTTTTTCACCAGCTGTAAGGCTGCTTAGCTTGTGTTTCTGGATAGGAAAGATCTTTTTGTTGTAGTTGTGTATATGGTACCTAATGTGCTGCACATCACAGCTTAGAGTCTATAGGCATGTAAAAGGAAAAAGGTTGAGTAATTACATAGATAATTTGCATAAGAAATTATAGACAGCTCTTGAAAATTGTCTCCAGGATTCCACGTGTGGTTGTAAATAAAGTTCAGTTTAAAATCATCCGAGCTGCATGAAACTTGCATCTGAATGTGGTCATTAATGATTCGAGGCTTGGAAATTTTTTCCTAGGGCTTCCTGCTAATCCAGTTTAACAGTTACTGTTCCCTGTAGTTAAAGATCTAAAAACAGAGATTTGAGGAGATGCTAATATGAGCTATGATTCAAAACACACCATTTGTGATGTATTTTGCATTACCGTATTAGAAGAAAGGATTGTGTGAGCTACCTCATCACTCCTTTGACAGAAGGCTTAGGAACGAGGAGGCTGAATTATGTCCCATCCAGATCTTACTACTAGTTTACATAAATTCACGTTTTCAAGGCTATCTTCATGAGAAAGAGAGACTTGTGCTTCAAAGAAAATTACACCTTGTAGTCTTGAAGGAGAGAGGAAGAACTTGGACGACCTATATGCTCATTGAGTAAAAACTCAGGTAAAAAAAAAATCTCTAGCAATCTAATGATTGACTGAATGGCCAGAGAAAAATGTATGTTTATAACTTTATTCTAACCACTGTTGGTCAGATATCAAAACTGTTACCCTTGAGTATTTCAGCTTTATAGGAAGTCATCCTTACCCCAGCGTAGAAGTAGCTTTTGGGTTTTGTTGTGGGGCTTTTGTTGTTTTTTGCTGTTTTTTGGACTAAAGGAGTCAGCAGTTTTAGGAAAATCTCTTTTTAACCACTGATGGTTGACTTGTATATTACCAGGAATTTTTTTCTAAAACTCAGCCAGTTTTAGAGCAGAAAGACTGAGATAATAAGGATGAATGCAGGGGATCAGAAGTTAAGATGCAAGGAAAAGTGAGAGATCAGAAACAGTATCTACTGCTAAGAGTGGTGAAAGTTGGGTGATGGATGAGTGTATATAATATAAGCTGAGGAGAGTGGATTTTCAAACTGGCAAGGCTCTCTGCTTCTTTCTTTATTTCTGCTTAGTAACTTTTTTGCAAGCCACCAGTAGTGCTGTTTTCTGAATAGGTTATGTATTTGCCCAAAAGGAACGTTTCTTTGAAGCCATTCAGCTAATTGCAAGGAACTTTGAACTAAAAATGTGCTTGCATGGTCAGGGTGTAGGAAATGTGTAACTTAAAAGTTGTTTTCTTTTTTTTTATTGCTTTTGTTATTCTTTCTACCATACATACTGTGCAGCAACGTTTAACCTCCTTCATCTACTGTCTGTATGTGGAAGCCAGAATTGAGCTGCTTGGAATGTCTTAGTTCCAATACTTTTTTTTTTCCCCTTTCTTTCCTACTCCTCTAAGGTGGACATTAATGATGATTAATTGTGTTCCAGTAGTACACTAGGAAACCATGGTGTTGAGTATTATATAAACATAATGACAAAAGATTCCCCTGTGTCCTGTTTACCCCTGGAAAAAACGAGGCACAGGAAGACTGTGACTTGCTGAAGGCTGTGCAAAATGAGTCTTTTTGCAAGAGTTCAAAACTGCATTCATTTTTCCTGAGTACCTATAAAATTCTTGTGCTTGAACCACGTTCTTCCCCACTTCAGCTACCTATAATAAAGCTACACACAAATTAATTGCTGTTAATGGTAGAGTATACTGGTAACACATAGTGTTCTGTTTGCACTGTGGCATCTCTTTCCCCCTCCCCCACCCCCCCCCATCTATCTGCAAGGAGATCCAAATTCTTACTGTCTGGTGCTAAAACTTAATGTGCTTTGCAGCATGATGACGTAAAGGTTTAAACTAATGCAAAGAAATATAATTATTTACTCCTACGCACTTTTACTTCTGTTTTTCAGGGTGTGTTCTTGTCCTTCTGACGAGCAATATATGTCCTACTTAATATGAAACTACATGGAAAGCAAATAAGAGAAGCAAGCCTGTGATTCAATTGAATTTAAACAGTAAAACAGGCAGCTTTCTGAATGAAAATGCTGAGTTGAACTCTGCATTTCTGCATTTCTTTACCTAGTATAAAATGCATTAGTTGTTGTTTTCAGAGGAATTCTTCATTTTCCATTTCAGCCAGGAGAATAGAAGGTACTACAGGAGCAACCCATAGCAAACCAGTTTAAAAATAATTTCACAAAGGAGGAGTGTATGCGTGTATTATTTGATGGAGAGGTGTGAAGGGTCATATTCTTCTCGTGATGCACTGAGATCTGTGGGTAACTCCTGTTCCAGACAAAGAGAGTTACTCATGGGAGGGCTTTGTGACTTTTGTTGAGTACTCTGGCCCCTATCCAGCAAAGCAAAGCACTTTTAAGTCCTTGCTTAATATTTGTGATCCCAGTGACTTGAAACTAGTGGAATTTTGATTACTGAGAGCTGGAATCTTCAGCACATCTCAGAATTATGCCCTGTATTCTCAGCATGATAAGGGTACATGTATGGTTTGGGGTTTTGTTTGTTTGTTTGTCTTTCTGATGGTATCGGACATAGGTACATTCTTCTCTCACCAGTGCCTGCTTTTTGAAGTCTAAATACAAATCTTGAATAATACTGATTATTTTTTTTTTAATAATTTCTTTCACGGATAATAACCTCAGTTGAAAGATTTAAAATTATGATTGAAATCAAACCTTTCAATCTCTACTTCCTTCATTTAACTTAAGTTGGTATTAATCAGAGATGTTTTTCCTTTCAAGGTTTAATGGAACTAGTGCATGTAAGAATTTCCAGACAGTTCACTTGTAAGATCATTACATCTTTATTCATGTAAGCAAACAAATACTGTGCTGTCTGTTTACTATTATTAGCTAAGAAAATTTTGAAGTATCTTTATTGTCTTCTGCAGTTTAAAATCCTGTACTATTTATGCTCAAAATGAACTCCCAGTCATAAGTATGGGGTAAGTCATAAAATATACCAGCTTTTGTGTGGTGTTAGGTAGTTCAGGGAACGTGAGTTTGCCGTAAGGACGTCTTTGACGATTTTCATTTGTTGCCTCTCTTTTTGTTAGCAATGAATAGAAAAATATTTCTTTGTGGCTTTTTTTATTTATTTCTTATTTCATGCAAACTTAAATGGAGGAAAACTTGAGGCAGGAAAGGGAACAGTAAGAAAACGCTAAAAATTCTTAAATCGACTTTGTCTCAATCACTAGATGTCAAGCTGATGTTCTTTCCCAGTAAAAATACATTACCACCTTCCAAATGTCCCTACACAGGACAGGACTGTCCTCAAGACTCACCTTCGATTACGACTAATGTCACAATAACCAAGGAAGCCACACTTTTAAAGGTGGCATCAATGCTACTTAAGACGACAGTGCCAGATTTCAGTTTGTGTGCGTATCTCTTTTGGAAAGTAAGTAGTGAGCCACTCTGGCTGAATGAAAAGATTTAAGAGGTTATATGATCCAAATGGCTCTTACACAATTTGGAAATCTGCTATTTTTAGTTGCTAGAGTTTAATATTAATCTGCGTTAGGAAGTACACAAACAGAAACCACTAAGCTGGCATAAGTAGCTGAGAGTATAGAAATATACAAGAAAATATCTTTCAGTGGTTAGAATACTCAAATCCAGAAAAACAGTTAGTTGATCCTCTCCTCAAAAGGAAATAATTCAAGAAGACAAGGTTGATTTATGAGGCGAAGTTGTCTTGTGTAGTAGTCTTTGTAGCACCGGATATTGAAGAAACTTTATCTTGGACATGGTCTTAGCCAGAAATTAAGATGAGATCTCACACTTGAGGTATGAAAATAAACTCATAAGCATCGGAAGTCAACAGGACCAAACAGGGAATATTCTGAATTTGAAAAGAGGTTAAGACTACATGACTCCAGTAATTAAAAGAAGACTGTTGCTTTAAAAAAATTTAAATCCCTACTACTGAGCCTTGCAAAACTTTAGAAATTTCGAGGGATGGTTTTGCATTGTTTAAAACAGTCAAACAAAAAAAATTTACATCGTACTGTAGAATTCAAACCACACAATTTTTTGCAAAGATAATTGATCTGACAGAATTCTCTGTGTCATTAAAGCAGTGGTTGAAGAAAACCTGGGTAATACTATTTAGAATTTTCCCAAAAGCTTTGAGTAAAGTTAAGCGTTCACAAAATGAGAGACAAAATATTGTCTTGGATTAAAAACTGATTGAGATGGGAAACAATATTAGGATTAAATGATCAGTTAGCATTTTGGTTAAAAGCTAATCTAGGTGCAGAAGGCATTTCAGCATACTAGGACCTAGGCTGTCAGCATATTCATGAGTTGTACTTAGGTATTAGTTACATGTCTGGCTATATGTAAAATGAACCATTGGGTTCAAACATAGTTTGTAATGTCCGAATCATGGTAGATAAATAACCATAGCAGGCAAACTAACATTGATTAATGCAAAGTAGCGTGCATTCAAGAAGAAAACTTGAATTACTTACACATCTGGGTTTCAAATTAGATACATCTGCTCAGGAAAAAAACTTAGCAAATAGTTTTCAAAGGCCCAGTGAAGATTTCTGTTCCTTTCATAACTAAGGTGTAAATGCTGTTGAACAGAGGAGTAAAACGAAAAATAGTATGGCGGTTATTATAATCCCCTTGTGTAGATCAATGATACAGTCTTCTAAGGATTACTATATGCTATGTGGATCCCACATACACCTGTAAAGTATGGTACAAAATGAAAGGATTGAGAGTACAATATGAATGATCAAAAGCCTAAAAACAAAATCTCCCATGAAGTCAAATAGAGGGAAAATGTGATTGCTTATGCCAGAGAGAACAGGAATGAAGACATAACATGAGTACAATCTATTATGTACGTGAAGCAACGAATTGTAAATAAAAACTGTAAAAAGTAGAGCAAATAGAAGTTTTCCATCTGACTAGTTCTTAAAGAAACAAAGGGATATTGAATGAAATCAAGGTCTGAAATTCAGGACTGAGAAAAGATAGCTCGTTTAGTGTGCATCTCATTGAAACACAGGGTATTAAGACGAAAAGATTTGGAGATATTAGAATTTGTATTATTTATAATTCTTCCATCAAGTGAGATATGTTTGTTGCTGTCCTTATTGTTCTTGAGAAAATAATACTGGTGCTGGAGGGCTGGCAGGAGGGAGGTGTTGTAACTTCGAGAGCTTTTTGTAATTTAGAGAGCTAGGGAAGTTTCGTTAGCCATTTTTATTGCTAACTTTTTGGGTTTTGTTCTCTGTAGGAGGGTTTTAAACCTGCTCAAGGTCACATATTTTTCTAGTTCTGGTAACACGATCTATTTTCATCTAAGTTTCTTGACAAAGGACTGCATCAATCTTTCTTACGTTGCTTAACACTGCTCTGTGTGGGGACTTCTATGTAGCTGAGAAGTTAGTGACATCTCATGGTAACCATGGAAAATTACAGGTGATTTGTGGTAAGGTTTTGGTGTTTGTAATTCAACAGACATTGCAAATGTTTTCTAGTTCAAAATTTTTTTTTAATATGCTTGTACATACCTCTTACATTTAATTCTCCAGTGTTCGTTATTTATCTAGAGACTAACTCAAGTATTTCTAAGCCTGAAATACTGATATTTGTCAGTTAGTTTGTCACTTACAAAAGAATTATATAACAGTATTGTCTCTCCTGGTTTTACTTGTTTTAGGTACAAAGTCAGCTACGGAGTATGCTAATGGTGGTTATGATATTGTATCGCCTGCTCCATCAGTATACTTGGGCACATTTCAAATTTTGCATCTCCTGGAAGATCTAAAGATGGCATTGGAAATGCTAGAGGATCCTCAAGAGAAAGAAGCGTTGCGAAATCAAATTCCGGGGGCCACAGCAGTGTGTATACGGGAGTGGTTTGAAGAGAATCTGGTGAGTAATTATTTATAGCTTTTCCATTTTGTTTGCAAACAACATTGGTTCAAGTATTTTGATACTTCAATTATTTTTGTAATAACTGAAATCTGCATACTTAGAGAACTGCAGGGGATGGTAAGCAATCATAGAAAGCTGAGGATATTACCACTTCATGTGCTGATTACTAGAGCAATGCAGATATAGGAGTATAAGAAGTTGGTAAAAGACCTTATTTTGTCCTTGGTGAGACAAAAGATAGTAAAAATGAACTATCAAAAAAGTTACCTTTTCTGTGGGTTTGGTTGGTTTGGTTTTGTTGGTCTTTTGCTGGAGATAACAAACAAGTTTATAACTAGTTCTAAAACTTTTCATTTTTAAACTGCCAATTTGGAATATGGTGGCATTGTCTGTTGAAGGGACAAATACAAATTGGATGATTCTCCTATCCTTTTCCTTGCTACATTTCCTTTACCTTAACTATTGATATTATCAATCTCCAAAGTATCTTGTACACCTGGCAGTGGCGGTAAATGCAGGAGAGCTCTAGCTTCTGAATGCGAGACATTCATATTGGGATAGATGGGGAATAAACATTTGACTATATTGGGAAAGACTGAGGTTTACGAGGTGAGGAGCAGATCTTCAGACAGACCTTAGAAGAGACCCATTGGATGTAAAGGAAGAGAAACAGCAGGTCCTGCCAGAACACTCCTCTTCACCAAGTCTGTCACTGCAAGTGAATGGTGGTTTCCTAATGAGTAAAAGCTACCTATCACTTTCTCAACTTCAGAAAAGTTTTCTAGATGAATGGATTTTCTTCTGGCTTTGTCAATGTGTGTTACTTTTATGTAAATGTGTCTGTAGCTTCTGGTTCAGTGTTTATCATCTGCTATAGCTGCCTTGTGCCTATTGTAACCTAATGTTCTTGGAAAGGTAGCTGCTTTTGTTTGAACTTGTCAACTGCTGGTTTGTTGGCATTCTCCACAGAGCACAGGTCTATGGCTGGCTGTTTGGGACCATATGAGAGACAGGAATGAGAATTTGGTACCAGTTTTGAAAGCAAAAGGTGGAGGAAATGTTTAATTTGGATTTACAGTATTACATTTTTGAGTCCATATCCTCAGGCTAGCTCTTCCTGAATTCCTGCCTTAGCAGAAATTTTAACGCTTTTTCAAAGCTTTGCAATAGCTAAAAGATATTTGCAATGCTACAGGCTTGGGGAAGAGTGGCTGGAAAGCTGCCCAGCAGAAAAGGACCTGGGGGTGCTGGTTGACAGCCGGCTGAACATGAGCCAGCAATGTGCCCAGGTGGCCAAGAAGGCCAATGGCATCCTGGCCTGTATCAGAAATAGTGTGGCCAGCAGGAGTAGGGAAGTGTTCGTGCCCCTGTACTCGGCACTGGTGAGGCCGCACCTCGAATACTGTGTTCAGTTTTGGGCCCCTCACTACAAGAAGGACATTGGGGTGCTGGAATGTGTCCAGAGAAGGGCAGCGAAGCTGGTGAAGGGTCTGGAGAACAAGTCTTATGAGGAGCGGCTGAGGGAACTGGGGTTGTTTAGCCTGGAGAAGAGGAGGCTGAGGGGAGACCTCATCGCTCTCTACAACTACCTGAAAGGAGGTTGTAGTGAGGTGGATGTCAGTCTCTTCTCCCAAGTAACTAGTGATAGGACGAGAGGAAATGGCCTCAAGTTGTGCCAGGGGAGGTTTAGATTGGACATGAGGAAAAATTTCTTTACTGGAAGAGTGGTTAAGCATTGGAACAGGCTGCCCAGGGAAGTGGTTGAGTCCCCATTCCTGGAAGTATTTAAAAGACGTGTAGATGAGGCGCTTAGGGACATGGTTTAGTGGGCCTGGTGGTGTTGGGTTGACGGTTGGACTCGATGATCTTCGAGGTCTCTTCCAACCTTAATGATTCTATGATATTTTTAATGCATAAAAGACACATTTTCAGTAGTTGTTCACAGTAAAGTTGGCCTTGAACCACCAAGTTGAAGAGTTTGAATCTGGTGGTCTGGCTTTTGGCCCCTCTGTTGCAGAAATATTAAGCTAGCTTTTCAGCTCTGCAAGGTAGGTAACACTTGATGTTTTGACTCCTCGTATTAATCTATATATGTGTGTATCTTCTTTTTCATGGGAAACCAGCCAAAACAGAAGCCACAGTTCCCTCTTGGAGTTGCAGTTTACTGATGTCCTAAAAGCCTTGTCTAGTGCATCAAGAGTAGTATTCATTTGATAAAGCAATTGGGCAGTCTGGATTCAGAACCAACAGAACAGGGAAATTGGTGGTATAGAGTATGTCTAGTGCAGTATGTTGAGATCACTGTTTTTAAAATATTTTGCACTGTTCTGTATTGACGAATTCTGCACTTCTAAAGACATGCACAGGGAGGGTAGTGCCTAGTTGCTGTGACTGTTATTTGAAAACGGATAGCAATCTATGTATTTGTAGACCTTTTCTGTATTTTTAAAAAATGCAAATAATATGTAAGCATGCACACAACTTCCATGGACTTCAAATTTGGAAGAGCTTTCTCCACTGACAAGCAGCAGTTTCACTTGGAAATTGAGAAGAAATCTGACAAAATTCAGCTTAGTTCAGTGAAATGGAATATGTATTTCATAGTTATGTCCCATACTGAAAATTCCTTAATTCCAGCCCAGAGCTGTGAAACATGATACTTGATATATGAAAAAGGATAGTCAAGGTAGTAAGCTATAGAGAATGAGAACTCTGTAGCTCAATGAATCCATTCACATTGGAACCCTCAAACGAAGTTTGGTAATCATTAGTCTATGAAATGTTGGAGTGTCATAAAAAAAACCCTGCTCAGTTCCCATGGTTTAAACACATCAAGACTGAAGCAGTTTGCTGATTTATTAAAGACATCATTAACTAGAAATCAGTGAACTGTATATTTAGGATCAACATCAGCAATACAACAGATAAACCAGAATACTAGATGCTTAAGAAATGTTAAGGAACACCTAAAAATTTCTAAATGCAGTTCTATAACTAATTCCAAAAAAGTTAAAATCACAAACATGCACACATACACGCTCACAGTTACACACATTTCCTCTCTCACAGCTGGCGTTGGTTACAAGCACAAACAGCCTCTTCTGTGGATGTGGGTTCTCCGATTTGCACACATCTCCTAATGGACATGTGGGTGCTTTATCTTTTGTGTGTACCCGTGGAGCTCCCTACGGTCTGCTAACCCATGCGCTGGTGAGCAAGCACCCCATGAGTTCACATAGGCACCCCTGAGATATGGGTCCCCAATTGTTGCAACTGGTAACTATCAGGTAAAACATCATTACACAGAAAATGCCAGATGCTGTCAAGTGGAATTTGCTACAAAGTGTCTCTTCTAAGCATTCTCTTTAAAGTGTAGGCTAATAATTCAGTACAGAGATTTGGAATATATTTTAATTGTTGTATTCAACTGAAATGTTAAATAAAACAATGTTTGATATCGGTAGCAATAGTTGAATTGTAACAAACTTCGGAGTGGATGGTGAACTGATGTTTTTGAGCTTTTTTTTTAGAGCTATTATAGGTCGGATTGGAGGGGGATTTTCTTTTGTGGACGATTAATTCCACATCTGTTTATATTTGGGGTCCATGCACCTTCCTTTGAAGCTGGAGGCTGCTCTAGCATGTACTGAATAAGCCACTGGTTTTAGAGAATAAAGCAACTGCTTTGTTCTAACATTATACAGGAATAGGTGAGGTCCAAAATACTCGGAGCTTATCCTGACTAGGAATACATTAGAAACTAAAGATACAAAAAGTAATCTGACATTTATTTTTAAAGCAGATAAGCGTGCTCCTTTCAAGAAGAGAGTGTAATTTTATGATTCTTCTTCGCTTAAATGCGTGCTTGAAAACTGTATTAAAAATCATTGCAGCTGCCATCCTTAATCAAGAATACAAACAATGTGCCTTACGGAAATAATTTGAATTTGTGTTTTGCTACTGCTCTATACTGGCTTTTATGGAAACCACAGAAAGGGGAGTCAGAAAGATGGCTCAAGACTAGTTCCTGCTGGATAGTATCAAACAACAGCATTTAACAGCTAGCATTTTGGGTTAAGCAGAAGTATGGAATAGAAGTCCCAATTATTTTCTTATGTGTTCCTTCTGCGTTTGCAATCATCATAACCTAATGCAGGCCCGAAAGCTCTCTGAGGCAGAGTATGGCTATCCCCGCTAGTTCTATTTGTGCCGCACAGCAATATTTGGGATTGCAGGTTAGAGGACAGAAAGTGACTGAACCTTCTTTGTACTGTTTCTTTGCATTGGAGTATCATCTAGAAACTAGAGCTCAATTGTACTAGAATGGGAAAAATAACTTCTGCAGAAAATTGCCCCTTGGCCTTGTAATTCAAGTAGCTTTGCAGCTTTGGTACACTTAGTGTGCTGAACTACACCTAGTGTTTAAATAAATAAGACTGTGGAGTTTAGCCTTTTGGTCAGCTTTGAGGCACACTGGCTTATTACTGATCAGTCAGGAAGCTTCTGTGATGATTATAGGTGCTATAGCTGGGCTCACTAGAGTCTTACCTTCCTTCAATTCCATAGTGCCAAACTATGGAATTTATCAGACATGAAATATCACCAAGTTGTGGTTTGTGGTTTGTTCAAGACTTTTTTTTTTTAACAATTGTAACTGTTATGTTTTTTGATCTGTCTGCTATAGGTGTGAATGCCAAAGATGTGGGAAAATTTAGGTATGCCTAGAGTGTGAAAACTTTAGACATCATGTTTCACACCCGATACTACCTTGCTTACTTCCTCTTTTGAAAGCATCTGCTTTATTCCTTTTTTATGGAACCATTGGTCGTGATTCGGTGTTTCAGTGATTTGGTGGAGTTGGATTTTGTGCTTATCCTCTACAATCCTCTAAGGAAGAGGCACACCATTTGTGGAACTAAAGGTGTGCTTTTTGAAAAGGCTCCTTTTTGTGTTTCTGTGGTCTGGGATCTGTGAACTTAGCAGGTTCTTGAGTTTACAGTATAACTGGGCACAGTAACTGTGCTGTCACTGCTTTGAGATAGATGAAATAGGTTTGACAAAGCGCTGAATTTATAAAGGTTATTACTATGTATCATAGAATGAGGATTTAATAGTTGTGGTAACTGCACAAATCTTTTGACAAAGCTAAAATGGTATAAAGCATCATTAATCATAGACTTTTAACTACTTAAGAACTGTATTAAAAATTTTTGCCTTGAAGCGAATGTCTGGAGTGTTTTACATGCTTTATGATTGTAAATTCTGTAGCCTTAAAAACAGAACAAAAATACCTGGGGTGTATCATGAAGAGTTCATATAAAACAATTTTCTGTATAGTTTCAATTCTTCTTGTTAAATATTTTAGTATTGCTAGTGGCCACATGACATATCACAAAGCAGGTAGTAATTTCAGCATTAAAAATTAACTGCTGCAGTAACAACTGACTGACTCGGTGAGCTATGAGAGAATGTATTTAGTTACAGTTTCATTTCATAACTCTAAATGAACTTCTACACTGTTAATTTTTTTTTTTATGCTATACATCTTTATGGAACCCTTTTCTGAGTAAAGAGGAACCCTACTGTTCTTACAGCTGTCCTAAAACGATTTTAAACATGAGTGAAAGCCTCATTTCCAGGATCGAAACACATGATCTTCCTTCCAATGGAACATTTATACTTAAAGCAAGCCACTTCACCATGTAGCTTTATATACTGACCCTTAAAATACTGATTCTTGAAAACTCATTAGTATTTTCCTGATTATGTTTTTTCTCGGAAGCCTAATTCTGAAAATCTTTCTAAATGTTCTGAATTTGAAGAAACAGGAAGGGGAAAAGAGCAGAAGAAATAGTAGAGGAATGTGTGGTAGAGGCAATTTGTTAAAATAATGTGATTTGCCTTGGGATATATGCTGTGCTTTGTGTCATTTCATTTCTGTGTTTTTGTAGTGGTAAAACCAGACTTTTTAGCAGAAATAGGATAAATTTCTTAGACTCTTGATTGCCATTTGGTCATGATTAACATTCAGAAGAGATTGTTTCCATTATGTGTTAAAATCCAGGAATTTTTTTTCCCCAGTGTCTTCACAGGGACTTGGATTAAAACAGTAAATCCCAGTTCAGAATTCTGACTTGGTGGAGTTTGTGAAGTTTTTAAATTACTTCAAAGTTTTATTTCAAGCATGTGTTAGAGTGCTCTGCTGAAACATAATCACTGGTCTCTATTTCACTTCTGTCTAAGATTCATTTTACAGAGTTACCTGTCCAGAGCCGAGGCAGAAAATGACTGCAGTACAGGGCACTTCAATATTACTTGAAAACATGCTTTTATAAAAGTATCAATAGAATTTTTCAGCAGCAGCTGAGTGGGAAGAGAATGTATTCTATGCAATGCCAGTTAAAGCCAGTATATTTATCTGCTGGTAAGTTTGACTGTGGGACTCAACTGTTGAGAGTCACGATGGAGCTATATATAGCTGAATCTCCCCATTGCCAAGTGGTATTAACACATGTTAAATTGAAAATGGACTAGTAGAGCCTGCTTGGGACAGTGTAGAAAAGCCGTCACTCCGTAAGCATTCATGTTTATTTTTGCCAACTTGAAACATTAGATGGATATGTTTTCTGAGCAGTAGTCAGAGTCAAAAGTTGTATGACCCAGTTCTCCGCTGTGCTCCAGCTCGTTTTCAATGAATTGATGATGCAAGGAAGCCCTGAATTGGAAGATCTGGTCCTCTCAGAGTTCCCCAAGCATGTTAGAGCAATTCACAGCACACAAGAAACAGCAGAGAAGCATCCTTCATATGTGCAGCTATTTATGAATACTAGAGAGTGCCTTGGAGCTAGTGGAAAGGGGGTGTACACAGCTTGCACAGAATTTTTCTAAACCAGGCTTACATGTGCTTACAACGGTGGAGGCAACCACTGGATGGCTGGAAACATATCCCGTGCCCCATGCCACTGCCCAGAACACTATCCTGGGCCTTGAAAAGCAAGTTGTATGGCAACATGGCACCCCAGAAAGAATTGAGTCAGACAACGGGACTCATTTCCGAAACAATCTCATAGACACCTGGGCCAAAGAGCATGGCATTGAGTGGGTGTATCACATCCCCTATCATGCACCAGCCTCCGGGAAAATTGAACGATACAATGGACTGTTAAAGACTACACTGAGAGCAATGGGTGCTGGGATGTTCAAACATTGGGATACGCATTTAGCAAAGGCCACCTGGTTAGTCAACACGAGGGGATCTGCCAATCGAGCTGGCCCTGCCCAGTCAAAACTTTTACGTACTGTAGATGGGAATAAAGTCCCTGTAGTGCACATAAAAAATACGCTGGGGAAGACAGTCTGGATTATTCCTGCCTTGGGCAAAGGCAAACCCATCCGTGGGATTGCTTTTGCTCAAGGACCTGGGTGCACCAATGTTCTGTGGTTGCTTTGTCTCGGAGTCAACCCTATGGTCTCTGACTGTGACTGCTCACTGTAGTAGCTGACAGCAGAGGTAGGAAAGTCTTCTCTGCACGAAAAACTAGTAGAAGCTTAAAATAGCTTTGCAGTGAGTAGGGCTGATTTAGATCTTTTTCTTAAAATGACATGGTGAAATTAGTTTTTGGCATTTTCTTTCACCCTTGTAATGGTCAGTAATGCTTAACAGAGCCACCTTTTAAACTACAATGACCAGAAGTGATTAAACAGAATTGTGTTACGGCGTTAGGCTTAGAGTACTCATGGAAGAAAGGTGGTATTCCTGTTATAATAGCAGGGCCTGTATTTTTATATGTTAAGTTTTCCAAGATTTCAGGGTAGTCTACTGACATATTGTGAAGTTTAGCCCTTGGGGGGCTATCCACACCTTGATACTGTCAGAGGAAATAGAGGACTACTCTACAGGAAGCCATGATTGTATACAGAAATTGCATGTTAGCCTTCAAAAGCATTAATACGATTTATTCAGTTCCATTTATCTAAGACTCTTTCAGCTGTTGGCTTCAGTCCCTTCCTTTGCACTAAGTGGCTGAATATCACATTAGTTCATCTTTCCTTTTGTGTCTAATGTTATGCATGGTGTCCCTTTTCCATTTCACATTATGATCTGTCGCTAGAATTTCCAGCTGCATTGCTTTTCACTGATTTAAATATGATACACTGTATTAATTTAACAAACATTAATGTATAAATGTAAGTTCTATGAATCATAGAATCATAGAATAGTTTGGGTTGGAAGTATCTGCTTTTTTAAGTGTAGCTAGAGGAAGCATCGGAAAACGTTTTCCATAAAGTAATTAACAGAGGGATTGGTAAGAGAGAATTATTTCATTAAACAGATAAGGTATAAAGGTAATGGTCATAGTAAAGAAGCTGGGCGCAAAATTTTCTTTTTGAAGGCCCTGTATTGATTTGGAGGTATTACTTGAATGTTAGAGTATGGGCATAAGTTTGAAGTATTTCTGTATATAACCTTTATTCAGATTTCACAGAATTTGGGTAGGTTGACCTATCTCACTTGCAAAATGTTATCAGTTATGACAAACATAGCAATAATATAATTCACAACAAAATTATTTCATTATCTTTTGGAATAGTACACTAATAACAGTGGTAAACAGACCTGCATTTAGTTAAAATTCAACTAAATATACCTTCAGGTTTTGTGATCTTTCAAAAATGGAAACAAATTATACTTATTTTAGACGTATTACACAACATGTTGGCATACTCTTCTTCATAAGTAGATAAACATGTGCTTTATTTTCCTGAAATAATGAAATGCTTGAGAAGAAAATAATGAATATTTGTATATTCCTTATCAGAAATAACGACTTGTAAAGGTTTATCTGCAGCTTAGTCTGTTTTGGGGCTTTTTACAATTTTTTCCATTCTGAAACTTAAAAGAGAAAATCTGATGTGTGTCATACTGAGGAGAGGCAAAATGTTACCTGGTAAGGTCATTGATGTATGTGCAAATATTTGGTAAATATCCCGTTTCAAATGTTTCATATACTGATTTACTGCATATTTAGTAATTTCAGCAGTGCTTTGAAACCTTTCAGACTGAAAACTAAATCTGAATTATTGTAATATGTTGTGTGGTAGAATGTAAATCTATTTCTTTAAATATTTTCTTTACATATCAGTGTACTCTTTTCTTGCCTATAGCAACTGGGGGGGAGTGTTCACAGTGATTTTGTTGTTCTGTTAAGTAGAAAACATTTTTTAGTTTTTATGCAAAAACATAGTACTCAAGTTTCTTACAATCTACATTTTCTTCTAAATAAGTCTAATGCAAAAAGTTATAGCTCTTTTAGAACTTGGGCTGGAAAAAGTATTTCAGCATATGGCAAGGAATGTTTGAAACTGCCAAGAATGTGCAAATGTCTGTGTATGAATTAATAAACAGTAACTTCATCTAAGTATTGGTAACACATTCTTTATGCAAGCCAAGGGAAGAGAGCTAGTTATTACTTGAGCAATAACCAGAAAGGACATAGTAGTGCTAGAGATATGTGATATCATGCAGCCTGCAGATGGGAATGACTCCAAAGATGTCAACACCTGTTTGAAGTATTACCTCCCACCTCCCCCTCCCCAAATAAGCAATAAGGGTGAGGGTTAACCATGCTGGCTTGGAACTAATGGCCATCTAAGTCTGATTATTTCTGAAATACAGATTTTAATCAAAGAATTAAGCCATTAAGATTGAGTGCATTTTATGCTGGGAAAGGATTATTTGTTCATGTATCTACAGAACATTATTTCTAGTCTGTCTCCCAGGATACTTGTTTGTTTTTTTTTTTTTAATTATCACAAGTAAAGCAAATGTGCTCATACACAGAATGCAGTATTTTTTTTTTTCCTTTTGTTCCAAGAGTTTCATCTTTCTCTGTCACTTAGGCATTATCAGTTAGTCATGATTAAGACTGTAAGACAAATTATCTTGCTGGAAATGCTTCATCTAGATTTCTGAAGCCACTCCTCACCATGTGAAAAGGATTTCTTCCTCCATTGTCTTTTGCACAAATGGCCTGAATTTCTTTTTACACAAGTATTCCTGTGCAGGAGTATTCTCATATACTCTCTCTCTTTCTTCACTCTGAAGCTCTCGCCTTTTTCTGCAGCGTGAGAATGACAGGTGTGTGAACTGGCATGCTGAGAAAATTTTTCCCTTTTAAAATCTGGTCCTAAACCTTTTGTTTCCAAAGCAGCCCAAACAGTAGGATTGAGAAGAGCACAGAGTAATGAATGTAGGAAAAGCTGATGCTAATTCTTGGGAGTGAGTAAAGTTTTGTTGCATATCCATACTCAGCTGGACTCTCCTGATGAGGCTGGGAAGACACATAGTTGGTCATTTCAGTTCTTGGCCTGAAAGGCCAAATGTATGTTCTTTTAGTGTTTTCAGAGGCTGATGGGTTTTGAAACCAAAATGGTTTAAAAGTTATTGCTGAAAAGGAAGAGAGATGCTATGCTCCAGGCAACCCCCGGTATCAAGACAGGCTGGGGGATGAAGGGATTGAGAGCAGCCCTGCCGAGAAGGACTTGGGGGTACTGGTGGATGAAAAGCTGGACATGAGCCAG
Organism: Aptenodytes patagonicus; assembly: GCF_965638725.1. Lineage (NCBI taxonomy): Eukaryota > Metazoa > Chordata > Aves > Sphenisciformes > Spheniscidae > Aptenodytes > Aptenodytes patagonicus. The sequence continues at coordinate 10,557,795 of NC_134955.1, forward strand.
CAATGGGCGCTCGCAGCCCAGAAGGCCAATCGTATCCTGGGCTGCATCCAAAGCAGCGTGGCCAGCAGGTCGAGGGAGGTGATTCTGCCCCTCTACTCTCCTCTGGTGAGACCCCACCTGGAGTACTGTGGCCAGCTCTGGAGCCCTCAGCATAAGAAAGACACGGACCTGTTGGAGCGGGTCCAGAAGAGGGTCACAAAAATGATCAGGGGGATGGAACATCTCTCCTCTGAAGAAAGGCTGAGAGAGTTGGGGTAGTTTAGCCTAGAGAAGAGAAGGCTTTGGGGAGACCTTATTGCAGCCTATCAGTACTTAAAGGGGGCTTATAAAAAAGATGGCGGCAAACTTTTTAGCAGGGCCTGTTGTGACAGGACAAGGGGGAATGGCTTTCAACTAAAGGGGGGTAGATTTAGACTAGATAGAAGGAAGAAATGTTTTACGCTGAGGGTGGTGAAACACTGGCCCAGGTTGCCCAGAGAGATGGTGGATGCCCCATCCCTGGAAACATTCAAGGTCAGGTTGGACGGGGCTCTGAGCAACCTGATGTAGTTGAAGCTGTCCCTGCCCACGGCAGGGGGGTTGGACTAGATGACCTTTAGAGGTCCCTTCCAACCCAAACTATTCTATGATTCTATGACCTGGACCTGATGGAAGCTGAAGAACTTCTGCTCTTCTTCCTACTCCCTCGCCCTTTTAACCTCCCAGGCAATGCAGTGCCAATACAAGAACGTTATTAACGGTTTGTATTTGTGCTGCTCTGAAAAATCACAACAAAATGTGTTTTAGCACAAATTTAACTGAATAAAAATTGCTAAAATAACAGCAATAAACATAATTTTATAATGTTCATAGAACCTCAGCTGGGTGGGAGAAAGAGGGACAGTGGTCGAAAAGCAAGTAACTCTGTGCTTCCTCAGCTCCAGTATTGGTAGGAGAAGAGGGAGTACACCAGACAGTCAGATTGCCCTTCCCCACAGGTGTAAGAGGATTTGTGGATGTTTTCTTGCCTCTTCATAGGTCTGGAATGGAGAGACATGAAAAGTGTAACTGATTGTTTAAAGCATTCTGTTACTTTCAGTTTCAAAGCTGTTACAGCATGTCTGTTTACTATTAGAAACAGATTTAAAATCTTGTTTAAAATATTTGACATTCTGACTCATAAAGTAATGGGTTGCTTAGCTGTGTGTTTTTTATGGGTTATGTATCGGCAGATGTTCATGTGGCTAGCACCTTTGGTGTTCTGCAAATGGCGTTTTTAGTTCTATCAACAGTGGCAGTAGTCAGCAGTTTGCTATGGAAGTACAGAATTGGCAAAGAAATCTTAATAGGTTTTCATACAGCTTGTGGAGTATATAAACTTTGTTAATTTTAAACATTTTAGTGCCCTACATTGCATTTATATTGCCGGAATGTGTGTTCAGTTATTTTTTGAGACGGCACTGGAGAAAATAACCAATTTGGTGGGGGAAGGGAGTAATAGCTAGACCATTCTGTCTCCATGGGGTAACACTTGAGGGTGGTGGTACTGCCGTGACAGTGGAGGATTTTTGTTTGGTTTTTTAATTCTCCATTGAACTAGAAGTTAGTGCTCAGTGAAGAACTACATACAGACATGGATTTCCTAAAAATAAGAAAAAAAAATACAGTGGTAACCCGATGAAGCAATCCCCAGATTGCAATGTATTTTCCTTATTTTCACAGTGCCCAGAGAAACTAACCTGCTTTTCCAGTGAAACAGAAAAGTATTCTAAGCAAATCTGGGGCAATTGATTTGCATTCCGTTGGTGTCTGAAACTTTTTCAGGCCAAAGCTCAAGCAGGATGTAAAGTTCAGCATGCAGGTGACAGGCTAAAAGTGAACATGTGACTGTCTGGAATGTATGTTGTCAACATTTGTGGCTGATAAGAAGCAGAAAATTCAGACACGTTTACCTTTTAATCAGGAAGAATGACTATAACAGAATCAAAAGGCCTTTGCGTGAAATCCAGGACAAATGGCAATGCAGAAATAAGGTATGTTTGTCATTTTAAATACTTTTAAGAGGAGAAATGGATACTCACCTAGGTGCAGATGCTACACTGAGGCACTAATGAGTGGAGTAATATAGTTTTCCTGTAGTTTTTAAAATGAAAAACAAAATCATTAAGAGATGATGTGTAGTGAAATGTTTTGAGACGTATGTTTTCCCCTTCCCTAAATAAGCCTGAAATGAGAGTCTTAGAGCCTATGTTTTGAAATGGATGAAATTGTGGAATTTGAGGTTCCGTAGCCTGCTATGGTGGTGCTGTGGGGTACATAATACTTTGAGATAAAGTTTGATCTATTTGCTGTTCTCCCTAATGAGATAACTAGTTTTCTGGGGGAAAAACGCTTTAAGCTGTAGGGAGTTCATGCTCTAATGTCAAGAGAACCCCTATTCAGTCTTCAGTTTGTCAGCCATGACAGAGGCTGTCATGCATAGAGAAGTGTACTGTATTAAGTGCATCTCAATTGTTACGATTAAAAAAAAAAAAATGGACCATTGACAATGTACTAAGGCTTTTGCCAGATGGTGTGAGCTATTCAAGAAGTAGCTGCTCTCATCAATTTTAAGATAGCATAAAAACTTCTACAACCAGCATAAAGTACGTTCTATGTACAGAGCAACCCAAGTCCACTTCAGATCTGTCTTGTGGCGTGCTTCACTTTTGGAAACTGACAGTTCTTTTATCCTGTCACGTTTACTGGGGATTTTAGGTATCCTAGCACCTTTAGAAGACTTGTAGCACTAACTTTTTTAAAACCTTTCATATTTTTCTTGTCACTTGACTTTAAGTAACAACAGATAATAAATACATGAAGAAAGCTGGAAGTCTAGGTTTGTATCTTTCTCTCTTACTTTGTGTCATGGAAGATTCTAAAAAGAGGTCCGTCAGGTCAAAAGGATTGAGAATGGTTGAAATAATAAAAATCCACATCCCTTGCAGAAACTCCTTCATGTATCTGACTCCCACAGTTTGGGATGTGGGTAGATAGCTAAGTGAGGCAGGTCCCTGTAAGAACTGCTTTTCAGGGCATTATACAGCTTCAGACTTTGAGTTCTTTGTATATATCATTAGTATGATGGGCAACTTTGGCACTGGCTCTTCCAAATTGCTGTTCTACTTTGTCTTAAATGCAGGAGTGAGTTTGGCTGTAGAAACTGAAGAAAATGCAGAGATAAGTAAATGTTCTGAGATCATCACAAAAATCCCATGGGGACAGCTGTGTTTTGGCCTTAATAGGAATTGCCCAAGCAGTTGTCCTTGTGTGTAGAAGAATCAGTTGCCCAGTTTTAGGCCAAAGCCACTTTTAACTGCTGGGAGATACAACATTGGAAACTGGAGTTTATTGGGAAAAATTAGAACTTAATCATAACTACTGTGTTGGAGGCACTAGAGGACACTGCAGGAACAGGCAACACTTAAACTTCCCTTTTTGCCAGAGCATTGCTTTGCATATGAATTTATCTTGGTGTTGCAAGTTTGAAAAGTTGCCATGCTATGAGACTTCAGCTTCAGGAAGAGCAGACAAAAAATCTTAGAAGGGTATCATCATCTCTTGTTAAGATGGAAAATTGCCTCTTTGGCAATAGCAGTATTTATGGGGTAATTAACTTATCCACAGGATCGTCCTTGAATCCCTCCTCTTTTATAATGTCTTTTGAGAGGACAGGCAAGTAATTCAAAGACCAGAGCTTATTTTTAGGTTTAGTCTGAGACTGAAATAAACTGAGAGGGCTGAGTAGTATTATGATAAACAGGGAGTAAAACAGCAACAGGAAATAGGGGGTCTTTGGTAATGAGTTCCAGCCACTCTTGAAACAGAAAGCCAGAGAGAAGGCATTACTTGAAAATAGTTTCTCAGTGACAGCTTAATAATTTTTAGCTTGTTATTCAACATTAAAAGGGAACAGTTTCTGCAGATTTATACTATTCTTGAAAGATCCTTTTTAAAGATCATTTAGCAAGTTATATTTTTGAAGTTTTTAGAGTTACATTGTTCTTGTTGCTAACCGATCTGCTGTTTAAAAAAACCAGATGTTTGGGGGAGAGTCCGAAGTTTATACGGTTGTGTGTTATATATACATCTGTGAGAAGCATTTGGGATAAGACTGTGGGACAGAGGCAGAAGATTTAGCTTAAAATGTGAACACGCATTCAAGATTTTAGAAGTTGAGGGTTGAAGGGGGAAGAAGTCACAGCTATATTCTGCAGAACAAAGCAGCGCGCTTGCTTCCAAAAGTTTCTTTTAACCCTGGGAATGTGACTGCTGAGATGGGCCCAAAGCATGGATGGTGAGATTGATATTTACAAGCACTTCACGTGGCTGAAGAGGGTAAGTGATTTGCTGGGCTTTGTCTTCTCTTTGTAAATGCACTTTAGCAAATCTTAGTCAGAATTCTCAGCTTTGTGAAAGGAAAGGTATTGAGTGCCTCAGACATAAAATATTGTAAGTTTCTTCATGAGAAATGAATTAAAGATGTTTCTTCATGTAGGAGGAGGAGGCTTAGGGAGGGGGGAGAGAATCAGCTGTCTTTGTCTTTAAAAATGAAACTCTAGGATCAAACTTTGAACAAATGGCAATAGATTCTAGCAAGTGCTCGTGCTTTTCTGAGGTTGTAATACAACAAAGCAAATCCTGCATGGGAATGTATGGCAAAAAAGGAGAATATGTTGATTACCATGTTGTGCTTTAAAATGAAAAATTATTTGTACTAGTTCTTCACTTAACCAATTCTTTGTCAGGGTAACTGTATGAGATCTTTTAGGATGCCTTTGTTTTGGATAAAAATGGTGGTACTTTCTTCCTGTGTATGTTACTCTGATAAAATTACCTTTTTTAAAAAGGCAATGCTACTAAAATCTGAATTTTGTGATGAACTGTCCGAACATGAATTAACTGCGTGAGATTGTTTTTGTCTTCCTATAAAAGGAAAAAAGTAAGTTTGTGCAGTTGTCTCATCACCTTGGAAAAATCATTTAGTTTTTGTTAGCTTTTAGATTTTTTAGGTTCTAAGTATTTATTTATCAGTGTTTGAAAAATCCATAAATGGGATGCGAACAGATCCTTCACAGTATACTGTTTTTTAATTAAAATATTAATTTAATTGTGTGTCATGTAAGCAGCACATCCTCTCCTTATACTTTTAACCTGTGTGTATTTTTCTTGCAAATTCTATGCACGCCATTTATGTTAGTGCTTCTGTATGGCACTAGATTAAAAACACACATGTATACATACACATATGCACTCTGGTTTTTTTACTAGCTGTATAAACATAAAATGTAGGTAAATACTTATGTGAAATGTGATTAGGAACTTTAATTTGGGTAGTTTCTTGAATGAATATAAAATATTCATTATGTAATGTCAGTCTTTAATAAAAGCTTAAGAATCTTGAGGTTAATTTACAAAATATTTACATCAGGTTCTGGAAACTTTTACATTTCTGGAGTGTGGATGGGGTGGGGATTAAATGGGGAGTGAGTGGGATAGTGAAGGAGAAGAGACAACAGGAAGTAGCAGTTGGTAACATTATACTATTAGTTTAACCTGTGCTCTGTGCAGTTAAAGCTAAGTAACTCTTTAGTGTTTTCTGAGATCACATATTAATTTGTTATTTAAATGAGGTTTTGAATACGGTATGTCTGCCACCCCTGCCTGCTGGTTTAAATTTCATTTCTAAAAAGATAGGTCTGCTAACAAAAGGCTAAGGTGTGCTGTTACCCTGAATGCCACACAACCTGATATACGGAGGACAATAACGTAATGAGAAAGGGATCAAGAAATAGCTTCAGTGAAGAAAGTCTCACACTGAAATGTTCACAGATTTGGAGGGGTTAACACAAGGTGTCTTTGGGATGATTTTCAAGTACTATGTTCAGAAAGGATACTGTGTTCAAATGTAGCACAGGCTTTTACAGAAATTAATAATGCTATTACTGTGGTTGCATGTAATTCCTTTTATGTAGGATACATAAAGGAGAATATCAATACTGCTGCTTTTCCTTGCAAGCTCTTTACGGTGAGCACGTGTGGGGGAAGGGAAGAGAAATGAAAATGATCTTGCATTGTTCCCAGGAGAACTTAAGCAGTCTGCTCTCAAATTCCTTTGACAAGTGTTTTTAAAAAAAGTTGAAACAATCTAAGTTGCTTATTTAATTCTCATATTCAAGAATCCTAATGTCACATGTCTGGCACTGATTGTGATAGCATAGAAAGATTTCAGGCCCTGCAATCATAAACTGTTGCTCTTTGGCTAATAATGAAGGTATGAGTACCCTCCAGAGTAACAAATGGCACTTAACAGAGAGTTACTGCAACAGACTTCCATAAACCCTTGGTGAAGGTATGCCAAAGCTCGCTCCAATTTCATCATTAGCAGAAATCACTTCAGAGACCAGGATCAGTTTTGACGTTGCAGTTGGTTAGCTGAGCTAGATTTGCATGGTATCTGTGGCTTGGACTGGGTTAGGGCAGCAAACAAATACAAAAATCATGAGATCCAGGCAGGCAAAATGACAGATGTAACTGCTATTTTCAGATGCTTAGAATAGAGGATCTGGTTTTAAGCAGTAGTCTTGTAACAGAATGTGTATAGTAGCATCATGCAACAGGAGCAGGGACAAAGCAGTATTTAGATCAAATTGAAATAAGGTGTCACCACACTCCAGCTCTTTCCATTGGACTTTCTTGATGTTCAAATGACAGAGTGGGCAGCAAAATGTAAGAGCAGATGGACAGAGCCAAAAAAAAATTTAGCCTTGTCTCAGTTGTATATGAGGCACAGTTAATGTGTTTTCCTTTGTTTACTGTTTTTTCTGCCTTTTGCCAGTAATAAAAAATATTAGTCTGCAGTAGTATTTCTCACAAGAGAAAGAAGTTTCTCTGATAATATCTTACCTAATATCAGAAAGACAAAACTTTGCAATGGTACAGCTATACTGTACTTCATGACATGTGATACTTTGATGGCAATTTCAGAACTGTCCTGGTTAGCTTATTCAGGCTGAGAAGCTGCATATCATCTGACATAGGCACATAGTACTGCCCTGGTTTCACGCAGTGTTATAGGAGTTTGTAACAATGCAGATATTCAAGGATACCTTGTTAGTAAGACAAAAAGCCTGGCTAAGGAGGTCACAGGAATTATTAAGGGAGGCATGTCTTTCAGCAGTCTGTTTCTAGGAGGATATGGAAAAGTTCTTGTGTATATACAGTGCACTTTAACATTACAGCTAAGGCAGCAGCATAGTTCTCATAAAGTAGTTGGTGAGCAGTTTGTTGGAAGCGTTTTGCAGATAACTGATGTTGGTTTCTTTTACAGGGCCTGAGCATAAATCTGTCATTGTTAAAAGTTTCGGTTGCAAGCTAAGGAACCTGAGACACTCCCTACTACCTGAAGCTGAAAGTGTCTCATCTTTAGCAAACTTTATTTGGTTTTCCCAAGGGATTTGGGTTAGAAGGTTCACATGCAATTTCATCTGTTGTCCTGTTGCTTTATTCTTATCTTTCCATCTGGCCTTAATTCAAACACACCATTCCGAATAAAAATGGCACAACCCCCATTTTGGTAGGCAGGCATGTGGGTATAACCACAAATTATTAACAAGCATCACAAACATAAATGCTAATATTTACTACAAACAGTATTATGGGCTTTCTAAGGACATTGTAAATAAACTGAGCTATTTGAACTGCAGTGGATGGAGTGTAGCAAAATGGAAAGTCTCTTGGCTCTGGAAAACTTTGTACAGTGGTAAGATGTCTCATTTTGAAAGAGAGATGCCTTCATATGAAGTAGAGGCACCTGATGACTCTTGTAGCTTGCTTTAGACTTACCTTTTGAAATGCATGCAGCACAGAGCTGATGGCTGACCTGAAATAGGTGTACACTATTCTTATGCTTTTCCTTCCTTTCCTTTCTTCCAGAAGCTATTCATAACCTGTACTAGCAAGAGGTAGAGCGATCAAACCCATGCTATAGCCATTAAGCTCATGATATTGAGGGTGAATCTTATGCCTTCTGTAAGGATATCTTCCTTTAAGTAACGTAACTGTCTGGAGGAGAAAATAACTATTAGTATTGGGAAAGATTATGCAGATAAAATATAAATATTTGGTCAAAAATCTTCTAATTTAAGGACTACAGAAATTTACCTAGCTTTGTCTTTACTTAATTTCAGACTATATGTTGTTAGCTTTTTCAAAGTGACTGCCGCTTTCACTTAACCAAGGAACAATGGCAAATAGAAAATCCTGTTGTTGCTTTATTAATTGCCTTCAGATGAAAGGCAAGGATCGAAGATCCAGAAATCATGTTCTAGCCTTCTCCTCCTTCTCAATACACTGAGTGAATGTACATATATTCAGATGGGTGAGTATTTGAGGTAGCACTAACATGCCAAGAGATTAAATTTGTATTACATCCATAGTCAGATGCCAAAATAAAAATGTTTACTGTGTGGACTACTCACTCATTGCAACACAATAGCAACTACTGTGACTCATAACATCAATTCTGCTGACCCAAAAGAGTAATAGAGATGGAAAGTCCATACTCTTCTAAATATTATCAACTCCTACTAGGCTGGAAAAAGTCTGTAGTATACGTTTTCTTGTATTGAAATATAATACTACAGTCTGTGTGCTGCTTGTAGTTTGTGAGAAAACTGACTGGTTGAACTCTGCTGGCTATACTCCTTGTTTTGAGCTTCTGAACTGCAACAAAAGACAATATGTCAAGCATGTCCCTAATCTTCCCCATTAATGCAAGTATTACAGTTGCCACAGGCATCTTATTCAATTATCAGTGGAGCTGAAGGTGATTCATGTGACTGAATAAGAAGAGAGGAGGGTTATGACATAATCTGTCTTCTAAAGGAGGCGGGTGACTTGTTGAAAAAGCTTACAAATCACCACTCTAACTGACTGCCAGGTTTCTTCTCCCAGCTCCTCCCCACTCCACAGCCCAATATGAGATCCATGGTATTAGTGACAAATTTCTGTGTAACAGCTTGCTGATCAACTTCAGAAGCTGGTATTTTTGCTTTAAAATTAGCTGTGTTGGAGATTCTTTGAGCTGAAACTGAAACAGCACACAAGGAGAACATAAACCGGCCTGTATTCAATTTTATTATCTTCCATATGTGCTTGCTTTAAGGGGCTTACTTTTACAGCCTATCAAGATTCAGCTAGAAGTTCTGTTACAGAAACTTCTGAACAGAACATCTGTACAGAAGTGCTATACAATGGTTGTCATTCTGTTCTGACAATAAGCTGCATTCTGAATTGTTTCCTATTAAAATAACATGCAAGAAAACATAACAGTCCATGCTTACCAGTCTCTGAGAAGGCTATTGAAAATTAAGATAGCTGAGTCAATCAAACATTTCTTCCCTTTCTTGCCATACCCTTTTATATTTTTGCTGATTATCCCCATTTTAAATTAAAGCTGTTGAATCATACTCTGAAGTCTGATTTTTTTTGTGTGTGTGTGTGTGTGTCATATATTCTGGAGGAATATTTAAGTGTTTTTCTTGGAAAAGGACTCTAATTACTTGATCATGTAAGTGATACTTAGGCAGTCAAGTTTCCATCAGCTACCAATATTATGTCCAAGTTAGAGTAAAGAGCATATTCCAGAGAGAGATTTGGAAACCAAAGATGAAGAAGAAGCTGAAGCAGGTAATGGAATGCAAAAGCCTTTTTTTTTCTTTTCTTCTTTTTTTTTCTTTTCTTCTTTTTTTCTCTTTTCTTCTTTTTTTCTCTTTTCTTCTTTTTTTCTTTTTTCTTCTTTTTTTCTTTTTTCTTCTTTTTTTCTTTTTTCTTCTTTTTTTCTTTTTTCTTCTTTTTTTCTTTTTTCTTCTTTTTTTCTTTTTTCTTCTTTTTTTCTTTTTTCTTCTTTTTTTCTTTTTTCTTCTTTTTTTCTTTTTTCTTCTTTTTTTCTTTTTTCTTCTTTTTTTCTTTTTTCTTCTTTTTTTCTTTTTTCTTCTTTTTTTCTTTTTTCTTCTTTTTCCCCTTCCCCCTAGAACCGTGAGAAACAGTTGATTTGGAATTGTTTGAGGAAACATTTTATGTTAATATCTGATGATGGGCATTAAACAATACCCAAAATCTCTATGGAGACAAGTGCTTCAAGACATCACTTTGTAGCTCCCTTAGGCAAAGTATGTATGGTATACACTTGACTTTTTATCTGCAGTGGTAGTACCATCAAGGTAGTTTCAACCACCTTGTCTTAGCATATCTTTCCTTCTACTTTGTTATCACATGTTATCATAAACTTTTTTACATGTTCTATGCAATTTCTCTCATTCTTTCATTACAAGAAATAGAATTTAACTTATTTAGCTTATAATTTGTGGAGCCCAGGTAATGATTTTTGGTTTTTAAGGATACATCTTCTGAAATAATATCTTTGTGGAAAATCTTGGTGATTCAGCCTTTTGGTCATGTGGTTACACAAGTCTAGTGTTTATTGTTTGTGAGCTCTTACACAAACTCGAGTGGTTTGTAGTCTTATGACTTTAGTATTATAGGTCCTGTATTCAGTTGCTGCTGATATGTTGCTGCACAACTGCAGAATGCACTCCAACCATGCACAGATGGCCTTGGTTCATATTACATTGTTTTATCTTGTCTTTATACATGCCACAAAGATTTGCCAAGTCTTAAACAACTGCTGTGTGTCAATCAGCCACTTTTATTTAGCAGGTAATTTTCTGTCAACTGCACTTTCCTGTACTTATCTGAGCACTCTCTGGCTGACCTATTGGCAGGGTTGATTCCCCCCCACCCCTTCCCCCTTTTCTGTTCACATGGGTGTGATTCACTAGGTTTTACATGGGTATTGAGTATTGGACTTCCAGCAGAGGATATTTCACAGTAACTCAGTGCAGCAGACGTCATCGGAGGCTATACGTTTGGTAAATGTGAGTGTAGTAAAATATCTTATTTGTGATTTGATGTTGAACTAATTCTTAATTACTGATTATATAAAATGTTGAACTCTGTTTTGCATTCATGACAGATTGGTTATGTAAAAATGTGTTGGCAGTAATTTAACTCACTGTGCCTGTAAGGCTGGGGGGGGGGGGCGGTTACACAAGTGGTTGCAGGTCTATTTCTTAAATCTAGCATAGGAAAATAGCAAATGATGGCAGGAGAAAGGGTGCAAAATCTACCTGACTAGACGGTCTTCATCACTAGGTTTTGTCATTAGGAGAATCTTTTCCTGCCTAGCAGTGTGCTGTTCTTCCCTGAATACTTGATGTTCTAGGTGCAGGAAAGTCTCCCCTACCATTGTGTGTGAGCCAGAGACATACTGGGGAAGGCCTGTGGGCTCTCCATTGAGAAAACTCATTTAATGGTATGTAATGGAGTTTTAACGTTAATGGAAACGTAGCCGCTAAGGCTAAAGATTTTGGATTCTAAAGTGCAATATAAGACTTGGCTCTGCAAGTGGAGTAACAACCCAGGCAGAATGGCTGGCAGTATGATTGAGGATGCATAGCTGAGGTCAAAGGATTATCTAGGCAGACGTACAGAAATGAATGTTGGCTACTTATGAGGATTCTGTATTTTCATTATAGTACTACAAAAGTTAATAAGGAACGAACTTCAAGACCATATGGACTGACTGACTGACCAACTTCTAATACAAAGGGCCTAAGTTAACCTGAAGATGCATGTTTTATAAACACAGTGGGCGGTTTTGGGGTATGTGGGGGTGTGGTATTTTTTTAATAAAAGGAGAAGGCTTGAAAAAATTACATTGAGATGTTAGGAAAGATGGAAAGAAATGTTAGGACACAGAAATTCTAAAAAAAATAAAACTAGTTAGGAGAGGAAAACGAGTAAAGTCACCATATCTTTAAGGGCATTATGTACTTACACAGTGCCACTGTGTAGGTACACCTACAGGTGCCACTGTAAAACTTATTAATTTTCCTGAGACTCCTGTTCGTGTATAAGTTATGCACTCAGATGTGCATATTTAAAGCCATTTCTTAGAGGTCTTGAATCTTAGTTGGACCTACTATAAACTGGTAAAAAGCTAGTGAGAAAAGTATATTCTGAGTCGAGTTAAGATATTCTTCTTTTGATCAATGCTGGTAAGGTGTGGAGTGAGGTTCTGCACATTCTGTTCTTCAGTGTTCTTGTTGACCCTCTGAAACAGGGAATAAGGACCAAGCGTAGTGAATTTATAGGTGATTCTAGTTAAGCAGGGCCTTGCAGCCATGCTAAAGGACATGATTAAAACATAGGAAAAGCCTGATACATAGGAAAACAGTATAAATAATAGGATGCAATTCAGTGTAGACTGGTGCAAGGTTATACATTTAAGCAGAAACAATGAGTAAACACAGGATGAAGAACAGGATGCTAGCTAAATAAGAGCATTAAGAAAGGCTCTGGAAGTCATGGGTCCGAGGCTGAAAATATATCAGTGTTACTATATGGCTGACATGAAAAGAAATATGGCCGAAGAGTTTGAAAAGGTTTTTTTCCACTCTAGCCATTTTTAGCTAGAGTCCTGTGTCTACCCTTAGGCACATAATTTCAAAAGGAATCAAGGAGCAACAAAACAGATCTCGAAAAATGAACGTGTGAGGAGAAGACAGAAAAACTTATGTTTGTTTAGCCCAAAGAGGGACCTGCTAATTAGAGACTACAGATAGTCTTCAAATACATAAAAAATTCCTGAAGCGAAGGACCTTTTTTTTAATCCATGGTGGTATGATAAGAAGCAGTAGGTTGAAGTTGAAGAGATGATTCAGGTTAGACATTAAGAAAAACACTCTAATGATGGGTAGCTAAGAAGTAGATTATATGGGGAGGCTGTGTAATGCATTTCTGGAGGCCTTTAGGAGTAGGCAAGACAAGAATAGTGCAAATAATCATCTGTCCTCGGATGGAATAATGAAACAGATGATCTCTTCAGGCACCTTTTAGTCCTGTTTGTTAGTCTGTCTTTGTGATTCTCTCAATTCCTTTCAAAAATATCAGAGACAAGGGTGCTCAGTTCCTCACAGCTCAGCTCATAAAGATGCCACACTTACATCTAGTTCAGCACTTTATGCCTTGAAAAGTGTCTTTTAGCTTTTGGTTGGATAAATATTTGATTTCTTGATTTGCATTAATGAGCACCATGTTTATTTTCTTCATCTGTTTTACATTTGGGCCCGCAGACCTCAGTGGAGATCAAGAAGCCATGAATATATTTAATATTAAAAAAAAAAAAAAAACTATTCACAAATGTTCAGTTGAAAAAGACAGTTGGGGGGAGGATTATAATTATATTGGTGCCATTGTACAAGCACCTATAAATGAGTAGTCAGCTGCAGACTAGTGTAGTTGAAGAGAACTCAGTGAAGCTGGATTCTTGTGTTAGCTGAAAAGCCAGCCAAAGTGTTTTATTCCCCAGCAGAAATGCATTGCCTGCAGCGGAGCTGGGAAACGAACTGCTGAGGGCTCATGTTACTTTCAATGCTTTAAGCAAACAGCTCCATTCCCAGTTACACAATGTTTTAGTATGCAGGATGAAGCTATGGGACTCTTCTAAACTTTTTAAAATAAATATGCAGATTTTTTTTTTTTTTTAGTTGTGGTGTTTGTCTCTGGAGTATTAAAATTCACAGGAAATGGGACATAATAGTTAGAAACAGGCCATATTTTAGAAGGTCTTGCTCCTTAGAGCCATTTAGAAATCCATAAGTGATTACGTAGCTAGAGTAGTTCCTGATAAGAATTTGATAATTTAAATAATTTGTTAATTGCTAACAAAAAAATTATACTTTTCTTTCAGTAATTTCTAGGAATAGTATAATACATATGACAATTTTTACCATTTTAAAATAAACACCAAGATTCCTTGACTTTGGCTAAAGACTGTTGAGACCAGATATTTCAAATTAAATGTTTTTTGTCTTGATAAGATGGCATTTCCCAATGAAACAGTAATTTGCTAGAAAATACCAGATCTATTCCTGTACCATTCTTGGTTGCTGGAAATGAGAAAGTATTCAAAATCAAGCTAAAAAAAGGTACATACGAAAGGGTTAATGCATATGAAATAAACAGTTTTATCTGTAGACACATTTTTGCATGGTTTTTTGCATTATAACAACCACTCAATTTATATCAATTTTTATTAACTATTGCTTGAAATTTTATTATTAACTGTAACTTTTCCCCCAGTCACAGGTGAATCATCATTCATCTAATAATGAAACCTATCAAGAAAGATTGGCACGATTAGAAGGTGATAAAGAGTCGCTCATACTGCAGGTATGTCTTAAAGAGAACATTGTCTATGTAGTTGATATTTAGTGAATAAAAGCTGAAGTGACAGCGTATTTTCTGTTAAACAAATGTTAGCTTGTCACCATATGTAACTGATTTTTAGTCAGGAATTAATTTATAATTTGTATAATCCATCTGATTGGTTTCATGGTGGGGTAACTGGGTAGAGGGGAGGTGAGTAACAGCAGTAAGAGGGAAAAGAATGACAAAGGAAAAAAACGAACTTAAAAATAATGCTGTGAAGTCCCAAGACAATGCTGTGGTAGTGGTTCTCAGTCTAGGTTTGCTAGGTTGTACCAGTTGATTTTCTAGGTTCTGTGTGCCACCATTTTTAATTAACTGGAAGACTGGCAGGTAGATAGAACTGATATTTTTCCTGCTTGTATACTGTACCAAAGTTGCTTTACATCATCAAAAAGCTTAAAAGGGTGGTAAAGGGGGAAAAAGAAAATTTGACAGTAAAAGGCATGCCTAAGCTCTTCCAGGTTTCCTGTTTCTCAGCTTACCAAGCCTTTTTCAAACAGGTCCCCTGAACCATATAAGTTTTCCTCCTGGAGAAAACATGTCGTACAACTTAAAATAAAAAAAACTTAATTATTTTTTCCTGGATATTTTCACTATTACTAAACTGTACATTACATGCTTTTTAAAACTGAAGCTGGAGATTCTTTAAATGGTCTTTGCATATCCTTTCTCTTTATGTTTACAAAAGCATATTATAAGCATATATATTTATAGCAAACAAAACTTAACTATACTGGGTAGGTGTTCTCCGTACTTTCAGTTACTAGTTTCTGTAAGCATGTTTTATCCTGTATGTTCTGTTCACACTTGTGTTAATTTACTGAGCAGAATTCTCACTGCTGTTAAGTAAACAATAAATGGTTTGTGAGACATAAGCTTAGGCTTGGTTGGATTTTTTCATTACTGTTAAACTAAAATTGCTGTTACCAAATTTAGAAAAAAAAAAAAAAATCCTGAATGAAAAACAAACTTCTGGTGGGAAGTTAAGTGTTTAAGTGTGTGCTGCAAACTCCCTTTTTTCTGAGGGGGAATCAGGTCAGGGGAGACAACATCACAACTGATATTTATTAGAACACCTTTTATTGATCAAGTGGTTATTAACTGTAACATCTTGTTGTTTGCTATTATTAATAGAATCTTTTCACACAGTACATTCACTTCTCACACAGTTCACTCGCACACATGCGTGCGCATTCATAATTGGAACAACAATTAGGAGGCCAAACCCAGCTGTTTACTCAGAAGCAGAGGGCTGTAGTGATGCACCTGTGGCTTTGTCCCTGAAGGCCTCCTTTGTTTCATCACATGAGCGTATAGTCCTGTAATCTTTGTCTGCATATAGCAGCCACTGTCGCCTTGGATGTGGTTCATGCTATACAGCCGGTTGTTGATGGTCATGCGTGCTCGTGGGCTTGTGCAGATTTGGCAGAATCTTGGTGTTCAAAGTGTATCAGCTTTTGTGGATTTAACAGGACCACTTAGACCGGCAATCAAGAGGCTTAGTCAGTATTTATGCATTTTCCTATCCCACTGCACAGTATTGCAGTAGAACTCCAAAAACCCCAGGCAAATAACACAGATGAAAACCTCAGTCTGATAGATGAATATCAACAACGACAACAAAAAACAAGGTGCCGAGATGGAGCTGGGGTTAGAACCTGGTTTACACCAGTTCTGCATATTCTATCTAGGCAGTCAAATATGAGGAACACAGGCAAGTCCCATGCTGAGGTTACACTGGCCTGAGGGAGCCTGCTGGTACAAACCTGGCTCCTGGGTGTGACCATTGGCACAAAGGATGAGAAAGTGATGGGAAACAGAGCACCTCTATTCTATAGTTCATGGTGCATTGTGCCAGTGACTGTGGTCCATAGCTATGATCTATAGGGAATATGAGGCTGGGAGCACTCCAGTCTTGCATCAGACTTGCTGCAGAAGAAGCAGTACAAGGCACCTTGTAGTGGGCACAGTTATTGCCCACTATCTCTGTCCACCAAGGCTGAGTCAAACAGTGCACCTTGAAATCTGCTTCCACTCTTCAGTCTGTAGTGGAGGCTGGAAATGCTGCAGCGTCTGGGGTACCTTCTTATAGCTCAGTGTCTGCGCATAGGAGCTAATGTACTTCATTAGGTGTTTGGTTTGTTTGGGTTTTTTTCCACAAAGATGTTTTAAACCCTTATACCATTTGATTTTTAGCTAATTGTTCAAAACGCCTCACTTCTATAGATATTTACAGAAAATGTATTATCTACAGGCTGACTCTTGCGGGTATTGCACTGCTAAGGCAAGATGGACTTGCCAGTGTAGCATATGCTGGGGTTATGTTCTGTCTGCAGCCTACTGATTCCCTGGAGAGTCTGGCAGATGGGATCCTGAACAGAGGGGAAAATATGAGCTCAAAGTGGCTAATGTGCCTCTCAGCCTAACTACTGGAACATCCAACACATGCTTCTAAAGCTGCTAAGGTTTTACTAAATTCCTTCGCAGGTCACATTTAACATACAGAGTTTTCCTCACAGGTTACAATGCTAGTTGGAACCTAACCCGACCCTTTAAGTAGAGCTTGTTTTCTTCCTCTGGAACCTGCATCAGACTGAAGGAGAGGATTCTGTTTGTTTCTTCTTGCTTTCTGGGTTTTTTTTGTGTGTGTGCCACCACTCATTTAATGGGAGCAAAACAAAAAAGTAGACAAGCAACAGACTTCCTTGCGGGGAGTTTTTGTCCAGCCCCAGCTTGGATGTGTCCTCCTGCCGTCTGCCTCCACCTACTCCTTCCTGTGATGACATCCTGCTTTCATCTGTACTGCCCTACAGCCAACTACTTTAAAGACAAAAAAATAAAAGTCCTATTTTTTTCTTTTCTATGTTCCTTTCCCAGGCATGCTTGTCACTATATTTGCAGGTAAAACAAATACAGATCACTCAGTCACTCCCTCTGCAGCTTCCCTGAAGTGAACTTAGTTGTTCATTGATTGGGTTTTAGAAATGCTGCATAGCGGGTACAACTTAAAGGTTTCACTTCCACATACTGGACCTTTTTTTTTTTTTTTTTTTTTAGTTTAAATAAAGGTGTTGCAAGGTTGGATATGAGAGCATAGATAAGTTTTTGTTACGCATTTCATTCAAACTGGAGTTTAAACACCTAAGGTTGCTTTTTTGTTTGAGATAACATGTTTCTAGTATAATCAAGGCTTTTATATAAACAAATAGTAACAATGAATATACAGAGTGTATGTGCTGCTTAACATAGGAATTAACACTGGGGGTTTTTCCACATCTTTCTAATGTTATCCTGAGTGTAGTTTCTTTTCAGTTTTGCAAGCTTTGAGTTAGGCTGCTGGGCTTTTCTTATTACACACCCACTGGTCCGTACCACCATTCCCACATTTCTTTACCGGTATTGCTTATTTCCTGGGATTCATTGTCTGTATCTCGCTTCTTTTGCTTTCATGTTTTGGCTTGCAAAGCCTGGGAATTTTTCTTGGAATAGAACTTTGCTGCTGCTAAAACATGCCTTTTAGTCATTGCATTCTTTATAACTTCAGAATGCTTTATTGATAGGTAAGCTGTTTTTCTGTTCTTGAGAGAAGTAAAGTAGTTGGTTGGTTTCCGAATGAACAGTTTTATTGTTTATCCGTTTTAGGGAGTGAAATGCCAACAGAACCTGAAATGGCAATGCATGCTCCAAAACCACTTAAAATATTTTCAATATCTTGTGTTCTTGTTTGGTGCTTTCTAATTTTTCAGATTTTTGCATGAACTGACTCAGGCTACCTATAGGTAATCTTCCATCTCTTCTAGAAATGCTCTCTCTTTTTTATATTAAAACAAAATAATTGGGGGGGGGGGGGGGGAAGGGGAGTCAGAGGGTGGGGTTGAAGAAAAATCTAGGTAAGACTGAAAAATTGTCTACCTTGATAGAGCAGGTTGCAGCAGAGCACAAGAATATTAAACCATTGAGGACTTTAAAAGAGAACTTGCTGTTAAAATGTGCATTTGGATGTTAATTGTATAAGGTAATTGAAACTTATTTACAGTCAGTTCAGTAGCATTGTGCTTCTCTTCTCAAATTACAGGTGAGCGTTCTTACAGACCAGGTGGAAGCTCAAGGAGAGAAAATCCGGGACTTAGAAATCTGTCTTGAGGGGCATCAGTTGAAACTGAATGCTACAGAGGAAATGCTTCAACAGGTAAAAATCTGGATTGGAAAGCTTCTTGCATGATCTTCTCCAACGGAGGGGTGAACATGTATGGTCCGCTTGTCTGCATGCGTGAGTGCCTTTGGCAACAAGATAAAACGGGGGAAAAAAAAATGCCTATTTTATTGTTCTCTTGCTGCTTTGCACTACTTTTTTTTTTTTTTTTTTCCCTCCTCCCCCCCCTTCAATAAATGTTTCTTTGTTTTCCAGTTGCAGAATCGTTTTACTGGCTGGTTGCATAATACTGTACATGGCAGCATGTAAAATGAAACTATTGTGTCTTATTTGTACTGTGCTGACGAAGTAAATTTGGACATGGTTGAGTAACTGGTTAGGCAGGTTAAAAGTATCTAATATATGTAGGAGTTAAAGAATTAAGAAGTTTTATTTAAATATGTTCTGTTTTCGTATGGCGTTGAAGCTGAACAGGTAGTAAGTTGAAATGAATTACTGCATCAAGTTTGGTTCTATAACCATTTTTGCTTAATTTAGGAGCTTTCCCCTTATTTTTGAAAGAAAATTAGTATATAAAGACATACTTTTCTTTATTTCAATCCCCAGTTTCAGGCTATGTGATTTAATTTTTGCTTTTTCATGTTATATGTTGAGGGAGCAGAACAAATGATAAATTAAATACCTTACATTTCGTGTGTTACTGCAGAGCTGGCAGGTCTGTCAATGCAAAAGAACTTTCCTGGTGCAATTTTCTGTTATTACAGGTGCAGATCATCCACTGTTAATACAGTATGTAGATATCAAAAATAGATTTGAAACTGTAAATAACCCTCAAAATCTACACCAGAAATTTGCAGGATAGATACTGTTCTTGATGAACTTATTTCCTCTCCCTACCCAAAATGTTGTGTTATAAATTCACTATTTTAGTCTATGTGGTATATACAAGTCTTTCTATGAACTATTCATAGCTTTAAATTATAGTTGTGTTAATCTAGATAAACTTACAAATTACAGTTGTGTTAACCTGTATAAACTTACTCTACTATGATAAGGATCCGTGTACATATATATGTTAACAGTAGCAGTTTCTATAAGGTAAACTTGTAACCTAAACCTTTTAAAGTTATAATGCTCCAAGCTTCTCTAAAAAAAAATTGGTCTTGCACAACTTTTGCAGCCCAAAATGCTTCCAGCTGGGAGAAGTTTTATTCTCATACTTAAATGAGGGGACACTTTTAAAAATGCAAATAGCAAGTGCATTTAGGTTTTCAGTAAGAGCTGAAGTGAAATTCAAAGAACAGTAATGATTTAAGTTACGAAAATCTGTTTTCAAACTTCAGGAAGGCATTCACAATGGAGTGTAGAAGTTTCCTGTTTCAATCTAAAACTAGATAGTTGTTCTGTGACTTCTGCTAAAACTGTTTATTGTTTCTCTAACAAAATTTTCTGCTCTGATAGTCTTCTGAGGAAACTGTGAATTTAAAGCCTGATTTAAGAGAACACTGAGGCATCTGAAAATAGAATATAATAATGCAGGTACATTGCTATTTCAGTGAAAACGTTTCGATCTACCTGTCTGGCATTAGGCATGTACACAAATTGCTTACAAAGCTGATCCTAAAGTGATAAGCTACAAAAGTCTGTACTAAAACTAAGGAAGTCGGAGAATCTCCAAATATGTTTAATATAAACCTTAAATCTAAATTTTGAGATCACTTTAAGCGGCTGTAATTGTTGCCAAATGGGAGTAATTTCAAATTTATTTCCTTTCCTGTACACATATTAAATAGCAATAAGCTCAAATTTGTTGATTGCTTTGTATCATAGTTTTGAGCTCTTGCATTTGAACATAACTTGCAGAAATACTGACAAGCTTGCTTGTTGATTGCTAAATTTCTAAGTGACTGATCTCTCATGCTTACAGCGTATATGATAGCTAGAGTTTGGTGTTGTTTTTTTTTTTAAGAGAAAGAATTATGTAGGCCACAACTTGGTAAAGATTTGTGTTTCATTTTAATCCTATGAGTTTGTCCATTTGAACTTTGCACAGAGACAGACACGTACACAAACACATATGCTTAGTATTTTAATTTTAGTGTGAGTGATGTACTTTCAATAGCGGAACCAAAATTAAAAAATAAATTCAGTGTGGAACTGATATTTAATTTTTTTTTCCTCACTGGAATGAGAAAAAATTATGTTGAGTTAACATTTTAGTTTTGTGAACAGTAAGAAGAGCAAATTAAGTGAAATACTAGGGGATGATGAGGGAATGGTAGTTGCGGTGTCTTTCTCACATGGATTACATACCCCAGTAGACAGTTAGATATGGGAAACCCAAGATAGATCTCTCAAAATCTCAACAGTCAGAGAAATTATACATTTATTATGGCTCAGCAGAGGGCCCTATTTGTCTGTAATTTATTTTGAAGGTTCTTTTCTTAGTTCATCTTGTTGAAAAGATTACTCTCTACAGGGAGTGAGTTGAGATCTGGAGAGAAGAGAATTACCTGATAATGTGATGATTAGGACGTTCATGTAATATATGTGGTCAACAGGCCTTCTTGCAGTTAATTTGTCAAAAGTAGAGTGAGTATCTGGCCTCAGGGACTTCAATAGACTGATGGATCAATCAGGTTTTGGGGAAAGTTGGGTTAAGATCTTCCCAGCCAGCAGTTGCCAGTGTCCTGTACAAGTGCTTAGCAAAGAGATGAAAGATACCAGTGTTGTCACCGAGTTTTTCCAGTCAAAACTATTTAGTGGATCTTTCAAGACAATCTTTATTTATTTTTACGGTAAACTAACATTTTTAATAAGAAAAAATCATCTAGCTCTATGTACCTATATAAATATTCTTGTTTTGCAGAAAGACTTCTATTATCTTCCTGAGGTGCGTGTAAATCCGATTTTATTTCATGGTCCTGCTTGCTTATTTACAACATACTGAACTCCACTGATTTTTACCTTTGTGAACTTAAGTCGACTGCTTCTTCTAAATAGAAAATGGAACGATAAAGATAATTGCCCTAGCTTGAAAAATCTTTAATGTATATTAGTAAAACTGCAGTATGGATAAGCATATTATTTACTTACCTGGGAAACTATATACCTGAGTCCAGGATAAGCCCTGACTCTCTAATTTTGGGAACTATAAGAAAAGTGACTCAATTAATTCTGTGCCCAAAATGCTACAATAAAAACAAAAATCATACACTTTGTTAAGATAATTTAATGACCATATCTGCTAGTTCCACAACAGAAAGGGTATCTAATGCTACCCTGCAAAATAGTTTTTGCTGAATCTATGCTAGCAGAGACTTGTCCACTTTGTCAGGGTGGGGTTACTGGCTAAAATCCTTCTGGCTTATGATTTATGCATAGTTGTTTTGAACCCTGCTACAAAGTGGTCATGGAAACACTTTTGAAACAACAGCTAAAATAAATTTTATACAAATTACATAAATGGCTGTTCAGCATTTGGTGGGCATCTTGAATGTGGAATAGTAGCAACAGACACTGCTGCTTTCTTGCAGAAGATCGTGATTCTTCATCAGTCTAAGAGGACGGTGCAATATGCTTTAGTCGACGTGTGAACTTTCAAGAAATGAGTTGAGCCAATATAAAAGGTTACTGCTACAAAAAGGAGAAGGCCTCATTCTCCTTTCATCCTTCTCCCTGTTTCTGACCATGTACTTCTGCAACTTATTTTATACTGACTCTCATGTTCATCTGACTTTTTCCTCAGTGGCTGGGACAAAACTAACTTGGGGTTTAAAAAGAAGGAGGTGTTTTTCTGCTGGGTTAGTGAGTTGCAACAGCTCACAGAAAAGGTCAAGGAGTGGCATAAGGGCAATGGTGAAATGTGTGTTTGACCTAGCTGTTTATGAAGCCACAGCCAAAGAAAATACGGCTCAGCAGCGTTTGAGAAGCGAGAGAATCCTGTGTAACAGATGCAGAGATGCCCTGGTGTGCACAGTTACAAATAATGCGCGTATGTTTTCATGAGATGTGATGCTTACGGTGTCAAACTCAACATTTTGCTTTTGTAAGGATACTTGTTCCACTACAGATTCTAATCAAGTAAAAGCATTTTTCTCCTTGAAGGTGTTTGCATTTTCTTTCTTTAAAACAAAGTAGGTCTTTCAAAAACTCATGAAACTCAATGGCAAAACTTTAAATCAGTCCTTAAGTATGGTTCCGGTTTAGGCCAAGAAACACGTTTCCCTGGTCATCCTTCGTGGTAAATGTTAAGAGAAAATTTTCTGGAGCATGACTTGGGAGCAAGATGCCAGTTTGGTCTCACTGAATTGCCTTCCAGTGGTATCTCTGTCTTGCCATCGAAAGCGTAAAGAATATGGAAATGTCAACCTGCGTGAATAGCCTTACTCCGTAGCACATTGTAATGAATGTCTTGAAATTAAAAAAAAACCTCCTAGAATTATCCTATGAAAACAATTTATGCTGTGACAGTCCATTTCCAGTATATCAGCTGCTTTAAAATGTAAAATTACAGCCAATTTTAGAGAAGAATGATGTGTAAGTGTCTTGTTCCAAGTTAGTTTGTGGCATTTCTAAGTACTTTCTTCCAGTCAATTTTAAGAAAGAAATATTTTCTTAAGAGAAGAGAGGGTCTTGAACATCTGCTATGTTAGCCTTGGGGGAACCTCCTATCAACTTGCTATCAACTTTTATTTGTACTGTGTACAAATGTAGAACAGAATTGGAAAGCAAAAGTAATTCTTGCTCTATAAAGTAGCCTAAATTGTCCCATAACAGAAAGTACCAGCCATGCATAATGTAAACACATTGGTGCTATGGAATCTATGCTGTCAATCTTGATAGCTGTGTTAAGTCAGTTGGAAAAGTGAATTTTCTGCATATACAGATTTCACCTCCACAGTTCTTTTAAGTGCATTTGTTATGGTAATTATCGTGAGTAAGAATAGTTAGTTACCTCTTTGCTATTCCAGTGCTGCATTTGATTTATTTAACAGATACTAGTTCCTATTGAAGCTCTGTGGCTTAAAGTATAACAGCATACAGTTTGCTTTGCGAATCAAAATGCTGGTCTGTGTGGCGATGTCCTTCCTGTACCTGACCTATACCAAATCCTAGATGTGGTTTCACCGTGTGTTTCCACCTTCCATCGTATTTCTGACACATAATTGCAAGAAGCAATCCAGGGGACTCGTCAGATGGGTGCATTGTGTAAACATGATTGTGTCAAGTAAATTCTCTTTCAAAGTACAAAGCACTTGGCTTTAGGATTCCTTCTGTCTTAAAAATACACGTAGCAACTGAAATGCTTGAATGCAAACAGGAGTGAATTTCTGTTTCTCATGTCAATTTATGGCCAACTTCTGCCTGGGTGCAAGGAGCAGGGGAAAGTGTGCCAGTGCCCTTGTGAGGCACAGTGGAGAATCTTTTAAAAACCAGTGGATTAAAAGAATGCAGGCAGGAGCTGTATGAGAGTAGGAACTTGACTCCAGTGCTTGAATCCCATGCAGTTTAGTGTGTACCCGTTCTGGTTTTGCAGTTGTCTTATACTCAGGGGAGCCAGAATCCTATCTTGGTTGCACAGTATAAATCTGGTGTGTATCTGTGTGCTTCTCAGGAACTTTGCTGGCTGGCAAAAATCATTCCTTCAACTTTTGGTTGCCTGAGTTATCTGATCTTAGATGAATTTCAGCACTTGTTTATAGCATGCAGTAACTTCTTGCCAGCAGCTAGCTTAGTGTTTCAGATTTTGAAGTATGCTCTGTGCTGCTCTGGTTGTGAGGCGTAAGGTTTTCAGAGTGCGCTCTGAAGTGGTGCAGCTTATCTATACAGGTGAGCATTACACTGCTTTGTTATTTTACAGTTAATGTAGGCACGAATCTGCTCGTCAGGCGTATGCAAAGGGCTGTTCAAATTGGCAGTGCAATGGGAAGTTCTGTCCTTTCCGTTGCTTAACTATATAATGGGCAAATGATGAATTGGAGGGCTATAATTCACTCTCTGCTACTGACTTGCACCATTTCATGATGATTACACATGTACAGTGCTCTCAGCTGTGTTTTCAGTTAAGCAAATACCTTATTTCTGTCACAGCTGACACACAGCATTTGAAAAGTGCAGTCCTTATTAGTGGTGGTTCTTGCTGAATTTTGCTTACCAGGTAGGTGGCTTGGTCGGTCTGTCTGTCTCTCTCAACTATTTTAATAAGGGTGAAAAGTATGAAATTTCTTGAGTGTTGTATTTTGTACAGTGCATAAGTGCAAAATGGGATCTTTGGGGTTTTTTTCCCCCCACTTGACTAAAATCTTACTTACGGTTTCTCAATCAGTGTATGGCATGATTGTTTCTTCTGTTTTGTGGAGTGCTGAATATCCTGGAATTTTCTGTGCTTGAAGCTGACAGCCTAGAATAGTGCAGTGTCCTCTTTCTAAGCTATTTTCTGTCATGTTAAATTTTATAAGCAGCTTTGGAAGAATTATGTATTTCCAAGACAAGACAATGTGAAAGTGAGATATACAGCATGTGCTTCAGTTTCATTGGGAATACTGAAAAGCATGATTAAATATTTTAAAAGTATACAGTATGAATTTTAAAAATACAGTTGTGTTTGGAAATAGTTTGCTGTGCATTGATTTGTCTGGTACATGCTTATTGTAGCTTCTGCATGATTCATCTTTGTAATTATTCTAGTCTAAAATAGCTTTTTTTCCTTAATTTTTAAAGTTAAAAGTTGATTTTCAAAAAAAAGAACTTTGATAAATTCTATTTATAGTATATTTTAAAATTAAAAACAAGTATCTTGTTTAGAAATAAGATTCCCTAGAATATGTTCTATTTCTGTTCTGTATTTCAGCTCTCTAAGATCCTCCTAAAGCTCTTGCAGCCCAAATTACCATTTTGCCTGTCTTATATTATCTTTTTTGCTTTAAAACCAATAACATAAATTTGTATTTTCTTTTCTTACAATTGCATATTTATTCTGGCTGAATTCAAGTTGCATCATACCACTGAAATACGCTATAATTTCTCTGTAACAAAATGGATCACATTCTTAATGAGCTGTTCACTGTGAGCATCTGCTTGAAGATGAAAATAATTGCTTCCAGATGTTACCATTTCAAGAGAGGACATTTAGTTTAAACGGCACTTTCTTTCAAAGCAAAAGTTAGACTCTAGATGCAAGAGAAATTGTCAGCTGTTTTAAATCAGTGTAGCTCCATTGAAAACAAACTAGGGATAGTTAGCTATTTTGTCTATTTTAAGGCAAGGGTTTTATGCCAGTTTACACTAGCTGAGGATCTGATTCTCCAGCTTCAGAGAAAACTGTAAAATTTTGAGTTGATTAAAAAAAAAAAAAAAAGGCAGCTGCCTTCATGCTTACTTATACCAGGTAGCACCTTAGTATTTACATGGAGCTACTGAACTCAGAATGAGAGGAGTGAGGTATTACTCTCCATTGCATAACTAAGTGTAATTTGGGAGTCTATAGAAAAAAGTAAGGAGTAATGCCAGATGGTGCACTCAAAGGATAGATCTTTTGTTAAAAATCTCTAGAGGGATGCTGTGTCTCCTTGCCTTATTAAGAAATCTTCCTGTTGTATCATGGAACACCATGTCAGTGTCAAAAAAAATTCTAAATGTTGTTTCAGTTCAGCAGTGAATAGAGTCTGTCCATGGGGCCAAAGTCACCTCATCCTGCTAGCCTTTCTGATGTTCAGTGGTCTTATTTCATATCAAAGTTCTCATTTATAGGTATATCTTTATATGCAAAAGTCTGCTATGTTAACAGCTGTACAGAGCCCTGTTCCAATCTGGACTGGAATGTGCCTCTGGAACTTGTGCAAATTAGTGTTTTTCTGGAAGATAGAGGAGTTAGTTGTAATTATAGTTGTAATTTGTAATCACCTTTGTAGAAAGCAGCTACTACTGAGATTTCGTTAGGCAACTGCCTTAGAGTTTCTCAGTTAAAAAAGTCAGTGCACTATCTTTTCCCGATTAGTGCTTGATTTATTTCATTCAGAGAAAAAAAACAAACCACGAGGCTACATTTCTGTTTACTTTCTCATCCATACACAAATATCATTGTCAATGTCAGCAGGAATGGGCATGGCACTGGGAATAGTGGGTGGCTTAGATAATTGGTGTTGCAATGCAGATGCAAGTCTAGTACTATTTTTAATTTGGGCAGTTTTCCCCACCAGACTAAAACAATTTATATGTAGAGCAGATTTGGGTTCCAAATAAACTTTAACTGTATAATTTTTAAAATAACCTTTGTGGCTTCCTTGGCTCCAAGCCATAGTCTACAACATACTATACAGTTTGGGGAAGAGGAAGAGGTGAGAAAAGGGTGATGGACAGGGCAGTTTCTGATCACTCAGTAACATCAGCGTAGATCCAGAATAACTATGCCAACTTCAGTTAAGTCACTTCCATGTAATTTAAAGCAGAATCTACTGTGATTCCTCAGTGCATTTTATATGGTCAAAACACCAATGTGAGTTATGAATTACCGTAAAATTTTTTAACCATTTGGAAACCTGCGTTCTTTTGCAAAAATTAATTAGGCACTTGGAAAGTTAGGTATTGATTTTTTAGTAAGGCTTAAACTCCGGAATGGATTTTTTTTCCTCTTTGAAAATGGAGGCCAGCAGAAGCATTTTATATATATAATACACTGTTAAATTTTGGAAGATTTTCTGCTTTGGCTTTCTTGAAAACTGAAAGATGCAATGAAGGTGTGAATATTGAATAGTTTCTAAACACAGTGATACCACTCTGTCCAAAGTATGCCTTTCTCTGCAATCTGAAAAACAAACTTGGGGCACACAAGCAAAAGTCACAGCCAATTGTTTCTCGTTTACACTGTTACTCAGTTTAGACATTGCCTTTTAGATTCCAGTTAGGACATACCACTTTTCAGTGCTGTTCCCTCCAGAGTGTGTAGCCTTCAAAAGTTAAAAAGTACTACATGGTGTAAACTTTTAGTACTATTAGCATGACTGCAGAAATGTTGCTTGTCTTTCGTACTCTATTTTGGTTAGTGTGCTTATTCTGTAATACATCCTTTATTGAATAACACATGATAAGAAGTTCTAAAATGTTTCATTGTAATACTAAAATGTAGCTTTGTCTGATGAGTATTTTAGGAAGTAGCCAACTGTTTTGTAATGTGTCATGTGAAGCTTTCTATGGCATTATGTAGGTTTGTGTTTGTTCAGCCTTAGTATTGTTTTCTGATTTCATGTCTTGCCCAGGGATTAACTGCCACACATTTTCTTGAAATAGGGAGGGGGACACAGTGGTTTAGTGATTAACACAGGAGAACATTTAGGTGAAAATAGCTGCAGAACTCGAGAAACACACAGTTCAAACAGTTCAAAGTATACATGCCGTGAAGAGAGGTAGAGAAATTTGCTTTCATAAGAATTTGCCAGTCACTCCATTATTTTTTTTTTAGTTACTTTTTCTGCCTGCAGTAAATGCTTACATCAAATCTATCTTGCTGTGTTTTTTGCATTGTAAAGCAGTAGCAAGTGTGACTTTTGAAGAAGAGAATCATTTTGCTTTCATATTGAAAGCGTTAAACACTGGAGTAGAGACTTTTCTATGGGTCTGCCAGTAAATCATGTAGCATTCTGTCAGTGTTCAAATAAATAACTGGAGAAAATGTTCTGCTTTGCTTTCAGGAGTTGCTAAGTAGAACATCACTAGAGACTGAGAAATTAGATCTGATGGCTGAAGTTTCAGACCTGAAGATTAAGCTGGTTGGTATGGAAAAGGAACAGAGTGAATATGAAGAGAAACAGAACAAAGCTGAGGTGAGTTTCTTTCATTAGCTTGTTTTCTTTTTTTTTCTATCATGTGTCTGTGGTATGCTGTCATACACCTGAGCTTTTGACCTGACATCAGCATGCAGTAGGATTTTCCGTGCTTACAGCACAGGCCGTATCATTGATCCTGTGAATTCAGTGAGGGATATGATTATGCATTTTTGGGATGTGGTTTCTTTTCCCCTCTCTCATTATACTTCAAAGGTTGCTGTTTGGCTTTAATCAAGGCACAAAGTCCCTTCCAGAAGCATACATTACAATTGGCGTTCACTTAACCCTTTCCTTTCCATGGGAGCTGGACTGGCATGGCCACATGAGGCCTACCAGAGCCCTTCTCTTTCCTTGTTTGTGACAGAAGACTGCCAGCTCAGTAGTATCAGGGATGCTACAAACACTTAGACGATCGCCCTTGGTGATTTTAATGCATTCATGGCACTTGGGAGGGGAAGGCAAGGGGCAGGGCATTTTCCTCAAATGAGTCTTTCCCCTTGTGGTTACATAATAAATAGTGCAAAAAAAAATGACATGCATTGGAGGAATTTCTAATCCTTACTCCCCTTCAGATGTGGAGAGTTCTGGACATCAAAGAAGCTTTGCTTTTTACCATATTGGTTAAGAAAGAAAGCATGAAACGGGGTCATATGAACAACATCCATTTCATGGTAGTGAGCAGCAGGTGGGAGCTGGGAAGGAAAGCGATTATGGAAGACTAATTCATACGAATTGCCCTGTGTTGCCCTACTCAGTGGCCCTGTAAGGGGACCAACTAGCAGGAGAGGATTGCCTGGCAAGGGAGGATTACTAGGTCCAAGATTTATACGTTGCTGACTGAAAAAAGACTTTATGTTCCACATTGACTTAGGACAATTTGAAATCCAGGCAGTGTTAGAAAACTGTTTGCTCTCCATAATGTTGCTAGTGGAATATTTGATAACTATGTGTAAGTAATTTACCTGCAGTGACATAATATGTTTGGGGTGTGTTTGTTTTTTGACTTATTTATCCTCTGAAGTTTTCCTTAGAGATTAAAAGATAGCTTGAAGAGAGCAATTTCTGGCAGAGGTTGCAAGCCAGAGAGGCACCAGCTGCTGTTTTTACCATCTGTGGCCTTCTCACGCTCTTGTGTACAGAAGGCCTAAGCAGTCTCGTACTACCTGAAAATCTAAACGGGTCTGTGCAGCGCCTAATTGCTACAGATGGCAGCCAGCTCCCGGCAGCCGCTTTCCTGAGAGGCCTTCAGCACTTCCCTTTACATGTCGAATACGAGGATGAGGCTGCTTAAATTATTGCAGGACATGCACAGTCAGCCTGACTCCTGGAAAGCAACAAAGCTTTTGAGTGCATTTGCATTGACAGGACTTTTAAGTACCCAGTAGGTCTGGGCCTGTGATGAGGGTGAGACTATGACCTGTGAAATTCTTCTGCCACTGCAACAAGGTGTGTGGCCCCTTGGATGGAAAAGTTGATCTTTATTGGCCTGGAAGCCTTTTTTATATCGCTAAGTGATAGGAAACGTTCCTGCTGAGATGGAAAAGGATTCTAATCTGATGGAAAAGTTGAGAATCATTGTGTTAAGTATGCCCTGAATTATTAACTACCCCAAGATGTGATTAGATTCCTGGCCTGTTGAAAGTTGCAAACCTGTGTATACAAAGCAAGGAGAACGGGTGTTGTAAGTAAAGCTGTGGGAATAAACAGCGGTTTTGGTTTGCTGATTGAGCCATTTTTAAAATTATTTCAGATTGTCCTGAATAAGTGTTAATCCAATTTGTCAAGATGAACAGGGGCTACTTTCAGTCAAACTGGATGCTTACTTGAATTCTAATGCTTTAACACTATTTCAGCTCCTTTTACTGTAAATTTTACTAATTTTCAATACAAACACAATTTCAAACATCAGAATGAAATTTATTAGTATGTTTTCTTTATGCTATTAGACTACAAGTGCTGCTTAAATTGGGTAATATCTTTGAGTGTCTTCCTGAACTCCTTGCCTCCACTGCCCAGCTACACCCTTCTAGTGAATAAACCACTCTTATGTATGCCAACAGTCTACCTTTAGTTTGCTCTTGTTTATGCATACACAGTTGTGTTTTGGTAACCTAATTGCTTCAGAGTGACAGTTCTCCAAATTGACAGTGACTGAATGAAACTAATCTTCTTGTCATTTTATCTCTGAATGTCGTGGCTACTACAACATGCTCTTATAGTGTATAATGCCTCAAATGAAATTGCAATTAATATTTTTACATAAGTGGAACAAAGCTATGAGTGACAGAGGTAGAGCCTTTCTTATAGACTGCAGCTGGTCAGTTGCTGCTTTGAAGACTGAGTTTAGGATTGACAGAGGTGAGCAGAAGAGTGATTTTATAGATTTGCTACTATCAGAAGTAATAGTCCTCAGCTTTCACCCTAGTGTGTGTGTTACAGAGGCATCCAGTAGTTAAACCATTTTAAACAGCCTGTTAATTATACTTCATAGCTGACCCTGCAATTTCTAAATATAATAACGGGTTTTAAAAAGTTTAAAATTAAATGTGACATTGCAGAATAATTCAGCTAAAACATATTTGTTCTGTACTCTAATTTTGTGTCGGCTTATTTCACAGCAGCTGTTGCCAGTCACATAGAATTTATCTGTAGAATTATTTCTCTGATTGGGTTGGGGGGAAACAGAACAAATTAAGATATCCTGCTAAATATGTGAGCAAGTTTTAATGTGTCAGATTCATTTAATTTGTGCAGCTGTGGTTTAGTTTTGGTTTTAGTTAGCAGCAAAGAGTTTATCAAGCATCTCTAACCTCCTCTCAAAGGTATTAATTTCACACGGAATGCCACTTGTCTCTGGCTCTTCAAAAGCACATGCTAAATTTAAAGTGCCATTTATTTATATATGTAACAGAGGGGCTGGGAGAATAGCTGCTTGTAAATGTATAGTCTCACTCTTGGCTTTGTAATTTTAATTCCTTTTTTTTGTGGAATAATGTTCTACTTCTGCTGCAGTGGTGCTGTAAAGGTTTCTGAAATCCCACCTGAGGGAGTTTGTGTAGCTTTTCTCTTACCTGAGAAGCCTTAGAAATTTTGGAAATGTGTTTTCTTAATGTAGCAAGGTATGAGCGAGCAGCATTATCAAGTGATTAATGGCAGCCCAGATGTCTGCTCTACCTGAACATAGACAAAAGAGACCTTCTATCACTATCAGGAGACTGCAGGAATAATTGTCCATTTCAACTTGCTTAGCAGCCCTTCTTCTCTCCTACTTTTTCTTTTCTAGCATGGGATAAGTCTTGTGGTTTTTGCTTTTTCATACTGAGGATCTGAAGTTTGCTATAAGCTGCTGGGAAGTGTTTTGTGGCTCTTGTGTGGACACTTCTGAATTAAATATCTAGTGCATAGTTACTTGCAATTTCAAAGAAACTTGAGTCTGTGAGCCACTGACTCCCACTGGGGAGTTTGGTTTGTTGTCTCACCTGAATCAAATTCAAGATATAGTATGTTAGTGTTAATAAATTTTCATGCTGTGAAAAGATCTCAAACATGAGAAGCCTTTTCTATCTTGAAACTAGAAACAACTGTAAAGGCATATTTGCAGCTGGAGTTCATCTGTTTCTCCTCCATAGACCTCTTATCCTTCACTGGGGTAAGGATTTCTGCCATTTCTGTACTGTCAAGTTTGCTTTGAGAGAAGTCTGTGTGGACACAGAGTGTTTCCCATTCCCATTTTTAACATGAGGCAAAAGAGAAAAGAATTACAAGGCGGCAGCAGAAGTGTTTTTGAACTCTCCCACATTGCCACAACTGGAGCAGCTGTCAGTTTGTGTTTAAAAGTCTGTGCATCTTGTTTGAGCAATGGTTCTTCAGAACCTCATATGGGTTAACAGCATTCTCTGTCAAAGACGAGCATGGACTAAAACCTTGGTGCTTAAAAGAAAGCAAGACATGGATGTGTGTCCTGATGATTCCAATCTCCAGTCAGTACTGCTCAGTGAGGCATCTGACGGTGGAAATGATGGTAAAAAAGAAAAAAAATCGAAGCATGGAAGATAGAGGGATTGTGGATAGTATCTAAATTGTACATACAGCTAGTCCTACGGATGTTCTGCTTTGCAGCGTTCTGATAAGAGAATGAGTTAGCTAGGGGGACGTTCTCCTCACCATTGTCCTACTGTGTTGCTGCAAAGTGGCTAATGTAGCCACTGAATATACAAAGGATATGATTTCACCTAGGGGAGCTGATACTGAAGGAGGCTATCTTTTCTTACCCGTGGAGCCATGGCAAAACATGTCAGCCTATAAAAGACTGGATAGTGCAGAGTTGGTGTGATGGGGCCCAATACTCTTTCTGAATTTTTTGATTGTTTATGGAACTAATCCTCATTTGCATGCATAAAACGTTTGTTGGATGAAAGAGGATGAGCGTCAGACGTTGTGATCCTGGTTGAGAATAATATGTATAAAGTGAAATATATGCAACTGCTTTTCTGAATTTTGTCTTAAGCACAGCACCCTAGAAAAATACTTAACGGATATGAAACTCTTTTACCTAACTGATACATACACTTTTGAAAGGGAATATTTGTGAATGTTTAAAGTTGTCTGTGGATGCTGATACAATTTGAGATTAGTTGTGTTAGATACTTGCCTGGTCAGAATAGTGTCCTGTCCTTGCAGTAGCTGTTCCCTAGCTTTGAGATTATTGGTTCGCCAGAGAGTTGAGATTACAGGAGGACTGTTGTGCATTGTAATGAAGAAAATAAAAAAAATTAT
Organism: Aptenodytes patagonicus; assembly: GCF_965638725.1. NCBI lineage: Eukaryota > Metazoa > Chordata > Aves > Sphenisciformes > Spheniscidae > Aptenodytes > Aptenodytes patagonicus. The sequence continues at coordinate 10,590,900 of NC_134955.1, forward strand.
GCCATGTCATCTGTTGTTCTGTCCACTAAAAACTTTTTCACTCCTTTGGGAGATGGATTAATCTCATCAAATTTATTCCACTTGAGAAGATTGAGAAATCACAAAACCTATGTTGTTAATGTACATGAAAATTAAGAGAAAGGCACTCCAAACTTGTAATACTTGAGAAAATACCCAGCACTATTTGCTACTGAGTTACGGAATTTAAGTGAAATGTTACGTAGATTTTGATACTTGTCTTTGGTTTGCTTTCTGTAGCTGGGTTTTTTGTGTGTATCACTGATACACACAACAATTTCAAGAAGCAGGCCAGCAAATCAGTGCACTTTAAAAGTCGTTACTTTTTCTCCTGTGGTAGCCTTTGATTTCTCCTATGTATGTTGCTTAACTCTTTCTCCATGTCAAGATACTGCCTAGCTAGCAAGCTAGGTAATGGAGTTATTTTTCGGACCTAAGCTAGACCTGGAAGCAGAATTACTTTATCAGTAAATTCCGGGTATAAATTGTGAAAGAGTAGGTTATGGCTCCAACTGAGCACTTAGCAATTTCTTCCTAGGGGATGATTTGGCTGTGTAAATGAATGTAATCAAGTCCATTTCAGCAAAATTGTGCCTCTGAGCCAGCATATTAAAATATGTTCCAGTTTTTCCTGATATCTGACTTCATGTGACTGGGTAAGTTTCCAAAAATGAGGGGCCAGATTCTGATCTTCACATTAGGATCAGAATCATGAATTAGTCTGGAATATAGATTCTGTTCTTTTTAAACTGTAGCTTTTGTGCAGTATTCCAGATTTATACCCATTCACATAGACTTTATCAGAAGGGAAACACATCATCTGCCTTTTTTTAGTTTGCTTTTGACATGCTTCATGTATTTATTTGTGCTGCAACTGTAGAAATATCTTCTTTGCATCATTTTCTTTCTCACCTTTTTTTTGTCTTTTTTTTTTCTTTTTTTCCTTTCTTCCCATGTTTTCAGTCAGTAGTGAACCTGATCAGTGAGCTACAGGAGCAGATGTGTAGACTGCAGCTGGAAATTAATAGTAGAATCCAAGAAAGAAAGTCTCAAGATAGGAAACCAGACTTGACACCTAATGGTCCTCAATCTAGTCCAAGATCAGTGGTAGAGACTCTCAGCCAGAAGAATTGCTCTCGGTGTGATGTACGAGAAGTACACCTTAGCAGAAGCCTGTGTATTGCCTCTTCTCTTCTCTTGCAGAAACTAAATTCCGCTAACCAGAGCTATGTTGTGAATTATTGGCATTAATCGTTGTGACTTTCATTAGCAGAGAGTGAAGTGGTCATAAAAATCACCAAAAAAAACCCACCCCAGACACCCCACCCCTGATTATTGGGACAAATTTGGTGACCATTGATATCTGTCTACTAAAGCACAGGTATCTGTAAGACTCAATCACCTCTTTCAGGATTTTCTATGATTTTCATTTTACTTGTAGGTCTGTAGTGCTGGTGTGGTGTGGGGTTTGTTTTTGGTTTGGGTTTTTTTTTCCTAAGTTGAGATTTGTCTGTTTGATACGCAGCATGCTAGCATGGTTTGGTAGCTTGTTAATTTTCCTCATGATAATGTCACCCTAGCCGTGCATGATGGTACACCCTAACCAGTCCTCTGAACACAGATTATTAAATCCTGAATATCTTAAAAGTTTAACACAAGTATAAAATACAGTTTCAGGTAAGACTATTCTTTTTCTAATGGTAATGTTAAAGTGAATGAAAAGAGCCATAATAAAAATAATCTGCTTGTACCTTTAAAATAGCAAATCCAACACGTTTTTGTTTATTCTCTGACATTAGCAGTTACTAGAAAAGCATTTTTGAATTTACATTACAGATCCTAGTTGTATTTGGTCAAAACTATGCCACATGTCAAAAAAAAAAGCTACTTTGCATAAACTGCTTAAATTTACTGAAGGTGGAATGATACTGGTATGCCTGAAAAAAGTCCATTTTAATATTTGCTTTTAAATCAGTTTGATTTAGTTGCCACATCTCTGGTTAAAATTTGGCTCCCCAGACTCATTTTATAAATAATCTGCTTACATTGTGAGAGAGTTTTTCAGTAATTTTTCTCATAGGTTTATTTTACAAAAATAACTCATTTGGGTATGATGCCTATTTTGAAAATAGTGCTATTGTTACTGAGCTTGCCTCTGTTCAGAACTAATTAGTGAACGATTAGGCTACAGTACAAGCTGCATACTGGGGAAATAATCTGAGAGTCAAATCTGGGAGTCATTCAAAATAAACATTAATTTAATCCAAGATATTAGTATGGTTGTTTAATGTATATACTATACAGGATTCCAAAATTGAGTTACACTTCCAAATTCTTCCATTCCTTCATTTTAAGACATTTGGTCTCATCAGAGCTCCATCAGGGATTTAATAATGTTGTCCTTCAGAATGAACAATAAGATACGGTTCTGTCAAGGAACAGGAGAAGGGACATTTAAGAGACAACTTTGTCAGAGGAATAGATGGAGAATGTTAGGAACCCTGGCTGGCTGCAGCTGTAGGCTGCATCAACTCAGTTTGCAAAGTGGCAAACATCAATGCTGAAAGTAGCATATTTGTAGTCATATTTGAGTGTATGTGTATGGTATTAAATGACTGTAACTTCCTAGATACTATTTAGTTTGAGTGTTATTTTTCTTGGTAAGTAGCTTAAACACCTGTTTGGGGGGAGGATTGTTACTTTAATGAAAGTTAGTAATCTTTTAGCACTGCAGGTTTCTGCTTAATTTAAGGTGGCTGAAAAACAAAGCAAAACAAAAAACCCAAAACAAAACAAAAAAAGCCCAATAGTTAATGTTATATGAGACTGCAGTTGTGGATTTTTTGGCTCATTTTCACTGAGACACACATGACTTCACCAGGCCTAGCTGCATTCCTTAATATAACTAAGAAATTTGCTCATAATTTCAGGTGGAGAGTTTGAGAAAGTATTCCGTATCTCTTAATTCAAAATAGTTTTTGTCTTCTTAGACTAGGTCACAGTTTTTAATGTGGTGGTTCAGTGTTCATTACTGTGTGGCTCATGCGTGATCTTTAATTCAGGACTGTGGAAAATTAATATCTACCAGGGTTTTCTTACTTTTAGCTGCTGTTCTTCCTTTGCAGGGTTTGCTACAGGAACTTAGACACCTCAAAATTAAAGTGGAAGAACTGGAAAATGAAAGAAATCAATACGAGTGGAAATTAAAAGCAACTAAAGTAAGCAGAATACTTGGCATTTACTAATGATAGACTTATTTCAGCTGGAAAGGGATATGCTCCACTTCTCATCGATATTTACTTTTCTTACAATTGCCTTGTGTCGGGGCCTACTATAAAGTCAAGTTTTCTTCAACCATCTTTGCAATAAGTATTTTGGTTTAAAGTTTTTATAGCTTCTTTTTGTGCCTTTTGCTCCTTCCCTGCAGTTTCCAGTCTTCTACCTTTTTGTAATTCTTATTTAAAAAAAAATAAAAATGCATTTTGACTTACAAAAGACCTGTTCTGAGGAAAGGCCTCTTTGAAGGTTTTCTGTCTTTTATTTGTGTAATGGTGACAAGCCTCTGTGGAATATGCTTTCCAGACTGAAGAGAAGAGACATGCAAAGTTGGTTGGGTGTTCACTTATATGGAATTTATTTTAATAGACATTAAGCCCAAAATACACCATTAGAACATCTGCTTTGACTTCATGTATATCAAAGTGCATAGCTGCCTTACCCTTCTGTTGACCTTAAATCCTGGAAAGCTGTTGGATCGTAATCTGGAGAAACTTGACATTTGAAACATTTCATCATTTTCCCCAGTAATTAATTTTTCTAGTTGAACAGTCTCATTGTTAAGCAGTTGCACTTTATTTCTAGTTTGAATTTTTAGCCCTTTTCCACTAGATTAAAAAGCAGCTTATTATTTTTCCCTATTGAGGTACACTTTTGTGCTGTAATCACATCTCCTTTCATTTGTGTAGTGCTATAATCGCTGTTCATACGAATGACTGATGTCGTGGTTTGACCCCAGTTGGCAACTAAGCACCACACAGCCACTCGATCACCCTCCTCCCTGCCCCGGTGGGATGGGGGATCGGAAAAAAAAGTAAAACCCGTGGTTGAGATAAAGACAGTTTAATAGGACAGAAAAGGAAGAGGAAATAATAATGGTAAAAGACCATACAAAGCAAGTGATGCACAATGCAGTTGCTCACCACCCGCTGACCGATGCCCAGCCAGTCCTCGAGCAGCGGCCCCCCCTGGCCAGCTTTCCCCCAGTTTCTATACTGAGCATGATGTCACATGGTATGTGACATTCCCGTCAAAGAGAATGTCCCTTTGGCCAGTTTGGGTCAGCTGTCCTGGCTGTGCCCCCTCCCAGCTTCTTGTGCACCTCCAGCCTTCTCAGTCGGTGGAGCATGGGAAGCTGAAAAGTCCTTGACTAGTGCAAGCCCTACCTAGCAACAACTAAAACATCGGTGTGTTATCAACATTGTTCTCATCCTAAATCCAAAACACAGCACTGTACCAGCTACTAGGAAGGAAATTAACTCTACCCCAGCCGAAACCAGGAGAACTGACTTTTTTAAGTTGTGGTTGGATCTTGGAAAAACATTTCAAATTATTAAACTGAGTTTTCTATTTAGTACTTGATGGCTTGATCCAGAAATGACAGATAGCAATTATTTGTATTAGCATTTCTCTCTTTTGAGAATTCTTAGATGAATATTGAAATGTTGCTATTGTGTCTTTTTTCCTTTTAAGATAATAGCTCTTGTATCCATGAAAATGTTTTCTCTGACGTGGTGGAAATGAAGAGTCTTTGGGAAAATATTTTCTCAAGCAGTGTGTGGCCAGCTGCCAAGACAGATAAAGATTATGGAAAGTGTAGGAGCAGAATGAAAATAAGAAAGAAGAATCGTAAAACCCATTGAGTGAGAGAAGATACAGGACTAGAAAGGAAGAAAAGTACAGGGAAAGAGAGAGGAAGAAGAAAAATAATTGTAGAGATGACAGGAACGAGACCTTAAAGGAAAACGGCATTTAAAAGAGCTATGAGATCAAATGGACCAGGGGAGGCAAATCCAAATCTGGTATTAAGAGGTCTGCAGCTTTTGTCTTGCTGTGGCTGCAGCTTCTTAGATGAGAAATTGGAATATTTCCGTGGCTGGATATAAAAAGCATATTAGTCACTGGGAAGTGTAGGAGCCCTTCAGAGATGCAACAAGGCAGATTCTTCTATTCCGTATGGAATTGCAGGCAGAGTGGTGATCTTTTGCTGCCATCCAGCTGCTTGCTTCCTGGTGAAAATAAGTTTGTGTATTAGAGTAAATTAGTCCATGTTTTTCCCTGTTCGGATAATATTGTTTGGTGTTTTGCATTTTTTCCTGCTTTATTTTAGTATTCTGAGAAACTGGTCACATTAGTGATTTTTTTTGTTGTTGTTTCATTTTTTTTCTTTTTTTTCTTTAACTGCAAGGAGGTTTGGTATGCTTTTGCTGGGGGAAATGCAGAATATTGATATATAAAGGCTTTAAGGCTGCTGAAGAAAATCTGAATTAAGCTACTGACTTAGTAAAGTATGCTGTTGACAGTTTTTCTCATAAACAGGAAAAAGAGATGAGCGTCGCTGTATTTCAAGCTGGACAATCACAGAATTCTTTTCCCTCTGTATTGTTGAGGTCTTTAATGTGTGATACTCTATCCCAATCTAGTGGCAGCACAAGTTGCAGTAATTGTAAATGAACCACTGATATTTTGTTGCATGTATGTGGTTGTTTCCCAAGCCGTGCTTTGCTTCTAGCCTATTGCTGTAGTATCTGATGTGAGGAAGAACAGTTTTGTCGTGCGGCTGAGAAAAGGGCTCAGCATTAATAGATTCTCAGTTATATTAATAAGTAGTAACTAGGATAAAAAATGTTTTGTGATCTTTTAGCGGTCTTTATGCAAAACTCAGGAGTTGCCCTGTAATAGTCATTATTATATGACCAGTATCGTAGCACTGAGAACTTTCCAGAGGTTTTTTTACCTACATGAATCCTTGAAAATTTTACCTTTCTGTAAATCTCTCTTCTCTGAGAGCTAATTACATTGGAAAAAGTGAGCTTCTGTAAAAGGAATAGGATAGTAACATCATGAAATATGTAACGTTGTTATAGTGTTTATGAAATGTCCTGAGTTGGGAACAGGACATCAGTCGAAGTAAAGTGTTACGCTTAGAATTCTTCTAGTTCATGGGGAAAGAATCACAGAGAATCGGTGACAATGTTATTCTGAATTTGTTGTACTCTCTTTCAGGCTGAGATAGCCCAGCTTCAAGAGCAATTAGCTCTCAAAGATGCAGAAATAGAACGGTTACAAAGTCAGCTATCTAGGACCTCATCACATAGTGAAGTGGCAGAAAGAGGTAAGAGGAGGGGAATTAAAATTAAAAATCCAAAACCCTACTTTAACTTCAGTTTGGTAGCAGCTTGGCTCAGTATTTCAAAGGAATACAAAGAGATGTAGGAATGGACTTTTAGAATTTATTTTGGGAGGAAAAATGGTGCAAATTTATTTTGTCTTCTGGTAGAGTAGAGGCCTTTAATGCGTGAAATTCTTTCCCAATCTAGAGCCAGCACAAATTGCGATAAGTTTCCTAAGGGTACTGAAACTTTTTCTACTGGAATTTTATTTATAATTTGAAAGAGTCATTGTAGTTCAGTGGGAATATATTTTTTTTATACATACCCCCAAAATTTCTTTGAAAAATCTGCAGTTTCCATTTTTTAAGAAAAAAAAAAATTGTCACAGCTAAGCGTAATGTTTAAATGTCCGAACATTCTAAAACATAGTCATTGATTTGCGTCTTTCCTTTCTTCAGGACTATATCTCATTTAGGCTCCCTCTCCTATGAAAGGTTGGACCAGATGGTCTTTCAAGGTCCCTTCCAGCCTGGGCTGTTCTATGATTCTATGATATTGTAGGTTGCTGTTTTAAATCTGCACTGTTGATACAGGTCAATGGCAAATAAACCAGTTTGTTTAGCCTTTGGTCTCAACCAGTCATGTCACAGTTCTCTGAAATATTGACTCCCTGGAGCTTCTGTCAATTGCTGGGCTGTGAGCAATATGATATTAGTGACCTTTTTCTTCTATAATACTGACACTTATCCATGGAGGAATATTTGTGTGTAGTTGACCACAATGCATCAGCTTAGCTGCACTAACTTCTTTTGTGGGTGTTAACTAACGCTTCTGAAGAGTGCCCTTGTTGAGATGTGACTTTTCAGGTGCGGTACTACCTCTTTCTCAGGGCTTACCAAGAATCTCCTTACAGGAATTAATGCAGATGTGTCTTTTCTAGAAGATTCTGTATTTTGACTGTTGTTTATTCCAAATAAGTGACTTAACATATGCTTGGTGCTGATTTCAGTCAGCTGCAGAGCTTGTGCATGTAGAGAACTGCATGTCTAACTAGAAAATTAGTTTGTCTAACAGCAGTGTTTTGTAGAGGAACTCTTCTACTAATAGAATCTTGTATGTTCTATGAGATTCCCAAATAACTTATGATATTTCAAGGGAAAGAGAGTGGTATGACAATAAATCAAGAGCTCAGCAACTTTCAGCTTCTAGTAGTGTGTCTGTTCCTGTTCATGCTGAAGATGGGTGAAACTGTCCTCGATTCCAGTGGGAGAAGAATCAAACCCTGTACAGATTCTTTAGGCTACATTTAAGGAAACCACTTAGACTATATTTGAATGGAATCAGTATGCGGCAGTAATAATTCTTCTGCAGAAAAATTACTGATTTATCAGATTTTTAGATGGTCTTCTCAAATAAAGTTGGAAAATAATGTAGTATGCTAGAATGCATATTCTAATTAAACTGCAAAATTTATCTAATATGTGCTTTTTCTACATACTTTACTTGACTCTCACCATTTACCATCGTAGAGGAAGTTTATAGGAGAAGGCTAAAAGAAAAACGTAAGCCTTGCAATTCACTTTTGGCTTTATCTCACTGTTACTTTCACACAAATTATAACTCAAATGCATTCTGCAGGAATAATTCAATGTTTGTTTAGATTTGGCTGTCTAATTGTAATATACATGAGACATTGCTTTCACTGCTTACAGCAAGCAGACAGCTACTTGCCCTGTTTCGTAAGATTTCACTTCAGAAAAAAAATCAGAGGTTTACAAATCAGATAGATGGACTTCAAAGGGACATTGTCAAGGTTAACAGAGCCAAAACTTAACCTTTACCTCTTTTTATTTGTACATATGTAAAACCCATATAATACCTGGAAAGATGGCTTTAATTGAAAGCCTCCTTCCTTGGAGGGGAAGGATTTGGGCTTTTTTTTAATCAGTGCACTAAATTAAAAAAACCAGTCTGAATAAAAATGTTTCCATACTTGATGTTGTTATAAATATTGTAAGTAAAGTTTGCTTTAATGTGCTTAAAAATACCTTGACACCAGTTCTTTTTGAAGTCTAATATTTATAAAGAGAAATTAGTAGGACTGTGATTTTTAATGGCTTTTTAAAAATCTTCCAATTGCTTGCCCACTGCCTGCTGGCTTGTTTTTGATTTGGCTGTGTCTGTGCATGGCTTGTGTTACTAAGTGTTCTCTTTTGCAAGAGAAATGTTTGCAAAGTTCATTTACGTGTTTGAAAACTTTATCATTACAGGGTGTGTATTTTTCAGAATCACTACAAGAAAAACTAATTACAGTTTTTGCCAATAGTCAAATGGCATTGTATGTTCAACATTTAGTTGTAAAACATTTTTTTAAATGTTCTTTAACAGTATTGATTTTCTTTCTTCTCTCTCACTTCATGCCTGCCACATCTGGTTTTCATAGTCTGTGAAACAAGGGGGTCTGTTTTAATGTCAAAGCATGAATTCCTTGAGTGGCAGTTACAGCAGAAAAACTATTTCAGGTTCTGTCTCCATCATGTAGACTTTATTTAGTATAGGTTGGTACTTGAGGACTTGCTAGGAATAGTGTGTAGAGAAGAAATGAAAGATTTGGTTCAGCAAAGTTAGGATGACGTGATTAACAACCTCATAAATTTTCAGAGAGTGTGTTTTAATTGGTTTTGACTATAACATTCCTGAATAACCTCTATCTTGTAACACTAAATTGTGTGTGAGGCAATTCTGTATTAGCTCTTGATGTAGATTTTAACTCAGTTATTAATACTGAAATGTTTTAAGGAAAAAAAAAATTTACAAATTTTCCTCGTATCAAAGTAGTCTTTGTTATTTTTCATTTCCAAGTTTCATGAATGTCCTTGAGCTACTTGTCATAAGCTGCCGAATATTTTTCCCAGATGGAATATAATTAATTTTCAATCATACTTAAAATTATTTCTTTAAATGTATAACTGAAAACACACTCTCATCTTTTGCAAAATAAGCTTCAATGTTTCTTTTTTTTATTACTTGACTTTTAGAGTATAAAATAATATTATGTAGCTTTCTATAAGCAAAACCAGCATGTCTGTGTTGCGCGATGCTTTTAATAGTTCAGCTTTTGAAAAGCTCTAAGTTAAATGTAGTTTAACAGTGCATTTGCCATGCCACTGACATGGTTTTGGTTACTCGTAAGAACATAGGGAGACTATCACAAAACATATATTGTTTACACTAAATATAGCAAGTGTAATTTCCTTATAACATTTTAAAAACATTTCTAGATCAAGAAGTTCAACGGTTGAAGATAGGAATGGAATCGTTATTGGCTGCAAATGAAGAAAAGGTGAGAAAATAATCCTTGTTCTACATAAGAATGAAATGATGGTTTTGAATATCTATAATGATCTGAATAACCTGCTTGCTGTAAGCGTGGTATTGCCCTGATTTTTGGATTATCCCATGAGACTGTGACAGAAGGTTGATTTTTTTAAATAGAAATTGTGGCTGACCTTGCTAACCTGGCTGCAGAACTTGGGAGGCCCATTAGATTCCACAGGGGAGTAGAAAGCCAAGGCTGTAATGAACAGAATCTCCTGGTTTCTGCTATTGAAAAGATCACTAAGGTTTGGTCATCTCTGGCAGCTCTTCATCTTCCAACCTAATCTGAAGTGCATCGATATCCCCAGTTTAGATTGTGATATTAAAAGAAAGTCAAAGTGGCCTTTGAATCAGACTCAAATTTTGGGAGAAAGGGACCAGGATTTAAAAAGACAAGGGTAAAAAAAAAAAAAAAAAAAAAAGTACTAAAGTAGAAGAGGAGTGAAATTAAACTCATTTAAATGGTAAATATGGTTTTTGTCTCTTACCATCTGTATGATATTTGCCTGTCAATCGGACAATTCAAGTGCAGGGTTTAGGGCTCAGTCTTGGAGGATGTTGAATCTCCACCTTCAGATGCCATTGACTTACTACCTAAATTGTTCCTTATTTTTGGAGGGGGTGGGGTTGAGGGGGATTAATTCTTGAGAAAATTGTAATTCTTGTTTTATGGTAATAAACCAGGCCATGGGATTTTCCTTCATGGTGACACACTCGTATACGATCAAATAGACAATAATATACATCCCTAAAAACTTCCTTTAGTAAGTGAGGAATCTGGACAGGGCAATGATAATTCTGGAGAACATTAATGTGACTCATAACATTTAATTCTTAAAAAATCAAAAAGCCAAAATTTACATCTGGAAAATAAAAGACGTGGCATTATCTCTTGCCAAAATTATTCCAAGTCTGCATAAGATTTTTACATTTGAAGGGAACACAAAATATTGTTGCTTATGTCCTAATATCTGGATATACTCATAGGGAAAGGAGGGTTATTTCCTTGGAAACTGTAGTGTTTAAACTAGTGGACTGATGGTTGACCCACAGCTTCTTAAATGTTTAATGTAGAACTGTTACCTTCAATAATATTGCAAAATAAAATATTCTTCCTGAGAGAAAATAGCTCTAAATAGCTTTTGGGATAACTCTAAATATTCCTTGTGTCATTTAGGACAGAAAGTGCTCAACTAAGTTGCTAGTAAGTGGTGCACATATTTCTTTTTTAAAAAACTAGGTATGTTAGTTCTTTGCTATGAAGAAGAACCTATTGCTTCTATCTATAGCTGGGATAACTGGGTATCTGGTTTAGGCCTCTTTTGTCTTGTGTATACTTGCTGAGGTGTGAAGGGAGGATCAGCATCATCTACCATTCTGTAATGTGGTTAAGGTCTGGTTTCTGTGCAGTTACTCCGACAACTCAGTTGATATCTGGTGTAGCTGTAATGTAGCACATGAGTACTGGAGCAGATTTTAATTGAAATATCTCTGACACTGACCTAGCTATGGCAGTGCAGCAGCTCAGTATCAGCTAATCATTTAAATACGTTCCAACTTCCCTGGAAGGTTTTGGGTTTTTTTTTTCCCAATGCCCACTTCTCTGCTTCTGTGGTTTTCCTGACACCTGCTTGTGAAAACTAGTTATTTATTACTTGCTTGGGTTTGTATTCAGTGCTCTGTAGTCACAGCACTGGGCAAGATTATTGCACAGGAATGGTTTAGAACAGCAGTCAAAGAAACAGGACAAACTGTAAAAGTGCAAACTGCAAGATCACACAGTGACAGATAGCAAGAATTTATTATCATCGGGGACACAAAATCATATATAGAAATGAGAGAAATGACAGATCTAATCAATTAAATAATGGTTACTACCCATCGCTATGTTGCATCTGTGCAAAAGGCAAGTGCACTCCCTGAATACATGAATCAAGATGCTTTCCGTACATAATAGGAAAGCGTTAGGTATTGGAGAAAGAGTGGAGTCGGATAATGCATCAGACATTCCTGAGACCTCATTTCTTTGGTTCTGTACAGGTTTGACTGCCTAAGTTCAAAAAGATGTGTTCAAAACTGGAGTAAGGGTAGATGTGGGAATGCAGAACATCCTACAAGAGAGGATTAAAGAACATGACTAGATTGTTAAACTATACAAAACATAAACGTGATTTACTTTATGAATATAGGTATGATGCTAACAAAAAACAAACACTGCCCACTTCAGGCGGTTGAGGTTCAACTCCAGAATATTCCTTTGACTCTTAGAAGTGAAAGCAGAGTTCTAAATTATGCTTCTGTAAATAACTAATTTACTAGTAATGTAAAACTCCTCTGGTTTCCTTATATCCATAATTTCACACTGTCTAGCAAATGTTATGTACGACGGCAAATAAAAGCCAAGAAACGTTCTTTACAAAGCATGTGAGAGACCTGATCCTGCTTTCTGGAAACGCAGGCCAAAGTCACAGAAATGAATGTGTAATACAGTGTTTCTGCAGGTTAAAAATGTAGGACTTTAAATATGATTTTATTTAATGCTTTTCACAGGACCGTCGAATAGAGGAGTTAACACTATTGCTAAGCCAGTACAGGAGGGTCAAAGAGATAATGATTGCAGCTCACGGTAAAATGTCTTGTGAATAATTTCCTGATATCAGGTCTTTTAAAAACTACATGCACTACAACTGCTATTTGTTGTCCTTTTAAATATATGTGTATAGTAATATATATTTCATTATGCGTATATTTGTATCATCTTGGAGTGCTATGAGAGCAAGTATACACTCTTTCAGATACAGAGAGAACCACAGTATGTCTTGGCCAGACTTGTGTGTTATTGCCTGTAGTTTGTGGAGATTTCCTTTTTGTTTCCTATGCTGTAGTCAGTACAAAAAAATAGGGTCAAATCTGTCCGGAGATTTAGTTACAACATTACTATTCAGCAAGACTTCTGTGACTGAATCTTATGCTCAACCCCGTCAGTCATAAGCTAAAATTTGTTCTACATCAGTTAATAGTAAATCCCTCCTTGGAGCCTAATTTTGGTGCTATATGTTGTTTTAGATGGTGTCATTAAGGATTCTGATTGATAAGGAAGGATGACTGGTGAGATTACTGCTCTGGTTGTACAGCTGTGTGAACTGCTCATCAGTTGGGTCTGAAGCACTGCAGTTTACCTCCTTATGTGCCAAGGCAATCTGAAGTCAGCAACTGCTCTCCTTAAAACACTTTGCTATATGTACTGCAATGGGGCAGGAGCTTTGGTTGCAGAACTCCTACATCCATGTAGCGATGGCTGGGTGGACAGCTGAGGCCATGGTTTTATTAGTTACTTCATGCAGTCCTGTCCGTCTTCGCTGATGGGACTCCTGCCAGTCTCTTCCACAGTGCAGGCCTATGACATATGTCCTTCATGGCCAAAGCTTCGTACTTCCTGTTTCACTGCTGCTGGTTGCCATCCACTCAAGTTGTATAGGGGTTGTAGAGGCCAGACCAAAAGGAATTACAGCAAAAAGGGTGAAAAGGAGGAACCAAACAGCAGGACGCTCATGCAGACAGAATTTGTCGGCACAGGGGCAATTAGGAAAGTTCATTCAAATTAGCTAAAGGCATTAGTTTACAGTATTCTTACTAAATTGCATTATATCCCTCTCAAGAATCTATTATTCAAAATTAAAATGACATTCAGTTTGATTTAAATTAATTCATCCATAGGAGATGAATAAAGTATACAGATAGGTATTAAGTTTGTATGGTGTTTCCTGTGACCATTATGTTATGAGGAACTGGTTTCTACAGTGCAAAATAACAGGAGACCTTAGTGGATGATGAACATTAACTAATTAAATACATTCTATATTCAGATTTCCTACACCACAGTTCAATTCAGGAATGGCAGTAATGATCAGCTGCTAGCCAGCTAGCTAGCGTTAATGACACAATGTTTTCCTTTTATGTTATGTTTTTTAAACGGCATTCATAACAGGGACACTGATCTCAGGTGCAATCTGATACTGTTAGGAGGACTTTTTTCTTTTTTGCTAAAAAGAGTCGCAATGAGTATAAGAAGTTCTGTTGCCCTTCCCTTCCACTAAGAAAAATCCTGACAGCCGACTAGGCGAGTTCTGGTTTGGAGGGAACAACTGAAGACCCATGGTTGCTTTGGTGCACACAGTATTACGTATTTAACTTCAAAATCTGGGGAAAAATCTTTGTCTTGTTTATCAATTACACTGCAGGAAGTGGAGTGAGTTTTAGGACAATCTCATTTTAAATTGCCACCTTAGTTTTCAGTACTAAATTTAGTCTGGGAAACTTGACCTTCTGAAAGGACAGTTTTGTTCAATGTACATCATCATATTAACACACAATATTTTCAGGTCCTGTACGACAGAGTGGAAACTTGTATTTAACACACAAGAATAGGGAACAAGAGTCAGGTAAATCTCTCTCTGAATGTTCATTTACCAAAAAAAAAAAAAAAAAAAAAGTTCCTCACTTGAAAGTGTTCTGAAAGGAAATCCAAAGGTGTGATGGTAGCTTTTGGAGGCATATTGACATTAACTCCCAAAATAGCTACACCACTGTTACCCTGAGAGTAGGTGCTCTCAACAGTAACCCCCGCAGTTCCACTCTCCTTGGCCACATCCTGGTTGTACATACTTGAGTGCACCATCCCCCTGTGGGACATGGCTTTTGGAGGACACTTGTGTGCACGAACAAGGAGCAAGCCATGATGCTCTGGATTACCGAGTTGGTGCTGCAGGGACTATGATGGTGTTAATGTATGCTAATATAGGCATTCAGTACTGTGTAAATAAAAAAAACCAGTCATGCTCAGCATAATAAAACAAAAACAAAACCCAAAACCTGTGTGGGAACTAGAGCGTATACTGAGATTGTCCACACTGAGGTGCATGTTGTGATGGCTACAATATTATCACAGTCGAATGAGCTTGTTACCTTAGGTGTGTTTGTGGGAGTCTTGTGTTTAGGTTGCCACGAATATCTAGCTGATTATCTATGTTTCTATTTCTAGAGGTGGGTCTTAAAGGTTCCCTCTGAAGTGTAATCTCTGCTTAAAAACTTTTGGTAGAATCAATGGGTTGAAATCTTCTGTCTCTGATAACTGTTTCAAATAATTACTTGACAGAAACACAATATACTGTAAGCATTTCTTATTTCTGCTTTAGGCAAGCTATAAATCATGTTGACAAAAGATGACCAACTCTTCACCGTAGGTAACACGTACATTTAAAAAAAACCAACCAAATCTGTTTTGGATTAAAGTAGGGCAGCTGCTTGAAACAACCACTGACAGCTGAGTAAAATATAAAGGCGCTATCCTGAACTCTACTATAGGTAGTTCTTTTGGTTTTAGTAATTTGTGCTAACTGAGGGGCTGTGTATGAGGAACCATAGCATAAGTTTCACTTCATATCCTGAAGAGCCAATGGTCAGTATCAGGTTTGTTGGCAGTCTTTGTAGCTGAACAGCATGATAACCAAGCTCACATCTAATGAGTTTTCAAGTGATCTCTCTTCTAATAGTGCCAAGGCTTAAGCATAAGATTTGGTGTTTTTTCATAACTGCCTAGAGCTGCTGCATGTCTATCACGTAAATTAGGAATTATTAATATGCTTAAAGGTCGGCCTAAATTTCTCCATCATGGCATAGCAACCCTTCCACATCCTGTATGCAACCCTATACATAGGAGAACTCCAGAAAAAATTTCTTATCCAAAATACTCTGGACGTTTGCTGAGCACTAAATATTCAGACCCTGATTTAGTATTGCAGCTTTGACAATTTAGGAATAAAAATTGTACTAAATAATGAATTTGGAATATTTCAGTATTTGGTTAGCTCTGGGTTATCCAGAAAAACCTGGAGCGTGTTTACCATGTTCGTCCTTGAACCCAGCATGGGGCACTGCATTATGATACAGATGATGTCAAACATGCATGTTACCTATAAGGTGATACACAGGGAGTAAGAAAATGGTACCAACTTGAACTTGCCTCAGCACATCAAACTATGAATTAGAGTGGTTCAGAAGCTGTCTCATAAGCAGCTCAGCTACTCACAGCAGAGCACAGCATATAACTAGAAGGGGTAAATTTGTTGCTCTAATATAAATCAGTAAGTCAGTGCCCAAAGGAGGGGTGGGGAGTGGAGGGGCTGGTAAACTACATGCATCAGATGAAGACTGAAGGGGAATTTAAAGATTGAAGTATTAGACTGTCTGATACAGTCCTAAATGGTTTGGGGTTTTTTTGGCCTGTTTCTCTCCCTTTCTACTTCTAATCTTTAATGCTCGCAGGCTCTTCCGTCTCTGGTGGCAGTGAAGAGGAACTTGAGACAACTTTAAGAAAGTGGAATCTTTTGAATAATCCTCAAGGAGAATTATTTAAAACACAGGTACTTAGTAAAGATGTTTTAGAAGCAAGTTCTGCTGTATATATGATTTGTTTGTATTGGTTTCTCTGTAGTAGCTAAGGTAATGTAGATGGGTTTGGCCCTGCCTGAATTTTTGTGCCTCTTGGTATGGGCACTGTAGATTCAGAATCAGGTACTGGAGTTACAGGCTTGAAACTCTTGTATTTCACATAGGTCTCTTCAGGAGAATTGTCACCAGCTATGCTCTCTCCAGTGCCACACAAAGCTATGGAAATCAGGCAAGACCTTTGTTTCTTGTTTTCCGTGTGGCTTGTCCTAAGTTTGTATTAATCTGTTTAACTGTTGGCGTGTTGTCTTGCCTGTTCTTGGCTTTGCAAGAACTTTTGGGTAGTTGTGAAAGCAGTGTTTGCCAGGGAAACTTGCAATATGTAGTTGTATAAGGTTTGAATTACAGGAATAAATTAGCAGTTTTATGTATCAGAAGGTATATGTATTGTAGTACTTAAAACAGTATATTTTATTCTGATTTAAAGTGGAAGCATTCCAGTATCTTCAACTAATTTAACCTCTCCACAAGAAGAATCTTTGGAAATCGTAAACAGGTAAGAATGAGTAACTTTAATTGAAATGTAAAACACAGCCAGAAATTTTTTTACAATTCTGCCTTTTTCCATTTTTAAAATCTTTTTTAAAGCCCTTAATGTTGCACACTGTTCACAGAGAGTTAGTACTGTCTACTTTTTCTTGTTAAGAGCTTCTAAAAAGTCATCTATAGATAAAAGGTTTAAAACTGCACATTGTGCCTTATTGCCTTTCATTGTTGATCAAAGGAGATACTTTGTTGCTGTTTCTGACTTCATCTATTGCAGTTCCCAATACTATGAGGTTTAGGCTAAAAATACACAAAAGAAATGAATCTCCTTATTCTGAATTATCTGTTATATGCAGACATTATGTGATATATATACAGCTGTCATATGATACAGTTGTGGCATATGCAAATATACTGTGTTGCATTAACTGTTGCTTTTTTGCCTGTCACTGTTTTAAGGGTTCCACAGAAGAAAAAGTCAAGTAGTTTAGAAGACTTGCAGAGTGAATCCCTAGAAAAGGTGGGTTTATTTGTAATGACAATTTCTGGTGTTTAATATCACGACTAAAAGATAAAGGTCAAGTATAAATATTCTTTTTGTTTCACATATAGTAATCCTAACCACCACTAACATTGTATGTGGGGAAAAAAGCCCTAAGGATAAAACAGTTCAGGTTCTTTTTTTACACCGTTGCCAAGCTTACAATAAATAAACTAGTTGACACACCCATATGTACGCATCCTCAAATTCAGCTTTTCAGCTGAAAGAGAAGAAAAATATTTAGGAGGAATACAATAAATAATGTTAATGGGGAGTCATTTTGTTGAGCTGCTGTATTATTTTGTTTATGGGTAAGTGTTTTTAAAATAATTTTGACTTCCAAATTGCTAAAAATGTTAAGGCAGCAAATCCTGAAAGTAATTAAATATTGGGACTGGGTATTTCCACATAGGATTCCTTTTTGAGTGTTTGCATGTAAATATGAGTGTCGCTTCCTAACTTAGACTTCTGATATAAATGGCATTCCTGAAGATGGTAGTGATGCTGCCTTAGTTAAAACAGCAGGAGCACCGTTATTAATTCAAAGGCTTAATTCCATTCCAGAATAAAGACTTTCCAATTTACAAAGTCTCATTACATTATGATCCAGAGGCTTGTTTTATCATTATGTATGCTGAAATTTTCCTGCACTTGTAGTTACGCTTTGTGAGACTGTTATTGACACTTTCTGTACTCAAATTAGGCTTAATACTAGATTACCCACACCCAGTAATGCTATTTAAAACAGATACTAGTAATATAATTGTTCCAGTTCTTCAAATTTTCTTAAATTTTTCTTAAATCTCTGAAGATGACAGTGACCAAATAGAATGTTTGAAATTTGTGTTGCACTCATTTGATTGTGGTCATACATGTGACAAATCAGTTCAGAACTAACGTTTCATTCCATGTGGAATTTATGAAGGTCTGTTTTCTTTTCATAACTTTTAAATTATTTTCCTGTCTTAAATTCAAAAACTTAATTTGTCTCTGTGATATGATGTGGTAAGGCTGTACCTACACATTTAGGCTGTAAATCTGCTCTATTAAATCGTCCTGTAGAGGAACAAGAAACTACCAAGGATATGAGAGAAATGTAGCAAGCCAGGCCCGTGTTCAGCAAGGCATTTAAATTGTTTGCCCTAATTTAGGCATGAGGCTTCTTAGTGAAAGAAATGAGACCTCCCTATGCGTATGAGCTAGTGGCTAAATGTGAATTAGTTACAATCAAAACTAAGGCCAAGAAAACTTGTTTTGCTGACTCAGCATGACAAGACTTTGCTTCTTGCATTAAGTCCAAGAGAACCTGTGCTAGCAGCACTGTTTACTGGAGCTATTCTACTTTGCACAAAACTCAAATTCCAATTACGTCCGGCAATAATAATAATAAAACAAACCAAAACACATTGGTGTCTCTGACCTAGCTGTGCTGGTAGTTTTATCACTTCATTTCTATCACAGCTCTTTATGGTTTCAGCTGGATACATACAGTATTGTGTATGTTCTTTTTTTATGTCAGTAATTTTCATGTTCCTTTAACTGTTAAACAACTGTTATGTTCCCAGCTTAAAGTAAGTCTAAAGGGACCACCCAGAAGCCTGAAAATAGAAAAATTCCTTTAATCACAACAGAAACTAAACAGGGCCCAAATTTTGTAGAGTGGTTTGAACAAACACATTTAGTATTAAATATTTTATTGAAATGAAATGAAGAGATAAAAGACCTTGTAATATATTGTCAATGCATTAAGTAGCATCACTATAGTAATAAGACTACAATTGATGTTCTGTGTTATGTATGTTAATACTAACATTTGTCTGTTGCTTTTTTCCATAAAACTTTGAAATTACCCTCCCTGCAACTCCATAGTATGTAGACGGAAAACCAGTACAGCCTGTTGTAGAACAAGAGGTATATTAACTGTAAACTCTCTTAACATTTATCTGTTGTGATGTGCTGTGACGGTATGGCTGTGTTTTCATTTTATATTCATTTTCTTTTTAAAATGTTTGCATAGTTCAAGTACTGACAAACTCTGAGAACAGGGGTAAGGATTTGAGAGGGAAATCTTTTTTTATCTAAAAGCTTTTATGGGAGGTTAGAAGCTGAAGTCAGTCGATTTCAAAATACAGTGCTAATTTAATAAGCAATTTCTCTACTTATAACATTTTTGGTACAAGTCAGGATGTACTCCTGCAGTTGCCAAAACAGGAGCAGGGGGTGAGAAATTGAGGAATCCGGACTGCAGTTATAGTATCACAAAGATCCCTCTAGGCCTTGAAATAAGAACAGATAAACCAGTGGTTATCTCATTAAATGTTTCATGTATCATCCTGTCACAATGTTTTAGATGTTTTAAAACAATTTTGTTAGAATGGGATTACTAAATAGGAGCATACTATATGTTTCTGTATACTAAATATGTTTTGCATATTTTCAGTACAAAATTTTCCTACGTAACCACCTTTCTGATACTGAAACATTTACCAATATGAGCTTATTCCAAAACACACGTTGAATGTACACCACTCCCACTAATGTCAGTCGGAGTTGCAGGTTCATTGCTTCTCTGGAAAAGCCTCTATATTCCTATAGTTTTGACAGTTGTGGGATATACATTTTTGTTCAGAGTGATGGCTCCTTCAACTTTTCATTTGGATTCAGTATCAAAGAAGTCTCAACATGCCGTTTCCAAAACCGTAGACAAGTACCTCTGTGAAACGCATACTTTGACTGGAATAGTATCTTGTTAGGCTCAAAACTATCAGATGGATATGCAAGTTCTAATCTACCCTTGTACAAGGAGCAAGATTCCCAAGTAGTTGATCACTGACAAACTGAATGCAAGGAAAATTAAGAAATACTCTATTTTTAGCAAACCCTACATACCGGTTCCCTTTCAATACAATATACTGAGACTTTGAGGACCACCTCTTGTGAGCTCTGTTGCTGGAGGAAGGTCCTCCCAGCATAAGTCATCTCACTGATGCTAGTCACACTGTGTACGTGTACCATAGCTGCAGGCAAGCATACATTAGACTCTACTTTAGCCTGACTGGACAGAAATTGTAGAGTCAGCAGCCATTCAGACTAGCTCTAAAATACAGCTCAGTCTGTGCTTTTTTTCCCCCAGCATATATCAAAAGCATACCTTGTGCTTAGGTTCTATCATAAAATTGGCAATTATATATTTGGCAACTATATATTTAGCTATAATTATTTTTTTTAAAAACCTCACGTTTGTAATGTTATCTATACAAAAAGATCTTAATTCTTACAAAAGTGAAATTTCTGTAGCCTAACTTCATTGTTGATTCTTTTACTGTTATTAGTGGTGATGGGCAAATATGTTTGACCAAATTTGAGTTGAATACTGTTGGCTTGAATTCCAGCGAGATACAATTGTGAGGTGGAAACATAGACAGTCTGGTGAAATATAGGGGGAAAAATTGACAGAGCAAAGAATGGGCCGAGAACTAAATGCATTTCTGGCACTATCGAAGTTGACCTTGGAAGGACCAAATTATTATATAGTGCCAGGGTCCTAGAGGAAAGCGACACAGCTAGAAAAATTCTTATGATAAAACCAGGTAATACTCAACATATATTATATTTTAATGTAATACACAGTCTGGCTGAAGTGGAAGGGGCAGATGAGGGAAGAGAAGGCTGAGTCGTAGCTAGAAAACTTTGTCAGCTGACTATTGGATTTAAATTGAATTATCTGTAAGAAGGAACATGGAGGGGGTGGTGTCATTTTGAACCGTGAACTTCAAATACTTTTTTTCAACTTTTAAAATATTGTGTACTGGATTGCAAATGCTCTGAGTGATTTGATTTATTTATTTATTTATTTTTGTTTTCCCTCTTTAAAAAAAAAAACAGAGTAAGCCACTTGTGAAAGGCAGCAAGTATCAAACCTTGCCAGGAAAGCTGCCTCGACCCTTACAGAACGGAGAGCAGGGAACATATAATTTGCCGGATGGGTGTGGCACGAACGACAATGAGGACAACAGCATCCTGGGCCTAAGTATGTATCCACGCCTCTCTGAGAGGGTTATGTAGAAGGGAAGAAAGCAAACTGTTTGAGGATTGGGACAAAACATGGTATATAATCTGCTGTGCCAGAACAATGGACTATGATGTTCACATGATTCAGTTAGGGAAAGTTCTACTTCCTTTTTTTAACAATGCACCAAAAATATTCCACATTAGCTCACTGGAGAGTGAAGGATGGTTTTAAGTTAGAGCGTTCTTTTCTGTCGCGCTTGATGATGTCATTTGCTGACATCATTGATAGCATAAGTAATGAAGAGACACTGTTTTGAAGATTGTGGGGAGACCATTCTGAAAGTCAACAAATCTGTAACTAAAAATTGGAACTTTTAGAGATGCAAACTTATTGACAATATGAATAAGCAGTATTTTTTCCGGACACGCTTCCAATGCTCCCCTGAGCTTCCTGATCTGTTTTCTTAAAAAACAAGCAAGTAAACAAAAATGCACAGCCAAGTACATCATCAATACTTTTAAAAAATATACACTGGATGGGTGTATTAAACCAAACAAATCTGTCCCTTGCCATCCCACGGCATTTTAGTGTGTGAAACTTTACAATATAACTAGCCCTAACGTGCACATTTCAGGTAAAAATCCGAGTATCAGCACTGTTGGTTGCTGTAGCTTGTGGGGACCCACAAGTGAAAAATTAACTTGCTAGGTGCAGAAAAACATCAGTGGATTTTGAAAGTACAAGTATATTGTTATTCCACAGCCATGTGTGGAAGCCTGTATTAATTTCTTTTCAGTGACATATTAAGCATGGATTTATTGACAAAAAGTATTACAGTGAGGCACAGAACCAGGTATTTGCCAAGGACTGAAGAGCTTGGGAGCTCAGGCAGAAGAGTATGCCTTGCAATTTTGCAGTGTTCCTACACTTTAAAAGATGAGGTGGGGCTTTTTTTTTTGGTTGGGGTTTTTTTGGTTGGTGGTGGTTTTACGTTTTTTTTAGGGCCTCATGGTCCTAAAAGCTGGTTCAATAGGTTATGAGTTGTTCAGGGTTTTTTAAAAGAGTTTTTCAGTGATTGCAACATTGTAGGCAATGCATGAGCCATGCTATTATGTCTTCAACTGCAGGATTATCCAAGGATGGGTGATCTTGTAAAGGAAAATGTTCTTTTTCTAGAAACAAGCAATGACTCCTTAGATACACTGAATTAACAGAATTTTTTTATGCAGTTAGTTTGTTTCTTGCATTACACCTCCAATTCTATATTTCAGAGGAATCTGATGTAATCTTAGACATTGCTTCATTTCAGATATTCTGCAGGCTTTGTGGAGCTCTGTAGTATATGTTTTGTGTTAAAATTGTCTAAGAATAGTTTTTTTAAAAAAAACAAACAGATAAATGATCATCCCTATCTTTTCAAGATGACCTGTACAGAATTCTTGGGGCTTGTACATGTCAATGCATATTTACTTTCATGTCAAGCATAACTGCTTCTTTTCTTTTTGTTTCTGCTTTTAATGCTTAGCTTACTTCTTTGCTCTTCTGTAACTTTATTTTGCTGGTGTTTTATATCTTCTTTGCTTCTTCATCTGGCTTTCTGCTTCTTGGGATGACTGAAGATCGCATCAGGAGTGTCAGTGCGCCAGTGCTAGGTACTGTATCCAAACAAGATGCCACTTTAACATGAATTTTGCTGCTTATTTTTTTTCCTTTCCTTTTTCTCTCCCTTTCTCTTCTCTATGAGATACTAATACCAAGTGGGCCATCCAGGTTGAATTCCTTAAGTGCAGTACTGAAATGAACTAACAGCTTTTGCTGTATGGCATTTGGATGGGATTTTTTTCAGATACTTATTCCTGGTTTTTCACTGAAGTCACAGAAAAATTCCCACTGATCTTGAAGGAAGAGTTTTGGTATTAAGAATAGGCAAGGCAAGAGTCTGAAGAGTCTGCTTCAGTCTGAAGACCTTGTATTAATTTAAATAATGTATTTAAATACAAATGACTGAAATAACAATACTATTTCACCCAATGTTTTATTATTTTCTTTTTTGTATCAAATGTACAGCTACTTTTTTTTTCACCTTCTGAGCATGTTTTTTTAATACAAGAACAATTTTATAGATATCTTCACTTTTTTATTATGTTCTGTATTTAAACATTAGTCTCCCAGATAAAAACTTAGTTAATAATCAGTATAAAATGTGACTATATTACTGTTCTTAACCCAGGAGAAACAGAGAATGTGGATGGTACCGTAGTCTCAGATGACCTTTCACCTCTTTCTTCGGGAACGGATTCAGGTCCACAATCTCCATTGTCTCCAGAAAACAGAAAGAGTCCAAAAGGGATCAAGAAAATCTGGGGAAAGTAAGATTGGTTTTTTGGTTTGTTTTGGTTTTTTTAGTTCCCTGTCAAAGCATTTTGGCTGAGAATGAATCCAGTTCTCAGGAAAAGCTACAATATCTACAGCAAGAATATAGTAAAATTCAGGAAAAGGAGAGAAAGCAGCTCTGTGATTGTATGGGTGTGTCTCTATGTACACATGGGTGTAGAAAAATGGGGTGGTAGTGTTCACAGCTGTCATGCTGTTGGAAGAAGTAATACTCTGCTGTCTTATTATAATGCTAATAATTTAGAATGCCAACAGTTTCATTAGCTATGAAAAATTAAATGATAGCAAGTTGTTCATTACAGAAGCCATCAGGTTAAAAAATGAGAGAAAATAGAAGAAACAAAAAGCAGAGGGGCTGAGTTTTACTGTATTTGCTCTATCTGCTTCAGGACAGCAGACATTTATGAGTCTGGCCTCCAGTGCGGATTATTATTTGGGTTGAAGGGTTATGCCTGCTCTGCAGAGCTTTTTTTCTTCCCTCAGAATTAGGTCTAGACAGTGTTTGCCTGGAACTTCTTCAGCTACCACTTGAATTAGATGTTTGTGGTTTACAGGAAGATTAATACAGCTTCTAGTTGTTATTATAGTTTCCATACAAAACAAATGTTCTCTATTGCAAGCTAATAGTACTTTCTTGGCACTCTTGTCTTGAAAGAATAAGAAGAACTCAGTCAGGTAACTTCCCTGCAGACGACCTGGGTTTGGCGGAGTTTCGAAGAGGTGGTCTCCGTGCAACAGCTGGACCTCGGTTATCCAGAACAAAGGAAACCAAAGGCCAGAAAAGGTAATGGTTCCTTCTTTACTGCATCATGTGCTGTGCAAGGTATTGTTAAATGTGCTGAACAGCCAAACCCTCCTCTCGTGAAATACATTTTTCCCAGCGTACTTCATTATGTGTGGAATTCCACAATAACTGGAAAGAATTTCTCCAGTAGGAAATGTATCCTGAGCAGCTTGCCTATCTGCACCCCTTCAACTGCAGGTTACAGCACTAGCTGTTTGTCGGAGTGTCAAAAATTTCACCTTGTTAAAGAACAAGAAATCTTACCATCACCTTATGTGGGAATATCTGCAAAGTGATGAGGATTCAGCAATTCCCTTTTTCTTCTTTTCAAACAGAAAACGGGAAATTCTTATTCTCTGCCTGCCCCCCCCACCCCAACTGTTCATGAGTTGAGGCTGGGCAGCCAAATTAACAGGACACTAGTACCACGGCACGTACTGCAAAAGTGGCTGTTAGCTTTTATGACTGCACAGAACAAGGCACACTAAAACATAGGCTGTAGTACTGCCTCTGGCACACGATAAGCTTTCTGATAATAACCATAACTCTTTCCTTTAAGAGTTTCAAACATTTCTTGTACTTTTCAGTGACTACAATGCGCCGTTTGCTCAGTGGAGCACTGAAAGAGTTTGTAACTGGCTTGAGGACTTTGGTCTCGGTCAGTATGTCATTTTTGCACGGCAGTGGGTGACTTCAGGCCATACACTGTTAACTGCGACACCTCAGGACATGGAAAAGGTAATAATCTGTAACTGTTTGTTTCAAGCAACCATACATGTTGATTCTGTACAACCAGGCCCCTTCAAACAACTGGCAGTTCTACCTTTCTGAAATACGTAGTATCTATTTTTGTAGATACCTAATGAGATGAAAAGAGCCAGAGGCAAGGCAAACAATTTGGTAATGGTTATTGTTGCAGGAAATGGGAATAAAGCATCCACTGCACAGGAAGAAATTAGTTTTGGCCATTAAATCAATAAATGCAAAACAAGATGAGAAGTCTGCACAACTTGATCATATCTGGGTGACACGTAAGTGTTTGAACTATCATGGAATTGTTTGGAAAGGAATTTCCCCCACCCCTATAGATGGGCTGCCTGATATATGTTTGTTTAAGCAGTTACCAAACATCTTTTTAAGAGCACTAAGTTTCAACATCTTAAAATTTTCCAGAGAATGAGGATTTTTATGTTGTTCTTGACATCCAAATATACAGCTATGCAGTATGATCTTCCAAGGGGAACTCTGTCATTCAGATTGCAGGGAAGTAAACAGGGGTGGAGGGTTCAATCTGGCAAGAGCTACATTATGTGGCAGAAGGTATGTGCTCAGTCACACGCTGTATATAAAATATCACAGAGGTATTGTGGACAAAGCTGTTTGGTGGGAATTGCTTCTAGGCTTCTGGTAAGAGACTGTCCTTTGGAAAGGTGAATAGGTAGAACGAGCTACCTGAATGACTCAGAAGCCAGCCCAGACAAGAAGGAGAGAAGGGCTTCATTCTCACTGATCTGGATTTGGGTACACCGCTGTTCTTGTATCTGCAGGATGGCTTGATGATATTGGTTTACCTCAGTACAAAGACCAGTTTCATGAATCCAGAGTTGATGGGAGAATGTTGCAGTACTTAACTGTGGTAAGCTAAAATCCTTTTTCCTCAGTTTAACCAAATTTAACTTCGGAATGAGCAAAGAATTTTACAGTTTTCCTTTGAATGTGAGCAATTAAAGAATTTTTTGCAAGACACAAATAGTGCCAGTAGTCAGTCAGTCATTTGTGTTGTCTAATGCGTGATTGCTATTCCTAAAGTACATAAAATAAGTCATAGGATATAGCGTTATAGCTAACTTCTGCAAAGTCTTTCTTTCAATATCATATAGCACACCACGATTAAAGGTAAAATGACCTGTTTTGCATGCAGCTTCTGGAGTGTGTTGTTCTCCACACCACGTTAGCATCAATATTCAGTAAACTAAAGATAAGCAGCAAATCCAGTAATTCGTACAGCTCCGACCACATTAGCAGCAAACCATGGACTACACATGCCACTGTGTTTTCTTACAGTTTCCCTGCCCAGGTTTGGATAATCAAGTATTTGTTTTTGTTAACTGTGCTATGAAAAAAAATGCCTAATTTAGCTGTTATCTGAAGTACAGCCTTGTCTACGCTGCTTAAGGAGCCTTTGTTATAGGAGCATCGTCCCTACTGTCCCATGGTTAGGTGCGTGTTGCTAGCTGCAGTGATCCTACGCACAACAGGATCTTAACCAGATCAGAAACAGTCCATATATTTTAAAACTATCCATGAGCCTGGATTTTACGTAATAAGCTACAAGCTCTCCTTCATTTTTTTTAGCCAGGTCTTGCTATGGTGCAATGCTTAAAAAAAAAACCAAAAAACCAAACAACAACAACAAACACCCCCTCAAACCCCCACCCTAAAAAACCCTCTTTAGGATATAAGCTTTTATTTTACCTAAACCATAGTTACTGTGGTTTATATAAAACTGCATAGCAAGCTTAAAATCTTTCTTCTTGGGGAAAGTACCTGTTTTGGTATGTATTCTGTGCCACCTAAAAGGCTCTCTCCTTTACAGAATGACCTTCTTTTTCTGAAAGTCACCAGTCAGCTGCATCATCTGAGTATTAAATGTGCCATTCATGTGCTGCATGTCAACGGTTTTAACCCCCACTGTCTACGCAGGAGACCAGTTGAGGAGGTAAAAGTATGTTTAAGTAATTTAATTAAAACAAGCACTAATTACCTGATTCCAGCCAAAGGGGATAGAGAGTTAGCAGTGTACAATGATACAATAGAATCACTGCTAGGAGGGAATTGCGTCTAAAGCAGTAGATACGCTGCCTTCTAGCTCTGGAATGTAACGTACTCACCCATAATAAAAATCTACTCACTCCTTAAGTGCTTGAACCACTTATTAGTTGAATCTCATGCACTTCCCTTTAGAAATTATTTGCTTGGTTTAAAGAAGTTTAATTCAACTTCCGAGAGAATAATTTGAATGTTTTTTCTTGTCTGTCCTAATTTTTAACTCTCAAAAGACTGTAAGGTTTTTGCCTTACCTGGTCAGCATAGCTTATTCTCTTAGTATTAAAGACTGGCAATAATACTGTTCTCAAAATGCTCCCTTTTGTACACCCAACATCTGTAGTCTCTATTGTTCTACTACTTGATGCAATATATGGGGTTTCATCTGTACTAGACTATGCCTGCCACCTCATCAGAGGATGTTTGAAAGAGGCCTTGCACAGAAACAAGACCTTAGAATCAGGGGAAAAAATACTGCTCTTTGAGGAAGAGGAGGAACAATGTTTTTATCTGAACTGAGGATACATGTTGTGAACATGCAGTGACAATGCAGGCGCTATATTGTCATCACCTTTTCTGGTTACTTTAACAGAATAACGTTTCACCTTCTGAAGTAGTTCAGTGGTCCAATCACAGAGTGATGGAATGGCTCAGATCAGTCGATCTGGCAGAATATGCACCAAACCTTCGAGGAAGTGGAGTGCACGGTGGCCTGATTGTAAGAATTTGTTTTAACATTTTACTACGTATCTAATAAACATTGACAGACTGTAATATAAAACATCTTTTATCTGGTGTTTGTCAAGCAGGAGGAAGCAAATACATCTGCAATATGACAGCATGATCAGGCCTTCTAAAGAGCCTCTGTATCTGATCCATGCATCTTAATTTTACAAAGGAAAACTAAAATAAAAAAGGAACTGCTAAAGCATTTTTCATAATCAAAGCTGAGCTGTGCATGAGTGTTTAACAGCAGTACATAAAAAAAAAAACAAAACAAACTGTACCGTGGGAAAGTTACTTACTGGTAAGGCATCATTGAGTGTTTGAGTGGTTTTAATAGAATTCTGAGCCACAGTAAATAACTGTCCTGAACTCAGAGCAGTCTTGCCAGCAATCAGGAATGACATTTTTTAAATTCAAAACATTGAGAACTATTTGCAGCTTAGTAAAGTCAGAGTTCTGAAATACCATGATTCTAGTGCTGTAGAACTTTTGCAGAAATGAAATAGAAAAAATGGTGTTAAGATTAAGTTTATACACTCAGAGTAGAGCAGAAAATTCTGAAAACAAATTTGTTCGATCCAAACAAATGTAAGGTTTGATGATAAATATTAATAAGTATTTGCCTGATCATGCTCTGCATTTCTTAGTGCCTACTTTCATGTATTTCCCATTCAAGCCCTAGTGAGCATCGTATCACAAGTGAGTTATAAAAGGTCTAATGTATATAGATAGCTTAGTGAGAATGAGCAGTCCCTCTGATAAGCACTGTAATGGTTCACTATTGCAAACATTTAACCATATTAAAAAATAAATATTCTGCCATTTTTTAATAGATTCTCGAGCCTCGCTTCAACGGTGACACACTGGCAATGCTGCTGAATATTCCACCTCAAAAGACCCTACTGCGACGCCACCTAACAACCAATTTTAACGTATTAATAGGACCAGAAGCACAGCAAGAAAAAAGAGAAATAACGGAGTCAACAGCATACACACCTCTGACCACCACTGCCAAAGTTCGGGTGCGTACTGCTTTTAAAAAGGAGATTTTTCAGAATTTCAGACTTCCTCTCCCTTGTCTTATAAAGAAAGTAAGGGACAAACATGGTCAGGGAGAGGTCATTTCTAGGAGTGTTACGTTTTCCTTAATTCTAGGTACCAAATTATTTAATTTGTATCTGTTCAAATCAGCTTCTGAAATAAGCGTGCGATCCCTTCTGTCTTTTCTTAGAACTACCTAAATGTATTTAAAATCAACTGTAACTCCCAATTTGAAAACAAATAAATTTATTTAGTTCAGAATCTATGTACTTTAAGGACTAGGGTATAGCAGTAAATCAAAAAGGAGAAGATTTTGAATGTTTAAAGGACAACCTTGTTTTTCTTATTTAAAACTTATTGTCTTCTTATTTTAGCCAAAGAAACTTGGATTTTCACATTTTGGAAACTTAAGAAAAAAGAAATTTGATGAATCAACAGACTACATTTGTCCTATAGATACAAACGCAGCTGCTACGAACGGTACTCAGAAAAACTATGGTGGATACAAAGGACTTAGTCCATTCACTGATAGGGAACTGGACCAGGTGGGACAGACAGACTGATGCCATTCTCATCTCATCCTCTCCATGCATTCCAAAGCTTGCAAATAACCACATGTTAGCACATAACAAAGTATTTGCTACATCTGCATGAACTCGTTGAGAAAGTATTGGCTATGGACACTGGAAAGAGTTCTATACTAAGAATGTCAGGCTAATTTTTTTAATCAACACAATAATAAACTCATCCATCTTCAAGCCCTTTTTCAGGAATGTAACACCTTTACACTACGAAGATCGATGTATTTTGACAATTAAGGTGGAGGTTGCAGTAAACACAAAACTTTTGTACTTCTAGCTTTCATAATCTGAGTACGGCACACTACTTTTTTCATTATCTTTATGGGGTGGTTTTTAATGTAATAAATTTATTTGGACTAATTTGTACAAAGCTATCAAGTTATATATATTAAAATACAACTGGATTGTATATTTTTAACAGACGTTAATCAAAGAATCCAACTAAATTTTCTTTCATTATGTACCGTGGGGAGTAGTTATGCTTAGACAGTATATGTGAAAACAATGCATCAGTAATGAACAAGATTATTAATAAACCAATACTTAAATAATTCACTTTTGTTATGTACTAGTGAACTTGTGAATGAAACTGTCTTGATATCATACAGACAAATGAAGACTAAAAACCATCAAATTTTATTCAACTTACTTTGCTGTTGTGTAAAGGGATGTAAACCCTGAAAAATGGAGCTCCTGGAGGCTTGTGTGAACTGTGGCAACACACAAGAGCCAGACAGAGGCAGCTGGGGTAAACTGTCCTATCTGCAGTGACCTTAAGTGAGAGATAAAAACACTTTAAGCCCAATAAGAGAATGGTCACAAAATTGAAGAGACTAACTAACTGTGAAAGTAATTTTTTCATTTGCATGGTTTACTGCATCTAACATCTCATTTGTGTTCATTATCTAACCATTGTCTTTTTCAGTGTACACCTTAGCAAAATAAAGTACTGTTCCTAAGTGGGGACAATACCAAATCCTGACTATAATTTAGTATGGATGTCCACTTGCACAGTTAAGAGTTGCAAGCGAACGCATTAACTTTGAGCCAACAGCTTACCCTATGCAGTTGTTCAAGTGTTACAAAAATAACGGATTTGTCTCTAGGAGCATGGTCTTTCAATTAAGCATGACTTCTGAGCATGTGGTCATGCCGTGAAATCTCAATGCCCTAGAACTGATAACCTTTTCATATAAGAATAGGTAGGACTGTATCATGAAGGACTCTTTCTTACTGCTTGCCTGTGGAAGACAACTACCAGAAGTATACTGTGTTACACCGTCTGGAAAATATTACTCTTCACTGACAATATCAGTTAAGCTTTTTCTTTTCTTGTGTGAATTACAGCTCAAGTTTCATGGAATCAATCTTCCTTAATCAGGATTCACTCCTCCTATCGTTAAATGCGTTTTCACATACTTCATAGCATGGAGGCATTTTTGTTAATGTGCAGAAATCAGAGCTTTTAAACATACCACAACTTCATTTGTCTAGGCACAGATACCTCCCAAAGATGCATGTAGAGTTGATAAAGTTGCACATACTGTCTGATTTGAACTAGTTCCTGAATACTTTTACAGATGGAACATTCAGAAGGAACAGTAATGCAAATAGGGGCTCTTTCTCAAGGCATAAGCCATCTTACGGTATGTACTAATTTCACTCTTGTTTTAAAGTCACAAATGTGTTCTGCTGGGATTCAGTGAAAGTTGGTCATTGATGGTGGTAGTTAAGAGTATGTGGGTCATTATTCTTGTTAGATACCTCTTTGTAGCCTGGTTGTGCATTCACAGTCCAAAAACATCCTGCTTTTAAATCACACTAGAATTTAAGTTTCAGTTAGGCCTATTTTAAGTTTCCATGAATTCTATCTCTTTGACCCAATGACAGATATTCATCCCCTTAAATGAAAACAATTCTTCAAAGATTTTGCAAGTAACCACCATCGAATGCCTCAGTCACAGAAAGTCTAGCAAAGAGGTACAGACTTGAAAATTTACATGAGCTAAAACTCCACGGAAAACAAAAAAAAAAATCACTGTATTAATTCCGGACTCCCTAGCAGCTAATTAAAAAAAAAAAGTTGACTGAAAGGTATAATGAAGAATTACATAACATAGTTGAGTCACATGCCACACACAATCTCTGTGAGAATTTCCTCAAGCAAATAATCGTTTATTTAAAGCTATATTCAAGAAATTCCTTTTACTTTTATGTGGCTCTAACTCCCTCTGTTGTGAATCTGATCTCATTACACTTGGATTTCTTTAACTATAGGCCTCTAACTGAATACGCTTACTCGTTCACATCTTGTTTTTTCAGACCATGTTAAGCCAAGATGAAATGCTGAATGACAGCAGATTTTTAACACCTACCTTTGAAGACGATGTTTCAACGTGACAAAAAACACTAATACCTCATGCCTGTCCAGAGGGCTGGCCAGGAGAAGCTTGATGCTGTGGTGCAGAAAAGCTTTACCTCTTTTCTGCCAACGAGACTTATCACGTAGCATTTAATATTGTCAAAGTAGCAATGCATTACAGGTAACTCTCCTCCACGCTGTTTTCTGTATTTCGTAATGTGAAATAGGTGTTGAGAGAGGTGGTACTCACATCCAGAGTCTGGAAAGCCAAGACTGGCAATACGTTTTACCCTTTTATTCAGTCATCTTTTACGTGGTATGTTTATGTACTGTTATATGAAAGATCTTTTGTAATTTTTTATTTTTATAATTAAGTTGTAATGCAGGAATCATTAATACTCTGTTGTACAATGTGGACTAATCAGAGCCACCTAGAAATTCAGATGGATGCTGGTGAGTGCAGCAGTAATGGCTCACTAACTACTACTGCAGTCTTGCCAGAGACTGTTTCCCATAAAAGGATTTTAACCTCTCATCCCTTTCATTAGCACGTCCTGCCCTCTTTTTATCTTAAGTAAGTGCAGTGTAGAATGGGAAGAAAGGACCATAATACTATCCATCAAGCCCTTGGTTTTATCAGGAGGATGCCAATCAAGATGGCATGTTCACAAATCTTTACCTAACTCAAAAGATGAACAACTACAGCAGGAAATGTAACTTTGAGACTACCAGAAAAACTGATGGACTCAAAAGCTGGTGCTTCATTTAAAGTGATTTTTTTTTATCGTGTGATTTTTATACGTGCACTAAGATGTTCACGATCAAGAAGCAATCACAACACTTACTTACTTAACTAATGTAAAATGTAACTTTAAGAATGGTGTTCACTGCACTCTGTAGGGTAAGCGCAACAGAATTTCCAGCATGATCCCTTGTTTGGTTTTAAATGGCAGTTCTTTAACTAGAACTATTGAATGGGCTCTTTCTGTACACTGACATTTTGTCTAAAAGGGCTAGTACCAACACACACGTGCAAGCATCAGGATGCTCATAAGCCTTCTGAACAGTCAAAATGGTTCAGACAAAGTTTTCCCTGTACCTGACTGGTCTGAAACATAGAACGGGCTCTCAGGAAGACAGGGATGGTAATAAGCCTATTTTCTTTACGTAGTTACACCTAATTAAACATATGGCTGCAAACAGCCCTGAGGACTGGAGATCGCAGTAGAAACACCTTTGTAATGTTTGCATGAGAACTGGTGATGTTGTAAAACAATATTGCTGTTCACTTTCAGTTCTCAGATTTTCATAGAATAATTCATTTAGCAATAGGAGACAAACGTTACTGCTCTGTGATGTGTAAAAATGTGACTAAGGAGCATCAAGCAAGTACCACAATAAAACAAATTTTTGTTTCTTTAAAACACCTGATAAAATAGATCTGTCGCTATTCTACTGAGCTAGGCAGGACTGCAGCACTGTAACAGAGGGAAATATGGCCTCCCACTACTTACTTGAGGGGCTGTTCGAGGGAGAAAGCGTCTCCTTTACAGCGGCAATTACTTGTGGCATCTGTTGATGTGTGCCTCTCGTGTATTAACGAGATATCTTAGTAAACAGGGAAATGCCAGAAAAGAAATCTCCTCAGTTGTAAAGAAAAGACTTAGTATGTAATATGGATGGGTTTTGCATTACTCTCTCCTTGCTGGCTGCAGGGTGTTGGTTTACTTACTTATTAATATAGCCTGAGGGCAGGTCATTCCCAGCCACAACCCTCCCAAATAAAGGGGAAATCTCAGGTACTGTCCAGAGTATGCAGCAAGGGCTCTTCGAGAGCTATTAGTGGCACTTTTTAAAGGTGACCTATTCTAGTCCTCACTCCATGAGCCTCTCATGACAGACCCTGCACTGTATGGTCAGATTTTAGAAGCTAAACACGATTTTATTGTTCAAAATGGTAAAACCAAGGCAATTTTTTTTCAATCACTGAACAATGAAATGATAATGGAAAATCCAGAGGACTGAGAAGTCAGTCTACACATCAGCAAACTACAAATGCTTAATAAAAGGTATTAAATGACCAGTCAAGTACATCTCTAATCTGGCAATCAACACTAGTGACCAGATCATGTACTATGGGCATTTGAAATACTTTGTCAGGTTAACTAGCCAGCAGACTTACTTATTACAGCACTACAAATAGGATAAGCTGTTCCAACAGAGACAGCCTTAATATCACAGGCATATTCCTGTGATAAGCAGATTTTCAGATTTCAATCATGTATTTATAACTCAGTGTGGTGGTCTGCTAACTTAGATGTAAATAGTCAATCTACAAAATTATTGATTTTTTTTTTATATATATAGTAAGAAATCCTAATTAGCATAACAGGCATAAATGCTTATTTTTTGACTGTTAGGAATAAATTCAGAATGTTCCTCCATCTCTTGCTGACTGTGGAATGATTTTAACACAAATACGCATGGCTGATCTCTCATCAGGAACAGAATCACAGTCTGAATCCCTGTGTCTGTCTTTGCATTGTTGCTACAAATGTAACTGATGAAGTACAAAACCCATATGTCAATTTTTAACCAGTCAATTCCTCCTTTGGTTTTGCTTTAGATGAATAAAAATATTTAGTAAACATATTCATTAGCATCTGAAGAAACAAGTCTTCTGGCTCAGGGATTTGTCAGACCCTAAAACAACTGTAGTATAAACTTAATTCCTGGAAATGAACGTGCAGTACTTCAGGCACTGAAGACTAAAAATTAAATGCTATGTGGTAAAAACACTGAGATGAGGCATGAGCTGAGTTTAAGATCAACTCAGCATAGCTTACAATAGGAAGTAAGAAGCCATGTTTTCTCTTAAGCAAAGGAAGCTTCTGAAACTGCCAAAAAATCAAGCACTACACTTAGAGAATGACATTCAAATAGCGTAACATCACTGGATAGTTACGTATATGCAGCCCAGAACTTCCATGTACAGTTGGCAGTGATTGTTTAGCTAAGGCTGTTAGAAGACAACATGAAGTTATGTAATCCTCCTCAATAAATTTCACACTAATGAGAATTTCTGTTACGGTAATAAGCAATTTGCATGTTACTCAAATTCTGTTCACTTTTTCGATAGCGTACTGTGGCTTGCTTCTTAGTCCCTGGTAAAGGGCTGTAAAAGAGCATTTAAAAAAAAAAAAAAAAAAAAAGACTGTTCTTTGTACTCTCCTTCCCCAGGACGCACTAAATGAATTACCTATAGAGCACAGTCAAATAATCCTAGTCCAGTTTTATAGCCCTCTCCCACTTTCCATACCCACGTTAACAAACGTGAGGTTTTATCTCTGTCCTACCTCTCTGATTACACTTATTTTTTTTTTCCTCAGAATTAACATTTCATACTAACTTAAGAGGTTAGACTAAGTTACTTCCACACAATTCAGGATGATCTCTCAACTTCTTAGTATTAAAACATGCAAAGTTAATTATGAAGTTATAAACCACAGAAATTACATTAAGCAGTTAAAAACCACACAAAAACCCCACTGCACAGTTACATACCAGTTGTTCCTGTAGGAGAATATGCAGTACTTACGAAAAGGTAACAGATGACATCAGTGTTAATACGAAAATGTACTGCTCTTGGGATAGCCAAGTTTGTCCAGGTTGGGCTGACACGCAAATTGAATCATAGGTGGTGGCCCACACATGAGAATGAGTGTCTCACTGCTGGGGGAAGGGAGGTGGGTTTTAATCATGTCTGCAGTGACGAAGCCAGAACTGTACTTCCAATCTGAAACAAAGAAATTAAACTATTAATTTGAATCTCTGTACAATCTGAAGCCTTTTTAAACTGCATACATGGTACCCACAAAGTAGCTGAAGAATCAGCAAAGTTATGCCACCATCACTGCAAGCCACGAGAGGGTTAAATCTCTCACTGAAATCAAACATGTCCCCTTCGATAGGGACAGCAAGCATGTGGATAACGAGGATCTGGTTGATAAGACATGAATGTCTGTGAATAAATGATATAGATTTAAAAGAATTTAGACAGCAGGTAGGAATAAATAGGAAGAGTAAATCAGCTTTTCCAGTGAAGAGGGGTCACCCAGGGGCAGCTGTGCAGGGAGAGGTATTGAGATCTGTGCCATCCAACACATTTAAAAAAAAAAAAAAAAAAAAAAAAACACAAAACCACACAGAAAAGAGATTGAGTGGTGAGGTGACAAAGTTTGATGATGACAAAAGTTCTGCTGTGTTGTTAAGTGATGAGAGAAAAAAAAATTAAAAAGAGGAAAGATGCTAAATGATTTCAAGCAGTAATATTATTGAATGCATCTGCCATTTAAAGTGAGCCAAGTAGGAAAAATAATCCTGCCTTCGCATATAAAAATAGGCGCTTTAAGCTCATTTATCAGGAGCAAGATATTGGGGCTATGAAAACAGCAGCAGTCAAAAGGCATATGAAATGTTAAGAAGTATTAGGAAAGGAAAAGGGAACACCACGTCAAATTAGAAATACAGAGTTTGCCTGCATCTTGACTACTGCTGTTCACTTCTGACCTGCTCAGCTCAAAAAGGGACATAGCAGAGCTGGAAAAGGTTGAGAGAACAAGGATGAGCAAAGGTATCTAATCACTGCTATATGGGGAAGACCAGCAATCTTCAGTATAGAAGAGATGGGGCAGCAGGGGTGATCGATAGATGTCTGTAACATTAGTAACATGAAGACCTATTCACACACTCTCCAACACAAGAATTAAGAGGCAAATGCGAACCGGAGGAAGCCATTCTTCACACAAAAGTGCTAATCCTATGGAACCACTATCAGACTGCCAAAAAGCTCACACAGGCTCCAAGGGATACACAGTAAGTTCATACAAAAGTAATCCACTGAGGGTTACTGTATCTATAGAGACACATTTGGCTCAGAACTGAGAAATATTAAAGACTGGAAGAGTATCAAGGCCTGCTCATTACTCTTCTCTGGCCATCTACTCATGGCTATAGGTGACAACAGGTACAGAACTTTGATCTGACTCAGTTTGGCTCTTGTGTCTGTTAAATAAAAGCTCAGATCACTTACAACATCAGTGAATATGAATACCCAAGTTTCAAAGGAGATTCAGTGGAGTTCAACCTCTCCCTCCATTTCTAATTCAGTGCTACACCAGCCTACAGTTAATGCCTTAATCTATACACATGGCAGCTCTGTTTTACCAGAATCTAATCTACAGCTGCTGCAAAACAAAGATGTTCATGTTCTATTTACAGGTATTAAGCAATTTAATGCTAACATAACCTGACTCGGGAGATAGCCCAAAACAGAGCTGTAACTTTTGCTAAAAAGTCCAAGAAACTGGCACACCCTGAAATACATCAAAAGATCCACTGAGTAACGTGTCTCACCCAACAGGAGTTAATTATTGGTTCACACTTTCTAAGGCCCACCTGGCTTGGAACACTTTTCAAAACAGGTGGTGTGGTAACACTTGTTTCTGAGGTCTCGGGGGGGTGTCTTTGCTGTTTAAAATAGTGTAAGACAGCAAGACTTGATATTATACTAATGGCCCCTTGAACAAGAGTGAAGCTCTGATTGGTGACGAGCAAAGGCATTTCCAGTGCGTACCAGTAGCCTACCTTGGGGAGGTCTGTCCAGTGTATACCAAAGCGTGAACTGATCAGGATGCCTCTTAGCAATGTCTTCTAGCTCAGCTCTCAGTAATATATCTTTTTCTGTCTGCAAAATGAGACCGCTGTTTAGCTCCAGACCATCTCAAGATGCCCTCTAATGTGAGCTCATCTGGCATTCAACAAGACAAATGCAATAACTCATTCAAACCAAGAAAGTGACTTTCCCTCCCCCCCTTACATGATAGGCTATTATCATTACAGGCTTCTGTAAATTCAAATTAAGAACAACAAACTATGAGACTGAATAGCCACCTAAACGCTGTCTTAAAGATGGCAATTTGAACAATTTTTTAATCCAGGCTAATATCACAGTTAGCTGGATTTGTCTCTGACCCTGGCAAATACAGCCCTGTACCAGCATGGTGAAGGTTAACTGTAGAAACAGATTAACGGAACAAAATCCTGTTTCCTTGAAATCAGTGAAGGAATAAAATGAGTAGAGGGATAAGGATCTGTTCACGCTAATTGTTCCCTAATATAGGAATTAGGGAATGTAAGTGAAACTATGAGGAGCCATCTTCAAAACAAAAGATCATGGGAACTATGACAGCACCACGCAGTATTTATAAAAGGCCTTATGGCTAATTTTTTTTATTCAGTTTCTCCTTCTTAAATCATTTTAACGCAAGACAATAGGTTAAGAACTTACATAATAACCATTTCCTGCTCCTCCCTATACTGATCATTTTTAAATGTGCTATCTCAGATAATATTTTCTCATAAATGGTTGGGTGAAAATACAAACCCAAAGACAATGGAAGAGTATGAAACATGCAGAGCAGTATTTTCTCCAGGGCTCAATGTCCCATCAGTTTAAAAAGCTCAGAGGCCAGCAAAAAAAGTGGGCCATTAAAGAAGAAAAACAGATGAGTCAGTATAGTCACCTGATTAGCAAAAAGAAGGTAACATTTGGTGGAGTCCTTCGGATCATTTGTGATATGACGGATCAGCTGCAACATAGGAGTTATTCCTGTTAAAAAACAAAGCGGTTAAGAAATGGGTATTTCTTTCAAGCCACATAAGGCTGCAGTTTCAATATTAATGCCGCCTTCCTTCAGTCTTCAGTAGGAGCTTAGTTTGCACAGGGCTACATACCTCTGAATTTCTAATCCACGCCAAATGCAGAGGCTGGGGGTTTCTATTATTACAAATCATTTCAAAACAAAAACAAAACCACAATACTTGTATCTGGGGCTTTCCTCTTCAGCATTCTCTACCACATACAGTAATTTTACCCTCAAGACATTCTCCTAAAATGTTTTTTGCCATTGAGACTGAAGCTCAGAGAGATGAAGTGACTCCTCTGAGGTCACACAGTAAATCAAGACTAAGACTCTGAAGTTGCTAGCTCCCAGGACTGAGCTCAAGCCACTGAAAAGCCTCAGTGCCACCAAACACTCATGAAAAGGAACACAGGTGGAAGTGCTCTGCTATTAAAGCACAATGTTTGATACTCCTCACACGCATCCATAAAGACGTCTTCGTTCTCTAGACATTCCATATGATGAGAATAGTTTTACCTGTTCCTCCAGCTATCATCCCAAGATGCTTTGCAAACTTTTTCTCTGCTTCAGACTTCTTATGAGGCTTGATAAGAAAGGTACCTAGAAGAAATATTCAAAACCTATAGGTACATTAACTCCTAAACAAACATGGATACAACTTCCATAGGAATAAACTGCTACAGCCTACCAATTAATTGGGACTGATCTTCTGGAAATGCTAAATGGACTCAGCACAGCATTGAGCATGAAGAGTAGAAACCTCTTTGTAAACTCCAACCCTAGCTTTGAACAACTGATTTACTCCTTCCCTACTACCCAACATAATTTATAATAAACTCAAGGATTCCCACATGACTGCCTAGAACACAACTTGGCAGCTGTGAATGTTAGTGGCAGCTAAAGGTAACCACAGCCTACAGAGAAGCAGGTTTCTTAGGCCATCTTCATCATCCTCACTTGCACCATGGATCTAGCCATTTGTGTGTGTCCACATTCAATGGAGTTGTATTAAACCAGCATCAAGCAAAAACCCCTGCAAAGATTAGAATCAGGAATGTTGGAGCCTTGCATACTTTTATCATCAAGCACTTTATTATTGTAATTAATTTCCAGTTAATGAGATCCCCATGACACTCGCAGTCAGCTAGGTGACTACGTTCTGGTATCCTGTGATGAGAAGACCTTGCTGATTTCTGCTCCACACCTGGGTATACCATTGCTTCAGAACTGTCACAAAACAGGACAGTTTGCATTTGAATTAATCTCCAAGGACCAAGCCAAGTGAAAAGCCCATGAAAAGTATCTTACACAAAAAGCACTTGACATATTCCAATCATCTTTTAAGAGATCTGTAACTAGTAACAAGCTTTCCTAGCTACTACTCTTTATAGCAGCCAAAGCAGAGCAGAAAGGAACGTTTGTAAAACATGCACCACTCATTTCCTCTGAGATATAATGGATTCATCAGTATATTACTCATCAGAAAAGGTCATGATCCAGAGAAGTGCTGAGCTCTCATCCCCCTGAAGTAGGAGTTAAGTGCACGGTCCCTCTCAGTCAAAATCAAAGCAAAATCTTTCACTTCCATCTTGAAAGAGGATTACTTCTCTAAACTTACTTCCTCCCAGTCAACTCAGACCTGGTTTAATCATGAAATAGAGCTGGCTCACAGCGGGTTATTTAGTAACAACGCTGAGATTCTCAGAGGGCATTTTAGGCCACAGCCTCCCTTGCTGAAGCAGCATCTGGAACATCTCTCTCCATATGTATAGCTGAGGTACTATTTCCAGTGCAGCCTTCTCAGTAATACAATGCAACAGCGATTTTTTTCAGATTTAATTATATGGTCCCAGGAGTGAGACAACAACCAGCTATTCCTCACACAAAGTAGACACAAAGTACTCTTTCCCATCATATCAACCCTGATGGGCCCTTGGTCAAGACCAGGAAAGGTGGATTTTCTCTTTTCCACTTTTTAAAAAAGATTCTCCACAAAGTTGTCAAGTTTTATAAAACACCTCTGAAAATAACCAATACAAGTTCCTCCCTTTTGCTCTCCCACCTTCATGTCACAGTACCTGCCCCCTTATAGACAAGGAGCCCGTTTGGCCCTCTGAAGTCAATAATATCTCCAACCTTCATGTCATCTAGGTACTGGGACATCTTCCCACCTTCTGGAAACTTGGGATTCACATTTTTGTGGTAGACCTGTAAAAACAGTAATTTGTATGATATCAACCACTAGCTTGCCTGCAGACAATATTACAAATTGTAGAACGCAGTACTGCAGGTCTGAAATTTAGCGTCTGAGAAAGAAGTTGAGACAATTCTTTGCTCTCAGTTACCTGTTGTGCCTTGCAACAGGAAGCAGCCCAAGTAAGTAAAATGCTCTCTCATGCACATGTTCCTATGCTCTCTGCAAACAGCCAGCCTAACAGGAATAGGTGGCACGCAGATTACGTACTGGTGCCCTCATTTCACTATCACTCCAGCAAGGCCCCTATGTTGCCCCATTTTTGTAATTGCTCATTCTGAAAATAGCATTGCTGCATCTTTTCTTTTTAAGACTCCCAGAGACTCCAGCCACATGATAACTTTTTCACCTTTCAAAGCACATAATAAGTATTAAGTAGTTAATAACAATTCACCATACTTGTAACATGAAGAACAGAGCGCACAAAAGAAGCCCAGATTTTTGCCTAAGGACAAACTTTATTGTAGAAAAGGATTAGAAAACCCAGAAGTCATGGGATCAAATCAGACTGCATTCCCTAGCTTAAAGGATTTCCCTTATTTCTGCATCCCATTTCCTTAATCAATAAACCCATCAGCACAACTTCTGACGCTTACAGACGTATAATTGCAATCTCTGTAGGGTCACCAAAGATAGCAGTTCTTATTGACTTGTTTTCTACTTACAGCTATTAGCGGTAAGTACTAGTAGCAGCATAAGCAGCTTGAGGGAAAAGTGATCACTATTCGTGCGTTGCCAAAAGAAGAGAATACTAGGGAAGTTCCTGCAGTACTGCCAAAGAAGTGATTCCCTTCTCCATCTTCCCTACCTCTGCTATCTCCCAGTGACATACAGCAGATACACAGAATACAACTTACTATTCAAGGATAATGTGAAGTGAGTTGTTTGCCATACAGTCATCCTATTCAAAAGATCAATCAAAATAAACTCTACATTTCACTAAAATGAAGTACTTTCCTTCCTTCCAGTTAGCAATTTATCTGTATTAAAGGAAACAACATTTACCTTTATAATTAAATCAACATAACCTTTTGTCTCATCACTGGAAACTGGGGTATAGGCTCGAATCACCAGATTACCATTGATTTTTGCAGAAAGGTAAACGTGTTGGCCTGGGGAGAAAGAATTACAATCTGATTATTTATTTTTTCATCCCTGGTTTCAAACTTTTCTCAGGCCTGGAGGACAAGACAAGAGAGAAAAGCAGGTATTGTAACCCGTTAAACACAAGCAATGATAGAGAAAATCTTTACCATATAAAATGCTGCATAAAACATCTAGCCTCTTTTCTTTTGTTAGCAAGAGTTTCTGGAGCACAGGGTAACTGAGGAGAGCTGGTACGTTACAGAATCAAGGGTAAGATACCAGGAAAGTAGGAAATTTATAGTAAAATAGTGATATAGAAAGTTTGTTGCTCATTTTCAAATGCTGTCTATATTTTGGGTTCTGCCGTTCTCATGTTCATTAACAAAGTGAAAATAAGGATGCACCAGTTCACATAGGCAAAGAAAGAAATAAGTATTATGGCTTAATAGCAGCAATCTCTCAGAGCAAACTTCCCAGATATTCTGCACCAAGACATCAAGAACAAAGCCTTGGGCCATATTCCTTCTCCATAACTCCTGCCTCTGTAACGCTGCAGCTTCCACAGCATTGGACACTGCTGTCCACAGAGAGCTCTTTGTCCAACCGAATGCTCCGAGAGGCAGACTTTCTAAAAGGCACCTGTTTCTTTCTGCTGATTAAAAGAACTGAAACTCCTTGCCAAGAGCGGTCTCCTCAGCCAGACAGCACTAATCTAGAGAGTTGTATGGAAAAACAAAAAGCAGGAACAGTGCTGACAGAAAACACTTTATTTTTAGCAAAATGATCTTGGTAAAAAGCAGAAGGCAGGAATCTCCCAGGAAGTAATCTGGCCCGCGCAGTTTCAGGATCTTATTCCTAAATTCTTAAGAATAAAGTTTGGATAAACACAAGCACTGCAGGGCACATCTCAATTCATTCATCATTTGTCTAGCTGATGTGGACAGCTCAATTACACTTTCCCATACAAGCCAGAAGAGAACGTGGAGAAATACTGCTGCCCTTGACAGGCAGCACACAAGAAGGATGTGCTCACAGCATGGAATGGGAAAGACCCTGACACTTGCCATACAGCAAGGGAAACTGCAAAACATAGTACAGCACAAACAGGGCTACATCTGCCACATCTGCTGATCAGAAAGGGAGACTTTCCCCTGCATCGATTACCATTAATTCAAGGTCCAA
This sequence comes from Aptenodytes patagonicus, assembly GCF_965638725.1. Lineage (NCBI taxonomy): Eukaryota > Metazoa > Chordata > Aves > Sphenisciformes > Spheniscidae > Aptenodytes > Aptenodytes patagonicus. The sequence goes on from NC_134955.1 coordinate 10,634,171, forward strand.
GGTTCAATGCCATCAGTTTTGCAGGGTACAGGAAAGAAGACTGTGCCAATCCTAGTCTGAAATGAACTTCATGCTACAGAAAGCAAGACAAAGTTGTACACATATGTGTGTAAATCAAAGGTAAGTGCATACACAGAAAAGGCTCTGAATATTTCAACATCTTCTATATACATAGAAAATGTATTGTATTTTCCCCTTTGTTCTGCAAAGGATAGTTACAAGCTTCCCAGGCAGAAGAGTCGTTCTTTCTCATCTACAAGTGTGACTGTATTCGTCAAAATCATGAGGGCAGTTGACAATAAACTGAGGGCACCAGATGGAAGTAGAATGCAAATAAGAAACACGAAAAAGCTTTCACAGATACCATTCTTGCCTATATCCTGACTGGTGGTGAATGTCAGCTGACTCAGTTCAGTTTCGCTGTTCTTGTTCTAAACTACAATTTAACACAAGCAGAACAAAGCACACACAAAAGATCAGAAATACAACCCTTTGGAAAATCTGACATTTCTCTCTGACACAGCAGCATTCAGATGCAGCTTTTAACTCCTTGCTTTGCTGAGCATTAAATTCCCAAACAGTCAGAAGTCCAAGAACTATGAGTACAGTTACAAATCCTAAAAACAGAAATACATATAATGAAGTGTTTTCAGCACTTACCTACAGGTAATCCTAATATATGATCTGGTGAAGGTAGCCCAAACCGGAATTTCTTAGTATCGTGACTGATTTCCTAAAAACCCAAACAAATAATATCAGAATGAGGTCCACATCACCCCTGCTTTAAATTTCAAGCTCTACTCAATATGATATGCTTTAGTAAGCCTGTTCTTTGTTAGCATGCAAGCCAAATCCTAGGAAGGGAAGCAGAAATGGCTTTGAAAAATAAAGTTTAAACAGATTGTAAGTTTTGGAACCAAAGTCTTTTTCCTCTTTAATTCCACAAAGAGTGACTTTTGCCTGTCTGCACAATCCCTACAGCACCTTCACATAAAGAAAATCTGGAAACCTCTGTTGCCCAAGGCCAGTGAGCACATTTCATAATTTTTGGCCAAAGATAAGGCAAGACACGACATGCAGAAGCACAGGCTGTTGGGGTTACTTCTCGCTGAAGCACCTTGGACAAAAATCAAAGGAGAAACACAGCTCTAAACTAGGAATTAAACATACAAAGAAACGAGTCTACCCTCCTCTTGAAACAACCGCAAAACCATAGTGTAGGCACAAATACCTTTAAGCATCCTGTTCTACCCTAGGGAAACACTGCAGCCTGGCTGCGGGAGTCACAGCCGCCCCCTCAAGGCCCTGCGCACTTCTCTGGCCCCGAAGCCGGGGGCAGCCCATGACCACCCGCCCCTCAGACCCCCCCCGGGCCAAGGGACCACCCGCCCCTCAGACCCCGCCTCGGCCAAGGGACCACCCGCCCCTCAGACCCCCCCCGGGCCAAAGGACCACTCGCCCCTCAGACCCCGCCTCGGCCAAGGGACCACCCGCCCCTCAGACCCCGCCTCGGCCGAGGGACCACCCGCCCCTCAGACCCCCCCCTGGGCCAAAGGACCACCCGCCCCTCAGACCCCCCCCTGGGCCGAGGGACCACCCGCCCCTCAGACCCCGCCTCGGCCAAGGGACCACCCGCCCCTCAGACCCCCCCTGGGCCAAAGGACCACCCGCCCCTCAGACCCCCCCTGGGCCAAAGGACCACCCGCCCCCACCCGCCTCGGCACGACCCCCCGCAGAGCCGGTACGAGGGAGGGGGTTCAGACGCGCGAGGCCGCCCCGGGCGCTCGGTCACCTCTTTGTCCACCAGCCGCAGCGAGTATTTAGCGAGTGGGTCCTGCAAGGTGACGAGGCCGCTCGTCCTCCGCCCTGCCCCTCTGAGCAGCAGCAGCAGCAGGGCAGATGCGGCTACCACGGCCACGGCGATGGCCACAGGGGCGTCCTGTGAGGAGAAGGGCAGGCGGTCGGGGGAACAGCCCGCCACACGCGCACCCGGCCCCGCACCGGGCCTGCCCCGAGCCGCCTCCCTCCCGGCCCCTTACCGCAAGCGCCTCCATGGCGGCCGCCCGCAGCTCCCCAGCGAGCAGGCACCGCTCCACCTGCGCCCTCTGCCCGCCCCGCCCCAGCCGGCGAGCGGCCCGGCCCGGCCCCAGCTGCTCCCGCGGGGTTCCGCCTCCTGGTGCCCAGCCGCCGGGCACGCGTGGGGGGGCGCCGGCGTGGGGCAAGGCGGGGGCTGGGTCCGGGGCATCTCTGCAGAAGGCGCGTAACGCCTGCGCGAAGCCCGCTCCTCTCACAACCCGGGCTGAAACAGGTTACCCTTGGAGACGAATTCCCGTTTGAAGCGTCTGTTTTGTAAAGCTAAGGCTTATTTAGGAACACGTAGTGGTTTATCAGCATTTCACGTGTCCTGCGCGCAGATCTCCCTGGCAGAGAGGACTGCGGGGCCGTTTTGGACGGCAGGTCCCGCTCCCCAGGATGGGAGCACACCGCTTACACCGCGGGCCACTGCAAGCAACCAGACCCACTTTGCACGAAACAGGAGGACGGAAACAGCCACAAAATCCAGTTACCCAGGGTGGACACTCACTGGCTATAGTCCTTTTCCTCCCCTGCGTTTTCCTACCTCAATTCTCATTGCCGTCATGTTCACCAACAGAAAACAGTGATGCAGGAGTTCTGGTCCAGTCCCAGTTTGTCGCAGTCTGCCCTGTAAAATAGCAAAGTTCAAATCCTCTAGGCAGAAATAGCATGCAACCTTGCATTAAAACAATACAAGGTTCACAGGTAAAGATGGCATCTTTCATTTTCATACGCAAACATCCTCCCTCAAGTCTGCAATAGGTACAACCCTAATGAAAGGCCATGAAAGCTGCGCCAACATTACGGGTAACGACTGCATTGCAATGCCAGTGCACCCAGCAAGAGGCGCTGCTGATTGCTTGGCTTTGCATTTGTGACTTTCTCTGCAGACAGCATGTACGTACAGTCCACAGCCTGTGCCGCAAACTACTGGCAAACGACCAATTAACTAGGGAAAGGGGGGGCAAGAAAGCTGAACTTCAGCTAGTGTGACGGGGGGAATAGGTATTTCCTACTTTCTTCCCTATCCCCTGGGCCAAAATTTTACTTTTGTGACAAGCAGCACTAACAAAGTATTTAACATCTGCGGACTTCAAATTGCTTTAAAAAAAAACCCAAAAAGAAACTAAGTATCATTATTCCCTCTGCAGAGCGTAGGACAGGAGCACACAAGCTGGTGACAGACACAAAAGTCAATCAAAAGAAAACACAAGACTTTGAAGTCCAAGCCCACGCCACAAGGTTCAAAATAGTTTATCTAAAGTAAAAGCATGCCCATATCACACAGACACATCTTTGTCAGGAGGAGGAAAACAAATTGATCAAACCTACGGGGAAGGAAGGAATGCCAGGAATAATGTCACAGTGTGCCAAGCTGTAGATGGTGATACAAGGAGATGATAATAAATCTGATTTATTAGTTTTTGGAATGCTTGTATTTTACGTGACTTGTAAAAAGACAAAGAAAAATACATTCGGTCTCCCGTGGTACTGAAGTACTGACAATGGAAGACCAGAGAATTAATACCCTACCACACTCGTCTATCTTTTTTTGTTAGTATTAGCTTTTCCTCACCTGACTTCAAAAGCAGGGGAACCACTATCAAAATGCTACATATTACAGCTCCGTTCCTGAAGTAAATTAACTCCTTGCATCAGTGTCACACAGAGCCACTGTCCTCAGAGTATTGTAACTGAGCACAGGACCTCCAGGCTCCATGATTAAAAAAGCTAGATTCTCCCACCGAGGTGCTGTGACTTCTTATTTTCTGACAATGTGGCAGTGGTACGGCTTTGCCACTTTTACATATTTTGCTTTCATCAACTATCTACCATACATCCGTGTGGCAAAAGGCTCAAAAGTCAAGGAGAATAAAGCAGAACAAAAATAATAGAGACAAGAAACATTCAGATCTCTCAGTCAAAATTTATCCTGAAGGTAAATAGGAACAAGTAAAGGATAATTTTTTTTTATTTTCAAGACAGGACTTAGTGCCTACTATGACTAATAATTGCATAGCTATGCAATTACCAGTGCTTCTCTGAATTGCGCTATTGATAGGAAGCATTAATCTTCCCTCAAGAACAGGACTCTTCCTTGCCTTTAGTAAAAGAAAGGCCAGTAAAGTGTTTTGTAGAGCTTGAGAAACATTTAGAGGTATTTCTTGTTTTCTGTATTAACTATTCCTAATGCTCCTGTGGCATTTTTCCTGATTATTTTCTTTTCTTTTGAGCCAAAGGCAGGGTTTTGGTCTATATAAAACTCTCTTTTTTTCTTCAAAGTACCAAGCCTAATTCTTTCCTCTTGTAACCTGTCTTACACAGATGTAACATCCACAGTTCCTCTGGTGTTACTGCTCAATTCACTGTTTTGAAAGCATGCAAAGAACCAAGTCTAGTCACTTCAGATGAAGAAATAACAGTCTTTTTGTGCATCCAATACATGATAGTAAATGGATTCCTAAATGAGAAAAAAACTGCCCTTGTGCCACTTGTCCTCAAAAAGTACAACGGAAAAAAGGTTAGGGGAAAAGAGAAGAAAACTGGGAAGATCACATGAGAATATAGTTCTACAGTACCACCTAAATACTATGATTGTTAGATCCTTTCGGGCAGACCCACTGTGGAAGAAAAGAGAGTCAGGAAACACATGGCATGCATACCTCCAGACAGAGTACATCTAAGGAAGGATACGATGCTGCTGTGCTATCGCTCCTCTGGCTTCATCAGGGAGGTCACAGGAGCACAAGCAACCAAGAACAGTACGATGCAGCAAGCCACTTTGCTGTCCTAGGCTGGAAAAGGAGGAGATGGCAAAGTAAAAGAATTCTAAACCAAGAATTCACAGAGGTAATGCCATAGAGTCAGAGATCAACAATGTTTTTAACATCTTTTGTCAGGCTATATAGCCAGAACCCAGATTTCAGACAACAACTGCTTCCTCTTCTGTACTACTGCCAGACATGCTTTAACAATGAACATATACTTTCTATTTTCTGATGAAGATCTCCCCTTTCCAACAAAAGTTACAAAAATGCTCTCATAACCACTCCTGCAAAGGCTCCCTAGGTGCATCGCTGGCAGTATGGATGGACTCCCTGCATGCGTGCCCACGCACACGTACAGAGCAGGACTACCATTTCAGAGCTAAGCAGGAAGACTTAGGGCCACAGATGCTCATGTTAACCAAAGGTCAGAACAAGATATTTTTGGATGTAGACTTTTATTCTAAATATTTAGCACAGTGCCAATGAACAATGCAATGAGCCTTCATTTGCTTCCATAAAACGTTACAAAGAAGATATTTTTACTTACACGCCAACAGAAGAAGGTTTATATCCAGATTTTAAGCACGCAGGGAACCTGAGCCTACCTCAGTACTCAGGTAGGCTACTAGTATCCTACCTTTTGACTGTAGGGTTCAGGAAAGTCTCATAAAACTGTCAAGAATTAAAGTGGACTTCATACAAATTTTGTAAAACCTAAAATACAATTCCATTACATGAACTCCATTGAAAGTAATTTTTTATTTGTTTAAAATCAGATTTCATTTGCATCACGAAACAGTTCACATTATTGCTAAAAGATACTGGCAGCTTACAATAGACTAAAAAGATACAACAAACAAAAGCAAAACTAGACTACTTGTAAAACCATACTAGGAGAAACACAAAAGGTCAACATCATGCAGTCAAGCAAAAAGTAAGTACCCTAACAATCAAATCAAATACAAATAATTTAAGATAGCATTCCGAATATATGAAAGGAATTTTTTTAAGAGATACCAATTTATCAGCATATAACCCCTGCATTCAATAGGGCTAGCACAGCTGATGCCACCTGTAGCTCTCCCCCCACCTTTTTATTTTTCTGAACACACCCACTTGATATCCTTGTATTAGATTAATAAGCAGATAAAAACTTTACAGGTATTTTAAGTCATCTTGTTCCTGTTAAGCAAAACAGAATAGCAACGAAGTGATTAGACACATCTGCTCCCAGCACAGTTAAACTGATACAGTTAGCTAATAGCAACTTCCACCATAACTGAACATTAACAGACTTCCATAATGAAAAATTACAAAGGATATTTTCCCTCCGTTGCTCTCCGAAGACCTCTTCAACGAGCTTATCAAAGATAGAGCAAGCATACTCTATCAATAATGTAATACAGCTGTGCCTTACACTTAGTCTGAATTTGTCCATAGTCCTTCCACCATGAAGTATTTTCATAGTTTCACAGAAAGCTCATGCTCCAGATTATTTTGTGGGCTTTTGCCTAAAACTTTACAGTGAAGAGAAGAAACTGGTGAAAAATGTTTACCGTACTCATTTGGGAATAAAGGTAGAGAGATTATTTTTTTCCCCAGCTACAGAACAAAATTTTATCTTTAAAAAAATCAGAAGTTCTAAACTAATGTCATTAAAAAAGTAGGGTTACTGGCATCAAATGCATGTATGGGAAACACATCTCTAAAGATTTTGCCATTAATATCAACAGAAACAAAATGAGATATCTTTCTTACTTTCTATTTATTTTCCAGATCATTGAGTCAAAGAAGGATTATACTTGTGTTACCTATTATACTATCATACTGATCTAGTTTCTAAACACTAAGACTGCACAGAACAGTCTGCAAAGCTAACTGGCACCTGTCATCACAACTTCTTGTGTAAGCAGCCATTTGGGCATTAAACAAACTGCTATTTACAAGTAGATGTGCTCAGTTTGCAGTGTGTGGATTACACAGTACCTCTTTAATTACATGTATAGATTAATTAGGATAGCTGTCAGTTCTTGCATGGTGCCAAAAGCCCTCGGCCTGTAACACCTGTCTTTTCAAACACTTCTATCTGTTTAAACAACACACAATTTGTTAAAACAGGAACTGTATTAAAAATATCCTTCTCCCAGCAATTGGATTGATTCACATCACTAATGACTAGACAATGTTGTTCTGCTCCTCAGCAATGCGCTACTGCTGCCACTGCCTAGGTCCTCTCAGAGCCAGACGAACACTCTCATTGACCTTAACGGAAGTATGACTGACTGCCCCTTCAGACGTTTTACACAGGCACTTCATCTCATTTCTGCAGTACTTTTATGCTCTCCAGTACTACATTCAAGGACACGCTTGGCATATGGTGGCTTATTTTCCCTCTCTTTCCTTCTAAGGTAGATTAACAGAGTGTCAGAAGCCTGCAAGTAACTTGTGTCTGTCCCAAGCACACGCATGTAAAGCCAAAGTCTCAATTCAGGTAAATCAGCAGTAAATCCACCAGGGTAATTATCAGCTACTTTGGAAGCTGTTCACCAATCATGAACTAACACGCTCTCACCAAAGTTTGCTTTCAATGACATTTGTGCTTTGGAAGTGTTTTACAATGCGGTCCATCAGAACCACTCTTTTGACAGTCACACCACAAAAATGGGGCGATCTACAAAAAGGAGAAAAATAAAACAGCGTAAACTTTTCAAAGATCATCAAAGGCAGGCTGTAAACTTGTCGAAGTGGACTCAGCTGTCATCGTGTGTCAGTTCATGCCTCCCTACCTCCTCCCAACCCTGAGAAACGAAGCAGCAAAGCAGCAGTAAGGAAGACACATTCATCAATACGAGAAATGCAATAGAGAGGGCAATAATAATACATCCAGAAGAAATAAGATTTTCAGAAGCGACTACTGATTTAGATTTGTCTGTTTCTGGGCATTCAAGCTAAGGGTATTTTAAACAGCCAAGATTTCAGGAAGTGCTGGACACCCAAATATAAAAATGGCACCCTGGAAGAGACCTCAAATTAAGCATCTAGCGATAGCAAAAGGATTCATTTAATTGTTTTTTCCATACATACCACTACTATTAACACTCTGCTTGATCCAGTCAACAAAACCACCAACATTTGTGTATACTCCCGGGTAGCTCTTCCTTCCACATCCCAAGCCCCAGCTAGTGATTCCATGAAGGGTGTAAAATCCCGAGTTATCTTCTGAAGGACAAACTAATGGGCCACCAGAATCACCCTGCACAAGGACAAAGGAATCTTGTTATGAGCTAACATCGCTCCTTATGTTTTTAAAATATCAGTTTAACTACGAGAGGTCCCAGCTGCTCATGTGTTTGGGGGCTTCTGTTTTTAAAAGGCAGAGAAAGAAATAACCTTTGTTCAAGGGAAGTACCTCTTTTTGCAATAGGAGTAATTAAAATCCTACTATTAAGGAGTCTTTCACTGTAAATCACCTACCGCCTGTTTGCAAGAAAACAGTTCTTAGTGAGGTTTTAACACTCCCCTTTTCAGAACCCATCTGGCCATACCCCAAGTGTCAGAAGGCAAAGGTGATGAGCGCAACTTACTGTGCACGAGTCCTTGCCTTCTTCCAGAGGGAATCCAGCACAGATCATCCTCTGGGTCACTTTACTGGGAAGATTTATGTAGTAGCTCTGACATGTGTCAAGCACCAGGATGGGGACTTCCAGCTGATGCAGTTTTTTCCCCCTTTCTCTGTCTTAAAGTAAAAGACATCTCAGAAACCAGTAGAGACATGAATTAGTGATTCCAGAAAGAAGCTTTACTCTTCCCCTTTTCAAATGGTCTCAATCTAAATTATCTGATTTCTTTCCTCCCACCCATTTTCCTGCATGTCTAGCTGAGCTTACACAAGTGAAAACTTTTTAACACGTCTGTTCTCCAGAAACTAATGTATAAGCAGAATTAATGTTACAACACAGAACATAGTATTTAAAACACAGCTACAGCACGCTCAACCTTCGAAATAGCAAAGACTGCATACCTTCATGTGCACCCCATCCGGTGACAACGCACACCCTCGAGGGCTGAACTGCCTCCTCCTTGGCAGGGAGGCACACTGGGCGCACGTAGTGGTTGAATTCTAAGGGCTCGGCCAGTTGCAGTAAGGCGATATCAGAGTCCATAGTGGTCTTATTAAAACTTGGATGTATAATATACTGCTTTACTGACCTTTTCTAGGAAAGCAAGGACATTGACATTTTCTGAATGCCTTGGAAATTTCAATCTTTAAGTAACTTTGGTTTTATTTCAGGCCATATGCAAGATGCATTAAGAGGAGGAAACATTTAAAAGCAGCTGCTGAAGCCACCAGCTTTCTTGTATTAGCAAGTCAAGATTATGCCTCTTGGACATGGATCAGGGAATGTGCAGGAGACTCCATCCAGCAAGCGTAGGAAAAGGGTCTTGGAAAAACATTTGTCCAGTCTGAGCAAAGTGGAAAGCTGTGCCCCAGTTATTTCTGTCTTGGTAATAGTCACCAGGGAATTTAGAGACAATACACTCCTCACTCACGCATCCTCCAGGATACTGAGCTTTGGAGTTCATTACTGGTGAAGGCACAGATCTGTGTTGATACAATTTCTCTGGCAGTCACACAAAAGCTGTTGTGTAACTGCAGATTAAGGTCAGCATGCCGGCTGTTAGACTGCTGCATCATGAACAATTTGGGAGATGCATTTTCATTAAAAACTATTTTCCAAGATTGATTTATATTTTATTATTAAGCAGAACTTATAGTACCTGTCTGTATTCTTGCTCTGTAAGATCATGAAGTCCCGTTACCACCATCCATAACCCTCTGTACAGTTCCCTGAAAAAAAGGATAATTCTCAGGCTGGTATAACAGCATTCTTGAAACCTGTGAATCTTAAAACCTCCTCCACCCAAAATAGACACTAGGCCCCTACATATTCCTGGGCCAACAACTCCTGAGGCCCATACTCCCATACAAATCTATGGAAATCTTCCCACTGACTTCTAGGGGGCATGAAATATTCTCATGATGAGGCAGTAGGATCTCTCAAACACAGCGAACCGAGAGAAAGGTCACTTTTATAAGGACTGGGGGTGCCTGATGCAGAACACAAGGGCTGCATGGCCCACATCATCCAGGGACAGTGAGGGTCCCTACCTTCTTACTGAAAAAATGGGTGACCTCTAAAACATTACTACCTATCAAATGACATAAAGAAATGCAACAGAAACCTTTCATTTCACCCTTTGGTTTCTTAACCAAACCCTCTCACTGCCTGAAAACCTGTCATAACTCCCTGATGAAATCAGTTGTGTAGAATCATTAAGCCACGTATGCAAATTCTGATGTGATGGGAACATGCAATAGAGAATTCCTCCTTAATACTGCTCTTAAAGCAGTACCTTCAACACAGCGCAACGATACTCCTGACAAAGTTTTACAAACTAATATTTAGAAACTAAGAAGCCAAAGTCCAAAATTCAAAACAGCACTTGCATTTCAGATCCCCAGTTTTGTGGGGGTGGGGAAGAAAATCAAAGAAATGGAGAGTATAGATGTCTAAGCATCTTTGGCACTCGGGGCTTTTGAAAGCTTACCCTCATTTTCAAGTAATTGCAACTTCATTTGAAAACAGGCCAGAATACCTAATCATCAGCAATCCTGGGAGGATTTTTAAAAAATATTTTAATGACCCAATGTATGTGAATTTTAAATTAATGTACTTGTGATTAATTTGAACTTCAAAACAGGTAGTGTTCAGCCTAAGAGATGAATAAACAAATTGCAGTTTAGAAAGTATTTTAAAGAGTCCAAAAGTCACATGGACTATCCTTTCGTCTCCTCTCAATAAAGACAGAAAAATTGCCATGTAATCCGATTTAACAGATTGATAGGTTCTCAATAAGGGAATGGCATCAACCCTGTGCACAAAAGCCTCCTGTATGTTCTCCAAAATCTACACAAATTCAGTAAGTTAAAAATTTTTTTCATAGGTTGATTCTACCTGGATGAACACATGCTCTGTAAATGACCCAAACACAAAGAAGTTACCTAAGAGTAAGTGATGGACGACAAGGGACTTAGTATCTTGTCATCTCTTCTGAAAACTGATCTGAATGAAAACCAAGCCTACAGGAGTAGGCTACTTACTTCCTTAGTAGCCACTACGATCCTAGCACATGTGTGTGGAGCAAAAGAATCCAGTGCGAGCTGTAAGTAGGTGGTAACCGAAACCGTGTCAGCCACCCTGGGCAGAACCACCAAGCTGCAGAGACGCACCGTGCAATTACAGACATTCCCAGGGAAAGGTTCATCCCAGTGTACTTACTTAGAATTAAAGCAGTGAGCAGCTGTGACAACCCATTCTTTGGCAAGAACTGCTCCTCCACAGATATGCTCATCTGAAATTTGTACACTGACCTGCCAAGGCCATGAGTATGGTACAGCTTCTTCACCTCCAATTATCCTACTGAAGATGAACCTGGGCTGATTTGAAGGCATTCCACAAATATCATCTGAAACAGAAAGCACTGATGTCCCAAGAAGAGCTACCCCATAGCTTCTCAAGCTTCCCCCCTCCCCTTTTTTGCTAAATCTGTCAACTTCCCTCAAAGGATCCAAATGTTCAGAGACAGCATGAGGAGATGATCTTAGCAAAAACAGAGCTTCACCAAGATGAAAGCAACTTCTTACCTTCAAAAGTTTGAGCCTCAAACCTACAATGAATGTGGACTCCTCCCATTCCCCATCAAGTACTGGAGGGAAAAAGGGAAGTTCTAAACTGCTGGTTATTATTTTCAACTACCCTGTACAATTTGTAATTATTTTCACCAAAGCAAGTAGGTGTAAACTGATATACAAGCTGAAATAACGTCATTGCATTGCTGTAAATGACTTAACAAGATGAAGGAAACAAGAAAGATTAGGTTCTGCTATTCTAAAGCCAAAGCATAGAAGTGTTACTCTTCATCTTTTTATTTCCTCAAAATATCTTAATGAAAAATTCCGTGACAACTGCATCCATTAAATATTTGGAGAAAACATCATTTAAATCGTAGTCCAAAAGGTACTCCCTATTCCCATGAAGAAAATACAACTCGGGTTGGCTTACCTGTTGCAATCTGTATTTCTTCTTCAGTCATATCCATATCTTCAAATTCTTCTTCACTAGTTGAATCCAAAGTATCTAAATCTAGCAAATGAAAATAGCAAATGCGTTAGGAGGCTGTCTTGAGTGATATTTTTATTACAAAAATCACTTTTATTTCCTTTATTATAATTTTTGTAGAAGGAATAGATTTCTACAGTAGGGATCTGTGCTATTACATCTTCACGTGGTAGTAAAGTGCCATTTAAAATGCACCAAAATACTCTTACACAAAATAAAACTCTGAAGTTTTGGGTAGATTCATTGTTTCTCTTCACCCACTCAATAGGCCCTTTGTTTAATGCCTCAATAGGTTCACAATACAGTTTTTTCACTGAAACAATTTGTTAGATGAGAATCTCCTAGAGCAAAATAATTCTGAATAGCCAGATTCACAAGAGCCCTTTGTGCTGCCCCGAAGAGGCAGTTTCCCAAGTTACTGCTATTACCTGTTACATGAACAAAAGAGATTGTAGCTCTGAATCCTCCAAAGGTCTCTGTTTCATCAGAGTGAAAGACAACCAGCATCATAGCAGAGGAGCTTAGAACAGGTGCTGGTAGGGCAAATCCACAAGACTTAGCTAAAGATGAGAAAGCAAAGGTTCACTGCAGATTAACATGTACTTTTTCATCCTTATCTCTTTCAACAGTGGGTATCCAAATTCTATGTATTCCAGCTCTCACAAGAGAGGGTGAAAAATAACTATGCACAAGGGAGGAGCAGAGATAAGCAGACTGAGGCTGAAGGACTGTTCTATTATTCCTGACAGTCTGTCCTTGTTCAGTACTTATCTCATAAGAACAAGGAGACTCTTGCATTATTTCACAAGAGTCTATTGCAGCACTCACACTCATAGGTTGCCATTATGTATACAACACACTGGAAACCTGATTTCCCCTTGTTAGTGTTTCAGCACTAGCATCTGCTAGTGCTAATCTAAGCACCGGCATCAAGCAAGTGCTGAAATCAGTTGATTGGGACAGGTCTCCCGCTCGTTCAGTGTAAACCAGGGGAACCTCCAGCAAGGTGGCAAGAATTACATGAATGCTCATCTGGAGTGAAGAACAACTGGACTCTGAAAAGGAGACCTCTTGGGTGCTTTCTGTGTCTGATCGTTACTATAAAAACAAATTATTGTGTTATGCCCTTTTCTTCCTTTACATGAATTCAGAACTGCATTTCATATGGAATTTAAATACACAAAACTGTTCTGTTCAATGTGGTTTTGCCTCTGTAAGTGGAACAGAAGCAGCAATACCTGCAAGTATTTTTCAAGGTACCGAACCTATAATATCACCCGAGACTCTAGAGGCAAACTTGATTTTAGGCTGAACAACAGAGCTAGTGAAAGTCATAAAAGAAATAGGTCATCCCCAAAATATCTCAAAAATCAAAAGTCAAACCAATTTCCTCCTCTTTTCCCACATCTTCATACACAGTCACTGCATCATAAGAGCAATCTTCACTCTCTTCTACTTCAAAAGACTGGTATGTAAGCTTTAAATAAAAAAAATGAAAAATTGAACCTTGTTGTTAAATTCACACAGAAAAAATTCAAAGATCTCGAATAGGGTCTTTAGTATTCTCAATGATTCCTTTAGGGTTTGGTTTCTGTGACATTCAGACCTCTCACAGGTGATACATAGCATATTACATTTGCTAGAAGAATCTGTCATGATAAAAATTAAACCAGGAAACCTTATTTTACTATAACCTAAAGGAGAAATCAAAACCTATCTGGCTTTTGGGGTGGAAAGTGATTTCTCTTAACTGCATCCAGCAGCATTATTCAAGCTTATGTTGCTTGATCCTGCTTGTCCTTAGCTGCATAATTTCTTGTTAACTCAATGGTGCCCACTTCCATTCTGTAGACACAAGAAGGGCTCATATTATACCTTGATTACATGGTCCTCTGGTGCACAAATAATCCATTGACAGCCTGCCATGTTGCTGTAGCTCTCTGGATAATGCATACTTTGTAACACCCCTTCTTCAAAAAGGACAGCTAAGGACTCACAGCCAGAATCTGGAAAACCAGGAAAACAAAAATGGAGGCATTGTGATTTCCTATTAAATCATTCACAGAAAAAAATTTAAATCCAGAAAAACTCTTGTGGTGCTTTCACACAGCTGAGAAAGCGAACAGGACAAGAGCAGCAAGCCAAATCCTCCTGTCTGAAAAAGATGTAAAGAAAAATTTTAATCTGTTCCCAGGCAGAAGAGCAATTCAACCCGTGACTATAGCATTCCCCTTTGGCTACAGGTAGTGCACTGCAGGCACAGGTACCTGTGTGGGGTGATAGAAGAGCAGGACACGGGCATGTCAGAAGAACATTTGCCAACTTTCTTTGGAGAGGAAAGTGGAGACATAAAAAACACAACCAGAGGACATGTCTTCCTGATGAGCTATGCAGTAGCAAGGCCCCTCAGAGGGGATTCCTCCCTACACTCTGCCCTTACGCTCTGCAAAGGAAAGAAACTAGCTGGAAAAGCTGCAGAAACAGGAACAACAGGTGTCTGTCTGTAATTGGGTTGTCCAGACTCAGCAGATGGCCCTTGGCCCTGCTCCCTAGTGATGGTGAACCACCCTGCACAGCAAAACTGAAAGCAATTCTCTACGACATGTACCTTAGCATTAGCTGTCTCCCTCAGGGCCTCTCCATGAAAGCATGCTTGGGACTAGCAAAGCAGCTTTCAGCTGGAAATTCTGCTCATTTGACTATCTTATTCAGTTTTAAAACATTCTGGAAGTAGGAAAGGAAATGAGATATTGTATAAAGTGGATGGAGAAGAGGCAAAGTTAAAGGAGGGCTTCTCTCAGCAGCATCTATCCTCTCTCTTTCGGGCATCCCAGTTTCTTCACAATGTCACACGGCAGCCTAACCACACTTGCCTTGTTCATAACATCATCCACATAGAAATATCATAGGAGCTTCCTCTGATTTATTTTCTCCCGAAAAAAATTTTCAGGTCACCACCCAAGAGTGCAGAGAGGTGTATTACCAGACTTAGACTTACCAGGAAGAATATCTGGTGTAAGAGCTTTGTAGGTCATGGAAAAACCAGTTCCATAATCCTTGTTGTCAGAAACAAATTTCAGCGTTATACTATTGGAGCCAATCAAAATAGGTAATGGAAGATCTCCTCCACAGAATTTCCCTGAAATATAATATTAGAGAATAATCACTGTTTAAAGTCCTCAGTCACTTGAGAAAACTTGCATGTACCATTTTTAGTACTTAGCTATAAAAATTTTAGGATGAAAAGGAAATTGCCTATTCATCCTCTACATTCCCTATTAATCCATTAGCCCAAATAGATGCACACTATTAAAAACTGAAAATCCTTGACACCAGAAAGTCGTATGCTGACACAGTTCCCTACCAGGCATTTTCCATTCTTTTCTCCTCCCACACTCTTTGTCTTTTATTTTAGATCATACGTCACAATGTAGTCATCATGAAAACATAAGTAAAACAATCAACCGCAATGTCCTCATTGGGTGTACTTGCTGTGAGAACGAAAGAGTACGCTGACAGATTATTTCCAAGAATAAAGGGACGGCAACTCACCAACAAGTCTGTCATCTTTTGAATAGACTGATAAAGAATCATAGTCACAAAATGTTTCTGGCTCTATATCAAAGTGGGAAAAACGAAGCAATATATAATTCCCTTCTGGTACAAAGAGAGTCCATACACACAATCTGGAACAACAAATGAGTTCCCGTTCACAAAAGTGCAACAAAAACACAACCACACCGGTACAGGGAATAGTTTCTGGTGAAAGACTGTGTTTTGTCTACTTACTGGTGGTTTTGATAGAACTGTTTGGGACTTCCAGGGAAATGTAATTCTCCTTCACTGTCAGGGAGTTTGCCATCCTGAATGCTACAAAATGCTGTGTTGTAGAGTTAAAACAAAATAGAAGGAATCAGGTTTGGCACATACGCAGTCATCTGTTCCACCAAAAAGCTCAAACATCTAGAGAATATTGTGAGACTCAAGATTGCTCAGCTGTACCTTGTTTCTGCTGGCAGACTGATGCTGGGTCTTCTCTCTTTATTTTGGGATTATGGTAAGTCAGTTTTAAAACACGTAATTTGGGAGCAAAACTGAAGCACTGCCAACGCGCTATCATATTTTTTGTAAAAATGGCAGTGCTTGCTTTTTACCTTAAAGAAACTATTTGTTAAGTGAGGATTTCAGTATAAATATTTTTCAGGGAGTAAAAACGCATACTCAGGACATAAGAAAAGTGGTCATTGCAGCCCATTTGTAACAACGTCCTTAGCTATGTTACAGCAGGACACTTTTGCAACAGTACGATATGGTATTAGACACTTTAATAGAAGAAGCAGAAGCTTTCCTCTCCAGATAAGTGTCACTAGAAACACAATTACTTACAAAAATTACCTCCTCTTGCCTTTTCTTCTCCTTGCAAGGTAAGCCAGTAAGACATTTATCAACAATTACGTATATGAAATAGT
Source organism: Aptenodytes patagonicus (assembly GCF_965638725.1). Lineage (NCBI taxonomy): Eukaryota > Metazoa > Chordata > Aves > Sphenisciformes > Spheniscidae > Aptenodytes > Aptenodytes patagonicus. The sequence goes on from NC_134955.1 coordinate 10,650,665, forward strand.
TGGGGGGGGGAGTTGCATTTGATTCATAGAAATAGACACCAGACAAGTAAATAGATTCATCACAGACTGCGCAAAAGTACTACTAATTTACCTCATACTTTCTGTTTAGAATCTATATTTTTATACAGAATCAACTTCACTAACTAGATTTCATGCATTGCTTGAGGTTCTGTTCTACATTTTTCCCATTAATTTTATTTGTATTTCAATAAAAATATGGCTTTTATATATGTAGATGTCTTAAGGAAAATTCCTTTTTGAAGTCACCAGTACATAAGCACCACCCTACATAAGTAATTTTTTTTTTTTTTTTTTTTTTTACAGAACCAGTAAGAAAAAAGTATATATTTAAAGTATACATTTAAAAGTGCTTTGATGAGTCAAGCTTCTTCATGTTTCTTCCTTCATAGATTATATATCAGACTATTTTTGGGGTCTTTTTATGCTCTAACACAGATGGAAGGTACTGAAAAAATACTGTACTCACCTGTGGAGCTTTTCATTTTCAGATCTAATAAAGGAGGGATAGGGAAGGGGGTGGAAAGAGAAGAATAAATTACTGTAGTTTTGTATTCATAATGTAGGCTTTTTTTTAATCCGCGTGAAATGGTAATTTTATACAGCTAGCACTAAGGCAAATTCAGATGCTTCTTGGGGACACAGTGCCTACAATAAACTAGGCTTAGAATTAAAACAAAATTGCAAGTTCAGGCAGTGCTGACTTTGGAGTAAACAATTCTGGTGTAGCCACTTCTAGAATTAATCATACATTGATAGGCCACTGCTCAGTCTGAGCAGCACAGTACTCTTTTTATACGCACTCATTGAGTAAATACTATACATTTCAGGTAAGGGTAGCAGAGTCCAACTGCTAGCATCACATCAGGGACACAGAGACATTAAGCTTGACAGCAATTACAGTTAAGATCTTTTGCACCAGTGTGACAGTATAAAAGAGCGAGCAAGCAAAACCTAGTGCACTGCAATTGAGAATTGTGTTTTCACTTTACCTACCAGATCGCTTTTTCTGTTCACTGGAGCCAATACACTTGAATTACTGCAATAGTTAATCATACTATTTTTTCCTGATAATAAAATGGGCCAACTAGTAAATTTTTTAATAAAAAGACCCTGTCTCTCTCTTTTCTTTTTTTTTTTTTTTAATTGAAAAACAAAATATTTTTCAGAAGCTAAACCCTTTTCATTTTTCTCCGATATTATTTCGGAGGGTTTCTTTTTTTAATCACCAGTTGAAGCTGGTTTCTAATGGGAAAGTTTTATCTTTTTTTCCCTCACAATTTTTTTTCTTACCATTGACTAGCAAAACTTCTTAAACACCCCTCAGTTTTTCAGTTCTCTGTGTAAATTTTAACACAATCTCCTTTTAACAAAAATAGCCCAAACTGGAAGAAAATATTAATTCAGTTTCTTAATGCCCTGAGTGAAGTTCATCCCTGGATAGACTGTCATCTATATCTCCGGCTCCATGACTTTGGAAGTGATGGATAATTTTCATGCTGTTCCCCTGCATGGAGGGCATATGTAGCTTTTTGGGCAGAGTAAGCAAAAACGCTTCTGAGAGCAGGCCTTTTCCTCATGTAGTCAAATGTCTGATCCAACACGTTTTAGCTGAGAAAAATGACAAGTGACTTTGAAGAGGTGCGTATGAAATTTCAGACACTTTCAACTGGTGAATTTCCACTTAAAAACAAAAATACCAGGCTAACTGGCTAGCTGCATAAAAGGACCATTCTTAAAGTTTAAAAAAAAAAAAAAATACACACACACATATATATAGTCCAAGTAGGAGACAAAGTGGAAGAGAAGCAAATATTTACAATGTTCTCCATTTATTTTTGGCAACTGCCAATCAGTACCATATACTTAAAGGCATTGTGAAATGCTATAGTGCTTTGCCAGGAAAAAGGGGGGGGGGGGGAATAAGTGCTATATCTTGAAAAGATAAAATTAAATGAAATATTATTATGAGACAGAAGAGTTGTCAAAAGTGAAGGACACATTACTGTGGAGACTTAATACCAGCACTCATGTTCTCTTGAATCCAGGAAAGCACCGCACTGAGGTCTGTGAATATTCCTGGAGATCCTCTGTCGTAGTGTTTCTTCTTCTCATTACTTATCCAGCCACGAGCGCATCCCATCCCCCAGGAGATAACACCAGCAAGAGTCCAGGCACCATGCTTACGTCGGCATAAAAGAGGGCCTCCTGAGTCTCCCTGTAAAAAACAAGTATAAACCCACAGCTTACAAAAGTGCATGTGTACCACTGAGCAAGCCTTAAAGAGTTTATTGAGTTCTCTTTTGTGCCATGCTAACAAACCTGCAGCATAGGGAATAGCAATTTTAAAAAAACTGTGAAGAAAGGCACTTTCTTTTTTATTGTGTTTAGTCAGGATTGTCAAGACAGGGAGAGAGAGACTAATTCCCTCATGGGTGCATATCTGTTGTGTTTTAGCATGTAAAAAGGAGTGAGGAGCTTTTTTTTTTTTTTACCCCCATGACAAGGAACAATCACTTACCCTTCATGTCACTTCCTTTCCTTCCTGTAATCCAAGGCAACACGTTCTACTTTCCTCCTTAGGATCTGAGCAACATTAACTAACTAATTTATCAAGTGTTCTGAAGTTAGAAAGCCCCAAGCATTATTGCACTGGAATGCATTGCAAAATTGCTCTCAGGAACCTGTCATACAACTCATACAATAATTAAAATGGAATGATGTAATTAAGTGCATTGCCCCATACAGAACCTTTGAAAGAATTCACACATCAAAATAAATACACTCCAAATATCGCATTTTACAGTGTATTTATTCACTTAGGCACACAGAGCCTTGAGCTTCTGAGAAACACTGGTAAGTACACAAGGCCCCCTGTTCAGCTGACCTGGCAGGCATCTTTTCCTCCATCTGGAAATCCAGCACACATTACAGTGTCACCTTGGATGGGTTTCTTTAAAGTTGATAATGCTCTTGAACACTCCTTACTGTTTAGGATTGGTAGATTGACTTCATATAAGACCTGAGGGAGTACTCCATCTGAAATACAAAAAAAATTGCTCATAAGAAATGCTGAAAGGTGAACTTAATGTCACTGCTAATGCACAAAAAAAAAGTTGTAAACTTGCTCCAAGCCATTTTATGGTTACATAAACATCCAGTTTTGTGTACATAAGCAGTTTTACTTCAATAAATTTAAAAATGTTTCAAAACTGACATACAGGTCTATATCTTGCAGCGATCCATTTTGAGATAATTCACGGGTAGGCATAGAAGCTAGCAAAGATCCCATTTTGAGATTACAATTCTTATGATGAGTTGATGGTTTTTTCTGCTCTATGACCTATGCAATCAAGCTCTTAGCTTCAGAAATAAGACACTGAGAAACCTAAATGTCAAAGAACAATGAGTGGCTTACTCTCATTTAAACGGCCCCAACCACAAGCAGTGCAGATATATCCTGCTTCAAACTTCTCACCTGGATCAGGAAGACATGCTGGCAAAACTGATGAACCTGCCACACATGGACATGAATTTTATCGGTAAATATTTGAAACAACAACAACAACAAGAAGCTTCCTTGCTCAGTTAGGTTTTTTAAAAACTAAAAAGTATTGTTATTTTTGTGGCATCTGAAAAATTAATCTGGCATTTGACAATTTATCTGTGCCTCCACTTCGTCGTGTTTCGGAATGGAAAAAGAAAGCCAGGAGCGCCACAAGCTTCAGCTCAGGCCTTGCCATTCAGCTTGAACTTAGCTGCTATCATGATACAAACTTCCATTAGAAAAAGCAGTCGCTCACCTTTGCGGCGGCAAAGAAGGAGCAACCTAGTGACGTGAGCTGGAGCCTTTGGAAGAGCAAAGTGTGTGCACCTCAATATTACGTGGAACTGACGTGAAGTAGCCTTTCAGAAAACCTGACCGTAAGGCAAAGTCAGCGTACAGCTGAGAAATGGCTGGCTCACAGGCCAGGAAACGGTACTACCGGCTGTCCTCCCCTCACCTTCCCTTTCCCCTTACAGCCCCCAGATGGACCATTCTGCCACGACCGAAGATAATCCCACGCTCCTGTCTGCAGTCGGCAGGAAGGGAAAAGGGGGCAAATAGCAGAGGGGGTGTGAGTAAGGTACAGACCGTACTGCGGTACGCTCTGAGCTCTGGTCTGCCTTTGACTAGCTTTACTGTTCGCCAGAGGCAGAAGTCTCCCCCTACACCTTAGATAAAAAATAATCACCCCTTTGGTCAAATTTCAATCTCCTGCATACAAAGAACAATACCTTTTTCTTCAAGGGAGTATTAAGTCTGAAGAAGACCTTTTAATTCAACTGATAAATTTTTCTGACTTACCTCTGGTATTTTAAATACTTCAGTTGCAAAATACTCTGGAGATTTTTAGTGGTGTAATCTGACAGCTGGGAAATGGGTTCAAACTGAGTTTCAAGACTTTTCACAGCACGTGGGAGAAACAAAGGCCTTACCTTCCCCACTGAAAAAGATCACAGATAACTACGGCCTTACTGAAGTTGAAGGCTCCATCCAGCTTCAGAAGGGCAACGTCATAGTTCATCGGCCTTCTGGGGTCAAAGTTTGGATGCTTAATGACATATTTAACAGGGAGTGTCTGCTCGCCATTCTCCCTGATCCTCAAATCATGCTCTCCTGCAGTGACATTCAAGTACTGGAGTAGGTTCCTGTAGAATAGAAAAATAAAAGTTCAGCTACGGAATCTTCAAAATGAAAGGAAATATGTAGTTGTTTTTAAACAGAAAAGTTATTACTACTGATACCTAATACCTTTCATCTTCAGATTTTAAAGCACTTAATACGTACAGTCAGCAAGAGCTGAGCATGCCCCACAGTAGAAACTGGGAGATGGAAAGGGCTGAGAAGAAAGATGATTTATCTATACTCCTGACTGAGGTTTGGTGGTCCGCTAAGGAACCAGGTCCTCTCACTGTGTTTAAAAATGTTCAGTCGCACTGCTTTTTGAAGAAGGAGGGAAGATTTGGACATAGGAAAGTACAGAAAAAATAAGACCACTTCTCTAGCATTCTCAGTTTATACCTTAAAAACATAGTGAATCCTGCTTTAGGGCTCCTAGTACCAGATCAGATGTGCAGCAAGGAAACACAAAAGCAATCATTATAAACTTTTTATTCTGCTTCAAATTTATTCACAAGACTTGAAGAATCACTTTTGTGTCAGGAGGCTTTATGCTGATTTAGATATTGCCTGTCCTTCTGTAGTTAATATAAACCCTGCAGTTATTGGCTAATTTGACCAAGATGTGATCACATACAATGCCAGCTACAGATCAAATTTATAATTCCAGGCGACCCGTTAGTATGAAGATTCAGTATTAACTATAAAGGAATTAGAATCTCAGCGAAGCCACCACAGAATCAGGACTGAAACCTTCCATACAACATTCACAGACCTCTTTTTTTTTTTATTAAGCACTAAGACTGAAAACTATCAGCATGCAAGAGGTCAGTACTACATCCATTCGCCATTTAATTGCATATACTCTGCCAGTTGCTACCTCTCTGAAGAAAAAAAATTGCAGTCACCTGATGATTATAGTTAGGTACAGATTTTTACCTACACTTCCAAAATCAGTGTCCGCCAATCCCTGTAAGTTTATTTTATTCTTAATTATTTTTGAGATGTTCAAAAGTTTATTTTTTTCTCCCTGTCTGTTAAAACATGAAAATGTTGGTTACAAATGAAAGGGTAGCACCTGTAAGTAATCGCCACAAAAAGATGCTACAGCACACACACACACTTTTACAATCAGTGTTTTTCTGCACCTGCAGCCTGCTCCTGAAATACCACATCCATACCTGTCTAAGACGCAGTGAGCTGCCGTGACCACCCACTGAGCAGAAACAATGGTGCCTCCACAGAAATGCTTTTGCCTTCGTTTCAAGGAAACCTGCATCACATAAATGCGGCACGTCAAATAAAGAAAATCTTTAGATCTGCTCCGATTGCATGTGAGGAAGAAAGGAGAAAGTACATGCAGGTACTCCCTGAAGATTCACACAGCTAAAGTACATGCTGCATTTCAAGCAAACACTCTTTCGTGGCATTCTTATGGTCCTCGAATGTAAGGGATCCTAAACCTTGCTGTTCCCGTCAGCTGTGACTTGGTACCTGGATAAAAGCGACATACATGTAATAAATGCCAAGTCACTGAGGTACTCGGCACGCTGTAAAGGTTATTAGTTAGTTGAGAATTTTTCCTTTGCAGGTCGCTGGGAGCACTGGAAATCCATGATGCCTGACAATAGTCGGGGGCTGGCTGTGGTGTCCTTCGGTCTCCTCCTATTTTTGAGTAGTTTCACCCATGCCTCTTTACAATAGACTAATCTACAGATGCTCTTTCAGAAAGAATGATAAAATAATAAATGATAAGCAAAGGTTTCTTAGAGAGCAGGACAGGTTCCGTGTCCTCTCTGCCTGCTTCATTGCTTTTCATAAAAGCAGAGAGGAGCTCAACAACACACCATAAGTGTCAGTAAGCACAAAATACCCGTTTTCTTCTTTTGTCATTTCTATGAAAAGTCAGGACTTTGTTCTGAAGATAAAACCACATTTGCTTGTGCAAACCTGCCATGGATGTGAGCCTTGTTTCACCTGGTTTCCCCCAACAATCCGAGTGAAAAGGTTAAGGTAACTCCATGGTTTTGTCTCTTGAACTTTCTGACCACACTTAGGATCTGAGGAGTAAAAGGGGGAAAGAAGGAAAGATTTAGACTGGATTTAAGTTTTTCTACTTTTTAGTAACAGAGAATTGGAAGGCATGGCCTGGCGCAGAGGTCAGTGCAATCTCTCTGCCACGACAGGAACCTTCTTATAATTCCTACTACAAACTGCCCAGACTAAGGCTAAATTGGGCTAAGAAAAAGGCGATGTACTTTATTTTGCGGAAGTTCTCCAAATGAGCACTTTTTGGTTTAATTGTATCACAAATACTAAATTTTGCCTTCCATGAGGAAATATATGTGTGTGTATATATATGTTAATGTTCTCGTTAGGTCCATGCTTACTTGAACTTTCTGAATGCCAACATTCTCTTTCAAGCAAATTTTGGAATTATTTTGGGACTAAGTAACTGTTTCATTATTGCTTTCAGAAATCTCTTTACACCCAGCATTTGTACTTAAAATATTTTGGACAAACGGGGTCAAAATGCACACCATACAGACCTTGATGACCAACAACAGTGGCTGAATTTCTCCAGAACATCTACTACTAGGCCAACTTTATTTCTTCTTTACTCACTATTGTTGTCATCTACTATGGCTAAGTAAAGCTGATAATATTTATGTATTTGTAAAGGAGTATATTTATAGAAACAAACATTTGTGGTGATAACTACCGATTTGGTAGTATTTTAAGACAGACAGAAGCCAAGCAACCAATTCTGCCAAGCAGCACATTGTAACAGAGGAATTCTTTGTAGTGCAATTCCCAAACCCAGCAGTGGCCACAATTTTTTTTTTTTCTTAAAGCTGTATGAGAACTCAGTGAAGCCAAACACCTCTCATACATTTGACTACAAATTCTGTTAAACACTACACTGGGAAAAATTTAGCATCCATAAGCTTGGAACGTTTTGTTGTTGTTCTGGCAGGTAGGTGGCTGTATTCAAAGGATGGAGGACCAATACTTGTATACACGTCTGGAAAATGTGGAATCCTCCAAACCGCAAAATGCAGCTTAAAACACCTGTAAAAAGGGTTTTGCAATCATCCTCAGGATTAGCATGGCTGATGCAAGTGATTACAGTGCCACAATAATGCTGACACAATTCTACTTACCCTAGCTTTTAAATAAAAAAGGCTTTATCTAGAAATGATCCAGTTCATTTATCTGATTTCTTTCATTCTTTCCTAATTCTCAGTGCACCCACCTTTTTCCCATGTGCAAAGATACAGTGAGGAAAGGGGAAAGAGGAAACAGAGACAAAATTTAAAAAAAATAGGATTTAGGTTTTACCAAAAGGAATTTGGTACTGAGGAAATGGGCAAAAATAAATAAATAATAATTAAAAAAAATCAGATTCACAATCTAAAACTTTCCTTTTTTCTTTCAGCGTTGAACAGGTTTATTTTCCCAACATATGCAAGATTAGTTTAAAAGTCACAAGTTAATATTTATATTAATATTATACCAGGCTTATATTATCTATATTTTTACAAACTCTCAAAATCTTCTGCTCCGTAGCATTCGTAAGCCCAAGAGATTCCTGCCTGCTTTACAGACTGCTTCAGGACCAATGTCCTTCACCGGTCGGATGAGAGATTTCTCTGTAAATTGCATCACATCCATTTGCATGGCAGGATGCTGAAGCAAGAGAAAACCATTCTACAGAATACTATGCTTTGGACTGCTTAAGTGAGCAACTTATTATGACCGTTTTGATACCACATCTGTTTTGACAGTCAAAATAGAGTTTTTACAGTGAAAACAAGTGATTTGCAGAATTTAGGAAATCGAGCTGTAAATTTCCCTTTTTTACTACTGCAAATTTAAAACGGAAGCAAAATGGTTATGCAAACAGCCAAGCTCTGGTTTCCATTCCAGTTTGCTATAAATCAGTAAATCTTCATGAGGAAACAGGAACAACTGCAATCATTAATTGTTCAAAAAAAAAAAGAATACTCTGGATTTTAAGATGTAAGACAATGGAAGAGAGGACTCACTGTATTTTGTTTGCAGCCCATGGGTAACACGCTAAACCATGACCTTCATTAACCTGCTGCAAATCTGAGAGTATCTAGTTTTATTTATTTAATTATAAATCGTATTCGTTTAATGTTCTTCATTCTGAATCATCAAGGAATCAGACAAAAGTTTCATAAGAATTACTCATTAAAAGATAACTTTCAGTTACAGACTTGGATTGGAACAAAAGCAAAGAATGAAAACTAGACCAATTATTCTAATGTTACCTTGTGGCCAGGTCTACGAGCTCCTAGGGTCAAAAACTTAGGGGGTGAAACTAGCGTGGCTTCTTTATTTCAGCACTGACTGCCATGCTTGTCACTGCCTAAGAATAAATCCATCAGTACTTAGAAAACCGTTAAAGCTAGACGTGAAATTTTCATCCTACCTTTCTGAAGAGTGGATGGTACAGCACGGAACTCTGTAATACAAACTATCCCCGTCAGGAGTAACTGCAGCTTACTGGGGGCAATGCGCATCTTGGGGTGCTAAATGACTGAGTGAAAACAAGGAGAGTTTTTATAGGGAAAAAGAAGCCCAAGTACTACGCTGCAGGAGAACAGCAACTAATTGAAGTAGAAGTTACTCATTAATCCAGCCATAAAGCACTTACCTGCACAAATAAGTTTTCCAAATTTAACAGAGCATGATTCTTTTATACGCCATTACTGAAGCCTTTGCTGTAAAACACTAGCTAAAATCCTCCCTAAAACTAGTTTCCTCAGGCAAAATGACAAAATGACTTTACCATTGCATGCTTTCCTAGCAGCACTTACCCAGGCTGATCTACACATCGAAGTAGAACATACATGAACAGAATGTCAACTGCTATTTGCCCCTACAAGTTCTACAGCTCTTGAAGAGGCAATGCTCTATTTCCTGCACACTTTCTATTTAGCCAATTTCACAGACCTGAGAAACATAGGAAAAGTTCATCATTTTGTTGGCAGCATCCTCCATGTTGTATGAGACAAAGATAGCTCTCTGCATCAAAGTGTCATTTTTTCAAAAGAGCAGTGTTTACATCCCATTTTTGAACATGAACTAGCAAGGACAGGGCTCAGCTTTTTAAAAATATTTCAGTATTGCTGCCATCAGCAGTGCCAGTTCCGAGTCACTTTGATGGCTAAGCTCCACTTTTAATAGCAATTTAAGTGCAAGTCTCTTAGAAGGCTATTCAAATCCTAAATAAGGAACACACCAGCAGCTAAATTAAAAGATTTCACAAAACAGAAAGCATAAGTGAAATCACCCTGTGAATTCACCACTTAAAACTTTTGTCTCATCAGTTTTAGCAAGTATTGCCTGGCTTGGAAATGAAAGAACAAAGTGGTAAATACAATTAAAATACTATCTGAACTCTCTGAATACTATGAATTCATATAAAATATATAAGCACCAAGACAGACATTAAAGTCATCAAGAGAAGCAACAGATTTACTCTGGATGACAGAAGCCACAAGTTTCATTTGTACCAGAAAGGGCAAGGGATATTTATACCAGGGAACAAGACAGGGGAAAACATTGTTTGTTTTCTTGGCTTCCCCTCGCTTTGTAAAAAATAATTCAGTATTTCCACCTTCAATATTCCCCCAAGAAACATAATTTTCACATGGGAAACGCATCAAACTTTGAAGACAGAAACATGGGGTAAACAATACATGCATGTTAATAGGAATTTAAGTCTTGAACACCTTCATAGTCGTAACCTATTAAAAGTACATTTTTTCAAGATGCCAACAGGTAAATGCAAAATATATCTTCTTTTAAAATAAGTTGCAACAGTAATTAAACAGTTTCTCTTTTTGTGGTTGTCCATTACTATGGACAAGACTCATGTTTTTTAATTCTGCTCAGGCTCCCAAAGAAAACAGTCTTATACGTGACCCATCAGCCCCAGTCTATTGAATATGTTCTGTTATTTGGCCAAGGATTTCACAATACCCTCCCAATCCACCATCAGTCAAAATCCTAACAATCATTTATGTATTTATTCAATTCTAGGGTTTTGTTTTTCTTTTCCTCTGCCAGTCAGAGGATAACAAAAACCAGCTTTTACTCTGAATATGTAATTTCATAACAAACAACTGAATACAAAACCTCTCCTAGAAACTTTGAGTTGCAGTTGTTTTTTCTGTTATAAACATACAGAACTTCTTAAGACTGCAGTTTTCTTACAGGTCCTGTGGAGATCCCCAATTCTACAACTTCTGAACCCTGCATCACCAATATCATTCCAGCTCTAATCAAAAACTTTGAAGGCTGCTTTCCTTCATTAATTCCTTTGTATTTTGCAGGGACAAAACAAAAACCCCAAACGCCCAAAATCAGTTCCATGTACAGTAAAGCTCTCTGATCACCCACCACAATGGCATCCTTTGGAACGATGCCATCCGACAGGATGATATAAAAACAAGAATAAACAATCTCTGCAGTCGTAACTGACACTGCAAACTGCATCTGTCTCATTACTGATGAGAAATAGAAACATCCAGCCCACTGGCAAACGGAGAAACAGTCAGCGCATGTCAAATTTATGACAGAGAAGCAACACTTACTGTGCAGCTGCCAAAGAGGTCAGAAAGAAAAAGCATAGAAGGGCACGTTCTGTACAACCTGCTCCTTGTCTGGGATGGCAAAACAGAAGCGCAGGCTTTCTTGTCCCACTATTCTTTGTTCTCCTCTTTTGCTACCTATTTATCTTCCTCCTGAAGCTGTTGTTATCTTTATCCTGTGTGCAGGCAGAGGCACTAATGACTTTACCTACTTCCCCCACGGGATAGCTGCTATTGCTCCCAGAACTCGCAGCTTTGGCAGGCAGCGCCGCCAGCATCATTCCTCAAAGAAAGGCAAAGGTCAAATCTTACGACTTGATCTCCATCCACGCATGTGCTCCGAATCTCAATGCAGAGCTGGCTTTGTATCCTGTTAGCATCCTGTACCTTTGTAGTAAGACAAATCAAAGCCATTAAATCACCAAGTGTCCAAAATGCCCATGTGCTTGGTACGTAGGCCTGATCCATGTTTTAGTAGGTAGAGCCAGTCCCTAGCCCCAAATTAATGCGCTAATCGATGCTAGTCAGTCTGGCCTGTCCCTCCTTTTGCTGTGCATTTGATTTACAAGCATTTTATTCCCCAAAGTATGCTTGATGCTGTAGAAATATATAAAACTTCTTCTTCCTATGAGATTATTAAAAAAATAAACATGCACACATACAGATAAGTTTAAGACCAAAAGAAAGCAAAGAATATAGCTAGAATAGAATAGACTAATATTCATCATCAGAACCTTCCAGAACGGTTGCTCTGTTTTTCTGGTTTTTGAGGGGTTTTTAAAGGGGGACGAGGGCTGGAGGGAGGGAACGCAGGCTGCTTTTCAGTGAAGATTAGTGGACAGCTGCGATGGCCAGACTGCAAGACATAAAAAACCACTTTCTATTCTTGCTAGAAAGGTTGCTTTGTTGCTCCTCCTGTCCAAGAAGGAAGAAAGGTGGAAAATTTATTCAAGTAGTGACAATGCGAAGTTTAAGAGAAGAGGGAACGAGGAGTGAAGGACAGAGGGTGGGGATGGTAAAACAAGCAGCAAATGCTGGTTAGTAATTAACCTGTTAGAAGATCAGTAGAAAGGATACATTTAAATTGGAGGGCTTTTTGTTGGGTTTGGTTGTGGGTTGGTTTGGGTTTTTTTTAAATGCAATGAGCTGTGCTTTCAAGGGTCACTGATCACATCCAAACCGTTTGCAAGGTCACTGCTGGAAAACCTGTTAGCTCAATGACATTAATGGTTTCATACTTAAAACAAGATATAATGTCTTAAAAATATCAAACTTCATAAATCTTATCATTCATGTACTACACTTATGAATCCAGTAGTTCTCAACTGAAAGCAGACTTAAATAGGGTTAAATGTATTTATGTTTTGATAGTTGTTCATGAATTCTGATTTTCCAACAAACTTATTTTTCACCAGTTTTAGCCTTCTGTAATTCCAATGACTTGATTCCAATTATGCCAGAGTTTGATGTAACAAGAAAATCAAGTTTAATTCTCAAGATAAGCCCATTATTGCCTACCATTTCCCCAAAATGAAGGAAGACATTAAGATGCATATAAGAGACCCTGAAGAGTACCAGCAAAAAACTCACTTCAATTTTAATATGCTTAAAAAAACCCTACCCCCACCCCCCACCCCCACATTGACAGGGGTTAACTTTTCATTCACTTTTTTCAGCCAAAGCCTTCATGTTACTTCAAAGATCAATGTATTGAAAAGCTGAGGGAATTACCTTCTTGAAATTCTTCATTCCTAGAATCAAAACATTAAATAACTCTTCAACTCACAAACACGTTTTCCCCCCTCTCTCTCTCTACAAATATAGTCTCATCTCAGAGCAGAACCATGCCCTTCTGCCATCCCACCATGGGTTCTGCCATCCCAATCCCTTCGGCTGGGATTCATGTACTTTTTTAGATCAGTAGAGATCACTGATAAATTCATTTGACCTCCTGCAAAAGACAAACCACAGAATTTCACCTCCACATTCCCACATGAATCCTAGTTAAGCTAGTTTTATAGTTTAGGATTATAGCTAGGTTTGGGTAAACATCGCAAAAAAGATCTGCGAACTAAAATTTGGCAGTAATAATGCTCACAATGCTATCACAGTTAATTTTCCAGAAAGATTCATATCCATGATTTTTCAGTCACTGGGACATTTTTTGGGAAGCAAAATGTTTGCCTGAAAATTAAGCAAATAAATATTTATAAAAAGGTTCATAAAAAGGTCAGAGACAAAAGTTTTAAGCCAGTACCATTTTGAACCTATTTAATTTCCACCTATTAATAAAAACAGTGCTGACGATTGATTGCTACTATACCAAGGACAAACAGTAACTGTTGAAAACACGTAAGGCAAATGCTTCACAAGCAATCCAAAAAACTGATGTATGTTCCCACAGTGCTTGTAGGTTTATGATAGCTTTAAACCAACCCAAGTTTAGGCTGCTACCAAGAAGGCAGTTGTGCCCCATCTCCCATGAAAGTGCTGCCATTCCCCTTGTGCTAGCCTCAGTTCTGGTCAGGCTGTGTGGAGAACTGAATACTCTTTTTTACGTAGCTGGATTTGCTTTTATAGCTAGATTGGTTTCTTGATCAAAGCTGTTACTCAAAAATCAAATGCTAGCGCCAATGCGAAGGAGGAGGAATGAACGTGTGCACTAGACAGGTCAGACCATTCCTTTTGATTGCAGCCTCCACTTAGAATTTAAAGTATCTAAAGCAATCATGAAACTTCAGCCAGACTGGGTTTTAGCCACGGTATTGTCCTAAAAACAGACCCAGAGTTTTCACTTCTGTTCCAAGCTTTATTACAGCCTCCTCTGTGGTTCTGGTTAGTAAACATGCAGCTAAATATTGCAGCTAAATGTTCTGCAATATTTAGGTGTCAACTATCACACTCTGGGGATTATGAAGCCCCTTTTCCTAGAGTGTGAAGATCCCTGAAAGGGCAAAGTATCTTTATAGACTTTTAGCAGCATAGCAGAAGTTAAAAGATACAGTCACCTAGTAACTCCGTAGTTCAGAGGAAACTGAACCACCCCTGCACAACTTACGTCCACCCCACATCCTCCTAAGTATTAGTCAGCCTAATATATCAGATTCCTTTGGATGCAGACTACTTTCTGAGACTTTGTGCTTTTAACATTTCCTCCCCCATTACCACTGTGTTCCCGTTACAGCCCTCCGCATAACTGAAAGGGCCACTGTTCTTGCCCCACAGAGAGACATTTAGTTACGTTTTATTGCTTCTAATTAACTAAAGTAAGGACTCAGGGGGAGCAGTAAAACAAGAAAGGTTGGCTTTTGATAATGTTTTTACTTCTACTTGCTACATCCTCCTAAATTCTTCAGTTGACCTGTCAGGGCACAGAACCAAGTGTACAATAGCAAGAATGTTCAAAAGAGTACTCGGTGGAATAAGAACCCACAGAAAACCCCCAAGACACTGTTTCCCAGAACATTTGGTCTTTAATTCAGGCTTTTGGATATGCATCAAGATCTGTTTGAGTCTCCTGTGCGAAAAAGGAGCGCAACTTTAGAGGAAAATGCACTAAGCTCTTTTTCATCAGGCAAAGCAAAGCGCAATAGTTGCTATACTAGCCAAAAGTAACCAGTAACCAAGAACTAAAAGAAACAACACCTGCCGGCCTTTTCCCACTTTTTACAACAGCTCCATTTTTCCTGCCTTCAGAGCTCACCAATATATAAGATTTGTAGATACAGGCTCAGTTACTTGCATCTGTGATGAGTAATGCCATGACATACATTTTCCTTTTGTAGCTAAGTCTTCTCACGGACGGAGAATTTACCTTTCAAAGTAAACAAGACCAAGACCAAAACCAAACAAGATGAACAATGTCAACAAATGCAAAAATACTGTAGGCTACGAAAAGCACAATGCGTTAAGATACAGGCCAAAGCTTCCCCTGGATAGAGTCCAGCCTTATGTCTACAGCATAACTGATTAGTTCGGAAAGGACAAAAGGAGGAAGAGAAAGGGAACAAAATTGTGCTTAGCTCAAGTATTTGGCCTGAATATCTCAAAATGCTTTGTAAGGAAAGACCGATACGAATGCTTTTCAGCTAAGGAAAATCTGGCATATGGATTAAGCAAATCAGCGACAGCCAGAAGTTTGCTGGTCGCTTAGCACCCAAACATATAGCATCCCCTCAGGAATGTTTTGTTGCTAATGAAATACGTAGTCTTTAAGACAGTGGCAGCTCCTCAATGTAAACATAAATAAAAAATAGAGGAACACTAAAGCATCAATTTCATGTAACTGTACTATTTTATGCTAACATACTAGCAGTTACTGGTTTTGTTCTGCAGGTATCTAGACCCTATATTTCGCACCCTCTCACATCCAGAAGAATAAAGCCTGAAATGCAATGAACTTGAGCTCACGAGGCGTTGTACCGCGAAGAAGTTATTATGAGCCTAAAGGGTGTGAGGTCCTGGCTCTCCTTGCTCAGCTGGCACCATGACGATGTGAGATGTAAGGCACTGAAGAAACAGGCCTTCCATCGCTGCAGCTGTCCTGCACTGCTTTGTGCACGGACAAGAGTGTCCATCCATCCCTCCTCGATCTCCCTCCCACTGTCGGTGTTGTGTACGTGGAGAAGAGCCCTAAGGATGCCTCATACAGCTAACTGCTGCAAGACAAGTGCGCCAATTAACAAGCACGTTTTTCTATCATACCACGCTTTGACAAGGACAGTTGAAGTGATGCTAGTGCAATCTGGCATGATTTGGCTGAACAAACGCTCATCAAGCAAGCTTTGTCGATCAGGAGACAATTTTTTTTTCCAAGAACATAATTTCTTCTCTCAGCATGACCAATAATAAAGAACAGAATGCTTTCCAGTGTAACTAGTTAAGCCACTTCAAAAAATATATACACCTATTAAGATGTATCATTTGTTCCCTCACCATCCTCTTGACAGGAATCATTCCAATATGTTTATATTGACCATCCTGCAGGAATAAATCTCCAGCTCACCTGTACAAGTATCAGCTCGTGCTTTGCTTACTGCTTCTCTCACCTTTGGGCCTGATACTACGAAATTGTAACTGGACACGCTGGATGTCAACGTCGAAATGTCCATTCTGATTAAGCATTTCTATGCTGGCTTTAGCATTTTATCATGAAACACAACTCCTGATCATAAGAGCTGAACATAAGGAACCACCTTTGGTATAGCCTTTTGATAACGGCGTGTTTTTTTTTTTAATACCTGGCACTGTAAGTGAGGTATATACTGATAAGTGACAGATGCAACAGTAATATCAGGTAGGAGAAGAGGCCGTACAACCTCTTCCCTGTCACTGGTGTGAAACAAGTATGAGTGAGACTACAGTCCTATCCTGTCTCCTCTCCCCAACTTTTGCCCCAGATATACATTTGTCAGCAAGCTCTGATTATATACTATCTTCCAACAAAGTTAAAACATCATAACAGAGCAAGGTATAGAAGGAGAATTTGTCTGCTGCACAGAAGACGTTCATAATTACATCAAATCAACTGCATATCTCTTATGAAATTGATGCGTAATAGACACATGGTCCAAAATAAATCCAACAAATTACTTGATTTTTGGAGAGCATGGTGAATACATTTTAATGTCCAATTTTAACATGGGAAAAACATTTACAGTATTACAGAGCATAGTCTTTAAGCACAAAATACATAAATACGCCATCTCAGGCAAACAGCGGTGAGATGAATTCTTGCACGCTTTTTCAGAAACATACTTAAGATAAAAGTGTATTATGTTAGCATGTCTGTGCTGCCAGTACAGTGTCTGTATGTCACATCACATCAAGAACAGGACATGAAAGGACAGCAGTCCAGGTGCCTGCTAAGTTCAGCACTGGAAGTCCAAAACTCTTGGTATCATTGCACAGCCTATTTCACAGATGGCACCACTGCCTTACAAGGAGACGGAATTGAGTGCAAATGGCAGGCGATCAGAGATGAATGATTTGTCAAACTAGGTTAGAATTCGAGGAGAAGGAAGTCCAAAAGTAATCCATGTATTTGCTCTCGATCAGTCAACAGGGGCCAGCTTCCACTGTTACAGAAAACTGGCACATAGCCATGATCTGTTTGCTCTTGGGCCAGGCTTGGTCTCCATGGCTAAGTAACTTACTTTCAGGACCCAGGGGAAAATGCAATCAGCACAGGGAGAATCAGAGAGCAGGTTCACAGCCCTCAGCTACTGGTTTAGACTGAGAGGTCAAACCAGAAAAGAGGAGAGAACAGCACTAAAGTAGCATGCTCAATAGAGCTATCTATATTGTGCCAGAACTGTGGAAAGGTGGATGTAAAAACCTTCGGGGGTACTTTCCAGGCTGAAAATAGGTACTGGGGTTTGGGTTTCTTTGTGAAAGATTGCAAGATGCACAGTCCCCACCTTTAAATATGGAAAGGGAGACACAGAAAAAGAGAGCCAGAGAAGAAGTCTGCAACAAAGTTAAAAACAGAACTTAGTCTTCTGTCTACTGTCTTTTACTACCAGAGTAATGCAAGAGCGTGGAAAGCACAAGCAAAGTCAGCCCAAGCCCAAAGAGAAAGCAATTTCAGAGAGATGGGGAAAGCTAAGCCAAACAGAATTATTGAGCAATGACGGGATATTTCCTTTATTTATAATTAAAAAACAGCCAATAGCATAATCAACTGCATTCATATTTATTCTTCTAGCTGCCCCACATTAATATGCATACAGTAATCTTCACCAAAACTGAAGTAGGAAGTGTTGTGTTCCTTTTTCAGCTCTGCCATAAGATGGCAGAGCAACACCATTTCTGTCACGGAGGCAGCTGATCTACAACTGACAGTTTGATATTGCCTGGTATAGCAAACATGCAGCCATGCAAGTAGCCGTAGAAATAAAAATCAATTGCTCTTCCCTCTGTACTGCAAGCCAAGCCTCATTCAAACCCAGTGAGATACCTAAACTCATATCAGAGAGTCTTGTTCTTAATAGACTTTGCAGAAATAAATTTTAAACTGTTTTCACGATTGCAGAGAAAGCTTAAGGAAAACGAAGAAATCTGCAATGTTATCATAATAAGGAACGTGTGGTAAGTAACAGTGACAAACAGTCAGCACAGATCTTGCTGCATGGTTTTTGTATGGCTTTTCCAGTTTGGTATCTCATTCTCAATGTTGAGTGTACAAGGGACAGTAATTTGCAAACCCTTTCTGCCCCACAGCAAACCTAAGTAGGATTCATCCTAGTACAGGTATATGCACTGATACAAAATCATCCGGGTTTAAGCTTTAGCCAGCTTAGACTTCTCAAGTTGAATTAATATGCTTATTTTCTCACTTTCATAACTAGCCTCCTGCTTCCAAGCAGCAAAGACTTAGCAAGCAGCTTGTATCAATGCAACCACCTGCAATCTCTTCTGCCACAGGGGACTTACTGCTTCGGTATTACCAGCCAGCAATGAAACTACTAGTTCTCTCCTTTAGGGAAAGGTGCAACATGCATTGTGCTACAGTAAATACCACACAGTAGGATGAAAGAGGGGAAGCAGAAAACTTCTACTGAAACCGAGGGGATTCCCCGTCCCTGCAGTGGTAGATGTAGCTCTAAACACTGAGTAGGAAATAAGAAGTCTTACAAAATATGCGGTATTTTGAAGGGGCAGACAACTGAATTCTTTGCAAAAGTAACTGTGGCAAGGAGAAGAGGCAAAAAGAGCCAAAGGAAAAAAGCTAAATAATGGAGCTACTATAAAAACATTGTTGTACATAAGTAATGTGATCATGCATACTGTGAAGAGACATGGATGTACAGCCATTCCATCACACCTCTGCTTTGGAAGGGATAAATTTCGACTGTCTCAGCTAGATTTGGCAAAGTTGCCAGAGTTTAAGGGTTTAGGTTACTACTATCACATCTGCAATGACAGGCCAGAGCAAGCTCCAAGCAGCACATTGCAACAAAATGATCACAGAAGAGTCTTAACAGCTCAAGAAAATTAATTTAAAGGAGTTCCAGGGCCGACGTGTGACTTCAGTAGGCAGAAAACTGAACTATGCCACCAGTCAATTCTTCTGCAGCAATACAGTAAAAAATTGGAGGCCTTCAATGAACATCACAGAACGCTACAGAAACCACGTTATGCTCAAAGACAGGAAGTGGCTTTTGCCTTTCATCAGCAGATGCATGATATTCTGCACAATCGGCACTAGTTGAAGCTGCGAAATTCTTTCCGCTCAGAACAACTGCAATAGTCCACCTAAGCTAAGCAGGCACAGTTTGATGTCAGCTCTCTTTCTGCAAGACACAGTTATTTCTGCCATAGTGGTACGTGGCACTAGGAGACTGGTGACATGTGAATTCAACCAATACAGACATAGTGTTAAATTAAAATGAACAAGCTTTATTGTTAAGTTGATGTAAACAGGAGATAGAACTAAACCACCTACAAATTCTGTACATGCTTGACTTAAGACTTCATTACCATGGGGGTTGGCAACATATTTGCAAGCAGCACTGTGCTGATCATGCAAGATCTCTGGCCAGTTCAAAAAAAAAAAAACCAAACTAGACAGCAAATACTAACTCCCTCCAGATAAACAGCTGAAACACACTGAATGGCAGTGTTTCTTTCACAACTTTGTGCACAGTGCAACCCTTTTTATGTAGGAAAGTGCCATGTCAAGCCCTCAGAACACTGCAGTTCACAAATACTGCAGAATACTGTAGTTTTGTGCCACTCTGTGCTAGTTTATATTGTATTGGTACACATCACTTGCTGTGCTGTTCCTTGCCTAATACAATATGCATGGGGTTGCATCACTAATTCATGATTTAGGAACTCTCTACCTTCTCTAGAGCAGAGGTCAGGGGTAAACTGTAGTTTTTGATATCTTTTAATGCAAAAAAAGCCCCGACATACAGAGCTTGAGTGGTACATGTGTGTATGGACAGATGGATGAAAGGAAATGGGGTAGGACAGATAAATTTGCAACCCAAGTACAGCAAACTTCAGTGAGGCACATCTTAACCTCCAAAGTAACCTACAAAAAAAAAAATCTTCCAGAGGCTGAAGTCATGAGTGGTGTTGAGAACAGGAGACAACAGGGCTGTGGACTAACATTACAAGCCAGCCAATGGAAGCACTGCCATTGACATTCAAGAAGATCTTACCAACAGGCAACTCCTTCAGTTTAGCAGCTTCTACATCTTTTCATCTTGGTGGAGAAAAGCACGCAACAGAGCTATTTTCTTTCTGCACTGTATATCTACCTGTAATGTTAGAGGTATGGGCCTAGTATAGTCTTTGGAATCCTGAACTGTTCCCAGATAGCAAAAAAGCAAACCAAAAGGTTTCTGCAGCTTCAGACCCTCTCTCAACTTGTAGGAAGGATGCCAGATTTAGGACTATGAGGAGTTAATAATTCAAGTAGTCTCCAATATTTTAATTGTTACAGGTAGGAAAGAATCATGTAAGAAACTAGTAGTTACTTAATAGGCGTGTTCAGTGCGAGTCATTTTCAAACACCAGATAAATTAGAGAGTTTAACACTGCAGTGCCACAAAGCCTAACCTATGGACCTGGATTCAACACACTGAGCACAAGAAGCTTCTGGTTACAAGCCGATTTTCTGTGCTTTCACAGCCTTTATCACTTGTGAGCCGTGTTTAACAAAGTTTCTCCCAATTCCTAGAATAAGTTAAAAATAAAGTTGATATGCATAAAGCAACTGTCTAGACTTCATAAATGTAGAAGGACCTTGACACTAGAACTTGGGCACACTCTGGCTTAAAACTTAAAATTGAGATTTTATTAAGTTGCCCTCGTTCATTCCTTACTGAAATACCTGGTTTGCTGTACAAAATCTATTATTGATACAATAAACAAACCAGAATTTCATCTCTCAATTAATATTGCATGAGTGGCCACTGCAAAGGTCAAAATAGTACAATGGCTAAATTAACTTAAAAACAGAAGAAAAAACCAAAATCAATTCAGAACCTCTGTAATGCCACTCTTCTGTTCCACATTTTACACACACGTTTCTGACCATTTGGACACTCAAACTTCAGTATCTAAAACTCCGAGTTCAGCTGAGACTACTAATCTTGACTTCTTGGCAGAACAGTTGAGCCCAGAGGAAGCTCCATGTTGCCACAGCTGGACTGCTATTGGCACCCAAACTTCCCAGCAAGCACTGCAGTCTACACTAGTGTAAAGCTCTCTAAAACAGAGAGCTTATGATTCTTGAAGTAGAAAAATGCTGCTTTTAAAATTAAAGTTTGCTGGGTGTCAAATCATCTGCTGCAGCGTAGCTTTAATTGGCCTACCTCAGACAGCATCTGAGCTGGGTTGTTTGCCTGTTTGTCTTTTTTCCCCTCTCAGGAAAATTCTCTTTAAGCAGAACAATCCTCTTCCCCAATAAAAAGTGTGCGTGCATGTGCAAGAATCCTTGGGAAGAGTTTTTTTTGCCATGCAAAGTATCCTTGATGCAGTACGTGTTTCAAACCCCCCAGAAGACCCACTTTGCTCTTTCAGTTTGCGATCTTGCAGTTGAGCTCAATGGCAGCAAAATCAGGCCTGGCCTGTTTGCCAAGTTCCACCCTGAAGGGCTTCAGGCTGCAGACCTAGAGTTTACCATGGAAACACCGACAGTCTCCTAACAACAGGGGCCCTGAGCGACTTCGCAGGCATGTGAGCAACTTGGAGCTGGTCATCAGAATTTCCTATCTCTGCACACAGAGCATTCAGAGCAGCGCCAACAGTGACAGTGTGCAGTATTGCTATGTAACAAGAGAGAAACAGGCATGCAAAACAAAAGATATCTATCTCAAGGCATCTAACTGGAATTCTATTACGCAAGTGAAGTTAGACAACAGGCTAATAGCAGCCCCTGCAGCAGTAACGCTGTATTTGTCAGAAGGCACAATTAAGTTTTCAAAACAGAGCACACAATAATTGCCATCAACATGCACTCTATCTGTTTATCACTGCTTACCTAACAGTCTGCGTGCAACAACAGTCCATTGTATGATCCCTGATTTAAGACCTCCTCTTTTGGCTTGCTCTCTCTATTCGAATGAATTGTCAGTCCATAAACTCACTGAAGCGACAGCATCTGCAATATCGTTCTTAATGGTGCATCAGCACTTTAACTCAACCACTGCTTAGCTGTGCATTCAAGTTTGCTCTAGAAATTAACTCTAGAATACAGCTCCTACAGAGCTGCAGAAAAAAGTAAGCTTAAAACAATTTTTTCCCCCCTCAAATGTGTGCAGTTACAAGCTCCCAGGTTGTCATTAACTGGCAGGGGGAAAGTGCCTTTCATGGAATGCAACTGAACCCGCTCCTCTTCTCTCACCCTTCCATTTATTGCTACCTGCTCAAGCATGTGCAGAGAGTATTTTTAAGACTGACACCGTCTCTGCAAGTTCATTTACCAGTCATCAAGCTATAAACCATCAGTAAACACAAACTAGAGCCTACATATCTTAAAGCAGTCAAAATAGTTCTTATGACAGTTTTTAATTTTTCAGTCTCTTTATTAATCCTTTCTATTCAAAACTCAGTTGTTCTAGAGCAGAACGTATCAACAATACATGCACCAGCTTCTCTATGTGCAGTAACTAATGTAACAAAAATAGAACTATAAGGCTCCAAACTGCATACTGCTTTTAATATACCTATAATGATGAAATGGAGATAAACCTTTTAGTCCTGTAAAACTGAAAAATCCTCTTGTACACCTTGCACTGCAAGCATTTAAGCTTTTGCTACAAAGATTGACATTGAAAAGCCATTCATACATTTGTGTACATGTATGTGTGTGTATACACACACGCTTGTAGAGTTTACACAAAAAATAAGCAAATCGTGTAATTTAGAGAGGATGATTTTTATTTGGAAATATTTAAGTTGCGGCTAGTATTTTAATCTTCTATTCAATAATGACATGGAAAATGTTTAATTCTATTACAGTTAGAACTGTCTGCCTAAATATCACAATATAGCAGGTATTGTCTGTACAGCGTTAAACTTCAATTGATTTGAAAAGTATTGACTGTATAGATTATTTACTTCAGTACTTTTAAAAATGCTATATTGGTAGACATGCACCACTTACAAACAGTCTTCTGAGGCAAGCCTCTTTCCTAAAGAAGTTAATTGCCAGGTAAAAGATCTGGGCTCTGTGTTTCTTAGTTTCCAACAAACAACTAATCTTCAGTTATTCTTTTCTAAAGAAAAAAAAAGAGGTGAAAGGAATATCAGAAAATCTGCTATGATGATGTTACAGCGAGTACATAAAGAAAGTAATTGTGTGTCACTTCCTCAGAACACTGAATATTGCTTTTCTAGTAAGCTTACTAATGCACAGAGTTCAAAATGACAGTGCAGTTAAATCTAAGCAGAGCTTACCAGTTACATGTATTCAAATTACTTTAGCTCCAAGACATCCCAGCCAGTGGCCAGGAGTCTGTTGTTCAAAACCTGCAATACAATCAACATTTAAGTTACAGCCTTTGTACCTTTTATCTTTCCTCAGATACTTCATTCTGGCAGAACAGAATTAAACAGTCCAAGAGACATCATCCTACAGCAATTTTATCAATAAACTATAACCAATTCCTACAGGAGCAAAAAATCAGTGTTTGCAATAACTTAGTAGAGTGTTTACTTTCAAAACAATCTCTAAAGCAGTTATACTTTCCACCCTAAAGGAAAGGACAACAGTAGAAATATTTTAAGAGCAGTGATTCATCCACCTTCCATTTTAACTCTCATTTTCCACTTCTCTTTCAGACAAGTGTAAATACTACCACAAGCTATGCAAGTTTTATTTAATCCAGTTGTATAAAATTTGACACTTTAACCACTTTCCCATTTCTTTTATGCACATGTACTTCTTGCTTTCAAAAGGCAGCAGGGCAGAAGGCTTTAGACAAGTCTCAAGAAGTAAATTTCTCCAATAAGGATGAAATGTTTGTTCCCATCTTCCACATCTATGTCGAGACACTGGTGACAACCTGTGCTCCCCCACTTCAGTTCTGGTGCCCCCTGATAAATCATAAGTCTGTCAAATCTATTAACATTTTAGCATCTATCATTGGTGTATACTTCAAAAGCCTCCTTTAGAAGCTCACCAGTGGACACAAGCTTAAGAGTATTTAATTCTATAGCACAGCAGTCAGCAGCCCCACAGAAGTTCCAATAATGCTGTATCCAGATGAGCTTCCTGTCTTCTCCTCAGACCCACCTGGGCTCTTTCATACAGCCAGCATGAAGACCATGGCATCAACACAGCAAAAAACTTACTAAGGCACTGGACTAGTGCAGTTTTGATGCGAGCCAAGTACCCAACAGATGGCACAAGTTAGCACAGGCATTCT
Source organism: Aptenodytes patagonicus (assembly GCF_965638725.1). Lineage (NCBI taxonomy): Eukaryota > Metazoa > Chordata > Aves > Sphenisciformes > Spheniscidae > Aptenodytes > Aptenodytes patagonicus. Next base: position 10,675,357 of record NC_134955.1, read on the forward strand.
ATATTTAGCCTTCTTGTAAAGCAGTTATGTTTTGAAAATAGTAATGGTTGTGTTTCCTCCCTCAGTTCCAAAAGGCACCACAGATAGAAAAGCAAATCAGAAGTCATGAACAAAAACAGAAGAGGAAAAACTGGTGATATGTATTGCTCTTTATATATACGTACATGTTTATGGTGACTATGAGACATGTACACATTAAACACTTTGGAAATTTTTAAGGTTCTTATACAATGCTTGCAAATTACTATGTATGTTCATAATGTGACTAACACAACTGAGTAATACTTTAAAGAAACATGAGGACTCCAGTCTGCTGTGGATATACCTGTTCTAAATAGAATTCTGTCAAAAGAGACTATTTCCAGGGAACATAAAGGCAGCAATAAACCAGAAGGCTGGACACCAGAAGGCTGGACAACAGAAGCCATGTGCACTGTATATATAGTTTGAGAAGTCCTATAAAATCCAACAATTAATAGACAGCATAGTATTACAGATAGCTGGAAGGAAAAAAGGTAAAGACACCAGTCGCTTTTCACTTCACACATTTGACATTTAAAAAAAATGTCAAATGTGCTGACTATGTGCACATGAAATCACATCAATGTTTTCCTGGTGAGCTATGTCTAGAAATTTGCACTAGCCTCCCAAGCTACCCAGGCTAAGGCTGTTGAAGTACTGAGAAGACAAAGCACTACACAAAGGAAGCCATTTGCAGTGCATTTAGTAGGACATTCAAGAAGTTCTACAAAACCCAGAAGCAGTGAAACATATTTAAACACCTGCTAACACACTATATATGCTCCAATAGAAAAAAGAAAAATTGCTGCCCGAGATCAAAAGAACTACAGCTGCAAAAGGCCTGCAGTTGAGGACAAATGCTTTAATTAAGCTCAGTGAAGCGGAGGAAGCAAGCAGTCCCTCTGGAAGCAAGTGTTTACAAGTCAGCATGGAGGGGCACATGGATGATGCAGAGGAGATGAACAAGTAGAGCAGCAAGTTCACTGTGGGTCAGTTCAAACAAGCTGCTATTCAGAGGAACCTCTGAGCCTTTTCTGTTCTCTCTTTATGGAAACTGCTCATTTGCGCTTTTCTCTTACCTGAAGTCTGTGTCCATCCCCGACCAACCTCCTAAGGAATCTTACAAAACTGCTGCTACTGAAGAGAACAAGCAAAAGCTTCTAGAAGAGTGATCACGAAGATGCAGCAGCAATCAACCCTGAAAATCCCACTACAGGAACTGGAGGCAAACTGGGCAGGAAGACTAACAGCAGGTGCTCTGTTTAAAGTGGTGGCAGCCCCTTCTTTCGCCATCACTTGAGGCCCAAGTGAGCTGCTTGTTCTCCTACTCCAAAGCCCCAAGCAGCTAATGTGCAGCAGCTGTGTCTTTTTGCAGCACCACATGCTAATAACTACCTGTTCTAAACTCTCCTGCCTGGGTTTCTAAGAAGGTGATCTTAAAATAGGAGCCACCCAATGTTTCATAGGTGGGAAGAGGAATTAAGAGAAAGATGACCTGCAAGCAGATTTCATGCTTTAAAGATTATAATCCTTCATGAAGACGCAAGTCATCACCTTCACTTCTCGTGTTTTAATAGCTTTCTAACAGAAAATGCAAAAACCACTCTGATGTGGTGACAACGCCTCAGGATTTAGAAAGGCTATTATTTTAAGTATGCAGGTGACATTGGCTTTCCACTTAGCATGGTTTTTCTGGTTTGTTTGGAGGTTTAAGTGCCTGAAGAGATGGCCCTTTCAGGCAAGCTATCTTACCATGCCACCACACATCCAACTTACCCTAAAAGATGCCTGAACATAAAAAGGTTAATTACTAAACCTGCATGCCAAGCACCTGTAAAGCTATCATGAGTGAAGGGAGCATCTGTTTCCAGATTCCTCATTCAGCCTCTATGCCAGCTACACTGATCACTGCTGGCACCCAGGGTAATGACTCCTGACATTTCAACAAAAGACAAACAAGAAGCACAAAACCCAAGAGTTTCCAACAGAATTACTAAAGTGACAAGATTGCATTTAATTCTAAAACAAAGAAAGAAGGAGGTGCCAAGAAGAACTGGATACTTTTTTTTTGCACTTGTTTTCTGGTCTTAGCATTTTTTGCTTACAAAAGTTACAGTAAAGTTCTAATTAGAAGCCAGATTATTTGATAGGTATTAGCACAACCTTTAAAGAGAAAAGCACCGTTTCTATATTCTGTGACTCAGTTTTTCCAGTACTTCTATCAAGTCTGATTAAAAATATTTTAGCTCATTAATTCAGACATAGCTAGTATTTCCTACCAGTACTTTCCTCTTTCTCTACAGTAGTAGTGAGACTGATATAACAGTGAGATCACTTAACATTTTAAAAAAAATGGAACTGCTCTCTGTCTCTCTCTCTAGCCTAAGAGGAGTGCTACAAGGAAAGCCTTCACAGAATACTATTGGGAGTGTAAGTCCCTAAAGTATCTTCAACCACCTAATGTTCTGTAGAATTTTAAGTCACATTTCATGCTCTTTGAACTCATATATAGATGCTAAGCACCTATTGGCTCTGCATTCCGTGTGGTTTCTGCATTTCAGAAACCAGCACAGAAGTAGCTAATCCATCCAGAAGGTGACTTACTAGGCTAAGTACAGCACATTCCTATTAAAAATGGATAGACTTGGTTAAGTTAGAGTCACAAAGAGTGGAAGTTACCTTGCATGTTTTTCTTTCCAAATCAAATATTTAACAGAGGAAACCACAGGTGTCACTGACAAGGAAAGATTAGTTGTGGCTTAAAACCACACATGGATTGAAGAGTAGCAAGACATGTTCTGCTCACTAAATAACCTTACAAGTGCATAATTTAGACTGATACTTGTTGTCACAGGAGAATTAGAAGCCTTTCATTTGTTTCCAAGAATTGGAATATCAGATATCAGGGAAACGGCCACTTTTTTTTTTATGAATATTACAGTGCCCGGCATTAACAGAGCATTTACAACCAAAAGCGTACAATCTTTTTGTCTCAAGAGGCCTAGCACTACAACTACAGTCAGTTGAGTGGGTGGCAAGAGCAGAGGAACCAATGGTAGCATCCGGGTGGGGGAGGAAAACAGAGGAGCCAACAGTTTAAGAGTCTGGTTGCTCAGTGCAAACTAACCCACCGTAAAATACTCCAAACATACCAGATCTTAGTGAAGCATAGTTAAATCCAGAGCTCTAGTCTTCCTTTTAAAAAAAGCCCCTTCAGCAAGGGGAGGTTAAATCTAAGACCCAAACATGGAAGCAGCCTACTGGATTGTCACTCTTGCACCATGATACAGAGGAAAAAGGTGATCTAACGTAGTACTCAATAATCATGTTAAGTAGCTGATTATAGACAAGTGCTCTGCCAGCAAACAAACAGAATGCCAGGGGAAATCAGTTTACGGGTCCTCCACTGTTGTACTTGCAAGAGAGCTCTTTCACTTACAGGATTGGAGAAGGTTGCATTAACAGTCAGAATGGCATACATTGAGCTTTCACTGAGTAACTGTGAATTAACAACAGCTTCAGGAGGATTGTGCTGCTCTGGCCTGAAGTAGACTTGAATCCTTACCCTAGTTACTAGGCACAAGATTCTGAAAGCACGTGCCGTGTGCTTTATGCAACAAATAGCAGGTCTCTGACCTAAATTGGGAGAGCCTTTATGAAACAGGGAAAGCAAGATGGATTTGAAAGATACAGGCAAACAAAAAAACAAGTAGTCTCTCTCAAAGTAAAAGTAACTTCACACAATTGGAGAATTATACTTAACTATTAAGTACAACTTAAAAATTAAGCATATCAAATAAAAAAGTCCTTGAAGGAACAAGAAGCAAGAAATTGTACAGCACAGCAAGTGGATCAGAAAATTTCCATTCTTCCTGCTAAGGACTTACAGTACCTATCAAGTCCTCTTGTTCTAGCCTATGCAATTTGTTCAAAATTAATTACCTCCTTCAAGTACATGAAATTTTTTAAAGCCTATTTGAACAGACTGGGAGTCTGTTCATGGGAGTAATTAACATGTATTTGTGGGACACACTGCTGCACTTTATGCCATGTAAATAACTTAACTTGCAAGAAGACTTCTATCCTGTAAATTGCAAAGAAAAACCTCATCTTCCACAGATTCTACAAATTTTCATACACTGTCAGCAATATTCCAAACATCTCTTTAGCTGCTGTCCCTCTCCAAACTGAATCTTTAAGTTGAATAAGCACTGTCCTAAGAGAGTACATTAAGTGAGAAGTGCCCAATGACAGACTTGCTCACTTAGAGTTAACTTTGTCCAATTTATCTGTTTCAACCACAAGCTTTATGGACAATGCAGATCAAGAGCCACGACACAATACAGCATCAATACAGCCTCAACTCCACATATATACTAACATAAGAACAAATATTAACAAGTCAGCCTGCTCCTATAATTTAACCATTTCCTTTCCACAGGTCTTTCTCTCCCTACCCCATAATGTGACTGCTTTTGAGAAGTCCCTGCTTACTTTAAGCATTTGCCTCATGATTCTGAATCATACCGAGAAAACTGTATAATAGAGGAAGTCAAGCCTCCTAACTTTAGATTCTTGAATTCCATCGAAGTTAGGTGCCTAAAACAGTAAGTGTAACTATTTGTGTCCCTAGACATCCAGTTCTGGGATAATTTCATCAGGAATGAAGGAAAGGATGAGATACTGAGTTTCGTAAGGATAAAAATATTCAACTATATGATGCTGTCTTGAATCTGGATTAAGGCTGACATGATACATAACAGTTAATAGTGGCTAAGTAGTGAATCACTTTCACTTAAGTGGTAAATCAGATGTTTGTTAATTAAAACAAGATTACCACAACTACTTTCTGACACTCCTGGTGGTAGACTGTATCTCTGTTTCTACAGTAGAGATAGGGCATACACAGAGGATGTAGCAGAAACTCCTACCATATGAGGCAAGGGCAATGTAAGATTTAATGTTCATTCTACATACCAGAAAATTTTAACCAAGTGGTGGTTTTAATTTTTTCATTTCAAAGAATCTTACGGTAAGTTCATACTTTAGTTTTTTCATATGCTCATAAAGAAGCAAAAAAGAGGCCTTGCCTCTACACATCAGGATATTTTTTCAGAAGTGATAGTGGCTACAGAATTACCATCCTGAAAGGTATAACAATTCAGTTAGAATGAAATTAAAGGCTTCTGGTAATCATCACTACACTTGCAGTTAATGGATATAACTGAATCAAGAGTAAAAAAAAAAGTCCCCTTCACCCTACCTAGAGCCCATGGCTCTAAGTATTCCAGTTTTATTCAGTGCATTAGTGTGTTGGACCTTCTGCTTTTACCAATTAGTCACGGTTTCTCCTGCTTCTCATAGTAAGAACAGAAGCTTCTCAAAGCTGTCATTGTTCCACATTCCAGAAGAGACAGTTGCATAATTACTAATTATCAGTGAGTCATATTTGTTGCAGAGCAGGGAAAGCCAAAGTGAATGTCAAGTCTGCCCTGAAGAAAAGTACTAAGATAACATTAAGGGGCTAAGCATTTATAAATATCTTGAAAGTGGAAGCAGGATTAAATTTAGTTTGAGATGGCAGAGAAGCAGCTCACAGTTTTGTTAAGTAACCTTTAACTTGCAGTCATCTGCAGACAAAATAGAGGACAGTTGTCTGAAGAAGCTCTGAAGAGTACTCTAGAAAAGAGCAAGAAAACCTAGAATTTAAAGTGATAAGTGAGACCTGTCAACCTTCGCTTCTAAATTTATGATGGTACGGCATATTAAAAAAAATAAGAGCAGACAATTCATATCAGGTCCACTGGAACTATTTTACAGTTTCTAGAAATTCATGCAAACACACAGTGAATGCCACCAGGCTAGACAAAATACTTCAGCATAAAAAGACTGAGGAACAGCAAGAATGCACTTTAAGGCAATTCACTTACATTTCTCCAGAGTAGCCATTCTTTGGTGATTTTTCTTCATTTCTGTTTTAAAGTCTGCTCAGCAGATTGTGAAATATGTAAAAATATTATGAAAAGTTATACTTCCCAGCTCTGTGTAGGGTACTTCTCAGATCCAAGTTACCTCAATAAACCTGTTCTTTGTTTCTGAACAACGTACAATGTAATACTGTACTATGAAGAAAGGGCAAAATGTTTAACAGCACAAGACACATAAGGGATAACATCTTAAAACTTGTTTTGTTCCTTGCTTCCAATTTTGAATCAACTAAACAGACCAACAAAAACCATCTATATTTGGTAGTTTAAGACTTAAGTCAAGTAAAGGAAAGGTTATGCTTTAAAGCTGTTGGATCCCAAACCACAGCTTACAGATCATGCATGATCTCTAGAACTGTGCTCTTGATAAAAGGAAGAATCCATGAAATCTGAAGATTCCAAGAAATTAAGGTTAAAAACAAAAAACCAAGCCATTTTGGTGATGCACTAACTTAATACTACCTTTTCTTCCCTCACTACAAAATGTAAATACTACAAATAGCTGTAGTTGCTTGTAATTCCTTGAAATGTTAATCCAAAAGCTACTGCAAAACCACACTACCCTTTTAAACCATATGAAAAAGCACCATCTATTTAAGTAAATTTGAAACTAATACTACAAATGAACAGGCAATGACAGCAAGGAATGACAGCAAGGAGAAAACTAGCTGACATACAAGAAAGTTACCATGACCAAGCATACCTCACCATGTGTTTTGATATCACCCCATGAAAGTTTAGATTGTCGGGGTTTTGTTTGTTGTTTTTTGTTTTGGGATTGTGAAGGTTTCTCTGTTTTGTTTTTTAAAATGCAGTATTAGTCATTAACTGATTTTCAAAGTTTCTCACAAAGGAAAAAGCATGTTCATGTGTATTAAGATGGCATTTACACTATCCAGTTATTTTCCAGAAATTAGACTAAAACCATGCAAAAATACAATAAACACTAACAACACTTTCAAGGGATTTGTTTATTTTTGGTTTACAAACAAAGGCACCCAATATTTCTGTTTATGTCTTATAAAAGCTCGCAGATTTAGCATTTGTTTCCAAACATCTGTTCCTACAGCAGAGAAAAACATTACAGGAAAATGTAATTTTTTTCCTGGTCCCAAATCTAAATACCAGTAACTGTTAACTGATCATGTTGTTTCAGACTGCTCTTCTTCCTATTTAACCAACTGGAATACCTCCTGTAACTTGCTAGTCAGTACAGTGAGTCTAGCTTACTGTATCAAAATACAGTTCCAGTATATTTTTGATCAACATCCATTATGTGCAAACACTGGTATGAAGAACTGCAAGAGAACAGGGTTCTGATATGGAAAAAAAACCCCCGTAGTTTCATATAGAATTTCACAGACTGACCACAGGAAGTGACAAAACTAATGTAGTAAATGTGACACAATCTGTTGTCAGTTAAATAGGATGACTGGTGAATTTTTGTAAGTTACCAATAGTGCACAGAACCACGGTCTCCAAAGAGGCGAAAAAAATCTGGGTTTCTAAATTGGCAAATGTTTAAAGAGTAGAGGTTAAATATCCTTATATTTAAAGTAATCCTTTTCTTTGTTATTTATTCAAAAGAATAGATTTCTAAGCAGTGTTTTGGACCAGAAATAATCAGTTCATTGGCTTCATAGTTCTCAGTATTAACAAATCAACATCAAAAGTATCATATATAATAGTTATAAACAACCAAAATTCCCAAGTGAATTGCTTCACAGAATCATTTTCAGAATATGATGTATTTGTCTTTTGCAAACTTCAGCCACATGCCAACATGGGACAAGGGGTGTCATTGGATAGTAGGCACCTCTGAAATAAAGTCTACAATGCAGGAACGCTTGAGCATACTTTCAGGTCTAGTAATATACTTGGGGAGGCAACTAAAAGTGTAATACACCTAATGTATTTGTTAAAGTGTAACATCTTCAGTCACAGAAGCCATAATTTATTTTCAGCCACAGTCAGAGGTCTCTCACACAAGGTGTGGTCCTAGACCATTTAGGCTTTTCATCACTAGCTTTATATATACACAGGTAGTTTTAAAAAGGAATTACAGCTTAACTACTTACTACAGAATATTTAGCTTCAGCAAGGAAGCCATTATCTTTTCAAAATGAGATATACACCTGCACGAAAGGTGTTCTCTTTAAAGTAAGAGTTTTCACAAAAATAGCAAAATAAGTTCTTTACATACTTAATTCAAATAGGACAAAAAACTACCGAGGGCAAGTATAATGTAGCTCTTGTGTGATTAAGTCATTATTTGCCTTTCCAAGCAGATTCAAGAACATATTAATCAGTATAAACTGATTTTAATGAACAAACACTGGGCAAGGGTGCTGGTCAGTGCATCAATTAGAGGAACATTACAGTGTTCTCAGATAGAATTCTGTGCAACCAAAATTTAAAGGGATCTTCACGTATTGCCTTAAACAAGGATTCAATCTCTTCTTACAACTTGCTATTTTTACAAATGTTTTCCCTACTGAAACAAAGTAACATGCAGAAAAAACAGATTTTTTTCAGATTTAAACCTAATAATTTAGTTAAAAGATAGATGGAAGAATTGTTAACATACTTTCATTTTGAAGAAGCAAGGTGCATCTTGCTCTGCTTGCCCAGTGAAATGAGAGGTTTTATTGGGGCAGGGATGAGAAAGTATGCTTATGTATTGGTGGTGTCCATGCATCAAATTTCATAGCTCAGAGATTTAAAAAATTATTAATTCATGAATTATTTGCTAACATTGCTTAGAATTTAAAAACAGGTATATCTCTTAATGAAAGCATACAGTTTTGTCCAACTACTATTACCAGTAATATAAATAGCAACTAAGCATAATAAATTCCTTTCAAATACATTTACCTTTTGAAGTCAGAAGTGTAACAATCAAGTGCTGGCTCTGTGTTCTCAATAAAAATCATTAAAAAAAGAGGACGGTCAATGACTTTATTTTTGCCCCCCTCAGGGTTACATTTCCTTTTATCTACTCAATGACAGGATCAATTCTGCTTTCACAGAAGCAAATTGTTCATGCTGAAATAAATGCAAGTTGGACGCAGCCAGTTTTAGCACAGAACTGAATCATTAAGTGCGTTCTGAAGATCAGATTGGACAAAAGGCCTTTCAGTAATTAAGGAAGGTTGGGTGGGGTTTTTTTTCTGTTTAAAGCAAAGTAGGCACCATTGTTGCATCCCTACTTTGACAAGGGAAGAAGTAGTGAAAAGTAAAGACAAATTTAAAAAGTCCTCAAATAATTTTTTTCAGGAGATCCACCATCATTTATACACTTTTGCAACTTGTATAACCCTTGGTAATTTAGAAAAATTTCAAATAAATAGGTCTACAGCAACTAGCAACTACTAAGTCAATATTTATCTTGCTCAATGTGGAGTAAAACTTAAAAAAAAAATCATGTTAAGGCAGATTTCAAACAAACATGTTCCAAATTGCACAGTTATGTTGGTCAGTGGTCTAAAATGTTTTCTCCAGGTCAAAGAGTTAAAGTTATTTAAATGCTTGTCTAATGCCAATTCACCCTGGCACTTGACCATTTTACTTTCCTCTGTTTCCAGGAAGATACACAACTAACATTACATATACCATACTGTATATTTCGCACTCCAATTTAAGATGAAATTATGCTTTTACAAAATGTGAGATGACTACATGTTACAGGCTTTGTGCAGTTAGACCACCATATGCATAGACGTCCTAATGCTAAATTCTCTTCTTCAGTATCTCATAGTACTGGAGGCTCTGAAGTAGGAGAGGAACTTGTAACACAGACTAACCACAAAGTACCAGATATTTCTTGCCATTTGTGATCTTGCAATAAAGATACGCCAGATGAGGATCACAAGAACTGTATTGAAGCCATAGCGTATATTCCTTAACCTAGGGAAAAACAAAAGAAATAATTAAAAGCCAAGGTATCAAGACTTACAGGAAAAAAGAACACTCTAAAAATTAACTTCTAAGGTAGAATTTAATTTGTTCATCTATTCATCTCAAGATAGATTATGAGTGGTATTAAGTGAATGATGGAAGTAAGCTGGTAAGTGAAGGACCAAACAGATAAGGCTTTTCCATAGTTCACTGCTGAAAAGTAGAACACATGAAAACTAAGGAAAAGAGCCAGCCCTGTAACTAACTACATGTACTTCTGCTTTATAGCTGCTTGATAAAAATCTCTTAAAGCCAAGGTCACACACACGGTAACTTACCTATAGAAGACTGCCATCCACCCCAAAGACAAGGAAATATTTAACACTATGAACTCCCCTCCACATATTGAAAACTTTATGTATGTGGAAGTAACTCCAACTGCCACTGACAAAAAAACCCCACATCATAGTATTTTCCAGCCACAGAGCTTGGAGTCTTCACTGCAATTTTAAACTCATTCCTTCTCGGGAACTATATTTAAAAGATTAGGAGAAACTAAGTGTCCTTTTAGGGAAACTGTGACTTTTAGCAATCTTCTCACATGTAAAGATGGAAGCTTCAAGACAAACAGCAACCAGAATTTGCTCAGATTACTTAGAAACAGAGTAATCCCTTTGGTTCAGTGGATCATGACAATCTGTATTTTAAAGGCAGCTCTTTTTAAGGAAATACTCACTGCCCTTTTCTTTTACACGTAGGCTGGGTGTTACTATAGCCAGACCTTCCTCTAGTAGGAAGGTCTACCTTCCTTCCTTATTTATAGGAAAAACAGTGTAGTTCAGATTAGTTAGAATTGAGAGCTAGATGGTAACAGAAGAGACCAACTTAATACCTCAGAGTAAGTATATGTTAGAATCTAAACCTCTTGCAAAATAATCCACTTATAAACAGAGAGCTAGGGGCAACCAGATGCTGTTCCAATACATGACTATTTCTCATGTTATTTTTGGTATGATCCTTTGTACAAAGAATGGCAACTGTATGATAACTCCTATGCATTTAACAGCATCTAAATTTAAAAAAAAAAAATCAGAAGGGGACACCTCTTCAGCTATCCCCACCATTCTCAAAGATTACCATCTTTCAAAAGTGTATTTGAGATTGTAACGTATCGTGCCAATCCACTCTACAACTGCAAATCCTTGTCTTTAGAAGAATGACATAATTAATAACCTAGACCATTTCTCTCTGCACTATCAGGATAGCAGATGTGAAGTAGTATTGCAGAACAAGATTAATCACTTATTTCACTCTTTCAAGAGATAAATCAAGAAGTCTGTAACTGTCATTATGAATCAGCCAAGACCAAAACAAGGACAATTGTGCCAGTAAAATTCTGGACAGTAACAATGCATTAAAATTGGAAGAGTTAAGCCACAGATAAAAGGCTAAGAGAAGTAATCTTAGAGCAACAACATCAAAGTTTCCTGCTCTGAGGTGGAGAGTCCATGTCTGTTTACTCAACCTGCTTCAAAAGATCACATTCCCAGACGAAACAACTATTGTTCTATTAAACCTCCTTAACTGAACAAGCCATTCTGACCTTGTGTTACTGTGTACCTTTTTACCTTCCAAAAGATACTTGGGTAAAATCAGAAACCTGGATTACAGTATACGCTAGTGATCAGAGCTACAACCATAATCCCAGACTAATACTGTAACTATTAATACTGAGAGCAACTCAGAAGCAACAAATAGAACAAGAAAGATGACATCTGACTTCTTTAGAAAACACTTCAGACCACTGGACTGGAACAGAAGAATTCTGGAGGACCTAAACAGGTGCTATAAAGAACAATTAAGTCATGACATCGAAAAGCAAAACTTGACAAGGGCAGGAAAACACAAAAGATATAGACAAAGGAATATAAAAATTTATACTTACTTATTCAAGTGTTTCCTAGCTGCAGGGAGGCCAGACATTTCTTCATTCAGCACATATTTCTTCGTTCCCATGCAGTAGTTTTCCATGTATTCTGCCCAATGTAGTTGTCGAACATCAAAATTAAATGTCTGCATAAAATAAAAGCTTTCGCTGTTAGTTGCCTAAAAATTCACCTGCTATATGTAACAAAGGAAAAGAATAAATGCCTTTATACCAGATAACTTTCTTGCATCAAAGAAATTGGAATTATCTTGTCCTTAATCATAAGAACAATCCAGATTTAGATCCCACTTCTGATTCAACCACCAGCTCATTATACTATCTCTTCCAAATTTCAACCATTTCATGCCTTATTTTTCCTCCTCAGCAGTAATATTCTTCCCCCCGCTTCCAAGTGCGCTGCTTTCCCATTTCATCTGTCTGTAAGAAATTCCACTCTAGAAACAATTTCCTATTATGTTGTTTCCTTTTAAGCAACAAAATAATTCTAATATGCTATAGAATAAACACTGCTCTGTGCCAAGTTCACTGTTTGATAAATGCAGAGTTCTTTTAGCTGTGCTTATAGTTGTACAGCTGTATTTTAAGAAGAGCCATGTGCGTATCTTCCTCAGGAGAGGAAGTTACTACAGTAAATTCACAACTCAAGTTTTTCACTGATGTATTGATTTCCTCATCTCAAGATTCTACAATAAACAGCTATTTTAAGTCCCAATAAATACCAAGATTTTTCCTAGCAGGTTTTTAACGCTGTCAATTTTGTTTCAGGTAAAAGAATAGGCAAGATCATTACAGGAACAAGAGACAAGTAAACAGTTTTGTGCAGTGAAACTGTATTCAGCTTTAGAAGTTGTTATACATACACTATATCCCCAAGTCCATGCTTCCAAATAAGCTCCTTAACAGCATGGCAGGCGCGTTATAAGGTATGATGAAAAATAAACCCACTACAGTTCTGAAAACAATCCCTTAGTGAGTCTTTGTAATTTCACATTGTTTGTAAGTTAAAGGCCAGCATGTAGTTCTAGTAATGATACATACATGCTAAACAGCCTTCTAGTACTGGTAAAGTTATCAGAATCTCTCAATTAAACTTTATTTTCCATAATATATCATCATAGCAAGAATGTAGAAGTAAAGAAAGTAAAGTTTCAACCATTATTCAACTAGTTCTTTACTGCTATATGCACATCTTATTGAAAATTCAGCTATTTGAAAATACTAACAGTCCAAAGCTCTGGGGCTATTTTGGTTTTGTTTTTTAAACTTGTCCTGGACTCAAGTTGCTGGGGGAGGTGAGGCGGGGGGGGAAATCCTCTCCACACAAGAATCACCAAAAGCTATTCTATTTCTTACTTTTAGACAGTTTATTTGGAAGTTCAGTAGCTTTTCTTCAACTTAACTATAGAACTAGATTCTGGAAAACACATGAATAGGAAAGACATCTTAAAGATGACAAAACCATTCCAAATGCAGAAGGGAATTGAGTTTTTAAAACTGTAACTGATGATTTTTATCCTGCTGAATATTAACCAAACTGATAGCAGAAAGGAAGTTTAAACTCAGCTAAATGGGGTGGGGGGGCAGGGGGCACAGAAATTGATCTCAGTTGCAATAGTTCTCTATTTTAACACATACATGTATCTATCTTCCTGTGAAACATATTGGGGGAGGGGGGGTGCAGGGGACAACTCCTCCATTCCACTACAGCTTCACTATTGCACAAATATATTTTGAATAACTTTGAATGAATCCAGTAAGATCTGCGTAACTTTTCCCAGCCATATGAGGGGCGGCAAGGTGGGAATCTGGCAGCACAGGCATACATGCAGGTAAAGAAGGTAGCTTTGGTCAATACTAGTCACCAGGGTGAACCAGCTAGCCACACCCAGGCATTTCTGTTAAAGATTGGTAAACATAGTGCAAAAACAGAGACTCACATAGATGGTCAACAACCACATACAGCGGGAAGACTAAGACTTTTCCTTTGAGCTCTTTCATTCACTCTTACTCAGACCCTGCACTCAAGTTTTTGTTCTTCCTCTGCCACCTTCGGGACTCTTCTGACATCCTGCTTCCATTACACTTTTCCCCCCTGCATGAGGCAGTTTTAGTCACACAGCAAGAGTGTGCTTCAGAAAGTAGCGACAGAATTTACACTCACATTTCTTTTAACACACAGGCTCTCTGGCCAAAGCATGAAAAGGGTATATAAAAGTTGTTACTAGTTTAAAAACAAGCAAAAGAGTCCCTCAAAACCCACCTGCTGTTCCTCAGGAAAGAGACAGCAGTCAAGAAGTAAAGCCTTGTTTTATTCATGATATAGGTAACACCATAACAGCTTGGCCACTTGGTTGATATATGGGCAACACCAGACCACGTGATCAGGCCACTCCAAAGACAACCATCTTTTACATCAGGCTTCCTTCAAGGGGCTCCTGCCCTTCCTCCTCTCTGATCTTATCACTGATCTAGCTCATAACACAGCCCTGGCACAACTGAACAGACGTGACAGAAATCTCCAGCACTAAGTTAGTACTAGGGTTAGCTCTACATTACAGGAAGCAGCATTACCAGTTCATGTCCTTATTCAATCTTAAATCAATGAGCTTATATTTCATTTTCAGTCCCCATGCCCACGTCACACAGCTACTTGCCTTTTTGTCTTGGGGGTTTAGCTGGTTCATAAGCATAGTCATATTTTCAGTATTCCAGATCCAAGAATTGCTTGTAAAGTATTCTAATAACATCATGGCCTTATGAAGACGTGTTATTGTTTTCATCATCCTACAGTCCACGGCATGGAATGTACAGGTTTACAGTGGTAAAGATTAGTTCAAACAAGAAAAAACAGACAGTAAGATTGTAAATTTTTTCCCCTCCAACCCCACACCCCTATGTTAACATATCCCATCTTGCTCTGTACCCAAAGCATGTTATATTAGATCAACAGGATGTTTCTGCATATTATTAAAGTGGACTTTGGCTGTCCAATCTTTGTATAGAATCAGAAATTATAGGACAGTCCTTTTTTCCTAATCCCACTTCCCAGTGCAATAAGTTTCTTCCCTAAAAAAAAAAAAAAAAAGATTGTAGTCTTGTCTTCTGTTGGTAACTCTTGTTTTAGGACACAGACACAGAACACTTTTCAGCATACTGGAATAGCTGTACTGAACAATTTGACTTGATGAAAGAGTCAAATTGCACAGTGCAGAACATAGGCACATGACAACTTTAAGCAAGGGAGTAAGTTTCCCTGATCTTCCTGCACACTTGCAAGACCAGATCTCTGTAACAAAACAAAATTGGTTTATCATGGTCACTAAGAGATCAAGGCTTAAAGCCACCAGAAATATGGCTTAGCCCCTTAACCTTACTGTTACTGCAGCAAAGGGCAGGAAAATATTTAAGGGCACAGACAGACCATAGCAGATCCTGCTAGTTAGGTGGTCAGTTCTATGCTACTTCACAATATGCAGAAATACCTTCCATCACCCCTTATTATGCAGAAGAAGCAGCTCTACCAAAACCATCACTTGGACTACAGAGAAATTATAAGGATCAATTTGGACAAGCTTCTCTTTGATCAGACTATCTGAAGTGGACCCAAAAAATGTGAGTCATCCAGTCTCTCAGATGCAAAGTTCCAACATTTATGACAAGAAAATTGTTTCAAGTGTTACAGTGCTGGAGATGGTCACTCAATTTTCCTAAGTACTAACTAGTACCACATAATCTAATGCTATTAAATTCCTGCTTTGGGTGCTTGAGGCATTTCCATCTCACAGAACTGCTTCCAATTTGATCCTTATAGCAGGATACACTGATTATTTTAAGCACAGGGGGCAAAGGGGAAGGGAAGGCAAAGAAAGCAGAACCCAGCACTAACAGGAAATGGCTTTCTGAAGGTAAGTATTGCTTCTGTGAACTGTATTGAACAAAAAAAAAACACCAATTTTTCTCTGAAAGCTGCCTTGATGCATTTGTACTTGTAGAAGGGATATAGCACATTGTCCTAGAAACTCTTCTAAAGAAAGTATTTTGCATCGCATCAGTGTCCCCTACTGTCACTAATGGCTGGCATCTCAGTATCTAAGAGAATATCAGAACTGCCTCTTTTTCTTCTCATGAAATGGAGCAATACAAATTGCAGAGACCACTGAAAAAGCAGAGTATCTCTAAAGCACAAAAAGCACAAGTATTTTTCCTTAAACCCCATAGGAACTTATCTACAGAGTACAATTCAGACTTGTATTCAAATTTTAGATCACCAGCTAGTTTTATTAGTAGATATTTCTAGATGCTTTAAAACACCTGTTTATAGTTTCACCAGTTGGGCAAGGTGGCAACAGTGGGAGCTGAGCTGAACCAGAGTTCCTCTGATTCAAAAATAATTAGGAATCTAGACTGTGCATCCATAACATACCCTGTGCTAACAAGACAGAACTGAACATTAAAAAAAGCATAATAGTTAAGTCAAAAAATTCACAAAAGAACTCAAAACTTGGAAAGCAAAGATATCACTGGTCAGGTAAGCCAGAAAGACCTCATAGCAAAATGGCCTGGACAAAAATAGTGCCAAACAGGACATGGTGGCTAAGTGCTTAGACTTTTTGCAGAGGTCTGTCCACTGACAGTCTTAAGATTATTTAACTTAGTTGATTTGCCCTGTTGTGCCTCCCCAATTTGTGTTCTTATGCTAAGGTGGAAGAGCAGCTAAGTTTTAGTTAAGAGTGCTTAGACTACTGCACTTGTGCCCCTGCAAAATACTAAATAGTGCAAATGAATATCTGATTAGACAAGTGTAGATTTTGAGCTTGTTACTGGCCACTGACATTGGTTTTCACTCTTTTCTGTAAACAAAAACTAAACTAAATTTAAACTAATGTAAAGACTAACCTCTGCTGGGAATCTTGCTGTCTCTGCTTATGGATATAGTTTTAAAGCATAGCTAAGCTGATTAAAAAAAAAAAAAAAAATCAAGTGGCTAAGAAGAGTTCTTCTACCTCAGCTGCAGATTTTTTCCCTCCCTCCAACTCAAACTGGATTTAGTGACTGGCCACAGAACCAGCTGATTCAATTCACCAGTGGAAAATCGTTTTTTTTTTTTTTCTTTGTAGGGTTAGTTTCTTGATCTATCAGCCAAAAGAATCAAATGTCTCCATATTCTCTCAACTGCTAGATCAATTACAAAGTTGGCAGAAGAGGACCAACTTTCTTGGTGATGGCTTGTTAGTTTGCACTAAATCAACATGAAACTACACTTTTTTTTTTTTTAAAGAAAAAGTAGTATGGTAACAGCCTCTCATATTCAGAGGTGTCAGCAATGAGTGTCATTTAGTGGACACATAGCTCCGGCAGACTAAGTTTTATAACTTCAATGACACCATATTCCTCCTGCAAATGGGAATACACACACGACTCAAAAAAGAGCATGTATACACATAATGGAACTTTCTTTCTCAACCTGAAGTTTTGAAATATATACTTCACAGGTTGTTCCAGAGATAGCCATTGGATACAAGTCATAAATATCAAAGCCATATATAACCAGTCAGTATAATATCAAGCATTGTATCACACCTTCTTCATAAGCTGAAGACAGAAAAAAAAAAAGTCAGACCTGCTTATCATCATAAAGAACTGAACACTAGCAGCAGTCAGCAAGTCAGTGTGACAGCATGCAAGACTTTCACCTAGATACTAAGTGGAATTTTGCCTCTACTAGGCAGCCCTTACTGCCATTAACACAAAATACATTACAACAGTTTGAGAAGCTCATCACAGGAATTAAGTTTTAAGCAATAGTTAATTCAATTACCTGTAAGTTCGGTGAGCATGTTTCTACACCAGACAATCAAAAGTGACCTGGCTTAAGGCTGTGACTGCATTTTGAAGAAGTCTTACACACAACCTATTGTCTCCAGGCTAAAAACAGTTCTGATGCTAAATACAGACTGATCCTTCAGTGGATCTACAGGCTGCCAAACTGCAAGTCTCCACATAAGCATTAGAGGTAATTTTTTTTTTTTTTTTTTTAAAAAAAAGGATTCCTCTAAAATACATACAACAAGCTTTCAAATTCACCTTTGTTCAGATTTTCATTTGGCTGTAAATTTTGAAGTGTAAGACATAGTACTGGAATTCTTATCTTTCCAGCAGCTCTGTGGTTCCTTTAAGTGAACAACTTAAAGTGCTTCTACAAGGGAAAACCATATTGATCTATTCAATGGAAGTGTACTCTTTACTCAGTTACTGTCTTACAAACCAGAAATGTGAAAGGTGCTTCGTGTTAAGTTTTAAGCAGCTTTAAATTATGTCCTTTACACCTCCCTACATACATCAACCACACCTTCCCTTCAGCTTTCTAAGAAGCAGTAACAGAAAATGAATTGCTGGAGAAATCCCTGAATTACAACTTCAAATATTTCATGCCACGTTCTGTTCTTCCAGAGTAATTGGAAAGATCTGCTGGGTGTGTGTTTTCAAGGCTTTAAGATTTCAATATACTGGATTGTTTTTAAATAACATATGGTTCTGTTGTGGTAAGCACTATGCAAAGTTACAAGAGAGAACTACGCCTTATATTAAAGTTAATTAGACAATTAATAAGCTTTGCTACACAACTAAGTATATATGGCAAGCTACTGACAACACTATCCTTGAACTTGGATGCTAAGGATTATCACCACTATTTATGTAACTGCACAATGCTATAACAGTCTTAAGTATTTAGTATAAAATACTAAATCTTCATTATGCCAATCCTTACTGTACATGTTCTTTCTATAAAATTTGGAAGAAATATTATATGCATTATTTCTTCCTTCCCTTTCCTTAACTGTTAATATTATCAGAGAATTGCTAAATTCAAGAACCTTCAAATAGATGCAAAACCAGCAGAGATGTCCATCTCACTAAAAACATTGCTTCCACAAGTGAGGTGCAAAAGAATGATTTCATATTGCAGAAAGACTTCAACAGGTAAGTTTAAAAAACCCAACCCCAAACAGGAAGATTTTTTTTTTGTTATTATGTACATAATCCTTTAGCTCTGAAGGGTCATAGGCCTGATCTATTTCTTCCACTTGTTAAAAATTTCTCATTCAGTTGCAGTACAATATCCTGACAGTATGACAACAGTGCAGTTAAACCTACACAGTAATTTCATTGCTTAGAGTTTTTCCTACATTGTACACAATAAAGACCTCAGAAGTATATTCAGACTCAGCACACAGAGGGCAGGCCATTGACCACATAAGGTCAAGTTAGCACAGTATTTGAATTTTCTTGTGCTGATTTTACTACATTTTTACTATACTGCTCAAGTTTTTCTGCTAAATCATGGTGGAAAAGGTCACATTTTAGATTAAGCCAGCCCTTCTTCACTCAGAACAGCATTATATCGAGTTTAGGAATCTCCAACAATGTTTCTAAGGCTTTAGAAGTTTCCTAGTACATGCCACCTGGTAATTAAAACCATTCTGTCAAATAGACAGAATGACCACAGCAACAGTAGTACATCCCTATACAACGACTGTCTCCAGCCCATCAGTTAAAGCAGCTTTCAAAGTACTTTGAGCCAGAAGACTAAAAAAAAAAAGTAGAAGAGTAAAGATCTGTCTCAAATTTCTTCTATTATTAAACAACACAAGAAGCCCATTAGAATTTAACACTGCATGTCTTGCTTGTGTCTATATATTTATTTGCTTCTACTGCTCCTATTGCAGGCTCCTATTTTTTAAATGCTTAAAAAGAAGAGCACTATATAATGAAAGCTATATTCCTGTAAGTGGGCTGGGTATCAAACACTTTTCTTTCAAGTGCATTTGAGTAACCTTAATGACTGAACAATAGCTTGTTTTAGATCAATCTCCCATCTTTCCTCCAAACTGGAAGTCTTGTGCATGATAGGAAACTCACCCACCCACTGTTATATTAAACTAATTAGGAATACCCATATCAGTAATACTTGACAGGCTAGAAAAATACATATTTAATGTCACCAGTTGTACTAATACTGATTAAAGTTCTAAATTCCATCTTTAGACATCAAGTAAGAACTCCAGGAAAAGCAAAAACAAGATTCAACATTCCTAGTGTTACAATATAAAACTGCTAAGACTGTTCTAAACAACAGGATTATTCACAGCCTTGTTTTACTCCCACTGATCAAATACTTAAAAAACTAGACGCCTTTTAAAGACTGACAGTGTTCTGGCAGTACTACTTCCTAACCATTTGAAAGACAGTAGGTTGGCATCTATAGTATAACTATTTTTAGAAAGTGATGAAGTCTTCACATCTGTCAGGGAATTTCTATCTATTTTTATTAAGAATAACTTAAAATTGCAAAAGAACCTAAGAGGTAGGAACTTGTACGTTCAATACCTTCTTTTGATCTGAAGAGCTTACATCTCTTTAATGTGGGAAGATTACCATACAGGCACAGCCTCCTGCCACTACTGTTGCTGTGAGTATTACACTATTGAGTAGGCTTGGAACAACAGAACCCAAGGCAGTTTAGAAGTTTTCTCCTACAAACCACTTACTTGGCTTCCTTCTACTGATCCAGTGCCAAGTCTGTTACATAACTTTTCCCCTCCTTGTAAGACAGACCTAGACTACAGGACAATGAATGAATACTCACTTGTGTTAATAGTGGAGATTTTATAGAGTCTGAAGACAAATACTTTTGAAAACATAACATGTATGCAGTGAGTTAAATTCATATGGCTTGGCAAATCTGAAACAAATTGAAGTGACATCTTATATTCCTTCCACTTAATAGTTTGGCCTATTTAGCAGAGCTATGCCATTTTCACCACATAAGAAGTTAGCCAGATAGTAGTGTAAGTATTATAAACTGAATGGAATGTTGAGATGATACAAACCAACATACCAGATCAAGTTGTATCATCTACAGGAATAACCCGCAATTATTAACTGTGTCTCCCATTCCATTTTCAGTTTATAATAGCAACAACAATCTTAATGCAAGCCACTTCCTGGAGTTTAATGACTGACTAGGATTCTGATCCGAGACATATCTTGGACAACATTGTTGAGCCAGTCATTAATCTCTTAGAAACGCCACCACTGGATTGTTATTGCTGATAGTTAGTAAATCTAGATAGTGCCCATGCCATGTCTTCTTCAAAAGTCTCCACCACCTTACCAGCAAGGTATTTTTAGCCCTGTCCTTCTTACCATGGTTTATGACCTGTCAATCTGAGCAAAAGATCGTGCAAAAATGCAGGCATTGTATGGCTGACTGCAGTCCAATATTGACACAAGAGAGGGTTGGATTGTAAACTAAAGTCAGGGTGCCTTACTGCACCTTCTAATGGATTTATCTTGAAATTCAAATTAATGTGGTGTCCTGTAGGAAAAAATAAGGATCAACATATTTTGAATATTTATTATCCAAGAACAAACATCACTTGCTAGATCTTGTAATTCTGTTTACCTTGACTACTCAAACCCCTAAACTACCCAACAAAAACATCCTCATTTTTGCTAGAAAGTTCAAAGTCACTTTGAATTCAAGGACCTGTTCTCAGGAAAAAAAGGCTGAGTTTTAGTCACAAAGCATTCAGGGGAAGAAAAAGTTAAAAAAATAATAAATATACATCATAGTGTAAGCATAGCTTTGTTTAAAAGTCAGAGGAACAGACAAGACAGAGCTAGTCACCGTTACCTTGGGCTTCTTCCAGTAATCCTGAGGTAGATATCATATAGGAATGCTGGGGCCTTATGGCTTACAGCAATCCAGTAGTGATATAAAAGGTGATTGGAAGTTAGATTTACATTGGGCCGTCTGAAGGCCTGTTCGAGAGGATTCCTCTTGAAAGTAGAAATTACATGATATTCTGAGAAAGAAAAGTTGCGTAACAGCTTTGATAATAACCATGTAAAATTTAATGGTTTTCAAAGTACATTACAGTGTACAATATTTACTTCAGTATGTTATTTAAATAGCCACCCTAACTCATCTACAATCCACAGAAACTAAAAAAGTCATAAGCTTTTAACCTAGAATACTGTTAAACTGGTTCTTATTATAACCAAGAGATCTTTTATGCCTTCATCTTCAGTATCATATTTTATTGTAGCTTCTCTCTTTCTGTTCCTCTTCCCTACCTTAGAAGTTGTTGATTTCAAAAATTCACAGCAATTTCAGCTTATATAGCACGTAAAGCTATTTAAATAGTCATCTATAATTCATGAAGAAGGCTATTCTAATCTCTTGTGTGAAGAGTAATTTAAAAATGGACTGAGGACTTTGCAAGCATCTGAAGTGCATTTCAAATGACATTTTTAAACAACTTATCCATATTTAAGCATTAAGAAAAAAGCAATTAGGATGGGACTCCATAAGAAACTCCTGCTGACACCTGAAAATATTCAACATATATGCAGGATCAGTGTCTTAAAGTTACGTTGAAATTCACCTCATCTTTGTAATTATCTCTTGTAACTTTATGCTGTTGTTATAGACAGTGTTTAAATACCCTGATTCAAATTGGGATATAAATGAAGTCAGCAATTTACCAAATTTGGCTGAAGCAATAATGTTTATAAATACAGATACATATAAAATGGGCAATGGGCAAAAGCAAGTAAAAAGCATGAAGGAAGTAGTCAATAGAAATAAAATAGATTTAAGTATTTAAGTTAACTGAAAGAAAAAATAAGAACTCTATTTCTAAAAAACTGAAAGCTAATGAACAGCTTTACCATGCCAGTCAGCTTGTATTGCTATTTATAACAAAAACTATTCCAAAGCTTTTGGCATGTCAGTTATACTCTAGTCAGAATATCTAAGAGTTGAAAATAGGTGGCCATACTTTCTTAAAGATTACTTTTCCCTGTACATGAATAGTACATGAAAAGTCTCATGTAGCTATCTGAAGATTAAAAAGGCCACCTCAACAAACGATTAACTTGAGCCAAACACAAAGAGCTACACAAGTGCAAAACTATTACCATACCTCTTAATTATGCAGATATACAAAACATTAGTTGTGGGCTGTTTATCCATATGTATTTAGTAAAGTTGGCATTAAACCCCACATCACTACTGCTCCTCTGAGCAATGCTTTTCTCTGCACACTACCCACACTTTGAAGATTAGGCCATAGCAGCATCAAAACAGAAAAATCAGTTCTCCCATAGTTTAAGTTATAATGGAATTAAAAAACCCCCAAGAACAAAATGAAACAGTGATAAAACAGTGATAATGCTACAAGGGGAGAGAATTAACAATGGAAGATAATGAAAAAGCACAATACACTGCAAAATTGAGAGGTATGGCTATCATACTAGTTTCAACAGTAAAAGTGCAATATGACCTACTGATTATAGCCTGTGCTTTTATTATTTGACCTTATTTTTCTATTAAAGCTTATGAAAAAAAGAAACATGGCATACCAACTTCACCCCAGTGGAAAGGATTGGTGCCACCTGTTGTACAGTTATACACCATGACATTTCTTGGTCTGGGGGGGAAAAAAGACAAAAGAGCAAGTTAGGAGGCAAACAACCTTTTAAAAACACAGACAGAAGACATACCCAGAGTTATCCCTTCCCTCAACAGCATCATTTACAAAAAGCAGAAAGCATCAGTCCTATGTTAGATTTTTTGCTTTCTCTATCATCTTCCAGTATTTTTCTCCTTCTTTAACTATCATATGTCTTTTCTTTCAGAGAAGGTGTCACCTACATTACTGTAGATTGTATTGATTACAACAAGGCCCAGGAAAGAATTTTAAGGCATAGCTTGTACAACAGTATCAGTAGATGCCGTCTTCCTCTCTGGCATAAGGAAGTTACACTTTGAGGGATTAATGCTGTTAGAACCTGTCCTGGTTTCGGCAGGGATAGAGTTAATTTCCTTCCTAGTAGCTGGTACAGTGCTGTGTTTTGGATTTAGGAGGAGAACAAAGTTGATAACGCACCGGTGTTTTAGTTGTTGCTAAGTAGTGCTTGCACTAGCCAAGGACTTTTCAGCTTCCCATGCTCCACCGACTGAGAAGGCTGGAGGTGCACAAGAAGCTGGGAGGGGGCACAGCCAAACTGGCCAAAGGGACATTCCATACCATGGGACGTCATGCTCAGTACAGAAACTGGGGAAAGCTGGCCAGGGGTGCCGCTGCTCGGGGACTGGCTGGGCATCGGTCAGTGGATGGTGAGCAACTGCATTGTGCATCACTTGCTTTGTGTATTATCATCATATTATTATTATCATCATCATCTTATTTCAATTATTAAACTGTTTTTATCTCAACCCATGAGTTTCTCACTTGTGCTCTTCCAATTCTCTCCCCCATCCCACCGGGTGGGGGGAGTGAGCGAGCAGCTGCGTGGTGCTCAGTTGCCGACTGAGGTTAAACCACGACAGAACCTTAGATTCCTTTGTCCTGGGAGAATAGCAGGACACTGATTAGAAACTCAATAGAAGACTGATTTATTAATACATAGTATCATTTCAAAATACTCAGTACTCTATTGTCACCTGTTATACCTATTAACTCCAGAATACCAGGCTGCAGCCAGTGTTGTATTGACAACAACATCCACTGGAACAAGATCTGCTACTGCACTGTTGGAAGCTCTCATTGTTCGAAGAATTCCTTTTCCTGCCTTAAAGAACAAAACAACAACAAAAGAGAGACAGAAGACCCACCAGTAAAACATATGAAGCTTTGTTGCCTTCCAAAAGGAGGAAAAAAAATTTAAGTACATTCATTACTTACAGCAATGAAGAGACCACTAGGTCCATTGAAGTTATCAATCCATCCCTATTATGAACAGGGGGGGAGGGAAAGGATTTGGTTAGAGTATACTGAAGTCAGCAGTTTCAAGTGAAAATTTGACAAGTTTCTACATGTGTAAGGGGTGGAGGGAAAAGAGAATAAAGAGGAGAAAGATACTAATTTCCATGTCTCTAAATGAAGTTCTTCCATAGCAAAATCTGGTGATGTAACAAGTTGCTATGACTCAGATGAGATCTACCCATAGAGTCACTGGTCCTTCAAAGTGAGATGCTAGCTTGTTTATTTCTTATTGAATAAACTGCAGGGCATTGTCTGTATAAATATGTTTACGTCGAAAGTATTCAAGTTTACAAGTATTTTTAGGCTAGCTTCTAGCAACTCAGAAAACAGAGAAGCAGTTTTGCTATCGATTATTAGTTTTTTCATTTTTCAAACAGAAGACATTCTTGCTCATCTTTAATGACAGCATTTAGACACTATATACTTACTGGTTTGACATGTACATTGTACACACTCAAAAAGGCATGCAAAGTTAGTTATATGGATTTTAAGGGCTTGAGACATTCAGTCTTGAACTGGAGAAGCTATTCCAACACTAATCTCCCATATAGGAGGAAGCATATAGCATATATGCTATATATCAATATAGCATACGGTACATAGAACTTATGCCATCCCCTGCAAAGCTTACAGGGTTTGACTAAAAGAAGCAGAGCCAGAACATTTCTATGTCCTGAAGTCCCCAGTTTTCCTAGTCATCCTTTGCCGCTACGGACATACCAAAGCATCTTGAAGAGGGAAAAACAGATGAAGATACACAGAATCATGGAGTAAAAAGCTGACCATTTATTTTGTGTGTGAAATAGTATATCCCATTGTGATAGAAGTGTATTGTTCTATGATTAGAAGTAATTTACCCCTAAATTTTCCACATAAGAATACCGTATTTGGCAGCTTTTGTATCAGAGTTGTTATCCAGAAGCAACCAAGCCACAACTTCATAGTCTAAAAGATTTTCCTCTACAAAGGTCACTAGATAAACAGGCTGACAGTATGTACTACAGTTTACAGGCAAGATGGTCAGGTGAAAACTCAATGACTTACAGGAAAAGGCTCCTTCCAGCTAGCACCAACAATAGATGGCCTTATAATGGCTGTGTTTAATTTTGCACCTTCTTGTTGTACTACATATTCGGCTAAGGCTTTTGTGTATGTGTAAGTATTAGGTCTGTCGCCTATCAGTTTAGGAGTAATATCTTTCACTAGGCCATCATCCATCCACCTAAAGAAACAAAATAAGAGGCAAGTGTAAATTACCACATGCTGCTTCACTGGGGGTGGGGGGGAACGGGGTCGAAAGCAGTATGTAAAAAGGATAACCAGATAAATCAAAAATACTTCAGAAAGTAAAATTAAAATCCAATCTCTTCTTCAAAACACCACCCAAGGCAAAAAAAAAAAACCTCAACAAAAAACCACACTAAAGCCATCAAAGCATTACCATTCCCCTAGAAGCTGCATAAGCACAGAGGAACAAGAAATTCTGTGAAGAAATTTAGGCAATAATTAAAAACTCAGTTCTGTATTTCATGTTTCTGCAACCACCCCAGTATCTAACACTAAACTAGTACACTTTAAATCTCAGCTTGATTTTCAGAATTTAACACCAACTCCCACTGAAGTTAGCATGTCACATACTTCCTTCTACTTTAAACAACTAGAAGTTGTAAAACATTTCCATAAGCATTTGCATATCAAACAATAAGTGTCTGCTGACAGCTTATACTGCGCTTAACTTTAAAGCCACATAGCCTCCTAAAATACTGTTCATCAAAATGTAAGAGTCAGGGTTTTTTTTTCTTATTTAAACTGAAGGCCAATCCCAGATGCCAGAAAAATCAAGTTTAATAGAGCCTGTCTATTACTCATTTTGATTATATACCACCATTTAAATTAAGGTATCAAATGCATACATAGAACCCTTCTGAAAAAGGATCTTAAGGAAAAACGTTATATTTGAGATCCTACAGCAGCAGTATAGTTAGGCTGGTTTAAGGACATTACTACCAACTTACAGAAGACTGTTTATACTGACTTCATGCTCATTTTGTTTCAAATTAAACCATTAAAACCTAAACATTTGAAAGTAAATGCCAAGAACAAAAAAAAACCCTTTTACCAGAACACGTGCCCAGTTCCAAAAGTGTTTTGGAACTATTTCATATGGTGTACTGGTAGAAAGTAAGTACATTTATGAACTTTGTTAAATATCAAATCTTTTTTTTTCTTTTGTTGTTAAAGTTACCACGAATTTTTTTTTCTCCTTTAAAGAAAAAGGGATAAAGACTGAAATGAAAACAAGTTTCTCAGTAAAAGAAAGAAGGGTTGCACGTTCAGTGTCCACTGAAAGACGCATATCACTATTTACTTTTTTGCCCAAGTAAATCATTTATTATACACCAACTATAGAGCAAGTAGTACATTCTTTACAATAATCCAAATTCTATCAACTAAGTTCTCAAACATGAAGTGCAGACACAGCAAGTTAGTCTTTGGGACACAGGCACACTGCTCCTCAGTTAGCACTAAGTGATCTAGAAAGTGATGCCACTGGAAAGGAGTCCCAGCTGTATTACAAGCATCACCTCAACCTTTGTGGCGTTAAGCAAACCCACACCTCTGAAGCAAGCTGGGTCACCATGTTTCTCCCCTTAATTTAGTTAAGTATTTCAATTTCATCTCACTTCCCAATTCATTCAGCAGTTTGTATTTAAAATTGTAATAACCTTCAGTCATAGCACACAAGCACAACAGAGGCATGCCTCGAACTATTGCTACTTTGGTGTTCTCCACTTCAAAACAGGACTTGAATTTTATTTGCCTCAGCCACCCAACATCTTAGCCACATAAACAGAATTTAGCCATCATTGTTATTCTTATTCCCCAATGTTCTGTTACAATCAAAGCTGACATGCATCAGACTGCCTTCATGATATGAACTGGGGTGGGAAGAGGGGTAGAAAAGCCCAGAAAGGGACACAAATCTGTTTCTATGTGTCTCAGTCAGCTGTTGACTAGAGAGATCATCCTTGTGTAAGTTTACAAAAGCCTCCCCTCATTGCCATGAGTTCTAAAATACAGACAGCTGTCCAAGCCCAAACCAAGCAGTTTAAGTTATATTTATCCTGCTTTTGTAAAGAAAAGATAGAAAAAATATGACTATTTCAGAATATCTCGTTTGAAAGTGTATTTAAAGTCAACATTATAAAAACAGGTTGGCTCAATGTGCATTCTAGGTAGTAGCTCATTTGTTTTTAATGTTAGTGCTCTTCCATCTATCATAAGAAGTTAAAGAAGATATTTTACTTTTTAATTAGTTATTTTTAGTTTCATACTTCTCTTACAAGGGGTGATATTTTGTATGACAGGGAAGAAGGGAGAGACTGATTTAGAGACAAGATTATTCTTTATTCCATTACACTTGAGTTATCCCGTATTTGCCACCTGTTTCAGTTAGGGTTTGACAGCTACTAAATAAGACCTCAGGACAGCTAATATACACAGAAAATAAAATATAGAATGAGTAACTTTCTTCCCCCAGTAATGCCCAATTCAAGACTAAAAAGCTACAGAAACAGATTTTTAGTGTTTGCGCTCTCTGAATACCTAATGGAACTACTTCTACAGTTGTGTTTGAGCAGTTAAGTAATATTATTTCAGTATCTCAGACTGATCTTGCCATGGCATTTAGGTGGATGTAGTGGAGGCTGCTGTTGAAAGGGACTGTCTTGTTTTTATCCCTTCACAATGCCGATGCTAGCGTACTTGTAACAGCACAGGTTTTTTGTTTCTAATAGCTCCTGATTCAGCTCATCATACAGCTGAAAAACTGCCACTCTCAGCACATAGGAGGCATCATGAATAGATATGAGCATCTCCCTCCTTCAGTACTACTCCACACCTAGCTCAGCTGAAAGTGACCATAAAACCTTAGCCTATCTCCTTTACAGAAAAGGGAAGTATCAGCCATGCTGCCAGACTTACAGGACAGCGTAAGCTAGTTTCTTCATCTTTCAGGTTCCTAACCTTTTTTGGTACTTCATTACTAGGAAGCAAGTGGTTACAGACTACTGAAGTAGCTTCATAAAACATAACACGTACTCAAGAGAATCTATCAGTTTCCTGGGATCAACAGGAGGTGGATAAACTATTTCCTCAATCTGTTTTCGATTGCAATATGCATAGGCAGTCGAAACATGCATGAACACTTCCAAATTCTTCATTCGCTGTGCCAAGAAGAGGAGCTGTTGTGTGGCAGTCACATTTAACTGAACAGCATCTCTGTTGATTAAACAGAAATTTGATTAGCAGAAAGCAAGACAAAAAACAAGCAAAAAGAAATAACTAGTCAATTCACCCCTAAATGCCTCAGTGACGGGTATATAAAGTATTCCTAAACACCCCACCCTCCTCAGAAAAGGATAATAGACAATGTCCTAACTTTCTGCTTAGAACAATATGCTGCAGTCTTAATCTAGAACATCTCAGTGTTCAGGATAATTTTCCTAAGTTTTACCCTGTTCTTACTGTCATCCTCATGCTCCATTACTAGAGTGGGAAAGTCGGCATACCTTTGATCTCTTTAAGCTAAATCCCAATCCTACATTTTTAATAAAATGTGAATAAAATAATGCAACACAACACCTAGCTGCCACATGAGATGCATGTCAGTTTTAACAGCACCTCTGAACTTCCTAGTTCAAGTTGAGTTAGGTCAACAACTCAGAAGGAAGGCTCAGAGGGCTAGTAAGTTGGAGACTAGCACTGTCTTGTAGGATAGCACAAGGCTCAATAGCACAACAGGATTACAGGGAGGGAAAGGAAAAAAAAAGGAAAACCACCATGAACCACACTTTCATTCTCCAACCTCACTGCTTCTCATTAAAATAGAGTCCTTAAGGACACTGTAGGAGAGTAGGTATATCTCTACAATTCCCACCAGAACACAGCTTACTGACCAACTACTATGATTATTTTATACAATTCAGTTATTCTCTCCAGTCTATAAAACTTACTATGGGCACCAGTCTTCTTGTACACAGTGTACTAAGTCAATTAAGTTTCAAGAATACAGCTGAATAAAGCTTTATCAAAGTCTTTGCAATAAAGTATTACATTAACAAAAAAAACCCCCTTGGTCCCCCCCGAAATAAGCACCAAGTTTAAGACTGCTTTATCACACATTATTACTGAAGCACTGGGGGGACGGGAGAGGGGGGACCACTATCCCAAAGCAATTAACATCAATGGAAAAATGTTACTTCTCAATAAGTTACTTTTTTTTTTTTTAGATAAGAGCATTATACTCAGTCTTCACTGCCTCTTTCAAGAAGTCAAAGGAAGGAGTTCATAATCAGAGCTGTATGCGCCATTTTAAGATACAGAAGTATATAGCAAACACAAATTAGGAAAAGTTCCAAAATAAGCCCAAAGTATTTTGCTTTCTTGACTTTATTCCTACCCCTGGCCCTAAGCCAAGTATTTTGAACTTTACACTAGTTATTCCTGTTAAATATCTGATGAAGGCTGCTCTAGGTGGTCTTCAGATTTGTAAGATTCCTCCAACCATTCCAGCATATCTGTCAGGAAAGAGTTGAGGCCAGAGCACCTAAGAAATGCTCGCATTTTCTATTTTGCTAAACAACATACTGGGCCCGCCAAGAAAGCGGAAACTGCCAGAGGCTTTTTGTACCAAGACCCAATTCCACCAGCCTTGCAAACTGTTTTAAAGTCCCTCTGGGCTTTTGTCAGTTCTTTAACATTTCCAGACCATGAAACAGTGATAAATATGGGCTACCTTATGACATTTCAGCATACAGTATAGCATTCTTAGAGAGGTAGTGCCAATCTTTGTAACAACTCAAAGAAAACCTGAGTTGAGAAGTGGTTTATCTCAAAGTTGCTTTACTTCACCTCGCTGCCACCCCCCTCCCCCAAAAAAACAGAGATATTCCTCAAAGTCATTTACCCAAATTGGATATTTATTCACGTGTTTCAACACTAAATCAAGTCATTGTTTTTGCTAAAAGGCAAATACAATCTTTTCTTGCTTCTAGTACTCCTTTCTCTAGTATTTCCTTAATAAATTTTCTGTACAACATGTTTAACCTTTAGTTTTCACTTTTCTCCCTATGCATCTACTTCTCCCTACTCCCTCCAATGCAAACCTCTATTCTTCTTAGTGAAGGACTTTCTGAAGACACAGAGAAAGCTGAGCAGTATTTAATCTCCTGTTTGTTCATCAGGTAGAGAGGAAGCACTAGAACTTTCGCCACATAACTTTTTGGCAAAACTGTATCCTCTGAAAATGTGCATTCACCTTCTAACAAGGAAGGCTAAAGGAATAGTTTGTGTTCCCTTTCACACACTAGGAAAAAAGCTCTAACATTACTAGTGAGCACAGTACATATAGCTACACCTTATTCATACCCTTTCTACCCATCCCAGAGATCAGAGCAACACATGATGTTAGGAAGACTTGGAATAGCAATGCGCTCCCTAGTTTCTTCAACAGTTTCCCTTCAAAAAGACTTTGAAATTCAGGCACAGAAATTTAGTTAAAAACAAAAAAAAAAAACAAACAAAACCTGAGGGGCCTATAACAAAAGTACAAAAATAACTTCATTTCTAAGCACTAATAATGGATTTGTCTTTTTGCCTAAAGCTTTAAAAAGATATGAACTTTTCCATGTTAAATAGTGTAATTCTAACCTCTGGCAAAGCAGGTTTAAATAATATGCCTCCATCTTTCTAAGAAGAGCAAATGAAAACCCAACAGCTTGAGAAAAGGTAATAATCTTTTTCCCTTAAACTTAAGGGGCATCATGAAATTGACCAAGCACACAAACATCACAGTACATGAAGTAGCCTGACAGGCTGAATATTTGCAAGATTGTGCAGACACCTGATTTACCCCCTCCCTTTGAGTACCATTGGTTTACCAGACCAGAGTATACAGAATTTTAGACTTACCTTAGTGTTTCATTGAATCTGACTGTAGCAGCACAATGAAATATAATATTAATGCATTCTATAAGTTTTTCCTTGATTGGTTCACTAAGGTCCAGTTCAGGCTGTGTAAGTTCACTCGTAATTACTATTATTTTTGCTCTGAAGTTTGGCTGCTCGTCTCTCAACCTGTCAAAGAGCTGTCAAAAAAACAGAACTAAAAATTCAAACTAATAGCCAGTGAAGATAAAAGATACATTTCATGTAAGTGAAGAAAAAACCCACATTTTCTGCCTATACAGAGTTATACTGATGATCTTGAGAAGTAAGGAGGTAAGTTAGAAAAGTGTGTTAGGAATAGTACAACAACATTTTACTGACCTCCCATCAACATATTCAGCAATGAAGCTGTGCACACTTTATCCCATAGAGTGAAAGCAGTATTGCATGTGTTGTATAGAAGGTAGTAAGACTTCAGTTTGCACTTAATTTTTTTTTAATACTCATCCCTATCAGTATCAGAAGAAGGAATGGTCTCTATTAGACACCAGGACTCAAAGAAATTTTAAGTAGCAGTCTAAATACCGTCATCTCCTTTCTTTTAACAGAAGGCAAAAGTCTGCCCACTTTCCAAGCTTGATAATAAACTATTCAAGTTCTTGCAGACTGGCACGAGTCATGCTGGTTTTTAGGTTTAGAAAGCTTTCATCAAGCTTTAAAAATTTCCAGTGATTCAAGAAATGCTATCCTGGAATTATGCCACTTTTGGGGAACTTCCAGATTAAAAAAGTGTTTCTCTGGCTAGTTAAAAGAAAAAGGCAGGGTTAAAGGCTACATACCATGTTAGAACATCTGATCGAGTCTTATCAAATTGGTATTCAACTATTCTCACTGAAAAAAATCTCACCCATATTATATTCCTTCATATATTCTCCTCATAATTAACTGGATTCTAACCATGTGGCTTAACACACAGATAAAAATTCTTGCCTCATCTTATTTACAGTCATTACTGTGCAAGTTTTCCTGAGCAAAATAGTACTGTGGGAATAACACACACTTGAAAGTTTTGCCAGAGCAGACCCCTCTTCTTAATTGTACAGGGGCAAATATCTTAGCAACTGCTTCAACACAAGTCAATTAAAATGTATTAAAATCACAGCAGTACTTCCCCCCCCCCCCAGCATGCAGTTATATTGAGTGCAAATAGTTAAAGACATTTTCTTACAGAATGAAGAAAAGTCAATTCATTTTCAGCTATAAATTAAGTCACCTAAAGGTACAGTTTCATGACTCTTAAGGCAATATAAGTTTGTACTGCTTCCAAACAGATTGGTCCCTCTCCTAACTTCTTCATTTCCATGTAGTTTCTCCTGCACTCGCAATAGCGAGTAGCCCGATGGCTGTGTGAGCATACAAGCTTGCTGGTCCAGCTGGAAAAAAAAAAGGTTTTTGTAGGTATTTTTTCAGCTCAACTGTAAGCTAATGCAGCTCACTGTGTGGCCACCTAAAGTAGTAGTGGTAACGCTATAGTGAGAATATGGGACATCTCCAGTGATAGAGGTCTTGAACCGATTTCCCAAACATGAAGCTTCCCCTTAAAGGACAAAGCTGCCAAGACAGCATTTAAAGTCTCTGCAATTCTTAGTTCACATGGTACAGCAAACAGTGCTTACCTAAGGGCAGGAAGCCTTTTGTCATTTTGAAAATAAGCCTGCTATGTTTTTAGTTGGAATGATGGTACCTGCCTCCAGGAAAGTGAAGTAACTACCTTTAATCATATTAATGTGTGGTATGCATTATAATAGAAAAGCAGTCCCATGGATAAACACTTAAACAAAGAACGAGTTTGGTACTTTTAGTTTGTATGTTATATCTGTTCTGCCCCTTTTCACATCCATAGCCATACATTATTCCTACATACCTCGTACCAGCACAATGAGGAACAAGAACAAACACCTAGAGCACATGCAATACACATGGCAAATTAACAGAGGAATTATATACCTGAAGTCCAAAGGAAGTAGAAACCTCAACATTTTTTGGCTATTTGCAGCTCAA
The DNA here is from genome assembly GCF_965638725.1 of Aptenodytes patagonicus. Lineage (NCBI taxonomy): Eukaryota > Metazoa > Chordata > Aves > Sphenisciformes > Spheniscidae > Aptenodytes > Aptenodytes patagonicus. The sequence continues at coordinate 10,709,055 of NC_134955.1, forward strand.
TTTATTTTAATTATCACATTCACCCATTTAGATTTTCAACTCTTCAAGAAACAGAATGTCCAAGCATCTGTAGAACACTTAATGAGCCCATCCAAATTGTGAAAAATTACTGGCGAGGCCCTTACAACTGGACAACTTAAGACAACATACCCTATTAAAAATGTTAATAGTCTTTTGGAGGAATCTTGATTACATTAGTGCCGGTTAAACAATACAATTTCAATCTAATTTGTCTCACCATGTGATGAAGACAGAACAAATATCTGGCCCTATCTACATGTCTGCATAGATGTGCAACACCATCTCTTTATGCTCTCACTCTAGGGACTAAGATAAGATGTAGGACTACCTCAAGCAGTAGTCCTGCTTACCAGAACTTCTGTTGTGAACCTGTTCCAGCAATAAGTATTCACCAAGACTCATAAAACACATCAGATTATACCTACTCCTGCTGAGAAAACAGACTACAAGCAGAAGATTTGGACTCAAATTTAAACACCTTTTACAACACGAGTTTCCCAAAAAGCTATACTGAGGCTTAAGTCTTACTGAAGTTTAAGTCAGCCCACACTACTGCTACTCTCCCCCCGCCTGAATATTCTCCACTTTTTATTTGGGTAATAGTGTATACAAAAAAGGGATTGAGAAACTTTTCCTTTTTCCATCTCAGAGTTTAGTCTGGAGATATTTTCCTTGTTTCAGGGAGTGACAAACTGAGGGGTTTATGTAGAAATAATTTGTGACTTGATTTTAAGACAGAACACCACTGTAACTCATTCTGCTGCATTCTATGACATTGCACAGGACTGCAAGCAGATGCTTTTGAGCAATGAGCTAGAGTTTTGACATGGTTACAGAAAATAATTTACTAGGCACACAGCCATCCTCATGTCTGCTGTAATCTTAACTAGTCAGAGTCATAGAAATTCATTGCCTTACTTTAAACAACTTACCCCTCCTAGCCTAAACGCATTCATACTTTCTTATTGATTCCCTTTAAGCACCTTCTAACCACACATTGGGTAGAGACTACATTGCATTTCAACATATTTCCTAAGCCTGAAAAATTAAAACTGCCAACTCCCCTGTCCCATAGAGAAAGACCTGGATAGAAATAAACTCTGCTTTAGCAAAGTTCATACTAGACATCTGTCCCCTTCCTGTTCATCCTTCTCATCATAAACGGGATACTCTGTATTAGAGAGTGGGCAACACTGATGGATGGTTCTGCATGTAGTAAGAATGCCCAGCTTAGCTCACTAGAATATTAAGGTAATGAGTCTTTTCAGGAGGAAAGCCTCCCATCCAGCATGCACAGATAATCTTTTACATAAACACTTTGACACTTCCACAGCACAGAATTTCAGTGACTTTCTTTTGTTGTCACAGGTTTACAGTAATCTGTATGACTAACAGAAATCCATAATAGAATCTATTAAGACAAACATTTCTGTTCTGTTTACAAACATAAGCTATTTAAACAACCTGTTAGATCACATATTCTTGCTTACTGGTAGATCCAATAGAGCAATCAAGAAAAAGGAAGTACAAGCCTCATCTTATAGAAAAGAAAATAAGGCACAAGGAGAAAAAGTGACTTGCTTGAGATCTAAAGAAGGGACTCAATCCCATCTTACAACTCCCCATCCACACCGCCTCTTGCACCTGATTATACATTCTTTTAGCAAGTTTTAACTCAGGTGTTTTACTTCTCAGTTCTGCATTACAGCTGAACATCCCCCTCCTGAATTAAATACAGGGTAATTTTCCACTACTGGCTTTGCTAGAGACTAACAGCTTGAAAACCAGCCATAGAGGCACTGCCAGGTCTTGGATTTTATATTTCTGTTAGGACAAAAAACATTTAACAATAATATTTTGCTTTAGACAAACCAAAGTTGTTCTCAAAATGAAATAGGAACATTATAGAGAAGGACAAAGATGTACTTTGTGAGCATATGACACATACCTTGCAGCTGGTAATTTCTTCTACTCGTGCTTCAGGTGTCTGCCCTGCTTTGTGTCTTACCAACACATACACTGCGTTCACTTTAGGACAAGATCTGAGCAGCTTTTCCAGAAGCACTTTTCCCATGAAGCCTGTAGCTCCTGTCAGGAGGACATTCTTTCCTTCATAGTATTCAGGGATGGAAACCATTATGACCTTAACAAAAGTTAAAGACAAAAGTATATTAAAGGACTTCCAGGACTTCAGATGTGCAGAAGATATAAATAAATGGCACAGATGCAGACATTCAACCTCATACCTGAAAGAAATGCTTAACAGCCATTTTTTTAATCTAAAACAGCCACTTTTTTTTACCTATAACCAGTATTTAAAGATGTCTTTTTTTCCACCACATTCCAAGAAAGTCCCACAAGGTCACATCCCAGATCTTGTCATAAACTGCCCCTTTTAACAGTGTCTTAAGGAATTAGACACCCACTCAGTCTAGGAAAATAGAGATAAAAATAGGCTGAAGTTGAGCTATGTGCATGGTCCTTTACCACTCTAAGTGGCTGTTCCATGTAAATTAAAGGTCGTATCATTAAAATATAATCGCAAGTAGATACTTTAAATACGTTGACAGAAGACAGGAAGCCAGACATCTGCCAATTGCTGGCCCTGGTATTTTGCCTGTGTCAGCAAAGTCCCCTGTTAGTGTTAGCCTGAGCCCTTCAACAAACATTACTAGGCTAAAGAGAAGGTATAGTTTCTTGGTATGAGACCTGCTGGTTCTACATCGATTACAAAAAACCATACAGTTTCACAGATGATACAGGTTTCCAACCTTTTTATCAGTTGAGTATTTTTTTTTCCCCCCAAGTAAGTGATTAGAATTCTCACACAAACTAAAGATTTGAGTTAGCCACAAATATGCCTCCTAATGAAACAAAGGGCAAGGGACTGTTACTCAAATCCAGCACAAAGCTCAAAAGTGTTGTAGGTTTTGCTTCAGTTAGGAAGTTAACTATGAGAATTATTCTTTCTTTCCTCTCCCTTAATCAACCACTTGGAGATTATGTCTAATTCTAGATACTGGAAACAAAGACTTTGTAAGGACAAATATACTGCTATTTTTTACACTAATGTGGTCTTTGGACCACGACCTTTGTGACCTTTAGAACCCAACCTGTGCCTCAGGCTAACTTCAAGCCATTCTGTTAAGTCCGATATACCAACACCTTCACTGTAACCCTTAAACAGCTCACTTTTACTGTAGAAGACTAACATATATACACTTCCACCATGTTGTACCAATCTTTCTAGTTAGACTTACAAAAATAATAAGCTGATGTAGTGAAAGTCTAGTTGTAGTCTCCTATAGCAGATCCACACACAAACTATTACAACCAAAACACTACCAAAAGGGACAAATTCCATAAAACCACGGTAGTAAAAAAAAACCCAACAAAAATGAGTCTCCTTAAACACAGGTGGAGAGCATTTCTTAAGCCATTAAGAATTGCAACACTGAATACCTAAACAAGATGAGAGCCTTTCTTCACCTACCACCCAAGAATAAAGGAATGCAACTTCTAAATACACTTAGTTCTTTTGAAACAGCAGGCTACTGCAAGCAGGAACTTATCAGGGAATACAAGAGATGTTGTATGTTAGGATTGAACAACTACAGGTTTACTTTGCACCTTTTGCCTGAAAAGTAAGTAAATATTTTTGGAACACTTATCTACATCTCTCATACCTGTCATATTAAAGCAAAGCATATTAACATATCTGTCATATTAAAGCATATTAAAGCAATTGTGCTGTGCTTTTCATGTGTTTGTATCACAACAAAGCCTCTGTTGATATCACAACAAAGCCTCTGAACAAGCTCTAAACAATAACTTGCCAGAAATGAGTCATCACCTGCACAAGCTCCCAGTTTCAGCAGTCTGGGCACAAAGTCTTATATTTTCATAGAATCATTAAGGTTGGAAAGGACCTCTAAGATCATCGAGTCCAACCGTCAACCCAACACCACCAGGCCCACTAAACCATGTCCCTAAGCACCTCATCTACACGTCTTTTAAATACTTCCAGGGATGGTGACTCAACCACTTCCCCGGGCAGCCTGTTCCAATGTTTAACCACTCTTTCAGTAAAGAAATTTTTCCTCGTGTCCAAGTTGTCCCACACTCCAAATCTTACTTTGACTCCCTTCTTTGACAAGGTTAGCTCCTGCATTTATTAGTAAAGCATCCAAAAAAACTGATGGTGGGATACAGTAGCAAGTTTAGAACAGAACAAGCACTGCTATTTCCATTGGCCGCAGTACATCATCCAAAATTGTTTCTTTGAAGGTTGATGAGACTGAAAGAGGTGGATGGAAGGAAAAAACTATTTACATTAAACCATTTTTGCCACATACCTAAGAGAATTTAATGCAAATTTCAAAGCACACCTCCTGCAATAAAGCATGGAGAGCAACATACAGCATGCTTATGAGTAATTTTTTCTTGTTCAATGTAAGATACAGGCCTGTTGTCTTCACTGCGGCTCTTGAAGTCAAAATTAATGCTGTCTACTATTCAAGTATGTCCTCCCCATAGATTTCATTTTCCTGGTCTTTGCATACACCACTCAACTCCATTTCCTCCTAAAAATCTGCATGCTCGCTCCCACATATAGGATAAGACTGTTCCCTCAAAGAGGGAAGAGAAAAACTCATGCAACCATTACCATACCAGTTTTGTCACCAAGATTCAGTTTTGTTATGGTTCCTACGTAATCTTGTTACTAATTCACCTGCCTAGCCATAATTCATAACTTTTACCCCCTAAAACTCTATGACAGTACTTCAATACCATCAGTTCACTTGCCCTTCCTCAATGGAAGGCTTAATAGCACTTCTGACATAATGCTGTATCCTCAGTCTGCAAACCTGTTCACATGGGCAGAGACAGTCTTTGGCTACATAAACACAGGAACCTTCTACAACACCCAGTACGTGGGCTACAGTGCAACATCTGTTTCTAAAAGCTAAAACAATGAAAAAAAATTATGCTGCCAGTGGAAATATCTGTGTTGCTATGGTCCAGCTTTTTAGCTAACTGAAAAAAAATCTGACAATATTTAGGGTCAGATGATGTAAAGAAAACTAGAAGCCAGAATAGATCAGAAAGTTTCCTGCCTCAGTTATTTTTGACCATACTCCTTTGAGTATGACATTTATATCAGATCAAAAATAATTCTATTATTCTCCTGAAGCTCTTACAGAATACCAGACCTACAAAACATCCATATCCAAAGCTATTAAGTATAATGATTAAATGGGTTCGCTTAAAAAACCCACAAACATACATGTATACTCACATTCACACTTGAGAGGCAGCAACACCTCTATGTTTGCAGGCTAATTATTTTATTTTATATTTTTAAGAATTGGCAGAATTTTTTCCCTTTGAGAAACTCCCAACACCATTTCCCTTTACCCAGCTCTCTGACAACTAGCCTCTGGTAGACCTTATTCATAGCAATTTTCCATACTACGTTTGTCTTCTACTTCCATTCTTCTGGAAGATTCCAGCTAGAAAACAGAATTGGTGACCTTTCCAGAAGTATACATTGCTGCCAAAGTTACAGCAATAAATACTGGGATTGTGAGGTAACTGTCTAGAAGCACCAAATTTGAATTAAGGGGAAAAAAAACACCACAAACATGTATGGAATATAGGTGTGAAAGAAGAAAGCCTGAAATAAGCAGCCTATGTTTTGCCCTACTAGAAAGAAAGGTTATCTCAACTGCAGGAAAGGAAAGAATGTTCCCATTCTCCACCTACCTTTCCCTGCCTTCTCTGAGAACACATCTCCACATGCCAGTTAGCATAGCACTGCTGGCAACTTCTAATTTCAAGCTCAGAAGGGACTTACCTCACAGATATAATGTATTAACCTGTGTTACCTTTTAAAGTTATTTATGGCAGCAAATTACTGAAGAACTACATCGTAATTGTGGGTTGTTTTTTTTTTTTTTAAAAAAAGTTAAGAAATAGGTGTAGTTCCCAGTGGAAATTTAGTTTGACCTCTAACATAACAGGCTGGAGTAGGTCCAGAAAAAAATACCTACCTTGCAAGACAACATAGCAAAATCAAATTTTAAATATCATCCTTAAAGTGCCTGTGTCAGCAATCGTTTTATCTAGTTTTAGAGTGCAACTTCTTTCATGTTTGCAATAGCTGAATTGTAGCTATTAACCAGCAATATGTATTTTCACCAGTTGTCCAATGACAACAGCTACCTCTTCAAACATGCAGATAACTCCTATCAAACACAAAATTGTCTAATGCATACTTTGGAATATCTGAATCCCTGTATCGTACCTACTTTTTTGAGCTAATAAGTAATAACAGTCAAGAAAAGAGAAATCTGACAGTTGAAAGTATTAATAAGAGTTCTGTAAAGGATTCTTGCTCTACAACAGGAATGATCAGAGTTACCAGATGACTTGCAGGGATAAACAGCCTTTGGTAGAGGAAGCTTCTGTTAAGCTGCTACAGAGAAAATGATGCTAGGATACTTCTGAATTCACAGGTTCAGGGCTAAACCAATGGTGACACTTTGAAGATACTGCTTATTTGAAGGGTGCTGTCCTTTGATAACTCAAGACCTCCTAAGCACTTCAGTAAAAAACCCCCACACTCCAGGATCCTAGCCAACGTTCCCCATCTTGTAAAAAAATTCTAGTGTCCAAGGCTGAGCAAGGGCTATTATGGAGCAAACAACAGCAGCTCTGTTTGCCTTCAGAGCTACGGCAGCAATATTTAATTCATTGCTTCAGACAGGTCTCTATGACTCTCTAAACAAGGAGAATTCTGTTTTTAACAGGAAAAAATCAGTTCTTAGATTTGTCCATGCACAGATCAAGATGCTTAAAGATTTGCTTTCCAAGTGCCAGGAAAGCCTGCTGCAGTTCCACTGAATGTTTAAATGCTAAATCCAGCAACTAGAAAGAGTGTGCATGTATGTCCTTGTCAGAGATTAAATGGTCTGTTTTCTAGTTTATCACTGACAAACATTAGGTTAACAACATGCTCCCTCCAAATTCAACCATACTGATATTATCACTCACAGGACATAGAAAACATGTATTTCCCAACCTCTCAAGCGTCAGCAACAAACCATAAAGTTCTGCAAAAATACAGCTTGACAAACTAATTTCCCCCATTTCCCTCCAACAGCTTGAACCTAATACTAGCAGTAGTACAATAGAAAAAAGGTCTAAAAGTAAGGTGGAAGAAACCTTTTATTTATGTATATTCAGGAGATGAAGTCCATCTAGACATCAAATCAGGATGCGCCAAGTATTTTTTAAACACCACACACACATGCATCCACACCAGACAAAAATCATTACGCAAGTCCCTCATATAGAGCTTTAATTGCCACATTGCAAGGACACTATAGCAAGCAAAAAAAAAAAAAAAAAAATCTAAGAACTGGAGAGATTCAGGCAACAAAGGAAGTAATATTTAACTCATCTAAACAAGGTTACTGCTAGAAAGACAAGCCCGGGTCATATCATGATATCATGTCTCATTTCCTTTGGTGCTTTGTTTCCACAAAAGTAAATCAATGAATGCTATCAGCAGTCCACATTTTCAATAACCACAAGGGTCAATGATCTGCCCTATTTGGACAATACCTATCCAGCATATCACCAAAGGATGATAGTTTGTTTGTCTTCACGGTCCAAGGTTATATCCATTGAGAAACCTTATCTGTGAAAGATACTGTTTTGGAAGATGAGTAGAGACTGAAGTGATGGAACAGAGTATTTCCTGTTGTAAACTGCTTTTGGTGTAAGTTAACCTTAAAGCATATCTATTCCAAACTTTGCAATCATGTGGAAGATTTGGGATTCTTCCCACAGCTAGCAGAAACACAAGCTTATCCACATTTTAGACTTCATCAACATTCTTATCTACTCTCTGCAAGGTCATTTTCTTTACTAGCTGAAAGCCACAGTCCCTTACAGGATAAACCTGCCAAGAAAATTTAACACATCTCCAGGAGCTGGAAAACACATTGCCAGGTTTGGAAGCTAATTAGAAAAACTAAGTTTTGAAGAACTATCAAAATGGGTCAACTAATTTACTATTAGCTAGCCAGTCTGTGCCTGGTAGTATGCCAGATGGTAAGTGTCTCACTACACACTTTCCAGACAAGTAACTGGAGTGGATTCAGGGGATTAGTAAGTTCTCTCATGTATACCAAACATGCCTTTATTGATGATCTCTGCAAACAAGCAAAACACAACAAAACTAAATCAACCTGAAAGATTGTATCTAAGTCATCACAACTCCAGTATAAATGCTACCAGAAGACCCAAAGCTGTATGTGGAATATGGCAAACCTGTGGCTGACACTCAGTATATCAGAGAACTTCTGAAAAACAGCAACAGACATTTCAAACTAGTTGTATTCTTCAATTTTGAAGATGTTCAAAGAGACTAACCTACAACCAATGAAGAGATTTGTCTACTTTAAATAATTTCTCTATTGAAACACAATACCAGTTAGAGTAACTAATACTGTTAGGTCAAAGTTTACATAGCTAAGTGTATAGCCTTATGTCCACAAATAAAGTAGACTTGCTTTTAGAAAACAGTTCTTCTCCTTTACTATCCCTTTATAATTAGGTTATAAGTTGATGTCTTTCTGAATTGTTTACTGTTTGAGCTTAGTCTTCAAGTGCATGTTGAAGGAAAAAAATCTCTTTTGGTATAATTAACCTCATTTCTCCAAGTTGCACAGAAGGCATAGATCAGTCCAAAAATTAAGCTATTACAGTAAAGCACATACCACATAAGAACATTTACTATACTCCATCTCCAGTTCATGTGGAAACATGTTTAACACTTGTATCCAAAGAGCTTTCAAACAAGTTTTAGGAAAACAAGAGGCAGGCAGATTCAAGATTCGCTGAACAGGATCATAGTTTCAGATCATTTTATCTAAGTTAATTAGAAATCTGCATTAGAAATCTCACTTTAGCTTTTGGTTACAAAACGATTACAAGATAAAGCCTCACTGTTTATCAAGGTAGTTGCATAAATCATGGCTCTTACTTTGCGTAAGTCATGACTCTCGAGTTAACCTTGAAAGGAGAACAAAACTTGTCTGAAGAACCTACCTACAACATAACAAAGAGAGTAACACTCACAGTTGACTACTACATAAACTGCTGAAGCTGCAAGATCACTCAATTCTCACGCATTGCATTAAGAAAATAAGCCAAAGGCATAAATTTAGCCTTCATACGAGTACGTTGATATCCAGTCCAGGTTATCACTAGGAAAAGCCTTAGCAGCAGGATTATTGCTCCAGTTGTTACTGTGATACTGTCATTTTGCTGGGAGGGGACGTGGGGGGAGGTTTATGGTTCATCGAAGTATTTTGGAAAGCCATAAACCAAGTAGAGGGAAGGGGGCAGGAGGGGAAACAAACAACACTTAAGTGGCTCATCAGTTTGTCTAGTTTCACAGGTAAGAGACAAACCTAAGTAATTAAAACCCAGATTCACATTCCTCATATTGATCTGACAGGACAAAGATAACTACGCAAAAACTGTACCTGCAATTACATTCTGTTCAAAACATCAGGACAAGATAAGCCTCCTGAGCTAGTATTTTACTAGAATTGCCTTGGCATGTATGATTAGATTTATTAACAAAGCATTTACAATCAGAATACTTAATCAAGAACAAAAAACCCAACTCCTATTCCTCCCTTGTTTTAAATTATACATATTATTATGGAGGTAGAAGGCTTGAGTCACACTTTACAGCAGACATTACACAATGTTTTTGAAATCCTAGGAATCAACACTTCCAGACTCCTTCCATACCTCCCCATACCTTTTACAATTGAAAAAAAAAAAATCCAGAATTATCAACCTTGCTGATCCTCTCAGCTCCTCTCAACTGAAGAGTTTCAGGTAGTTTAAGAAAGATTTTTGGGGGGGGGGAACAACATAATGCATTATTTGACAGATACATGTGAATGTTTAGTACTAATTCAATAACTATACTTCTGTAAGAAAATCTTCAAATGCCCTTGCTGATGTTTCATCAAATCCCGACTTCTAATGTCTCTGTAAAGGACACCCATAGTAAGCATACACACCGCTGATGAGCTGATTGTTGAACAGCTGTAAAAAGAGTTAAGATTTTAGAACTCTTCATTAAAGTTACAGTCACGTCCTCCATAACTGTAACCAAGAATTTAATTCCTTAATGTTTAGGTGAGCCATTTCAAAATTCCTCCTGCAAAACTGCAGTCAAACAGTATAACATCTTAACATCGTGCAATTGGCTTTCCAATGCAATTCAATAAAGATATTTCCTCCCCCATTATGTTCCTGCAGAAATTCCCAATAATTCTTCTGAAACCTAAAAATAACTCATTTATCTGACAACTGCTCTATCAAGTTGTATTTGAAGCCTAATCACCTTCTTTAAAAAAAAAAAAAAGCCACATACAAGTTTACCTTTCCTTTTTTCCAATACATATAGAACAAATCCCTGTCAAAAAATTAAAAGCCCATTTTCACAACTTTCCTACCTTTAAAGATAGCTTAAACACATAGTTAAAGCAAGTTCTACCAACAGATTGCCTACCTGTCCTACAAACAGGACAAATAAAGTGAACGCCAATTAAACAGGATGCATGAAGCCTCCCTCTTCCTTCTCAGAAGAACAGAGGTATTTACACCACTCCTGTAGCTGATACTGATCACGTAGATGCTAAGGGCTCCAATCTTAAGTCCTGTTTACACTACTGGATGTGTTATTTGGATCTGTCAGTTATGTCTATTGCACAAGAAGCCCTACAAATTTACAAACATCTACCTGAACAATGACATGGAAAGGTTGGTATAATGTAGTGCATATATAGCTACCAACACCAAATGGCAGCTTAGCAAGATCTACTAAGCATAGTCTTTCTAACCACACCCAAAGGAAGAAAGTAATAGGGTACATCAACAGAGTCACACATTCTTTGAGAAAGTTGGGAAAAAGCCTAACGAAGGCAAAAGAAGAATAGTTTTATAAAAAGGGCCTCACTATAAACCCTGGGATGGACACAATCAGAAGGAAAAAAGCAAACAGGAATACCTAGTCTATTCAGAGAGACAGTATTTGTTAGGACTGTTTGCAACTCCCAAACTTTAAGTGTTGAGGCTAAATAAAGCATAGCTGGAGGACTGTATTACTGCAAGGCTCAGAATTAGCAGCTAGGAGAAACACTGTGGATGTACACAAAGGTGTACATGCCCAGACATTAAAGGATTACATGGGGTAAGTCCTTCACCTACAGACAAAGTACCAAACTAACCAAGTACAAGTTTTGATGATATTGGTTTCTTTTCAGAAGTTTTTGCTTGTTTGCTTTAAGTTACCCAGCAGCTCTGCTTCCTGCAGTCAAGTAACACGCATCCTGTACTGAACACAGACCCTCCTCAAACACTGAATATTTTGTGACAAAAAAACCCAAACGCACACACAACACACACACAATTTCTGGCTGAAGAAGCTAACCAAACCCAAAATCACTGCAGTGAACAGACATGTCTTCAACGACATCTAGTACATTTTCTAGCACTTGCTTAAACTTTCCAAATTGTTGTATAACCATTTTTGTTTGTTATACATCCCTTCCAAGCACTGGAAGCATGGTGCTTGTGAGCAACGGTGAGTTCCTACGAGAGCTAGAACTCAGAAACAGGAAGATGACAAAGGACCCTTTGCTTTATAGTAGTCTGGAGGAGATTCCGTTTGGCTGCTCAGGAGCTAAGAGGTTCTATGGATGGACTGATTCTCCATTTGCAGGAGAAGTGTTAGTACAGGTATTTCAAGACATCTATTACTCCAACTTTCAAAGATGACTCTCTTAAGCAGAATCATGGCACACTGTCATGAGTTGCACTATAGAACTGACACTTAGCGATGCTCTCTGCTCACATCTGGCCAGTAGATATCCTGTACATTTTCAACGCTAAATACCAAATGAGGAAAAATCCTTTGCTACTATAAAAGTTACAGTTTTGCTTCAATTCTAACTTTTTATTGATGAGTATCAGCTGCTTAGGATGATTAAGATGTCGACAGGTTGGGGTTTTTTTAACTATAGGAAATAATATTTATCATGTCCAAAACATACGTCTACATTAGACAGTCACACTTAATGGAAGACAATTGCCCCACTGTGCTTCTACTATTAAAATTATTGTCTCTAGTAAAGCTTCATTAGACCTGCAGTCCAGCATAAAGTAAATAAAGATTAAGTACTTGCAGTAAAAAATTACAGATCTAGATTTGCATATTACTTGATAGTTCTGCAGCAGCTAGGAGGAAGAAACCCAAGCCTGCAAAGTCAATCTTTCATATCCAGTTGTGGGAGGTTTTGGATGGGGAAAAGGCTGATTTTGAAGCCCTCTATACTTGAGGGGAGGGTACCAAAACAGGGTAGAAAAGCTGAAGAGTAGAGATCCTAGAAATATATACCTAATACCATTATTTCAGCAATTTGGAGATTATGTATCCCAGTTATGAAGCACAGACATGATACACAAATTGGGGAAGTTGGGGGTCCAGAAATTCTAGCCTGCTACAGTACAGATGGATGTCACAGATAGTAAGACTCCTACACGCTCCACTTCTGGTTTAATTATTATTGTAACAGTTATTAAAATATCAAAAACTTTCAGCTGCTAGAGCTCTGAAATAGGTTAAATGAAATTAAAGGCTTCTGTTTCCATGGGATTCAAGCCAGTTTCAATTACAAGTTTGCTACCAATCAGTGTATCTCTGCAATTAGCCACACTTTAAACTTCACTCAAGAAAGTCTTTCTGTAGACCCACGCGGCTCCTGCTCCACGAGGACTACAAGCCTTTACCGAGACTCAGGGGCTGCTGCACACACCAAGAGCTATCACAGCTCTCAAATCTACTATTTCCTGGTGCATGGACCCATTGAACTGGGACTCCCGTTTGAAGAAACGGACCATTTCGGTTCTCTTCCCCATACATTTTTCTCAACGGGAGAGAAACTTGTGGCCTTTGCCTGTAAGGCTATTCTTTGCGCTAGCCGCAACTACACGGGCTCTGAGAAAGGGGAACTATTGTGGCAGCACGGCTAGCGCGGGGGGAAGCCGGAGCTGCTTCGCAGGAAGAGCCGGCGCGCCGCTGCTCGGAAGAGGCCCATCCAGCGACAAGAGGGCAGAGCAGGCGGAGAGGCGGGCGGGCGAGGAAGAGCGCGGGGAGATGGGTGGTACCCTCCGGCTCCGGGCCCAGCGGCAGGTGGAGCGGGCCGCCGCGGACTCCGGGGCTTTCGGCCTCGCCCACGCGAGAGCGCAGCCCGGCGGTGCCGAGACAGCCGCCCGGAGAAGCGTTTGGGGTTCCCCCCCTTTTCTAATCATCGATCCCGCCAACAGAGCCCCTCCGCCTGGCCGCCTGCCCGCCACCACGACGCACCTCAGGGCTCCCCGTCCCCAGCGCCTGCCTCCCTCCCCCCTGCGGCTCCCGCCGCCCTCCCTCCCCAGCAGCCTCCCGGAAACGCGCGACGGCGGCCGGCTCCCTCCGCGCCCCCCTCACGGACCGCAGGAGAGGATGGAGCGGCTCAGCCCGCGGCCCCCAGCCGCGCCGGCTCGCCCCGACTTCCCGCCGCAGCTCGGGCGCCCGCTACCTGCTCCGGGCGGCGTCCCCCGCTGACACTCGCTACCCCACTCCCCGCGCCGTCCCCCGCCGCTCTGAGGGGCTCGGACAGCGGTCCTAAAAGAGCCGCTCCCGTTGGCCGTTGCGCACACGGTACCCGCCCGCCTATTGGCTCCTCGCCCCGCCGCTCGGAGGGACGAGGACGCCGGGGGTTGGCGGATTCCAGGAGCCCCACCCAAGTGCCGCCGCTCGGCGGGTGGGGCGGCTGGGCGCGTGCGGGGGCTCGAGAGGCGGGGCGAGGGGGAGCGGCTGTGGTTTGCGCCGCCGCCCGGGGTCCGCGCGCGTCCCCCTCGGCCCCCTCCGCGGCGGTTGGGGTCGCCCGCGCGCCCCCCGCCGACGGCCGCCGCCGCGCCGGCTGCCCGCGGCCTTGGCAGCGCCGGGGCGGCCTCGCCGCTGCGGTGGGCGGCCCGGTAGGCGCCAAACCGTCCCTGCGGCGGCCTCCGTCCCCGCGGCGCTGTGAAACCGCTGTCCCCGGGCCCGCTCCATCGCAGGCCGCCGCCGGAGGAGCCCGCCCTGCCTGCTCGAGGCTCTGCCGCGCTTCACGCCACCCCTCAGCGAAACACGGGCCCATCAGGCTGTCGTACGCGTGCGAGCGTATGGCTGCTTTGCACGTCTGGCACCGGAGATAGATACCCGACAGCTCGTCGCCTGCCACAGTGATACCACTGGTTTCTGTTAAACGTCTAAAACTTTGAATGTTGAGATACTAAGTCAATTTCGGTTGAAATTGGCCAAAAGGTCCAAAACCAATCGAAGCTTTAGAAAGCAACCCTATATAAAAGGCCTCCATAAAAGCGAACCCAGTTGTCAGGGGAGTTCGAGAACGCCTGGGGCAGAGGTGGGCCGTTCCCCCTAAGCTGGCATTTCCACAGCAGCGGGGCTGGAGAAATTTCTAGCAGCTTGCACCTACGAGCCAAATGCTAGAAGACCCCATGCAGCGTTAGATGCACAATATCGATATTACCAGCATATTACTGGTACACGTTGCAGCTGTGCTACAAATACCATTGCACTCCGCTTACCTCACCGGCTGTTACCAAATACTGCTAGGCTACAAAGCAACACGCCATTATACCATGCCCTGTCACCATATGCCATTTGTTTCACAATTAAATATTGCACAGATTGACATGAAGCAGATTAAAAAAATAATAAGCATTCAAAAGTTAGAAAACACCCTATATAAGCTTGCGTAACCCATATTAATTCAGATTACAGTGCATGTAAAATAAGAGAATTGTAAACACAGTCTTTGCTTATGCAATTGCATGTTACTTTTTCAGAATGGCTTCTGCCTGATCCAGGCCATGAAAATGGGACCTGTGCTCACATAATCCGCAGTGATTCAATAATGATTTTATCCTTACTGTTAGACGTGTGCTCTCGTGATTTATCTACTCCATACTAGTTAAACTTAGTACCTAAGTACTTCTTGACAGAGTATTTAGAATCACATAACTCCAGACTCTTTATCATAACTGTTAGTGGACAGTGTTTCAAAGATACTATTCCTCAGAAAATACCTGCTCATTGAAGCTGAAGCGTTATCTGATTATCTGCCATATAGGAAAACCAACTCAGGCAGTGCAAAGATTTGAGTCCAAATCTCCCGCATTCCCGCTGAAAGGTTTTACTACTTTGTTGTACGCTATTATCACACCAGTGTTTCCTTTTTTGTCCTAGTGAAGTCCTGGTGTATGGTAGACAGCCTTACTGACTGTAGGGATGAAGCTTTTTCATTTCAGATTCCCCAGCATGGAAGGGTCCGTTGCAGCAGAGAGATGCAGGTGCAAAATTGCAGTCAGTGCACATGAACTCTGCAGAAAATTTATTTTTAAAAAATCTCTATTGGGTATATGCAAATTAAAATGTCTCAAATTATTACAGAAGTTAAATGTGGGTGCATTTTTCAGAAGTCGCTTTGTAAAATGTGTCTGTGACACCAAATGGAAGTAATGGGGAAGATACCAGTAATATTTCAATGTGGGCACAGCAATGTATTTTGCCCAGTCTCATTTTTGAAAACAGCTAAAAAATGGTGGGGCTTTAAACCTTGTCTATAATAAATACCGTATCATCTGATGATTGTCATAGCTCATTAATGCTAAGTTATAATGCAGTGACAGTCCATTAACTGATGCACTCAATATAAATTGCTATTATTATTTTAATTATTTATTATTATAATTATTAATTATTATTATTATAATAATTACGCAATTTTGGTATCAGAATTTTGAACCCAATTTCTTGGCAGAATAGGGGAAAAACAGAAAAATACATGTAAAAGTTATCAAGCATGTATTCTGTAGGCTGAAAATACCTAGTCTGTGTGGTCTCTAACTAAGTGGCAAAGTACTGCATGAAAGTCACAGATTTTCTTTGGTTTTGTGGGTTCTATAACCTCCACACCTCTGATGACAAGATCACCGTGCCCTCATCATACATCAAATATGTGCATTACCACAAGCTGACTTAATGGCAACACAGCAGAGCACAGTACCACAAAATTATTTCAGATGCCATCAGAACATAAAATAAATATAGAATATTCAGAGCACACTTTTCAGTTTGTGTTGAACACGGTGCAGTATACAGTTCTGGTCAGTGAACTCAAAATATCAACCTGTGGCAATGTACTATTGTCTGTCTGAATCAGTCTTATACCGCACTAGGACAAAATGTCTTGATAAAGCAGAGTATTGCAATGATACACCGTGAGTTCACAACGCTGTAAAACTACTTCAGGATCTCAAGAGCCTCAGAAATTGTGGGGATACTGTGAGACATAATGATCTGATTTTTTTCCAGATTACTCTTTCAAAGTCACAAGTAATTTATCCCTCCTAGATTATCTATCGGCAGGAAAACATCATAGTGACATAGTATCATGATGCATTTGCATTTTAATGTAGTAACATATGATTGCTTCCCAAAGAACCTACCAAACTGGTTATTCAAGGTAGCATTGTGAATTTTTCATCACAGGAAAAACTGAGAAGATATCAACACAAATGTGCTCGGGAACACCAAATAAATTGTAAAAAAAAATCCAACATAGACTTGCATTAGCTAATATTAAAAAAAAAAAGTATTCGAGACTCTATTGCCCAAGACAAAGAGGTCGTGTGACACAAGGTTGTGGAAATCTATAGGTAAATAACTGTAAGTGCCTGCAAGGCCAAATCTTGGTTTGTTATCTGTGAGGGTACAAAACAAATGCCTACACACTCACAATCAGAAAAAAGACAACAACAACAAAAAAGAGATCCAGTTCATGTCTTTAAATCGGTCCACATTTCTAAGCAATACTAGCAAGTTACTTCATTCACAAGAATCTTCCAGAGATTACTTCATTGCGTCTCTCCAATTTCAAGCAAGGCCAACAGTTGTAAAAACTTTGTGCCTTTTATTGACCAACTCACAGAAATCTTTAATTCTGCATCCACTGCCTGGGCTAGGTTCCCCAGTCTCCTTGCTTTGGAAACTGAAAAAGCTGTCACTGGCAGAAGTGAGAGAGGACAAGTGCCAGACCAAAAACGTGAAGTATCACTAGAAATGACAGCCATGCTACAGGAACACAGTGTTCATATAGAAACTTTGTTTCACTGTGCATAAGTTCGTCACTATATACCTCAGAAACAGAACCGGGTTTATGCAAACAATAGTCATGTATCTTTATTTCCGTAGGCTGTGGACGTATTATGAAGAGTGGTTTTTTTTGCATAAACTAAGGCATGTGTTTACCACAAGCTAGCTACCTGTGCGGGCTATATGGATGGTTACTTCTATTTCTTGGTAAATGCAACCCATTTAATGAAAGGATTAGTCAACAAAAAATTTACTTTCTCTGCTGCCAGAAGTATGCACACAGGCAGTTTCTGTTCAGCAAACTTACACTCTCATGTCATTTGTGCTCACGCTGATAGGAGTTAACAGCCATACCTATAGAAGGTGTTTATAAAGGGTGTATTTATGATGTTACGACCATTAACAGCTCTTATCCTTAAGCTACAGTGCGTTCCAGTCACAGTAATATGGTCTGGAATTGGCAAACTTAGTTCTGTACATGATGTGATATGGAAGATACAGTTCCACAGGAGCTCAAAACAGGGGCTTTGCATGAGCAGTAACTAATACAGTTAAAACTATTTGTTTTCTAATTTGAGGTACTATGGTTCAAAGGTAAGGGTCTGATCAAAACTGGTTAAACCAGTTTAGGAAAAGTCCAGGAACTTATTTTCGGCTGTGTATTAAAGCTAGTTAGAATATTTAAAGATATCTTTGGATTCAAAACAGAGCAAACACCTCATGAGAAGAAACTTACAATTTTACTCTCCAAAGAAGTAACACAGTTTTTGGTCAAGTGCTGCTTTTGTCTTTTACTGATGAATTAACTGATGGAGCATACTTATTTAGTGTTCTGGGTGTTTTTTAAATTTAATCCTGCATATATTTAACACATATTAGGTATTGGTGTACAAACTGGATGGGTAACGAATATATTGTTTGCAGTTGAATGCATTCTGCTACCTTCTGTATGTTTTTTTTGGGTTTTGGTAGCAACGTTAGGATTACAATGTATATTCAGTAAAGATTACTGAATTGCCAAATCACAGAATGGAAGGCACCTCTGGAGATTGTCTAGTCCACCCCCCTGCTCAAAGCAGGGCCACCTACAGCAGGTTCATAATGGCCATGTGCAGTTGGGTTTTGAGTATCCAAGGACAGAGACTCTACACCCTCTCTGGGCAACCTGTACCAGTGTTTGACCACCTTCACAATAAAAAAAAATGTTTTTTTCTTTTGTTTAAATGGAATTTCCTATATTTCTGTTTGTAGCCTCTTGTCCTATCACTGGACACCACTGAGAAGAGTCTGGCTCCATCTTCTTCACTCCCCCGACCGGGTACTTACACACACCGATAAGATCCCCCTGAGCCTTCTCTTCTCCAGGCTGAACAGTCTCAGCTCTCTCAGCCTGTCCTTGCACGACAGATGCTCCAGTCACTTGATCACCTTCATGGACCTTCACTGGACTCACTCCAGTATGTCCTGGTCTCTCTTGTACTGGGACCCCAGAAATCTTACCAGTGCTGAGTAGAGGGAAAGGACTGTTGTGGTTTAACCTCAGCCAGCAACTGAGCACCACGCAGCCGCTCGCTCACTCCCCCGCCCTGGTGGGATGGGGGAGAGAGTCGGAAGAGTAGAAGTGAGAAAACTCGTGGCTTGAGATAAAGACAGTTTAATAACTGAAATAAAATAATAATAATAATAATAAGAAGAATGGAATATACAAAGCAAGTGATGCACAATGCAGTTGCTCACCATCCACTGACCAATGCCCAGCCAGTCCCCGAGCAGCGGCACCCCCGGCCAGCTTTCCCCCAGTTTCTGTACTGAGCATGACGTCCCATGGTATGGAATGTCCCTTTGGCCAGTTTGGGTCAGCTGTCCTGGCTGTGCCCCCTCCCAGCTTCTTGTGCACCTCCAGCCTCCTCCGTCGGTAGAGCATGGGAAGCTGAAAAGTCCTTGACTAGTGCAAGCACTGCTTAGCAACAACTAAAACACCGGTGCGTTATCAACTTTGTTCTCCTCCTAAATCCAAAACACAGCACTGTACCAGCTACTAGGAAGGAAATTAACTCTATCCCTGCCGAAACCAGGACAGTATCCACCCCTTATTCTATACCATCTACATCATGCCCAGGTCCCCCACTTTTCAATACATTTACATTAATCACCACCCCTTTTCCTGTTTTTTGATATACATACATACAGATATAATTCCCTTAGTCTATGGGCCATCCCTCTAAAATGTTTGTTGAATTCATTTAGCCCATGACTTTGGGCTCCATCTGTCATAATAATCTTTCAGGGCAGGAAAGATGGGGATGGTATGCAGTGTTGGATTGTTTCATGTTGAAGTCAGCTCTGGTTACATCATCACTGTGCTTTGCTTGGTTTCATCAAAGTTCATTCTTCATTAATCTGGGTGATTCTTATTGTAATATCATTGGTATGGCCTATAATATTATGTAGCAATTAACATCATATAGTTCAGATCATTGGCTATTCTCACCCAAAATCAAATCCCCTTGAGGTACACATCGGACTTCCCCATCCTCCCGCATTATTCACCAAGTGCACCCAGGTCCTTGAGCAAAAGCAATCCCATGGATGGGTTTGCCTTTGCCCAAGGCAGGAATAACCCAGACTGTCTTCCCCAGCATATTTTTAATGTGCACTACAGGGACTTTATTCCCATCTACAGTACGTAAAAGTTTTGACTGGGCAGGGCCAGCTCGATTGGCAGATCCCCTCGTGTTGACTAACCAGGTGGCCTTTGCTAAATGCGTATCCCAATGTTTGAACGTCCCAGCACCCATTGCTCTCAGCGTAGTCTTTAACAGTCCATTGTATTGTTCAATTTTCCCGGAGGCTGGTGCATGATAGGGGATGTGATACACCCACTCAATGCCGTGCTCTTTGGCCCAGGTGTCTATGAGATTGTTTCGGAAATGAGTCCCGTTGTCTGACTCAATTCTTTCTGGGGTGCCATGTTGCCATACAACTTGCTTTTCAAGGCCCAGGATAGTGTTCCGGGCAGTGGCATGGGGCACGGGACATGTTTCCAGCCATCCGGTGGTTGCCTCCACCATTGTAAGCACGTGGCGCTTGCCTTGGCGGGTTTGTGGGAGTGCAATATGATCAATCTGCCAGGCCTCCCCATATTTGTATTTCAGCCATCGTCCTCTATACCAGAGGGGCTTTAACCGCTTGGCTTGCTTGATTGCAGCGCATGTTTCCATTCATGGATAACCTGCACAATAGTGTCCATGGTCAAGTCCACCCCTCGATCACGAGCCCATCTGTATGTTGCATGTCTTCCCTGATGGCCTGAGATGTCATGGGCCCACCGAGCTAGAAATAATTCACCCTTATATTGCCAGTCCAGATCCACCTGAGCCACTTCAATCTTAGCAGCCTGATCCACCTGCTGGTTGTTTTGATGTTCTTCAGTGGCCCGACTCTTGGGTACGTGAGCATCTACGTGACAGACTTTTACAACCAGGTTCTCCACCCGGGCAGCAATATCTTGCCACAATGCGGCAGCCCAGATGGGTTTGCCTCTGCGCTGCCAATTGCTCCGCTTCCATTGCTGTAACCACCCCCACAGGGCATTTGCCACCATCCATGAGTCAGTATAGAGATAGAGCACTGGCCACTTTTCTCGGTCAGCAATGTCTAAAGCCAGCTGGATGGCCTTTACTTCTGCAAATTGGCTCGATTCACCTTCTCCTTCAGCAATTTCTACAACTTGTCGCATGGGACTCCACACAGCAGCTTTCCACCTCCGATGCTTTCTCACAATACGACAGGACCCATCAGTGAACAAAGCATATTGTTTCTCACTTTCTGGTAGTTTATTATACATTGGAGCCTCCTCAGCACGCGTCACCTCCTCCTCTGGCGATATTCCAAAATCTTTGCCCTCTGGCCAATCCATAATCACTTCCAAGATTCCTGGGCGACTGGGGTTTCCTTTTTGCTAGTTGGTGGAGGCATGGCTGTTATTTTGTTGATCACATCCATTGGGATCTGATGACATCCATCTTGCCATTTTATTCCTAAAAACTGGATCTCCTGTGCAGGTCCCTTGACTTTACTTTGATTTATGGCAAAACCGGCCTTCAGAAGGATTTGGACTATTTTCTTCCCTTTCTCAAAAACTTCTGCTGTGTTGCCTAACATGATGATGTCATCAATGTATTGCAGGTGTTCCGGAGCCTCACCCTGTTCCAGTGCAGTCTGGATCAGTCCATGGCAAATGGGCTGCGTTTCCACCCCTGGGGCAGTCGGTTCCAGGTGTACTGGACACCCCTCCAAGTGAAAGCAAACTGTGGCCTGCACTCTGCTGCCAAAGGGATTGAGAAAAACGCATTAGTGATATCAATTGTGGCATACCACTTGGCTGCCTTTGACTGCAGTTTGTATTGAAGTTCTAGCATGTCCGGCACAGCAGCACTCAGTGGTGGCGTGACTTCATTCAGGCCACAATAGTCTACTGTTAGTCTGCACTGTCCATTAGACTTTTGCACTGGCCGTATGGGACTGTTAAAGGGTGAGTGAGTCTTGCTGATCACTCCTTGGCTCTCCAGTCAATGAATCAGCTTATGGATGGGAATCAGGGAGTCTCGGTTGGTGCGATATAGCCACCGGTGCACTGTGGTGGTAGTGATTGGCACCTGTTGGTCTTCAACCTTCAGCAACCCCACAACAGAGGGGTCCTCCGAGAGACCAGGCAAGGTGGACAGCTGTTTAATTTCTTCCGTCTGAAAGACAGTTATACCAAAAGCCCACCGGTACCCTTTTGGGTCCTTGAAATACCCTCTCCTGAGGTAGTCTATGCCAAGGATGCACGGAGCATCCGGGCCAGTCACAATGGGGTGCTTTTGCCACTCATTCCCAGTTAGACTCACTTCGGCTTCCAATGCAGTTAACTGTTGAGATCCTCCTGTCACCCCAGAAATACAGATGGGTTCTGCCCCTTTATAGCTTGATGGCATTAGGGTACACTGTGCACCAGTGTCTACTAGAGCCGTATACTCCTGTGGGTCTGATGTGCCAGGCCACCGAATCCACACAGTCCAATAAACCCGGTTGTCCCTTTCCTCCACCTGGCTGGAGGCAGGGCCCCTCTAGTCCTGGTCATAGTATTCGTTTCTCATTTCCTGTAAATATGAGTCAGAATTCTCTTCATTAAGATCAGGAGTAAGATCAGCCCTTCTACTCTGTCTGGGGAACTGCCCGCTAGAAACTGGAGCAGCAATTTTCCTGGAAGAACCCCCTTTTGTGATTGTTTTTCCTTGCAACTCATGTACCCGTGCCTCTAGGGCTGAGGTGGGTTTTCCATCCCACTTCCTCATGTCCTCTCCGTGGTCACGCAGATAAAACCATAGGGTGCCCCGTGGTGTGTACCCTTTATATCCTCTCTTTAGAGCAAAAGAACACTGACTCCTAATAGCCAAGATATTGGTCCGTACAGGTGGGGAGTAGGACCTATCCTCTCTGAGTTGCTGGACCTCCCGGGACAGTTTCTCCACAGCCGAGACGAGGGAGGAAGAGAGACTTTCTTCATATTGCCAGAGTTGACCAGCCAATTCATCCACTGTTTGTCCCTGTCCTGGTTTCAGGGACAATTCCAGTGTCCCTCTAATTCCAGGCTACTGGCCCCATTATCCCAGCATCGGAGCAGCCAGGTGACAATATGCTCGCCTGGACAACGACTGAAATCTTTTCGTATATCTCGCAGCTCACTCAGGGATAGAGATCGGGTGGTCACTGCCTCGTTTATGAGTTCTTCCTCTTCTTCCTTCCCGAGCAGTGGTCAACCCTCCTTCTCCTGTTCTCATGACGGCTCTCCTCCAGGGTAGTCTGCCTCGTACACTTCTTCCTCCGGCTCCCTTTTAGAAGAAGCTTCTTCCTCCCTTACTAAACGAGCCGACTTCCGCTTCCAAGATTTCTTCTTGTGTACAGGGGCGACTGATACCGGCACAGGCTGGTTCTTTGGTTCAGCCACAGGGCGTGTCGCTGGGGTCTGAGTGGCCGCAGGGCCTGTCGCCGGGGTTGGAGTGGCCGCAGGACATGTCGCCGGGGTCGGAGTGGCTGCAGGGCCTGTCACCGGGGTTGGAGTGGCCGCAGGGCCTGTCGTTTTATCGTCAGATCCAGAGACCTTCTCTTCCCTTTGAGGGTACTGAATGGTGTTGAACAGGGCTCGGTAGGCATGGGCCAGGCCCCAGCACATTGCAGTGATCTGCATCTCTCTGGAGTTGCCAGGGTGACAGCATACTTTTTCCAAATATTCTACTAATTTTTCAAGATTCTGCATTTGCTCAGGGATGAAGTTCCAAAACACTGGGGGTGCCCACTGGCCTAGGTACTTGCCCATCCTATCCCACACACCCTGCCACTCATAACTATCCAGCCTTGGGGCAGATCTCTGGATGATATTCTTAAATTGCTTATTAACCTTAGACAAAACCGAAACAATATTCCCAAGAAATGCCAATAGAAGTATTTTAACGACCCAAGGATGTTCAAGATACTGAAAAGTTACTGTAATGAAGGAGGAAACATCATAGAAAAAGGTAGCAACACTGCCATTCTGTATTTCCTCCATAAAAAACCTCTCAGAGGAAGGACTGTAATTGCTAATTGTCTCCATGAAGTGGTACCCGAAGTACAGTAATGGCTTCAGTACAAAGCTGAAATACCAGATTAAGCTCAAGGCCAGTGTTTTAATAACAAACCTCCCAGGCAAAACATCACTAATCACTGCAGACCACAGCAAACTGCAAAAAACAACACTAATCTTTAACATGTACAGCAAAAAAAAGAGCATGATGCAGATCAGATAAACTAATATCAAGAACAGATGAATCAATATTGTCACCCGCAACTGTTAACAGATATGAATTCCTTAATGCACTCTGGTTAATCTGTTGTTATCTCAAACCTTTCATGCCCCACGTTGGGTGCCAAAAAGGACTGTCGTGGTTTAACCTCAGCCAGCAACTGAGCACCACACAGCCACTCGCTCACTCCCTGTCCCCGGTGGGATGGGGGAGAGAATCGGAAGAGTAGAAGTGAGAAAACTCATGGGTTGAGATAAAAACAGTTTAATAATTGAAATATTATAATAATAATAATAATAATAATAATAATAATGGAATATACAAAGCAAGTGATGCACAATGCAATTGCTCACCACCTGCCGACCAATGCCCAGCCAGTCCTCAAGCAGCGGCACCCCCGGCCAGCTTTTCCCCAGTTTATATATTGAGCATGACGTCACATGGTATGGAATATCCCTTTGGTCAGGTGGGGTCAGCTGTCCTGGCTGTGTCCCCTCCCAGCTTCTTGTGCACCCCCAGCCTGGTCGCTGGTGGGGTTGGGTCAGAGGCAGAAAAGGCCTTGACTCTGTGTAAGCACTGCTCAGCAGTAACTAAAACATCCCTGAATTATCAACACTGTTTCCAGCAGAAATCCAAAACACAGCCCCATACTAGCTACTGTGAAGAAAATTAACTCTACCACAGCCAAAACCAGCACATTCTTCACCCCTTATTCTATACCATTTATGTCATGGTCAGGTCCCACACTATCCAATACAACCTCATTAACCACCACCACCCTTCCCATCCTTTGATACAATGCACAGATATCATTCCCTTAGGCTATGGGCCACCCCTGTAAAATGTCTGTAAAATGTCCATAAATGTCCACAAAGGTCCACAAAATGTCCATTGAGTTCATTTAGTCCACGACTTTGGGCTCCATCTGTTTTGGTGGTCACTCAGGACAGGCGAGGTGGTGTGTTGCGTGAAGTTACTGGGCACCGAAGCCAGCTCAGGTCTGGTCACTGCTGCACTTGCACTGCTTCTTGTAAAGCTTCTCCTCCATTGGTTCAGGTGGTTCCTGCTATAGTTGTTCCTATAACATGCAACTCAAATCATGGGTTACAATAATTTAAAGGTATTTCCGTTACAATCTGCACCCCTGGTCCCTTTGGACCAGGCCATTGGGTTTAACATTGCAATGAACTCCTCCCCTTGCCCCTGCTCCAGCTTGGACTTATCTACAGACTGCAGTCCCTTAGGGGTGTACCTGCTCCAAGTGGAGCCTTATGTATGAGCCACAGTCTCTCCAGGGGTACACCTGCTGTGGCATAGACTTATCCACAGCCACAGTCACTCTGAGGTGCACCTGTTCCATTGTGGCCTTCTCCATGGGCCACAATACCTTCAGAGACATACCTGCTCCAGCGTGGCCTTACCCACAGCCACAGTCCCTTCAGGAGTGAACCTGCTCCGACATGGCCTTACCCATGGCTGCAATCTCTCCAGGGGAGTACCTGCTTTGTTGTGGGCTTATCCATGGCCACACACTCTGAGGTGCTCCAGCATGACCTCATGCACAGCCACTGATGCTTCAAGGTGTACCTGCTGCAACATGGACTTATCCTTGGGCCACAATCCCTTCAGCGGTATACCTGCTGCAGCACAGGCATAACCACGGCCACAAACACTTTGAGATGTACGTGTTCTGGCATGAGCTTATTCATGGCCACAGACGCTTCGGGGTGTCCTGCTCCCACGTGGACTCATCCACAGGTCACAGTCCCTTCGAC
The DNA here is from genome assembly GCF_965638725.1 of Aptenodytes patagonicus. Lineage (NCBI taxonomy): Eukaryota > Metazoa > Chordata > Aves > Sphenisciformes > Spheniscidae > Aptenodytes > Aptenodytes patagonicus. Next base: position 10,734,971 of record NC_134955.1, read on the forward strand.
TCGAGTTCATACTGGAGTTCCAGCCCGTCCAGTACAGCAGCACAGAAACAGCAGCGATGCCCTGGCCATCTGCCAGCCCAGGCACATGGCCATTGCTGTTATCAAAATGTTCCCAGGCACAGCACAGTAAGATGATAAGCAGTACGGCACTACAGCAAGCAGCGAAAGCAAAAAGCAGCCACTAACGAGCACTAGACTCTAATATATATAGTAGGGCAAGCAAGCCCCATGGCAAGCACAAGAGCCTGTCAATTAATAGCTAAACAGCATTAACAGCTATAAATTCGATCTAGCACACTCCAATCAAATCTGTCGTTATCTCAAACCCTTCAAGCCCCACGTTGGGCATGAAAAAGGACTGTTGTGGTTTAACCCCAGCCGGCAGCTAGGCACCACACAGCTGCTCGCTCACTCTCCCCCAGTGGGATGGGGGAGAGAATTGGAAGAGTAAAAGTGAGAAAATTCATGGGTTGAGATAAAGACAGTTTAATAGGTAAAGCAAAAGCCGCACACGTGAGCAAAGCAAAACAAGGAATTCATCCACCACTTCCCATCGGCAGGCAGGTGTTCAGCCATCTCCAGGAAACAAGGGCTCCATCACACGTAACGGTTACTTGGGAAGACAAACGCCATCACTCCAAACGTTCCCCCTTCCTTCTTCTTCCCCCAGCTTTATATGCTGAGCATGACGTCATATGGTGTGGAATATCCCTTTGGTCAGTTGGGGTCAGCTGTCCCGGCTGTGTCCCCTCCCACCTTCTTGTGCACCCCCAGCCTACTTGCTGGGGGGGTGGTGTGAGAGGCAGAAAAGGCCTTGACTCTGTGTAAGCACTGCTCAGCAGTAACGAAAACATCCCTGTGTTATCAACACTGTTTCCAGCACAAATCCAAAACATAGCCCCATGCTAGCTACTATGAAGAAAATTAACTCTGCCCCAGCCAAAACCAGCACACATGTTTTCAACTGTGAAATAGAATAGTAGCTCTTCCTCATTCATATAATCACTGTTTCAAAAGTCTGCAATTTGTTGGTGTTTATTTGATCTTTTATCCTTTGATTGATAATGTTGCATTATATTCATTGCAACTTGGCATGACAGGGGCAGATCAGAAGACTGAAGCAATCAGTGCTGAGGCCTCTCTTCATCAAAGGAATATGCAGAGGTGAGAAAAGCAAGCCTGACAAATACAGGGCACTGTTCTGTTGCCTATGGTCTCCATCCCCACAGTGCCCAGGTTCTGAAGAACACATTTCAGTATTGGAAGAACTGGGACAGAGCTATTCCTGCTTTGACTGTCTGATGAGAGGGATGGGTGAAGTCAAGTTCTGAAGATGATGATCCACCTAGTAGTGATAAGTTACCTCGATGCCATTGCCAGCATGGTGATCTAAGAGACTGTGTCTCCTGTGAAGTCTCCTGTGGATAGCTGTAGCAGGGCCATGCAGAATGGTAAGAGGCATCTGCAAAGGAGGAGAAAGAGAGCAGAGAATTGGGATCCCTTATTTCTTGTAGCCTGCACTGAGTGAAGAGTGGGTCAAAAACCTCCTGCTTGTTCAGTTGACCCCAGGGATAGTTACTGGGTGAGGCCTTTGAGTGCAGATGAGGTATATCGTGACTGCCGGCCATCAGTTTGCTCATACAATGCTACTGCCTGTGCAAACTCTGTGCTGCTGGGATAGCACAGAGAACTATGGTCTTGTGATCAGGTCAGCAATGTATATTACTTCTCCACAGCTCTGAGCTAATTGCTGTTATTCCACCAGAAGCCCCATGCTGTCCACCCTAGAGACACATTCAAAAAGTATTACAGTTATTTTGGTTTTAATCAGGTGTGCTCGTAGGAGCTGCTGATGCTGGTTGTGGTAGGGAGAAAGTTAAAGACATATCCCTTGCAGAGTTTTCTGTGGAATTAGGAATTGGATACCCAGAGCAATGCTGGAAGGTACATACTCTTCCACATTTTCCTCTGTAGTGACCAGGGGACTGAGGGTGCAGCAGCCCAGATGAGCTGCCAGCCTTGTAGGGTGTTCCCACCTGAGGATGCCTTCACGCTCTGTCATTGCTGCATCTGTTGTGTGGCCCCAAAGTGTAGTTATCATTCTTGGTCTTCAAGAACACTGCCTTTGTTCATTGAAATTTATTGAGGCAACAGTCCTCTCAAACCCAGCAGTTGTTCTGAGGTTAGCAACCCTCTGATACTGCCAAGAAACATGTGGCTTTCTCTTGACACAGATTCATAAAGAGTGTCATTTTCTTAAGGCTTCTGGTTGCACCTCTGAAATTTCTCTGAACTTGGAAAGATAGCTGTTGACATGGCAGAATCAAGTAGATAAAGAGCAAAAAAAGAAAAGTAATAGAAGAAAGAAGGGCATCAGCAATGGGGGAATGGCAACAGAAAGTAGGGCAGGGAAAAGGATTTCAAACATGAGGATGTGTAGGTGGATGAGGAAGAGCTGAAGACTGGACATCAACAGCAAATGGAGTTGTTGACACAACACTTGAATCTTGTATGGATTTGTGACGTGCCATTGACTTTTCAGACAGTGGAGGTGAAGAAAGGTGTTTAGAAAAGCCACCAGGCATGGAAATGAAGCATCATGGAAACTTTCCTTTATTTTGAGTGTGAATTCTTGAATGGGATGCGGAAAAATACATGTCTTATCTCACAGCTGCACTGTCAGCACTCATGTGATGTAGTTATGCTACCGAGCAAAGTTTTGTTATTCTTCATCAATGTTTTCAGGCTGGCATAACAGAAATGGCCCATAAGAACAGCCTCAGACTCATGGCAAATTACAGCTTCAACAGATGAATGAGAACGAGATCCCTGCTGAAGATACCAAGTTGTAACACACATTAAAGTATGGACAAATGTGAATCCTACCTTAGGAAACTATATCATGATGAAGCAAATGTTATGTTGAAGTGACTCCTATTGCTATTGTGAAATGGTTACTCTGCCAGCATCTCTGGCCAGAGCCTGGAAACTATCCCTAAATGATGCTGCAGCAGATACAGCAGCACAAAGAAGAAAGGATCAATCTGGTATGTGCTCATCTTTGGCTCTTAGGCACAGTCCCAGTACCCATTCTGAGATTTTCTACTTTATTTCCACCTGCCTAGGACTGACTCTAGAATCTCATGTGAGTCACAAAGCAAAAATGCTTTGTTCAGATAAATTACAGTCAGTTGAGCCACATAATAGAGAGCTGCTTAATATTCACCTTAACATTAGACCATAAGATTATATTCTTGGCAACCCAGTAAACTTAAACTCCACCAAATGCACTGTTGTAACACTTGCTGCCATGAAATTACTTCTTTTTAAGACACTTGAATTTACGGTCTATGCTTTAAGTTTTAATTGCAGCTGTAATATTGCTACAATATTGCTGCAATCTCCAACAGGACTTGACTCTCAAAGCAGAGTTATCAGGTCTTCAGGTTCCTGAGGATGAGCCTTTTTTTTCAGAAGATTCTACAGATATTTTGACTGGGCAGAATTTTAAGGATATTGGACATTTGTCAGGGGTTTCTGGTTGTCCCACCATTCAGTCCTAAGCAGACAGCAGGATGTTCAGAAATCCCAAACACTGTAACAAACATACAGTAGTTAATGAGAGTGACCTTGACAGCAGGCTGCTGTACAACCTGGTGTCAATCTTCTGGAATCTCTTATGTGCAGTTTCGCTTTATATATGTATTGGGTTTGCGTGGCAAGGTTTTGGTAGTGGGAGGGTTACAGGGGTGGCTTCTGTGAGAAGGTGCTAGAAGCTTCCCCTATGTCCGATAGAGCCAATGCCAGCCGGCTCCAAGACGGACCCACCGCTGGCCAAGGCTGAGCCAATCAGTGACGGTGGTAGCGCCTCTGGGATAGCTTATTTAAGAATGGGAAAAAAACCTGCACAACAGCAATTGCAGCCAGAGGGAGGAGTGAGAATATGAGAGAAACAACTCTGCAGACACCAAGGTCAGCGAAGAAGGAGGTGGAGGAGGTGCTCCAGGCACCAGAGCAAAGATTCCCCTGCAGCCCATGGCAAGGACCGTGGTGAGGCAGGCTGTCCCCCTGCAGCCCATGGAGGTTAACGGTGGAGCAGATATCCACCTGCAGCCCATGGAGGACCCCACGCTGGAGCGGGTGGGTGCCCAAAGAAAGCTGTGACCCCGTGGGAAGCCCACACTGGAGCAGGCTCCTGGCAGGACCTGTGGACCTCTAGAGAGAGGAGCCCGCGCTGGAGCAGGTTTTCTGGCAGGACTTGTGACCCCGTGGGGGACCCACGCTGGAGCAGTCTGTTCCTGAAGGACTGCACCCTGTGGAAGGGATCCACGCTGGAGCGGTTTGTGAAGAACTGCAGCCCATGGGAAGGACTCACACTGGAGAAGTTCATGGAGAACTGCCTCCCGTGGGAGGGACCCCACACTGGAGCAGGGGAAGAGTGTGAGGAGCCCTCCCCCTGAAGAGGGGGGACTGACCGCAACCCCATTCCCCGTCCCCCTGTGCCACTGAGGGGGAGGAGGTGAAGAAATCGGGAGTGAAGTTGAGCCTGGGAAGAAGGGGGGGGTGGGGGGAAGGTGTTTTAAGATTTAGTTTTTATTTCTCATTATCCTACTCTGATTTGATTGGCAATAAATTAAATTATTTTCCCCAAGTGAAGTCTGTTTTGCCCTTGATGGCAATTGCTGAGTGATGTCCCTGTCCTTATCTCGACCCACGAGCTTTCCATTATATTTTCTCTCCCCTGTCCAGCTGAGGAGGGGAGTGATAGAGCGGCTTGGTGGGCACCTGGCATCCAGCCAGGATCAACTCACCATAATAATACAGAACAGGGATGTGGATGAGAGACAGAATGCGAATTAGAAAATACATCCCTCCTCCTAACTAGGATCCTCCTAAGGGGGAAAACTGATCCCACTCTCCTAACAAGAGAAGCAGCTTTCTGTCATTTGGGGTGTAAATTACATTTATGTCTATTCTTGGCAGGACCAACTAGCAGGATTAGACTTGAATGCATTGCTTAGAGAGCCAGGGTTTCCAATCAGGAGCTGAAGCAGTCAGATGCCTAAAAGTCAAACACCTTTGCAAACCTTATTCAGATTGATTTGGTGAACTTTGAGGCTCAAGAGTAGAAGAAATCAAACAGTATTTTTCTTCTGTGAGACATTTTAATAGCTGCTCTTATTCGACAATGGGCCAGGATCTCCGGTCTTTGGCCACACTCTGGATCTGACATTTGGGGAGCAGTTGGAATTTAAATCTTTTTTTCTTTTTTTCTCCTGCTTAATGCAGGACAGGTTTTTGACAAAACTATTATGGCATAAAATATTATTTTGTACTGTCAGTTTGTTCTGTCGAATCCTGGTTTCCCTGATATTACATCACCTGCATTTAGCTTAACTATTTCCATTAGCTAAACACCTTCACATTCCTTGATATTTCATGGGAATGAAAACTGTAGCATTTGGTTCCATTAATTTTGCCTGAAGTACAGCAATCCATTTGGTAGATAGAATTTGAAATAAATCAAGCCTCCATATTGTCTTAAAGAGGCTAACCTTTTCTTTCATTTTCTCTATTTCCCATTCTTATTTCCTTACTCCCTTATCTCCTCCTCGCCTTACTAGGCTGGGTGGTACAATCTCTTGGAATATCTTGGAATCATAGAATCACAGAAAAATTTTAGCTGGAAGGGACCTCATCTGGTCCGACCCCCCCCCCTCAAAGCAGAGCCAACTCCAAGGCTTGATCAACTTCGAAGATAAATCTGGCTGCAAACCCCCTTCCTTCTATTACTCAAATTTATACTGATCTCATCTCTACTGTTTCTATAAATGCTTATGCATGATAAAGGAGCTGTAGTTGCTTTGGAATTAACCTAGACACACTATAAGCATAGAGCCTGGGTGTTTCATTTTGTTCTTTGCCATAGTGTGTAGGTGGTGAGTTCTGCCATGCGTCTGTGAACAAAGGATCATGTGCAACCACACCACTGTAGGGTTCTATAATTTCCAAGCCATAAATTACAGTGCAGATAAGTGCACCCAGCAGTAATTTGGGACAAAATACACTACAGAGATCTTGAAATTAATCCTAATCCAAGTATTACAAAACAAGAAAGTTCAGAACGAAGGCTACCTTGAAAAGAAAATCAAACTATGTCAGGATAGAGCAATGCAGGTCTGGTACTCAGTGGTGATACCAGGCAGAAATTATGGGAGTGGCAGGTGAAGACACTTTAGGGTTTGTGATCTCCAGTTAAATTTCATGTAGTAACATGAAATGCCTCTGCTTGTCTGTTACATCACTGATGGGGGGAAGATAAGGATGCAGACAGTTCTCAAAGCATAGCAACAGCACTGACCTGGGTGGCTTTTTTGCCAGGATCAGATGCTTGTCAGTGAGTTATGAGACTAGTAGCCAGCTATGCTGAGAGCTACAGGCAGATCAATATCTACTTCTTCCCCTTAGAAATGTCATTAAATGGAGGTGTGCCTCCAGCTGAAGGTGCAGGCAATCTTGTGGTCTTCTTGCACTCCCTCTCAGAGGCCTTTTTCCATTTCAAGGTCCTACTGAATCATCTAGGGTTGTCTGCTCAGGGCCTGACTGCACCCCACAGGAGGCAGCGTGCAAAGACCCCTAAGTAAACTCCCAGCAGGCTAACACAGACACACGCCCTAGAAGCAAGCAGAGTGGAGACATTTAGCTTAAGCTATAATATAAACCACATGGCAAGCTGAAAAAGCCCTATCTCTCATCGCCCTGCTAATTAGTCTGAGTGTAGTGCCATGAGGATGCAGAGATACTGATTCCAGTTCTGGGGATAGCACAGCCAGCTGGGCTATCTGATATCTCAATAGTCTGGAACAGACACACATATAGTTACCTTATAAGGGATGCTGACCTAATTATCTCCCTTCACAATTTCTTACTCAGTCAAAGGAGTACCTTTTGTCTGAAAGTCTGAAAAAAACTTAACACTTTTGGCCATCTTTTAATTGTAAATGCTGCAGCAGAAATAATCAAGAGCTCTACTCCCAAAGGCCTATGCTCTGGACAAAGTCACATATTCCCTTCAATATGACAGAATCTAGAAAAAATTAGATGACAGAGTTAGCTGTTTAGTCATATTGGAACTAAGAAACGGTGCTAGGCTTTCCTCACTGATCAAACTTGCTGCCTTCTGGACATACAGAAGTTTTGGATGATTCTTAGTCTTTCTGTCTGTGTGTAGACTGACAGTCTGGGAATGCCCTTGAGCTCACAAATACAGATGTGAGCTCTAGCTCTATCCTGATTCCACATCAGGGTGTGACTTGACTATACATCATTACTTCTGTCCTTTTCTCTCATGCCTTGGTTTACATGGGAATAAAATCAGGGGCTGTGCATTAGAAAGAGGCTGCAGCACTCATTAACGTCTCTATCTATGCAGTCAGGGGACAGGGAGTCTGAGGTCCACCACAGTGCACATCTTCAGTATAGACTTCTGAAACAGTCTCCATGTCTTTTCCCTCACATTTCTTTTAAAGTTTGTCTTCCTACAGAGAAGCTCCTTTCTAGAATTTTTTACTAATTTCCAGTTTTCCAGAATAGTTATGAAAGCCTATTTCCAGTCTTCATGCACCCAAAAGTTGTCCAAAGATGTAAACGGAAAATCTACTTTTATTCTTCTTTCCTTGTTTATACAAGGGACCATCTTTTCAATATGAAAGAACTTATTTTTAGCCCTGCTCCAATGCAAAAGACTTTGAGTTTCTGTTATAAGGCTTCAGCTTTTCCAGGCTGAGAAACAGTTGGAATTTTTTTTTTCATTTTGTCTTTCGCATGTCATATGCAACATACGGTTTCACCCATCTTCTCTTTCATCTACCTCTTTAATCTTCTTTTGGGGCAACTCGCAGTTATTCTTTGTCCCAGCCATCACAGTATTTCTTCATGAGTATTCTTTGTTTCCCTGCACTCAAATATGCTACTGCTTGCTGGTTTTATGTTACTTTTTGGCAGGCTATTCTTGCTTATAATTTATGTCTGGGGCCATGTCCTAATTCTTCATCAAATGTATTTGGTTTTGGGGTTCTGCAAGGATTTATCCTATAGCAGGGCATTCATTTTACAAGGGCTGCTTTGCTTGTCCTAGCTGCAATAACCCTTTTTGTTAGTCCCTGGTGCATTAGTGGCTAGCTTTTTATACTGCAGTTCTCAGTGTAGTCAAGGCTACCATATCTGATTTGTTCAGGCTTATCCTTTAGTAGAGGGTCAGCCTCACTTTGCAAAATTTACCAGATTACCCAAATTACCAGCCCTTACAACTTTGTTTACTCCAGTTTCTGGAGGAATGTTGCCATACACATTGGCATCCTCTGCCCTTTCCTGAGCTGCTATCTTCAGTTTCTCCAGGATGTTATATTATTTAGAAGCTGTGTCTTTCTGTCTGAATTTCCTCATTTCTTACATACTTTCTTTTAGTAAGTGCTGCAGGCTGATTATGCCAGACATACTCCTCTAGTTCTTCAGACACATTTACCATACCCTGGAGCTTTCTCCAGAATACTTTACTGTTTATAAAGCCACTTCATTTGCAGCTCCTGAACCCTTTTCGATTGTGACAGGCAATATGGTGCTTCTGGGATTCAGGGTCCATCTTTTTTATTCCCAAGTTAGGCTATTTCTACTGCCTAGACAGTGGTGGAAGACTTGTGCTCAGATGCAATTTAAAGTTATATAATCCCAGATGAATGCTGAAGAGTTCATCTTTCAAGTTATAAAATATTCATTTGTTCCCACTGACATTTTAAAACACATTAAAGAAGCATTTATACTGATTTTCCCATTTGTTAAAGCTTGTGTTTAGAAAACTCACATTTGGATCATATTTAATCTGATGGCTTCTTTTAAAACTTTCACAGTGATGGCTCACCTTTGTGAAATGAACATTACAACAGAAAATGCTGTGTTTTGAAAATGATTGTGATAATAACTTGATTTGAAAATATGAGTATTGTTGAAATACTTCAGATGGCTGTTCATGTTAAATAAAGCACTCCTCCCTTGAAATAGAGGATATTGTTCTTTGAGTGTGACAGATCTCTCAGAAAGCTGTTACTTGCCAGACTTTTGGTAAATATTAAAGACATAATCTTGGATGAAAACACTAATTGCTTATAGAAATATCTCATAAAACACAGAAAAAGATTCATCACTGCTGAATGGAGTTCTCTAGAAGGAAAACATTTTTCTAGTAATTCTTACCAAAAAATGGCTCAATAAAACACTTGATCTAATTTTCTTGTAAAATCCATGGAGCTTTTCATTAAGGAATGTTAGAAAAATGTCATGGGTCAGTATATATTTTCTTGCTCGCGGCTGTGTGATGGAATTGGCATGGTCCACACTGAGGGAAGTATAAAGAAGTTAAGGCTGATTCTAGGTGAAAGGAAGAGAACTTCCCTCCTCACAGAGAAATTCTCAGTGTTGCCAGGTACAAAAAACAGGTATACACATGTAACTTTAGCACAGAGTACCCTGGGGAGGACAATTGATACAGGAAGCTCTAAACGATAAAAGAGCCTAGAAAGTTGCTGGAACTTGTTATTTTCTTAGATATTCAAGTTGTTGCATGAGGATAAGGACATTTTTGGTTCACAGAATGTTTCCTCTTTAGCTAAAGTTGTTTAAATCCTTCTGTGATGGAAGAAGTGATAAAGTTAGGGAGGACTCAGATTCTTGTTTTTCCTGGCAGGCTTAAAATGTAAGAAAACAAGAGTAAGCTGACTCCTTCTGCCAGGAGGAAAAAAAAAAAAAATCAAAACTGATTCAGAAAGGATCCTATATGCCATATCCAAAGCCTTGTAAAATGAATGCCCTACTATAGGATAAATCCTTGCAGAACCCCAAAACCAAATACATTTGATGAAGAATTAGGACATGGCCCCAGACATAAATTATAAGCAAGAATAGCCTGCCAAAAAGTAACATAAAACCAGCAAGCAGTAGCATATTTGAGTGCAGGGAAACAAAGAATACTCATGAAGAAATACTGTGATGGCTGGGACAAAGAATAACTGCGAGTTGCCCCAAAAGAAGATTAAAGAGGTAGATGAAAGAGAAGATGGGTGAAACCGTATGTTGCATATGACATGCGAAAGACAAAATGAAAAAGATAAAACTATGAGAGGTGGAAATACTTCAATAGATTTGTACCTTCCATTTGATTTTTCTTTTCAAACAAAGAATTCAGGGTAATAGCTCTTCTGACATCAAAGTCACTACTGGAGGAAATATTAATATTGGAGCATGGACTTTCACAGTTCTATGTGCACTGATTTCCTGATGTGTTTTAATCCTGAAAGATGAAAAAGATTTGTATATTTTAAGTTAAGGAGATGGCTATCATGCTCGTAAGAAGCATAGACTTTTTAATGCACCAGTGACTTTGTTTGGGACTTTGCTGGGAATGCTTTTACAATTTTACTATGTTTAAATGATTTAGTATTTTAAATTATTGCAGGCAGAAAAACTTAGAGCAAAAGTGATCTGTTTTAAAAGTGGCTAATGGAGCAGATCCTAGAGAACAGAAGCTAAGTTACTCCTAATATCAGGTGTAACAGGAAAACAAATCCAATACTAGAACCACAGTGAACAAATATTCTCTTTATAGCTTTATTCACTAACAGTGTCTGTCACATTAAGGTTAGAAAAGCAGCTGTTGAGTCATTCCTATCATGAAACAACGCCTCATACAGTATTTTCTAGAATCTCTCACGTTGCAATCTCCAGATTTCAGCTTTCTTTTCTTTGCTAACCGGGGTTAACACAAACTAGAGTCTTATTTGCTTTTGTTCAATGCATTTGGAGGTTAAAGGTAACGGGCACACTAAATGCCAGCTTCGGATAATTTACAGCTCTGATCTTGTGCTATCTGAAAATAAATAGACTCTTTACATGTGGGAACACCGTCTCTGCCGAAAAAGAATTTGACATCCTGATCTTCATAATGAACAATTGGGTGCTCCACTTTACCTAGAACTGGAACAGCTTGTATGAACAGATACTTAACCTCAAGGAAGGGAAGGGATAAAGAATGATATGTCGCAATAAGGCTGAAGCCTAGAATGAAAGGAACAAGATGGACCCTGCATAGTTGTCACTACAGGAGACAGAGGACAGAAAAAAAGTTTAGGATGGATATTAAGTTACTACAAAAAGTAGGCAAAACTACTCATTCCCTAAGAGTAAACCTAAATTTCAGACTTATCAGCAAGATAGTCCTGGCCTCCAAAATCTTCCTTTGTTTAATTTTTAACCAAAATGTTCCTGTGTGTCACAGCTGCACGTGACAGAAGAAATAGGAAGCAAATGGTGGGACCAAGAGAGCCTCTTACTGATGAATGCCACCTCAGTTAGAGCTCTCTCTGGGAAGGAACATGCAAGAGTAAGATGAGTTGCTTGTTGAAAATAAAAAAGAACCCAAAATAATGCAGAGCATTTATAAATGATGTAAAAACTTGCCTTCTGCTCAAAGACAACGGGCTTCGTCAGAAATCTCTGAGACACATGAATCACCTCTACCTTCTGCCATAATATTTGCACCAATGTGAAGGAAAATGCTGAGTTGAAATATGCAATTACAGATCCACACAAACCACACAGCCAACAGTGGAATTCATTCTTAGAAGAAAGTATTGAGCTTCATTACTAAAATGCCAAAATTATGACCCGAGTCCTGTACTAGTTTGAGACACTCAAAAGATCGCACTTGTGCAGCCAGTAGTGGTGGTAATTGTGAGGGAGCAATTCCAGCACCAGAGCAGTTGTAGACACAGAGAGAGTGAAATGTGGACATGTTGCACAGCTGTACAAGCTGGTAGTGCTGTGACAACATGTAGCTCTCGTACTTCCCCAGGAAAAATACGGCTTCTCAACTGGAAGGCCCTTGGCTGTGCTCTTACACTACGCTTATGCTCTGCTACAAAGCACAGCCTAGTCATACTTCCTCCCTAGAAAGACATCAAGGAAGGACACTTTAGCAACAGGGAAATCAATAGCTGTGGTCTTTATTTGAAAGAGCAAGTGTTAAATCACCTACACACACACTCTGAGCGCAATTTTCAAGACTTTGAGCAAACCAAGTAATCCCTTTGTCTTTCTTTTCCAGTTTGTAATGCTGGACTATTACCTGTTTGGAACTGATATTATTTAACCATGAAGGTATTATTTAACTAATGGTCATTACATGGTTTAAAGTTTTATAGAATTTGCACCTTTATATTAAAGAGTATTATGTGGTTTCAGTGCAGATTTTCCTAGAATTAAAATCACTTCCTTAAACAATCTGGGGGATATCAGTTATCTGAAACTAACATATGGCACACTCATATGCATTCTAGCAGGTTTTTCTCCTTGCTCTTTTGAGAGGGTTTATGTTGATTTTGAGACAATTATGAAAGTTGTAGTGACAAAGCTAATGGAACTCCTTAATCTCAACGTGAGAGCACCATCTAGAGGCAAATAACATGCCCCGTACCTGGCTAAGTGTGCCCAAGATCGTGATAAACTGACAAATTGCTTTTGAATTTAATTTGAGAATGCTTTGAGAAAATCTCAGACTTCTCTGTATTAAGGGATATTTTTTTCTCCTACATTATTTATTGTTGTGAAATGGAATAAACTGGTGTGAAATCTCCAGTGACTTTTGCAGAGAGAAGTATGTGAGAAATCAAGTCAAAAAAATATAATCATTTCATGCCACCCATGGTTGAAGAATGATGCAGTCTTCCTTCCAGTTCTCTGGAAGCATGATTACAATTGCTCTGTATGCTGAAAACATATATTTGTGTGCCCTAGTCTGAGAGAGGTGTTAACACAAAGATGTCTTCAAGCAACAGTCCATACTAGAGTACTCCACCATTAGCATCCACCTGAGTGCATCCAGACATCCTTTCACACGCAGTAAAAACCATTTGTTTCTATTTGATCATTTGTGAGGTTGTGCTTTATACAGTTAATATCTGATAGAGGATTATTGGAGTTGCTAGGTATTACACGGCTTGACAGCTCTTTTGCATAGGCAAACCAGTTGTAATCCCACTGAAATTGTAGAGTACCTTGGGTTTAAAGTGCAATGAATGAGAAATAAAGCAAGCCCTCTGTGTCCAGAACTTCGTATTTAAGAAGACTGGACATGTTTATGACTCCTTAGAGGATTTTGATTTTTCACTGTGAGACATCTTTGGTAATCTGCACCTTGTGAAAAGAAACGCAAGATGCTACAATACGTATGAGTGGACAATTGTGTCTATATACTTTTGTTTTATGTGATGTACAATGAGCCTGCTGTCTTAACAACTGTCAGATGCATCCCTAAGATTCTGAAGTAATTCCAAAGTATGCACAGCTGCCATGGAAAGACCGATTAGACAGGGGCAATAATACTAACTATATGGCTTCTGAATGCATCAGAAGGATGACCAGATTTCTAAGTTACTATGGGCTGTGTAGTATCACAAAGTATAACTACATCTCTATCATGGAAAAATCACATTTGAATTCAGTTCTGCATCCTAGACCTGCTAGAGCTGTATTTTCACAAAGGTACTATTCTTTATGAGTGGAGGAAATGCATAAAGATCAGATAGCATTAAAACACCTGAAAAAATCCTCATAAAATAGCTGTTAGTTAATAATACATTTTTTGCTTAACTACATACCAATTCCTTAGGTAATTGTTTTTTCTTTCAGAATTCTATTCTAGGTGCTTCCAGAGTCATGTTCAATATGCTTTTAATAAACGTTCCCAAATTAACACACACTCCCAAAAAATCTCGTTGTTGTATGAGATTTGCAGTTAACCAATTACGCATGCCTATCCAGCCCAGAGAAAGTGTCATTTTAGCCTGATAGGTACATCCACACCAGCTGTATTATAGTTAGCTCAAGCAACACTAGCATCAATAAGAACATCTTCAGAGAGCTTGGGTTTGGGTTGCCACACCATGGTGAAGATTGTGCCACCAGGCTTTCATGACACTTGCTATGTAAGTAGCTGGATTATAAGTAGCCTGAATGTGCCTACCCACGTTGCTTTTGGAACTTCACCTAGCTCTGCCGATACGCCCTAGATAGAGATTTCATGGTATTGCAGTCTACTTTGTAAATTCAGTAGTCCCACTGATACCACAGCAATACTTGGTGGTTATGAGGATTCCTCCAAACCAGGGTAATGCAGCCCCCTGACTCTGGAGCTCTTTAACTTTCCACTTCTTGCTCTTTCTCTTCCTGTAACTCTATTCCGTTCTGCATCTCTCCATACTTAATAAGGGGTAAATTACTGTAAGGGACATTTAAAGGTGATCAGCAAAGGACTTTCTAAAACCTGTAGTTATTCTTTTTTTGTTTCTTTACATTGGCTAAAGGAAAAACAAAAGGCCTTTTTTTTTCTCTCAAGTGAAAGAGTTCTTTTCTCCTCCCACATTCCTCCCTCTCCCCTCACTTAATTTTACCAACCTTGTCAGGTCTTGCTCAATCTCCTCCTGGAGACAGGTGTGTCCCCTTTTCTTGATCATGCACTGTACATGTGGGCAGTGAGATGACAAATCTCAAACAACTGTTTCCTTCTCCAGTTGATTCACTGGTTGCAGTGGTTAAATAGGAGCTAAAAAAAAAATTTAATGACCTTTTAATGAAAAAATTCTTTCAATTATTCAGCCTCTTACTTTCTTTCTCTGGGATGTCACTGTCTCCTTTTCTGTCATCATGAAGTTTCCTAGGGTACATAAGGTCTTAATTTTATTATTAAAATACTTTTTACACTTTGTACTTTTAGTGCTTCCTTAGTGTTTGCTAAGGAGAATAAAATCATTCTAATGGTAAGGGATTACTTCTTCTTTTAGGTTTATGTCTGGAAATCATGTGGCCTGCACACAGCACCTGCAGAGGGTTGAATATGTAGCACATGTTCTCTGCAGCTTGATTGGATTTAGCTTCCTGTTAAATTACATGAGCCCACTAAAAATGGAAGATGCTAATCTGAACGCCCTTTCCAGAGAGGTGTGACATTTTTGCAATTTCAACTTCAAAGATGAGGCGTGCACTAGGAATCAGCTTTTACAATACTGATTTGTTATGCTCTTCTCTTCTTTGTCAGGGTGAGCACCTGAACTATCAGTCTAGCAGCACAGTGCTAGGAACAAATGCCACTTGACAAAATGTCACAAAATGCAGCTATGTCCACGCCTTGTGAGTCTAGCAGAGGACAAAGTTAGCTTTGAAAGTTGGAGGGGAGTTAAGAATTTTCTGGGATTGCAGGTGAAATCTACTTGAAGGATAATTCCAGGTCTAATGATACCAGAAGATAACTGAAACCAAGGATATTCTAAGGATCAAAATATATCCTTGAGGATATACATGAATCTCCCTAGGGAAATCAACATAAAAGATGTACAAGTAAAATTTTATTCTCATTGGAAAATAAGAAACTGTCAGGGTATTTGGTTTCTGTATGTTTTGGGTTTGGGGTTGGTTTTTTTGTACTGGAGGAACTAGGTAGAGAGTAGGAAAATTACTTTAACATAGATCAATGGTTCTCAATTCTTATATGTCGGATCACATGATATAGCCCAAGTACTAAAAATGTGAAAGATAAATGTTTTCAAAAGCTTCTTAATTAGGTGTTTTTAAAGTATTTGAAGTTCTATTTCCATGAAAACCATGTGATAGTTATGAATAAGGAACGGTTTAACACAGTCTGTTTTCATAATGAACAGGTCTTTGGAGATACATGATTTTGGAGGTTAAGATTGTAATCCTGCCTCAGAATACTGATATAAGTGCTATTATGTGAATAAGATATTGTTTGAATCACTATTACTACATCTACTTGTTACTTGTACCTGATTTATCTCAAATATCTACAAATTTTGTTCCTATAGGCCTGGTTTCGGTTGGTTTATTCTGGCTAGAAATCTGAGTGTCTTTGCTCTGCAGCTGATTAGAAATGCTCATATGCCTAATTCATGCAGCTCAATATCTGTGGCAGTGACATCTAGCTGGGAGAAGGAGTCAACGGGTAAGTTGGTAACATCCTAAAGCATTGTTTCTAAATCTGGAAGAGTTCATCTAACACTTAAATTGAACACAGAAATCAGCTACATCACAGTCCAGATTCAACCTTTGCACAACCACAGTTCATTGACTTCATCAGAATTACTGCAGGGTTAACTTGGCCCAGTTTTTCTTTGTTAACACAGGAGTGACCATGGAAAGGTTCTGTCATATTCTGTATTATTTCCATGGCAAATTGTTCAGATATTTCTTCTTCGGAGTAGGCCTTTTGGCTATGTTTTCTTCTCACACACGTGAGAGATTTGTTTCGCAATAATACGAATAAGGCATCCCATATTTTTGGTTTCGGTAGCAAAAGCAAACCCATTCACTGTGTTCTTGCTGATAATTGGATGGCCACACAGTTAAAGAAACCCTTTCCCTTCTCTCCACGAGAGGGCAGCGTTGCTAATGGCATACTCGGATGCAGCACCGCGCCTGCACTCCGATGCTTTTTTAGATGTCACTCAGTAGATAACTGTTTGTTCTGCAACTTTTGTGTGTGTAACAGAGAAACGTCTTTAAAATAAAATACAGAGGAAAATGTTTTCTCTTTATAGGTATTTTACAACCTGTCATGTCTCCTCTAGCACTAACATCTGGAAAAAACATGTTTGATAGCATACTAATTACGCTCTGATATACAAAAAAGTGACCTTTCTCAGCTTTCTAATATATGCAAGAATTGAAGAATATCCATGTAAAGATGATAAGCGATTTTCCCCCTAAGCTTCTTACCATTTTTTCTTATTTCCCCAGCAAGTAAACTCCTATCCTTGCTGGTAGTACATGGGACACTTGAATCTTTTATTGTGGATGTCATCAAAGGAAACAGCCGTAGAAAAGAAGGTCCCCAGGTCAAACATCAGTTAAACCCTAAGTTCCAGAACTTACCCTATACTAGGAGTTGGAGGGAGTCTCTTAGAAACCCATGGCCTCCCTAAAATTTCACCAGCTCTGCAGGGGCACAATTTACAGATTTTTTTTTAATTTAAACTTGCATGGTTTTGAATAAAATGCAAGTCCATTGATGACATCAATAAACTGACATCATATATCAGCATTTAATACAAAATTGACTTCACTGAGACTAGGCTTCCTGCTGTGCATCCCTATCCTTACAATGGTAAAAGAACTGTCTTTGTTAATGAATGCCCGGTTGCCTCTCAGAACAGAAAGCTGGGAGGTAGGGAATTTGATCTGTAGGCCAAATTCTCCTTTTAGGATCACTGGCACAAGTGAAGGGAGTTTCCCCAGCGAGAATGTTAGGCTTGTAAGAGCAGTGCTTTCTGAGGAAACTTATGTGAGGTTCTGTGCTTGTGAAACTGTACCAATAAAAAAAAGAAACATCCTGGCAGTCCTCTTTCATGGGCCACTGAAGAAAATTTGGTCCCTCTAATTTACACTGAAGGAAGCCACTGCCACTGAACTCTTGAAAGTGTTGGCAGACCTCTTTTGGGTCAGAAAACAAAAATATCGAATATATTACACTCTGTCTGCATACACTGAGTGAACAGAAAAGCATTATAAAATGCTGCTTCTCCTGTTGCATGTGTGATTTAGACAGTATGATAAGTTCAAATGACACCTCCTCCCACATAATATTTTGTACCTTTGATTTGTTTTTCTGGTTCTAAGAAAGATATCTGAAGAAATCAATTAGCTGTACAGATGTAATGATACCATGAGCCAAGGAAAATGCACGCTAGGCAAAGAACGACCTTTGTGATACATCCATCTCAGCAGATCACCCTTGGTTACAAATATTCGTGACTAATGGTACAGTTCTAATTAGAATGGAGCACTTATTGTTGAGATGCTGCAAATACATCAGATTTTCGAAAGCTTTTGTATTTGACTGTTTTGCCAGTCCTTGCTGAAACCCCTTGAGAGGCAGTAATTTTCTGTGAAACTTGCCAAAGCCAACTTGTAGCCAAGATATTGCATGACAAAAATCCTAAATGAGGTAAAACACATTGATGAAAAAAAAAAATTAAATGCATGAGTATTCTTTCCTTTCACATAAATACTTTTTCAGTATCTGGATTCTTTTTCTGATGAAAACAAAGTGAGGGGACAAAATCCTTGTGGGAAACTCATGCTCCAGTGCATGACATCTCTTGACATGTGGTATTCTTAGGAATACAAAAATCACTAAATCAGGTCATACTCAAGGTCCGTTTTGTCTTCTTTATCTACTACTTTATTAGCATATTCAAATAATTCTGAGAGATAAGTGAGGCAGGATCTTCTTTGTTCATTTTGGTTAATTTTGCAATGTTTTGTTATTCCATTTTAATTGTTAAGCCAACCAATGTACCTAAATAAAGCTTACTATTGTATAATAGACCAGATCACCCCAAGAGCCTTTTTCAAAGACTGATACAACTGGTTCACTGTCCTCCGGAACAGAGGCTATTTCTGTTGAATGTTTTGCTTAGTGTAAACAAAACTAAATACTGAAGATCCTTTAACTACATTACATAACTTGTTTCTTTCTCTAGTTACTATATCACTTTCCTTGTAAATTAATGACATTTGAAATACCTAGACCAGCTTCCTTTGTAGAGCTAAAACTTCATTATTTTCAATCAACCTCTCTTTATATATCTTTAAATATAATATATTGTCTTTTTTTCCTTGCTTTTTATTTTGCATATGAAACTGCTATGTAACTACCTCAGACTACAATCCTTTTAAAAAAAAAAAATTGCTGCAGAGATATGGTGTAAACTGTCATCTAACTTGTCTGCATGTCTTGCACCTTTTTTCCTTTGCTTCAAGAAGGACGATCCTGGGAACTACAGGTCAATCAGCCTCACTTTTGTTCCTGTACAATCATAGCATGAGTCTTGGAAGCCATTTCTGGGCACATAAGGAGAAAAGTGACAGGGAATACCCATCATGGCGTTGACAAACCTTATTGCCTCATATAATTAAATGACTGTGGGATGAGGAGAGAACAGTGGATGTTGTCTACTTTGACTTTAGCAAAGCTTTTGATGCACTCTTCCACAGTATTCTTGTACCAAGGTGGGACTCAGTCTAGACAGATGGACTACTAGATGGATGAAAAACTGCCTGGATCGTCAAGCTCAAAGAACAGTGGTTAATGGTTTGGACTACAGCTGGGGCCCGATTACAAGTGGAGTTCCTCAGGTGTCTACTCTGCGGCCTATCTTTTTTTGTAACTTTGTCAATGACCTCAGAGGATTAGACAGAGTGTGTCTTCCACAAACTTGTCAGTGACACCAATCGGGGGGGTGGAGTTGATAGCTCAAAGGCAGGCTTGCTATTCAGAAGGACCTAGCATTAGGTTAGAGGAATGGGTTTACAGAAACCTCATGAAATTCAGCAGGGACAAATGCCAAGTCCTGCACCTGGGATGGAGTAATCCCTTGCAATAGTAAAGGCTGGGGACTGACTTGGTAGAGAGAACACTGATGAAAAGGACCTCAGGGTCCTGGTGGACAGTGAGCTAAACATGATTCAGCAGTATGCCCTGGCAGCAATGAAGGCTAACAGCATACTGGGCTCTATCAACAGCAGCACAGCCAGCAGACTGAGAGAAGTGATTATCCCGTTACTCAGCACACACTAGACTGCATCTGGAATACTGTGTCCAGTTTTGGGGGCCCCAGTACAGAAAAGATGATCAGGTTGAGCAAATCCAGCAGAGGACCACCACGATGGTCAGGGTCTTGAAGCATTGGCCCTGTGAAGAGAAGTTGAGAAAAGCTTATTCAGCCTGGAAAAGGCTTAGGAGGGCCTAATAACACCCTTTCTGTACCTAATAGGAGGCTACCAAGAAGACAGAGCCAGGATTTTTACCAAAGTGCATTGTGAGAGAATGAGAGACAATGGCCACGAATTGAAATATGTGAGATTCTGACTAAGGGAAAAAAGTTTCCCCTTAAAGGTAATTAAACACTGAAACAGGTTGCCCAGCGAGCTTCTGGGATCTTTGTCTTTGCAGATTTTCAAGACCCAACTGGATAAACCCCTGAGCAACCTGGTCTGAATTCATTGTTGACCCTGCTTTGAGCAGGCAGTTGGACTACAGGACCTCTGAGAATCTAAAAGATTCTGTGAAACAGGAGATAGTTGAAAGCCTCTTCTTTTAAAAATGTTACATGGACAGTAGTGTCTTCTAAACATTGAGAAATTTGAAAAGCCCTATGTATTGTTTCATGGTCTGTACTCAAAATATAAAAATGCAAGATATTTCTTTGGAAATGCAAAATATTGATGTGATATCATCACCTGGTTAGTCTAATGCTATTTACAATGCAGCCACAGAAGCTGAGTAACAGCTGTGTTTCACCATCACAGAAGGACTAGGATGTAAGTAAATGCCTGTAACAAAGTATTTATCATACTTGTGCAGTGAGATAACACAGAGAAGTGTTTTATTACATGGAGGTGGGATTGGCACCAGCAATAACAGCTGTCAGTGTGAGGCTCCCCAGAAATCCAAAAAATGACAATCATTCCATTCAGTGTTCATATTTTTGCAAAGAGCTTTTACTTCATGCTTCAAAAGAATAGAGCTGTAAATTAAGCAGAACAATATGTAGTCGTATTTCTTCAGAAATATGGTAGGTAGCGTGCCATATGACTGATTATAAATTAGGAATAAAAACCCAGGAGAGAACCACAACATAGTGAAGGCTGATGGAAAGAAAATAAATATGTCTGGAGAGCACAAAACACGAGACACACATAGAGTGAAAATCTAGTAACACCCAAGAAGCTTAAAAAAACCAGTGCAGATTTTGTAAATTCCTCTGTGAAGATCAATACAGGGAAGAAAAGATGAGATTGCAACCCTAGTAGAGTGGGAAATATGTGCCTCTTGCAGGTGTTAGATCACTTGTGGCAAAGAGCTTGTAAACATTACATAATAGAGCAGTAATAGACTCACAGCCCTGTGGCCTGCACTGCTGCCTGGAATGCAGGACTTCACATACCAAACAAGTTCAGCTTTTGGTGTCTGCAACCATAATGTTACACAGTGTGGACCACTTTTATGGGAAAGTATCTCCACTTACACGCAGTGATGCAGGGGCCTTTTGGTGATATTTCCTATCATTCTAGGTGGATTTCAGCTTTTAGATTTGTGGACATAAGTTTTTGCTATTTCTGTTTGCTCATCTGTAAAATGTGTAAATAAACTCTTCCCACAAAGATGGTATGAGAATTACCACGAGCAAGAGACCTGTTCAGGCGTTAGTGATAACACAGCTGTAGAGCACTCTTTTCTGGAAGGATACTATTCCTCTAAGTATATCCTTCATGTGATGAGGTCATATTTGAGCATGTGTGTCTTCAGATCTGCCCATTCCAATGCAATGTCCTCTCTTTACATTATTAGGCTGCTAGGCCGCTGTAGCAGTGACATATGTGATTGCTCAGCTTGAGAAGGCAGTAACTGGACATAAAATTGCATGCATTAAGGACTCCTGTGGTATTCTGTTTGCAAATACTTCCAATACACAACTTCACTGTAAAAGGCCCTTAGAGTTTTGGAGAGTTAGCATTCGATCCAAGAATGGCATTTCCACTTATAATACGCTGGGTCCAGATTTGTGTACACTTGCTCCTTTAAGGACAGATTTCAGAACTCCAGAATGAGATCTGCCCTTTAGTATACGGTGCTTCTTAACTACTACTGTTTTCCAGAGGAAGAAACACTTCTCCGGCTTCTGTTGTAACCTTAAGTTCAAGGACTGTCTTGCAAAATGCATGATTCAGTTTGAATATTTGCTCCCCCTCATATAACTCAGCCATGTGCATCCAGCCTAGTGCGTCAAAACTATGCCTTTTTGACCCTACCTAATTTAACTTTAGAATCAGTGTTACAGTCTGATATTTCAGATCTGTTCTTCTTTTTAATGCACTTTTACAAATACCTGCAGCCAAAGTCCTCAGATGCTGAAAATTAGCATTGCTCCTTTGAGTTAGTACAACTATGTCAACTGAACAACTGCTCCAGTGAGTATTGAATTTACGTAAGCTAGAGGGATGCACTAATTTTACAGTGGTGCACAAAGAACCCAATTTTGCAGAGTGAATGAGTATGTTTAGAGAACAGAGTTATGTAATTCATCTATTTTGGGGATTAGCCATCCCTGAAGTTCTGAAAAAGGTAACTGGGTTGGGCTATTTATAGAGTCCGTTCCTATAGTTACAGCACAGATGCTAGCATGGAACAAAAACAAACCGTTAGCTCAAGCCATCTCCTCTGTGCGCCTTTGTAAATTTATACTCTCACGAACGTTTTTAGATCTCTCAGGTACAAAGAGATTTGGGGGTCTAGGATGCTACTATTGCCTCAGCATCTGTTTGCACATTAGTATGCCCCATTTCTTACTAGCTTCTGACCATGCCTTTGTTTTTCAGGTCATTTGTATTACAGAGATGCAGAGACTCCTTTTAAAGGAGTTTCCCAGTGTGTGAGAGAGGAGAAGGGGCAGTAATCTTGGGAAAACTAATGCAGTAATTGCCTAAATTATTCTGATCTTTAATTTCACAAGGCTGCTAGGGATGATGGCTCAGAATCCTTCCTTTACATGATTCTCTGTTTTCTAAGATGCATTTGTAGGATCACTGTAAAACTACAAAGGCCATTGTTACTGCTATGGGATGATAACTGTGCATAAGAATTAATGAAAAAATACAATCCATACTCAAACAGTTCACAATCTTGAGGTCATGCAGAACTGTACAACTTACAGGAAGGGAAGGAACAGTTTGTAGTAGGATAGTGTAGGTTTGGGCTGCTTCTTATAGATTCTGCTTTTTAATATATAAATATTTGTCTGTATATAGTCGTTGTTATCTTTTCTTAAATATTGAAAAACAGCCAGTTGTAGTGGGCGGTAAGAAGAGGGCAAAGGAGACAAGAGGAGGAAAGTTATCTGGCTAATGGAGAAAAGCCTGTTCCTAAACTAGGGTTACCACAGAAAAAATCGAGTTGGGGACAGGACTCTATAGGGATGACCATTTTAATAAGGACTATGAAGCATGGAAAATGAAGTAACTTGCTTAGGCAGAATTGGTTAATTCTTACCTTCACTAGTCTATCTTATGAGATAGGGACATCACAGTGTAAAACAAGGGGTAGCAGAAAATGAGAGCAGAAATACAGGGTTAGGTCCTTCACTACTCAGCATTCTATATTGTCATTCATGCACAGTGCAAGCTAAGCAAATTTTGATTTGTTTGTATCCTAGCCCAAACTGCACAGACTAAAATGACAATGTGCAGTGCACGGAAGTGGGCATCTAGGCCTTTTACAAAAAGCCTAGAAAATTAATATGAAGAGTCTGAATTTCATATGGAAGAAGAAACACAGCCTAGGAATAGATTTCAGCAGAGGCTAAGCAGCGAACTAAACAGTTTAACAAGAAAAATTTTAAATTGAGATAGTCTGTATAGCTTTGTGAGAGAGGAGAAATACACGTCAGCAAGGAAGATCTAAAAGAGACATACTGCATAGTATAATCTATCTAACTCACTGAAACTACCACTACAGTTAATAATAACGCTCTCCTCTATTCAAGATCATAGTAGACAAGGCCAGGGTGATGATCTGTAGAGCCAAACTCCCATTTTTTCTTCTTCTGAATCTCACTGGCTCAACATAGAGACTGACACATAGAGAAAGAAAGAAACAAAAGCAAATAACTGTTAAATACAAATAATAACTGAGACCCATACGTCTTACTATAAAGTGCATTTTCTCGTAGACTGCATTGTCAAATCCAACCAGAGAAAAGAATGAAGTACAAAACAGAACAGGAAGTGGCTGATCCTCAAAATGCATATAAGGTGCTAGACTTCTTGAGGAACTAGATTATGAGAGTTACTATAAGAATTTCATGTTAGTACTGATATTTCAGGAAGGTCTAAGAAGAAAAATGAGTTTTGAGAAAATTACTGGTCAACATAGAAGGATTTAAAATATACATATAATGCAAATAAAATGCATGTATTTAAAAAGTCTTTTGAGTTCTGTGAAAGAAAATTATTAATTCAAGAATTTGATTTTGACAACTATTAATAATCTGGCTAATAATTTAGTGAAAAGGATGGATTAAATAAAGCAGGGAAAACACAGAAAAAGTATTATCCCTTTAGAAAATAGTATAAATATATGTACAAATATATTAAGAGAATATCTTGAAGAAACTTCAGGTCAAAATATTTAACTACTGAGTTAATCTTCAATAAGTCTTGTACCTAGAAGTTTTCATTTAAAGGACTTTATTTCTGGGACAAGGTCTTTAATATATAACTTAAAACATTTTATTTGCTGTAATTAATATCTCAAATAATGAAAAGCTTCGTATAAAATACAACAAATTTTTTGTCTTTAGTAACACTACTGTTAGAGGGTCTGCATCTTCTTGCATGTTTGCATAGCACCTAGCACAATATTTTCTTTCAAAACCCAAACAAAAAATGATTTTTGCCAGTTCTCTATGTTTTCAAGTTTTTCAGCTGACCATGGACTAAGATTTTTTCAGGACATTCACTGGATTGAAGGAAAGGTCTGAAATGTCATCGTTCATTTGTAAATTGTACTCGTCATTCCCATGAGATTTCATCAAGTTCCAGATTGCTTACTTGGATGCTATCTGCTTATCTGCAGTGACTGCAAAAAATATGGGAATATGAACTTGAAATGTCTTTTCAGTAGAAAGGATAGAAAAATATGTGGCTACCTGCATAAAACATGCAGAGCTTCATTGTTCCATCCTGTATCATCCTGAGTCTTCATGGTTATTTTATGCAGAGCTAGCACGTTCATTCTTACTACAGTTTTGTTAGGTCAAACTTGATACTTGTAGGCATCTGCTGCTCCCTACCTCCCACTTTCAGGATCAAGTGGACACTAATATTTAATTACTCAAACCTTTTTTAGTAAATGTCTTAATTGCTTTTAAAATTATGATTTTATAGAATGTGCATATATGTGCATGTGTGTGCAGACGTATGCTGAAGAGAGGGTTCCTGAATCCTGAAGTCTTGAGTGAGGTGCTTCAGGCTGGAAAAGGAGGTGGGGCGGATTTTAGACTCACCCCTGTTTCAATGTTAGATGCATTTCCCTCTGGGATTACTTGTGGTCTCAAAACTGGTCTCCTTGTGTGGCTTGTCAGGGATGCCATGTCGGTTTCAAGGATGACAAAAAAGAACATGAGCCCTCATTAGAACTCCAGCTACACTGCATGTCATTAAAAGGGAGCTCAAGCCTGCACAAAGTATTTGGAGCCAGTAATAGGCCAATGAACACTCTGGCCTATATATGACTATATATATGTGTGCATATGCATACGCATAAGTCAATTTGGTATTGATCCCAAAAATCCGATGATCCAACAGCAGTTTTGAGTACTGTACCAGCTTCCTATCTACTGAAAAAGGTCATGAAGTACTGTATTGTTCATTATAGCAAGGAATTCAGCAAAGCATTGACAGCATGGCATTTCAGTGTCATGAGGGCTAATATCCCACTAAGTAATTATTGACTATAAAATGATTTACCAGAACTTTTAAATCCAAAATAAAACCTATACTTTCACACACAATTCTAAATACTTACATATTTACCTTACAATTCACTAACAGTACTTTAAAAATGTGCCAATATGTATGTGTTGAAACTAACCACAGCTTTTCTTATTGTTCATGATGCACAACAGCACTTTTGTTACTGACCACTGAAATATGTCTCTGTAGAGACTAAGAGGTACCTCATCTGCATGACTTTCCTCGACAGCCATTTTAGCATTCCTCCAGGCTGCTCTGGGCTGTTTCATCAAGCTTCAGATTCTTCTCATGAGAGAGAGATGAGGTAAGCAGGGCTCTCCATTTAGGCTTCAAAACAGCCATGTAATGCTATGTGAAATTCTATGCAGCCATGGTATAGGGTGGCATGCAGAGAGCAAACACTCATACATCCATGATCATATCATCAAAGCCTGGCATGTCCATGATAGGTCAATAGAGAAATTCCATGATAAACTGGATAGCTCTGTTAGATAACATAGCTAAGTTATATTGAGAGAAAAAGGGGGTGTCCATTCAGACATTGTATATGTTTCACTTAATCAGTGAAAACTCTAGAAATAATCTGGATCACAATTATCATTACAGTGTCCCCTTTACCTCCCTAGGTAAGCAAGTGTACTTAAAGTCAGGTGACTGGGACTAGAATCTGCCAGCTTCTGTTTTCTCTCCGACCTTTTTCTCACTGGTGTTTGCATTTAAAGTGTCTTTGCCTAAATGTCCATAACCTAGAAACAAACATCATCAGTATATACTTTCCTCAGAAAGAAAGCAGGGAGGTTCAGGAACGTTGTTATTCTCAGATGAAAGATTTTATGTAACTGGAGAAGAATACACTGGCAAGCAATTATTTCCGAATTCACATTTGCCAGTAGCTGCAACAAACACATTGTATGAAGCAGACTGAACACAAACTAAAACATGACAGGCTATCTTTTGATTTTCACATAAGTGTCTGTGCTGGTTTTTATCTAATTGGAAACTGGCATATGGTTGAAGCTTCATCTAGCTGCAAGAACCCAAAAAACACCTGAAGATACCCAACATTGCTTACATAAATTACCAAACATGCTGCTGTGGTATTTGAAAAGCCACAAATCTTGTCAATCAAATGAAGTTCTAAAGAGTTTACTGTCTGTCACTTTGGCTTTTCATTGTGTCAAGGCAGAAACATTCCTTGGACACATTTAGAAAGGTTGCCTCACCAATCATCCAGTGTGTCACCAATTACTTTGTCCCTTGCTCAATGATCTACTAATATTCTCTAAGCCATAGCTGCAGTTAGAAAGCATTTTATCTGGAACTACCCACTGGAACAAGCAAAGTGGAAAAAGCCTGCTTTTGTAAACAGCACAGAAATAATCTGATTGCAGTTTTTAAGACAAATCTAGAGGATGAAGAATTCTGTAGGAATATTAATACACCAGATTACATAATTGATTTGTGAAAATGTGCTTCAGTCACTTAAGAGTATAACTCTAGAAAGCTTTGAGTCCTCTAACCATATTCGAGTAATGTACCTCAGGATGTGTTTAATTTCAAGATGCAGTACAATTTTTTTCCCTGACAAAATGAATAGAATATATGAAGTAGATTATAAAGAATTCAGAATTTTTAGAATATGGCCATTGTTCACCTACCTGGCTGTAAAATCTGTCTAATTGCTTTCTGCTTGTTTTCAACCCTGGAGTCTGATTACATTCTATGGCACAAATTCAACGTAAGTGGCATGCTACCTGCAAACAAAGCAACACAGAGATTTTTTCATGCACAATTGATTCAAGTATCTGTACAATCTATAAGGGAAGGTCAGGGAAGGGTGGTTCTCTGACTGATCAAGAAAAAGTCTTGTCAGAGGCCCAGAGGCTGTGGTCAGCTCTTCCCTCTCACACTGTGATTCCAGCATCTTCAGTTCTTCAGCCCTCTCCCTCATCTTCAGAAGTGCCATGCCCTTTTTTGATGTCTGTAATGCTTCATGGCATAGAGAAGCCATTACTGTAATAAACTCTGGAGTACATTGCTGTATTGTCTCATTTCCAGTATAACATTCTATGGTTTTAGATGGTGATAAAAGAGAACACTCAGTTCAAGCTTAGATCTAGCCTAAGACAGTTTGCTGGAGTACCTGACAAAATAATCACAAATTTGAACTACAATCTTCTAAGCATTATTGTATTTCAACCTACGTCTCATAAAAAGTTACCCGCTCTCACTTCTTCCTCTTCTAAAGGAAAAGAAATTTCAGTATTGATAATGCAACATACACACCAATACTTTGCAATCAATTTCTGAATCGGTTGCCTTTGTCTGGTAGATACCTGAAACATTTAACAGTTTATAGTTTCTTGACTGCTCTATTCAGTTGTACCCACTGTTTCATGCATTGACTCATTCATAGCCTGCTGTTTTCAGAATATGGAAACTCAGAATCCACTATGTTTTCCCTCCTCTTATTCCAAGAGAAGCAAAAATTGTCTCCTGTAAGTCAGTCCTGATTTGTAGGCACTAGAAATGTACCCTCACTAGTAGAAGGTAATTTCCTAAGAAACTTGGGGTTTTTTTCACTCATATTTTGCCATTGTATTTATATACACAGTCTTATACCTACAAAGAATCATGAAATGCCTTTTCATTGAGGAGATAATATTTTGTTTTTTCTTTCTGTCATAAAAGTTTATATACCTCCTTTTCACTGTAGTGTCTATAAATTTGTGTAGTCTTAAGCCTCCTACTGAACAGCATTTCAGCAGGTGTTAGCCCTGGTTTTCTGGGCTTGGGTTTCCTGGGTTCAGCTCTTCCAATAAGTAGTGCCCAAAAGAGGTCTGAATTTTTTAAAGGGATGCTTAAGAAGAGAAAAATTTGAATCTGAACATGAATCATCGTATTTCTGAAACATTAAAAGAGCTTAATACCATTTTCAGCTCATCATTACACAGTGGATATGCTGTGTCCAAACAAAAATGTACACAATTACAGTATTTTGTAAAAGAACTACATTCATTTGGTCCATTACCTGTCATTCCCACATTTGATATGCCAAGTTTAGCAAATATAGATGACATGGGATAAGTTATTAGCAGCTGTATTTTCAAATAACATCATTTCTGGATATCAGGGATAATAATCCAAATCAAGTAAGTTATTTTTTCTGCATCTACAGATAAAGCTATGCCAATTTTGAGCTGTAATTTGAAGTTTATTTAATTACCATCACAGGCTCTATTTGTTTACAAATAGTGGGGTATATATTTCATATTTTTATTATTTTTATTATTTTTGTATCTTCACTCATCTGAGGCAAACAGTGCAATTCTAATTTGTCTTGCGTATTTTTTCACATGTGAATATTTTTAAAGTATCAAGTTTAGCCAACTTTGTTTGAGATTTTAGGTACAACCTATTTAGTACCTTTGAATAAAAATGGCAATGAATAAGAAATCCTATTTCAGAGTTGTTTTAAAGACTAGGTATGCAGCAAATAAGCCAGCTAAAATTACATCTTGTTTAAGGGCATCTGCACTAACATACTGTAAGTTGTCTGAAGTGAATTAAGTATTTTCAATTACAACATCATACTCTGGTGTCTTCTCTGTCTCAGTTTTATTCAAAGCTCCAGCCTGGGGTCTCTTCCAGATATACATGTGTGTTGTAAGTGATGCAACTGCGACTAAAAGAATAACGTCGGCAACTCCAGTCTGCTAACACTCATTTTGCAATTGTTACTAATGCCTTATTGCCAATTTTTGCCATCAGTTGCTGACAGTTTATATGAAAGCATGATTTTTTTGTATACAGACACTAGATTTTCTAATGCTTGTCCTTGCTGTCATATGCTAGAGGTTCCATATGAATGCCAGGCCTCTGTAAAAATACTGCCTTGAGGCTTTGCGTTAAGGTTTTGCATATGTTTGTTATGGTAAAATCTAAAAATTGAGCCTTTCACTATCAACTGTGTAGAGATTTTTCAAATCCTTTCCTGGCATGCCATGTCCATTGTACATTTTTAGTCACTAAAGCCTTCAGGTTAGTATCCCTAGCAGCCACATCAGATACAAATCTCCTAACAAAACATATCATCCCCATAAACCTCTGTATGCTTTCTTTTTGTGTGGGTGGAAGGATATTGACAACTGACAGTATAATATTGGAAGCCACCTCTACCCTGTTTTCTTGAACTTGTTTGAGTGGCTTATTTCTTTACTTCTCAGTTTACTATTTACTGAGGGAACCATGAGATCTCTTTAGAGCTTTTTGGAGTTTCTGATTCTTTCCTTCCTTTCCCCATGAGAATACCATCTATGCAAATCGATATTATAAAATATCTTTTTTACCTCTTTGTGAAATACAACAGGTATATAGCATAACCGAAAAAGCATTCATGGTTAAAGTAATAATAGCTTCCAAATAGTGTGTTAAAATATGCAGATGTAAACTTTTTTTTTTTCTCCTGGAGAAATATGCTGGAACTCAGAAGAAGCATCTAATGTAGGAAAAATATCTTGCAGCCAAAAATAATCTTTCTTCATACATATGGGAAAGTATTGCTGATTTACACATTTCACTTCTCGGAATGTAGGCAAAGAGTTCGATATTTCTTTTCCAAAATTTATAAAGTACTAATTTATATCGCAGCCTCTTCAAATGCCTCCATTTTATCTAGCGCATTTGAGAGATTCAGGGATATTCATAGGTATAGGTATAACACAACAGTGAGGGTCTAACACTGTATTTTAACCACTTTTCAGTACCACCAGCTTCTCATTAAAAACATGATCCTCTATTATCTTGGAGCTTCTGCTCCTCTCCAGTATATTCTTTCACAAAGAAATCTAGTATCTGACCTTAAGTGACGATTCTTATTTCCCACAAGTATTATAGACGTTAGCTTTCCAATATTTTGTTTTAGTCTTGCATCTGTAGATCACTAACCTCACTGCCTAATTTAAGTTTTACCTGCCTGCATTTAACAACACAAAGTTTTCTTTGCGAATCCTTCCACCAGCTTCAGAGATCATGTTATCTTGGGCACAAATCTATGAGGAATAGGGAATCTAAATTTAAAAGTCAAACTTCTTCACAGCTACCCAGGATACTTTCTTTTTGCTGAGACCTTTCTTTTCCCTGTAAATGCCAAATTAACAAAAGCATCCGAGGGTGGGTACATGAGGGTCAGGAGGGTGTGTGTTGAGAGTGACATCAACTGAGACAATAAAAGGGCTTCTAAGTTACTTAGAAGCTCTATTTTAAAGTTACATTAAAGGGGTCCACTAAACCAATTCAGTAGTCTTTAAATATACTTGACATCAAGAGACAGTCATCTGGCGACATACCCAAACCAGAAATCTGTTTAAGATACTATCTGGTAAGTATACTCTACTTTATTTCCAAGTTCTCTAGAAGACTTATTTAGTAAATCTTATCATTGATTCTTTATTCATTTTTACATTAGCTTCTTTTCAGACTCTTAAAAATAAAGTGAATATTAGTAAGATCAAACTGTTTTATTATCTGAACCAAATTTGTGAAATGAAAAAATCTGAGACAGTTAGAAATATCTTCAAGTGAATCCAACTCCTGAATTTGTAATATTGGGTTTGATGGACTGCTAGGACCACATTCATACTCTCATGTAAGATACCATGTAATAAATGCTTTTCTGACCTAGAGTAGAGATGCAGAAAATATTGCAAAAATGGCATTGTGGAGTTTTATATTTCTTAAGTTTCAGTTACTCTGTATCAAATTTCTTAAGCTATAACAAAAAGATGCCTTTTCTGGCTGCCAATACTGAAAATCCAAACTGGAAACTGGTATTTGGACTTTGTCATTTCTGCCTGTTGTAGCGTCATCAGTAATAAGTATTTTCCAAATATATCCCAAGTGGCAGTTTTGCTGATGATGTACAAAGCGGAGTGGAATTCATACTGGCAATGAAGGATTATCACTGAAAAAAATGAGGGGCTTAGTTCTGATTTCTCTTATGTAATTAAATGGGGAATGACATAACTCAGTAGAGTGATGCCTCTATGCAAAATTGTCAAGAAAAGTGCCAGCCTCTTCATTCTAAAGAATATGCAAAAGAAATAGATAAAAGAACAAAACTTTTCACTTGCATAGCTAGTGAAATTTCAACATACTCGGAGCATATGATTTTTAATAATAATAGTAGTATTAATGGAAGAACAGGGTGCTTTTCACCCAATTATCCAAGAGATGGGTACCTATATGATGATGATGCAGGGCAACTAAGGCTGGCCAAAGTTCTTAGACTTGCCTATAAAGTACCAGTAAGTTGCTCACAAAATTAGTATTGGAACTAAATTCTTTGTCTGCATTCCTTGCTCTAACACATATCACAAAAAAAAAATTTCAAAATCACTTCTCTGATGTCTTTCTTCAACTTTTTTCTAAACTAAATTTCTTTGGAATTAACAGAAATTACTTGAAATACAGATTTATACATGTATTCATTTCTATCTTTGTAGACAAAATGACTTCTATAAAAAATCTGGCCAAGACTGCAATCATTTTATATGCCATATGCTTTTTTACAAACTCTGATGGAAGACCAATGATGTAAGTACATTATTATACACTTCCAAAGTTTGGAGGATGACTTTAGCTGTTCTTGAGAACATGGTTGGTTTGTCTGTATGTGAGTTTATGTCTATGCGAGTCTTTCTGACCCTGCTTTTGAACCCTTTGGCCAAGCTGGCCAAACTCTGTCCTCTAGATACAGCTGTAGAGATCTCAGATACTCTGAGTTCTTACACATTTTTTTAAAATAGGCAGCTGAGTAGAGGGAGAAAAATCATATAAGTGTTCTCTTAGGAATATCATTGGGTAAGCTGCATCTCTTATTAGATGCTTGGGGGGGGTCTACACAGGAGAGCATCTTTTTTACTGTGCGAGAATCTAGCTGGAACTTGCACTTAGACACTAACATCAATCAGCACCGAGACACAAATCCACAGGAAATCATGTTTCCTTAGCTCTAGTGTTCACAGAAAACTACCACTGAATAAATGCCATAGTGTTGTTAACCAGTTACCTATTATCGTATAAGCCCTAGGCTCACCTACAACAGTTAAAATAAATCATAAATATATAGTCAAACAACATTGTCACAAACTGGACTACTTCCCATTTTTGATGCCTTCTCACTAATATATCCACTACCAATAACAAATCACCATCCACCCTCCTTCTCGTCTCCAGATGTTATTCTATCCCTTACAAATTAGAAAGGTAGGTTCTATGGCTCTGTATTGCGATACCTCACAAAAGTTCCCAAACCTGGTTTTTTGAGTGAAGATCTAGAATTCAAGAGGGGCCACTATGAGTCTCTTTCTTTGCTTTTCTTTCATTCAGGAAAAGATCAGTGAGTGAGATGCAATTAATGCATAATCTTGGAGAGCATCGACACACCGTGGAGAGACAGGACTGGCTTCAGATGAAACTGCAGGATGTACACAGTGCCCTCGAGGATGCTAGAACCCAGAGACCTCGAAACAAGGATGATATTGTCCTGGGTGAGATAAGAAGTCGGAGGCTGCTCCCTGAGCATTTGCGGGCAGCAATGCAGAAGAAATCCATCGATCTGGACAAAGCTTACATGGATGTACTCTTTAAAACAAAGCCATAATGAAATAAGCCAGAGCATTATGTCTGTCCAAGTAAGCACGTGTCTGTATATCATTGATCAAGTAGGGCATTTTATTATTATTTATTCAAACTGCAATAAGGATTAAAGGCTCCATTCAAGATTGTAGCCCCATTGAGTTAGACATTTCACAACCAAATAATAAAATGTATTTACAGTCCACCCATGACCATTGCTGCTAATTTCTGGGTATCTTTTAAATGGCTAATGTATCTTATACATTCCCAGCATAAAAAGAAAAAGAAACCCAAAACAGTAAGAAGTTGAAAAATCATTTAAGACCAGTTCTACTACTCTTACATGGACAGCATTTGTATGTAATCACTAGGCCCACTTGTACTATTAACCAACAATGAATAAATGCAGTAGAACCTGTCTCCAGAATAGGGCACCATTTTGCCTAGGGTTAAATTTTGTTTAACTTTGTACTAATGAAAATATGTAAACTTGAATCCACATTTATTTTCAGAAGAAGGCTTAAAATCAGACAAACATTAATTACATAGCAAAAGCTGCATGATAATAATTTAGGATTAAAGAGTGCAAACATGAAAAATTAAAGTGGAAGGCAAAGCTTAAGATTAAAGTACAATGGGATAAAATTAAAACAAATTCTGTATTAAATAGAAGAATGAAATTTTACAACTACTGAAATGAAGGGAAGGTTTGATTACCTTCCCCTCCTCCAAAAGATGATAACCTATAATTAACTGCAGAAACAGTGGGAGCAGAGATGGTAGCACATATCTAAGCATGGCCCTAACTATAGAATTGGGAAATGATTCTATACCAGACAATTACAATTGAAACAAAAATCTTGCAATATATATTTTTTGTCCCTCATTTTCTCTGTAAACTATCTATTCTCTGAATTTCTGTATATTGTGTTAGGCTTCATGCGTAAGTATTTGTTGTTTGTGAGACCAGTGGCTCTCATAAATAAAATCACTCATATGCATTTTTTTGTAGAATTGGGATCTCAGTTTGCCAAATCCCCAAAATGAGAACCATTAACAAGCAGAAATCAACCTGGGAGAGGAACCATTAGCTGTAATACATTCAAACTCTAAGCAGGACTCAAAAAGAATCGGACATAAATATGGATGGAAAAAATCAATTACGATAACAATAATTTAAAAAAGCAGCAAATACAAAATTATTTTGAATGGTATATGCACATATGTGCTTAGGACCCTCAATCATTTCTGACTAATAAGAACATTTTCTCAGTAGGAATAATGGTGGTTGCCTCCAAATTTGCCATTGCCAGAGCTCAAACTTAGATGAATTGCTGCTCTAAGCCTAAGTGTCTATATGTATGTTCTCATATCACTTCTTATTTGCTTGTTTCATGTCTAGCACACCTTGGGGAACCTAGCAAAAAACACATAAATCATTACAAATATAAATGCAATCTGCTGGAGGCTAGAAAGGTACTTGTAACTAGTGAACTGTAGTATATCTTGGCTATACTTTTAGTAATGTAAAGGCCCTGATGCTGCAAGCAGATGGTATGCCCGTGCACGTTGGTATGCCCCACACACAGCCAAGGGTTCTATGCCACTTGTCTATTTGTAGAATCGAGGCCTTAAAGTGCACTTTCTATTTATTCTTTTATCAGACATCTGTGCTAACTTAAAGAAATAAAATTGCATTTTTGTACCTATGTCTCACTTATGTATTACCAAATAAAGTGGACCAAAAGCTCTTGGACATTATTTTAAAGCATAATAACTGACTGACCTGTAACTATTCTGATATAATTCAGCATTTGGGGCAAGATTATTAAGCCACTTTATCTTATTACAGCAATATAAATACAAAAATAATGATGAAAGCAATTTTTATTTTTCCTTTTGTCTTTCCTGCACACAAAATCATACTGATGGTTAAACAAAAGGTGTCTACCTAGCACAAACCTATTTATGTCCCCTTACAATAATGACACGTGCAGAAACTATATAATCTTCAAGTGCCAAATTCATAAACTGTTTCATTTTGATCTAAACAAAGAATTCTATTATCTAAACAACTTGTTCTTCCTAATCTTCAGCTATCCAGTAGATGGAAGATGCTTACATAAATATTTAAATTTTCTGTACACTTAAAAAAATACTTGTTGCTTACAAAGGGCTTCAGGGTCAGAGACAGATGATGCACGACTGAACATCGTTTAGCTAGAAATATGGCCACAGACAAACCATGCTCAGCACTGTCTCATTTATGGCTAAAATCATGTTTGCTTTGCCCACATACAGTGTGACTCTTCAGAAGGACTAAAGACAGCACAGTGGCAGATGAATTAGTGCTAGGTAACGCCCATTAGAAAAAAGACGTAATTTGAATGAAATTACTTACTAATGGTAATTATCTAGACAACAGATTTGTTATGGCTTTTCAGCTTAAACCTCTGATCAGTGTAGCAGCAGTCAAAACAGCAAAATGTTGAGTGGGGCAGAGGATGGTATCAAAAATGTTTTAATACCATGATACATTGCAAATATTCATCTTCATCTGGACTAACACGTGCAATTTTGGTCATCTCTCTTTCATGGATTAAGGGGACTATAAAGAGGATAGTAAGAAATAATAGGGACACTAAAAGAATGTGGTTTCTATGTACATACTTCCTTTCAAGGCAGAAAACCTTGCTTTGTGATCTGACAAGGGCTTTTTGCCAAGACCTGTGTCCTTGAAGACCTACCCTGTGCAGATGGATATCTATTGTACACACCTGTTTTTTATAAAATTCTCAGTGAAAAAAAATATAATCGTGTCTCTTACTCATGACCGATTGGAACAAGAAGCACTAATATCAATATCCATCCTCAGGGGAAGTAAAACAGTAGAATGTGAAAAAAAAACAGAAACCCATGAAAAATTAACAAAACCAAAATCACAAGAACTCTAATAAAAACTAGATAAACTGTAAGATCTGTAGATAAAACTTAGTGCTGGTAATTTAACTGCTAGTGGTTTGGCTTTCTTAGCTGCTTCTAGCTTTGGCTGTTGTAAATACTGCTGTTTAATATTGCTCAGCTCACAAACAGCACGTAACATCTGACTCCTTGCCTAGTTAGCGCATTCTAACAGCTTTTGTGGGCTGCTTGGCCGTCATTGTTCTGCTGGTGGATTTCTAGAACTGTGTGGTTTATCTCTGTGGTTATTGTTAAAGGATGGAAAAGAGAATTTGTTTACCAAATTCATGTTTTGCTGGATATTGTAGCAAAGCTTGTGTCTTTTATGGGGCATTTTAATATAGCAAAGACACAAATCCTTGCTCTATTGCCCCCTCTTTCCCTCCTCTCCCCAATGAGCATAAGGTATACAACCTGTCTGTCTAATATTCCCTGCGTCAAGCAGTCAGATCTGCTAATGCATCAGGCAAGTCCAGAGGTGTACACTCACTGAATCTTTAGATTAATACCTAGGTGTCCCTGAAAGAGGAGGATGCTCTGTAAGATATATAAGAAGCACACGAGAGGCATTGGCTGTAGAGTTCCAGTCTCTGGAATCTGATAGCAAATTTGTCAACTTCCTCCACCAGACGTTAAATCAGAACCCCTGCTTAAGGTGAATATACTCATCAGTAGGATATAGATTCATGTTCCCTCTTACCTGCATGTTTTACCTGGGAGGTCTGGTCCAACAGTGGCTTAGAATAGCATTTTATGAGACTCTGAGAAGACCCCATACACGGTGGTTGATCTTCACACTGGGGCTGCCCCAAAGTATCCACTGTGCAACCAAACTGGCTTCCCACAGTGCACAAAGGAGAACAGATGAACACTAAAAAGTTTGGGTAGAGATGTGCTCCTTCTCTTCCTCCTCCCAAACTCTCCACTAATTCCAATTTGCTTCAATATATTATTGTCTGGAGTTCTACAGTACTTTCACCTGATATGGAACTTAAGCTCTGCCTGTATTTAATAATGATGCTATGGAGAATTATCTTAGAAAAGAGACAAATGTTGTCTTTAGATCTGAATACAGTTGGGGCTTGGTATCGTTTTGTTCCCCTCCATGAGGAATGCAAAGGGCTTAACTGTCATCTTAACTCTGACACTTCATTACACTGAAGTTGCCAGCAATGTGGGACATGATAGTTCTGCTGGGGTATTATGGAACAAAAGCCACATCCACTAATTATAGCCCTAAATAGACTGCAGGTTACACAGACTCCATATAACCAACAGGGCTGTACAAACCTAAAAATTACAGTTCTGATTTAAACCAGGAATCAGTTTTACGATGAAGGTTGAGATAGCAAAGATGTCAGCTCGTCTAGCTAAACTGTATTATATCCTTCTTTGGCTTTTTCTTCTATGCCCGGCAGGGATAGATGGATGCAGGTGCCAGAGTACCACGGGGCTACACTAGAGGCCTGGGTGCTGGGTACATGCTGCCATGTAATACCGGTAACGGTTGTTCCTCGGAACACCTGTGTGTAAACACTGACAGGGCTCCAGCGGGAAGGCAGCTGCCCAGTCATCATCCCCTCAGTGTAGCTCTACAGGGCAAAGTTTGGCTCATCTGCCTCGTCTTTCCCAATTACCTTTCCGTGGCGGCAGGCGAGGAGCAGCTCTTCCCGCCGGCGGGTGGCGCTCGCTCTCCAGCACCGCCTCTCAGACCGGCAGCCTCCACCCTCGGCGGAGGCTCCGCCTGTTTGGCCGCACACCCTGCGGCGGCGCCCGGCGGGATCGCGATCTGGCCCCCGCCCGCTGCCCGCGGCGCGGCGCGGCCCCCCGGAGCGGCAGCGGCCCTCAGGCAGCCCCGGGCTCGGCCCGCCGCCGGCCGGCGACACCGTAGCAACCGCCGCCTCACCGCGCCGGCCCGCCCCTAGCAACGGCGTCGCCTCGCGCCCGGCCTCGCCCCGCCCCCTGCTCCGCAAGTCTCGTGAGATCTCGGCACCGCCGCCTCCTCCTGCTCTGCGCGTTGGGCGGCTCTCGCGAGAGCTGGCGGCGGCGATTGCCGGGCCTGGGTGCAGCGGCCGGTGGCGGCGGGAGACGGGGGCTCGGCCGCGGCGCCGCGCGGGTGAGTGGCGGGCGGAGGCGGCGCGACGCGACGCGACGGGGGGGCGGCGGAGGGCCCGGCCCGGTCGGGCTGCGCGGAACGCCGCTGCGCGGAGGCCGTGTGCCGGGGCCGCCGGGCCGCTCCCCCGCGGCCGGGGCCGTTGCCGCGGAGCCGGCGGTGGGTGCGGGCGGCGCGGGCGGCGGCGTGCCCCTCCGGCCCGGCTCTTGGCCGCGGCTCCTGGGCTGTTCCCCCGCAGGGCTTGCGGGAGGCCGGCCCGTCCGTGGCTCTGCCGTGCTGCCGGCCCGGGCGAGTGGCGGCCGCCCCTGCCCCTTTGAGGGGCCCCTGTGAGTCGCCCACAGGCGTTTCAGAGCGCTTCAGCCGGCCTCGGGAGGCATGACGTCTGTCCGCGGGCCTTGCTTCGGGTTTCCCCGTCGCCTGAGGCAGATCGCTTGCTGAAGCTTTTACGCTTTAAAAGCACCATAGAAAGAGTACCTTCGTCAGGTCGCTGTGCCTTGATAACTCTATTGCGTGTGGTGTCATGAGTAGGCTGAACACTACTTAAATTGCTGGTTTTAATCGTGTAATGTTTATTGGTAAAACCTGCAATTGCTATGAGGGCTGTACAGAAACAGTATTGTTGCTTCGGACTGCCTGATAGCTATCATGTAACTCCTGAGCATACTTACTTTGCGTAATCCCTGAGCATTGATTTACCTACTCAGATGATTTCATAATGAGTTCAATATCTTTATAAAACTTTTTTCCACGTAACCATATTTTATTTGCAGAAAATATCAATTGCTTGTATGAGAAATCTGTCATAGTACAATTATGTGTTGCAGTTGCCTTTCATTACTTTTTTTTCTTTAAATTTACTTTTGTTTCTAGCTATTGCTTCTGCGTCTTTTTCATTTCTGATCCCATCAAACATGTCACTTCAGAACTCTTTTCTTTCAGAATTTGGATTCAGCTCTATCATAGACCTTTTCCAGGTTTGTTTCTGTCACTTGTCTGGCTTCTTTGTCCAAAGTAGTGGTTGAGCATTGTATCTTTTTGTTCTTTATTGGTGGCTGCCTCTTACGAATTCAACTACATGCTTAAAACCTGGCTTCTTGGTAGCCTTTTGACTGTCATCTTCTGTTTTCCTTATTTTTGTTTGCCTTTTTTCTTCGTGAATCATCTTCAGTGATTCGTTTAAAGAGTAGTTATCTCTGTTGTTGCTTCACCTTTGGTGATCCTTTCCCTGGAAGACCCTCTTTCTCTCTTCAATTTGCTATTGAATTAGATGATCCAGAAATACAGTTCAAATTATCAACTTCACACTATTCAAAGTGCATAACCTGATAGTTCACACTTGTTTTATTTGAGCTAAAAATCTGTCTCTGCATCATCTTGTGTAGGTTACCTTGAATTCATATAACTTGAACTATACAGTACAGTCAAAAAGAACTGGCTGATTTTTTTTTCTTTTTCTTTTTTTAACCATTTCTCTGTAGTTAAAGAAAACTGTTCCACTGTATTTGTTTTGCAGGTCTGTCAGTGTGGATTTGTCATTGACTAGGTCTCTTCCTTGCAAAACATCACAGAGAATTTTTATTTTCTATTAAGACACACAAATCTCCTGCCAAAACCCTTTCCATATTACCTCTTGATTTGTCCCATTTCTGTCTCACACTCATTATAGTCTATTACATCCTGCCTGTGGTCGTCATTGCCATCTACTGATGATGCTGTTTGAGACTGTTCTTACGAGTTTTTTCAGCACATGTTTGTATTTGTGCTTTTGCCCAGTGTGTTAATGCCAGGGAAACTGGGGGTTAAGATAGACGACAAGTTAAAGCACCTCTCATATCACATGTTAAATTCCTTCTTGAAGTCCAGTTTTCCTTTTAGGTGCCATTGCATTTGAAAATGGTAAACAGCTGATGTGTGGATGGCACTGCTTATTAAATTAGTCACAAATGTCATCACTGTTGTTTTTTCTGTCACTTTGTAATAAACTGTATGCTTTCATAGATTGTATGCTTGAGGCTGGGGCTCTTTTGTCCTGTATGCATACACAAAAATCAAAATCTCATTATGTGCTAATTTCTTTCAGCACAGCTTTCCTTTAGCAGTGTTGCTTAAATCTTGGCCTGTTGCTTATCAATAGAAGTATGTCTCTCTTTAAAATATGTATAAAATCAAAAGCTAATTTAGAATTCATTTAAAATGTGAAAAATTATTTGGGATTTTCTTGCTCACTGAGATGTATTGTTACTGCTGGGTACAACCATGGGTATAGATCTTGCTTGTTTCTTCAAGAAGTCTACCTGATACTCTGTTTCATGCTGTTCATCCTGTTACTAATGCTGAATGTTATGGAGCCCTGTGTCTGCTTTCTGTTTTATATTGGTGGGCCACAGGGGATGGGGCTAGTAGTAGCACTAAGAAATTAGGTTCTGTTCCTTTTTCTTGCAGTGGAACCACGATTCTGCTTTTGTGTGGGAGAAGTTGCTCAATCCACTGATCTTTTTACAGGTAGATGTAGGCTGATTTTACACAATGAATCCTAATGCAGAGGGGGAGTTGGGTATCATCTGGCTCTTGCTTTTTAGGCTTACGATATCAGATAGGTGTTTTATCGTCATGTTGCTTTTAAGAATTACAAAGTTAAAGCTTGCAAGATAGTCACTGGATATCAGTTGCTCCTGGTGCTGTAGAAATAGGAATATCATCAGCTTCACGTGACTGCTTGATTTTTTTTTTTTAATTATTGAGAGAAGCTTCAATCCTGACCTCCTGTGTTAATGTTGAGACTGTATTGCAAAGGATGTTTCTTAGCTATGCTTTAATCACTGTGAGTTTGATAACATTTCAATGATGATAATTTATAAAGCTACTTTATGTGGCTGAATTGTGGCTGATGTCTGCACTAGTTTGCAAGAAACTCACTTGACAGGTGTGGATTTCCATGATATATGGTGTTTGCATTATGAGCATGTGTACTTTGAACTGTATTTCTTAATTAGGATGTAATGTCACTGTGCTTGCATTCTCAGTAAATCTTACTTGTAAGTTAGTTTTTGTTGTTGCTGCTTTTGTGCTTTGATGACTAGAGGCAGCAAACAGCAGACTGTCACCCCTTACAGAAAGTCTAAATAATCTGAATCTTGGAGTTTCTCTGTCACAACTAATGCAGCTTTTGTCCTAGCTGGTTACTTGTCTATTGGATCTTTCCGATTATTTTGGTTCACCTTTACAGTGTATTTCACTGATGGAGCAGGTTAGAGCAGATGAGCTTCTGAAACCTGTCCTGCTTTAGGAAATGCTTCTGACCAAGGCTTAAAGCTGAGTAGTTGCCTGAAGTATTACCTGTTAGTTATCTGAATGTTGTCTCCTGTACTGACAGCTGGAGCAATCAGTTCTTTGTTCCACCTGATAAGCTGGTGTCCAGAAGATGACATCTTGGGCCTCTGCCTCAAAACTTCAGGCTATTTTAATAATCCTTTTTAGTAAGACTCCAGAGCTTTGCAGCCTTCATTCTCAATAAATATAGTGCAGCTGGCTGGCTTGAAACATATTGATATTGGTTCTTTCCTGAAAGATTTCCAGAGAATGTTTTTTTTCCCCGCCTGCAGTACCTTGAAGAGTGCAAGTCCTGCATCTCACAAAAGTATGTGTCCATTTCTGTCCAGCATCTGATGCTGTCTAAATCTTGCTTAATCTGCTGTGCATCTTTTGTGCATTGTATTTTGTCATGGCACAGAACTGAATATGCTTTAAGTATTATTTAACATAATCTGTTCTACAGCTATTACAACTTAATGTATGATACATCCTTTCACAAGCTCCTCAAGTAGTGGTGTAAACACATTAATTACTGTATTTTGCAATGCCTGGGGTGGCTCTA
This sequence comes from Aptenodytes patagonicus, assembly GCF_965638725.1. Lineage (NCBI taxonomy): Eukaryota > Metazoa > Chordata > Aves > Sphenisciformes > Spheniscidae > Aptenodytes > Aptenodytes patagonicus. The sequence goes on from NC_134955.1 coordinate 10,777,210, forward strand.
CCACATGGACTATTAGCCTCCCAAACCCAATCATTCTTTACACCTGGAGAATTGCTTATCAGCTACTTAGAATGGCAATCAGTTTGGCCAATATGGCAATGTTTTGTGATCTACAAAGGATATTTGGATTTGATTTTTTTTTTTCTTTATTTCATATGCTCTGAGTGCCTTTTCGCCTTTACCAACATTTCAGATACAGTTCCTTGACTTCATGGGAGGCATTGAATAATATTTGGGGCCACGTACTCTTGCAATTTTTTGTTTTATGTGCAAGGCCAGAATGTTCCGCAAAGAACGCTTTCTTTATTGCCCACAGTGTGAATCCATGCAAAAAAAAAAAGTGTCATTTGAACCACAATTGAAACATATTCTTTTCTATTGCAGAAAAAAGTAGATTTGCAGAAGTCTTTAAAAATTAATCAGGAGGACTAGTTAGTTACTTTACAGAATTTATACAGCATTTGCTAATTGAAAAATTCTATTTTCAATGGAGAAAAGCATCAAAAAATATTCCTTATTTATGGTCTTACAGGTTTGTTAAAACCTGAAATAAAATTGATAAATACATTTGTTTATAATCTGCACAAAAGTGCTATCAACAATGGTCAAGAAGAAAATAATTGGCTGTGTTACAGCAAATTGTTTCTTAGAGAAGTGTTATTTGTTAAGATCCTGCTGAGTGGAGGATGGAGGGAAGACTGTTTCTTGTTCACAAGTTCATAGTGTGACACGCTTGGAGCTGTATTAGAAGTCTCATGAGATGTGGCTTTAGACACTTTCAGATCGTTTATCTTCTTTTCATAACTGTGCTCTAGTTTTGAGGTGTGTGCCCGTCTGGTACTTCATCAGTGACACTGTTGGGGTTCCTCATATGCTTTAAGCTGGGAAAAGGGAATACTGTTGTTCATGAGGAGCAGTCCCATTTGCTTGTTTCTGTCCTCCTGTCATCTATTGTTTGTAATGGCTTAAGCATGTAGCTGCACAGCAAAGCAGATTGAGGAACTGATCCTACTTAAAACAGTCTTTTTCTTTGAAGTGTATGTGAACCTATACCCTCCTGTTGAATCTGTCACTTTCATTAAATGAAAGATGGGGAGAAGTCAGAAAGTGTGAGACAACTCAAGAATGCGACTTTAAATTGTCCTTTCAGCTGCAGTTCTCATAAAAACAGCTGCTTTTATACATCTTTCCAGTGTGAAAGCTAAAGTCAAATACTGACGTCTTACTTCAATGAAATGAATAAGAACTAGCTGCTGGATGACAACCTGTTTCCCATAAGGCACCTGCTTTGGTCCATACCTGAGAGGGTGAGGTGTTTATAAGTCTTTTAGATGGTTTTAAAGGGAAGAGAGAATTTGTGGAAACAAACAAAAGCTTGAAAAGAAATGCCTGTCATTGTGGTGCTTCAGCAGGTACAGGAGTTGAAGCAGGACCCTGTGGTAGTCAGTAGCTGGGAGTGATTGCAGAATGGGAGCTGTGGTGTCCCGCTGGGAGATTGCCAGTCTTCGCTTTTTGTTCTAAACCCTGTTGTTGCCACGAGTACTAAGACTCCCTGTGTATCTTGCCCGAGTGACTCAATCTAATGAACACAATTTGTTTCAATTCAGGATAAAAGGTGTCTTTGTTTTTGTATTGCTTGTGTATGAAAATGGTACCTCATATTGCACCTAAGTTCTGAATGACTGCTGCTGAAGTAACTTGCCACTGGATTTATAAACCAGCCTTCCTTCCCCTTGTCTCCTTAATAACACTTTTTCTGTTCTGAAATAGGTTGTAGGTTTCTCCTTGTTAAGCATCTAAACACACCTAACAAATGTGTGTAAATCCTATAACTGTCTATGTTTGTGTAGTATCATCACACATTGACTGTGCTTTGATAAGCTGAATTTCCAGGTAATACACAATGAAATGCTTATCAGGACTTTTTGCCTTTTTTTGCATGAGAAAGTTGAGTATTTCCTGTAATTTTAAATAAAATTTTTTTTCCTTTCTTGACTCTATATGGACACCTGACCATATGAGTCTTCCAATCAAAGTGTGTTTAATTATAGAAATGGTAACAGGAAAAAAACCCAACACTGTGGTGGAGATCGTGTACTTGGTATAAAATCTGTTTTCTTTGTTAGAACTGAACATGAAAGAAAAACTCGTATGCAACTAAAGTTTTCAAGAAGCTTGTTCTCTACCAGTCCCCTGTAATAAAAAATATTGGGTCTAAATTTAGCTAAGATAATCTAAATTTGTCAGAAGAACTTTTCTATTTTTCATGATGAGAGGGACTTTTTATTTGAGAAGCAACTTTGTTTTAAAGAAGTCTCAATTCCTTTGGGGCTCACTTCCAAAAAGTATAAGTTTCATTGAATGTAAGAGAAATATAATTAAGGGGGGGGGAAGGAGATAGGATGTTTCTAAAATATTTAGCTTAAAATTTTAGAGAAACATAGTAGGCTTATCTTTCCATTACTTAGTAGGCTTACCTATCTGTAATTCAATTTTTTCCAGATGCTGTACAATCATCAGCTGTTCACTTGTGGCTACTTTTTCATTTTTGTAACCAGGTCATTCTGAACTATACAGCTCTCTTGACACAGGTGTCACTTATAGGTATGACTTGAACACCAGTCATTTAAGATTGGCTATCTTTATTGGCAGTCACATGGTTGTTTTATCTATGAGTGAATTTTAGTGGGAGTTAAACATAATATTGGATCCCAGTCAAGGAAGGGTAGGCTTATATTGTCTATTTTTCTATTAAATTTTTGTGACTTTTCTGCAAAAGTTGGTGAAACTGGACTACACTGAGTGTTTCTAAGGATTGCTGTTGATTCCGTTTTGGAGTAAGGACTCAGATACAACTTTGTTAATCTTAATTCTCTTTTCCTCTTGGGCAGCCATTCAAATTGTAAACCTGTTGGTCTCTCTTCTACAGTTGGGATCTTTCTTTGAATTAACTTTATACATTTGAAAGAAAATTATGATGTGTTTGCCTTGTGTTTTATAACCAGTGACTTTTCTGTTTGGACACAGTGAAATTAATTGTGGCAAAATTGAAGTTGTCTGCCAACATTTACAGAACTCTTTTTCTTATAACAAAATAATCTTTTTAGCGCAGTTATCAGCAAAATGTATAGAATATTGTTGTCATGCAATTTAGAAGTTGTGCTTCAGTATACCCTATTTTCTGTAATCTTTATTTAAAAAACCAAAACCTAACAACACTAAATTCTGCATGTCTGATTTTTTTTTTTTTTTTCCCTGTGTGGCATTATTTAAAGGTAAACACTGCTCTCTTAATGTAGGTTGTGAGTGCTGCATGTGTGCTTTTCAGAGCAGTAGTGTGAGGAAGCTGGCAGTGGAATGGCAGGACGGCCTCATCCTTATGACAGTAACTCCAGTGATCCAGAGAATTGGGATCGGAAATTGCATAATAGACCTCGTAAACTTTGTAAACATTCAAGGTAGGTGCTATGTACCATCTATTGCATCTCAAAAACTACAATAAAAGTCTATTCTAAAGGCTACTGTATCTGGTTGTGGCAAGTCCTGTCATAAATTTTGTAGTTCTTCTTAAAAGGAATACTTCTTAATTCTTTTAAAAGATATTTTCTAACCTAACTGATTTGTCAGCTTCCCTAATCTGTGGTTAGATTTGTTTTGCCATGAGTGGGATTGTAGTCTTTTTTTTAAAAACTAAATGCTTTGTGTGCATATCAAGACACCAGCTGAGTGACTAAATATATGAATTTTTTTGGGGGTGCTTACTAGGACTTACTTCCTGTTCATCACTTTTTAGTTGTTGATACTCTCTGTTAAGTAGCATACTTAAAATATGTGCAACTTGTTCACGATGATAAGTAATAGCTGCTTGCATGCAAGTATCACGCTCTATAGCACTTACTTTGTAAAGCTCTGTGTCAGATCTTGTTTTTGCCTGCATCCCTCACTGTAAGAATGTTTTTTTTAAATGCTTCTTGATTGGAAGACATTATGAAGTTAATTAGTGTTTTTCCAGCATATAGTGTTCAAAAATGAACTAAGCAAAGCAGTTGGTTACCTAGCAAATGTATGTGAAGAAGCACGTTGCTGGAAATATATATAAGCATCCAAATACGTGTGTATCTTCCAAGTACTTTGCCCTTTTAGAAGTGCTAAATATAACTAAAACATCTCTGTTAGCTAGCTAAAATTGTTAGTGATTTAAGCTTTTCCACTTGCAAGATGATGGGAAAAGAGCTAAGGAGCACATTCAATAACAGCAACTTAATTCACATTTTTATTGCATAGATTCAGATAAACTGGACTCAAGCATTGCCCGAAGTATTCTATGGGCAATTGATATTGTGGGTTATTTTCCTGTCATTAAATCTTGGATAATTGTGAGACATCCAAGAGGGCAGGAAAAGAGTGCACCAATAATTAAAAGGCTCACAGGGAGACCCACATAATTATAGGCCTGTCTGTGATGTGAATAATGGAATGGTTAACACAGAACCGAAGAGGGTGGCTGCTGCTGCTGGGCAGTATAGGCTTATGGAATTAGCTTTGTACAGTTGCTGTTTTTATTAAGATGAATTTTTATTACCAGATGAACTGGTAAGTGGTTGATCTGTGCTTCTTATTTAGGATCAAAATGTGGCGCAGTATCAGCAAATGAACAATATAGATATAATAGGGCATTGTACATGAGTTGAGGACTGTTCATTGTCAGGTCTCGGAGTGTGATTGTAAATGGGTGGCTCATTGCTGAGTCCAGTTCATGTAGTTCATCTCTGATCCCATGCTAGCTCCCATGACTGGTGATCCGGAATAAAACCTAAAACTGATCTTGGTGCAGATGACCCGTGATGGGGGAGCGTTAAATAATGAAAAGGACTCATTAATAGCATGTGATCTGAGTGGTTTGATAAACTGGGTGCAAATAACCATGCGTTCTTCATATGACTAAATACAAAGTTAAACATTCAGGAACAGAGAATGTAGGCCATTTTTGTAGACTACATCAACTCGTGATCATTGGTAGTATTGGCACTGTAAAGAACACTGTCTCAATGGGTAGTCAATTGAACATAAGCCTCCAGTAACATCATACAGTCAAAAGGGCTAATGCAGCTGCTGGATGTATAGTGGAGTTACTGGAAGTCTGGTATCAGCAGTTCAGGGAGGATTTGGATTAGAGGGGATTCTGAAGACATAGAAGTTACTAAATATCTTTCGAGACAGGGAAAACTCAAAGGTTAAATAATGACGTCTTGATCAGTCTAAAGATCTTTGCAGAAACAGCATTATGATGATGAGCTTTAGTCAGTAGGCAAATTTTTAATAAAGTGTAGTAACTGGAAGCTGAAGCTAGGTAAATCCAGTCCAAACAGTGCACATGTCTTACCATGTGTGGTCTGTTGTGGATTATCTATTTTGGGGAAGTGTTTAAATAAAAAGCTGTGCAGCTCTCTGAAAAGATTATTTGATGCTGATAGGAGTTAACTCAAGGAAGGCTATGGCCAGTGCCTTTCAGAAAGTCTGCTGTTGATCACTTCGTATGATCTGAATTCAAGGTTCACACATCAGAAGGTATGAAATCTGTGCCACTAAAATAATTGAAGCTAAGTTGGATATATTTCTGGCAAAACACAGTTTGTGTTTCCAATAACATGCTGAACAGCCAGTGTTTTATGGAAGGTTTTAATCTGTATGGTGGGGATACATTATTCAAGCTAACATATGCTACTCCCCCCCCCAGTAACGTAGACCCATTTTGGAAAGCTTTGAGAATCCAACTAATAGTTTGAGGTCATAATAGAATAAGGAATAAATTAAGGAGAAATATTTTGTTACCTTGTTCCTTTGAGATACTTGATTACTTCAGAGAATCCAGTTATTGGAAAATAGTGTACTTTATTCAAAAGCCTAAACAAAATAATTGCATTTTGGGTGGCTGAATATAGACATATTACTATAATTTCTGACTTACTTGTCTGGAGAAAAAGCGTCAATTGAAAGTCTGTGTGAAAAATGCAGTGTGAGGGGAAAAATGCTTTTGGAGACATAAGGTTTAATGGTATAACTTGAACAGAACTGCTTTGTTAAAAGGTTTGAATACTGAAGTCTTATTTGTCTTGCACTTTCAAAATATGCCTTGTTATCATAAGGAAAAAAAAAAATACTTCAGGTTTGAGAAGTGTAATGGTGAAATAAGAACTTTATAATAAATCTCAACAAGGGAGTAATATTTAAGGTAGATGCTTAGCTGGTCACTTCTTGGTGCTTTGGAGTGTTTAATCCTCCAGCCTTAACATTCTTAAAATAGCTTAGATAATTTTCTAGACTCATAGAAAACATAATCTATGATTGTGAGCTGTCCTTCTGTGTGTAAGCCTTATGTGGCAGCAAGGATAGCCACGAGACTCAGCTCCCTTCACTGTGCCGTCTGTTTGAAGCAAAGGACGTGTGGCAAAACTGTCTCAGGGGGTGTATGTATTAATTACACAGGTTAGCATTGTATCTTTTTCTTTCTAGTTTGGAGAGTGTCCAATTTTTGAAACTTCTGGCAAGTTGTACCATTGTTTTCTCTCCTCCTTTTTCTTACTTATTCTGAGGTGGGCAATGTAACGGAAAACTCAGAAGGGAGAGATTCAGAAAATAAGGACCAAAAATATAATGCAAATGATCCCTGGTATAAATCCAAAGACAGGATAAAATTATATGGTGTTAAAGCTAACTGTAACTGACAATACAAACAGGCTTGTTTGACCAAGCTATTACAAAAGTCTTTGAGATACTTTTTATTTAAGTACCCAAATAAGATGGAAGAGAACTTTCAGGAACCACGTGTGGACTAAATGGTGGCTAAGGTTCAAGTAAATGGTCTGTGAATTCATATTTTCATTATTAGGTATTGCTGTTCTGTGTTTTCTATATAATTTTTTCATTGGTTATTAGCTTCCCACATGTAATTTCTCTATAGTGCTGTAGTTTTTGTTGTTGTTGTAAGACTTTAATTCTAATTCTGTTGTACTAAGTGCTTTCTCTGGAGTTGTGGTGAAAAATCTGTGGCTTAAATTTGCCCTCTTCCTTAAGATTTGTCCCAGATTTAATTTACTAAATCTGCTTCTGTTTTAGTCCCATTTGATAGGTCCTTGTTTGTTCATTCTATTTAGATAGCATTAGATTCAAAGTCCTGTCTGCCCTACTGCATTAATGAACAAAATGTGGCTGTGCTGTGATTCTGTTGTCATGACACCTGAACCTCTTGAATCTTTGAAAATCTTGAACTTCTTTGAAAAAATTTCCATAGATGACGGGTTATTGTGCAGATGCTGAATGCTGAGAATTTTTTTCCCTAATACTATTTTTGCATGCTGGGAGGATGCATTCATGGGTTGTGAATGGAAGTGCCACTTGCCTCAGCATTTTGTAAGTACATGAAGCATCCCCAGAAGGGTCCTCTTCTCATCTCTGGAATGATATCAAAATGTATAATCTGTTTTCTACTGCAGGATGGATTTTATTTCTCTTGTAAATTGGGTTTCTGCAGTTGAACATTTTATAGTATGGGGTAGGCCTACACAAGGCATGACAGGAAAATAATCAGGCCTACTTTTGCCATGGGCTCAGGTCATAGTCTGTAAATTACCGTGCATCATCTGCTTTAAGTTAACTGCAAACATGCCTGCTCTTAATTGCAACCTGGTATTGGCAGATGAAGAGCTCTTCATTTAGATTTTATTGGCACCAGGATGTAAAGCCCTCAGAAGAAACTGAGATGGGCTGGGAAGAGATGTTCTTGGCATCTAGAAAAATGGGCTGCACTCAGTGATGGCTTTCAGAAACATCAGTCTACCATTCTTTTGTAAGGTATCTAAGGTATAGTGAGTGGTCTTAAACAGTTTTGGGTTGTTTTTTATTTTCTTTTTGACATCCTTCATTTCTGAAACATCAGTTTGTGAACACTGCTGAGAAGGAAAACTTACTGACTTTCTGTGCAAAAATCTGCACACTAAATCCAGCACACAAATGATCTTTTCCAAATATAATCAGATATTATTTGTGGTGGACTTCGGCATCATGCAAAACTTGATCAGACCCTGACTTTTAACTAAGACACAAAGCACTTCAGAGGTGAAGCTATTATGTTCTGAACTATTATGCCCTAGAATTTTTGTGGACAACTCTCTTCTGCATTGCTGTCTGCTCCTTTCTGCTCTGAGAGTAGAAACTATAATGGCTAGATACAGGTTCAGTAAGTGTTTGGACCCAGTTCTTTTGAATTTGAACTTCTGAAGCTGGTTTTTAATAGATGGAGGTACTTTCCAGTTCCAAGGAGGAGAACATGTTTCTGAGTTCCTTAAACTTTGATTTTTACCTAACATCCCATTTTGAAAATGGAGTAGGAATTGGTATATAAATAAAGGCAATTAATATTCTTTTATGGAGGTCATGTATTTGGGTAGCTTGACAGAAGTTGTAAGGTGTGAATGTATGCCTACCTAAAGGTTAATTCCTTGCTGCTTGAAAAATCCCTTTGGCAACTGAACACTCATGGGATTTTTTTGTTGTTTCCTTCCTGAAATGGAACTGAATTACTAAGAAATATATTACTCATGATTGAGAGAGCCCACTGAAGACCAAAATTATGTGAATATTTAAGAATTTTGGAGCAGGAAAGTGTTCACAGAGTTGCTGTGTTGAGCTGAGGGAAGATCCTGTAGCACTCCCCAAATTAAGCAGAGAGAATTCTTTCCGAGGGCTTCCTTACTGAAGGTGGAGCCCCAAGTTAAGCGTGACTGCTGGACTGTGCTTCTACAAGATTTTGATGGATGCATGTCCTGAGCTGAGGGGTAGTTTTGTGGGAGTCAGGAGCTAATCCATCCATGGCATGTTCTTTCTACCTGAAATAGGAGTAAAGGAGAAACAAAACAGGCTAATTATGCTATGGAGAGAAGACCTTGTATAGGGAAACAGTGCTGAAAGAACCTGGGTGCACTTGCACTTGCTGCTGGCGGACTGTTCTGTTGGAGGCAAAAAAAATGCCTGAGAAAGAAGGTTTTTTCCAGCATGCTTTCTATACAGCTTATTATAGCCATGTCTTCCATGGCTTATTTTGAAGGGAAGAAAAGGCTTACGAGATTGTGATGGTTATTCTACCCCTGGGGCATGGGGAGGGTGGTTGTGTGAACCCTCGCAAGACCCTAAAACCAGGAGAAAAGTCACTGGCTCAGGTAATTGAAATTGTGTGAGCAGAAATTTTCCTTCCATGTCTAGAGAGCTGACTCTTCAGTCTAGAATGCCGATCCTGTCCTGCCTTCCTAATCACAAGTCTCTTGTTTTTCTTACTGACTTCCTTTTTATAAAAGCAGTCTTTTGCTGAACAATCCCCCTTGTTCCTTCAGCTTTCATCATATTTTAATTTCCACTCTACCGCTTATGACATCTTGATTTTTATTTATTGTAAGACTTGCTTTTGAACTATTCCTCCAGTGTATTGTGGCTCCTTAAAACAGCCTACAGACATTCTAAAAAGAAAAATTTTAAAAAAGCTGTAGCATAATGCTTACTTAACCTCCCCCAAAGAAAAAACCTTTAGAAAATTTTATCCTGACACGTGTATTAATTTGCTTTGTAGCTTTTTGTGCTCGGTGGGCTTGACTTGTTGTCAAGCATTTGATGACCTATTGATGTGAAGATGCACTACATCAGGACTTGGTGAACTGATTTCTGAACAGTAAAGATACTGATTAGTATAATTACATACTAATGTTTAGATTGTCACAGAGCGTAGTACATTTTCCCTGGTTTAGACTTGCTGGGAAGAGGGATGTTTGTAGTTAAAAAATGGAGGCTGTGCTGCCTTGTTCTCAAAAGGCTATTGCTGTACCTGCTTATGAACTCAGTGGAAGGTGAATTCAAATTTTAAATATTAATCCAGGCAGACTTTACAGGAACAAATTAACTGTCTCCTGAAACTTGCATGGATTTGTCTATCTTGAATGATCACGAGCACAAATGAGAGATGTGACAAGAGAAAGTTAGCAATAACCTTTTCAGATGTGGTGTTTGTGTGCTGAAACCCGACAAGCTGGCAGGACTAGAAATAGCTTCGCAGATGGTACTTGGCACGGTACCGAGCAGCTCTCCTCTCGCACACTCCCCACCCTGCCTGTCAATCGCGGTACCCAATGGCTGCTTAGAGATGGGGAAACGGCAAGTATGAATTCAGCTCACAGGAGGCTGCGAGGTCAGACGTCAGTATTGCACTACGCATGGCTGAGTCAGTGACTGTTAGAAATTGAATTGAATTAATATCTAGAGGGGTTTGCGTCTTTGAACACTTAATGGACTGTATAGCTACAATCTCTTACCCTTGAGGGGAAGATGATGGAGGAAAAAGTAAGGCTTGCTGATGGTGCAGTGAACTACTGAAGAAATGATGGAAATATCAAATATGCTGAACTTAACAAGTAATGCCAAAGGATGCTGATCTGGCTTTCAAAGCTGCCTTCTTGGAAGGAACAGAATTCCTTTGTGCTCTGATTTCAAAATTATTTCCATGCTTTTGTGTTTCCTCCCTGATAGATACAAGAGGAAGGTGCGTATCCGTTAACAGGAATAATCTGTGGGCATTATTCAGGAGAAGAATGAGGAAAAGGAAAAGTACTGTCCTTTGTGTGCACTGGTCAATTGAAATGTCTGCTGACAAAGAACAGACTTCAGGGGGAGGAAGAGGGGCATAAGCATTGTCATTGTGTAAGTCCTAGCAATATGAGCAGAGCAGATTTCTTTTCTTCTAAAGCCTTATAGCATTATATCTGTAACTTAGTGTATAGATAAAGCTCTATATCCCTATTCTACAAGTGTTGATTATGTGAATCATCCTAGGAAAGGATTGGAGCTAAGTTTATATTTTAAGAAGACTTAGTTAATAGAAGTTTTAGAAGATAAAGGGAGAAAAAAAGGGTAAAAATCTTGGTTAATATTCCACTGCTACGTCCTTTTCATTTAGATAAGGTTTTGGGGTGGTTTGGGGGGTAATAAGTATATTGGTTTAGCACCATAATTCTGTGTAGACAAGAGCCTGTTTTATAAAATAAGTATGTTTTTTGGCAGCATTCAGTAGGATGCACATGAAGTTTTTGTATTGGAATACATGCTAATTGTTTTAGCAGTAGAATTAATTCCCTTTAATGACTTCTTTTAATTATTAGTAATATATTCAGAGCAATATGTTGTTATGTATAAAGACAAACTGAAGCTGTCCTTCCACACATGACTCCAAAGCATCATTAAATTGAAGAGCATTTGCATTTTTTAAAAACAGCTCTTCCCTTATACCAAAAATAGGAAGCGTACCAGTATGACAAGTGTGCCATTTTGATGGTACTCTTTTTCCTCCTTTACATCATATTAAATAGGTTTGCTTAAATAAAGCCTTGAGCTTATTTGGTTTTCTTTGTGAGGCAGCTGCTTTTAAAGAAAATGCCTCTTCCCTTTACAAAGGCAGAGCTTCCTTGATACCTGACTGAGGGGGGGGAAAAATTCTATTACTGACCTAAGTATATTGAATTTGTGAAGATTGTCTAAATATACCAGTATTCATAGGGTTGGGTGTTCCCCCACCACCACCCCCTTAGGAAAGTAATTGATAAAGCAAGACTCTCTTAGCTTTCCTTTATAAACTTTTCAGTACTAGATGGTCTACATATATGGTGCTTTTTCCAGTTTTAGTGAATGAGGAAATGAGGCTGTGGGTTTAAAATATTGGATTTTTTTTCTCTCTCTTACAGTTCTAAATAAAATGCAATATGTTACTAAGCGCGCAGGAGAAAATTTTGCTTATAGGCTTGGTGTTGTGCCTCAGTCATTGCCCATGGTTTCCACAGCACAGTGCACAGCTGGTAGTCATTGGCTGGGAAATTAATTGAAAGTTGACATTGCAAATACTTCTTTTCAGAGTGAGATAGAGATCTGAAACTATAATGACTTTCTTGGAGGCTTGAAGTAATGCACTGTGCAGAGCACCATTGACTGTTGTAGGCTGAAATTACAGATTAATATAGTATGGCAGCCAGATGCCGCATGAGACCAAAGGCTTCCTGGCACTTTTAATTATCAGCGGTTCACTGCTGTTTGAGAAGTACTGGTGTTTTATCTGGTCTGCATAATGCTTCTTTGAACCACAATACTTCCTAACAGTTTGCCTGTTCTTGCAAATGGGGCAGCTCTGCTTTTGTTGGTCACTTTTCCATTGCTGTAGGTAGGTAGCTGTGTCAACACAACTGTGGAACTCCCTAGTGAATGCCAGTTTGGCTTGCCTGCATCGCTGGGGACAGGTTTGTAGTTAAAGTTCCATTTTCTACAAACGTTAGGACTTCTTGAACAAAATGCACTGCCAAGTCTTAGTTAGCAACATAAGAAATCAGTATTTTAAAACTATGGAGAGAGTGAGTGAATGTTTTGGTCGTAGTAATGCATGAAATAACGTAACTCCTAACAAGTTTTGCATTGCTGGTATGGAGTGAAGGGTTTTTGCATTTCCCTGCAGAAACAACCTCCTGTCCCCAGTGGCTTTGTTGGGGGGGGAGGGGGGGGGGAATGATATTGTTAACAAGTCCTATAAAAAAAAAAAAATCAAAATTATTTGGTAGTTCTGCTGCCTTCATTTTTTTGAACACTTGCAACTTCTTCTAAAGCCTCTTTACAGGAAAATAGAAGACACAGGTGGTCTTTCATATGTACTGGCCACAGATGTAGCTCCTTTTTCAGCCTAACTGATACAGTAGCTCAGTGACACGGTTTTCCTAGTCAAATGTTGCAGGGTAAAGCCAGTGACTGTATCTTCTGACATGCTAGATTCCACCTCTTTATTTTCTCTTTGTTCAGATCCAAAGTCATTTTAGTTGTCTTGTTTATTGTAGAGCAAAGTTGTATTTCAGTGGTAGTATTTATCTGAGTACACATGCTGTTGAACAAATGGAACTTCAGATTTTGTCAGGTATATATCTAACAGATCAAAGAAATAATTTTTTTTTGTGTGTACTGTGACTCAACAGTGATGAGATTTAAGATTGACATTTTAGATGGCTGTTATTAAGATGAGTGAAGATTCATGATTCAGATGGTGCTGTCTCAAGCCAAACATGCTTGAATTCTCAGAAATCTTCCAATTTTGGCTTGCATCTTGCATCTTCTGGCTAATAGATAATGTGCCAGTCTCACAGTTAGCATTAATCTGTACATTAAAGGGAGGAAAGTACAACACAGAAGCAGAGCAAATGAATGGTGTGGCCCCCTGCAATTCAAACAGCTCTTTGAAATTATTTACTAATGTATCTGTTTCAGAAACAATTGATTTAATATTTAAGGATTCTGTCCTCCTCCAGCTGGCAGCCTCTGCCTCTTTTTGTAGTGCGGTGCGCTGAATTGATGGTTCATGTGTCCGTGCTGCGAAGGGATGGACGTGGCTGGCAGCCGGAGGCACGTTAATCTCTGCACGCTGCCCCTCTCCTCCCAGGCTTGCTGGCTGTATGTACCGAGGTAGGAGTAGCCCCAGCTCCGATACTGGGAAGGTATAGCTGAAACAGTCGTGCCTGGCGTGTTTAGTCCTTAATTCAGATGTGACTAAGGAGGAAGTACGATGCCAGCTGAGTCAGTGTCACTTCCTGTAGCACCTGTTTTTCTCAACTTGTGTAAAGAGATCATTAACTAGGGCTTGCCCTACTTCAGTGTGAGCTCTGAATCACTGCTTAGAGGGTAATGTGGCTTTAGATAGTTTTCTGGATTAAGAATCGCATTTTAATTGCCTTCTCTGTTAAAGGGTAATTTATGTCTGCTCTGCCAAAATGCGTGATAAGCCTGCATATCCTTACAGTGGTTCAGTTTCATTTTCTAATGTGTTTCCCTTATTTAAAGCAACTAGAGCGCTTTAGCTGTTGAGAAATAGTGAGTCATACATTTTGATACTATAAAATGTGGCACCTGCAAAACTCTGGTTTCTCACAGCATGGCTAGAAATATTATCAGGGCTAGGATCGAAGCACTGCTTTAACAAAGGCCTGATCACACGTGGCTTTATTAGGATTTGCTGAGATATTTTGTCACAGGACTGCTATGTATGTGTTTGAGTACTTCACGCAGGTACACAGACACATACACACACGCTCACCCACCCCCTTTGTGGGATAGTTGGTTGTAACATGATGTGCAAATATAAACACTTTAGGGGCAGATGAGATAGAGTTGTTTTTTTGGTTGGGGTTTTTTTTTTTTTGAAGTTTGGCCATTTTTTGGGAAGTTTAGCTGTAGTAGTAATGAATATCATCATGTATAAACAGGGGTCAGACTTTGGTTTCACGTTAGGTTTTAATTATAGGCTGCAATCCACATTTCTGATAATTTTTGGGCATATTTTGTACCTATTAAAATGCATATGTCTTGTATGCATGTATATGTGTGGAAGAAAAGGTGCAAAGGTTTTCCTAAATTGTTGATGTTCTTGAAAGGAAGGTTTGCAGATCTCACTCTTGCAAACTTTTGCACGTTTCACTTTCATAATACAGAATTTACCTTTCTCTAATAGAGAAGTAAAACAAGTAAGAAGACACGTTGGCCATGCTGAAATGCTATATATCTTAATACATTCAGAATTGCATTGGAAGTCCTGAGGAAAATTCTGTTTCCTTTTAATGAAAGTGGTTGGATCATCTTTATTCTTGGGCTGTAAATCTGAGCATTTCCAGCCATAAGCAAGGTTTGCAGTTCTTTTACCTGATTCAATAGACCTTTGGCTGACTTCACATCCTAAAGATGCTTGTCTTATTGCAGCATATTTTAAGCTTGGCAGGAAACAGTATTGCAGTAGATTCTCTCTGCACCAAACTTTCTGCTTTATCGGATAAGAGATCCTTCCCTCATTCAAATGGGGTGGGGAGAAGCTTGTGTTCCTTAGCTGAGAGATATATTTCTTATTCTTTGCATTGTGCTAATACTCATTTTGTGCCAATGTAAACTGCATGAGATCTATCATAGCCTTTTTGTTCTGATTTAAGCTCCTCTTCTTATCGGTCACTGAGACCTGAAGCTGAAACATGTCATGCTAGATGTTCAGTTTTTTGAATAGTTTTTTTTTTTGTCGTTACTTCTAAGCAACTTAAAAAGAGGACATTTTGCTCAACTTGTTTGTACAGTTCATGCTTTTAAAATTTGTTGTGCTTTTCTTAGCTAGGTCATCATTCTTACCTCTCTGTGTTCTTGAATCCTACAGCATTCCTAGCAGTCATATTTAAGGTCTCTTGGTAAAAGTTGTGGGATTTGCAGGCTGCGAGCAAGTGGAGCATTGAGGCTCCTGTGGGAAATTATGACCCTTCTTTGTCTGTCAGACCTTGTAGTTGTGCAGATGTCTGTCTCGGTTATCCAGTACCTGAGGCTTTTGGAAAGTTCATCAGTTAAACCCATGAATAAGATGTGTTGTCATGTCCACGCTTGAAATACAAATAGCAAAGGAACTGATTTAGGAATTCCAGTGAGGTGTAAGGACACAGATATGTCTGTGCTGTCCTGATATAAAAAATTCTGGTTTAAAGAGTACAAATAAAAAGCGTAAGTATTTTTAGTAAAATTCAACAATAGCTGTTGCAAGTTGATACTTAATTTTTAGATAGTTTCTGAGAGTACTCAATCTTGAAACTGACTGGTTTTGTTGGTAGGTTTAATAATTAATTGCAAAGTGTAATCAGTATCTTAATTTAAGGAATGTAACATAGCAATCACAGTCTAAAAAATCTTAAACTGTTACATTAAAATTTGCTAGTTTAGAACAAATGTCCTACTTGTTACTGACAGTGCTGTAGGTCTTGGCTTTAATAATACAGTTCATATGTTCGCTGGCTGGGTTGTGGTGGCTTACTGTTGTTCTGTCTGAGAGTAACTGAAAATTTAAAAAACAATGTTCAGAAATAAACCCTTGGTTGGTGTGTCTTGATGTATCAACTAGTTTAAGGCTGACCACCTTTGTAAAGGGCAAGTTGCAATAAAAGTGAAGTCAGTACTAAAAGCCTGTGCTCTGAGAAGGGTTTTCCAAAACAGGTTTCACTGGAAAAAAATACTCCTAACTCTTAATTTTATGGTTTCATTAGAACATTTGATTTAACAGTAAGAATAAAAATAAAATGCTCAGTTGTATTTGACTTACCTGTTCTGGAAGGGATTTCTGTGAATACAGGTTCACAGGCAGGCTCAACTGATCAGGCAGTGTCTCTGTAGATCACACAGCAATAAACAGGTAATTCTTGCTGTCTGCTTAATGTTCCAAATCGTTGTTCATGTTTGTAAATATAAACATGAGTACAACAAAGAAAATGGAGGTGGATAATATTAATCTTCAAAACATGTACATGGAGTGTGAATGCCTTTAAAATTTAAATGTATAATGTTTCTGAAATTTTGAAATGCTGAATGTTTCTCTCATTTCTGTTTTCAGCACCTCATCTCGTATTGCTAAAGGAATAGACTATACGAAAATGAGCCTCCACGGTGCAAGTGGTGGACATGAGAGATCAAGGGACAGACGCAGATCAAGTGACAGATCTCGTGACTCATCCCATGAAAGAGCAGAATCTCAGCTCACTCCATGCATCAGGAATGTTACTTCGCCAACAAGACAGTATCATTCTGGTGTGTTCAGATCTATAGTATTTCAGGATTAAAATTCTTAAACTTAATTACTGTTTTGTGAAAAGAATACAATAAAAAGCATTATTTGTTGATGCTACAACATACAAATTTCTTACATATACCCTGGGCTGGGAGTACCCTTTTTTGATAGGTCATAACTTTTTCTTCAATCTGCAGTGTGTACTCCTATGTGATGCTCTTATTTAGTTCAAATCACAAGAACAATCTAATTTTTCTAAGAAGATAATTGACTGAGCACTTCCCCTTTACTTGGTAGGGTTTAGGTATTTAGAAATATAGGAAACACTTTTTTTTTTTAAGTGACAAAACCTGGTTTGTTTCTTTGAACTACAGCACTAAACACCAGCTGTGATGCATAGCTTCTATATTATGTTTAGTTGCTTTTTCAGTACTAGAACGCTAAATTTTTGTTGTAAAGGCTTTGGGGTGACGAGGTGGCTTTGATGTCTAAGTGGTAGAAACTTCAGGATCTCATATATGGACAGTTATTTTTGAAGGTTTCTTTAACTAGAATAGATTTAATTGAAAGAATTTGTACTTAACTTACCAAGTTGCTATGTTTTGTGCCTGGAAAGACACAAACTGCATAGAGCGCATGTAAATCTATAATTTCATTTCCTGTTTTTTCTCCTTCCACCTCGTCCCCGCTTAAGATCGAGAAAAGGATCATAGTTCGTCTCGACCAAGCAGCCCTCGTCCTCAGAAGACTTCCCCTAACGGTTCCGTTGTTAGCATGGGGAACAGCAGCAGAAACAGTAGCCAATCAAGTTCAGATGGGAGCTGCAAGGCTGGTGGGGAAATGGTGTTCGTATATGAAAATGGAAAAGAGGGAGCTCGGAATCTAAGAACTTCTGAACGAGTAACACTCATAGTGGACAACACCAGATTTGTTGTAGATCCTTCTATCTTTACCGCACAACCTAATACCATGTTGGGCAGGTCTGTATCTTTTTTATTTCCGTAATCTCTAACTGTAGAAGAGAGCCATAAATGCTTTGTAGATATTAAAACTGTTTAAATAGCTGTTGAACTCATATTGCTACAGCTGATCTGCTTATGTTTAATATTATCACTTTGCAAAGGTTTTTAAGTAAAAATCAGATGTAAGTTCTCCTCTGTATTTGGCAGAGATGCCAGTAGATGTCTATTGCCTAGAGAAAAGAGAGTTCATAAGTAAATTAACATTTCAGTGTACTCATTTCATTCTATCTTGCTGGGCATTGCTTCTGAATTCAGTCTGCCTCATTCCATCTCTTGTTTTTAAAGCTAGCTGCTTCATAAAACAAAGTAGTGAGTATAGATAGTCTCTTTCAAAATAGCAAGGAGGAAAACCTTGAAGGAATTTATTTTGCTTAATGGGCCTACCCTGACAACATTCAAGCTCAGCACATTTATCTTCTGAAATGCTTTTTGGACAGGGGAATATCAAAGAGTCAGTATAACAGATCAGAGCCTCTCAGCAAAGACACCTAACACTCAAAATGGCCAATAGTTGAATGAAAGTCTACAATATGTGTGTATATTTTCTGTAGAAACTATAATGAGCAACATATTTAACATGTTTACTTGGTCAAATACTGACTAGTTTTGCATTGTCTAAACGTAGAGAGTGCCACTTCCAAACTTGCGGCAAGAAAGAAATGAAGGTTATGTCTGTGTCACTTTGGATTTGGCTTTTTCATTAAAATGTTAAGCCCATAAGGATATAATAATATTTTAAATAGATATGTATAAAGCTATTTGCCAAAGTACAGGTAATAACTATGAGTAAACAATTTCTGCTTTGTTTAAATCACCACTGTGTGGGAGAAATAGTATCCTGGTTCCCTATTTTGTGAAAAGGTGGGGGAAGAATTACAGAGAAAGCAAAAAACGCTTCTCTGTGTAAACAGTAAAGGGAAATAAAGAGAAGTAATCATTAATAGAATTAAATCGTTGATGTAAGGCATTTGTATATGTGTAATACATGCATACATGTCTACATGTAAAGATCCAGACTAACAAACTGGGGGTCTATCAGTGTGAAGTTATGTGGTGAAACAGTTTCCTCTTTCATGCCCAGCCTCAGAATAAGTGGTGCTGGCTAATGCACTAGATTTTTTTTGTGTGTTGCTGAGTTATTCTCCCTTTGGGTTTAGTTCAAGGAACAAGCTTATTTTATCTTCTGCTAATTCAAAAGTAGGTTAATAAAGATATGGAAATACTGCTCTAAAATGCAAGTTATTTATAAACCCACTTTCCCCCAGTGTCAGTTCACAGGACACTAAACAGGAACAGCTTAGCTAGTATGTTCTGGGAGGTAAAAGTAACTATAATAAGAACGTATTATTTGCCTTAAGCCTATATCCTGTTAGACTGCCTTTTTCCTGAATATTATTTCTTGTCTTGAAGAGTGGTCAGAAAACGCATGTCAAATCATTAAGTGAAAAAAGTTACTTCGTTCTCCATTATAAATGTGCACAGTACACCAGCTCTGTTTCTTTGGATTGTGTGTCTGAAAGCAAAGCTTTGCCTTTGGGGTATATTTGTAAATAAAACAAAGAGTAGATGGCAATACTTTTTGTAAGCATAGGGTGTAATTCTGTATCACAGGTGTGTTTTAAAAAGTCAGCTTTTTTCCTAGTGATCTAATGGGATACTGTAGATACTGTTCGGGACTTGCAATTTTTTCTTTAGTGTAACTTTCCTTGCATCCTAGCGGGGAGAAATACGCTGTACATGCTACCCTTAAGTATGGGTATCTTCTATCAGAATGTTATTTTAACTTTTGAATTAATTAAATCTTTTAAATGAAATTGAGGTGAGTTGCAGGTACTTGAACACTAAGTCCCGTTTCTTAAACTACCTCGAAAGTCTTTAAATAATGAGAATTCCCCAACAAAACCTGTTTTTCTGCTACATTACCCCACAAATGCCAAAGACAACTTCTTTCGGGTTCCCTCCGCCTTTGGCACTGGCAGGAAACGGCCTGGTCTAACCGTTGTTCTGATTGAAGGATATTGGCAAGTTAAGATTGAGAAATAAAACTAGACTTTCCTGAGTTACACTGCCCTTCTTTCTATTTTCTAGTAGTCTTGCTAAACATAAACCAAACTGAACAGTGTACATACATCCGAGATGGAATAGACTGTTTTTTTCCCCTGCCATTTCGGTACAATTTTTGACATTTTACTTTTCAGATTTACCAAAAAAAAAATCATAGTAAGGAATTCTAACCAAATTACTTTTATTCTTGAGCAGGATGTTTGGATCAGGCAGAGAACATAACTTTACACGTCCTAATGAAAAAGGAGAGTATGAAGTTGCTGAAGGAATTGGTTCCACTGTGTTTCGTGCTATTCTGGTGAGTTTTCTTTATGGAGGGGAAAAAAGGTAGGGGCAAGCACTGTGAGTATTAAGAGGCAGAACTTCTTTATTTAGCCTTACTTGTGTATCTGGACTTTGTGGATGGAATAAATACTGCTTTTCTGTATTGTTATCTAGAGGGGAAAAAATGTTTGATATGAAAACACCCCTAGGTTTTCTAGACATGTGCATGTGACAGCCAGAGAGAGAGAAAGCATGCATGAAATGAACCAAAAAACTACTGCCTGCCAGAAATGTGTTTGCCTTCTCCTATGCATCTAGTTCATCTAGTTCAGATATATTCAGCACAAGAAGGGCTGAAATTACATGAAACAGAGTACTGGAAGTTAACTTACTGCAGGTAAGAGGAGAAAAGCAAACTTCAGTCTGAGAAGAAAATAGCCCCTTATGTATTTCATGTCTACACAAAGAAGTAGAGCTGCCATACTGCTTTGTCAGCAGGATCGGAATAGCAAAAGCTAAGAGAAGTACAGATAAAAGACAGTATACATGCACCAAAATTATCAGTATTGATAGTTGTCACTTAAATAACAGTTTTAACCAGAGCTCACTGCGCTGGAAGCAGCTCAGAAAATTGATAAATTTGAGGATAAAATTCACAAAGTTTTAACATATGTTGCCTTTTTACATTTTAGGGGGTTTGCTTGTGGAGAAAGCATCATAAATGAAATGATGAAATGTTTCTGTCAGTGAATGTTGAAGTGCATTGTGTTTTTTGTTTGCTGCATTACTATAGGATTACTACAAGACTGGAGTGATACGCTGTCCTGATGGGATATCTATTCCTGAATTGAGAGAAGCATGTGACTATCTCTGTATCTCTTTTGAGTATAGTACTATTAAATGCAGAGATCTCAGTAAGTACAGAATTTATTAAAATAATCTGAATTTTACAGACTAATTTAAGCAAATATATGGGGGTGGTTAATTCCAAATTGTGTCCTTTATTGAAGTAAGGAACATGGCTGATGCTACATGAGCAAAATCCATCCTTTTTAATCTCTTATATAATAAAGCTCCAAAGGCAATGGATGGACATCTTTTGAAAAATAATGTTTCTGATATTTCAGTATCTGATACTCAGATATTTTTCTGCTGTGGTCAGCTCTGTGGAATACTTAAACTCTACTGATGCATTTGCAGTACAGATACAGTAACATTAAGTGCTATCTTTTTTGCAGAGGAGCGGGAGGATAATTCATTCAACTCCATGCTTAAGAGAATTAGGCTCTGTTGCTAACAAAAGTAGCGCAGCTTTGCCGGTGGTGTAAGGTGCATGTTCCCAGTGTGTAGTGTCCCTTCAGCTCGTTCCTTCCCTCAGCACAGCCAAAGTTTTGGCCAATGTTTAAATGACCTGGCCTGTGCCTTTGGTTCCTATGATCTCATGGTGTTTGTGCAGAGCAGAGCCCGGTGCAGGGCCAAGCTGTGGCATGCCAGCTGTGAGATCTGCATGGGGCACCTTTGCCTTCACCGGCAGTGCCGTGACCTCACAGCGTGTTGCCTGCTGAGTCACACTCTCAGTGCACATTGTCCTTAGCAGAAGGATTTAGCGGCTCATGCTGTGAGGGTTTTGAGAGGCTTTGTTTTTAAGCTTATGAAAAGTGGGTTGCATGCTCTACTTTTTCAGCAACTGGCTTAAATAATGTTTCTTTCAGGAAGCCCGAGAGGGCTCTTACACGCAATTACTGAATGTTTAGCAGTAGTAAAACATGAAGGAGGTCTCCTCAAAGTCACTCCGCTGTCTGCCCAACATAATGTTAATATCTGCAGGACAGCCCTATTAGTTTGAACTTCTGGTGTGGCTTCTGGTAAACATTTGAAAAAGTTCTGATCTTATAGAAACTGATAGACTAAGTGTCTTTACAGCTGTCTGCAGTGAATACTACAAAATAAACAGAACTGCTGTGTTTCTTATTCCTGCCTTCATTTCTTACCAAGCTTTCAAATGTGCCTATGCTTAAAATTTCGTTCCAGGTGCTCTCATGCATGAATTGTCAAATGATGGTGCTCGCAAACAATTTGAGTTTTATCTAGAAGAAATGATTCTCCCATTAATGGTAGCCAGTGCCCAAAGTGGTGAGAGGGAGTGCCACATCGTTGTGCTGACAGATGATGATGTGGTTGACTGGGATGAAGAGTATCCTCCGCAAATGGGAGAGGAGTATTCACAAAGTAAGTTTATTTTCATTGTTTCCACCAAGCCATGATATGGTAGAGGTAGCAGTAAATGTGCTGATTTAACTTACCTGTACATAAGCACTGTTAGCAAAGTCTTTACAACATCCCTAATGCCTCACAAAAACTTAGTTTTGGTAGTTCTGCTTAATATTTTGCTTCACAGACGCGTATGTTGCATGTTATGTTCAAATCTAATGAAAAAGAGAAGCTAATTTTTATTATTAAGGTATTGTCAGTCAATGAGGGGGAAGGAAATACTTTTTCAGAAAGAGCTTGATGAGAAAAATGGATAGGAGTTATGTTTACTCTGGGAGAACAACTAGAGGGGTTTTTTTGGGGGAAAAAAAAGTGTCTTACTATTTTGGAAGTAAAACAGTTTGGTGTATAGATGAGTTAAAAGCACCTGTGAACGGGCTGCCTTTCCCTGCATCAATGCTGTCCCTGTAGCTGAAAATGTTCCTTCAGTGTGAAAACTTGAAATTCAGGGTTTTGTGGGGGCATGTAGGAGCTTGAGATACTCTGTACTCCAGTAGTATAAAATCTTCTTAGAAGTCTCTTCAAAGTATTACAGTTTTTTGTTGTTTTGTTTTTCTTTAAATAAAAAAACCAAAACAAAAATCACATTTTTTGAGAATGCAAACCTGCAGCTCTTCCTAAAGAAGGGAGAGTTGATGTGAATATAGGTCAAATGTGGCTGTTCTAATGCAGTAACACCATTGGCTCAGGTTTCTAGGACCTTTATGTCTCAAAGGTGTCAATTAAAAATACCCCCTACCCTAAGTAATTAGTTAGGCACACACTTGCCTTTTACGTTTATACTTTTCATTAACAGTTGATTTGGATCTCTGCAGCTGTACGGGATTGATGGCCCCGGTCCCTTCTTTTAAGGTGCTATAATTGAAATTTCAAAGGTGTCCCTCTTGTTCTCCTTCACGAGCCTGGGTTTTCTGAAACCGCTTTGCAGATCTCTTACATAATGGCAAGCAGAATGGAAAGATTTTTTTTTAATGTCTGCAGGAATTCCATCAAAAAGGGAAAAAAAATTGAGATGTCTTTCTTTGTGGAGGTGGGATTGGGAGTATATAATGTGGTTTGCTTTGTGAATTTTCCTATTGCATTCCTAAATCCAACAAAAAAACCCTAAGTGTATAAAACAGACTAAATTGATAGGGAGAAGAACATGTGCAACCAACCCATTTCACAGTCCCTTCAGCCGTTTTTCTCTGACTTCTGTTTTGGATATTTTGAGGAATTCTTGAGTCTCTCCCCTTATTCTGAAATAGAAATAAATAGAGTAAAGCAGAACAGTGAAAAAGATAAATCTTTGTGTTTTAAGACTAGAAGTTTAATCTTTGAATACGGTTTTTCCTCATTAAAATGTATTTTTAGTTATTTACAGCACAAAGTTGTATAGATTCTTCAAATACATTGAAAATCGAGATGTGGCCAAATCAGTTCTGAAGGAAAGGGGGCTCAAGAAGATCCGACTGGGCATTGAAGGTAGGAGAAGCATTGCTAACTCTTTGGGGGGGAAAAAGGTCTGCTGCACTTACCTGCTTTGCGATCGTCTCTGCAGTTGAAGCCATAAGGGTTGGTATTGTCTTTCCTAGTGATGTTAGATGATAAAACGGCCAGAGGGGGAGTGGTACCCAATAAACAACTGGTCCAGCTAGAAAACCCGATGACAGGCTCATGCCTGGTCTACAAGATGTGTCTAGCTGCTAGACTGTTTGCAGTGTAACTTCGGTGGTTTCGACTGACTTACGACTTGCATCTCATGCCATTTGCCCTTTAGTTTTCACGCAAAGTCTTCTCCGTACTTTATTTGAAGTAATGATGCATTTTTACAGCTTTGTATATTCTGTTCTTGGTCTGGTGTCCTTTTCAGGGCTTGGAATGAAAAACTTCGTGTTAAGTTGCAGGTAAACATTTTCTTTCAGGAAATACAAAACTATCAAGTGGATCATTGAAGTGCAAAGAAATATTAATCTGAAATAAACATCCTGTAATTCAGGAGGCCAATCTGTAAAATCTCACCTCTGGGTTTGCAAAAGACAAGTACATTAAGTAGCCTTAGATTTTTATCCTGACTGTAACAACTGGGTTTCTTTGCATTTCATCTTCCTTCTGATTGTTGACCCAAATATTTTAAAATCCAGCCTTTATAATTTGCAGGATTTCTATCACTCACTCACCAAGTTGTCATAGTTACATTTGTAATTTACCAACCAAAAGCAAATGCTTTTAACTGCTTGTGATCTCTAAAATAAGTAAGTTCAGCTGAACAAGGTGTGAGCCTTCAGACTGATGTGCCATTCAACTAAACAAGAACTGGTTTTGTGCATAACACTGGCTAATACCAGATTATTTGTGCTGGCACTTCTTGCTTTAGACAAAGAACAACTGTGTGACTAAACTTTAATGCTAGTGCCCCATAATAGTATGTAACTTTCTAGTAAATGAAAATTATTGCTTAGGCAGAGGGGAGAGATGACTTGAACACAGCGTAACCGGAACTGAGAACTGGTCTCAAACGATGCATTTTCATCGTTTGGGGGAGCTGGGAGGAACGCGCTGGGATTCCACTTGGGAACTTAAACCACAGATCAGAGTGACGCTGTTCTCCACTCTTGAGATCTCATGTCCTGCTTTCCAGGTCACAGTGTGTTAGAAACAGCCGGCTGCTTTTGGCTCGAGGGAAGGAGCAACTAGCTTTGCCTGTGAAGTTTGGAAGAGTTGTCTGGTGGCAATATATTCACTATCAATAGCACTGTAGCCTCTTTCCTTACAGTTTGGTTGGTAGTTAAACTGCTGACTCTGTGTCCCCATGCATAGATAACATTAAGGACCACACGATGGCATCTGTGTCCATTCAGGGTGTTGATGGAGATGACGACTAATCTTCACTATGCTTCCACGTGCTGCCGTTTTGTAAAAGAAAACCCTGAAGTAAACAGTACAGGAAACGTTAACTTCTGCCGTACTCTGTTTCTTAGGTTACCCTACATACAAAGAGAAAGTGAAAAAGCGACCGGGCGGAAGGCCGGAGGTGATTTACAACTATGTCCAAAGACCGTTTATTCGGATGTCATGGGAGAAGGAAGAAGGAAAGAGTCGGCACGTTGACTTTCAGTGTGTGAAAAGCAAATCCATTACAAATTTAGCAGCAGCGGCAGCAGATATACCCCAGGACCAGCTTGTGGTAATGCATCCTACCCCCCAAGTAGACGAGCTGGATATTCTGCCTATTCATCCTCCACCTAACAACAGTGAGGTGGATGCTGAGGGACAAAACCCACCGCTCTGATCTAGACTCTTACTAAAACAAAAGCATGCTACTTTGAAGTGACTCTGTACTCAACTCATACTGCACTGCAAATCCAGTTTTTTCCATTGTGTAACAGTGTTTAGGATATTGCAGTACGGACCTTTGAAAAGACCAAAGGGAGTCCCCGATTGTTTTTGAAAGAGTACAGATCAAACATCCCGGGGTTACAGTTACATACATGTATGTGTTTACCAGTAGGTTTGTGACATTGGTGATTTGTATGCCGGACTGTCCTCACTCTTAAGCCCCTCAGAACCAATGGGATGCTGGTGGCTAGTTGTACATCAGTATTGTTACGCAGGGGTTAGAATGCAGAATTGGAATTGATAGTAGCACTTTACAAATGGTTGATAAATGGAATTTGAAGCCATTTTTTATAAATGTGTTGCACAATACTAACAAAGTGCTTCTATCAAAAGTATTAACTGTAAATAGTTTTGCTCTGAATAGATTGACCCTTTTAGTGTATATGGTTGAGCACAAAACTACTTACTGTTGGGTTTTTGGATTGAGGACATGATTCAATTACCCACGTAACATCTTGTTAAACTCAAAGTTCTTCAGTGAATTTTTTCACTTGTTTGCAGCGTGAGCCATGTTCAAAAATTGTGAACAATGGATAGGGGCTTTATCTTAAATTTTGCCTTACCTTAATCTGTTCACAAATATTTATTTAATACATTTTTCATAAGTGTCACAAAATAGGAAAATGCAAATGGTTCATTCTTCATTTATTAATGATTGTAAACAAGTTTTCATGCAAATAAAGTTTCCATTATTTTAATGGGTTTCAATTATCTGTGAATGAGATTAAGTATATGGATGAGTTTTGAAAGTAGTTGCTTTTCTTTCCTCAGGGAAGGATGGTTAATAAGTGAAAACCAACTGTTTCTTAAAGAGAAATCTGGTAGCGTCAGACTATCTTAACCTACCTTACCGTTGTTTTTTTCTTGGTATAAACTTGAATCTAGGAGCTTCTCTCAAAATTTATTGTAGTGACAAAATCTTGAAGTGTATGTATGTAAGGTATTGTTTTTCCTCCCTTTTCCCCCAAGGCTAAAGAAATGGTAAATAGGCAACTGCTTCTAGCATGCACCTTCAGCAGGGTTTTATCAAATTTATTTATCAAAGTAAATGCTCCATCTTAGAACAAGGGAAACATTTATTTTAAAAATATTTAACTGTCTAATACATTACACTTTAACAATATTTATAGTAAAGGATTCTTACAAGAAAGAATAAACAGCTTTATGGTACAATTAGTATAAGAAATATCCACATGGGGACTGTTTTGCAGTGTAAAAACACACCATACATCTGAAATGGTCATTTGCATATAAAAGCTACCACTGATGCCAGTGAGTTGCACAGTGATTTAAAAAAAATTTCAAACAACAGAATCCAAAATATACAAGTATCGCAAGCTATACACAGCTAACCAAATCAACACAGAACACTGTAGCAGGTTATTCCACTTTGTCTGAAGTTACACATGGTAGGATGAGTTGCATTCTGATACAGCTTTTATGAAATTCAGCCATAAAAGCTTCTCAGTCCAAAAAGTTTCACAGACTGTAGAACTCCACCAATAAATGCACTTCGATATTTGGATGTTGAAGCCAGGTGCATCATTTACAAGGGCCATGGCAAATCACTGAAGTCTACGGGGCCACCAAGACCTGCATCTGCTTCAAGAAGGCTCATTATTACTGCCATTGCTGCTTCATCGTTACTAGGGCTGCTTGATCCTTGATCGTTGTCAATCATATCAATGCCTATATGAGAGTTCTCCCCTGTAAGCATAAATACAGTAAGTTGTCAGAAGTTCAGTTTTATTTTGTCCACTTTCCTTGCTACGGGCACAGCCATATGACTTGAAGTAGAATAGCTGAACAGGCTGAACTATTTTGGGAGTACTAGTCTGTCTGATACCCAGGTTGCCACGGTCTCAGGGATACCGCTGACGACACCTGGGTGTCGGAGTACAAAGTACTCAGAGTACTCAGCAGTGACCAGTATGCCTAATAAGGACGACCTTATGTGCTGTACTTCAAAAATAAGTCCAGATCAACATCTAGGAGTCAGCCTAGCCTCCCCTCTTGTCTTCAGTTGTTTAAAAGCATTCACAGAAAGCAGGTGGGGAGTTCAGCTAACTCACACTGCAAGAGAAGAGAGGCTTCCAAGTACCATCTAAAAAAAAATTACAATATAAAGTAAGCTAGCAAAACAGACTGCCAGGCTACTCTTGTAGCCACCCTTTTAGGCAAACAGAGTGGTAGGTTATGGGCTTTATGCCTCAGCTACAGGCTGCAGGGGCTGAAAGCAAATTATTGCTAAAAACAATCATCTTGTTACAGTTGCCTATATGCATTTAGGTGAGATTGAGGCATGTTAGTGTATGACTTCACTTACCAAGAATAGAGGAGTTGTCAGAATACGGGTAGCCAGAGTTATCTTGGATTTGCCCAGACAGTAACCCAGCTGAAGAAATGTCTGGAGTGCCACCATTCAAGATCTTGAAAGAAAAAATAGAAGCCATAAACCAGCATGAAATGTTGCATTAAGTCTTAAATTGTCTTATATTGCAATTGTTAATATAGGGAAGATGGGCTTCCTGCAGGGGGAGAAAAAACCCCAACACCTAAATGCTAGCTAATCAGACTAGTTGTAAACTAGGAACTACTTCCTCTGTATTATGCCCATCAAGCAGATGTCAGATGGATAGCGTACCATTACCAGAAAGGAAGAGATCAAGTCAGTGCTACATGCTAAACTTCTGAATGTAACTTCTGAAAAACTACTAGAAAAAGTCCTCAGGGGATTCCTGTGGGTCATCTTTTTAAGTATTCCATCTGCAAGTGATAGTAATTACAGCTAAGTACAAAATGCTTTTGAATTTACACATACAGTATACGTAGAGTACTATCAACTAAGATCCTTCATTTTAGGAGTATAATCCTCCCAGGTAGAGACGGACTGCATGAGCTGAGCATTGCTCCTGGATCATAAGTCTAACCATTTTTTGGTACAGAGCAGCACAGCGGCACTGTGTACACCAGAGCTCACCAGAAACAAAAGAACCTTCTCCAGGATTCTTAAATAGCTAAACTTGAACCATAGTTTTGAACTGCTCAGCTGTGCGTACACTAGAAGGTAAGTACTTGTGAGCTCCTTTCTGAAAGGCAGCATCAGCTGGAGCGTGTGTGGTTCCGGCAAAAACAGTCTTCTAACTAAGGAGAAATATTAAGGGGGTATCCTATTAGAAATACACAACTCTCCATGTGTATTTTCCTTTATTCTGTTACAGTAGCCCTTACTACGTGTAGGTGTTGAATTATTGTAGGGCAGAAGGAGCAACAAGATCTATTCCTGGAATTACAACTCGGGTTGTTCCAACTTCAACTTTTATTTCAAGAGCAAAGTAAGCCAGGAATAGACAAATATTTACTTTCAGCTATATGCTCCAATATAACAAGCAATTCTCATGTATAGTCATCATCATTTCTCAGGAAAAAAAAGTAAGTCTGAGGCAGTGTTTGAATGCATAGAATAAGGATTTGGAGAAGTGCTCTTCTTGCCTTGAATCTAACCCCCATAAGCAACAATTTACTACGCGACGTAAATGCAGCCAGTAGAAGTGTTCAGGTAGTTAAGTGTTGGTAATGGTATGTGAGTGCTACTCAAGCAATCTTAGAACAAGACATGGTACATGGTATTGATTTAAAAATAAACTGTCAGTGCACAGTAAAGCATCTAATTGTCATATTTTGTGCTCCAGCAGTACAGTAAAACTGCTGTGATTCATTTAAGCACAGTCAGTGCTCAAACGATAGCAATTCCAGTGTTCACCGGTACGTGGTGGTACAGAGTTTTTGGAGGATCAAGAGATACAAGGAGAGCTGTTTCTTGCAGCTCTGTTAAAAAAAAAAAGTGAAAATCTAAAGAACAGGTGGATTTCAGTGTTTAGGGACTACGTAAAGGGATTTTGGCCACCAGAATACTTTGACTTGCTGTCAGACTTTTTCAGCCAAGCAGCCAGGAGGAGTTCAACACCACATGTAATTTTATAAGCATGCCCTCACGTTGCTTGCCACTACTGCTACAAGACTGTTTGTAAAGCTTGTTCTTACCTTCTTGCCTCCTGGGGAGGATGTGTCAGGTGGTGGTGTGCTGGTAATGTTCAGTGGACTTGAACCACAGCTGGAAGGTGATGATCCTCTTATCCTAAAATATGGATAAAACAGGGAATGAATTTACCAGCAACTTGGAGACTCGGGTGCGAGAGGCCTGGAGTCTCAAATGCCGACTTTAGTATCAGGTGGCACGAGGTGTTAATTTTTGTAATTTCCTCACTTTTTCAGTGTTACTGAAATCAGCAGTAGCAACATTTTTATTTGCAGCTAGATAAATAGTTGTGTGTAAATTGTCCAGCTTGCTCACTCTGCAAGCTTCACCTCCTCCCCCTCTTTATTTGTTCCTGTACAGCCTTCACAGAGTCAGAAGGAAAAGGTCCTGGGTACTGAGGAAAGCCTCATTTTTTGTATTTTACTTCAATTTAGACCAGCTAAGAATTCGAGCTGCCTCAGCAACAGTAACCTAGACTCCTTAAGTGAGCTACTGGTACAGAAGTACACTGGACATTTGATATAGTTAATATTTTTTTAAACTGTCCGAAGCGGCATTTCTCACTTCAGTTTTCCATAGCTTGATCAAATATCATTTTTTTCTTAGTGAATAACGTATTAACCGTGAACCAACAAATCTCTAAAGGAAGGAGGGGTAGTTACAGAGAAAAGCAATGGAAATGGGAATCTTATCCTTGGCAGAGTTCCCCTGGGAAAGCTGAACAGAAGGCAGCTTTGGAAAATAGTAACAGCTGCTGAAAAAGGACTGGAACTAACCCAGGGTCTTGAAATGAAATGATAACATGGGTGGTAAGCTATACTACTACACTCACTGAGGCTAATTAAGTGTTTTACAGCTACCAAAAGGGATTGTTAAGTATTGGTTCAGCCTTGGTGTGGCTTCCCCCCCCCCTTCCTTCTTCCTATTCTTACAGACAGGAAAGAAGCCTTGTGTGATAGGTCTGCTGTTCCCTTAAACAGCGATGTAAGTTGTCTCTGGCTTGCAGCAGAAACAAAACTATGGGAAATGGACTGTTTTCCTGAATTGCAGCTCAGTATGGTTAAATTACTGCCACTAAACATCTGCTGGATGAGGCCACTTTTATGGGAAGGGGAACAATTCCTAAGAGGAAATTCATGAAGAACAGGGATTGTTAGCCAGTAGAAATTAAGTGATACCCACTGAAAGTAGCTGCTCACACAGGTGAGAGAGATGAGATGGCTGTTCTGAGGAACAGCTCTGTATTACTGAAGTCCCTTACCAAAGCGTGCTCCAAGACTTCTCGTTTAAACCAGAGACCTACATCTCAACTTTTAGACAGCCTGCCCCTGGGAAGGCAGAGCTACCTTAATTGTTGTGCCCTTGCTCAAAGAGCTGTGGGAGAACTGCACAAGCTGAACTTACATATCTAACAACTCTAAAAGCATCTGAGCAAAGTGGATCACATGAAAACAAACACTGCTTTTTTGGCACATAGTCAATAGCTTTGGCATTTGGGGGTTGTGCCACTTACACCCTTAAGTCATTAGAAAAAAGAATATTCTGGAAAGGAATTTGTTTCTAGTGAGCTGTTCTTTTTAACTACTGCTTCTGGTAAACAGAGAATTATCACCGTTACCAAAAAAGTTCCTATATTAGTCTTTTACAGTAGAAAGCTGGAAGGCTGTAACTTTTTCATTCTTTCACTATGGGCTTTGACTGCCTCAGGTATTCCAAATAGATTATCTGTAGCTGTCTACTTATAAAATGCAATTGTATCATTCTGTATTCAGCTTGAAGAAAGACTTCCTTAATTTCCTCTTAAAGAACAATACTGGTTTTCCTCTAACTTCATACCATTTTCTCTCACCTGTGAATCTCCATGATTTCTTCAGCAATCATCCTCCCTATTTTACCTGCCCCAGCTCTTGTTCCACCTGGAATTCCAGGCACAGTAGGATGGGTCCTTTTTGGGCCACCTGAAATGAGCAGATATCTTAAGGTCAGATAAAAGCTTGCAAACCTTTCCCAAAAAGCATTTGTATTTAGGCATGTCTTGACCAGCTGCAGGACCTTCTGAACTGTGTTTATTTACAATTCCACCAACTGGCAAGTACCTTCAAATGTATGGAAAGCTCTGACTTGCACTGAGCTATGCTATGTCTCTTAGACATCCCTCTGCACCAGCAGGTACACATCATAACCTGACTCTTATCAGAATTTGGCTGTTTCAAGCATCTGGTAGTACCTCTCGTCCAGAGTTGGTAAAGAATAGCTTGTCAGACCTGCTTTATTCTGTGCCTGAATAGGCTCTTCTCCAAATACGTTTGTTCTTTGCTTTGTGTGAAGAACTTGCCAGTGCTTATTCCATTCAATACGGGATAAGCCCAAGTTACCTGATGAACATAAATAAACCCTCTGTAGGTAATTGCAAGTATCTAAGAATGGAGGAAAAAGTGAGGTCTGCACAGTTGGAAGCTCGCCGTTACTTTGACATGATTTGACACTTGCGCCACACTTGAGAGGTAGTCAGGAAGGAGCCCGATATACTCCAAGGTATACTCTAAGGCACAGCAAAGAAAAGATCATATACTGAAATGGCAAGAAAGCCCTTAGCATTGCTTATGCATAATGGATAACTGCCTTCTTTCAGACACTCATATTTAACAATAGCAACCCTCAGTTTCTATGGCTCAGACCCATCAGGAGGTGAGAAGGTTCACCTAAAAAGGTCATCAAATCCTTAGCAGAGCCAGAACCCCTTGAAATTACACTTCACTAAAGTAACTTTCTTTTCTGGGGACAAGAACTGTCAAGTATGACGATATTATACGTCTGTTTTCTTTTCAAAGGTTGTGTTGTGGCAAGAATAAGCTTATCCTATTATACAACAGTTTGTTCTGTATTTTTTTCCATTCTCAGAAGGCCCAGACACCATGTTACTGCTGTTACTCTACCTTCAATTACTAACCATTGTGCCTACATGGCAGCTTCTCTTCCTACCACTGTGTCCTGGTGACAGTGTCAGCTGTCCCATGCTTTGCCACCCTTCCTCCTCCATAGTTTCACTTACTGAACCTGATTTTTCAGAATAGAGGTAACTGAAAAGCCCAGCTTTGCTAGAGTCTTGCACTGTTCTCCTAAGCGTATTGTCTACAACTTACAAAGTAATTCCAGACATGCGCAATATCCTTGCTCTACAGCTGTAAAAGCATAGCTGCTAAAAGTAGTATCTAGTAAATAGGGTCTCTAAAAGGAATGGTTCCCAACTCTTTGGAAAGAATCTCAGTATTATCACCATCTTTCTTTTCCTGTCTTTCATCCATGGGCTGTCACTGCATCTTTCTACTCTACCTCACTTCCACCCTGCTCCAGTAACACTTTGTTATTAAATCAAGCTCTGCTCCGCATTATGCTGCATACCACCCGTTATAAAAGATGGTTCAGTGATCGGCAGCATTCATAACAAGCCCATGGTGATTACCAGAGATCACTCTTCGTGTCTTGACAAAAAGCCAGTCAAATCAAGGGCAGATGAGGGGCAATAAGCCAAAGAGCCGAACTATATTTATGATCTATTCACCCCCTGAGTAACCATCTGCACTGACCACAGAATGTGAATTCACTCTGGAACGATGTACAAACAGCGCCATGCATGAAGGCAAACATTTCTCCTCTATGTCACTCCTCCAACACTGTTTATACTTGTTTCTTTCAACTGGCTCATTCACTTCTCTTTGATCAGCTTATATCCAAAGTTGGTATTTAAGTTCAATAGGGCAAGAACTGCATTAGTACTTTTTTGCCCTAAAACTTATTTTTCTTTAGGATAACAACAAATTCTCAATGCAAGAGCGCAGTAAATTTGTGTATGCAAGATTAGCTGCTAACAAGGCATGACTGCCAATAATTTCCTCACAGTACAGTAGTTACCTTCTCCAGCCTGAAGCACACTGTCCATGCTGTGTGGAGAAGCCGCAAGCTGTGGAAAGGCTGCGTCTCCACTATCAAGTACGTTGGTGCTGTGGATTTCAAGAATTAGAAGAATCAGTGATAGAAAACCCTGCGAAACAGTCACTCTGCCAGTGTGTCAGAATGGAATGCTTCAGGGTTTAAGTAGTTTGTGAGTCACTATCACCTCTGTGAAAGAAGCACTGTGGCTGACACAAAAGCTGGATAAACAACAGAAATAAAATGCCACGTTACAAGTCAAAGTGTGCAATGCAGAACCCAAACAGCTTCTCTCATAAGAGAATTTCTTTACAGCAGTTACTCTACTGTGAAGTCACTGCACCTGTACAGAACTCTCAAGGAAAAAGAAAAGGAGGGGGAAAGTTCCT
The DNA here is from genome assembly GCF_965638725.1 of Aptenodytes patagonicus. Taxonomy (NCBI): domain Eukaryota; kingdom Metazoa; phylum Chordata; class Aves; order Sphenisciformes; family Spheniscidae; genus Aptenodytes; species Aptenodytes patagonicus. The sequence goes on from NC_134955.1 coordinate 10,811,209, forward strand.
ACATAAGCAAAGAAATGCGTCTCCTGTAAGTCCCTACAAAGACTGGAACCCCACGTTTTCCCAAAGAAAGAAAATATTTCTATTTCTGCAGGCTTTAATAATTGCAGTAGTTTAATATCTGTTTATCAAACTAATTCCCCTCTCCCCAGGTATGCAGTTCTGGATGTTATCTGGAGAAGACACCTGTTGTCATACAGAAGACGTGCACATATTTAGGTCAAATCTCATCTGAAAGCAGGGCAAAGCAATCAGCATTTACATGCGTCTGCTAAGGGAAAAAATACTTACGAAACGACTGTATTTGTTGAGACAATGTATTCTACTTCTTTGGTCCAAGGGTTCATGAAACTGAACCAGCGACTCCGCAATGTAATAAAAGAGCCATCTTTTATTTTAAACTTGTAGCAGTTAGTTGTAATTTTTTCTCTTGTCTGCAAAACTAAAGACAGACAGAAAGCAAGTAACCTTGTGTCAAACAGGCACCATGCCTACATAAGCAGAGCCTTTATCAGGGAAAACTCAGTTAATTACTCCCTTCACCCCTGAAGAACAATGCTATTTCTGCAGCCATCCCCCCTCACCCAACCTGAACCTCAAATATTCACTAAAAATCCATGGAAGTCTAAGATAATCATAGTTTGGCACACACAGCACAATATTCTTAACTAAAGCGTTTGCAAACAGAGAGATCCAAATATTTTTAAGTTGGTTTGGTTTTCTTAATACACAATTGTTCCCAATATTTTTTAAAAAGTTCTTTACTGAATTATTAGTAATCGTACCTTGTCTATGACATTCTGCAAGATGTCCTATATCATCTTGATGAAAATATTCGTAACACGAAGTACCTAGAAGTTCCTGGGGTAAGTATGCCAGAATGGCTGTTGCCCTTGGGGAAGGGAGGTAGAGGAAAATAAGAGGAAAAAAAATCTGTTTCAAGTTGAAGTACTAGTGACAGGTTACTAAAACTCACACTGAAGTTGGGTAAGGCTCAAGTAATGCGGAAAGGTATTTTCAGCTTAGAAGGTAAAAAAATTCATTAAGAATACTCTTTTTAATTATCAGGTAATTTAAAAAGTACATAACACCAACAGCCCTCAGATATTACATTTGACCTATCACCACTGGGGGGGATGTAAGACTTCCTAAACAGCTTTGGAGGTGTATTATAATTTTGAGAATTTAAACCCAAAGAAAGCTGCCTTGTAGCAGCCACAAGATAACACAAAGCTTTCTGCATAAAATGTCATTGAAATATAGACATCAAAGGTTTGAAGAACTGCTGTGTTCCTTTGTGTACCCACAGTGCTGCTGCTGCACAGAGGCCAAATTGTAGCATAACAAATGTTTCAGGAGCATTTTCTCTGCTCTGGTCACAAGCCTTAGGAGTGGGACAAAAAACCCACCCCAAACCCTGCACCCACACCCATAAAAAAGAAAGGTTAACAAATAGAACTGTCCTGAATAAGCACTGAGAGACCTACTATGTGTCTCTGTTTTAAATCGGACAGGAGCATGAAGCAAATAAACTAACTTTTTGATTCATCAGAACCAGCCACAAAGTCAACTCATTTTCTTCCTCATCAGAAAACTTTGGAACAAAATACACCTGTGATCTGCAACATGGGAAAGACATGGATTCTTGATCTGACTCAGGTAGTCTTCAAGGAGCTGTTGGCAAGGATAGAGGACACCTCAAGAAACTAGGAAAAAAAGACTGTGCATCAACTTGGTAACCCAAGCTATAAACTAAGTTCAAGAGGAAAAGGCAAAGCAACACTGCAGGTAAGTGACAACGAGCTATACAACAGCCTAACACAAGGTGAAAGGGTCATTCTGGACAAGGAAGAAGCTATAGTGGGCCAGTATGCTAAACACCCTAGAGATCTGTATGTTAAAACACGACAAGAATTATTTCTTGAGGTGTTAATGATTTAGAAGCTGTAACAACTTTATTAGGATAACTTGTGCTGGTTTTGGCTGGGATAGAGTTAATTTTCTTCACAGTAGCTAGTATGGGGCTATGTTTTGGATTTGTGCTGAAAACAGTGTTGATAACACAGGGATGTTTTGGTTACTGCTGAGCAGTGCTGACACAGGGTCAAGGCCTTTTCTGCCTCTCACCCCACCCCACCAGCGAGCAGGCTGGGGGTGCACAAGAAGGTGGGAGGGGACACAGCCGGGACAGCTGACCCCAACTGACCAAAGGGATATTCCACACCATATGACGTCATGCTCAGCATATAAAGCTGGGGGAAGAAGAAGGAAGGGGGGGACATTCAGAGTGATGGCGTTTGTCTTCCCAAGTAACCGTTATGCATGATGGAGCCCTGCTTTCCTGGAGATGGCTGAGCACCTGCCTGCCGATGGGAAGTGGTGGATGAATTCCTTGTTTTGCTTTGCTCGCACACGTGGCTTTTGCTTTACCTATTAAACTGTTCTTATCTCAGCCCACGAGTTCTCACTTTTACTCTTCGATTCTCTCCCCCATCCCACCGGGTGGGGGGAGTGAGCGAGCAGCTGTGTGGTGCTTAGTTGCCGGCTGGGGTTAAACCACAACAACTCATCTAACCCAGAATACCAAGATGAAAAATAACAGATGGGGAGAGAGGGGCAGGGGAGAATTGCTGTCATCTTGTACATTAGGGATGTGTACGCTTGCCTCCAGCCCCCAGAAGATAGCATAAGACAGACTTTTGAGGGTATCAGGGAGAGACAGTACATTACTGCTACCATGGTGCACAGAACACAGCCAACACCTGGGAAATCATTCTAAGACTTCCCAGTGAAGGAACAAACAGTTGAGATAGGAACAAAGCAAGAAAAGCCATCCAGGAAGACCCTGAAATGCACACCATTTAATTTAGAAGACAGAGAACACTGTCAGAATCAAACCTGCAGAAGCCCTAGAGAAACTGCTGAAGAACATCAGGATAGAAAGTAACATGGTTGAATGACTCCAGGGTAAGAGTCTGAGATCCTCACTAGAAGAACAGAGAGCAAACAAAACTAGTGAACTACAGTGAACTTCGATTTTGTACATTTCTTCGAAGAAAATCTACTGAAGGAAAAATGATAGTTCCTTGAAGAAATCAGTATAAGATTCACAATTCCAAACTATTCCAATGCAAATTAAATAGGAAGGGTAATAAGGAACAAAGCTAGGTAGGTCCATCACCTCTTCTGCAATCTCAAAAAAGCCCAAATGAAGTATTATAAAATATAGAAATTAGTACACATTAATAACTGCGAATAAGAACAGCAGGAAAAGCATTGAAGCACAAAAAAAAAAAAAAAAAATGAAGTGCCACTGACAAAAACCAGTATTTACATTTTTTTTATTTTCCCCACACACACTAAAAGCATTCAGCACCAACCAGGAGGTTTACACCTGAAGTCCTCATTGACAGGAAGCTCTAAGACCTCAGCCTTGGAGAAGGAAACATTAGAAGTATTCACGAGAGAACTTTTCAAACTGGCTTTTGTCTGGTGAATCTTATCTGCTTACACCTTATCTGAATAATAGGTTTGATGAATTATTTATTTCAAATAATAGGTGAATCTTATCTGCTTACTTAATCTGCTGACAGCTCCAAGACTGCTTTGATGAGTTATCTCAGAGCCTGTTGAGAACCACAAAAGCATCAAAATGTAGAGTCTATCTTTAAAAAGGAAGAGCCAGGGACCAAGTAAATCTTATTCCAGTATCTTTGCAAGAACTGAAGTAACCAAGCCTTTTAACAGCACCGCAGTGGTGGGAAACCTGACATAGATGGGTAACAACCAATATGGGCAACAACCAATATGGGCATCAGTAAGCGACTTGTCCAGCCCTTTAAATTTACTTTCATAGCAGGATAAACAGGCTTTTTGGAAAGAAGATGCACCAAATTACAGCAGATGTCAAAAGACTTAATGAATTCAAGATCTGACCATATTCTATTAAGCAAGGAAGGAAATTGTTCTTGCCCTTCTTGAATCTCATCCTTTATTTTTCCTTAGCTTGCTTCTCCAACTTAACAAGGCAACTCTGAATTCTGAAGCTGTATATGACGTCATCTGCCTATATAATAAACTTAATCTTACTCTCAAATTCACCATCCAGAGTCATTAAAAGTATTGAGAAAGTAAGAGGTGGGATGGTTCTCTTTAAAGCTCTGTTCAGTGCAGCCTGCCATTTTGACAGTGAACTGTTAAGTAGTTCTCTGTCTGTGGTAGCCCAGCTAGTTAATACCTAATCTATAGCAGTTCTTCTCCAGGGACCATGCAACCCGTAAGGACAAAAAGTTAGGGTCACAGAGAGTTTAAGAAGTGCTTCTTTCCTAGATTCCCTTGGGCAAATGGCAAAGCAACCGTGCAAGTCTATATGGAAAAAAAAACCCAACGTAGAAATAAATTAGTAGTTTTCAACTTTTACAGGTGTCTAAACATTCTCCAGTGGAAGCACGGATCATAGGATGCCAAGTTGAAGCCTACAGATGAGGCTTACTTCTCAAAAATTCCCTTTCAAAAAGCTCTTTGAAGTAGTATACGCATTCCAAGGTCTCTAAACAACAGCTGGAAAACAATTAAATAAGAGCATATGTGTTTAAATCCAACGGGTCAACATTTTCAGAGTCCTACTATTTTAGAAATACTTCAAAATTATCCATCAGGGGAATACATCTGATCTTTTGAAAATAAAACTCGTTCATAGAATCATAGAATAGTTTGGGTTGGAAGGGACCTCTGAAGGTCATCTAGTCCAACCCCCCTGCCATGGGCAGGGACATCTTCAGCTAGAGCAGGTTGCTCAGAGCCCCGTCCAACCTGACCTTGAATGTTTCCAGGGATGGGGCATCCACCACCTCTCTGGGCAACCTGGGCCAGTGTTTCACCACACTCAGCGTAAAACATTTCTTCCTTCTATCTAGTCTAAATCTACCCCCCTTTAGTTTAAAGCCATTCCCCCTTGTCCTGTCGCAACAGGCCCTGCTAAAGAGTTTGCTGGCATCTTTTTTATAAGCCCCCTTTAAGTACTGACAGGCTGCAAGAAGGTCTCCCCGAAGCCTTCTCTTCTCCAGGCTGAACAACCCCAACTCTCTCTCATAAACTACCATACTTTGGCATGACAGAAAGGCATACTTTCTGAGCAACAGAAAGGCTACAAATGCTCTCATAGTTCCCAGAGTGACCACCAGCTCTAAGCACTGCTGCAGAAAAGCTGGTGTTTCAAAAAGCTTTCTATCAAATTAAAAACAAAAAACAAACAACCCAACAAAAAAAAAAACCCCAAAACAAAAAAAAACCCCACCCACCAAAACCCACACCACACACCAAAAACCCCAAAACCAAAAAACCCAACCACCTCAACCAGATAGATAACATTAAAAAAAAAAAAAAGAGATTCTCCTTACTGCACTTCCTCTCAAGACTATCAGCTCTATTTCCTCTCAAAGTCCACTAAAAATCAGCTGACACACCAGACACACCCCTGAAACAAATTCCAGCAGGCAGATTCTGGCAGAGTTTGGAGCCTGGGCTTTTTTTACACAGTAAGTAACTGAGCCTCAGCCACAGGCAACCTGAAACAGCCTCATCTAGGCAGTCTCAACCCGTCTTGACAAGGAAGGGAAACAAACAAGCCCTCTTCAACCAACCCAGCGTAACCCCTCCGTTAACATCCTTCGACCATCCTTTTCCCCTTGATGATGCCAGTTATTTCGATGGAAGACCCAGGTCATGTGTCTCTGCTACTTAAGAAAATCCAAGCAATTTCTTTTCAAAAAGATAAGAATTAGCCTTTTAGATAATAAGTAAAATGGATGTTTGAAAGAAGATATCACATTGGTACAAGTTCTCAAACCTTTTCCAAGAAGTAAAGCTTATTAAAAGCCTTCTTTCTTACAAATACAAAAGATCACATACAGAAGTATTAATCCAGCAGAATATGTCCAAGTATATAGTTAAATAAATGTATACGCTATCAAAGCCTAATGCAGCCTGTGCAATAACTTAACTACGTAGTGTTTGCAACAGTTTTCAAACAACAAAGAGGTAGTAATTACAAAGTCCAGTTTAAAAAATAGGACAGCATATTCTTCTGAGGATTACATATATACATTCCCTTAACAAATGGGCAGAAATGATCCCTGGATTATTCTGTATAGCAAGCCATTTTTTTGGAGGTTTTTTTGTTTGTTTAAATTTAATCAGTAATACTGAATAAATACACAGTAATAGCTTTGAGCTGGGTCTCAAAAACCAAAATAACTTGCAGTCAGGATTTAGTAAAAAGCTGAAAAGAACAGTCATTCCTTTTTTCAATAGTATTTACACTGCTTTAAGTAAAGCTGTCAGTAAAGCAGCGTTGGACAGTGACTTATCGTGGAAGTTATTACAAGTATTCTTACCTCTGATCTACAAAAACAAATTTCCCGTCTATTGCATGTCGAGAAACATATTCTGTAGGTTTCACCCTGATCTCACCGTTGACTGGCTGTGGTACTACATGAGGATGCAGCCGTCCAATTGCAACAAGACAGCTTAAATTACAACCCTCATTATCTGGTTCATTATCTTCATCTAGTCCCATTTTTGTTGGCGGCCAGCTTTTTAAATATCCTGTACTATGAATAGTGCAAAAGCTTTTGCGGTCTGCTGTAAAAAGAAAAAAGAAAAAAAAAAACACAAAAAAGCAGTTAGGTCACGGATATTGCTTTGGAGAACGTCATCTCAGTTCTGCTAATAATGCCTCTCCTCTTTTACCCAGGAAATTTGGGATACTGTTCACTAAGGGATTGTTCAGCACTCCTGCTTCAATACAGCTAATCTGAGATAGTTCAATAAACAACTTATCTCTGCAAAACCACTGTGTGTACTGAAACACCACATAGTTCAGACCAAGGTTGCTTTTGATAATCTTCAAGTAGAAATTGCATCACATTTTATTATTTCAAAGGATGCAAATAATCTAAAGGACTGTTTGAAGAAATTAGTATATTAATAAATAAGATGCCTTTTTCAACTTAACATGAGGCTCCTACAAAAAACTGGAACAATTTGTTTGGCAGAATATACACTGTTTGGGGTGCACAGGGGATAGCTGTACATAGGGGTGAGGATGAAGATTCACACTGACAAGTAATACAGTCGGTATCTGAAAGGAGAACTCTTAAGCCTGCTCAGTGCTGAGGAATATAACTGCAAGGAAGACGACTTTCATAGAGAGGCAGAGTAAAAGGCTTATACCTAACTGCACAAACTGGTTTCCTCAGGGATGAGCACTAAAGAACGATCCAAGGTTGAAGCTGTGTCTGAAACTAGCAGGAAGTACTTGGGGCAGCTGTCACATCCAGAGACAAAACACTGAAGTTGCCTTCTGTTCTCTAGTTGACACTTTCCACTAACTAATACCAAATGTATTATCCAAAGTACTCAAAGAAATTTTCAAATTTGGACTAAATATATACTCCAACATGTCTAGAATAATACCCTGCAGAGGAAAAAAATTATTACCAACTTTGATAAGGTTATGACCAAATACTTCTGGTGTAGAAATGCTATGTTTCCAGTACTCGGGACGTACCAAAAACACAGATGAACTCAGAATAAACTCATTTTTTAAGTTGGATATCCATCCAAATATCACTTGTCAAATATGGGGCAGAGAAATAGAATGGGTAACAGCTCCCCTTTGTTCGAGACATTGGCTAGAAGGTCAAGACTGAATGTCACATGAGCAATGTCTGAAGAAGATGCAATAATCACACCAGAACTGTCAGCACAAACTGCCTGCAAAAATTTCAAGAAAGCAGAGAGGAGAATTCGGCTTTATATGCTGCTACAGAGCTACTGGGGGCAGGGGAGGGGGCAGGGAAGTATGAAGAAGTAACAGACCTAGACACAGTTCAGTATCTTAATAAGAAACATTGTCAGTGTTCAATAAATGTAAAAAAAAAAATTAACCACTGCAAATGAGCAACTGTATTAAAAAAAAGTCTGACAGCCATTACATTTGGTAATAAAATACGTAATTGTTACCTTTCTTCTTTGAACAGGTTGAAGGAAAATCCTTGTCTTCTACTTTCACTGAAGGTCTATTGCACTTCATCCTACAAAAAAAGGACCGTCTTGCTCCAGAACAGAGTCGCGATGGCCCAGGTGTTATATCAGTTTTAACTGGGAGTCCAGCTGTAGCAAACACAGAAAGTGAGGAAGCCTTCTTTGTCAGGTAAAAAGTTAACCATACAAATTATTACATACAACCCAACTGTACGATCTTTCAACCTTGCTGGGACTTACACAGAAGTCCTTTTATAGTCTTCAGAAGCAGAAGTCCTATTTTGGAGTTTTTCATGTGACTGAGTATGTGCAGGACTCAACTGACCATATCAACATGAGAATTTCTGATTACACTTTCTAGTGTGAAAACATTGACACAAGCTTGAGAACACAGGGTTCTAAATGCAAAGATTAGCAAAAGATTGTAAAAATCCACACAAGTTTTGCAGTAAATGTTGTGATTTCTTTGAACACCAATGAACTGATTAAAAATAGACAGAGATTATTTACCCATAACCAGAGCAGTACTTCATACATATAGTCACTCAGTAGGCTCATGACCCTTCAGACTGGAAGACTTTCCTATCACAACACCCACCCAGAGAGCACAGATGCATGCATACAGCAGAAGAGGCCCAGTGACATTCCAGGTCCACCTCAACTGGTATGTTCCTAAACATCAGACTTTTTCATTGTTCTGATGAAAGGGGGGAAAAAAGGTAGCAGTGACCTACACAGGGACTGCAAATCCCCAAGATCTCCAGTTACGTGTAAGTCTCTAGCCTCAAAGAAATAAATGCATATGAACATGCCCTAACAGTAAGTCCTGACCTTTACCATATTCTTGCAGGAGATTCTTAAGATTCTTTCCTGTGGAAGTAACTGGAGAAACACAGTACCAAAACAAACATCAACTCTGGGAGCCAACAGCAGAGTGCTAGTACAACCAGACCTCCAGGAAGATGCCTGGCATGCATCAGGCGCACAGGTATCAGCAACGCCAGTGATGCAGCTGGAGCTCCAGGGGACAGTGCTCCAAGAGCTGATGGAGGATTTAAATCACATAGCAACTTTTCCACAGCTTGCTATCCACTTCAACCATTTTTGCATGGGGATATGTATAAACAAACAGCTATAAACATGTACAAAAACTTCTAGGGCCCTGTAGGCTTTTAACTTAAGGAGGAAAACAACAATGCCGATGTTTTAGCATAAAGTGTGCCTCCCTTAAAATTAGAATTGAGTGAGGTCACCTCAACGAGGTCAGACTATCCTGCACCACATGCACTCTAAACTGCGCCTCAGGGGTGAGAGTACAAGCTGTGCCCGAGCCACTCACGCCAACATAAAAATACATACATACATGCTAGTACTCTTAAGAATATGAGTTCTTGAAATTCTACCAATCAGTCTATCATAGCAGATGGGAAGACTGTAATTCATAGTATTTATTTTTGCCCTAACTTTGTCAGAGGCATGCAAAAAAAGGAGCTAGCACTGGCTATACATGCTTGACAACCAGACAAAACCAGGAGCCAGAAAAACTTCAGTTGATCCAGCTGGAGCCTCTAGGCTCACTGCCCTGGAACAATCTCTCTCAGCTTCAGTTTCTGAAGTTGAGCTGGTGGCTTCTTTGAAATGAGATCCTAGAGACTTCTGCTCCTGACAAGCGTAAGACTTAATGACCTGGAAATCTGCAGTTGTAAGATACAATCTTCTACTTAAGCAATGCAGACTCCTGTTATGAGAGTGAATTAAACACCCACTCACTTCAAAAGCAGCACAGATAACAGAACTACTTTAAAACACCAAAGTAGAATAGAGCTAAGAGACATAGCAGGAAATTATTCCAACTAGCAGGTTAAAAACCTTGTAAGAGAAAGGTTAGGTCATTGATGGAAGTGGCAGTAATAAATTCCTCTATCTTGACTGACAACTAAGGATAACCAAAATAATACTGAGTGTTTTCTGACCATTGAGAATGACAGATTAGAACAAATGCTTCAATGGGAAAAATTAATCCTTTGATGCCTGGAAAAAGAGAGGATACCTCACAGGTGAAGCCAGTTAAAACTAATACATCTATACTGCAGCACATGCCAAACCTACTAGCTTCTACATTCAGGTTTCTTTTTTTTATTTTTTTTTTTCTTTAAGCTAAAACTTCTTTGGCATGACACACAATCCAAACAGCACCCCACACACACACTTCGGATATTAGACAAATATTCAGGCTACATGACACTTTTGAAAAAGGTGGTGATACTTACTTTTTGCATCTATAAGCCTTTCTCGTGGCGCAGTATCAGAAGAAGAGAGCTGCTCCTTCACTTTGGCAATGTCTTTAGGATGAAGGTAATCAAATAAACTTTGACCAATCAAATCATTCTGTAGAGATTGAATATTCAGTCAAAAATTAAGATATTTGTTCAGTATATTTTATCAATTTTAGCATCCATTATAAACAACCCTTTTACATACAGGTCTAACCAAGGAACATCAAACATCTGAGATCCAGGATTTAATGGAAGATACGTTTTCTCTGTATATTTTTAAGTTATGACTACATGACATAGTAATTTATTTCATTCTTTTCAGTAAAAGTTTTGCAGAAATAGCATGCTTAATCCACCACCACCAAATATTCTGGTTTATCTTCAGTCTCACTTCATATGCTACACATTTGAAGGAAAAAATCATAATTGCAAATGTTCTCTTTCAATATTTACAGGATTAGTTAGGTATATACTAAATACCTACTCAAGACTGGCTGAGGAAAACTTTCGAAGCTAATACAGTTTTTAAATTTGGTAAAGAGGACAGATGACAGAAAGAATGAAGAATATAAGTTAAGCCTCACGTTAAGCATATATTAAAAACCTGGCTTTGGTATAATTGCTTCCCAGTTTCCATTAGTAAGTACGCTAGCAAAACCAGAACAGACAGAAAGAAAACTAAGTCGAAAAACCTCACGTGAAGCTATTGGAAGAACCTTAGACTGATTTTTCAATATTTGCTTACACTCCCAATTAGATAACTGTCCTGGTTTCGGCAGGGATAGAGTTAATTTCCTTCCTAGTAGCTGGTACAGTGCTGTGTTTTGGATTTAGGGTGAGAACCTTTTTATAAGCCTGAGGGTAAATCCCTGATCAGAATGCAATCATCAGTGAAGTAAAGTTAGTTCCTTTTCACCTCCTCAGTTTGAATGGAAACCAGAAACAATTTTCTCTAATGACACAGCAGAGAAAAGCTCTTTCTTTGCAACAAATCTCAGCTTTCAAGACAGACTAATCACATAAATACCCCTCCATATAAACATATAATCATTAAAAAACCCACTTTTAAATCTTTTAAGGCCTAACATCACTTAAAATGGAAAAGAATACCTGACTGTAGTTGAGGATCTTGAAGACAGATTCTGAAACAAACAGTATCTTCCCTCTGTCACAGCCCACAACAAAAAGAAATCCATCTGCTGCCTAATTGGGGGGGGGGGGAGTAAATTACTAAGTTATACATCCTCATTGCATCATTATAACATTTTAAAACACTTTGTATACAGTAGGATTTCTACACTAGGACAGCTGTCTTAACATTTAGAGATAACTGAGTCAACAAGCAGATATGAAATTACAATAAAGGTTTTATTTGCATCAGCAAACATTTTTGGCATCATTCTGGGCATCATGCCCAGAATTTAAAGTCACTTGTATGGGAAGAAAGAATCCATGTCTTGTCCAATAATATTATGATTATGTTTAATAATGCCTTCAAATTAAAATATTATTTTAACTGTATTTATTCCATAGTTCCTCTTTTAGAAACCAAACATAACCTGGATATTTATTTATGTGCCTGTAGGCAAGTAATTCCCATTTCAATAGTACTCTTTTTCAGTCACGTACAAGCATGAAGGATTAGGCCCCTAATTTTATAGCTTTCAAGTCACAATGCTGCAGAAATTAAATTCTGCATATACTGCACCTGGACACTGCAGTGCTTCACAAATTACACAAGCTACTAGAAGAGCTTAACCATTGACAAGTGATTTATACTCTCCACACTATAAAAGAAGTACACAGCAAGCAGCCAAACATACTAAGTCATGTTACATCAGTGACCTCAAAAAAAGTGTTTGTTATATCATTGTATGCTGAAGATCATGTCAAGGTAGCCCACGGCAGAAAGACTGCAGAAAACAATTTATGTAATTTTGGTTCATTCCATGAAATAACTGAAGATTCTGATGGTTACCATCAAAATATCAGTTTCCTCAGATCACCCTCTTAAACCTTTCTGCTTAAATTAAGAGACACTAGTCATTGTTAAAACCCATTGACTTTATGCAGTAGTCTTGCAGATTTCTACATTATCTGCCATAATCAGAACATACTTAAGCTGAGATACAAGGCAGAAAAATACTGGTGTTTTGCTTTGGGAAAGTTATATTCACAGCCATTAATACCTCTTAATTAAAAGCTGAAACGTACCCTGAGAATAAGATGTTTTAATTCATCATCTGATAGAAAAGCAGGCTTATAGTTTGCTTCTGTATATGGGTTTGTAGCACCTAAAGAAAACAAACAATCCCCATATCACAAACTTAACAATACACACTTAAATGAGCAATTTTCCTTTGGCTCCTTCTTACACTTATTCATTGCAGGTGTTCTTTAAAATGAAAGTTGCTTTTTGGTTTTGTTTTATTATCAACATGAGCTCTCTTGGTATTAACTCAAAAAAGGATGAAGCTTTTCTGCTAAAACACAAATACTGCATTATACAGTAATGCAAATTATATGCCTTCTGAGATATAAAAAGTGTTCCTCGACATATTTTTTAACCCAAATGCTGTGCTTGATTTAAAGTCTATTCTCAGAATTAGAAATTAAAACCAACAGATTAAAGCATAAAAACCTTCAAACTATTTCTTCTCTTTATAACTTAGTAAAACATGACAAGGTCATGTAAACAGATTGTCAGTTAGGAATTTACAAATCAGTTCTCTCATTCCATGCCAAAGACAAAAAACAACATTACAATGACATCTCACAATGCCAAAAGCCAAAAATTAGCAACAAATGGAGGCAGCTATTTATTGAAGAGTAATTCTTCTCATTCTATTCCCTTCATAAAGACAAAAAAGAGTCAAATCAATAACCACTGAAGTGCTATGAAGTACTAACCTAATCAAATGACAGTGGCAGAAGAAGTTAAACCTTTCAAAAATACTAGGATAAATATGATTGGAAGACACCAGGTCTCCTAGAAACTCACCAGTGACTCTTTCTTTAAATTAGCTGCATAGCTATCTTTTCTCAGGGGCACACTTCTTGAAGGCTTAAGCTTTCACCATCATCACCGATTGTACCCAAGCACTGATTCACTCTCACGCGAAGCTTTAGGATATACAGAAATTTGCAACAACCCCAACTCTTCCAAACCCACATTTCCCTTCAGGTGCTTGTAACAGAAACTGGTTAAAAAGACTAAAAGTGAATTTTCAAAGTCCTCTCCATTCTTTCACGCAGAGCTAAAGGTATGAACACAAAACCTCAGAAGTCCTGTAGGAATCTTACACCTAAAGTCTAACCTCTCTATCCAACAAGTTTTGCACATTGCCTGCTTAAGAGCGCTGCTCAGTGCTACACATGATTCAACTGTGCACTGCCACTTAAGCCCTTTGTTCCCTGCCCCCACACGCCTCAGCTCCCTTGCTTTTGTTGACTCTAGTGATGGTAATCAATCAGGTCAGAGGATGGAAAAGCACTCTTTTCTCACCCACAAACTTCCCAGTCCGATCAAGATATTGGACCATGAACCAGTAAGCTATAAATGAAGGCGCAGCATCAAATGCTAAGAAAAGGGGAGAAGTCCTCCCAAAATGTATTAACTTACTCCTTTTTGGCAAAAGGGTAAGAAAGAGAGAGAAAAAGTGTGGCTTTGGGGAAACCCCATTTTGCCATCTTCCTCCAGTCCTGTCCTGTCCCCCCGCTCCACCCCCAATCAACTTACCACGTAGTGTTTTCATATGCTGGACACCCCCAATCAACTTACCACGTAGTGTTTTCATATGCTGGACAGCCATTCTCAATACAGTGAGTTTATCTAGCTTTCGAGACATCGCGTTGCACGTTGGTACCAAAGATGCCAGTTCATCTATAAAACTGTTCATTTTATCTCTACGCCTTTTTTCAATTTGACTATGAGCCTCCCTAAATAAGTAAGGTGGTGAGGAAAAACAGAAAAGCATGAGAAAATAAATCACATTAAAAAAAATCCCTAAATCCAGTATAACAAAACCACAAAAATAACCTCCTCCTGATAATTGTTACCCTCTGATCCTCGTGAAAAAAGGACATCCACATACAGAATTCTTCAGACATTTTATGTTCATTAATTGGGTGAGTAACAGTTACAAGCAATAGGCAAGGCTGCAGCACGCAGCGCCAGTTTACCAGAAAACACATATAATGTTGGCCATACAGTATACTAAATCCTCAGTTCTGAAACAATCCACTGAACAGTACAAAACTGTCTAGAGATTTCTACTGCTGTACAACATTTTTTCTTAGCACATACACTGAAATGTAACTGGAATCATAAAGGTCATAGATAAGCAAATTCCAGTGTATATAAATATTGAATAAAGCATTCAATTAAGAATTTGTCATCAGCATACTATATGAATGTACTAAGTATTTAAAACTACCTTTTGCTGTGGCAATCTAAGTCTTCTACTCATCCTACAGCTTTCCATTTGAAATATTTGAGGTACCTCTGAACTAAACTCTAACTAACCAGGAAAATGATGATAAACACTTATTTTTGCTTTGTATTTTCCCATATTAAAGTCACTGTTAACACTTTTACAACCCACTATTGAATTTGAAAGAAACAAGATTAAGAAAGTAACATTATCAGAAACATATAAAGGCTTCAATTTCAGTGTTAATAGTAAACGGAAGTGACTAAAACCAAGTTACCTACCAAGTTAGCATTTTCACAAAACTATATGCAGTTTATACATGAAAAATGTTAACAGTGCAAAAATATAGAAAAATAAGAGAAGGTCAAAGCTACAAAAAAAGATTTTTAGGACAAGAAATACATGCAAATATTTCATACATGGCAAAAGGCAAGAGATCGATTGTTTTCAATATATTTGTTTAGAGTATTACCTTGCATTTTTTATTCTGCCTTGTTGGTCTGTATACTCCAATCTGATGAGAAATAGTATCACAAAGTTAGTGTTGAAAACACTGAAAACAATTCTTTTAATGCATCTTACCTACTGATCCTCATTAAAATAATTTTTTTTAAATTTGAATATTTATTTAACCTTTCTTCAGAAAAATATCATTATTTATAACACTGTGGCTCAAAGTGTTCAGGTTTGTTTGTTTGAATTTGTTCAACAATCTTAAAAGGCTTTGTCCCAGCAAAGAAACAATTTGGGACACCTGACCACAGTGACACTGAAAACAGGTATCTACACACAGGATCCTATATCAGTACTGTGGAACTAACATTTTAGTGACTCTATCAACAGTACCTTCCATGTTGGTCATCTTTATCTGTATCCATACCTTCCCTGCAGGAACAGAATAAAGCAATATATCACAAATTCAGCAGGATTAGCAAAACTGTTATCAAACTGTCATAAAATTAGAATAAAGTATTCCTGTCATCTTTAAATCCTAAATACAAAAATAAGAATATAAAAGTGAGAACCTGGAAGGACTGAAAAAGTTGTGTGGTTTTTGTAATATTATAACATTTTCTTAAATTAGTTGTGTCTCCTTTGGAGCTAACAAAATGGCACAGTTTGATGTGTTTGACAGTAAAACATGCTGCAGTTCAAAGACATCATCTGTTATAAAAATGTTTTTCAGTTAACTGGGGGGGGGGGGGGGGGGGGGGGGAAGGATGTATCAAAGCAGATATTTTTCACCAGAAATAGGGCTACTAACTTGCATTTCCTATAGTCAAAAGTTCGACCAGAGGCAGTTATCAAAGTGCCTAGCACAAAACATACAAATTGCCCTGAATTACTTTGTGCAGATGTCTGTGCGTTCTACACATTAGTTTGCCTTATGGTAGTTGATTTTGGGGTAGAGGATGATGATAATCTAGACCAACAAACCATTGGAAATGGCCAAATGCATGGACAGAATGAGAGACTGTATGAAACTAACCAGGCACATTTTAAATTAGTACAACTTTCAGTGTAGATAACATGGCTTACTTTTGCCTCAACATGAAAAAAAAAAAAGATTTAAGGAAGGAGGCATGAAGAATAAAAAGGATCCCCCTTATTACATTTTAATATTGTAACCATATGTACAGAAATAAGGAGAGGAAAGCCTAAGTTTTCAGCCGTATCTGGTGAGAAAAGTTGAATGCCTAAGACTACAGCACTGTTAGACAAAAGAATTAGGAAGAGAATGCTGCTATATATAAATCTGTATAAAACTGTGCTTAAGAGGACACTCTTAAGCCTGGCTAATTCTGGTTTAATTTTTACCTACAAATTTTATGTAAAGGGAAGGGAAAGGCAAGGAAAAACACCGAGCATCTTTTTCAAGTGAAACCGATTATTAAAATATTTATACTTACTCAAAAGGAAAGCCATCAAGTCTGAAAAAGAAAGAAAAATAAAGTACACCATATATAGGAAATAAGAATATCGTCTTACATTTTCTGTTGAAATTCTCAAGCTAATGTATATTCTATTTGAAATGAAAAGCACAATGAAAACAAGACAATAGCAGTGAACGTATTCTAAGGAGACAAGCTTGTTCAAACTAATCTACTTTCTGAAAGAATAATTCTGCTTTTTAAGAAGAGAGAGCATAGTTCATTACACTAATGTGAAAAACTAGTAAAACAACTAACCTAAATTATGTTATGCAAATCATTGAGATATTGTTTCGTCTTCAGAAATGAAAGATCTGTGCCTTATTGTGTGTTGCCCTTGTGGTTAGGTAAATGGGATTTCAGAGGACTCTAAGGCCAGAAATAAAAAAAATTTAAAAATGTATCCCAAGTTTCTCAGGTTTTGATTCTGCCCAGCAGGACAGGTGAATGTTTTCTTTTAGTCAGTACTAAAGTCCTAATTCTGAACTTTATACAGACTTTATCATATCATAAGGAAATTAAACAGAATTTCTACATGCAAGCTAACTGCTGGCATCACTTCAAGACTGTAAAGTGATCTGAAATACCACTGAGCTTTAACATGTTAAAGGGCTACGTTTTATAAGACCCTTATGAAAAATCTTCTCATATTAGCCATTAACATACCAGTTACTCCTGTTCAACGTCGGACATTAGCCTTCTTAAAAACAAACATGGTAGTCTTTCATATATTATTCATTGCAGTTTTAAATCAATTATCTTTGTGATTAGTTTTTAAAAGAAGTTTGAAAATGCTAAAGGTTTTCTTCATCTCTCAATTTGCACATTTGAGTTACTGTCTTAGTCAATGGCTCAAAGCACTTCTGATGCTCACAAAGAAACAGCATGCAGGTCTAGAACAGGACTTAGAAACAAGGCATCAGTTTTCCACTTGCGATACCACCTTTAGCTACAGGATGCTTCTTGTGACAAAATTCATTTTAGCCTTAGAAAAACCCAGAAAGCAAAATCTAAAAGAGGTACAAGGTAAGTTACAAATGCTTCAGGATAGTTTGTTTTCTTATCATACATTATTTCAACTGAAAACACTACTCCCAAGAAAATAAATTAAGTGTTTATAGACCTGTGCAGGAAGTCTTGGATTCCAGCATTTGACTAAAACAGACCCTAGTGGAGAACAGACAACCTTTGCTGAAGTGACAGCAATAGGTTGGACAGGAATTTTCCTGGAGGAGTGGCAGGAGAAAGAATTGAGAAGAAGCTGGTGTGGAGAGCTGAAAGCAGAGCTGATCAATATGCTTGCTTGTACTTGAGAGGTGAATGAAGAACCACACTAAAACAGCCAGGTTCTTCCTTCCTTATTCCCTGACTTCACTGGTAAATGAAGTGTACAACTGGACACTCAGACAATTTATGTAAAAAATAAATTGTTAACAGGCAGCAAAAGCTGAACAGTAGCATTTCCTAACAACATTTACTGATACATACATATAGAAGGAGGGATCAAGGAAGTCTACCTTAAGTTCTATTTTAAAATAGGAGTATTTACTAGCCACCATTTCCTTTGCAACACAACATGAACTGTGGTTGATGACAGCTGTTGTAAACTTATTTTACTTAGGATTCAAGGAAACAGTGTTTTCACATATTTAATAAAATGCACACACAACCTAAAGGGCAGAATTGTAACTTACAAGAGCAAGCTGTCTTTTGGAAAAGAGGACTTGAGCAATGCTTCCTACCCAGAAGAATAAAGATGGAGAAATGCTTTCTAGAGAAGAGGAGGTTGGTAAGATTGAGGCTGTTCACTGAATTTTGTAGTAGTCAATTCAACTAGAGGGAGTCATGTACTTTTCAGGAAGACTAAATGCATATTAGAGAAGGTATGTATGCCGCATGTTTGTGGTCTTTAAACAGTACTTAAGATTTTGCGCATAAGTTCTCCTAAAAAGAAGTCCTATGCACAGGGAACCTAATTCTTAATTCATGCTCAGTGTGGATTAAAAATTCTACTCCTCCCTCTAAAAAGAACTGCCAACAATCCAAAGGCCCACAATGATAAAATTTGTGCTAAGTTACATAAAAATGGACTACATAGCTGTATTAATAATGGATGGGACCCATTCACAAGTTACCCTGCCACTAGACTTTGCAAAGTTACAATACATGAGGTTTGCACAGTGACTTAGAGTTAAGTAGGTTGGTCTTGGTGCACTTAGTGCAGAAAGGTTTGGAAATCCGACAAACTTTATCACGACCTTTACTATTCTAAAGCAGAGTTGGTGTGATTTCTTTCTATTTCAAACACCTGCCGCAAGAGAGAAGCTATGGCTTGGACAGTGCTTCTGAGCACTGTTATTAGCAAGCCTGCCTTAAAGAGAAGCAGCTTTCTTGAAACAAAACCACATTCTACCACTGATTCAGAAGCAGCCAAGTTTTTATTTTGTTGGGAGTAATAGCTTACAGTCAAGGATCAACACAAGATTAAATCAGTTGATTAAATGAAAGGCAGATCTACTGCCGCAAACCAGAGACTGCTCAGATTCATATTCAACTGGGAGACCAAAATAGCTTCATCAGGCAAAGGCTGGCAGCACACTGATAGGAAGTGACTAAAAAGGCAAAAAATAAGTGAAGAAAAGGAACTATTCCCAGTTTCACTTCTGCTTTTTAATTAATTTATTATCTTCCCTCCCGCTAGTCAGACATTCTATTTCCTATGTAAATGGTCAATATAATCAACCTTCACACTGTACATTTCATCAGTATTTTTTTCTCCCTCATCAGCCAAAGGTTTCTTTCCTCAGCCTTACCCCATTTGATAGCCCTCAATTCTAGCTGCACCAAGATGAAGGCTTTATTTTTATTATTAAATAATGAACTTTCCTCTTAGTGCATAGTAGCTTTTTTCTTTATTAAAACCTTTACGACAGGTTGTCAAGAAAAGGTTATTTAAAAATTGCTATAAGTACTTCTATCGTCTCCCCCACTGTATTGTTGTATTACAACCTCTTTTTAGCAGTCTTAAATCAAGAGAAATCCAACTTACTGATAATCGGTAGAGCTTCCCTTTCTTTTCCTATTACAATCCATTCCTGAAGTGCTAAGAGAACTGGAGATCAAGTCAGCAGGGTCTGGTGACATAAAGTCACTAATTGTAGAAGATATGTCCATCCTTTGGTCTGCCATTGGATTGTCTAACATTGAGGGGAAAAACACACCACCAAAAAACCCTGCATTAATAGAAGCAGAAACTTACATATTTTTTAACCAAAAAAAGCCCAAATTTTAAACTTAGTATTCTTAAAAACTGCAAAAATCACAATTCTATTGTTTCCTTTTGCCGTAAAACATAATCGGCAATTTCTCCTTTTCCAGCTACTGGTGTATTGAATATTGCATACAAACCATGACCCTTCTCAAAACACATTATTTAAGATGATTGTTTTTAAAGACTTGTCAGAGTGATCTTTAACTAAACCAGGTTTACTCTTACATTAACTGGCCAGCCAACTGCTTCTCCCTAACACAAATAAAGGATAAGTTCTGTCTGACTTTCACTGACTGGGAACACTAGTTTTAGTGTGTCTCTCCATTTGAAGATATTAAAGTATATAATTCCACTGAATTTCATGGAACAGAATTCAGAAGATTTCCATAGAAAATCAGGTTAAATAAACACCTCCACCACAGCAGACCCCACAAATAAAAACCTAATAACCCAATGATGGTCTAAGAAGACTAGTTAAAGGTACATACAAATCTAATTAGCTTTTTCATCCAAAACATACACATTTTAACCCTCTAGACTGCAAATAATTATATTGTTGGAAGAAACCCTGTGAAAAGCTTATTTATTACTAAGTGGCATCAACTGTGAAACAGAACAGTTTTTACCTGAAAGCCTGTCTTAGAAGCCTAGATCAACCTGGGGAAAGATGATGATGCTCAGCCTGAAGCAGTTGATCACCTTAAAACTCTTCCATGCCTCATATTCTGTTAGTCAAGTACTTTCAAAAACCTGAATGGGAAGAAAACTAGCAAGCTTAAAAAACACTTTCAAAACAAGTTTGTTTAGAACAATTGTTTTAGACACAGTTTACAACAGCAAATACATGTTTTCTACTCAAGGATCAAATTTTAATTTCCTTATAAAGTGTAGAAGCTTTATCCATCATCGAAAGGGTTAGATGTTGAGATGTGCAACTCCAATGAACCAAGCTTTGGAACAGAAGGAATCTCTTCAGCATCACTTCCTCTTGGGCCCTGTTTATCATTCTTTGGTCTCTGCATAAAACCCCTTCGCTCACAATGATCAGATCTGAACACATTTGTTGTCTAATGCTACCAGAGTGAGTCAAACTGCTGTTACAGTGCAAAAGACAGACTTATCCCTTCACTCCTGGCTGCCTCATTTTTAAGGTGGCCATAGCAGTAAGACAGTTTGGGCTCAGCTTACTATTTTGTTTTCTCTTGTAACAGCAGTTGGCATTTTCAAAGGAAAGGGGGTTAAACATTGTTCTATTCTGCAGGCTTCAAGTTTTAGTAAAATCCACACCCCATACTATAACTCAAGTCCTCAACTGTGACTCCCAACTACACTGTAAACTCAGTGGCTGGTCTGCAGGTAGATGTTCTTCCCTTCCAGATTTCTGTCACAAAACAAGTTTTTCAGCAAAACTTACTATGCAAGACTTAAAAACTGTTCTAAGTCTGCCTCTTGCAAGAAATTTTGAAGTCTTTCGGATACACCGTTTTCTGGTAAATGCATCTGTGAACATTGTGACTGCCTTTCCAACCTGCGATGACAGCAGTACTTCCCAATTACACACATCAGCAAGCTCCCACGACACTCTCAGAAGTTTGCAAGGCAAACAACCAGTGTTCTGTCAACATGACCACATTATAACAGATTCTACTGAATCACATATATAGACATGTTAAGAGTTATAAGCCAACAGAAACCTCACAAAATCCAAAGTCAACGGTACCATTTTCTTCAGCTCTGCCAGAATAGCACATTCAGAATTTATTTCAAAAGTTTAAGTTATCTAAATCGCTGGTCCTGTTATGGTAACAACAGTCAGGATCACAGCTCTTAAATCTAAGGTCAGGCAAGTCATTGCCTTAATACCACCAACTTGTGAACAGAAGATCATTGTTGTTCTAGAATCATAGAATCATTAAGGTTGGAAAAGACCTCGAAGATCATCGAGTCCAACCGTCAACCCAACACCACCACCCACTAAACCATGTCCCTAAGCGCCTCATCTACACGTCTTTTAAATACCTCCAGGGATGGGGACTCAACCACTTCCCTGGGCAGCCTGTTCCAATGCTTGACAACCCTTTTGGTGAAGAAATGTTTCCTACTGTCCAATCTAAACCTCCCCTGGCACAACTTGAGGCCATTTCCTCTTGTCCTATCACTAGTTACTTGGGAGAAGAGACCGACACCCACCTCACTACAACCTCCTTTCAGGTAGTTGTAGAGAGCCATAAGGTCTCCCCTGAGCCTCCTTTTCTCCAGGCTAAACAACCCCAGTTCCCTCAGCTGCTCCTCATAAGACTTGTTCTCCAGACCCCTCACCAGCTTCATTGCCCTTCTCTGGACACGCTCCAGCACCTCAACGTCCTTCTTGTAGTGAAGGGCCCAAAACTGAACACAGTATTCGAGGGGCGGCCTCACCAGTGCCGAGTACAGGGACACGATCACTTCCCTACTCCTGCTGGCCACACTATTTCTGATACAGGCCAGGATGCCATTGGCCTTCTTGGCCGCCTGGGCACACTGCCGGCTCATGTTCAGCCGGCTGTCAACCAGCACCCCCAGGTCCTTTTCCGACAGGCAGCTTTCCAGCCACTCTTCCCCAAGCCTGTAGCGCTGCATGGGGTTGTTGTGGCCGAAGTGCAGGACCCGGCACTTGGCCTTGTTGAACCTCATACAGTTGACCTCAGCCCATCGATCCAGCCTGTCCAGGTCCCTCTGCAGAGCCTTCCTACCCTCGAGCAGATCAACACTCCCGCCCAACTTGGTGTCATCTGCAAACTTACTGAGGGTGCACTCAATCCCCTCATCCAGATAATTGATAAAGATATTGAACAAGACCGGCCCCAAAACTGAGCCCTGGGGAACACCGCTCGTGACCGGCCGCCAACTGGATGTAACTCCATTCACCACAACTCTCTGGGCCCGGCCGTCCAGCCAGTTCTTTACCCAGCGCAGAGTACACCTGTCTAAGCCGTGAGCCGCCAGCTTCTCTAGGAGAATGCTGTGGGAGATGGTGTCAAAGGCCTTCCTGAAGTCCAGGTAGACCACATCCACAGCCTTTCCCTCATCCACTAGGCGGGGCACCTGGTCATAGAAGGAGATCAGGTTGGTCAAGCAGGACCTGCCTCTCATGAACCCGTGCTGGCTGGGCCTGATGCCCTGGTTGTCCCACACATGCCTTGTGAGCGCCCTCAAGATGAACCGCTCCATAATCTTCCCCGGCACCGAGGTCAGGCTGACAGGCCTGTAGTTCCCTGGATCCTCCTTCCAGCCCTTCTTGTAGATGGGCATGACATTGGCAAGCCTCCAGTCGTCCGGGACCTCCCCCGTTAACCAGGACTGCTGATAAATGATGGAGAGTGGCTTGACGAGCTCCTCCGACAGCTCCCTCAGCACTCTCGGGTGGATCCCATCTGGCCCCATAGACTTGTGAGCATCCAGGTGGCGTAGGAGGTCGTTGACTGCTTCCTCTTGGATTATGGGGGGTTCATCCTGCTCGCCATCCCTGTCTTCCAGCTCAGGGGGCTGAGTACCCTGAGGATAACTGGTCTGCCTGTTAAAGACTGAGGCAAAGAAGGCATTGAGTACCTCAGCCTTTTCCTCATCCTCGGTGACAATGTTCCCCCCGCATCCAATAAAGGATGGAGATTCTCCTTGGCTCTCTTTTTGTCATTAATATATTTGTAAAAACATTTTTTGTTGTCTCTAACGACAGCGGCCAGATTGTGTTCTAGCTGGGCTTTTGCCTTTCTCATTTCCTCTCTGCATGACCTAACGAGATCCCTGTACTCTTCTTGAGTCGCCTGCCCCTTCTTCCACAAGCGGTAAACTCTCCTTTTTTTTCCTGAGTCCCAGCAAGAGCGCCCCGTTCAGCCAGGCCGGTCGTCTTCCCTGCCCGTGGGGGGAAGCAGAGCTTCCAAACTGCTGCTGAGGGCTCATCGTCTATCTCACCCAACAACTCCTCTGTGGTCCTTTCTCAAAAATGAAAAAGGAGTCAGGTATTTGTGAATGTGTGGACATACCGGTACAGGCAAGTTAAGAGGTCAGCTGACACCAGAAGGTCACTGATAAAAGCTAAATCAGTACAAATTTAAGTCAAATTATAAATTGCCATTGAATCCATAACCACAGTTTATTTTACAAGGCTTTCATTCACAGTAATACAGTTACTTGTAGATCAGGCCTTACTTTCTTCCTGTATCAGCCTTTTCCTAGCTGCCTGCTTTGTCTCTCTTACTCAAAGTAGTCCAACAACTATAAACTCAACTATGTTACTGTGGTTTATGAGATTACTGCAGCTTAATTTACAAGCCACCAGTTAAACCACAATCACTGACCATTTCTCTGTGCTTGGTTCAGATGCAAAAACATTACATCAACCTCGGTTGATGTGCAGAAGTTATAGCTAACCTTAGTGTGGCCTGTGGCTAAGCCCTATGAATCCAGTGATAAAAGTACTGTCACACCAAACTACCTACGATGCCACTTTTTTACACCGTCCAATTACTGTGCATCCATGATTCAGTCTTGGAACCTAATATAAAACCCTAGCACTGTATAATGCACCTACTAGAAACAAGTAGTTTCTAAAATTTCTGGCCCAACCACCCACAATTAACTTTCAAAAGTTCCTGAACACCTCTATATGTGAGCGTACTTGTTGAACTCACATTTTACTCCTTAATATAATTTCATGGACCACTTATGACTACCTCAGACAGAAGGTTGGGATGAGCTGGAATTAAAAAAGAAAAAAGGGGAAAACTTACAAATCCTTTTTTTTTTTTAAACACAGTCCTTTCCCTTTAAGAATGCCTGCAACAGTCAGCATTTTAGCTTAATAATCAGAGCACTGCATGTCACTGGTGTGCTTTAATGCAAAAAAAAAAAAAAATTGCTTTGTTGTTCATATCAAAACAAAAAATTCAAAGCAGTTTTATAGAAAAATTCTCAAAAACAAGAATCCATTCAACTGTGCTATTTTAAATTATAACCAAGTGTCTATACTTGATAGTTTCAAAGCAGCTATTTTAAGTGTCTTGACCATTTAAGCAGAACAAAGTTACATGAAAAACAGAATTCTCAATTTCTTTTCAAGTCAGCCCTTTCTCTACCATGCCCCAAATGCTCATCCCAGTTCTAACAACCACAGCCCTACATTTTAGCTTTACGGGAGTTAAGAATCACGCGTCTCTCTTGAAATGAGGTTTAAAGTTAAGAAAACGTCAACCCAATGATCAGAGCAAAAATCAGCATGCCCCACTATAATAAAGTGAACAGTTCAGAGAAATGTTTTGTTGCAAGGCTTTCTTAAAATTCTGAAAAATTGAATATTTTACTATCTTTTCAGCCTCCAGCTGCTAGTTGTTCAATGGCTCAAAAAAATCCTCTATGAGAAGGAATGCAGAAGTTACCCGTACGTATAAGCAAAGTTCAAATCTTCCATTTATGATGCCCAGCCTGTTGCCAAAGTACTCCAAGGACCTACTTGAAAAAATGCCATGTAGTCCACTTCCTGATTAAATTCTCCTGTAGATGAGAATCAAATGATATTTTGTCATTGTATCGCATGACAGTGTCTCTCCACAGCCTGTTTGGGACTACTTCCTTCAGGATTCCCCTCCCTTGCATTCAATCTTTCTCAACCCCCTGCAATGAGGCTAATGAGACAGTAAAAACAAATCTTACTGTTTATCCCTTAAAAAAAAAGTTAGATGACACGTGACTAGCTTAATCATGCAGCAAAGCTGATCACGAGTACATAAACACCTCTGAGCAAATCAAGGTCAGAGCTAAAGTAGGTCAACTACGTCTGCCAAGCACCCATCTGGGAGTCAAGACCTCTTTACACAAGCACCACCAGTTTCAGCTAACCCTAGGCAAGAGCCAACTATCTCCAACACACATACATATTTATTCTAAAAGAAACGCAATTCATAACTTTATGAATCAGAAGTGTCTCATATCTTAAAAGCACTATTTTGCAATGACAGAGGAATACTGTGGTGCGGTTTCCTTAAGAAGTAATTGAAAAGATACTCATTGTCCCTATGTGTAATGACTGAACCAAAAACAGCTACCGAAAGGCAATCATCTACTTCCCTTCACAGCAGTATTTCATCTCAGAAGTTAACTGTCACAGTACGAACTAGTAAGAAACAGAGGAATAGGATTATTTATCTTCACTATCTGTATTTCTTCAAGAGGTGTTGTAGATGTATGTATACTCCAGATGCACACACATTCAGTAATGGCGGGAAATTTCTGCTCAGCAGCACAAGGACTGCAAGCATCCCTATGATTTCAAGATGCATACTGGCACACACGGGCATGGCTTCTGCAAGTAACAAGCAGTTCCTACATCAGAATCTTTATTATGAAATACTCTGTATGAATCAAAGGAAGATCTTTGAAGTAAAGCAGTGATATTTTCCTTTTCCTTCAGTACTTAAGGAGCAGCTGTCAGAATACTTCATATTTGCCTGATATATTGATACTGTTTTGTTTTAATGGCACATTTGTGTTCCTTGAACCCCCTGAAATCCCGAACATTATTTGCAAGAACACTCTGTACTCCCAGAAGATAAAAAGCCCTGTGGCTTCCTCTCACATGCAGATGCATCTCACCGCACCCTCTGGAGCAAAGAAGTGATTTTACTCTGGTTTGCTTGTTGAGGTCATGCTTTTACCACTCACTCATCAGCATGTTCGCCAACCCTGGCAGCCTAGGATCCACATCTGAGTTTTGGAACTCCTCCCAACCCAAGCTCTTAGCGACATCGGTAGCTCATGTTTTGACCCTGTCCTTAACCACACACACAGAGCAGCAATGATCCAACAGCCTCCTGCACCTCTTATGTTAGCAGCTGCTGCTACCCAGCCCCTCACAACAGGGCACAAGTATCTCCTGCTCTGTGGAAGGCAGAGGCACAGCCTTCAGCTGCTCAAGTGACTTACTGTTCAAACAGCTGCTCCTCATCTTTCCTAAGGAAAAAGTAGCAGGCTGGAGGGAAGCATCCCATGAATTTAAACCAGCCACAAAGCTACAAGATGAATCATTTTGACTTAGGGAAAAAAGCCTCCAATAAACAGAAGAAAAACTCCACAGGCACAAAGAACAGCTTTCAGCTCTAGGAAGTAAATGTAAAGGCAGTTTCTCAATATATCAATATACTGTCCACATGCACTCCCCTACCGAAAACAGCTTTGTTCATCACTAGTGTCTCTGAGAAAAGACAGAATGAGTCATATCATGGCATCACCCCACAGGAGTTTTCCAGACTGTCATAGTGGTAATAGAGCCACAGGACAATATTCTGAGTTTTGTCTTGTTCATAGAGCACTTAGACTTCCAGTTCAAGAAGGGGCATCAGATCCCATCTCTCCTTGCTTAAAAGGGGAAGTACTTAAAACTTTTACTTCCAGCTATTTTAACAAAGGACTTCTCTGTTGCTCCAAAACTAAGAATAAGTGGTAACTAAAATAACTTTCTCTTGCACCGGGGAGCTCAGAACTAGACCCAGGAACACAGAAGTGTCTCACCAGTGGTCAGTAAATGGGAAGGATCGCTTCCCTCAGCCTGCTGGCAACACTACTCTAACTCAATCCAGGAGGCTGCTGGCCTTTTTTGCTGCAAAGGCACCATTGCTGGCTCATAGACCCCCAAGCTGTTTTCCAGATGGTCAGCCCCTAGTCTGTACTGGGGCATTGGGTTTTTCCTCTCCAGATGCAGGACTTGGCATTTCCCTTTGTCGAACTTCATCAGGTTCTTGTCAACCCTTTTCTCTGGCTTGTCGAGATCCCTCTGATTGGTAGCACACCCATGTGGTGTATCAGTCACTCCTCCCTGTTTTGTATTATCTGTAAGTATGAAGCTTCAGACAGCATGGAAAGAAAGGAAAAGAGGCTGGTTCTCAAAAGAGAACTGAACAGATTTAATAACCCCAAAAAATCCTAGCTCATGTTCTTCTCTCAGTGAAGCAGGTAAATGTTTGCTTCAAGGCTGGTGCAGTCCCATGGAAAGGCCTTACAGATGGAGATATGGACCATCTTCACAGCAGAAAATGAAAACTGGAACAAAACCAAAGCCAATCCACGCCAATTTCAGGAATCAAACCTGTTTAGAATGAAAGGGGTCTGTCTGCTATGGGTGAAGTATTTCTCTCCCTAGTAGGGAACTGGTATATACCTCTAGTGATATATCTCAAAGTCTAGCATACATTTCTACAGAACAGCCACTGGGTCTGGAGATTGTATCAGCAGCAGCAGCACCCCCCTGACTAACCAGTTGACCCTCAGACACAGGAGATATCATTTCCTCTCACGTCTCAAGACCATTTGCCTCTCTACTTATTCGGTGAATCCCCGCTAAAAGAGTGTTTCAACAAAGCTTGCTAGTTTGCAATCATTATTGAAAGCTTGATCTAGTATAAGCTTCTCGTCAGCCAAGATTAGACTCTTCGAGCTCTTACTCTTTGAAGTAAGCTTATATTGGCCCGTTCAGGTATTTCATTTTGGGTAGCCATAAAAAGGAAACATCACAAAGAAACTAATCAAGTCCTTGTGAAAAGGTAGTGATGCACACTCTTGGAAATCAGTACTAAGATGCTGCTGTTACCAAAAGAACTTGACCTGCTTCAGTAATCAATCCTCCAATACACGTTTTCCTTAGGTTCCCAGAAAATGCTTCCACAGGGAAAACAAAATGGACATGCCTTTCTTGGAGGAACAGGTTTCAAGGGATTTCTGCAGCACACCTACCAAACACGGCTGTTACCTACACATGAAGCAAATGATAACCTCTCTACAGGCTTCTGGAAGCAACAAGTACTGGTCCTCACATCACTAGATACTGAGTATAACTGTATCAGTGCTGAAGTAATTCCTAAGCTCAGCCACAGTGGCCAGAATGAGAGTAACCAGTTCAGATGTCTCTACTTAGAGCAGGAACCAGTGAATTCTGCCTCAGAGCTGTGCAAACATTTTACTGGATGCCTTATGACATTTTACAGACACACAGAGATCCCCACAGGTATTCTACAAACATATTTTCAGATTTCATCTCAAATGTCAACAAGATGGATATTTTAAGGAGGCTTTTACAAAAAAGTATAGCTGTCATACAAAAATCCATAAGATAACAGCTGATCTCCTACAAAGAGTAGGAAAAATTACACAAAGAATTACACCCAGGTATAACTATCAATGCAAGATCCACTAAATTAGCACACACCTTCATGCCTTTGAATGCCTTATTTCAACAGATCCTGCTGATCAAAAACATCCAGTTTGATTTAACTGAAAATGGATACAAGCAAAATGGAATAAAAATCAGTTATTCTGAGAACAGTTGCTTGTAGGAAAAGGACTGAGATCAATATTCTAAGTGTTTTAATTATTTAAAAAAAAAAAACCCAAACCAACTTACTTTAAGACAATGCTACAGACATTTTGTTCAGCACAGCACCCCAGAATTTCTGTAGTGTAAGTTATAGAACAAAATAATTATATTTTACATTTTAAAATAGGGTCCACCAATGTTAAATGCTGATAAAGTAAGTTCACAAAATCTATATTAAGATGTAGTATTTAATATTCATTTATTCCAATCCTTCAGAAGACTTCACGCATGTGTAGGAAGGAACAAAATATTGTATTTTCAACATTGGGGAGGGTGGGAAGACTTAAAATTAATAGACAACAGAAACTTTAAGTCCTTTGGGCCAGATACCTAGTTCTACTCATTTAACACCAAAATCAATTATTCTTTTAGTAATGACAGACTCATACACAGTTAAAGTAAAAAACAAACAAACCAACCTACTCCCCCAATTACTGAAATATAAACTTAGTTGAAGTTCTCAAACTGAGTTTCCAAGCCAGGTCCAGCCTCCAATGTGTGAAGGATATACTGTTTCACAACTACTGAATGCAATCCTTGTTCATCAACCTAAGCCATCCAAGGGATTTGGAGGGGGGGTGGGAAGGGTGAGGGCATGTGTGAAAGACGGAGGGAACCATCCTACCATGTGGGTAAACCAATTATCCAGCATTAATATGCTTTAAGTAAAAAGCTAATCAAAGTTATTGTTTACTACTTTAGTAGCTTATGTACTTCCAGCATGCTTTGATCAGAAACCTTAAAAAAAACCCAACAAACAAAACCACAAAACAACAACCCTCTCAATTGAGGCGGCAGTGGTTCTGTGAAGTCTCCCACATTGTACACATTGCTTCTGATCTGTCAACAGAATAAGATGTCTTATCTTGTGCTGCACTGCAGAGTCAACTTCAAAGCAAAAATTTTTTAGGAAATTAGAAATTTTTCCTTGAGAGGACTGTACACAACCTGGACTGACATTTCCAGAGCAGGAGAAGCATACAAGATAACAAGTAGGTAAGCTACTTAACTCACTCCTCCTGTTTACACAAAGAGTGGGAATTTACAAATCAATGCATCTTTAACTCACAACTGGGGATGCCTACCTTTTGCACTTGGTCCAAAAGATGCAGCTTTCTGTTCCAAGATTTCATCTGACTCCTAAATATGAGCACTAGTTCACAGCAGACAGATGCTTTGGATAAAAAGTTTTAAAGCTATCTTCACCCTTCAATTACCCAAACAGAACAAGCTAAGTTTCATGCAGTTAAATATACATCTTCTAATTTAGAGCTTATGAATAAATGTCCCAAAGCCTAACTGTTCATTGTAAGTATTATGACCATGATATGCTCTGGGCAAGTTTAATTTCCTTACTGTAGCTAAGTGAAGCTCCTGTATCCTCAACAATTTGGCAAATAGTCTTCCTGTAGTTCATAATCTCCAAAATTGTCTTTCAATGAAGGCAAAATTCTCTCACAAGAAGTTCTAAGAAATGTGCCTTCTCAAAGGCATCCATATGAAATACCAGTCTAGCAAAACACTTTCTCACATATTTCAAAGGTAGAAGCTGTGTGTCAGACCCCACTCTAATACTTATCCAGTCCGATCAGTAATTTGGCACACCATGGAACCCATTCTAGGATTTATTCCTCAAGCGTATAACTACTACTTGTGCTTTAACACAACTTGCAATAGGATGTCTTGATTTAAAGACTTCAAATGAGAACAAGCTTTAACTCAATCCACTCTTCTCACTGGCAAAGCACTATTTTAGTACTCCAGCTTCCAGTCACCAAATCTTTCTGTGCTTTTGTCAGGTTTTCATTTTCTTCTCCCCTCCTCATACTGGAGAACTGTAGGCATCAAAACTAGACAACACATTCAAGCTCTAGCATGACTAATACTACCTAAGTAATATTTCCTCACTTGACCTTTAAAGTTTATGCATTCAGGGATGTTAGCCATTTTTCAGTTTAATAGGTTGAACCACTACACACTTCTTTTAGTCTCTGAAGTACATTTATTAAGATGACAAACCTAGTTTCCTGCATTTTCCTTTGGGTTGAATCACCTGGTCCAAATACTGTTAGACATACTGCATACAGCTGATTCTGTTTTCTATTCACATTATTACTACAACAAACCCAAATGCATTTGGCATGCGAGACCTTTCATTCAGAGATCTATTGCCAAACAAACTACAACTGAAGAGTTTATACCTTCAGGGAACAAAGCACAGAAACAAAAGGGCAAAAATATCACAAAAAGGAGTGCAGACACAGGTGGTTATATTTATACCTTATACTTCCAGGTATAAGTTTTTACACACTCCCTCTGGTCCTGCTAAATTCCATCTCTGGCTGGAAGAAGCTGTCCCTTGCTCTCAGCACTCTGCCAGCCTGACAAAGAAAAGTTGACAGGCTGTCAGTTCCCCTTCGATCCTAAAGTAAGCCTTGGGAAAAGGAAGATATTCTCAGCCTGCCTGGAACCAAGCTGGGGTATTCCCCACTCGGCTGCCTCTCTACTGTATCCTCTAGCACACATACCCCTGAGAGGTTCATTTTTCCCCACTGATTTCTTAAAAGCTCTTTTTGACTTAACTTTACACAAAATCAGCTGTCAAATACATATGCATCACATCCATATGAACATCAATATTTCTTCCTTCAGACTCTCTCAGCACTATATTAGAGGCTCAACTTCATTTTTGTTCTCCCACTATACCACTGGTTTTTAGATAGGAAAGCATCACAGCTTTTCATTAAGTATATAAGTAGGTAGTCTGCTAAAAAAAAAAGCTGCAGAAGAACATACAATGATGGCATAGCTACTGTATGTGTTAACAAAGTTTATGTGTGGAAATGGAGAAATTTACAACTTAAAATTATTTACAAACTTCCAGTTTTAAGAAAATAACCCCTCCCCACACACACTCATGCAAATAGCCTTAGCTACTTGTCTCTGCACCTGGAGTCCCCTTGATATATGTGGAGCAACAATAAACACTAACATAAGCAAGCTCAGCAGTTTGGTTTCCTGAAGTCACACCATTTGCCAGTTAAATCCAAATCAAACTACTGAAAACTGAGACACTGTGACAATTCAGCACTTGCATGTTTTCCGTAAAACATGCAAAGAAACAAACATCAAAAAAAGATACACGTGCCATTTTCAGTCTTGTTCAATGCTTCAGAAATAATACCTCCCCCATTCCTGAAATCCTGTTTTTTAAATGAGTGATCTGCTGCTAACACTGAGAAAGGCAGCATTTCAGAGTTATGACAGCTCATACTGTGGCATTATCCAATACTCTGCTCTTCAGAGAGATTCACATAAAGCAGTTAGGAACTGCAGCAATAGTGAACACTGAGAAGTAGGGCAAGTTCCCAACACTCCCCTAGGGCCAGCACTAATATTGATACAGTGCATTATGAGCAGAATTGCTATAGCTGAAAACTATCCATTCAGCTGCCCAACCAACAAGTCATGCTTAGTACTGCCACAGGATAAGGCAAGCATGACTGCAAGACAGCTTCTTCCAGTCTCACATCTCACTTTCACCAGTTTCAAGTGACTGAAACCAAAATGACAATTAAAAGCAAGTCCTTTAACAGGACATTAAAAGCAAAGTTAGATGTGTCATCATACTATATACTGAATGCGTAAGTGACATACTCTTGGCTTCTTCTGCACAGCACTAGCTACTAGTTACTAGTTACGTTTCCTTCTCTCTTACTTGGATAAACTCGAATTTCTGTGCAATGTGACACATCTACAAGGTGAGCCCCAAATACCCTACAATGTGCACTTCACTGAAACCAGCATCCAGGCAATTTTTGCTTCTGAGGCTTTGTAAATCACAGCATTCAAAGTAAGACTCAGTGGAGCAAATCAAGTCATAATTTAGGAAGGAACCATGCAGAATATTTCCTCTCTTTTACATTCATGTCCAGAGTGATAAGTACCTCAATAATAGCTATATGGCTTGGAAAAAGTTGTATTTGTCTAGCTCAGGATAAGCACGAGATACGGTTGAAAACCTCACAAAGTTCCACAGAACAGCTGACATAACATCTTTGTGCCATCAAAGGGGCAGCTTCACTCCCTTTTTTCTTCTCTTCCTTGTCACCCTTCCCCCAGATTTCCCTTCCAGTACTCCAGCACAGACTTTATACAGTCCCCAGAGCCTGTCTGTACAGTGTGTCGAATCAGTCTGCTCATCAGGCTGAATAATAACTTGACAGAAAGCACAGTCTTCTGGGGGGTTAGCAAGCTCAACTGTCTTACTGAAAGGTCAGATGATACCCAGAACCAGCGCAAAGCAAGGGGGCGAGACATGTGAGAAGAAGAGAAGGGGCAGAACTGTCCCTTTCAATGGCAGTGAGTGGTTAAAATATCCCTGTTATATCCCTTAACTGCACTTTCAGCGTATTCACAGTGCTCCAGCAGGATTTGTTTTCAACATGCAAATCCCTGCGTGGTTTGAGCAAGGCAAGGTGTGCTGAAACCTTTCTACTGATCCACACCTGCACTGTGACATTTTCTCTGCTCAGGATTTTGTTCTTTTGTGAACAACAAGTTATGAATATATAGGCACAGTAGAGGAGCATTCCTATCTACTCTGTATTTATTGCTTCAGTGGGAGTATAAGCGTTATTTTCTTGAGAAAGGCCTACAGCAATAGGAAAGCCCTTTACAGAAATGGCTGATGAAATTTTTTTTTTGTGCGTCTATACAATAAGGCTGATGTTGAACCACTAAGTTTCCAAACTTGTGACATTCAGCTGCCAGAGATACATCTGGAGGCAAGCCTCAGACTTGCTTTTTTCCAGGCAGGTTTTAAATCTATGATTTCTAATTTAAATCAACAGTCAAGTTTGAATGCATACTTTTACATTACAACTCAAACTGAGAAAGTGTTTTAAAATTGCTGTTGTATTTAGAACAAAGACTCACATTACCAAATCAAGACAGCCCTTAATAAAGGCAGAGCAATGATCAGGGAACACCAGCAATTCACTTAATAGGATCCTTATGCTATGCAGACATCTTGACTGTTTAAAAAAAAAAAAAGAAAATATAGCAAGTGGGTAAGAACAGTGTGTCATCCACAGAAAAAAACAGATAAAAAAATCCTGCTAACACCAAACATGGGCAAAAGAGAAAGAAAACTTGCTCAGAAAAAAACCCAAAACAAAACACAGCCACACGCACCACAAAATGACTCTTGGTAAAACTGAAGGCTGCATTTGGGGTTGGTTTTTTTTTCCATGATTGCTTTTGCTTGGATCAAAGATCCACCCATGCACAACCCCCTCCCCCTCCAAATGAAGAGGGGATACAATACAGAGCAAAGGGACATCTGACTAACAGTTGCAAGCAGAAGTTTTTCCAACCCATTGTTTTATTCCGAAAGAGAACATTCCACGACCTACGCAGTCCGATCCCAAAGGACCCAGGAAGGATCACTAGACAGTTCACATTCCTCCACAAAAAGTTTAAGTAGGTTTAGATGATCTTATTTCCGCAAGTAGCAGCCTTGTGCCAAATATTAATAATGCAGTCTCTTCATTACCACTTACAAATGCTCATAATTATTTACAGCTCCTGAACAGTACGGAGGATGACTTGGATATCATCCAACAAATCCACAGCAATTAAATTTATTAGAAAATGGAAAACTTTCCAGTTTCACTCAGTGGAACAAGACAGGCAATGAGTTCTGTATAAGGAACAATGAAGTAAGCTAGTACTCTTCAGCTTAGAAAATTGACAGGCCCAAGGTCTACAAAATCATCAGGTGTCACAGGGACATCAAACAAACCTTGGCTGAAAGGTTGAAAACAACACAGCTCTTCACACGTGAGGTGGTAGGCTGTGGAAACTCTCTGCCAAATAACAGAAGGCTAGACCTTCACGTGGTTTCCAAAGAGAGGTAGGACCAGTTCATGGAAAGGAATTCTGCTGAGGGTTACCACGACACCTGGCTCATGAAGTCCCTGAGCTGAAAATAACTGTGGGCCAGTATGAGAGGACACATGCTTGCCCTAATCTTACTCTTTGCCAGGCAGCCACTCACAGCCACTGCTCGAGACGGGACTCTACAGGAACCGGGTCTTCGTTATGGCATGCAACGGTCACTCTTACCTTCTTTCAGTATTAGCAAAAGAACATTATCTCAATTTCTAAGTATTCAGGGAAAACTTCTACTTACACGAATGACATACATGGAATACCCATAGTGAAAGCGTAAAGTGTACAACATCCTCAAATAAACGTTTCTAGGTTACCTCTGGTTTAAGTCAACTAACCTGCAGTTATCACCATAACACCGCTTAACACCAGGTGGAAGATTTAAATTCAGTCAGTACAAATTACACTGAGTTTAGCAAGGCAAATGTAAAAGCTTAGCTTATCAGAAAAAATAGTCTAATACAGGAAACAAGATTTATACATTAAGTGTATGCTTTCATAAGTGGAATTTCAAACCCAGTTTAAACAACTAAATTCCTATGCAGTGCCTAGAAACAATAGCACTGAGCAGGGAACCATGTAAAAGTCAGTAGGCACAAGCCACCCAAAACAAACACTCAGGATGGTGTCCCACAGTTCACCTTGCTTAAGCACTTCAGTTCATATACACAGTTCTCCACTCACCTGAAGTCTTGCCTACAGGATGAAATTAAATTTCAAATCATCCAGCAGAACTCACAATTCTCTTTTAAAGAGGCCAAAGGAGCCAGCAAAGTAGGGAAACTGTTACTGATAACACACGGCGAAAATCCCAACCAGACAAACATGCTTAGAATAGAATAGAAAAGAATCATATATTTCAGGGGATCATATACTAATCACTAGATATAAATATTTCTGGCTTTTTTCAGAGTCCTATTTTTATGCAATGTTCACTTCAGAACATGATCTAGAGTCTCATGCACTATTTTGCCCTGACTTTACTAGAGAAATACATACCCTTTTTGTATGTGTTTTTGCCTCAGTTGCTCATCTGGTGCTCAACTGAAATTTTTTTTAAGGATATCTGCTAAAGCCCCTTCAGCTGTCTTCAAGGGTTCTGTCTCCTCTTCCATATGTGTTGAGTAACTTAATGAAAGGACATTTATATTTGTCGGTTATCTTCATGTTAAAACACTACATCTTTTTTTCCTGAATATGGACATCAACCCCTCAAGTTTCTCTCTCTCCCTTTTGCCTCCATCAAGTATCAGTGCTTGAAATGTTGTGCTTATACAAATCATTGGTATTAAAACTTGATATTCTTATTTCAAAATAGAGAAGTTGTATTTTGCTCCCCTTAATTAGTAAGATTACAGATCGAAGGGGAGGTTTGCTTTGCTTTTTAGTATTGCTGAACAAAACTCTTAGATATTACATTTTATCTATGCCTTACAGAATAACAATATGAGAATCCCCAGTAGTATTTTTAACCTTTTAACTTTTAAGTTGTTTTGAAGAAAGGTTGCAAGAGTCTTTATAGATGGTCCCCTCCTCTCTGCTACAAGTTTTTCTGGCCCACCCTCTCCTTCACAGTCTGATTAAAGCTGCGTCCCCCTCAGCTTCCTTCTACTCAAGCACGTTGCAGTGTAGAGAAAAAGTACGAAAGTTTTATCTTAATACTGATACCAGATTCATTCAGATTTGTTCCCTCATACGATCGTGTATTCTGGTCTCCTCTGCAATAGGAGGCAACTTCATCTACTGTTTTATACAACAAACTGATATGCTGTAATTCAGGCCAAAGTTTATTTTAGAAAGATATCCTGGATGAACTGATAATGTTGCAAGACTATTACCCTCCTCCTATCTTTTCTGTTCCAAAGCTTAGTTCCTCTCGTTCAAATCTTCCAACTTTTCTAGTCTGAATTTGAGTAGGTCACCTGTCAGCTACTAAACCTCATTTCATTTTCTCCTACCAGGTAACCTCATCAGGTCATTAACTGAAGGATCAATTAAGTGAATTGCTTTTTCCTCCTTTAACTAAGTTTAGCTGCATTTGTTTGATCTCCCACTGTAAGGTTGTGTTTGCAAAACACAGTTCATCCCTTGAACTCTTTTCAGTTTTCTATAAACACTTTATGAAGTACAGGAAAGTATTAAAATTATGACATAATTAACATCATACATAGAAACTACTTTTGTATCCAGCTTGATATCCTTGTTTACCAAGAAAAAAAAAAAATCATTTGTCCACTTCTCTGTAACACTGCACTGGGAACTGCCCATCAGTAACATCCTCCCACCCTCAGCCACTTCAAACCTTCATCTTATAGGTGTGATATACAGATATATGACTGTTTGGCAGCTAGTTAGAAATGGCACATATATTTCTTAAGCAAGATCTTATCAAGCCACATAGGCTGTTGGAGTGATAACTAAACAGACCAATCTGCACCACTTGGCTCTCTCACCAGTAAGAATCTCTCCTGCCATCATATAACTGATACAGATCCCTACTAGTGCAACATCAGGGACAAAGCCAAGTAGAAATTGCCAGAAACAGTGCTACTGACTAATCCTTGCTTAGATCACAAACAGTAACTGTATGAATCAGTTAGCTAGTTTATTTAATATGGGGCTACATGGATTTTTACAGTGCAGCACAGATCTCTCTTTGGGAGATTCATGTTACAGAGTTCTTACATTTTTTTATTAGATGAGAAGTTGCAAATCTAAACATTTAACCCTTTGTAACTGAAGTGTGACTGCAAAAGTTGTTAACCTCCTAGCTTCATCTTCCAGCTGTGTACTCCCATATAGCATTGGCACTTAAACAGTGAACTGTTCAGAGATCCAAAATGGATTAAAACTAATCCTGCCAAAAAACAATTTTTAAAAAAGCTACAAGTCTGAGTAGATCACAGTAAGGTGATTCAGGGAGTCAAACAAGTACCAGCATTGTACAAAGGAGGGGGAGAGATGATGAGCTCGACAGTAAGTGTACATATAACTTACCTACCAAACACACACCTGAACATGAGAACACACAGGTTAACTTCTATAGGGATATTATAGCAAGAATAAGCCTACAAAGCCTCCAGTGCAATAGAAACATTCAAGGAACAGCCTGAAAAGTGGTTTGGGTTTTTTTTGGTGAGCTGCTGCTTTGAATAAATTTACTCCTTTTATAGGAGGCTCTTTTATCAACACCCGAGTTAAAACAAATCAATCTCCAACACGTAGGAGCACAGTCAAGAAAGAACCTGTATGAATGCTATTCAACATCCAGGTAAGTTAGGTTTAAGAAACATTGTTCTGTATTAGAATGGTACATAAAAAAATCAAAATATAATTGTACTGAGATGACTGATGTTTACAGACTGAGAAGTAGGAATGTGAAAACTATGAAGATAAGCAAACACAACAATACAGCAAGGCAGCAGGAACTAACTGACCACCCCTTTGAAGAGTGGAAGACAATGATTAGTCACATGTGGAAATGATTCTGATGAGTATACTTTTGGAAGGATGAGTGGAAAATACAGAACTACACCATAAAGAATGATTGAAGAGAAACTTGCATGCTGTTGCCAAACAAAGACTCAGCCAAATTACATCATAGGGAGGAGTTAAAAGGGATATGTTGTGCTGTATTTGAAAACTATGGTACTTCACTACAACATGCAATTAGGTTTGCTAGAAAGAGAAATTAAAGTTAACCGTGTTTATCCCTAATGTTTCTTCTTTAAGTAGAAACCTGCTAGTCCATCAAGGTTCTTCCAGGCGTTGGAAGGCCAGGAAAGTTCCTTTTCTGCTTCCCGAAATTGTCTGAAATCCACTCGCCAGCCCCTTCTATAGACAAACCTGAGAACTTGTACCAATATAATTCTCTGACCTGGTTGCCAACACAGTATCATTCCAAATCATCACCATCGCCACAACACACACAAAAGCAAACAAGGCACTCAGAACTGAGACAAAAGGATAACAAAAAGCCACACAGAGGCAACTTTAAGGGGGGGGGAAAATAATTTTTTTTCTGGTAAATAAAGTCAGAGACCAGTTACCATGTTTCCCAAAGTCACAGAACAATGGAAAAATAGGTTTCACTGACAGATACCAGAAACCAGTACTTTCCCAGGTTTGTCAGGGGACACCATCATTCCAGCATGTTTAGGGCTACAGGGAACTAGCAAGCCACAGAAATACCCTAAAACCAGAAGACAAGTCAGATGACTGACAAAATATTTGTTTTAAAAAATAAGTAGTATGCATCTGAAAGCTGTGCCAATGGAAGTAGATTACACAAGTTTTACAGCACACCATGAACGAATCCATGGATTAACTACTTGCCTGAGCAAATCTTGTTCTAAAAAGCAGATTAATTTTGCCTAAAAAGTGCTCGGAACTCTGCTAGACTAACCTAAGCATTTAAAGGAACCTCAAAAGTCTTGTAAGGCTGGATAATAACCAGTTCACCTAGAGACAGAAGATCACCGATATACTACAGTGCTAACTATCTCTAATGAGATACCAAATAGGCACTTTTCCCTCACTTTTTTGTTGCACGGAGGATTTTTTTGTTGTCCTGCTTCTGAGATGTGCAACTATTTGGTCCTTACTAGTGTTCGTATGCTCTAGGGGAAAAAAAAGTCATTAATTCATTTTAAGTAGAAGACACGAAATCAATCTCCTGTTATCTGCTGACTTAAACCCTTCCTTACTTTCTATTTATATTCCAAATTAAGTTCAAAAGTTTTACTAAATCTTTTTAAAAAGTGTACATCACATCCATACAGAAAACAGATTTTCACGTCACTGAACACAAGGACAATTCTCCTGAACGGCTATTTGATAAGAACATCAAGAACAAACTAAGGTGCCAATATTTCTCTAAAGGGAAGCCTGATTAGGTTTTAGAGTGTTTTTCTTCCAGAAAACAGAATATGTAGACAAACTGACAGCAAGATGAGATCTAGGCCAAGTTAGAGAATCATTCTTAAACAGCAGTTCAAGGTTTGGGGTTTTTTTTTGAAACAGACAGCTCCCCTCCCCGAAAGGGAGCAGAGGTGTGTGCAATTAGTGGACTGAAGTCCAAACCACGTATTGTCTTGGTGGAAAATAAAATTTTCTTCCTTTTAGTCTCCTTCCTATATTCCATTTCCTCCAGATTTCCTGGCAAGCCTAACTGGAGACATTGCTGGGTCTCTGCCATTTTTAGATAAATTATCAGTTTGACAACAACTTGGACGTGTGAGCGTTCAGCTCCGGTAAAGTCAAGTGATCGTGGTGAATGAGCTCCTGAGAGATTTGTGTATCTGAAACACTTCTATATTTGTTGATCTGGAAACCCAGAAGCACATGGGCCAGTAAGGGGAAAGGGAAGAGTCAGAGGTCTAGCTGAGTTACTATTTCTTGTTATGAAAAAGAATTTTTAAAATGGCACAAAAACAGTGAAAACCTCCATTGTGTAGCTCCAGAGATGAAAGTAAAAAGTTGATTATTTTTCTGGCTTCTGGATATCAGTATCAAAACCAGATTTTTTTTTCAAATTTTTATGTAGATTTATGAAAGAAATGTCCCAACACAGCTTAATCAAAAAATATTCTACCATAAATCCTCTTCTTCCACGTCAAGGTTGCAATGTAACATATTTAAAACAGCACTCTTCACACTTACTGCCTCTCCCACCTCTCCTTCAGGACTACTCATTTCGTGAAGTGTGCTGTTTCCTAACCTACAAAAGCGCAAATGTTTATGAAGCCACAAGGTGTATGGTCTCAGTGAACCGAGTAATCTCAAATCAGTCTACGGGGAGAAAAAAAGTTATCCTTGAACCACAGCAGACTCCCCAGTCCAGTACCTCTGCCCAAACACATATGCCACCACTGAGCAGAGGGACAAGATACATGGATGGAAATGGTTAGCCAGGAAGGAGTTGGAGTGTTGATGGGAGCTACTTTGTCCATAGCAATCTAGTTCAAATGATCATCAAAACTACTGTCCAAGTACATCCTTGCAAAGGATTCATGTGTCACTATAGGACAAACTGCTGGGCACCAAAACCAAAGAATTCTTTTTGGCCATAGGTTTTTGCTTTTTGTCCTGTCCAAGTACCTGAGCACAGCGCTGGTGACAGTGGCATTACCCACACAGGTCCTTGAAAGTCTGCAAAAATTCATCAGTCAGACTAGAATTCTTGGGAGGAACATATATATAAAGGACACAGTCAAAAAACTCACACGGTGGCATCAGCTGTATACAATTGTTAAAATTTGCTCTGAGCTGGTAAGTTGATAATCTCTACCAGGAATGGGAATGTAAAAACATCAGCTTCTACAACAGCCGACTGCTGTAATATTCTCCTCTATTTTTTTTTCCCCTCATCATCTTATTCTTGATGATGACAACAGCATTAGAGTAAGATGAATAAAAAGCTACTCCAGCTAAGAAAATAAAGCAGGCATTTGCTATGGAAGAGTCTCACGGTCCGGTCAGATAAATTAGGACAGGAATTACTTCATTCAACAAATAATGCCAAATACAGTAATTGAGAACTCTTACCGCCAGCTGGGATATCTTAAACAGACTGAACTAGATTTTTAAATGCGATAATAGGGAAATACCCATCTTTCTTCAGGCTGTTCCTAGGCCAGAGAAGCTGACCAAGTTGCATATGTCTCAGATGGGGGGGGATTATATAAAAGCCCTAGAATTTCTAACAGAGGTGAAACAGAAAATTCCAGCATAAACCCATTGCTCTTATTTCTCCCTTCCTATTAAAAATAGGAATATCCAATTGCTGGCCTTATATT
The DNA here is from genome assembly GCF_965638725.1 of Aptenodytes patagonicus. Lineage (NCBI taxonomy): Eukaryota > Metazoa > Chordata > Aves > Sphenisciformes > Spheniscidae > Aptenodytes > Aptenodytes patagonicus. The sequence goes on from NC_134955.1 coordinate 10,853,315, forward strand.
TCTAAAATACAAATAACTTCTAGAACTTCTAGAATTTGGACCCAACCTGCGTGACAAGCATTTGACAACATTTTGAACAGATTTTTCTTTTAACGATTGGAGAGCAGTTCCAGCAACTTTAATGTTTTTATGTGACAAGTCCCTCTAAGAAATCACTGAACTGACTTGACAGGTTTCTAAAATAAATGGTAATGTTCAGTGGCTAGTTTGGTCATTGCAGCAAAAGAATATTTTCAAATAAGAGAAATAGGATAAATTAAAAAAAAAAAAGGAGAAACTACACTATTTGTAATAAAAAACTTCCAAGTTAATGCATAACCTCTCTTCACACATGATTTTTCACTAGAAGTGGCACTGTGAGAATGAAGGGCTATAACAGACATCATTTAAAATTTCCTAATTTCACATAAGATCACTAAAACTTAAATATGATGTAAAAACTATTAATTGAAATAAAAGTTCTGTAAATGTAAATTTTTTACAGCATCTAACATCATAAAACTTCACTTAGATTTTAAAAATTAAGGTGATGAAGACTTTTCAACACTCACAAAGCCATAATAAACTGGGTATAGATTAAAACCACAGTATAATGTTACTCTAGGACAGCAAGTTTGCCTAATGTTCTGAGGCTTTATCAGATCATTAAGGAAAAAAAAAATTAAAAAAATGTAGATACCAGAGCCTTCTAAGGTCAAACTTAAGTAAGTTTCTGGATTTATTAGTTTGGGCCATATCCTGAGTATAACACAAAAATATTCTTAAGTATGTTGACAGCACAATGTTAACACTGACTTTTTTCCCTTCACTCAGTGAATTAATCTATAACAAACCAATTTGTAAACGCAAATTCAAAGTTTACATGAAATGGCTTGGCAACAAAACATATTGGGAAAGGGAACAGAGGAATAAATAGGCGTCCTGTTTCTCAGTCAACAATTCTAGAACTGCAAACTGGAAAATCCAACACGGTCAAGACAAGGTCAGAAAACACATTCTAACATAAACCTCAAAGACTAACATCTGATTTTTTTGCAATGCATTCTGGACCCCAGAATTTATCCCTGAAAAATGATTAGGCCATTCAAGTCTACGGGCAAATTAAATACTATTTTAAAAGGTTATACTAAAACTAATATGCCGGTAGCCAAACTGCAGCATAAAGCCCAAATCTCAGGGGAAGTTAAAATACAATTATCAGAGTTCCTTGAGTGAAGGGTAGAAATAGAAGTAGAACTCGAATCAAAGCCATTTTGCTGTCACTCTCAACACAACTACAATGCATACATGCAACAAAGGATAAAAGTTTTATTACTTTTTACTATATAGTTTTGCTTCAAATTGGAACAGAAGTCCTAAATTTCGTAACACTCTAAGAAAAATCCATAGATAACAAAGAGAAATCAAGTCATAACAATTCAAGAAAAAAAAAAAACAAACAGCCAAACCAGTTCAAGGAAACTATAAAACTAACAGTTTTAAAGACAGAAAAAACATGCTTAAAAAAAAAAAGTTAAAAGTCTATTAGTTTTATTTTCTCGTGTTTTTTCTAGGAAGTAACTTTTCTGCAGTACAGCATTATTTAGCAATTTTTACCGAAGTCTTTCAGATCTTGTCCTTTTTTGTTAGACAAACTAGAAAAGGAAAGCCACTTTAAGGAAGTTTCCAAGGTAAAAAGAACTTCAGATCAAGAATAATACTCATTTATGAGTTCTCTGATAGTCTTATTTCATTCTCCCTCCAAAACCTACATCAATCCCAAATCGGTAAGACTAACTTTAGAGTTTTCTGAGTAGTCTTGTATCAAGACCACATCCAATCTTTAAAATACATGGATTCCATTAACTTATTTTTAGCTGACACAGAAAGGAATTAAAGCAAACGGCTACAACTGAATAAGCATATATGACTTACTATAAAATACCTTCCTATTAAAGTGATTTGAGAGACATGATGCCAATACACACTGCTTAGGAATTGCCAAACATAACCTTCCCAGTGTTACAGCAACTGCACATTGGAAGATGTATTTCCATCACAGCCAGACCAAGTAAGGACTGTTAAGGATTTAGCAATATGCTTGCTGCTTCCTTTACACAAGGTGCCACTAAATTGCCTTGTACCTGTGGAAAATAGAGCCTACTAACATTTGCAAGGAAAATATTGTCAAAACAAACATGAAAACTACAACCACCTTCCTCAACTGCTTATATTCATACGAATGGGTTTCTTTAAATTTAGTAGAGAACATCAACAACTTAGACCACAAGAAACGTAGCTTGTTATTTCACCATTCTAAAATCCTGCCAACAATATTTCTTGCTCTTTAAGTAGCCTACTGGCACCATTCCTACAGAAGACCAACCTACTAAACTACAGCATGGCTTCAGCTCAGGGTCACAAGTTGTTCTGACACCAGCAGCTGACCTAGAAGTGTGTCTGACATCAGAGACGTTGAATAACAGCTTCTCAAATGGCAGGAGACTGAAAAGGTTACAAATTCTGTATGCCTTGGCTAAGAAATACCTTTTTGCAGCTGCAAGGGAGAAAAGATGACCTGAACAAAGAGAAGAAAGATGAATCCTTGCAGGCGAGGAAGGGGCAGGGAACACAGACAGTCCTGCACTGTACACATGAAGAAGACATTATCAGCCAGTTCTTGAATTGAATTAAACTATACCACCACTACAGGATTTTTAGCAACAGTTAAATAAATTTGCAATAATATCAAATGCAACAGAAACGATCAATCTTCTTTGGGACAAAGACTGAAATGTCAGACTATTTTTTTAGTTAATGAATATTCCAGACTACCAAAGCCTGAAGAGGCTGTTTTGATCTGCGTTCTTCTGCAGAATGGATTAAAAAAGAAATCACATTTCTCAACATCTGGTGAAAGATCAGGTTTCCAAGGAGATGAAGTCTGGGCCTCGGATAAGTAGCCTTACTGCATTTTTCCAACAAATTGAGGTAAAAAAAGGCAGGTGCAATATGCAGTTCATGCCAGCGAGCTATTCACCTCAATATCCGCCTCATTCAATGTAAAGTTCAATTAATAACAATAACACACCAGGTTATTTGACAATATTCAAAGTGGTTAAATACAGATAAAAACAATTTGATAATTACAACTAGGATCTCTTCCTCCCACAAAAAAAAAAAAAAAAAAAAAAAATCGCAAACAAAACTTAAATAGGCTTTCCAAATAACTCAATACACTAACTCTTAAAAAGAAAAGCATCCTCATTTTCTAAGTGCATCATTCTGTGTTCTGTTTCAGTGTCTTGAGTTTCACCTACGTAACACCACAGGAGTGTGCAAAAGTCACCAGTTTGCATTTGATCTAACTAAACCTGGAACATATTTACTACTGCAATGCAAGACTACCACATACATATATATAAATGCATACATACACACACACACAACAGGCGGAGTATACCTCTGCTCTTTACTTTTTTAGTCCACTATTAGTCCATTATCTAAAACCTACAGCAATTCTTAGAAAGACTGAAAGACCCAAATTGAAAGCTCTTTCACTGCTTTTGAAAATGCCACAAAACACCTTATTTGCATCTTCAAGCACCTCTCAAACACAGACCCTAATTTCTATGGGCTGATCAAGCAGGGCTTTCAACAACTAAGTGCAAAAGTTGGTGCTGAGTTCCAGTCAGTATCATCGCAGCTACTACATTTATCAAACCCAATTATTTTTAGTCTGAAGTTTTCTAAGTATGATGACAGCCAAAAAATGAAAGTTTCAAACCGTGTTTAATGTACTAAAGTAAATAGAGAAACCTTAAGTATTCTTTGCATTCTGTAAACTTACTGAGAACAAGGAAGCTATGCAAGCTTAAAAATAAGTATTTATTTTCAGCTTCTCTTTGCAATCATTTGCATATTATATGCCTTTATAGATCTCTTCTTGAAGACAACGTCAAGAAGAACTTTAACTAACTTTAGAGAACTTTAAACTTTCTAATACTTTGGGATACAGGTAGGTACTTTTTACTACTTTTCTGCTCTCTTTCAAAAGCAGAACTATGGACAAAACTGATGATAAAGGTTAAAAAGCATACAAGTTACAGAACTAAAAAAGAAAGCCACTAAGGAATGCACCAAATTCACTTTGTTTTACTTAACAACAATGCGCTCCTTCAGGTTTTCCTGTACCTCCTGTCAAAGTGTAACCACACAGACAATTGGCTCTGTGCTGAAAACAGCTTAGAACATTGAATTTGAGCATGAAAACAGCACTTCTGTATTCATCTAAATTAATTAACCTACATGTCTCTTGGTATTTCCAGCGTGCTTGATATCAATTCACTTTGAAAAACGGTCTTACTCATCTGCAGCACGCAGGCTGCCGCTATCACATTAGGTCTCAGCTTTGTCATCATAGTCTCACATAGTCTTAAGGAACTATGTGTAACTTTAAGCTCTGCCAAATAAATCCAATGAATGTTCACTTGTTCCTATTCCTGGTTTCCCAAAAGAATCTTCGAGAGCAGGTATTTGAAGAAGAAAAAAAAAAAATCTCCAATAAACTCCCCCTACAAACACCACCTTCCTAATACATCCTTAGCAATGGTCCCCAAATATAGCAGGTCTCTTGGTAGCAGGTGGCAACAGCGACTTGGTAGCAGGCCCTAACCTCAGCTCTGGCTTGTGGAATTCCAACTACAGCTAAGTTAGTTTACTGACACCTCCGTGTGCCCCCAAAGGGCCTTGTAGGGAAGAACAAAACAAAACAGCTATCCTTAGGTTCTCTGTGGTACTTCTTTCTCGTCTAGGCAGTCTCCCCATGTACTTCTTTTACAGACTTTGAGGCTACACAGCACCATACACCACAACTGTCACACAGACAGGCAATGGAATCACGCAGCGTGGAAGAGAATACAGGATAAAAGAGAATATTAATCTATAACCACAATATTTTATTGGGTTATTTTACACACTCCATTTCTACAAGTAGGCATAAAAAACCATGAACGGTCATGAGAAATACAAACCCACAAAACTCAGAAGTAGTAAAGACTTTCCCCTTAATAGGCAACTCTGGTTTAGAATATTCAGATGAGAGGTCTATAGTTTCTGACACTTCAAATAGCTATTTACATTTGCATATTCCTAGAGCATACAAAACATACATTCTTTCAAGAGCAGAGTTTATCCTCAGCCTTTTGCAAGACCACGTACAGTATTAACTATTAATTAAAACAAACAACCTTTCTTTTTTCCCCCCTACAAACTTAGCTGCAGCCTGTGTATTATCAGTCGCTCCCATTCAAATAGTCTTTTTGATAAACAAAAAGATATACTAAACAGGCAGGACAGGTACTTTAATACTAACCTATTAAAAAAAAAATGTAGTTTAATTTTGAATGTTCAAGGACCAACACTTTGAAAAAAATTCTCCTTAAAGACTGAATGAATTTTGTAAAGAGATTAGATTCAAAATTGTTTAAAAAAATGATAGGTCTCTGCAGTTGACCCTTTCTATCTTGGATACTAAGAAAATACTTTAAAATTGCTGTAAGCATATTTGCTTCAAAAGCACGAGAACACACCCACTTGTTTCTTCACCGTTATTTTCAAGTACTAAAATCTTTCCAAAGCTGTTATAATTGAGGCACTGGAGTAACAGAAACCTCTGCAATTAAAAATGCAAACTGATTCCCCTGCCTACCCAAGCGCAAAATCCTGATCTTGGGAAGCCACCTTAATGGTCCCAGTATTCTACATTCACTGTCAAAGAAAAACGTTCATTCTCCTGTTGACATTAAAGATACGCATACAGCTGTCAGAAACAGCCCGAGAAGTGACAGCAGTAGGGAGGACTGCCTCAGGACCCTAGGGTTCATCATAAAACATTCAGGAGGTAACTGAGCTGCACTGTTAGGAAGCAAGGAACCCCGCAGCTGTGGGACTGGCGAGTTGGCTCTAATTGTCGGCAGGTAGGACTGGTCTCCGTGCAACAGAGTCACAACCCACAGAGATTTCCAACTACTACCATCATTTTGGTGTTCAATACACACACTCCTCGGGCCTCACCTAACGCAGACTTTATCACAAGGCACACGGTTTACTGAAAAAGATCCAAGGGATCAGCTACGGGACAGATGTTGAAGGGACCCATTCCTGTTGCAGGGGAAGGGGCACCAACATCTCTGCTCAGTGACTTACCTCAGCCTCCATATCCCTGAGGAGGCTAACTCAAAGCTGGGAGGAGGAACAAGCCCGACATTGCCTCCACTGAGCTCTTAGACCCCCGGTTTTGCCCCTTTCCTCTCCCTCCGCCGAGCCGAGGATGCACCGACAGCAGGAGCCCCGGCTCCAGCTCTGCCCTCGGGGTCCGGAGGAGCTGCCGCGCCGGCAGCGGGCCCGGGGCCGGCTGGAAACGGCCCCGTCACCTCCGGGTCCTGTCACAGCGCCGAGACAGTCCGTACCGGGGCCGCTCCGCTCGCGGCTCCCCGCCCCGGTCCCAGCTCTAAGGAACACAGCCCGACACCGCCGCCGCGGGTGCCGGGGGGTCCCACTGCCCCCCCCTCTCCCAGTCCGGCCCCCTCCCACCGGGGAAGCCGCAGCCCCCAGCCCCTGCTGGGGCAGGTAGCTCCCCACGGCCTGCCGGACGAGGCAGCTCCGGCGAGGTGGCGGCACGGGGGGCGGGGGGCCACCCACCGGCCTCCCCCCACCCTACAGGGGTGCGCCGTCTCCTCAGCCGGGGACGCGGACCGCCCTCACCCAGCAGCCCACCACCCGTTAGCCATCCCCCCCCCGCAACGGTCGCCCACTGCCCGTTAGCGGCTCACCGCGAGCTCCGCGCGCCCCCTCGCCTCGCCGTGCCCGGGGTGGGAGGCGGGGAGGGGGTCGCCGTCCCTCGGCAACGCGCTGCACGCCCGGAGCGGCGCCCGGCGCAGGCAGCCCCCCTCCCTGACCTACTTTCCGCCTGGCTTGCCACCCAACGGCGCGCCACTAACCTACTTTCCAGCCAATGGCACCCTCCTCCGGCCCCAGACCGGACGCGCCCGCCCGCCAACGGGCGAGCGGCTCCCCGGCGGCCTTGCCCAATGGCCGGCCAGCTGGCGGGCGACGCCCGCCCTCCTGAACGGCAGCTAATCCCCGGGCGCCCCTGGAGTGGGAGCCAATCAGAAAGGCAGCTGGGAGTTTTGATCCCGCCCCCCGGCCGAGGGCGGAGCCGATGGGCGGAGGGAGGGGCGCGTGCGCGGGGGGGGGGGGGGGGGCGTCAGTCGCCGGGCGGGACCCGGATGTGGCGGTGTCGGCGGTGGTTTGGTTGTGGTTTCCCTCGGGGGTGCGGCGGGCGGAGCGCCGTCAGCAGCTCCCTCTCGCTCCCTTCCCCGCCGCGGTGCCGCCGCTGGGGCTTGCCTGTGCTTCTCTGTGCTTCTGCGTCATTCGTGTGACATCGGCCTGGGCCGTGACGCCACCTTTTTGAGGGGTTAAGGTCAGCGCAGCAGCCGTGATGGCGCTGCTCTAGGCGGCAAGGTGGCCGCCTGTGCTTAGGCCTCGCCTCGCCTTCCCTCCTTCAGCGGCAAAGACACGGCGCCAGTGCTCGGCCCGGCTTGGGGCCGCAGCCCTGCGGGCCTCCCTGCACCCCTCAGCCGGCCGGGGGCTCTCCTCAGCCGGCCGGGGGGCCCTGTTGCCTGGCCCGGCTCTGTTGGCGTGGGCTTCTTGACCTTGCTCTTCCCTGCTGTGGGGTCACCATCGTTGCCCTGGTACGTGTCTTTCAGCCCACAACCGCCTCAGCTGCATCCACGGGCTGCAGCGTCGATCCCGATGTTGGCAACCTGCCTTAGCGAATCCCAGCCTTGTGTCTGCCTCGCATGTATGCATGTGTGCCTGTACACAAGATCACGTCAGTAAGTTGATGCTGCATCGTGCACCGTATTTTGTGAGTCCTCAATAGCCTCGCAGCACGTTTCAGAATGTCTTGGAAGCACGTGTGTGCTGTTGCCGTCAGTTTCACTACCGTAGATGCTCCATCATCTCCCAATGTGATCGTGTATTGCTGATGCTGTAAGCAGCCAGCGATGGAACATAGTAAAGCCATCTACTGCACCATGTTACAATCTAAATTTAGATAATCCACGCAACAGTGCTGGCATGTAAGGGGATGTGTTGCAAGAACATAATCACAGCATAGCTGCTGTCAAATGCAAACATTTTCTAAATGTGATTGTGTTATTGCTACATCAGATTATCATTGCCACATTATAATTGTCTTAACATTTCCTGTCCTGTGATGCCACATCACAAATGTTTGGTTTGCATTTTCTAGTATGACATCACCGGAGAAGCTTGGATTGCAGCATTATCACATCACAGCGTGGTTGTGTGGTTATTCCAATCCACTATCGCAGAACGTGAACTCATCCTATGACAGCATTAAGGTTTGGTTTCCACCTAATTGAATTGGGACTAAACACAGGCAACAAGTGGCCCCTGCTGGATGCAAACTTCCTGTTCACATCAGGATATTTCTACTCGAGGAAAAACCCTCCAGCAGAACAGGTTAAATGAGAGTGTAATTTCCATACATTTGCAAGATGGAAATGTGTACCGTGAAGAAAAAGGAGAAAATGCATCTTTTCTTTTTTTCAGCAACTGTTTTAGTGGTGCTGCTTTGATTTGTTTTAGCGCACAGAAGTTATGGAGGTGGAGAAGTCTCCTTGACTACTTCTTTCTCACAAGTCTTTGTAGTTTTCATCATTGTTTCTACCCACCTGTAGAAATAATCTTCCTTATGGACTCGATCACATACTGTCTGTTTTAATGAGCCCAGCGACTGTTGTGGGGAGTGATGCCAAGAGTAATGATCTTTAGCTATTTCTGTAGGAAAGCAGCTTAGCGGGCCATATGTCATATTTCCCAGTAAATGATTGTTTTGAATTGTTTTTATACTGTAGTTTCTATTCATGAGATATTAAAGAAAATAACAGCATCTGGTTAATCAAATTCTGATTTTCAGCATATGATGATACATATCAATCCTATTCTGCGACTTTCTTCAAAATAGATTTTTCTCTTTAAGTTCAGTACAGGGAATTTCTCTCTGTAGGTCAGTAAGGCATCTTATAGGTGACTATTATACCTTAAAATTTTAAGGGTGCAAAGTTTATCACTGAAGAGCTAAGAAATGACAGTTTGAAGTTTAACGAGACCTGAGATCAGCTGCTGTTGCTGGAAAAGAGTTTGCATCACCCTTCTACCATGCATTTCTGAACACAAAAAGCAAATAGAGGAGGTAAGGCTTGAGCAAAGGTAGAATACTTTATCCTTGAAGGGTAGTACTTGAAGGAGCACTTGAAACTGAGATCACACCAGAAGTTGTGGAACCTGCTAGAAGGACCGGCTCCATTGTGTGCTCTGCTCAGGGCACTGTGCACAGGCACGTCTGGTACAATAGCGAAAGCACTTCCTCATCCAGTTGACTCTGACCTGATTACTTTTCAGATTTTATGCTTTTTTTAAAGAAGGTAGTAAATTAGGTCTTAAGCAGAAATTTAGCTGCCTTAACTATGTTAATATGTTAATGGTTACACCATGTTCAAACACCAGAATTTAGACTCATTTCTGGCTTAAAATTATGATTTAAAAACAGGAAGAGAGTGTGCTATGTGGTGATTGTACTGAAAATTGTGTTTTATTAATAGAATATTGGAACAACTAGCCTGTGTTCCAGTCGATTGATTTTCTTTACTGTATTCACATTTGACTGCCACAGTAGCCACTTGCCTGGTCTTAGGGTTTTGACTTTGTGTCAGGAAGAGTAGGGGGTATGATCTTCATTAAATGCAGCCTACCTAAGGTATAATAAGGCTGTGTGTCAGTCGTTTCACTTTAACATCTGCAATTTTTAATTAATTTTTTTAATCTAGATACCTAGTTGCATGCACAAAAAGGGGTCTAGTTTCTCAAACGATAACCCAAAAACTGATTGTTTGTTTGTTTGTGTGCGGGTTGCCTTCAGACAGTCCCTGATATATCTCTGGAACAACAACATGTTCAGAAGTAACCTGCCCAGTTAGTCCTTTGACATTTTAGTTGTGTTTTCTCTGAAACATGAATCATGACCCCAATTAGAGATGCGGAGGGACATGAATCTGTGAGTCTTTGTAGCGTGAATTTTTGTAAAATAGTTTGGAGATAGTATTTTATGTGTTTATTTTTTAATGTCTTCCAGAATATGTCCAAGATGTGCTATATATTTGAGCACCTAACTGTGGATCCAGCTACTTCACAACATTTTAAACAGCTGCATTTTGTTTATAGGTTTTCAGACATGCAATATTAACTTGCCTGTCTTACCCTTTTATCCAATCTCTTCTTCCATTTGACTCTTGACATACAAGCTATGATCTTACCTGCAGCAGGAGAAGTTATAGCTCATAGAGAAGCAAGACTTAATAACTTGAATACCTGGATTTCTTGTTCTGTCTATACTTTAAAAAACCCAGAGACATACTGAGCCATATTTCTCACCCTGTTAGACAAAGCTGGTGCCATGCTTCAACCCAGTTACAAAGACAGAAGAAACTGGAAACTATGGCTTGGTACTGTTTGCAGACTGATGCAAAAAACCCCACGGTGGTGGTCTATTTACTATAGTCTGTCACAGCTCATGTGTGGCTGGCTCAAACCTCTTCAAAACAAAAGTTTTGTCTTAATGAGCTATTGCTTACTCATTCTTTTCAGGGTTCTTCAAATTCTTGAGATATGACGACACCTAAGCCAGGGGAATACTAGGTTTTTCTGCTTTTGTTTGTATGAACACTTGTTACTTTAAAGAGTGTATACTTACTCCTACCACAGTATTTCCAAATTCGAGCATTAAAAATCACAAATATAAAGCAATAAATGTTGATTTTTTCACATGCGTGCTTCATTCTGAGCTTTTAAAAATCCATTCTTCATCCTCACAACCTTTGTCATGATTTCAAGGGCTAGAAGCTTGTTTCAGAAAAAAAGAAGATTCTTACACAATCCATTGATTTCAGCCCCGTGGTCTCCAAGATCACCAGTTAATGTTCTGAGACTCAATAGGAACTCACAAGAGTTGGCAATCCAATATCTGGCAGCATAACAAGAACAGGAAGAATAATCTAATGAAGAAAATGAGGCTAAAGCCAGGGAGTTAAGAAATTCTAAGTACTTCTCTGCAATATTTTTTCAATCTTTATGGAAGGCTCAGGAGGGAGAATTTCTGTCTTTATCTGGATTCAAACTTAATGGAGGTCGGAGCACTTTCAGAGTTTTTACTTCATGAAAAATATATGGAATTTAATTAGTTTTCAGAGACTGGAAGTCTGAACTTGAAGGAGAGGGTAAATTTTAAATATGTTAATACAATTCTAGTGAATAAAATATTTTAAATGAAAAATCTTGAAGGTTACAGCCTTTTCAAATAACATTTTTCCATTAGGGGCTTGTCTTCCTACTTTTTTTTGCGTTTTTCTAAAATTTTATCAAAATATTTACTAAAGTTTTATTTACCATTTTTGTTGATAAAAAAAATCTCTATCCATTCTTGGAGTAATTTTGATTCAACACCATATTACTTTCTTTTTTTGTACACATCATGTATAAACCTAGAGTTAGCTGGTGTGAGATTCTTGCCTGCCCACACCAAAAAATAATAAATTCTAGAAGCCCATTTTGTTAAGAGAGAATTAAACCAAAGACACTCTTGAAATTGCTGGCTGCATTTCTTCAAGATTTGTTGAGGACACTAAGATCCAGGATGGAGTTTTACTGCCTTTTCTTGGGAGGGGGTGTTACAGTTTTGTATGGTCCGTTGGCAACTGCATATTTGACTTAAGACTAACCTGTTTCTTACTAGAAAGGAAAGCTATAGCTTTTATAGCTTCTTTTTTTTCCTTACCTGTCTTGCATCCTTATAAGAGTGGTGGCAGATTCACTTGCACAGTGGTATGAGAAAGACAATCTTTGTCTTAGAACACTGAAAAAAAATCTGTTAGGCATTAGTTGCTGCATTTCAGGAGAGTAACAACACTCCTATGGTAGGGTAAAGCTTAATTTATTATTGGAATAAAGCTTCATTTAAGAATAGCAAAATCTATCAAATCTGTAAGCTGCATTTCACAGAATAGCCAGAGCAAGGCAGTACATATGCAGCTTTGACTTGAAATGAGGGTAAGAATCCGTGAGGGAAAAAAGCAACAAGAAGACTTTCCTTTTGGTACTGAAATGAACAGAGAAAGCTTTTCAACCAGCCTTGATTTGGTTGTTTTAAGGGGTAAATAACAAACAGGATCAGTTGAACAGAAAGGGATAGATGGAATTGTAAATGTCATTTAAATATTTGAAGAGTAATTTTTTTTGACTGATTAACAGCCACAGACTGTATTAATTAAATAAGTATAATATGCCCCCTTTTACAGATTGGGAAAACAGGCCTGGAGATTAAATGAGTTGGCCAGGGTTACACCCACATGCTAAGTTAGATGCAAAGCCACAATTAGAACTGGAGTACCTCGCTGGCAGCCTTCTAAAGAGTTTGGTAAGCCACTCGGCACCTCTGTTTTTTTCATATCAGTTACACAAAAGATTTTAGCTGTTTTCCAAATACAAGAAAAACATGATGCTTAGGACTCACATTCTGAAAAGAAGCTATGAAATATTTAAAAACTAGGGGCTTGATTCTATCTTCAGTTAGTGCCGATAGCTCTAATAAAAGCAGATTGCTTAACAATCCATGGTTTTATTAGAGGATGGTGTGATTTGAATCCATTCCTTTAGGATTTCCAGATTGACAGGCTGCAATATGACAGTGGGACAGTGAGTTTTTTGTTGGTTTTTTTTTTTTGGGGGGGGGGCATTTCATCTTGTAAATATACTAGACCTTATTCTGAAGTTTTTACTTAGTTCTTACACAGTCAAAATTTGGCATTGATTTCATACTGATTCCATTAAGCGTTTGGAGTAAGGCCTGCAAGGTTAAGCACATGATATCATAGGTTGTACTTCCCCTCAACATTACATGTTTCTATACTCCTGACAGTGTTTTAAGGCAACGTGCTTTCAACGTTGCGACTAGCTGTAGACAGGAGCCATCTTTTAAAGAGAAAGAGCAATGCAACTTTTATGTTCACGGTGAGCTATGATTTCTCCATTGTCTACAGACAATTAGTCAAGTAGTCTATTAATATTGCTTTGATACATATTAATGTTAGAGAAACAACATTTTTGTTGCCAGAGAAAATGCATGCTATATTAAAAACAGAGCAAAAGCAGACTATTTCTCAGGCTTATGGGTATATCAACCAGTAGGCGTGCCTGGCGTGTTGTAAATGGGAAAGGTGGGAGGACTCTGTCTTGTTATTAGTACATGTCGAAAGACAGGAAGTACTTACGGAAGGTTCCCCTCTTGTTCTGAGTTCCAGGAAAGTTATTAAGCCAAACACATGAATCACAAAGCAGACTAGAAGGGAGTTTCTGTGTGGTGTGAAAATAACAACTGCATTTTAAAGCCTGAAAAGTCAAAACAATTTGGTGCTTTTGTTCTGCTGCAGATTTTTCGTGGAAAATAGCAACCCCAGGAATATTTGACAATGAAAAGTCTTAATGCATGAAATATGAAGTTTATATAAGAGATACAATCTTACTCATCAGCTGCTCTATTTTAAGCCCTGCTCAGCATGGGGACTTTCATTTTGTGATCCTTTTGGACAGCAGCTGGTAAATTAGAATTTTACGTTAGCTGACATCTTTACAATCTAAAGGATACTTAACATAATCCTGTAAAATCTATTCTCATAGTTGTGCTCAGTCACTCATATTCCATCCTAGTGTGTGGTCTTTTCCCACGTACATTTTCTGTCCATTTCATGTTAAAAAAAAGGTCAGTGTATCAACAGCATTAAAGTTAGTCCACAGTAACATTTTGCTGTGATGTGATCAAAATATCCATATACAGCATATGCCATAAAATGGATGTGCCATTTCAGTGACTGAAAAAGGCACAAAAAGGAATCCATAGTAACGTATGTTGGGGATAAATTCCAGCGACTAGTACAAATAACAGAAAAGACAGTATGTGTTAATTAACTATATACAAAGACAAGCTACATACATAATTTAGATTCACTTGGAAATATTTACATTGCGTAAGTATAAAATGGATGCCAAGTTGCAACCTAATTCCAAAATCTAGCAATTATCAAGTAGTTTGCCTATTGCCATAAAGTCCTAGGACTTCATCTGTCTGTTCATGCAAAGAGGAAAGCCTTTTCCATCTTTGTGGATTTTAAATCCCAGTCAGCTCTAAACAAATGATAAAATAATCATGACAGAAGCTAAAGACACCTGTTCCTGAAGATGCTTAGGAAAAGGATTGATGAGAAGAAAGGACAAAATATGGGCACTGTTGAGGTATGGCAGGCGTTGGACCCTTGTATACAGTACGAAGCTACCTGTCCAGCTTGAAATGCTTTTCCCTGCCTTCCCCCATCTTCCTAGACTATCCCAGCGCCCCACCAGCCCTTGAGCCCTGATGTAGTCACCTGACTTGCTAGCTCAGGAGCTGTGCACTAGAGTATGTGAAGAGTGGGAACTGAAGCTGGGACGTACCAGAATGTCACACTGATGAGTGCAGGTGCTGTAAGGGTAATTTGACTCTTTTCTCAGCAGTAAAACTTGTCTAGGAAGGGTAGAAAGCTACTTTTCTTTGCACATTTTATGTCACGCATGAGTGAACTGGCATCCATTGTGTTTTGCATGTTTAGCTGACCTTGGTTGTTGAAATCTTAAGCACCAATGTCATACTAAATGGATTCTCACCAGGACTGTTGCTATAATCTCTTGGGTTTTAATGGGAGGGATTTAATGAAGGAAAACAAGGGGACTTTAATCTCCACTTCTTCGCCATTAGTGGTAGCCAGGAGGTTCTGCATCATATGACTCATAGTGCGTTCACAGTGTTCAGCTCCGCTTTCATGCTGGACTTGCATCGGCCACTCGTTTCTCCTGCAGTTGCCCAAACAACTGCAGCCCCAGAACGATCTGGACTGACTGATCTTGAAGAGGGAGCCCAGAGTTCCAGCCTGCTTTTTACCATGTATAGCATGTGCTTCTGAGTCTGCAAGTCACATGAAATGAAGTTTGCTGTGAGTCTTGACCTTATTGTGTTGCAGTAAATTTGTACTTGAAGCAAAGCTACTACATCTGATACAGGTCCCACCCTCTCCACACCCACTTCAGTGACTTCAGAAATCTGATTATTAATTATGTGCATGTCACTGGGAGTGGCATAAATTTTAACTATTATTGTATATTGCACTTCTTTGATATCCGTCTGATGTTTATTTTTCCATATGTGGCCACAAACCTGAAAATTAGGGCCTTTATAGAATGATTTCTACTATATAAATTATTTTTCTATTCTTTGCGAGCAATTACTTTTTCTTTTAACTTCTGAAATAAACACTAGTTCTCATACAGCATGAAGAACAAAAAGATATTCTTCAACACTGTGGGGTCAGAAAGAGCATGAAAGTGGCCTGTTACACTGTTTCTCTCAGGCATAGCATAGACCTATCCACTCATCCATGAACATGTGTTTGGAGGCAAGCAGAGAAGGGAATATGACTAGTCTGGATAATATTCATACTGTTCTTAAGTCAGTCCTGTTGAAGTTTCTTGAAAGTGTGCTAATGCAGCCTGGACACGGAGTCAGTCAGGGTGAGTGGAGGGAGCATGACTGAAATGTTGGTTGTTGCCAGGTAAATAAGGGTGCAGGAGGCTGCCTCGCAGGCCCAGGGCAGTGCAGGTGCTACAGTCTAAGCAGATGGTTATGGCTTGCTCCGAGCGCTACAGATTTCTCCAGGATATGTTGATCAACACAATTTAATAAACAAACAAAAAATGTCATTTTTTTAATCAAAAAGTGCCAGTGGTCAGTTGCACTTCTTGTCCAGTATCACTTCAATAATTTTCAGATAAGGTTAATGAAATTTAAGATACTCTGTGTATTCATTTACTATGTTTATTTCCCCCACCATTTCTTTGCTTGCTTGGATGTGTGGGAAGTTGTCTATATTTATTTAAAAGGTTTGTATCATCTTGAAAAGGTTTGTATCATCTTCAGGTGTCCTATGGATCAATGTGTGGACCAGAGATTGAGAAGCAATGCATGAGATTACAGGGGAGTCTTAACAACTTGATGACAGACAAACTTGCAACACCCAACAAATAAAATCCTATTCAGTGGTTCTTCACGTGCTCCTCCTGCAGGCTGTCTCCGTCAGAGAGCTGAACGAAGCTGAGCCTGCCTCTGTGTCGAAGTTGGTATGATACCTAGAACTCTTTTCCTTCTGTGAGAAGAAATTCTGTGCTAAAAGTCTTCTCTGACTTTTTAGGAGAGTAATCATCCTTTTAGGTATGTGGTTTTCTACTGTTATTTTAGACTTGATCTTTTAATTAATTCAAACTCCAAGTTGGAAGTAGCAGCTTGGGGTAGCCAATTATTTTGAATTTCCTTGGGTTTGCTCCCATAATCCTTATGTTGTGTCGTACTTAATTATGTTGATGGCATAAAGTAGTGTACAGTTTTTCCTACATAATTATTTTAATTTTGTCTTGGAAAATGCTAAGCCTGTCATAAATAAGCCCTATATCATCCCTAGTATAATTTTACTTAAATATAATATAACCACTAGAAGTACAGTTTCATCAGGCTCCTTTTACTCCAGATTTTAATGACTGTTCCCTAATGTATTGTTTATGGTTTAATATCAGCTATTGGTTACATGACTACAAAACCTATGAAGAAAAAAAAAGAAGATATACTGCATGTATAAATGCCAAGAATGAAAGGATTAGTAAAGGTGGATAAATATATTCATTACAGCATTTACTTTGCTGAAATCATTAATTGAATGCCTGCTTTTTAGAAATCTGATCTACATCTCATTAAGTCAATTGAAAGACTCCCCTAAGTGATCTTTGGGTCAGGTCTTTGGTGAAAGAAGGAAATGTTCTTTGTGTTTCTTTCAGGTTTTTATGTGTTGTATTGGGAACTGGATGCAAAGCTTTGTTCAAGCCAAAGACAGTATCTGTAAGTATGCAGATCAAGCTATTAATGAGTAGTGAAATGTAGTCCACAAGAAGAGCTGAAAGATTGCCAGTGCTCCTAGCTTGACAATGCACAATTAGGCTCCTATTGTATTTTAGTAGTACATACCTATTTAGTAAATAAATATTCGCTACCCATGCTAAAAGTTGTAGGGCGATCTCATGCCTAGGACACAGAAGAAGAGATCCACAGACTCGTGAAGTTACTTCAGACCAAATCCTTTCTTTTCAAAGTGAATTATTTACTTAAACATTTCTGAATCTGGGTCTCTGACCTTTTGTTTATTTGTAGTTAAATGGGGATAATATTACTTTACTTTAGGTATTGCTTCAAAGCGTCCTTTTTAATATTTTTAAAGTCTCAAGATTCTCCACTGAAATACAAGATAAAAATGCAAATCACCATCATGCTCTTCATGCCAGTGTTCTGTTGTAGTACACCTAATTCTTTTTTCATGTTGTCTTTTTGTTTGTGATATTAGGTACTAGCTCGAGGTTCAGATGATAAAAGGCTAAAATGCCACAAATAATAATTTAAGATAATAAGTATTTATAATAATTAGCCAATATGAAGGCTTTGCCACTAATGTAAAAAACAGACTTCTATTACTTGGCCTCTGTTCAAACATTTCTACCTATTGCATTTGGTATTTCTCATGAGTATTGAATTAGTGAGTTGCCAAATATGACTCAAAAAAAAAAAAAATCATCACACACAAAATGGAAGTATGAAGCGTAGCCAAGATTCTCTTGGAACACTAGAAATGCATTCTGCTGTAAGTTACATTTCATGTAACCCTATGGAATCCATTTGGATTTCATAATAAACCATATTTTTGTGTAATATTTCTAATATATTACTGGTATTGCAGTAATTAGTATAGTGCAGTAGTAACTCTCATTAAGAGTGGGTTCTAGAATGCCAGATACCGTACCAGCAAAATAGAGAGAGGTAATATTTTTGAAAGTGTTTAAGCAGCATAGGAACCTGTTCCAATTTTAAAAAAAATTTAGGCACTTGGAAACCGCTATTTTATTGAAAACCCATAATGCATAGTATTTTATCTGTATAATTAATTTCAAAAATGGAACAATGGGATTTCTTCAAATTTTATCCTGGTTAAAATGTAACAGTTTAAATATAGGATTTGGAGATTTCCACAGACATAATAATGAAATTTAAAATAATTAATGTAATTAACGTACCCTTAACTGAGCATATCCGCAAAGGTATGCAAGGTAGCTCTGAAACTGAAGATTCAAATAAGATGACAAATTGCAAGAAAAAGTTGTCCAGTCAGTATCTTCATTTTTCATGGCATTAACCTGATCTTAAATTTAAAATGGTATGAAGACTTGAAAAACAATTGTGGTAAATGGGGAAAACAGATGGTAGTATGGTGAAACAGCAGATCATACATGTGAGAAACAGTGAATGTGTGTTTCATTCAGCTAACATAGGCCCAGAAGATCTCTTTATTTTTGGCATAAAATTAGTCATAATCATGTGTTGAGTTATAACTCAGTGTCTGGGATTCCCAGCATCTTGTCTAAGGCATTTTATTAATATTTTTTTTGCAAGTACAACTACCAGTAGAATTGTATTTAAATGATATCTCAACTATTTACAATCCTGGTCAGCACAGTCGTGCTGACAGAAATCTGTAATATATTTACGACCTAAGGGTCTGTGCTTTGCTTTTATAGAAAACAAACAAATGGACAAAGAAGGTGAGAAAATGATGTTTATCATAAAAGTCTGCAGAATTAATCTATCATTCTTTTCTTGTCCCTGGGAAAGTAAAGCTGACATACCTTACCTGCTATATAGAATCCTATGGACCTACAGAAAAGAAAGGGCAAAGCGGGATGGAAGGGCAAACCACAAGGCCTAAGGATGTTAAGCCTTGTGGATCCATATGCCTTCATTGCACGATTTTAAAGCTTATATACAAGTCTGTGCTGAGCTCATTTCAGGAAGCGTGGTATTGTCATTTGGATCATCTGGGCATATAAATTACTGTGCTTCAGAAATACCGCTGGCTTGGAGGTGAACTTGGCCTTCCTGAAGCCAGGAGGGGAACTGGAAGACAGTTCTGATTCTGTAGTTATCACTGGGCTAAAGAAAAGAACAAAGGTGAAGCGGGAGGTCTGATCAGTTTGTCTAATGATGCTAATGCTATAAGAGTGAGAGAGTGTTTGATCATGCTGATGCATTTTGGGTCTTTTGAGTCATCGCACACCTGTGTCATGTAAGTAATGTGCACATACGTTGTATTTTTTTGCTGTGTATATTCATCATTTTATTTTCCAAGTAGATGTGATTTGTTGAGATGCATTACTGAAAAGATTTTCCTTCTGCTGTTGGTCATAGCTTGCTTATTACAGCAAGGAATATATGTTTTCCTTTTTTCCAAAGGTGTCTGTTTTTGAGGATGACTACATTTAAGGATTGTAGTTGTGATTGGTTAAACAATGTTTTGTGGGTTTGGCCTGTTACAGAGAAAGCAGCTAAATATGCACATGCCTCATTATTATAAGGCAGATAGTTTGGTCAATAAATCATCAGCTGAGTGATTGCTTGTCTTGAGTATTT
Organism: Aptenodytes patagonicus; assembly: GCF_965638725.1. Lineage (NCBI taxonomy): Eukaryota > Metazoa > Chordata > Aves > Sphenisciformes > Spheniscidae > Aptenodytes > Aptenodytes patagonicus. The sequence continues at coordinate 10,873,020 of NC_134955.1, forward strand.
CTGTGTCTGTTAAATTTGGGGCTTTCTCCAGATGTTGAGAAAACATTCTTGATGATGCTTGGTACAGGCTAACTCAGATGTCACTGGCCATTGGTTGCATAATCTCCATAACTACAATCTTAGTCTAAGAAAACCCTTCTTCTTCAACGGGGCCTTTTTCATTCTTTTCATGCATAGTTACTGTTCCTATTCACATAGTAACCATTTTTACCTCATTTTGTCTCTGCTTTTAAACTAGTTTGGATGCACTCAGAGCTTTAAAAACAAACCTTTAAAGGCATTTCCCTTTATTTTCAGTGAGAAGCCATAGTAAATACTATATGCTTTTAAGCATTCAAAAGGCTTTGTGGACTTTGCTTTCTATGTTGTTAATGCAGTTGGGAGAGATTCAGCTAGCTTTCATGTGTAGCAAATTCATCATATATCTATTTTCTGCCTCTCAGCACCTCTGTTAGTTTGATGTTGGGCTCTGACTAGCTCTTTATATTTCCATGGTTACAAGTAGTCACAAGGGTTCTGTTAACCCCCAAAGGCAGAGTGATTATGTCTTTTTTTGCTATAAGAAGCATAAAATTAGCAAATTAGACTATATATATATGAAAAGATTGTTTTTAACATTACAATAAAAACTTTTAAAGTTAATTTTCATTCGCTCAAAAAGTGTTCGAGTCTTTTGCCACCATTATGACTATGTCACATTTTGTGTGAAGATGAGTTTCTATTCAAAAACCTGGAGGATCTTTTTTTCTTTCGCTTTTAATTTTGATTGAAATTTGCAATAGATTTTGAAGGCAGTGGATTTTGAGCAAATAATGCAGATTCAGACCTATCCTATAATTAAATAATCACCGACGAGCATTAATTATTAGTATGTGTACTATTGTTTGTTTTTAAAGATAGAAAAAATGGAGGCAAGAAGCACGCTAACTTGCCAAAGAACACAGATGTAGACACATCCAAATCAGACTAAGAATTTCGGATCTCAAAATGCTGTATTTCTTTCTAACAAAAGACTGACAGGAAACCCTTTCTGACTTTCAGATCTCATCTCTGGTCAAAACCTAGATTCTTCCCAATAAATTAAGTGCAGAGAGTTGCACCTTCTGTGAGTGGATAAGAGATGTTATAGACCCTTAATAGGAGAAGGCAGCTGGAAGGAGCAGTGTTTTTCTGAGAGGCTTTCTTTAGATAAGATTAAAGCAGTAGCAGGTTTGAGGTCTCTTGTGATGAAGAGCTCTGAATCAAGGAGAGGTTTCTGGATCTTCCCTGGACACTACTCACAGGTAGTGAGTTGCTGAGGGCAGAGAGGTGAGAGAGAGTAATAAAAGAAAGCTGGAAAAAAGTCTCTAATAGGAAGAGAAAATCTTGTGTACTAAAAAGGTTTTGTACAGCCATAGAAGCATTGACTGGAATTGCAGAAAGTGACCCTGCTAAGTAGTGGAACAAAGCTTTGCCAGGGAAAGAGAATGCGACTCTCTATCATCACCTATATAGAGTTATTGCATCAATGCATACAGCAAAAGCACTAGAATCTTCCTAACTGAAGAGGAGAAAACTCCCCCTTTTCCTTTCTTTTTGGCAGTTTTCTTTTTAGCCAGAGATGTTAAAATTGCTGAATCGCCAAATCAAGTAGAGGCATAAGCTGCTTCTATGGTAAAGTAACTAGTAACACTGTAAAATAACTAGTTGTTTAAATAATACAGCCATAGGAGAAAGAAGTATATTAATGGGGGAAATGGACCAGAAAGCACATATATGCTATCTATTCATTTAAAAGGTAGACAATAGTAATGTCACAACATTCTTTATTCTCAAAGTGTATTATGAACGTTAATGAATGTTCAGAATCCCAGTGGAGTGCATGGGCACACTGGTAATATTCAGATATAATGTATGAGAGATGATAAATGTATTATTATACAGTGTATCTAAACACTTCTGAGCAGAAACATAGTCCAAGTACACATATGAACAATTACTGAAAATGGAACAATAAAACTCTAGCGTGATAATTGTGCTGGCTACTCCCCATTGGTCAAGAGTGTAACTGTTATATACTTAGAGATGTTAGATTGTCAGATAACGTGTGCCTGTCTTTGATGTTTTAGGTGGCAATGATGATTTCTTACATGTGTGGAAGAATAATAATTACGTACAGCGAATGTCAAGACCATGCTTCCAATCTGACAGTCAGTTCTGGTGTGAGCCCAGGGAGCGGGATTTGTGGATCTGAACCTGACTGTCTAGGTTGTGGCAGGATGCCACAAGTGCCACCAAGCGAAAGAGAGATGATCTAGAAAGGGAGCATAATAGTGGCAAAGAACAGAGTATGCTGACGTGACTTTTTTACAGCCTGCTTCAGATCCGCCTGTGACTTTAACAGGTAGTTCTGCTGAATTGGGTGCCAAGAAATGGCATCTCTTGGATCTCTGGATTTTCTCTCTGCCAGGTTCAAAGTTCTTACAGCTGTGCGTGCATTAGCTGGCTCCCAAGAAACACTTAATGAGTGATAGATCAGAATCCAGTGCCCTGTAACCTCTAGCAAATTAGCTTATGGTGAGTCTGATTATTTTGTTGCTGCTGTGCTTAAAGTTACTTGTTCTATGGATTTGTAGCGTCTCTTGCATCCGTTGAATAGACCAGGAGGGGGCAGAACTGCATAAGGGTAGTCACTTGCATGTGATTTGCAGGCATCTATATTGTGCGGTTAAACGAAAATAAGTGGAAAACTGATCTATGAAAAAGATTTGGTGATAATTGTAGTTTAATCTTCCCCTCAAATCAATTACTCAGATATTCAGAAACTACTGATACGTATTTTCTACATAGGTCTTTCACTGCTGCTATGGTATCAACGAAGATTTCCGAAGGAAATGCTTTCTGGGTTTTAATAGCACTGCTAGGGGAACTCAAGCATTTAACTGGATTATTCAGTGTATGCTTGAAACAGACTTGTCATTTTCACTATTGAAGATTACTGTGAATCTAGTTTATCTTTCCTTTTTTTTTTTTTTGCTTCTAACTGTAGTCTGGTTTCTCTTATGGTTTCTAAAGCAATTAGTTTGGTAGTTATTTTTTTGCCTTTTCAGGTTTAGAATAAAAAGTTTTAAACCAAAGTGCCTATTTTTAATATATAGCAAATATTAGCCACATTAGCCATAAAACAGATTAAAATCAGTATTTCTCTTGAAAACTTTAATGGAACAGAATGCAATAGTTACTTTTATTTTCTGCAGAGAACCTGATTTAAAGGCCATTCACTCAGAGTGGTTTAAATCAGTCAATGTACTTTGGGGTAAACAGGGCTGTTGATACAGTGTTTTTTTCAGAACAAAGGCTGAGCTTCTTCCCAAACAGTTTGCAGCTTGAGTAAAGAGAAGGGACAGCAGTCACAAGAGCAAGTCTCGGGGCGGAGGGGAATGAGTGGGTGAAGGACAACTGGGGAGGCAGTGAGACTCACTGTTTGCTTTGATACAGTTTTTTTCATTATTATTGTAGGCTCTTTCTAGCAATAGGGTCTGCTGCTTTTCTTCCTGGGAATTAGATTGAAACATATAACCAAAGAATGCTAATATTTATGTGCCAATAAAAAGTATTCATGCTAATGGTAAGTAGCTTCTGCTGTTGTAAACCTTATTTTACAAGAAAGCTGCAACTATTCGTTTTGAGCCTTTTGGTGAGTGTTTATTTAAAAAAAATGGCAGGAGCGTGCTTAAGCAAGTTCTTGAGATCTACGGAGTAACATAGTTGGCTTAATATATTAACAAAATGAAATGGCTAAAATAGTGTCATCATCTTCATAGTCTGGAAGCAGAGTAGGCAGAGGATTCTGGAGATACTTAAGTCACTCACAGTAAAAGCAAAACAATCTTTTGGAGGCAAATAACACCAATATTATGCTATGTTGCGGAAGTGCTATTTTAGGAATTATAAAGAGTCGATACTGACCTCTGTCTAAACTAAGAGAAAATGATTTGGTTTTTGTTTAAAATTGTGGATCAGGAACGCAAACTTAGATATGAAACACACTTTGCAAATCATATGGGGGCTGTCTAAACCTAACAGCTGTCTCTTCAGCAAGCTGGAAGATAGTTTGGTATACCAGAATCTCTGTTCCAAAAGTGTTGTCAGTACAGATCCTTGCGTCTGGGCTTATTCGACCAATATTATGTCATCTGTACGAGCAATTTTGACTGCATTGCTGTTTTACTAGATACTGTCTACTAATTTGCAATTATATGACTGCCATAATTACTTAAAGTTACTTTTTTTCATGAGCAATAAAAATATTGCTAGCATTGTGACTTATATCCTTCTAATAGCAAATGACTTTTTATGGGTTGTGTGACTTCTGTTCTGGAAATTCATACGATAAACTCATATAGTTGTGTAGTATTTTGATACCAACCCCATTACAGTACATCTGTATCTGTGAGATACAAAACCAGCACCTATCTGATGTGAAACAATCAGGATCCTTAATATATTGCAGACACAGAATGCACATTTTCCTGTAGAACCATGCGTCAGGATCCAACTGGTCATTTTAACAGTGTTGTTATGTGGGAGGACAAATCTTGACAATCCGAACTGAGTGTAAACTGATGCAATTTGTGTTCCTGCATTTGCAAGCCAAATGTTTTGAAAGAGCATCCTCCTTTGGTTCTCAGCATGTGAACCTGGCAACCCAAACCTGACTATTCCTATGCCCACATTCATTTTCACTTCAAATCACTTTAGCAAAAGCATCCAGCTAAAGTTTAAAAATGCTTCTAATATTAGCTCTGTTCTTTGGCAAATTCACCTGTCAAAACTTCCAACTTCCTGTTTAACATTTTCAACAGGGAGTTGTATTCTGAAGGCCAAAATAGCACTGTACTAGAATCTGTATATAGGGATCCAAATAAATATAGCATCTTGAGCTAATTTTTAGTTGTTTGAAATGCAAATAAACACAAGCTTTACTCATCAGTGTAAACTTGCTGGATGATTCAGATGAACAGATGAAGCTGAGGCTGTTATTCTCTGAAAACATTATTTTGAGAATTGAATCTGATAAATTTTTTTAAAGCCTTTTCTTCTACAGACCTAGGACAGTATTTGCTATTCTTTTGTGTATTCATTGCAAGGATCTCAACAGGTTTAGATACAAAGTGCATTATTAAACTTTTTTAAGTAAAAAAATTGCTAAAATTAATATTATCAAACCCCAAAATTGAATGCTTATATTTCAGTCGCATTCACTGGATGTTCTTAATACTAGAGTAATATGGTTCCTGGTTTTGTGATGTGTGTTTGCATGAAAGAAAGTCAAACATACCGTAACTGGCAATTACGAAGGCTTGCATTTTCTCCCTCAATTAAAATCATAGCTTATTTTGCAACTCGTCTATATAGTGAAACAGTACATAGATTTACAAAAATAGTGGTTTCATATCAGGTATTATATATAGAAAATTATTGAGTAATGATTTCTGCTCAGATTTATCTGCTTTCAGAATCTGTAACTCCTTGCATATGAGGTGCCACAAACTTCGTAAGTGACTATATAGTTATTACTCGATCTTACCTCATGACAGTTGTGGTCAATATTATCAGAATGATAGTAAGAAGGTGAGCAGAGTTGAGCAAAACTTTAGTAAACCTGGAGGACTTGGTGGCTTCCCAGGAGCTTTGGCTTCTTCAGAGAAACAAGATCATTGCTGCTCTTACTGGACCTCATGTAGCCTCAGAATGATGAGAGTACTTTTTCCCTAACTAGCTTTCTTACCTGGTTTCTGAGTCTCAAAAATTCGGTGACAGTGACAAGTTCTCATTATTTCAGACTAGATGGTCATGATTCGTATCCTGCTTCAGCAGAAGCAGGTTTTCTTTCCGTAGTGAGAAAATCACAAGATACGAGTTTCTCTTTGCTTTTTAGTTTGCCTCCTCCAGTCTGACTATAATTTTAGTAGCATAATAAGTAAGTAAAGATATCCCTATGTAAATCTTTTTTTTTTGTTCATGACTTCTAATTCAAAATGTTCTTCTAATATAAATTGTTAATGAATGAATAATGTTTGAAGCCATGAATAATTAGGGTTGATTTATTCAATTTATTTTCACCTGTAATCTGGCATATTTTATATTACCTGTTTGGAATTTTAAAACCTTATGAACTGCCTCAAGCATCTCCTCTCATGTTCCCCTTCTCTGTTGGATAAATTGCCATATAAACTAATGAACTTCAGAGCAATTAGCTTGCTGAGACCCTGTTTCTTTCACAATTCCCAAGATTTGTACTACAATGAATTATGCAATTCATTGGTCTCTCCACCAGGGCAAAAACTTCATTACTAGCCACTATCAATGCCCTAGCCAATTTTCAGTCACTTCTTCAAATTAACTTAACCTGGAAATGCTTCTTGAATGAGTGGAAATTGCAGGGTCTACTGTCAAGTACAGTGATTTTGTCGTATACCACATCAAACCTAATACAAGTTATACTCGGAGTGGATTTTTCTTCTTGAATTTCTATCAGTGACTTTTCAAGAGTTGATTTAAAGATGTGAACAATAGACAGTAGCTGGGTTAGTCCTTTGTCATACGAAAATGTCAATTATTTTCTTCTTTTGGAAGATGAGTGTTTCTGTAATAGGACTCTCTATTCTTGTATCTTGAAAACAAATAGAAGAGATGTCCTACTGCCAGAGATCGATATGATTGCATGTTTAAGAAAGATCAGAATTCTACCTGCATATTTCTGCTATTTCTAAAAACAATAGTTTGTTCCCTTGGGGTTACAGAACATATTTGTTTTATTCTATATCTAAATAAAGAATGTGTATCTACTGTATCTAGAAAAGTTTCCTCTAAGAGCTTTTTTTTTGGCTAACTAGCTTTTACTTGAGTTAAATTTCTGAAGCTGTGGAATGTAGGTAACTTTATACTTTGCTTCATCAAGTGTTACGTTTTTGACATGAAGTGGGAAATTATTTTCGTCTTAATTTTGTGGACACTACTTAGCCTTGCCTTTTAAAAGGCAAGATGCCCTGTTCGGCTTCCGGGTCGTTAAGAGTTGCAAGGATAAATATTTTCTAAGAGTTTAAACAAACTAGAAAACCCTTAGGTGCTTCAGAATATCACCTTCTGTCAGCCTTTGTTCATGACTATCTGTAATTCTGCCTACTGAAGTATCATCTCACACAATTTCTACTCAGCCACACCTTCTCTCCATTTGAGATCAGATATTCTGCTTCCCAAGTTGGCATTGTTTTCAGCTTGAGATAGTATTCACGGGGTCCATTTTTGAATGGTAAGTTGCTTAGAGGTTTGCTGGTTTAGGGCAGCTCTGGTTTTGTGTATGTTCAGGAACAAATACAAAGCTTTTGTAGGGAAATGATACTGTGATGTTTGTTATGAAACACAAGGGAAGGATAGTGCCCAGCTGGCAATGCTTTACCAGCTGAAAAAAAAAGCAAAGAGTTTTTTGGAGTTTCCAGGTTAATTTGCATTACGGAGGTGAAGTCCATGATGGAGAATTCTGATGGTCTGCAGAGGTATAGGAAGGTGGTTCACTCTGTTTCCTTCCTCATTTAGCCTTCAGAAAAGCTTCAGCTTTCTCCCTTCTTGCTGACTCCCCCTCTTTCATTGTTTGCACGTGCACTCTCCTCTGTTTCGCAGTATTTGTCCATTTCTGGCCAAGTCCATCAGTTTCCGCTGTGCTAGAGCTTATGGATAGCATGAGATATCAACCTAAAATGGACCGATTCTGTTCAGATGCACTTTCTATTATTTGTTGGAAAACAAGGTGAAACTTACGTTGGTCAATTCTGCTTTGACATTCTTTCTCCTGCTGTTGCTTCAGTGTGTTGGGGATACTGCATGAAGCCAGATAACAAAATGGATAATGACAAAATGAACCTTGCATGAGATAAATGAAAGCTTCTAGGGAGAATGTTGCCTTATATGAGATATTCCTGCTTTAGGGAAAAGGATTGGCAGCTTGACTAACCCCGTTTGTTCACTGAAGAAGTAACTTACAACTTTGCAATCTGATTAATGTGCTCAATTTAGAACAGTATCTAAATACTTGTAAACGAAATGTTGATTTCAATTTTTAAAAACCATGAACTGTTGTTCTTTTTGTAAGCAACAGACAGATGCTAAATCTTTTTGTTTTGTTTCTGTGATTAATATTTATGCTAGCTGTTTACTAGCAGTATGTCTTATTTTGGCCTCTGTCCACCTGAACACTGGCTAGTTACTTTTGTTTTCAAACACTGCATAGCAATGCTGAAATCTATCTGTAATTGGCACTATAGCATTGTATATTAATTTCTCCAGTGCTGAGTAATTTTTTCCCCTCTTCATTTCCTTTTGGTCTTCTCATTTTTGTGCTGTTACGTTACAGTGGTTAACTTTTCCTGTTTCCTTTCTTTTTGATGCAAACTACCCCTTGGCTTGTGTGCGTGTACATACACACTGCCTTTACTGGGAAAAAATGAAACTTAGAATCTTGTCCAGCTTCACTGTCTTGATGGTAGAGTCTATTTTCAGACTGATAAACTGAAATAAAATGTGATCTTTATATTTTACACAGAGACAGGAGGTTAGAATTTATTTTCATGTCTAAGTTGTATGAAATAGTATTGTAGAATTGTATGAAATTGTATAGAAGTTTTCTATCCTTCAAATCTGACTTACCTCATTAATGGTGGAGATTTCTGCTCCTAAGTCACTCAATTTGTTCTGAAAATCCCACCTACCAGTATTTGAAGAATTAATAGTTTCCTATAACTGCATTCAAGTTGTTCTTCTCTGTATTTTAAGATAAGTTCATTGAGGCAATTCTTAATCTTTGAAAGTACAGGCATTCAAACTAAGAGTAAAATGATAGAATCAGATTGTGTTATCATCTGATTGGGGATTGCCAAACCTTACAAATAGTTATATAATATTTTTTAGTTATTTAGATTATTCCCTGTGAATCATACAGTTCATATTTTCTGTAATATTTAAGCATACTATTGAAGGCTATGAAGAAGAGAAAAACTAGAACTCAATTATATAGTACATACACTATATAATATATAAACTATTTATCCTATAAGTAGGAAATAGCTTTTCTGAATTTAATGTTTTTATAAAGATAAATAATTCCATTAAATTTTTATGATTAAATTTTTATCTGGGTAGTCTAGCATTTTTATGCCAATTGACATCTACTTTTTAAAAAGCCAAACGTAATAATTGTTTTTAGTATGACTTGTGTGTTGTATGGATGCTGGATTCCAAACTGCTGAAGATGTTTCCTTGTCTCCAGTTTTACTCATTCAAATATGGTTTGAAAATCAAAAACCTTGCTTTTGCTTTTTGATAATTTTTATTTTAAAAAGTTGATGAATTAAGTATTATTTACATTGTAATTTTTATATTTGATCTTGAAAGATTTAGTCTGTGATAATCAGAATAATGTGAATTTTTTGTAACTGGGAATGGTCAAGTCTTTCTAGTCTGATGATTGGAGGGAAATCTTTGATTGCTTTTAATAGTTTCTGAATGTAAGCATTTTATATGAAACTTTGTTACGCTGAAGGGTCTATGTTTGCATGTACAATTTTTTAATATTTGATTTTATCTCAAGAGATGTGAATAGCAGCTTCTTCATTGGGTTTATGAGATCAGGAGTTTCATAGTTGGCCTTTACATCTGACTTTACTGCCAGATGCAGTCCTTTTAAAGGAAGCAAATTTGCTAAGTCCAAAACTTAGTAGTATCATAACTATGAAATATAGTGCTTTAGTGTCAGGAAAAGAGAATTAGTTAGATCTTGAATATTGGCACACATATTCCTGATTAGTAATATTTACTGAAAAAAACTTATTTGAAATTATTTTAAAACATTTCACTAGGAAGGTATTATTCCAGATTTTTTTTTACAGAAAGTTAAAAATATGAATCATAATAAAATCATTTCAGTTTTGCCATAATAATTATTTATATATCTTATGCTTGAAACCTGTTCATATCTTATTTTCCTCCTCAGTTTACTGTCTTCGGTATTTCCAATTTTTTTTCCCCTTTTCGTTTGTATTTATCAGCTACTAATACGGTTACTAAATTTTACTGTATGACATGGGTATAGCTGGCATCACAGTTAGATGCCCTATTTAGCAAGCAGAACACCTGTGCAATATCTTCAGTTTTACAGTAGTTCACACGTGTGATTATTAAGTACACAATTCTAAAGACAAATGCAGGCTCTGCCGCTAGTCTGGAGTTTCTGGTGTGGTCTTATTTCACAAGAACTGGTAGGTTTTTAGGTGACTTCTATGGGAAGTTTGTCTCAGCAGGCTAACAGTCATAGAAATGAGAGCAGCACAGATCTGCCATTCTGCCCCTGTGAACGGTGTAGGGCCCACTGCAGCATCAGCTGTGGCAGAACTCCCCTCTGCCCTGCCCCTGCGCTGCCCAAAACTTTGATCGCTCATGCCCTTGAGATTTTTGCAATATGTTTTGCCACATTCTCAGGTTACATGTGCGCACAAGCCTGAAATTAAAAAGTACTGCTTGACTCGTGCTTCAGTTCCAAACATACGTGTTGCAATCAAGGGGCCCCTTTCCCTTTTCCTGTTTCTGTAAGCTAAGAAAAGTCACTAGGGTTTTCCAGGTACCAGGCACGGCTCGGTGCCAACACATCATTATGCGAATTTAGGGCTTAGAGCAATCTTGATAAATGGTATGTTATGTACATGTAAATAGTTAACAGTTCTATTTCCTCTTTTTGTTTTTGAGAAGTAACTCCCTTCTGAGCATCCCAGAAATGGCAGGTATCCAGTGGGTTCCTGATACCTTCAAGCAACACTTTTTTTTCAATCAATTATATCCTACATTTAGTGGCGTCTGACAATAAACTATTTTGGAACCCCTTTCCCAATGGGTAGAAATACATGCTGGTTTTAAAAGTGTTAGGCTATCAGCTGTGCCAAGAAATTCTCTGGCAAACGACTAATTATGTCCACAGATAGAGTCTGACAAAAAATTTGCTTCGAGCCACAAGTCAGAGGCTTAACCATTGTTTTGTGTCAAGTTACTTTACAGCTTGTGATTTCGGTTAGTTGGGTGGGAATGTGGCTGTGAAGCAGGGTTCTTTGTTTGAGACACAGGCCCCCGCTTTAGCCAGCTTATAGAGCCATACGTAAAATGGCCTCTTTGCTTTCACTTAACAGGATGCCGTTCACCTTTCTGCTCTGGTGAGCACCATTTCATGACTTCACAGCCCAGGAATTAAACCCAACACACAAAGCAGCTTTACCAGTAATTGTCTGCAGATTAAATTAAATGCGTGTTCTCATACAGTGTATCTGAATTGTATCAGACCCACTTCCCCGTTTACACACTGGTTCCTGTCAGTAAGAGGCAGCTACTGAAAAATGCTGCAGTCCTTGGGAGCCTCTCTCTCAGTGACCCGACCAAAGTACTGGGGATTTTGTGTGTTCAACATGATGTTAATTCTATTGTGCTTCATAATGAAAAAAAATAGCTTAGTCCGCTGGTATAACAGCAATGTATTTTATTGATGGTGGCTACTGCCAGTAGCTGTGTTTTATGCTGACTTCTAAATTCCCACTGTCACAGTGTTTGGCAGTTTGAAATTTTGTGCTTATTTTTGTTCAAAATTTTGAGAAATGAGTAAAATTCAGCTTTTTTTAAAATTAGATAAATTGGTGTAAAATAATCTTGACTAGTTTAATTAAGTTGTGCCTTTTTCCTTTCACTTTTGTGCATTACATTTTCATATGTGGAGAGTGTAAAGCTATTAATTTCAGGAAGAAAACATTTAAACATAACAAAATTAAAAAGCCAGTCAGTTTCTGCTGAAGTGGATTTATGTATGTATTTCTTCTATTTTTATTTTCTCATGATTGTTTACTGTGTAACTGAATTGTGCAACTGTTCCAGAAATTCTTGACTCAGAATGTGCTGCAGCCTGCTTTTTACTTAAAAAATTTATCTCACCGCTGACTGTCCAGCTGGTGTAGCTCATGAATAAGAGTTTGGAGCTCATCATCTTTTTTAAAATTTCACAACCTCTAATTTCTCATTAACAGCATGCTTCATGGTTGCCAAACTTATCCCACCAATCTTTCAAAGACCAGCACATTATCACATTACTCAGTATAATCTTTGCATAGTTTCTGTAATGATGTTATATGTGAAAGTCATCTCAAAACTTGAGTTTGGGGCCATATTCAGTGAAGATGCAAAGAGAATATGGACTTACCTTCACATTTCTTAAGGCAGGGGAGCCTGGTGAAACGTTGACCCTAATTCATTCAGCCTCAGACAGATTTTACAAATGCCCCTGAACTGTGATGCTTTTATTTATGAAAAATGCCAAAGATCACTCCTTTCAGAAGAATAGTGTAGTCTTTAATGACCAGACAGCCTTTGGAGTGAATTGGTTTTTAACATTAAGGTTTTAATTCCTCCAAGTTTTAACATGTTCTTGTGAAACAGTTAATCAATGGGATAACACTGAGTCATTTTTAAGAGTGGGTCAAGAATTAAGGTACTTTATTTGAATTACACACTGCTTTCTAATCAGAAAAGTAGATAGAATAGACTTTTGAAAATTAAATGCAGGTTCGTTGTTTTCTACTAATCTTTTAAATTTTTTTTTAGAAAAGGATTAAGCTTTTTTAGTTGCATAGAAGATGAAACTCTACTTGCTGAAGGAAAAAAAAACTTACTTTTTTTTTTTTTCTTAAAATTGATTGAAAAGATTTCATGCATATCATGCCAGGAATCTCGTGTGCAAGAATTATAAAGAAGACTTACAGTAAATGAAGTGTTTTATTTACTGCTGTACAGTCATCTTCAGATCACTTCTCTTGCCTTTGTTTTAACAGATACTTCTGGAAATGACTGGTGAGTAGGTGGGAACACAAGATCCTCTCTGAGGGCTACTGCACTTAAATATTTTGGCAGAAGGACTTTCTTTCATTCCAAAATCATGGCAAGTTTTTACAAAATGGTTCTAAAGTGAGAGAATATTGATGTATCCTTTCCTGAACAAAATGCCAAGATCTATCAGATGAGTATCAACACACTTTAAAGTCATGGCTTTGTCAGAATTTGGAGAGGAAGATTGCAATATACCACTGGAAGTCTCTAGCAGCATAATGGTGAATGTATTTTTGTCAGCAACACAAGAAGGACTTCAAGAAAGAAAAGGAAACTATGAAGACTATATTTCTACCAGGACTGTGACATGAAAGTACTTTCTTAGGAAACACCTGAGGATGTATGTCTTGTGTCTGCAGAACCAGCTGCATAGCCTCCTTCCAGCACATCATTTGTATTCTCAGCCTAGCTTTGCCGGAGGTATCTAGTTAGGAAGCTGAAAGTACCAGCAAAATGAGAACCCAGTCTAAAATGTTGTTACCTTAAATGCCATGCTGTCAGGCCAGTATGTTCACGATCATACATGTTATTCCACGTTAGGCTTCACTTCATTGCCTTTTACTTTTTTTTTTTGCTATTGCTAACACGGTAGATTTACTTCTTCCTACTCAATCTCAGTCTGATTCAGCCTTTGTTCTCCATTCACATGACCAGAACTCTCACTCAGGCCCTTATCATTTCATGTCTTGACAACTCCAGTCATCTTCATTCTAGTCTCAACAAATACTGGCTTGCAACATGTGTATCTTTTTAAATATTTTTCTTCTTGTTATTTTGATGTTCCATTGTTCCCTCTCTTATACTGTGGGATTATTTGCTTTAACTTTTTAAACCGCACCTTACCATCTCTTATACACTTGAACTGCTGACTATATGGCATCTGCAATGCCAGCCTTTATTGCCCTTTTAAGTGTTTCCAACAAGTATCTTTACATTTCCCCCTATGCTATTTAATGCATGGTATTAACTAAAAATCCTCAGTGCTATTTTGTTGTCCTTTCATTCCTTCCGAACTGGGACCTCTACATTCTACTGCAGTTTGACTATATAATAATAGTGCTAACCTGTCATAATATTTTACAAAGCATGTGGGAATTCTTGGCTACTACCAAATGAAGCTTTGGGACTAAATTCGACCAATACTAAAGTCAACATGACTCTTATTAAATACACTGTAGTCATACGCCTTAAGTACAGCTTATCCATTACAATATTACTTGTATTAAAGCTTACCAGGAGAATGTTGTAACTGAGTGTCTCATCCATATCAGTCCATCTAATGTATTTCTCTTGACAGTAAGTTAGTAGTAAGAACATATTTGGTATTTTTTTGTGTGCGTTAAGATTAACAAGTAAGTTTTTTCAGATATGGCTATGGTCTGTTTCCTTATGCGTGCCAGTATAGCATAAGCATCTAATTGCTATTTAGATACCTCAGACTAACATTAGATTCCTCTGAGATCCTCAAAACTGCTGCTTACCAACAGCTTAAAAACAACAGACACCCAAATTCCCTGAATATTATCTATTCTTTTGGATACCAAGTTAGCTAAAAAGTTTGCCATGCACAATCAGCTCCTGTGCACCATGCTGACATGCAGCTTGGCAGCTAAGCCCCTTACGGGTTTTAACACAGTGTTCACCCGTCTCCCTCCCTCCTGGTAGAGTTCTCTCTGCCGGCACAACGGACGGTGACTTTTGAGGCTGACGTGCTGCATGCTCTCCTTGCTCTGGTTGGGTTTTGCTTTGAGGTTTGTAACTGTGAGGAAAGGGTTGACTTGGCTCAGGGTCCTGGTGCCAAGAGAGGCTTTTCATTTCTGACACAGGTAAACTAGGCATGGAGCTGGATACGAACTGTCAAGTTATCTTCTCCTATATTTTTTTATAATGACTGGCAGAGGTAGCTTCTTCACTTTACTTTCTGTCCTTGATGATGTCTTTGTAAGGTGCTTAGCTTTGCCCAGGCATTTTGTACAGGTCCTGGGTGCCTGTCTCAGCGTGCTGATTTCCATTACGTTGCAGGACACTTATAATTAGGCATCGCAGTGTTGAATGGAACAATACTGAAGCCCTTTGGTGGATTCTGGCATAAATCTCTTCTGAGAATGAGAATTAGGGGTTATATTTACAAGGATCTAGAGGTGTCTAATGATGAAGATAGTCAACTAATAGTACCTCCAAAGAAGTATAAGCAGCTTATATTGTTTTTACATAATTTGCTAATTTCGCAGTTTTCTAGGTCCCTCTGCCCAGTTTCTGTCTGCCTGTGAAATCCCACAATTTTGTAAGAGGCAAAATATTTGGGTGACGAGCAAGTGGAAGGGAAACTTATCTACAGTTATCTACTTATGTATCACAGTGGCTTTGAACTACTTCATTACATGTTCATTAGTTCATGTTACAGTTGATACCAAGTTAATCCCATTAGTATTTAGAATGTTACACAGCTTTGGAAGTGATAATATGGGAGGCTTCTGGAAGGAAGTAGTTTGTAGCCTTAGATTGCTATGAAAGATTTCTTATTATCTTCATTCCAAGCTGGGAGAAGGAAACCATGGGCGAAGACTCTTAGGGATCATGAAGGAGATTACATTATTACAGAAAACAACAGTATTTTTGTTAGAAGCAAATGTAATATAAGCTACCACAAAATAGTAATGTATTGAAACTACTGTAAGTAAATTTCCCAAACAGGGCAATGGCAACTTCATAAGAACTTATTTCTCTTTCTAATCAATGATAGCATGATCCAAGAAACTATTTCCCAGATGCAGTAAATCTTAGCTTTCACTTCTGATTTAATTTTGAAGAGCGAGTTGTACTGAACTTCTCTTAAGCAATTTAGTTGAGATTTCTGTTTAGCCTGGACAAGATAATCATAGAAACTAAGTTTAGAATATCATGGTTAATCACTACTGTGGCAGAGGGGAAGAAAAAGTAGAATTTTTAAGTCAGCAAATTTTAATGTGTTTAATTTGCAAATGTATAACAGTACTATATGTCAGTGATCTCTGATAACTTTTAATTGTGAAAAGGCCTATAGGAAAGTCAGCTGAAATTTAAATACGCAGATAAGCATTGGACCAAGAGTTAGTGTAGGTTTGTATGAAAAGTAGAAAGGAAAACATGGCAATAAAAAATGGTGGGATAAAGGCTGTCTATAAACATTCCCGTGTCTGTAATCATTAACAAATGCAGTCTGTGAATAGCCTGCAAAGTTTTTATTGTATTCTGAGACTATGCAAAACTACATTAGAAAGTGTTTAGGTATAAATTTAGCACATTTAAAGAAACATTCCTTAAAGAATATTTGGGATTGAAAACTACATTTGTAGACAATGTGATAAATGCAAGAGGGATGTCTTGTGAAATGGATCTTTATTAAGCTTGATCACTGCAAAATAAAAATCCAATTAAGGCATTGAAAAGATAAAGAAAGACCATCTGTGAGGGAATTTGCCACAGATCTAATGGTAAGCTAATTTTTCAGATGAAGTGGATACTATACTTTGCAGGGGATGAAGTAGAGAAGTTAGAAATCATTTTAGATTGAATTTTTGCCAGGGATGTAAACAAATTGGATAAAAGCAGTGGAAACAATGCCTGTAGGTCAGTTAAACACAAGGTTATAAACACATTCTTTCTTTCTAGATGGTGACATTGCATTCCACCCTGTTTCTGAAAATGCTTGAAACAATGTTGTGGGAAATGTATTTCTTACCCTGAGACATCTTACCTGATTTCTAAAAGCCAGCAGTGACTATATGCACTAAACTTCATTTTGTCCCAGAGATTACATTAGTGTGCATGGGATAATGAGTTTCATGTGATGGAGCAGAGGTAGCTTTTGTATTGCTTAACCGAACGCTGTTTTCCACTAAGAAACTGATTCTTGGTTGATTTTGTACTAATGGAGGCAGATAACGTCTGTTTTATTAATTTTCTTACAGGTAAGTTTTCAGCTTCTTGTAAACAAATTCCTTAACCAAGAAAAAAAGATTGTATAACTTCATAGAGAACTAATTAGGAAGCAAGGTTGAGTGGTGATTAGAGTGCTTCACGTGGCCTGGTCAAGGTTAGTATAACAGTAAATCGTCATGACTTGCTTTGTTGCTCTGGCTACACAAATGAGGTTGCTGAGAAAAACAGACATTTGCTTAGAGCTTAGCCTAGATTAGATGAAGGTAACAGTATGGTATTGTAGGTGCTTTCTCAGCTGCTGAACTTTGCCTGTGCAGGTTGATAAGTTATGTAAATGAGAGTTGATTTGTAGATGAAAAACTTCCAAAATTGTCCTATTAGTAAAGGTAGGAGATTTTCTCATTACAGTACCTATCAAAGAATCATTGATCTTCTGCAATGTAGACCTAATTTATTCAATAACCAGCTATCTAATACCTATGCTTCAAGTCAAAACATTATTTAAATACTATTTAAACCCCTAAATAGTGGAGAATAGTCTACACAGAAATCTTCGATTCTGTGTGTTTTGCATAAGCAGCTGTGTTCAGCATAATCAGGACCAGTAACTCTCCTGAAATGTTATTTAGATCTTGTCTGTCTGGAGGTGGTCAGGAAAATTAAAGCTATTAGGACTATGTGTGTGATTGAAGAATTTTAAATCCCACCTCCTACTTGCCTTATATCCCCTTCTCTTCAGTAAGCTTTACTAAAGATCTTTAACTGCTTAGCTTACATTAATATTGTGTATTTCTGTAGCGAAGAGCTTGCTGTGTAGTTATATATTCTCTAATTAAGATAAAAGGACTTAAAAAGAACAAGTAGAAGGACCCTGTCATGGGATATAGGAAGATAAAATATATTCTACAAGGAACTTAAGTATGATAATAAACATTGAGATATATGTTTAAGCTCTGTATATAAAATCAGCACCCTTCTGATCACATTATTCTACTTTTTAATAATGTTAAGCCTACATATATCAGCTTTTTGTACTTTTGTAGTGGTAGTATTATTTCAAGGGTGGCTCTAAATACGTCCCAGTCTTTGTAATTGGCTTCTTTATTTTATCTAAGCTTTTTAGGTATAGTTAAATATGTGTCCTATGATAGTCAAAACTACAGGTGCCACCTGCCATGACAGGACTCATAACTAATCCAGTATTTGCTGGTGAAGTGAAAAAATTTAGTATTACTGTAAAGTAAGCTGCTTAAGTACTTTGTTGCATCCATCTGCTCTTTTTTTTTCTTTTCTTTTCAAAATACAGGCACATCCAGACCACGGCTACTTTTGATCCTGTCACGTATTGTTCATGTTTAACAGAGAGAGACGTATGTTGCATGAATAACACTTGAAGCTTGATTTCATTGGCCAAAGTGTATCTCTTTATTTTAGTATGGTTTTGTTTGTTTTGAGTTTCTTTTACCTTCTTGATACCACGGGAGTAACTTTAGGACAACCTATTGCAGAGCGTCTCCGCTCGACTTAGTGAAATCAAGAGGCAGTGCAGGAGACTCATTCATTCCAATAAAGCTTGCAGAACTCGCCTCTGAAACTTCGCTACCCCACCCCACACCCCCCCCCGATGTTTTGCTTGAAGCTATTTTTAGGTATAAAGCCTCAGTTCTGACCTTTGTGAGGAAATAATGAATGGTAGACAGTTAAAAGACAAATGCTAACCATATTTGTTACCTTTTGCAATACTGCTTAAGTAAATTAAGTTTGCGAGAGCCCTAAAACAGCACTTAATCCAGAGGTGGCTGTATATAGAAATTGTGCCATCTTTCATAGCAATTTTGGTTTGTGGTTGGCCGATCTATGAGCCACGGTAGTCAAACTGAATCCAAAAGACTTATTGTGGTTTAAGTTAATGTCACTAAGGTCAGAGGCTGGACCTGAAGTACGTATATGCATGTATCTCTGTTCTTTGTCTTTTACATTCTTTCTATATAAAAGTCTGCCCTCATATATTCACCTATTTGCTGCCTTTTTCCAGTCCTCAGTTGTGATAAGAACTTAATACACACTGTGTAATACACGCAGTATTTGTTCTATTCTTAACATGCCCAATTTATTTTTTATCAACCTATTGGCCTCTATCTACCAAAGCACTTACGGGATTCCATAATATAAAAACAATGGACACTAATTAGTGTCAGTACTGGACCTATGTAAAACTAAAACTGAAAAAAAAATGTATTTTGTGCTGTGCATACGTAGTTTTGGTAGCTCAACGAATCCTTTTCTTTAGGAACAATTGTCTTAGACACAACAAATGAGATATATTTTTCGGTTTGGACACAAGTTCTTAGTCATTGAAGAGAAAATGGAAGTGATTTGCTGATAACTGGTTCTATCAAAAGAGAACTCAAAATATAGGAATTGCATTTCTGCACTAATAGAAAGTGGTAGAAGATCTGGTCTGTCTTACTATAGAAGCCTCTCAGATTTTTTGTGCTGGTCTCAAAGATGCCTAGCTCAAAATTTGATGTCAGTAAGCCTAGTGGCATTTTACAAGCAAAGATGATCCCCACCAATTTCAGATAATGCGCTTAAATCTATAGTCCCAAAGAAAGACTTGGTTTTTAATGGTAGTAATCCTTTAATTGACTGGGTGTGGAGACACCACAGGGCCTCTTCTGGGTTGCCTGGTGAGAGGCTTTCTGTGTATAATCTGTTACAGATGTTTAAAAAAAACCTGTTATAAGGCTCAGTAAGTTTTTAATCTTTTCTTCGAATATTTGTAAAGCTATTATGTTTATTACATCTAATGATACAAATGCACTTTATGCAAAGGATATTAAGATGTAGAGTAAGTATTGGATGAAATAAAAGAGTTAAACAGAAGCTAGCAGAAAATTTTGTCCATTGGGAGAAACAGTGCTTTAGAACTGTATATAAAGAAAATATAAATTATTTTGGAAAGAGGAATAGAAGATAAGAATATAGGCTTCATTTTTATTCACACTTGTCACCTAAGAAGTTTAGAGAAAGCGTAAAGCTGCAGTGTTTTTGTGTCTTTTAGACCTTGATATCTTGTCCTTTCATTGGGCTCCAAACTAGTTTCAGGTGTCCTGCAAACAAGTGTGACGTATATGTAATATTAAAATACTGACTAATAATATTGTTTGCTATGCGCTCTTTTTGAGCACCTTAGAGTTAAAGTAGTCTAGGAATAACCAGCAACATTTTTGACACACAGCAAGTTGAACCAACAGAATAATAAAATTATCCTGGTTATCAAGAGCTGGAAATATTATATTAGCTTAGGAAATCTTATGCAATATCTGCCAAGTGTGTGATCGTACTACAGTACATAAAAGTGCACTGAATTGTACCTTATTTAGAATAAAGTACACTAAATACCTTCCTTAGAACTTTTTTTGCAATGTAAGATATCTACAGGTAGTGAAAGTATTCTTTCTTCATACTTTTAAAGCTCATTTTACTTGACAACTGTTTATTTCAAATGCAACTTCCATAGCAAGTTTGTAGTAGGACTGGCTAGAGCTAATTTTAAAACTGAAAAGAAGTACTTTAAACACAGAAAAGATTATTGGTAAAATAGGCCAAACATTTAAGAAGAAAAGCGACCATCAAAATTTTAATTTTGGTTACTTTTTGTAATTAAATTTCTGCATTTGTAACTAACTCCTGCATTGTAGAAAAATTAAGTAAAAATATTGGTATCTCTTTCTTTCTGTTGATCTTTCCAAATATATTTTAAAGAAATAAATTAAGGTAATTTCTCTCAATGTAAATCAAGAGAGAGTATATATATTCAAAATCATCAAACTTTTGATGCTCCTTACCTCTTCCCTCCTTATTCCTTTTCACTCACTTAGGTCTTTTTTTTTCCTAAGCCTTACAATTCTGCATATTAATTTCTTCCCCCCCCTCCCCCCCCATTTGTCCTATTATGAAGACTATTTTTCCCTTCCAAAGCAAGGAATCGTGAAGAGTGGCTTAAAGTCCAACCTACTGTAGATGGCTGGCTGAATCATTAAATCCCTAAAATACCTTTTAACAACTGAAATCTTTAACACAAAGAATAATTTTAAACTTCTTTGCAGTTTTTTGTTGTGATATTTGATGATCTTTTTGTCAAATAGTATATATAATTTTGCTCTAAAACTCTTTTTCTGGAATTAAGAGATTAATTCACTGTTTAACATGCCCTTTCTGTTCAAGTTACTTCTGCCAAGATGAGATATTTTAAGAGAGAAGAGAATATAATTTCATCCTCAGTTTTATATACTATACCATTGCAAGTAGACAAGATTTTTATACTGTAATAAATATGTGAGAGATGCACCTATTTTAGAAGCTATTGATTCTATAGGAATATAGTGGGTTTACAAGTCTGATTTGGGGAAAAGCTACTATCGTGTCAAAGAACTAGCAGGAAAATCCTTACATGAATATTATGTGCCTCTTAATTCAATTTCAAACAACATTATTTCCTAGCTATCACTGAAGTTGGTGTAGCAAAGACTAACAGCTTGCCATGATGGAAGAAAAGATAAAATACAATTTATTGCATTGTGCCACTATTCAGTGCTGTAGTAAGCATCTGAAAGACATTGAAGGCTGTCCAGGACAACACTCTGCTTGCAAAATAACTGAAAAATTTGACATGCAATAATTTGAATCCTGCTTGGGGCTATATTAATGAGTTCTTAATTCCTCTAAAAATTATTAAAGATAACACTGAACAAATTTTTAATGAAACTAAATGCCTAATTACAGTTTTATTAAAACTAGCACTGGAAGTGGAAATTCCCTGATGACATTCAGTGACGTCACTGACAACGATTAGGAATGTCATGCTATATTCTTTCCTTTTACATTTTTGAGAAGTTTGATCTAAATCAATTCTGAATTGATTTAGAATTTAAGCAGAAGACCAGGAGCAGGGTTTTTTTCTGCTGCTCAGTGAACATAAAATCTGTGGGCTTCCTTGTTCAGCTTCCTGATCGGTGGAACGGGAATAATACCATGCTGGAAATTTTTTTAGAGTTGAAGTTTTTGAGAAGCTTTGAAGATAAAGTACAAAGTAGTAGTATTCGTTAGTTTTGAAAGCTAATCCATGAGCGAAAAAGAGGAGTAAGACATGCCTGAGGGAGAAAATGCTTCTGTCAGGGGCACACATGCTACAAACTGCTCTTTATGTACAGAGATGGGGCATTATTCTTGATTGTGTAACAGAGTAGAGTGCAAGACTTAAGAGGTACAAGTGCAGTAGTTTGGTATTTGGGGCCCGGGATAAATGAAATCCAGGGTAGTGATTGTATTTTGGTTTTATCTTTTGAATGTCTATCACAGAAGAAAAACAAAGCATAGCAGATCTTAAATTTTTATCTCTTCTGTTTCTGTCCCGCAGACTGCTGTTTGTCTCATAGAGATTTATCTGAACTGGATATACAACTCTTAAGATGTTGGGCATAGCCCTTCCAAGTTCTCATGTCCCTCAAGTTATACTCTGAGAGCGGTTACTCAATTGCACGCTGTCAGGGTACTGACAGACTCTTGATTGCCCCGACCAGCCAGTAACCATTGATCTCTGTAATTTTCTTCTACAACCTCTTTTCACCATCCCAAGCGTTTAGATGCCTGTGTTTGAAGTCAGCTCTGGTGTGGCATAGCTATGTAACCTTTCATCAGACTGCTATGAAACAGGCAAGTTGTGAGAAAGAACCACGAGAAGTGGAAGCAACTAAATGGTGAGAAAGAGCTGTGAGAAGCCTCACCTGGGGCCTCCAACCTTACACCTCTGCCCGCTGACTCGGGAGCTGCATTTAAGCTCAGGGCCTTGGCTTCCTGGCTTGGCCTGGCAGCTGCCTCATTGCTACAGACTTGTTTGGCAATCTGGACTTATGCCTGACTCTGTTACCATCACTGGACCTGCTTTGCTGTTCTTGTTTGAGCAGTGGGGGACTGTGTACCATGTTGGGGAGGTCACTGCCCTGCCCGTTGTGCTATCACCCTTGATGCCTGATTTGCCTTCCCTTACGGAGCAAGGACAACTGGAAACGTGAGATCATCAGGCAATATTTATTTTGGAGCTGAGAAAATACTAGAAACACTTCTGACTCCTTATATCTCTAAACCATCTTGTTTATTTGGCTGATGATTTGACTACACTTGATGGAGTGACTACATCAGTGGACACGGGAAGGGCTACAGATGTCGTCTATCTGGACCTCTGCAAGGCCTTTGACACAGTCCCCCCCAACATCCTTCTCTCCAAACTGGAGAGGTATGGCTTTGATGGGTGGACTGTCCGGTGGGTGAGGAATTGGTTAGATGGTCGCATCCAGAGGGTAGTGGTCAACGGCTCAATGTCCAGATGGAAGTTGATGACAAGTGGCATCCCGCAGGTGTCCGTATTGAGACCGGTACTGTTTAATATCTTCATCAATGACATAGACAGTGGGATCGAGTGCACCCTCAGCAAGTTTGCAGAGGACTCCAAGTTCAGTGGTGCGGTCAACACACCAGAGGGACGGGATGCCATCCAGAGGAACCTGGACAAGCTCAAGAAGTGGGCCCGTGTGAACCTCATGAGGTTCTACAAGGCCAAGTGCAAGGTCCTGCACCTGGGTCGGGGCAACCCCCAGTATCAAGACAGGCTGGGGAATGAAGGGATTGAGAGCAGCCCTGCCGAGAAGGACTTGGGGGTACTGGTGGATGAAAAGCTGGACAATGTGCGCTCGCAGCCCAGAAGGCCAACCGTATCCTGGGCTGCATCAAAAGAATTGTGGCCAGCCGGTCGAGGGAGGTGATTCTGCCCCTCTACTCTGCTCTGGTGAGACCCCACCTGGAGTACTGTGTCCAGCTCTGGAGCCCTCAGCATAAGAAAGACATGGACCTGTTGGAGCAGGTCCAGAAGAGGGCCACAAAAATGATCAGGGGGATGGAACACCTCTCCTATGAAGAAAGGCTGAGAGAGTTGGGGTTGTTCAGCCTGGAGAGGAGAAGGCTTTGGGGAGGCCTTATTGCAGCCTGTCAGTACTTAAAGGGGGCTTATAAAAAAGATGGCAGCAGACTTTTTAGCGGGGCCTGTTGCGACAGGACAAGGGGGAATGGCTTTAAACTAAAGGGGGGTAGATTTAGACTAGATAGAAGGATGAAATGTTTTATGCTGAGGGTGGTGAAACACTGGCACAGGTTGCTCAGAGAGGTGGTGGATGCCCCATCCCTGGAAACATTCAAGGTCAGGTTGGACGGGGCTCTGAGCAACCTGATCTAGTTGAAGAAGTCCCTGCCCATGGCAGGGGGGTTGGACTAGATGACCTTTAGAGGTCCCTTCCAGCCCAAACTATTCTATGATTTAGGTAGCATGCTAGTTTGCCTATTTTTCTATATGCTGCTTAGGCAGGGTAATAAGACTCAACATATTCTTTCTAATCATGGAGGAAGAGACAGTCCTGGTCTTCTACATTTTTGTAAACAAACTGACAAATATACAAATAGTTAGATGGGCCTGGATGTTTTTGTAATTTAAGTAGAAGCCCATCTGAAATACAGGTAGACATAGAAAAGAAAAGCATAAAGCCAAAGGTACGTTCTACCATGTTATATAGAAAAAATTAAATTTGATGTAGAGAGTAGCCGTTCCCCTCTGTGCTGCCTTAGTGCAATGATCTCAGAAGTATAAGTGAACAGGAACTACTGCTTTGGATGTTTTTCATTCCTATTGACTGATTTTTTGGGAAATTCCATATAAATCAGCATTTTAATTAAATTGTTAAGGTAAATCTTTCTAATATAGGCATAGCTGATTTAATATAGATGTATATCTTGTGCATGTATTTTCAGATTAATCATAAATTTATTTTCTGAAAGTTGGAATTCTACATGTTGAAACATGAACTTTTGTTTGCGGGCCAGAAAAGTGAAGTTTTGAACTATGCTGCTGTTTGTAGCTGTTACAGAAGCAAAGTAACAATGTAGACACATGCATGTTTATGAATGTACATATTGCTTTGAGGAAATGCCTGTATTAATTTCAAATTAGTTGTGCAATATTTCTGTGATTGGTACTGTGGTTCTACCCTTAAGTACTTAGTTCTTCTGGTCATGTTTTATTATTAAACACTGGAACCTGCAATAATTAGCCAGACCAAGAGTAAAGGTCATTTTATTTTACTGGATGCTTCATTTGGCTCTGTTTAACCTTAAATGGAGTAATGTGGTAGCATAGATTCACTTCACAAGACACACCAGATGTACAACAGGGTCTAGTTTAGCTATTACATTGGTGTTTGTCAATCTCAGGAAAAGAGAATGCCCATGCTTAACAGAAAAGGCTGTATCTTATATTACATGTCTCTAAACAAAGCATTATTTGTCCTCTTTCCAATTTTTGCCTTTGTTTTGATTTGTCTTGTTAATGACTCCAGGCGTACTTTTGCATTTGGTCAATCAACACAGAGGATCTCCTTTTTCATTATGCATAGAAGTTTCTCTTCACCCCTAGTTTAGTGAAGCATTGCTTCTCTAGAGTCCCAGTAGCCATCCTTACTCCCATCAGCACTGCACACTCACTACCTCTTTAAATCCTTTACCACCTCCACACTATCAGTATCTGATGGTTTTTCTGTTGCTCAGCCTTTTCTGCTGACTGGTCTAATGCTTTCAGTCTTAACTCTACTGACTGTGACTCTTTGACTAACTGCCCCACTAGGTCTTCAGCTCTAGGTTTCTTCCCAGCTTCGAGTCCCCGTACAGCTCCTGCTTCACATTAACGAACTGCTTCTGTGCTGACTTGTATGTTCCTTTATTGTCTGTTTACCACATTTCACTCCCACTCTTGGCTTGAGTCACAAGGCTACATTGATTTTCTCACACTTTTTCACTTGCTTTTCTGCTTCCACACCTCACTGATCCCTCTTCTGCTCCCTTCTTTCTGTCTTAACTTTTCATCTGTCTCTATGTCCATCTGTCTTCCTATCATCAGTAACATATTCTTGCTACTAGCTTCTTGTCCATTGCCAACCAATCTCCCTTATTTCTTTCCCCTCTAAATAACTTCTGGCCAATATGCCATATCTAGCTGCCTTTTTCTTTCCTTCTTTCATTGATCACATTGACTTGTGCCTCATCTTTAATTATTGAGTTGAAAGGCGAGAAATTTGAAACCAATATGAAACATTATTTTTGGGCAGCACATTGTTCATGGAACACCAATATGACCTGGATTGTGTTTCCTTTCAGTCAACAATAAATCATCTCCTGATGTGGATAGGAGCAGTTGTACGCTTTGTATTACTCTAAAGCATGTATTTGTATCATGCACTGTTCAGCTGAGGGACTCTGTGTTAGACGCAGACAAGCAAGTGAGACCTGGTCTGCAGTCCTACGTCTTGAGAAGGACACATCTGCTCTGATGTTTAATAACTTCTAACTGTCATATACTTTGTAGTCTGTAAATATTTTCCAAGACATGAATCAATTACCTTTTAAAGAAGGTATGAATAGATTACAGAATAGGTGTTGATATGCATTCTTGACATTCTGAAAAAGCATGTTTAACCAGTAAAACTGCTATGTGTTCCTCTAAATGTTAAGGCAAAATTTATAATTCTGGTCATAAGTTTACATTAAGTTCAAAATACTTCAGAAGAGATAGCAAGTGAAGTAGTTCTCCGAACACCTACAAAAAACTCCTCAGTTTGTGCTCTTGGGTATAATTATTGTTATGCAGGCCACGCAATAAAAACAGCAGATAGCTGATATGTTGTGGCTTACTCGTATGCATATACCTTTTGCAGTACTTTTGTGACTCACGGCCTTGTTCTAGGATAAGTTCCCAGTGAACCATTCCTTTTCATTCGTAAATATGTTGTAGCCCAGATTCTATTTTAGAAAAGCAACTTTTTTTAAAGGCCCTCTCAATGTAGCATGTTGATTTCAGATTACAATTTTCACATAAAGTTCTTTAACTACCAGCTCTGCAAACTTGTTCTGGTTACTTGGAGTCAAGGTTGTGCAACCTTCAGTAGTAAAGATACATCAGACAGAATGTAGGTACCAGTCGCAGAAATTGCTTCACACTGCTTGCAGACCTGGGACACTAATTAACAGTTCTGTTAACAATACATGAGACAAAGGAGCCATGTAAATTTAGTCTTACCTGACTAAATGCATAGAGAGCTGAAGTTTATGGTAGAAATGTACTATTTTTATAGAAACATTTCTGTGACTACAGTTCCATTTTAGTCTTGTTAGTTTAATTAAGAATGACAAATTTTCCATTTTAAAATATGCCTGACAGAAAATGTGTAGGGGTAGGAAGAACCTTACAAAAAGAGAGGGCAGGAGAAAGGCAGAGCAGGGATACAGGTATTCCCTAGCAGAAGATCTTTTTGTACACACAGCATGAGTCAATACCAACAGTGGCCTTAAAGTCTCCTGAATCCCTCCACTCCCAGTAATTCCACTCCTTAAGTGTGTGGGCAGCAGCAAGTCAGAAGACATTTTCCTGTTGAAGAAGAGGAGAGAAAAATCTGCTGGACTTTACTCAGAGCCACATTAAAAGAAGGAGAGCTTGCTTCCTCGTGACATTACTTGTCACTGCCTAAGCATGTTATCCTTAGTGTATGCTAAAGCATTGCTTTCCATGCATCATGGCTCTGGAGCATGGGAAATAATATAAAAACTGGTATTACAGTCTTAATGTATGAGGAGAGTTTCTGACTATTAGCTGAATTGGCATGGATTTCTCCTTCTAGCAGAGAGCATCACTTCATGGTCTAAAAACGGTTAGGAAAAAATAGGATCACAGTTTATTTTTCTCACAGGTTTGTAACAGGTGATGTAGCTTAGCTGCTGGCAATTCATTAGATCAGTGTATTTTGGCAGAAGCTTTTGTGTCTTGTACAGACTATGCCGTATGGGATCCCAACTACCGTGACTTTGGAAAATACGCTTAAGTCTTACATATCAATAGCCTATCGACACATCTCATTTTATACCTGTCAATGTGCTCAGAAATCAAGTATAATATTTCCCCAAACATTTCTGGACTGTTGAAGAAGTATAATGCCCATTTGAAACAGCACTGATGTTTCAAATAGACCTACTGTTTGCATCGCAGCTGATTAGAGAAGGATCCCTGTACATCTGCCAGAGAGGATAATGTGTTTTGTAACTGGCATTTCTTATTAATACTGTAGGCAGCAAACCTTGCAGATAGGGCAGGAAACAGGAATAGGACTCATGGTCTGATCCTGACGGTGCTTTGTGCAACCCTGGGAAAATGGCTTAAGCTGTCTGGCCTACTGGCTTCTTACGTTGTGTAATCAGAACCATTTTGTACTGTTTTGTCACTTTCTGGTGAAAAAAGCGCGTCATGTCTTTATTTAAAACATGCTGTGATGAAGAGCTACCTATGAACTAAAATAATTAATGCTCTTGTAGAAAAAATTCAGCTGCATCTCTGAAGCTTTGAAATAAAGTGAGCCTCACTTACGATAAGGCAAGAAGGGGACCTTGATGATATTCCTGCTTATCCTTTAGTTCCTATCATAATTAACAACAAAGTTGACTGTGTTCCTCAGCCTGCTTTTAGAGTCAGTATCACTGAGTTCTATAAGCTAGCAGAGAGCAAAACAAAACTTTGGTCACTGCCTTCTAATTGGACTCTCCAATAACCATTTTAACAGTCGTTCTTCCCTCAAACGGCAATGCTTTCCCACAGAAATTTGCAGAGAGCAGAGAATTGCTTTATACTAGTTAGTATTTAAACTGCAGTTCAAGGCTTTGAGATTTTTCATCTAGCACTGATGGTATCTCTTTGTAGCTCATTAAGCACTGTAACCCAAATGAAAGATGCCAAAGGAGTTGTCCGTGAAGCAAATGCACACTTGCTTCTTGCTGTGGTGTTATGGTGCACTTAATGCTGTGTGGTTATCTTGAATGATAACGTATTTGGCAGCAAGAAGATATCTCTGTGGAGATAGCGGAGAGAGTTTTTTTTAGTGTGAACTCATGTCACCCTTCTTTTTGTAGCTTATTGTCTGTTGATGAATTTTAAAGAAGCCCTTAAGGATTTGGCACAGAATAAAAGCATTATGCTAGCTTCTCAAGTCAGACTGTGCCTTCACCTTACTGCACACCCAAACCTGGTTTGCGTTGCTTGTTTTTCTCTCAGCTGGACTGAAGAAGGAACTTGCATGAAGAAGAGTGAGCTAGAAATTGTTAGTATCATTCTGAGAGTCACTTTTTTCTGACATTCTGATTTAAGATATTTCTGTAAAACCCTCTCCACCCATTACAGATAACTAAGGTTTTGTAATTGGTGCCACAAGCAGCTTAAGTGGTTATCCAGCATTGTAGTACCTCATGCAGACTGATCTTCAGAAGCAATTAGTTTGTTCTGATAGAATTAGACATACCTACGATGCAGGCTGGATGTAGCTACTAGCTTCAGTCTCAGCATTGCTGAAGTTTTCTTGTCAAACTGACAGTGCTCTGCCTCTTTTCCATGTATCGTGTTTAGTAAGTGCATAATCTGTACAAGGGGGTACTGTTATTTGAAAATCAGAAGTTGATTTATATTATTAACTTAAGAGAAAATTTTGCATCTGTTTATCACCTGTGTTTTAAGTTCTGATATAGCAAAGGCTGTTTCCCTTCAGTATATAATCCTGCAAGTACCTAAGACCTGCCTTATTTGCTTTTCCACAGCCAGTAATTTTACTGTCGCTAATTACGCTCAATTTTTATCAGAAAACCTAGTGTAAGAGATATTCACTAACCATTTAACAACGATAGCAGATTTACAGTAGCTGTAGTTTTGGCAGTGGTATCAATATATTTTCATGTTTTTATCATCCGTTAAATCCTTGATAGCTGCCTTTGAATAGTTCTAGCATAGAGCATTCTGTGGTAGAGAGGGGTAAGAATGCCTGGAGCAAGGAGGATGAACAAGAAGTGGAATTCCTACTTAGAACAGGCACCTCACACTGTACAGGCTTTAACACTGCTATTACCAAAGACTTCTTACCTTTAGTGCAGACAATCCAGTAACCACACAACTCCATAGCACCATTTCTACTGTTCTTTCTAATCTTCCCTCCCAGCTCTGGGCCCTTACGACTCCCTGGCAGAGGTCAGAGAAAGCCCCTGGCTTGCTCTCACGCCTGATGCTGATAATTACAACTGATCCTCAATGCAAAGCAGGTGGGCATCCAGAGGAAGCTTCTCCCCCTTCAGCCTGGGTGGAAATTTGGGCTGGTGTCTTTCTATGCAGTGGCTGACCTCCAGTGTTAGCTGTGCTAGAAATATAGATGTTTATTGGACTTTACAAAGACAACGTCAGAGCAGAGGTCTTTAGGTAAGGACAGATTGACTGTCCTCTTGCCCTTTAGTTAGTAGGTAGAGAATGCAGTGGTAGGATTTTACTTTTTCTAAGTCTGAGTTGATAAGCAGATGCTTTTGTATCTTAAGTACGTATATTCAATTCTTCAGGGTTGTTTAATATTCTCAATTCTGTCTGCCCTTGAAAAGATCTGAAGGTATTCAATATCTCTGGGAAGTGCTGAGGCATTTTAGAGCTAGCTTAACATCTGTGTTGGTGTATCTCACTTTGTTCTATTAAAATGGCTGCCTTATTGCTATAGACTGTGGTAGCTTAAGTACAAGCACAGACATGTTGCTGTGTTAACTGTTAATGGATAGATTGGTCTCTTCAGGTCTATCTGTATTAGGTACTCTTTGGAATAATTACTTACACTATGTTAAAATAAGGAATGGGCCAGAAAATGAAACAGTTTGTGAGAGACCAGTAGCTGATCTGTAGCAGAGCTGTGATTGTTCAGGTAAACTTTAGAACAACCTCTGGGCTCTAATGAGTTCCAAACAAACTCTAAAAGCTGCTGCGCAGGAAATAGTAGTGCTAAAAAGTTTATATGGGGTAACGAGTCCTGAATTATTTCAGAGATTTCTGTGGGATTTTGTTCATATGTCATTGAAGCATAAATCTCTGGAGACTTTACCTGCTTAGATTGTTATACCACTTCAATCTCTTCAGCTTCCCATACGTGTGAGAACTTACTATTAGCATTTTTGATGTTTCTCTTCGCAGTGGTAGCTAGAATCTGGGGACCTCTTTGTGTTGGTGTTACAGCTTTGCTTCATAACCCATAGCCTTTACTGCTAGGCTTTGAAAACAGCGCTGTTTTCTGGAGGGCTGACCTCCCCTTGTATCACATCCACATAAAGCTCTCAACTCAATGTTTTGCATCCTTTGGATTTAGAGACCTACTTACAACTGGGAAGGCTTGAATTGCTGGTTTACTTGATCTTGTTCTAACGTAGTGCAGGGGTTATGCTGGTCGAAAAACTGCAGTGATGTGCCTGCGATTCAAATCTAGGTTTTGTGATCTATAACTGGCATCTAGTTTTGTGGAAGGGGAAAGGTCAAAGCTCCGAGGGCTGTCTGGGTTTGTCTTCATCTGACTGAAACAATGAATGTATTTTGATTCATTATTACCCCTTGAGCAATATTATGTCCCCGAACTTCTTACAAGCACAGAAAGATTCTCCAGTATGAACAAGCTCTGGGAAAATTTTTCCGATAATGTTTGGTACAAGACTTGACCAATGGTAAAGTTTACCAAATTACCAATACTCTACTAATCCTCTTGGAACATGACAATTATCACTTTTAACATCACATGAATGTTGAGTATGTTCACAAGGGTTTATCATCTCTCCCTCCTCCTCCTCCCTGTTTGAGTAGGGGAGGAGCAAAGAAAATTGCCATTAGCTATTGAGGAGGAGGAATAAAGTAGAATTCCTGCTCTTGATCTTGCAGCAGCTGCTGGTAGCAGGGAGTGAAAAAAAGGTGGTGGCTCTGGGGCCGGGCTGGCTGCTCCTTCCCAGGAAAACAAAGCTTTGTGTATTCCACAGGACACGCAAATACTACATTTACCCAGTCCTCCCATGTCACTTGAAACTGGAGAAGTCTACAGAGTATTTCAAATCTGACATTTAAAATAACAAAACAAGACCCCAAGGCCATTTTCCTTGAAATTCCGTCCATAATGAATTGTGTTATGTTTTGTTGTGAGTGGCTTTGTTGGCGTGTTTTTAAGGGACAGTAAAGCTATAAAATTTTTCTCCTACTTCACATTTTTCATGTGATAGGATTTAACATGAAATTCTGGTTTGTTTTACCCTTTGATAGCCTGTCTGAGTGATTTATAAAAACTTCTACAGAGGCACCACCATCTTTGACGCTTTGTTAGGAAGCCAAATCCCTCCAGGTGGCTTAGACAGATGCTAGCACCTTGACTACGCCCTAGTTTGTATACTGTTTTAATAGTTACTAATTACCTATTCAGTGTCATTACCATGTTTCTGGTTTTGGCACAAAATTACAGAGCAAGTTACAACAGTCATGAAGAAAGATCACTATGTATTCTGCCAACAGTAGAAAATAAGAATTGTTAGGGTGCTTGCAAGGTATGTTGAGAAGTTAGTGTGTGTACTTAGCTCTTAGAATGTGTGTTTATTTTGGACTTTCTGCATTCTTTATGATTTGTTCCTTGACTGGAATTGACGAACCTGAACAATTACTTCTTTTTAAGTGCTAGAGAGCAGATCTACTTTGGAGAAACAGCATATTTTTTACAGTTTGGGATCACTCAGCGAACAAAATGAAATCTCCTGGGACACTCTTCAGAAATCTGTGAATTTTCAAAAGGTGTAGTGCTGAATATTATTCCAAGATCAAAGTTATTAAGGCCAAAAAAAAAAAAGTCACTTATATTGTTAGAAAATATTCTGTGTAGTAAATTAAACCTTATTTTACTGTGGAAGGAAATAATCCTTAACAAGATATAAAGGAGAATAAGATTCTTTTTCTCTTCATTTCCCCCCCCGGCCCTGCTGTATATGTGAGACCCATTTCATAGCAGGGGTTTTAAACCCTGTTAATCCCCTTGTTCGTACCCCTTTCTGAAAAGTGTTTCCTAGTGAATGTCCTGTAGAGGGAGATAGTTTCAGCAGGGCTAATTATTTGAAGCAGAGCACCACGTTAAGGCAGATGCTTCTAGTTTTAGCACTACCTTGTTTGACACTGCCCTGTGGGTGTGTGCCAGTGCTGCACTGCACAGGGTAACCACACGTGAAATACCTTTCATTGCAGATTGGGTAGAACTTCTGATCTGATTAATTGTATGTCTACAGCGGGAAGCTTTCCTGGCATAACTAAGATGATTAGTGGTGTGATTTGTTTTGGGAGCACTGCTATGCTGATAACAGACTGTTTTATTTTTATAAAATGCAACAGTGGAAACACTAAGAGGGTTTTGGCTGGCTTAGTTAAACAGAAAAAAAATTATAGTGAGAAGTCAACCAACCCCCCTCTAGTAAGATCTTATCTAGAGTGGAATACTTAATTTTTACATTTAAATTGCTGTTTAGTTTTCAGAGTTCTCTTCCACATGAAAGATGCAATTAATAATTACCAAAGCTATTGTCTGGACTGTCTTTGAGGCAAAAATCCTTGTGTTTGAATTTATCAACTCATAGCCAATTCACATTTTGAAATGTAGCTTTTGTGTCTGTGCGGTCTAGTGATGGTTTAATTCCTTTGTGCTTCTTGGTTTACAAATAATCCCTGGAAGAATAAAAGTAGTGCTCAGTGTGAGTAAGAGTAAAGGAATTGAGCCCATCATCTATAAAAGAAAGTAGAGATTCTGGATCACAGTACTTGAACCCAGCCCTTTCCCTTTACTGCTGCCAGTGAGGAGCAATACGCCTCGGCTCTTGAGGCTGGAGGAAGCTTTCCCATACAAAGATTTTTCTGTTGCCATCATGCTATTCATTTTTATAAACCTGTTGCTTCTTATTTCTCATTGGTGCTTTGTCTGAATTTTCAACTGAAAAATAGTTAAAAGCTTGCAAAAACAGGGAGAGAGATTTTGTGTTACTGCTACTGTCGGTATCTGACAGTGTGTTTACACTGCAGACTTGATTTGAGGTACAGCCTGCCATAAGTTTGGGGTCGGACTTTTTTTGCTGGTGAGTGCAGATTAAAAGCTTGCTGCTTATTCCCACAAATGCATTGCTTTTTGCTTCCCCATCAGTTCTCCACCTGTTTTCTGAAGCTGCCTTGTAAGCTGAACTAGTGTAATAATTATCCTCTGACACGTGCAAGCTGTGGTGCCCTGGGAGGGAGCGAGTAGAGAACTTCAGCTGGAGGTTGTGGTGCAAAAAGGTATGGGAGACACCAGGGTGCTCTAAGCTGGCTCCTCCACCTGCAGGGAGGCGTGTGGAGCTGTACCTTGCAGAATTAATTGCCGGGATAGCCCAATCCTGTGTCTTATTCATCACATTACAGAGATTTATTTGAATTACTGTGTCCGCAGTGGTGATCCTGTGTGTACCGCTGGTACTTCTGGAAATGTAGCGCTTTTCTTTTTGCACAGGAAAAAAAAATCAAAGCTACCTTACGGTTTTTTCACAACAAATTGTGGGGAGAGTTTGTCTCCTTGTAAGTTCATTGGGGAAATTATGTGGGAGGTCAAGTAACAACAATGTTTAGCCTTAGGCTTACAGTCCTTTCAAATATGAAAGGAAGAATTTTTTTATTTGTGGGTGAGAAAGGGCAGCAGCCAAATAGGAGCCTAGGGTAACTGCAGTGAAAGCATATCCTCAGGGGGTCAGCACTGCCAAGAACACAGGATACGCTGTTCTCTATTATGCCTATTTCTGGAGAGTATCTTCTGATTTATGGACTAGCACTCACTATAGGGCTAAATCAGAATGGAAAGTTAAAGTATTTTGAAATGGGAATATATGAAATTCAACTTGCAGGCTAAATAACAGTGTACTGACTGTTTAAAAAAAATTTCTTCTTCTTTTTGGCTTCCCTTAGACTAAAGCTGTCTACTTAAAATTTCATTTTACAGCTTTATATTTGTATAATTATTGTGGAAGCAGTGTCCATTTCTTGGCTAAATTAAGGCCATGCAGATGTACTTAGAATGCTCCCTGGCTTTAATGGAAGTAGGAATTGAAAGTACTTGGAGCCGGTACATTTGTTGTTTTCCAGTTAAGGAAGCTGGCAAATGATGTAACAAATTTTTGGAAGAATTGCGGTTTTATAGACAATGAAAGCAGTTGTTAAAGCAACACAATGTCTAGATAGTATTGCTGAGAACATAATTACGGTAGGTTTTCTGTTGTATAACTGATAAGTAATACAAAAACCTCAAATAAATTATAATCGTAGGATGATACAACAAACAGCCCTGAAGTCTGACATTTGCAAGATCAAAAAGGCCATGGGAGATCTTGCATATTTCTTGTTTAAAGAAACAGTTTCATGACACAGTAGCTGTAGGCACTGTACCATCCAAGCAAACAAATCTTACAAAGAAACTACCTGGTTTAGAAGTAAGTAACAGTTTGCGATACAAGCTCTGAAAATCCAACAGAGATGAGCATTTGTTTAAAATGTTGGCATTTGGAGATTATTAATTTCTATAATGATCTTATTTATTTTGTAAAAAGAGTGCTTCATTTTTTCAAAGTTATATTTACATCACCAGAAAGCCCTGTAAGTGCCTTGCAATTATTCTATATGCTAAGATGTCTGGGATGTTTTTAATAAACAAAATCAGCTGGCTTTGCTTTGCAATTATATTGCAGCAAAGCGTTTTGGGGTTAAAATGTTCCTTTCTAGTATATTTCTTCATACAGGGTTATTTGCAATTTTTCTTGTACAAGATTTGCTTTTTATTTTGATAATTGGAAGTTAGACGTGCTCTGAGAATTGAAATAGGATTTTTCATTTAAAGATTATATACCTACTGAGTACTTTTGTGTTACTTTGATTATTATAGAAGAGAGGGGAAAAAAGTTCATATTTGCCTTCTGTCCATATTTGTTTAATCAAGATAATAATAGGTTCTAGGATTTTTATTTCTGAAGTCATATGATAAACTAAGAGAAAGGACTGCTGTCTTTTAAGTTATAATACTTGCAAACACTAAGAAGTGTTTATCCTGACCTATCCATGGATAAAAGTTAATTTCAATTTTACTTGTAATTGTAAAAGTAAAAAAAAAAAAAAAAAAATCAAGCTTGAAAATGGTGGGAGAATTGTTATGTGCATGTAGAAACCCTGGAAAATAGGGGACCCCTGCCAAGTATTTGAGTTTTGCAGGCTATAAGCTGAGGGAAGCGTGTTTGGCTTTTGTTAATGGCTGTTTTCCTTTTTTTTTTTTTTTTTTTAAAAATAAGAGTATTTATGCCTATAAAGCTTCTGAGATACTCTGATAGATAAAATCAAAGGTCTAAGACAGCACAGAGTAGCATAATCTTAATTTTTTTTTTTAAGTGTAGTGTTTAACTAATTTGTCTGCTTTTCAGTTCATGATGGAAGATGTAAGTGATAGACAAATGAACTAGGTGTATTATCATCAAAACAGAAATGTGCAAACATCTAGGCTGAATCTTGGTATCGAAAGAAGGTAACAACCCTTTTCGAACATGGATTTCTAAAAATCCTATTTTGGCTACTCTGAGAGTTTCTGCTGAGAAACCGCACAGGTGAATCTTTAAGAAGATTACAA
The DNA here is from genome assembly GCF_965638725.1 of Aptenodytes patagonicus. Classification (NCBI taxonomy): domain Eukaryota; kingdom Metazoa; phylum Chordata; class Aves; order Sphenisciformes; family Spheniscidae; genus Aptenodytes; species Aptenodytes patagonicus. Next base: position 10,909,523 of record NC_134955.1, read on the forward strand.
TCTCCCCTTTATTAGTTACTGCTAAGGTACTATTTCTGAAGAATTTCAAGCATAGTAGGGCATGACTTACTAATAGATGCTAAATTTAATTTTAAAAAATAAAAATAGCAAAAACTTCCCCTATTGCTAACATATTTTGTCCAGGCAAACCTTCTATCTACTAGCATATTGAAGTGCCTGCAGGAAGTGTTTTTGTAAAAAATCAGTCACAGATCTGTACTTGCTTACCCTGTTGTTGATCACCCCATGTTGTAAAATAGGCATCTTCCCAAGAAATGAAAAGCTGGGGGAAACGGTCACAAGAGCACTTGTATGTCTTCACCCTAACTAGCTCAAAAACTGCAGATTCTCCTGTGGTTGGCACCTGGTACAAATGGATTGCTTGTGAGAGCAGAGGGATGCCCACAATGCCTCCAGAAAATTCAAATTATAGCAAGGATATCTGATTTTCATTAAGAGTTATTGCTTTTGTGTGAAGAAGTTGTTTGTAGCTACTGACTTCTCTTTGATTAGAACGGAACAGACAAGTTCAACTCCTTGAAATTTTGTTTGTAGCTGTTCTCGGTTTGCTTTGCAAACGTTTGCATCACTGTGCACTCTTAAAATTAAATTAAAATGCTATAATATCAAACAGTGATTAGTTTCACAGTTACGTATGCACATTGGCAAGGAGCCAGGATACTGCAAGAGGTGAGACAATATGCCTACATAGGTAGGCGGATGAAATACTCTTCAACAAACTAAAGGGAAGATGAATTGACAATGAAACTTCTTAAATGTTCTTGGCCAAGTAGAAAAAAATACACAAGACTACAATAGAAGAAAAGGCTATAAAAACATAATTTCTGAGCCTTCCATGATTTTAAAGGAGTGATTTCTCAATTGCATGATGATGGAAGTGCTAATTCTTTGCAGAAGCCTCTCCTAATACTCTTAAGATAGTTGGGCATCCTGCTGCCCACTTTAAGTTGATGTTTAACTGGGATAATTTTTGAAAGAGAGAAAACTTAGTCTTTTGTGTAAGATTAGGTACCCATAAAGGTAAAATAACTGCTTGAGTTATTTGGCTGAAGAAAGTGACAGAAGGCTTTAAAAAAACAAAACAAAACAAAACACAATCCCTGTCTTATTGCAACATGAAGGTGATATGTCACCTCTCAGAATAGATGCAAAGTTAATACATATAAGATATGTGAGCAGTTTTTCTTCCTGGAAGTCTTTCATAAACCAAGTGTTTTCATGCAGCCTGTAGAAAAGTAGAAATTTAGGTATTTATTTGGTCTCTTGTAATACTACAAAAGAGCTTTGTTCTAGTTTCCTCTACCATTGTTTGTATCTCCTCACTGCTTGGGAATGGTAGTGATTATATGAAGCTGAGTCCAGCTCCAGATCTGGTTTTGAAACTCTTGTAATTTTGGCCAAATGGCTTGTGGCTATTGTGCACACTGAAGCTGTTAAGAGTAGCAGTGATCAAGCTGGAACACAGTTGCTCTGTAACTGTCTATGCCAGCTCCCCAGCTTGCTGGCATCTCTGTTATCATATAGATAGTATCTTCAAAAAGATTTGAACAAAGTACAGATATTGATTGAACAACAAGTTGGCTTTCATCTAACATCACTGAGACTTCTGTTACCTAGAAGGAACCTCAGTGTGATGGAAGAAAAACACTGTATCTTTTAAATTCATCTAACTTAATTTTGGGGGTTTAATGCTGCCTTTTTTATTAAGTGACTTATACTGATTGGAGGATGGGAAAAGAAGGCATAATCCCCATTAAAACACTGGGGAATGGTGAGGGACAACCAAACAGGCAAAGACCTCTTCAGCATCATGAGTGGTCTGGAGCCAAGAGAGGACATATGCTTGCAGCCTGAGACTACAGGCTTGTCATACATGTTTAGCTTTTCATAAACTGGGCAAATGAGGCCTCTTGAGATATTAAGTTTAAGTAATCCCAAATAATCATGAAAACTACTTCAGAAACTGAAGTTCTGAGTTCTTCTATGGTGTAATGTTGATTCAAAGGAAGATAGGTAACGTTAGGGGTCCTGTGTTTCAACCAGTTTCAATCTGATAGTTTCTTAGATTTGACACTTATTTATGTTACTAAGGCCTCTTTCCATCTAAAATTCCTAGCTTGCATACACATAAACCTCAGTTTACAGTTAATTTGATGTAGTGTGTCCCCCATCATGGCTGTATGCCAATATCTACTTGTCCCCTTAGCAATACCTCTATGAAGCATACAACCAGAATGTAGACTATAACGTAGTAGTGAAAACTCACAGCCAATGATATATGAGTTTTAGTAGGGAAAGAGTTAATTCATGACAGGAATGCATTTTTAATTTTAAGGAATAAATAAAGGAAACTGTTGGGTCTTAACAGCTGGCCAAGAGTACTCAGAAAGACTTGCAAGCTCCTACAGCAATTAATCCAGATCAAGAGAGGATTAACTTTGAAGTTTAAAATATCCTCCATGCCTGAGGAGGGACTAGTTTAAAGTGCTCACGAATGGGGTAGATAGCTGATTTGTAAGAGTGGGAGTTAATTTATGGATATGAAATCTGCTTTTTGACTTTGCAGTCTGGACTTTTAGATCTTAATCTTCTGTAGTAGATCAGTAGCCTGGGTGAACATGGAGTGAAAAACATCATAGATCATCTTAGATTAGTATAGACTGCAAGAAATATAAATTACTTGACTTGTTGTATTTATTGCCAGAGCCAGGAGTTTGAGTTTTCCAACTTTTGATAATCAAGATTTCTAAGTAGACCAACAGTAAATTTGAAAAACTTAAAATTCTTTTGGTGTTCTTTTACAATTTTACTCTATTTTAGCTTGAAAAATAGGTTGATTTTTTAAAAGGAACTTTTGGGGGGAGGGGGAATATCTATAATGAGCGGAATATCCTGCTCATTATAGAGTAAATCTTGGAAACTAACCTGCAAGTGTATTAGTAAACTTCATGCCAATTTCTGAAGATTTTAATTTTTCTGGAAATAAAATTACAATAAGGTTTTTTGGTTTTAATAAAAAAGCTCATTGAGATAATAATGTGTATTATCATATCAACCAGAGTAAGTGACCAGTCACATGGAAAAGATGATAGTTTTTTATTTGACTGGTCTAAGCTTTGAAAATTATAGTGAGATTTTCACATTTTGAGCAGGAAGCTTCCCCCAGTCTGTTCCTGTTATGGCTTTGCATTTTGGTGGGAATATTCTGTTCTCAATCCTTGCCAGTGTTTGTAAGAGGCTCTTTGACTTTTCTGTGATTATTTTCTGCCTTAAAACAATGAAATGCCTACTGCTGTCTTCGTTCTTTTCACTGTCCTCCTTCCTCCCCACAAAAGCAGAAAGTAAAGCTATTAAGAAACAGCCATCTTGTAAGCAGAGGGAACTAAATCCTCTGACAGCTTTCCCCTGCAGACTGAAGTCTCTCAATCTTTGTCTTCCCACACAAACTTCAGGTGTCTTTTTTTGACGTGAACATATCCTTTTGTAAAACTCTCCTTTGTGCGCCTTGATGAAATTATGCCTGCTGTTGTCTGTAATGCCAAGAGCCTCTAATGACAACAGAAAATTGAGGAAAGGAAGTTTGGAGAGACACTTGAGCTAACGTGTCTGTACTCTGTACTCTGTTTTATTAATACTTGCTGTGTGATCTCATATTAGGGGGCATGATAGCACGTTTCTAGTATGAATACTTCTCAACTTGTCTGACAAAGTACTGCAACAGAGTTGAAAATGTTTCAAACATCTCTTCACCAGACAGCCATGGATGTATCATTACATTAGGCACTGACAACTTTGGTACGTTAGAAGAGGAATGGGGAAGGCATTTAACTTCAGATAATTGTGGAAGGGTGTGGGAGATGGGAATGGAGATGGAGGTGTGATCATCGCAGCCACTTCCAATGAAGATCTCTGTGTCATCAAACTATGTTCCAAACAAATAAAGTAACAAGAATACCAACAAAACAGGACGCTAGCTTTGAATGTCAAGCTGGAGAGGAGGGTGAGGAAGAAGAGGTTCATCTTGCACAAAAGGACAGAGAAGGTAATTGGTTCAGAAAAATCCTCATGGATGGAGCTAGATAGCCAAGAGCTTAGGCTAAACAAGATCCTGGAGGAACAAAGGATACTACTGTAAAATATAATCTAATATTGCTTTTTCTTATTTCCTTTATGTAGGCTGACATTTGGAGTTTAACATTTTGCTGTGTTAAACTTGGACTTAAATTTTCTTGTTTGAGCATCTCTCTCATCAAGTGTGATCTTGGGTGAAGTTAATAGGATTTTTGTTACTGTTGCCCGAGTCTAGACTTACCTTTAGATATATGCCATGACATGCTTTAGAATCTGGTCCCCTCACTTTTTGAGATGTTTCTGCTTAGAACATGCCAAGTCTCCTGCATGGGGTGAGGACACAGCTACCTGCGTCTGCGAAGCAGAGCATGGGAAAGGAGGAGCTGATGTGTATTGTATGTCTTATGCTGACTTGCAATGCAGTTAGGTTGCACATCCCGATCAAGAATTAGAACATACTCCTGGAAAGTGTAGAACAAAACCAATGTAGTTACTTCAGAGGCAATGAATCTATGTATGTATCCTAATGTGTGGTTGTAGGCAAGTGGAAATGAATGCAAACCGTAATGAATTTAGGAATTTCACACTTAAGGAGGGTTAGAGAAGTGAGAGTCTTCAGAGCTGGAATTCCTCTTCAGCCCTGCTCAGCCGGGGAAGTTAGAATGTGGGCTGAGCTCAGGATGGGTCTGCTGCTCGGTGTATTATTGCAGCCGGACTCACCTTTCTGTGCTTCAGTCTAGGTTTAGGGTTAGGGAGGCAAGGTCTTCTGAGCAGGATTTCCAGTGAAGTTCTGCTCCACCCGGAGAGCAGGGATGGGGGCTTGGCTCAGGATGAGGCTGTAGGTCAACACGTGTTTGGAGCTAGACAAGCACTGTGCTCTGCTTTGGGATAAGGTTGAGGGCTTTCAGAGATGGAATTGCATTGGAGTCTTGCCCAGTCCAGAGAGCTGATGGTGCAGTGTGGAGTTTAAGGCCTGATATTGCTGAAAATCATGTCATAGGAAAAATCTTCCCATATGTGAATGCCCTGCTGTAAGAGAATGAGCAAATAGTTTGTGCTTCTGGCAAGATCCAAATTCACACTTAGACAGTTAATATTGTTTCTCATTTTAAAGATATTTTCTCTTCAAATCTGCAAGATAAGATGAATTGAAGATTTTATGCAACTCTACGATATTTTTTTAATGTCAACTGTTAGTGTGTTGAGTGATATATCTTTATGACCTATTTAAGCCTGAAATTCTGCACTTATTTTTCATGTTATTTATTTTGGAAAACACAGTAAAGTGTTCTTCTCTCACTAGTTTAAATAAAGGAGAACAACTTGGCATTTGTAATAATCAAACCGACCGACTTAGGGTGGAATAGCAATTCATTCAGCACAAGCCAAAACCAGGAGATTTCAAAAAAAGTCAGCATCACAATGTAATGAGAGAAACTATGCCAATTCACGAATGCAAATCTTTTTAAGAGAAAATTCTGCAGAACTTGGCCCGTATCGCGTATTAGCCCCTGGCTGGTTTAATTTATCTGGCACATACTCACTAGCTGATCATATTACTCAAAAAAAAACCCTAACAAAAAACAAAAAAAAAACCCAACCCACCAAAAAACAACCTCTGACGCTAGCTGATCATATTACTCAAAAAAAGGGGGGGAAAAAGTGTATCATCTCTGCACCACTGTTTTTATGTACGTACCCCTTCTGTGTCATAGAACAATATGCTGACAGATGGTACTTAGTCACCTGTTATGTCTGTTGATTATATGCTTTGATCTAAAATTTATTTTGCTGCTCTTGGCAGCTGAGCTGCTTCTTAATCCATTGATAAAACCTGCTTAATAAGCACTTACAAAGACATTGACATCACCAGAAACAAGCTGTGTTGGTGAAATCATGACGTGATGCCTGTAAACCCAAAAGAAGCCTTGTATTGAAGGCTTCAAGCAAAATGCTTTTTTTGAGATATAAGTAACAGCAGTTTTATTCTTGCTTTGCATAGTTAAGTCTGATGCTTCCTTGTATTTGTTTCAAATGTATCAATAATATGAGCCGGCAGTGTGCCCAGGTGGCCAAGAAGGCCAATGGCATCCTGGCCTGTATCAGAAATAGTGTGGCCAGCAGGAGTAGGGAAGTGATCGTGCCCCTGTACTCGGCACTGGTGAGGCTGCACCTCGAATACTGTGTTCAGTTTTGGGCCCCTCACTACAAGAAGGACGTTGAGGTGCTGGAGCGTGTCCAGAGAAGGGCAACGAGGCTGGTGAAGGGTCTGGAGAACAAGCCCTGTGAGGAATGGCTGAGGGAACTGGGGTTGTTTAGCCTGGAGAAGAGGCTGAGGGGAGACCTTATCGCTCTCTACAATTACCTGAAAGGAGGTTGTAGCGAGGTGGCTGTCAGTCTCTTTTCCCAAGTAACAAGTGATAAGACAAGAGGAAACAGCCTCAAGTTGCACCGGGGAGGTTTAGATTGGATATTAGGAAACATTTCTTCGCCAAAAGGGTTGTCAAGCATTGGAACAGGCTGCCCAGGGAAGTGGTTGAGTCACCATCCCTGGAGGTCTTTAAAAGACGTGTAGATGTGGTGCTTAGGGACATGGTTTAGTGGTGGACTTGGCAGTCCTAGGTTAACAGATGGACTTGATGGTCTTAAAGGTCTTTTCCAACCTAAACAATTCTGTGATTCTATAATGAGGACAGTTCATATAGCTGCTTTCTTATGAGGAATTTGTATCTTGCCATGCTAGAAGCTTCCTTTTCCATGTGTTAAGACTATTTGAAACGTTATTTGATCTTCCTTAATTATGTGTGTAAATATAATTTTGTTGTCATGAAACACCTTTAAGAAGAGAGCCATTACCTTGTCTTAGGGTGGCTTGCTGTGACTAAACAGAGCTGACAGTTTGCCATGAGAAGTGTAGGTAGTTAAAACATGGCTTTTTTGTTTTGTTTGGGCTTTTTCTTGGGGTTTTGTTTGGTTTTGTTGGGGTTTTCTGCAAAAGGTAAAGCTTTCTAGGTTTTTAGTTTGAGGGTCCTGTTACTCATTAAATTCCTTTGGTAATGACAGTGTGACTAATAAGAACCAGTTGCAGTAATCTTAATGTATAAACCTTGGCGGGGGGGAGTTATAAATTTTTGATATCTGGAGGACTTTATTGCATTAGCATTTTAGCAAAATCAGGTCTTTCCTACCAAGCTGCATGACTGTCTCTGGCCAACTCACACTGACACCAAGCTTCCCTAAGAGGGTCATGCAGTACAGTTTCACTTGCCATCAGTTGGCTGGCAAGTCCCTTCATCTAATTATCAAGGCATACTTTGTCAGCATGTAAGCAGTGTCTTCTGCCAGCTTTGGGAGCTTTCCAGTCTTGGAGACCTGCAAGGCTGCAGTGTAGGAAAACTGACTTTTGTTTAGCCTTCTCTTTGCCTGGACAGCTTGCTTGATGTCCTGTGAAGGAGCATTGGAGAAAGCCTAGGTAATTAATTTAAACTAGGTGGGTAAAACTAAGTGACATGGTACCATAAGAGATTGTCTCCTCTTAAATGATCCATCCCCAAACAAAATATTGGCGTTTCCACATGAAAGCTGTTAGATCCCTACAGGGAAATTATGTTTATTTTAATGCAAGAAATACAAATTAATGGAGAAGATGATTGTGGACAGAATTCTGGAATATTTAATTCTGAATCTGGCCATAATAACACATTGAGTGTTGCTGCTTAGCTTCTCATTGACTTGTGTTCAGGATAGCTCTTCTGTCTTTTAAACTAAAGTGACAAGGAAGTTAGTACTTACTTTTCTTTATTGCCCCTGTGAGTGTTCACTTGAAAATAGGAGTAAAGTATTTTTATAAATTTTGCCCTACATGATTATGTAAGCGAAGTACTTATAAGTACCTAGGTTCCTGTATTTTTTTTTCTTTGATAAAGCAGAATCTATTAAAATTCCTGAGCAGATGTTAAAAATATGAGTTCAAATTTTAATTAAAAAAAAAATTAAAAATATACCATTTTTTCTTTCTTTCTTTTTTGGTTTGGCACAGGAAAGGCTGATTTTAAAATACAGGCTAGAGGACTACTAGTTAAACTGTAAAATACTGAGAAGCAAGTTAAGGCATGACACTGTTGCACAGTTAACGATCATTCTTTTTTGGCTTGTTGCCTCTAGAGATGTACTAAAAAGGGGAGGAGAGGGGGGTGAAGCAAGCAATTCAGAGCTTATACTTAAATAAATACAGATAAGTTTAAAAAAGAAAAGGGGAAAAAAACCCAACAACCCAAGCCAACAAACCACAACAAACACAACCTTCCAGAAACTCCCCAGCCCCTGGAAATCCATGACAAAAATACTCCCAAAACACAAAATGCTGTTCTTTATCAGATATTTTTTGCCTGCCAGACTTGGCGACATGTAAACTGCCAGACATACCATCTGTCACGCAGCCATTTCGGTGTTTGGCACGGCTCAGAGAGGGTACAGCAAAGGGTGGATGAAGGCTAGCGCGGAATAATGCTTACCTGAAACTTGTTTTTTCTGGGAGGAGAAAATGGAATTTGTATGTATGTATTAGGGGAAAAGGTAATATGTATTTTATCTTAGGAAGTTCTCAATTGAAGAAAGATAATGGACTTTGTGGGGTTTTTTGCTTTCTTCTTGGGAAGGCTTTGGGCTTCCAAATGAGATGTGATGAGTATGAGAGGAAAAAAACCCCACACTTTAAAAATACCTGAAGTGTATATTTAAAAATTAGTTGTTAGTTATGATAAATGTTCATCCTCTCTGTAGTGAATACTGTAAATGTCCATTAGTTTGAATATTAAAGAATCTGATATTTAACTTCTGGCTGACGAATATACACATTTAAGTGCTATAAGAGAGTGAATATATTGGGGAAGCATTTAATAGTTTCATTCAGTCTTTTTTTTTCTTTCTTCTCTCTCTCCTTACTTTAATTGTGTGAGTATCCCAAGAAACAGTAGGCTAGAGGAAGGGAGATTTTCCTCCCTCCCTGTCTCACGCTGCTTCTGCCAACCTCCCAGCTCTTCTTTCTGACTCCTTTCTGTTAGGAGCCTTCTCCCACTTTGACCCAGATGCCTTCTCCACCTGCCTACACACTAGGAAATCCAGTCATATCTGTCCTCGCTCTCATGCACAACAAATGTTCAGTTACTACTTCCATCTCTTTTTCTTTCCCACAGATCTCCAAAAGCCTGATGAGAGTCCCTTCGCTTACTGTTTCACAACATCTCTCCGTTCATCGTGTGACACTGCCTGTGCCGCTCTGCTTCCTATTGCTGGTAGTGCAACACTGAATTTTGCCACCCCTAGTTTAGGTTGCAAAATTAAATTTTGTCTATGTTAACACGAGTCAGTTCCAGGTGTAGCAGAATGGACCTCAGCTCAGCTTTGATATTGCTGTAATGCAATGTCCATGAAGTTAACATCCTCATTTAAAAGCTGCTGTAGAAAGACTCCCCAGTGAGCCAAATCCTCAGTTCACAGGCAAGGAATTACAGATTTTCAGGGCTTCAGATGAAGCCAACTATGCGGTAGTTTTATATGAAGGATCTTAATGGGAAGATGCAGTAGTAAATAAAGCAATCAATGCAGTAATTCTATATTGTCTAAAAACGTTTTTCTTGATGATGTTCCCACATTTATGGAGTTGTAAATGTTTTAGTTTTCATGTTTTGTAAATAATAAGTTGTCATGGTTGATGTTGCGGTGTCTAAAAAAGATGGAAAAAATTTGAGATTGTGGTATAAATTAGATTATTAGTTAAATGTTGTTGTGAGCATTTTTACACTTTGACACTGAAGTTATCATCTTGGATTGCACCACTGGCAGTCCTCTCAGATGATTGAGCCAATTCACTTTCCCAGAGTGTCTGCAGACTTAAAAATAGAATATCTTATCTACTACCATCTTCTGATTAGAAAATATTGTTTTACAGCTGTAAAGAGAAGGAAAATGTTTAAAGCAGTTTGGAAACACATGTTCAGCTGGAGATAATACTAGGATAAATTCAACAGCTGTGGCTTTGCCATATAGTTAAGACTGTGGCCATGAAAACTTGAAGTAGTATTCCTGTTTCGGTTTGGTTTTGTTTGGTTTGGGTTTTTTTATTATTCCTTGTAAATAAGCAGATTTTAATAAAAGCTTTTGTTTGTGGGTGTTTTTTCTCTTTGCAACAATAATGATAAATGTGATATGCTAACAGGAAAATTGGTTGCAATGTGCATGCTGAAGAGGGAGGCTTAGGCCAGGAGTCAAACATTCCACATCAATCTGCAAGATTAAAATGTTTGTAGTTTAGCGTTTTACACAGTTTTTATTGGAGTCTATCCAGATATTTGCATGCAAAGAATTATTGCTCAATGACAAATTGTGTTGATACAATCTAGTATGTCGGGAAATTTCCACTCTAGTATGGTCGTGTGCCAAGTATGATACCTTTTGGGAATAATAAAATAAATGACGTCTTTTTGCCTCAAAAGATAAGTGGATAGCAAGAGCAATTTTCTATAATTTTGGAAACATCAGTTTCTGTATCCCTAATTGGAGGCGATTTAGCATTTTTGCTAGTTTGCGCTAAGATTATAATACAAAAAGCTGAAACCATAAACCATCCTTCAGCGTCTGTAAAATACTCCTCCTCTTAGGAAGAGGAATCTCTGCATATATGCATACTTGGGCTATCTAGACTCCAAAATGTGATTCTGCAAATGTGGTGCTAAGTAGTCTTTCTCCCCAAGCAGTACAGATACCATTGTGAAATTTGCTTTGTGGATGTTGTCTGCAAAATTGGGCTCTGGCTGCATGGCAAGTCCAGTGTAAAAGCGAAGGACTGCATTGTTTCACCACATTCATCATCTGTGTATGCTGGAACCACTTTCCTTTCAGAGCAGGGACTGTTTTTTCCTTAATGTTCAGGAACTACTGGGTGTACACAGTTGCTACTCAGCTGCAAACTGAGTAACTCCTGGTTTACACAGTATTTTCAAAAGTATTCTAGCACATTGTTGTAATGATATTCAGGACTGCACTAAATCACAGTAGTTTATTTGATGATTAACTAGAGCCAGCATTAGTTGACAAGAGAAAATGATACCTGTTATACAGGAGCTAGTGTGCTCTGGTAGCTAACAGATTCCATTTCAAATCTGCTCTTGTCCCCCTTATCTTGTATATTTTCTACTGTATAAATACTATTTTGGAGTTTGCTAGTGGACACTTGTTTCTCGGTCTCATTCACCTCCCAAAGCCATATGCAGCAGAGCTCTGCTTTTAATCATGACAAAGCTACTGAAACTTTTTGGTGACAGTAACCCCATAGTTACCTACAGTAAGTGCAGCATGTCTGGTAGTACAGAGAGATTATTTCATAAAGCTTCATCTAAACCTTTGGGCAAACTGCAGTGCTGTAAGGAACAATCTTATGCTGAAGTGGGTATGTAGAAATGCCCTGCTTTAGAAAGCCTGAACTTACCAGGTTGACGTGTATTTGACAAAAATGTTTGAAGGCGTGCAGATCTGATTTAAAGACTGGTGCAGCCGTGCAAACACATTTTAAGGACAGTGGATGCTGGATCAGGCCTCTTCACTTACATCCTTCCTGCTTCTGCGGTTTTTCAGGCAAGGCTGGTGCTCCACCGCACACACTGTGGACAGTGAGAACTGGAAGAATCTACTGTGTTCTGGATTTTAGAACCAGGTACTGAAAATCAGACATGCAAGATCAGTCGGGAAGTTTTTGCATGAAGTACTTAAGAGCTCTTCAACGAGCTAGCCTTAGAGCTAGTAGTAAGAGGTTTCCTACGTTTTTTTTTTCTCAACTGCCTTTGCAGCAGAATCTGTGTAGAAGAAACGAAGCCTGAAAGAGATGTGTGGAAAGTGAAGTATATTTCTTGTATATTTGAGAAAATGAAGTATATTTGTTGTACATAACAGTAGCATTCTTTTGCCTTTTTGATAATATAAACATTTCAGTGATATAAAATGCTAGTTTTTAAGCTGACTGACTAAGAGAGGAGGGGTCTCACACTTTTTTTGAAAAGTTTTGAGGCTGAAAATTAAATTTTATTTAAGAAAATAAATAACTGGATATGTGATATCTGGAATTTCAGTATTCAATGGGGACCTTTCAGATAATTTAATTCGCTTGTACTCTTCGTAAATGTTTTTTATTTGACAGTAAAACAATTGTAGGAACAAGGATTAGTTTGTGTGTTTTGTGAAGAGATTACACTTGCCGTTTATTGCGTTTCATATTTATGTTGGAATACCACTGACATTACGAAGTAAGTCGAAAAGGCTTAACTTTTAAAATGACAGCTGAAGTCTTAACAGTGAAAGCTCTTTGATGATTAGAAGAAATGTTTTTCTCTTGAGGAAGAGTGATATGGGAAAAGAAAAAAAGTGCTAGTGGGATTCAGGTATCTGTCAACATTTTAATTACACAGCTCGCAGGTTTTAGTCACTGTGCTTAAGTCTTGCTTTGTGCATAGCTTTTATTTACTCCCGTTACATTATTTTCTAGCTGTTACCTACTGACCACTGGGCAATGTCACTGTACTAATGTAGTAAATAATAATGTTAGTACTACTTAAAAAGAGCTGGGTTTGTAGGGTTTATTTTGCTTTTGGTTTGGTGGGGTTTTTTGGTGGTGGTTTTTTTTTTTTTTTTTAAGACGCAGTGAGGGGGGAAGCGTTTTCAAGGTAAATCCTTAGTAGTTGGTAGGCATATAATTATAAATGTTTTGTCAAGTCCTGTGTAAACTCCTACTTCACCTATTCTGTTCCTGTGTGATGAGTTTTATTTTGCGTATCAGTTTGAATGGTGATAGCTCTGTATGTGATTCGTCCCATGGTTGCATTTGTTGACATAAAATATTGGCTCACATGCCTTGTGAGGAAAAGATAAGTGTCTTTGGTTTCAAGGGCTCGCTCTGTTTGTATGGAGCTGGTGATAACACTTACCTTTAACCCGTTCAACACCTTTCTTAAAATGACCCACCAGCATACAGGTAGATTCTCTACTTGGCATGAAGCACTTCAGCTGTTGTAAGAATCCCAGAAACAACTAACAGAAAACTAACCTATCCATCTCTTAGGACACTGTTTTTAAGCAGGGGTTATAGATACTTGTCAATTCTGCCTGCTTTATGTCTTACAGTCCTGAAAGGCTAAACTGTATTTAAACCCAGTAAATGCATTGCTATTGTAAGTAACAAATACCATTTTAGTAGCTTGCTTACAGTTCAATGTAGCTTATTTACATACTGAACTCCACACACAATTTTATCTATTTATAAACAGGATGTAAAGATGCTGTTGCAGAAATCTATCCAAGGGTAATGGAAACTGGTCAAAATTTGGAAGAAAAGGAGAATAATGATGTTTTACTTTAGTAGCTTAGAGAAGTCAGTCGATCTTGTCATTGCCATGACGTGGGCACATACAACTTTCATTTTCACAGACTAGCTGGGGTTGCTTGTAGCACAATGCATTTTCTAATTCATACTGTCCTTTGAACTGTGTATTTCTCCATTTCTTTCTTTGTTTTCATTACCTTTTTCCTCTGATTCTTCATTTTTAATATCTTTCCTCCAACTCTTTCTGCCCAATTCTTTCTCCCCCAACTCTTCTTTTTACTTGTCACTCCTCTGATTCTAATTTCACATACTAGAAGTGTTGCTAGAGTAACGTAGAATTCCCAGAAAATAAGGCCCAATTTCTATCAGAGAGTCTATTTCCTGCAAAACAATTATATTAAAAGTTCTAAAATTTGCTTTAAGATTAGAGAGTATACCATTCAAGTCACAAGGACCAGAAGATCAGTTCAGGAGGTCAGGGCGTCTCTAGTTTTATTTTGTGATATCTTGATGTGTTTATGATGTGAAAGGGCTTCCTCTGCTTAACCAAAACAGTTGTGTAGAGAAGGAAACAACTTTGCCATAGCAAAAGCGTTGTGGTCCTGCTGCTTTGCCTGTGCCAAGGCCTTGGAAAGCTAGCTGCTGCTGTGAGCGGGTCAGCATATAGGCAGAGGCAGCTACTGCTCGGGAGGCAGAGCCACCCCAAAAGCCATGCTTGGTGCCCAACCCTTCCCATCCATGTACCTCTTCAGCTGGCCCATCGTTGCTCTCAATTCCCTTTCCTCTTCCCGTTCCTGCCAGAAGATCAGGCTGGCCCTGGTCCCATATTCTCATGCAGGCGTGCTTCTGCTGCAAAGAAGCCCTGAGAGGATTCTGTTTGTGTTGGTTGCTCAGTGGTTTATGTGAAATGAGTTACTGACCTTTCTGCTTCCTTAGAGGCAGCAATTACTTCACAGCTGACATTACATGGTGTAAATAACATAGCTGAGAGCTGTAGGAACAGAATGAGTGAGCAGGAAAACTGAGTGAGCTTTCGGTTCAGCCCGTGGTGGCACAGCCAGTGTGTGGGAACAGTTCTTCTGCCTTTCCTTCTCTTCAGTGCTAAGCAGAGGAGTTCTGCTGTTGGGGTGAGCAGCCTTGTACCTTGTTCTCCAGAGCATGCAGTCAATACCAGCGTGATGAAATACAGCATACAACCTCCTTGGTCTGTAGATGGCATCGTCCAGTACTGCCACCAGTAAGGATATCTCCACGTGATATTATTTCATAGACTTCGTTGCAGGATATTTCAATAAAAGGGATAATAGTTGGTTTGGGCTGACTGTTTTAATATCTATTTTTGTTATGGACTGAATGACCAGCTACAGTTTCCTGTCATTGCCTGTAGTTTCCCTTGGACTTATGCAAGCTCTTTTCAATTAGCTTGCTTTCTGAAGACTTTTCAGGAAACAAATCTGTTTATATGCATCTATCTACATGCAAGGAAAAGAACAAGTCAGATCCATGAGGAACTGAAAACCAAAAAATCCTCCACACTCTTATAATAAAACAACAGCAATAACCCAACATTTTGTAGTGTAAAACAATGCTGCTGCCATTTGTTACTAAATATTATGGAAGTATGCTGAAGGGGATACATAAACCAAATTTGGTTATTTTTCAATAGTAGATCTCTCAGTATTTTTCTTGGCAATCATACTCATCCTCCTCTTTCAGATAATCTTTTTTTTGTCTTTAGACAAATATCTCTGCTGCTTCAACATACAGTTACTTACTTAGTGGGCTCTCCTAATAGGAGTTAGCATTTCTTGCTATAGAAGTTGGTAACACTATTAAAACTTTCCTCAGTTACTCGCTCTTATGAAAAAGTGTTGCTCTATTTTTCTTCCTACTGTGAGGTTTTTCAATGATTCATTTCTCTTTGGAAGTATTATTGGGTTTGATCTCATACTTAATTTGCTCTGCATTTCTCATAAGCTCGCAGCGTGCTGAGCGCTTGCTGGTTTCAGAAATGTGCCAGTGGTAGTTTTGCACTTGAATCGGTTGCTGTTTACAAGCCAAATGCTAACAGAGGTGGTTATTAGAGCCTCGCTGTTGTCTTTTCGCAAAGAACGTTGATTCTTACGGTGGTGTTTATGGATATAGTGATACCAGGCCTATTTGTGTGCACAGCAGAGGTTACACAAGTGATACAGGACGAGACCTTCATGGAGTTATAAGACCTTTTGAGAAAGGCTTCCAGCTCCTTTCAGGCCTTGACAAAGTTGCTCACCTGTGAAAGATTTACCAGTAGAAACTTGTTGGAAGGAAAGCAGATCCAGGTGGCTATTGTGCAAATGTGGGGAGACCTTGCCTGAAAGATTGTTAAAGGGAGAGAAAATTAGAAGAGGGAAAGTAGATGTTTTAGCTTGTCCTGAGTTCTGGGGCTGTTTATACATATATGAGAGTGTTGTCTGTGAGAAATTGAATATTGAGATAATTTCACACTTGTGACTAAATGAATTTAATTAAAGTTATTTATTGCTCTTTCTCCCTGCTCATGCAAACACTTACTCAGTATCTTTATGTGGCTGTTGAAGGGTCATTAGAGTAGGAAAAAAAGCATATGTTTTATTCCCCTGACTACTGGGGGGAAAAAAATGGCTAGAATTAATAAAAATGCCAGGTTTCAGATGTGCTCCAAACCACTGGGGACATGTAAGTGAACACTGATGTGGAATCGGCTTCAATGTGTAACTGTCTGTTGGCTAGAGTTGTTTTTCAGTTCATTTTGATTATAGAGGTTTTGAAGAAACTCTTCTTATTACTGCATCTTTTTAGGATTTGTTGGAGACATGATACATACTTTCCTGTAGATTTTTTTTTTTTTAAAGAACTACTTAATTTCATCTCCCAGTAAGATTCTTTTCCACCTGGGTGATTTTAGTTTCATTTTGAGCAAAATATAGGTTGCTACGACCTGTTCAAGGAAGTGTCTGTATCACATGACACACAAATACCCACATCAGTCTTAAGGCAGAATATCAGGCCTTACTTTCCAGAATCTCAAAATTAGAAGATGATACTCCTTCAGCCGCAGTCACAAAGCTGAAATGACTTCAGACTTTTCATTACATCCGTATTATTGACAATTATTTTTCTCCCTGCAATATGGAGAATTTGGATATGAAAAGTCTTCATTCCAAAAAAAAAAAACTTTGGTAAATTTTGTATTTATTTGATTTTGAGGGAACAAAAATTCATAAGTAAATGAAAAAGATGTAAGAAATAACTTTTATAATAGATTTCTTAATATATTCAAAGGTATTAACAAGCTGATTTACCTGGTTTGGGTTTTATATAGTGAACTAATAGTGAGAGAACACCTGAAAGTTTATCTTGTTCTTTTTTTCAGAAGTATACATTTTGAGAGCAGAGTTCAGTCAATGTCATTCAGTAGCAAAGTAGCTTTGCCTCTTCTACAAGTCTCTCCTCTTCATGGGTTGTGGAGTAAGCTTTTTGTGGAGTTATCTTCAGACAGCCGTGGACTGTAAATGCCAGGTTACCATTCTCTGATTTGAGTTAAAACAGTAGCTTCCTTTCACAGATCTAGTCTCAGTTTTTGTTTCTGCTTATCTTGCATGTTTTGTATAGGGCAGGTGGTTGGGAAAAGGAGGAACAGCTTAAAGTGTGCTCAGTATCTATTGAATTTAAAAAAAATTGCCCTTATCATTTAGATGAGTACAATTAAAGAATGTTACCCTGCTTAGATTTCGACTGATTTGGGTTGAGCTGCGCGATGCGTAGCTGCAATTGTGCTGAACTGTAGATATAACGTTCCCTGAGAATTCTAGTTTCAGGTCAATAACCTTGTCTCTATACAGTATATAAGAATTTTAATGCATGCTATTTCATTAGTCCTTGGTAAGCTGAAATCAATATGGGTTCTTGCACTTTTAAGCAATATACTGTATAAGAAACCATGCAAGGCAATCTCTTGGGGGGTTTCTTTTTTTGTTGTCACTTGAACTATATGTAACAAGAACCACAGGAAAAAAAACCCCAGCTCTTCAAAGAACATATTCACTAAAGTGCTCAGTGTGATTCAACATTGCCTTGAAGGCCAGGGCAAAAAATATCTTAAAAGTACAAGGGGAAAGAGGGGGGTACACAGAAGCATGATTGTACCCAGTCATTTGAGACAAATGTCAACAGCTTCACGCTACACAGGTCAGGTATTTATGTCATAATGCTTACATTAGAGAAAAATAATGTTTTCTTTCAGGATGAGGATGTATACAAGGTATAGAAGGATTAAATCACTGGCTACATTTACTATTAAAAAATAAATATAACAAGTACAACAAGATGAAGCACTACTTGCACTATCTTATTGTTTGTATCCCATGGACAAAAGTACTTCTATCTGTTGATGTTAAAATGAATCATGTAGCTTGATTTATAGAAGCAAAGTGAATTTAAACAAAAACACCTGCTGTTTATTGAACACTTTCAAGACCTTGGTTTTTGAGGAGGTAAAAAGTAGTTAACAGCAAGTAGAAAAGAGTGCTCTTTTATCTGATAATTCTATTTCAGCTTTGTACTAGCAAACTTGGACACTGTTACTTGAGCAGAGAGAGAAGACAGTTTTTATAGCTCTGAAAGGGTGTTTTACTATGATAGTAACTACTATAACATATAATATTTTTTTTTCATGAGAGTGATTTTTTGAATCCTTTTTGTTTGTTGTATCCCCAGCTATATTTATGCTATATCCTTTGGACGGTCATTCTCCAACAGACAAATGCATGGCTTGCATGTCTGAAGCAACTGAACTTTTGGCAACAAAGCTGTTTTTCTTGCATCAAGTGAGTGAGTTATATTCAAACGAACAGCATGCTTTTAAAGGTAGGTGGTGTGAAGTAGTGCTCTATAAATTCGCTTGCTACTGGGTAACTGGTGACTTCCCACTGTATAGTATGGGGTCACGGGAGAGCTGTCCCTGCAGACTCATTCTTGTGCACTGGGCCGTGTAGGTTTTGGGTGTCTTCACAGCAGTAATTTCAATAAATGTGCATGTGTTCTGAACATGGATCCAGTGTTCTAAAAGGGGATGTGAAAAAAGCCCGCTCCCAATTTCTTTGCACTGGAGGTAAATATCAAAAGGAATTTAAAGGAAAGAGAAGGGAACGCTAATGTGAGTCTGCAGGTGCAACACTTCAGATTGCATCTGTGATTCCCTATGTAAAGTCACTGTCCTATTGCTGCAACTTTTTTCTATTTATTAACCTCCTGAGAAAATGCTTTTCCAGAGTTAATGCATCAGATCAAATCTGGAATAGGCATTAAATTTTCTTTCAGTCAGTAAACAGTCACTTGATATTTCAAAACTTATTCTGGGAGTTTAGGGAATAAAAAATTTCATTTGAATTTGCAGATTTTCTTTTGTGAAGTATTGGAAGGCAATCTGTGGAAGCTGGTACTGTCCTGGTTGGAAGAGTCCCGTGATTTTTCTCGTGCTAGGGCTTTGGCTTGTTCCCAGAAATTTTTTTCTGTTTCTCATATATGGAAATATTTTCATCTACTCTCTTTGCATATTTTTAGAGATGAGGTTGGTTCACCATTGTCTTTTTCCCTGGAGGTCACAAATAGTCTAGGTGGTTTCTTAGAAAAAAAATTTAGTTCTTCTATACAGATATAATTTACTAGTTGGGACATTCAGATCATGCTTTCTGGTTTTTGTCAGTGTATGGGAAAATATGGGAATCCATAAATTGATAATTGAGAAAATTGTACGCCATCTTTGATGTTGGAAAGTAGAGAATGAATGACTTCATTTCCCTTGTGAAACTTGTCAATTCTGTAACGCAAGTGCTTTCCCTAAGTTACTCATACTACTTTGAGAAGAAGGATCAAGTAAGGACTTGAAAGGAGATTCAAATGGGACTTCAGTGACAAAAGCACCTCCCATTGGCATAAACAAACACAAACTTTTGGGAATAAGATAATCAATATGACAGTCAAATGCAATGAATTGCAAATGCAATTGATCATAAAGTATAAACTTAAGTCAATCATTTCTATACAGATTTATGAAGAACTTATAAAAAAAAGTGGAAGGGCTTTCTGATTTTAGGTTATTTCATTTGTGAAAGTGAGATGTATGAATTATTAATGTGTTCCTTAAGAAAGATAATTTTTTTCATGATGACTCCAATCTCAATGGTTCGAAAGCAATCAAGATTGTGTTGCTCATATCATACTCTTCCTCTATGTACTTTTCTGGGTTTTGAATTTCTTACTATTTTCTCTGTTTAGCATTCACAAATATTAAGTGTTTTTCCCAAACTGACTGCTGTAATGCAATCTGAAATAGTATTTTCTGTATCGGAATTATATAAAATAGCATATATATGTTTTCCAAGTGCCTTGCAATGAAATTTGTCTTTTCATTGTGCTCAGCGAGCATCAGAATTATTTTCCCTGCAGACAATCTTGAACGCAGAAGCTATAAAATCATGAATTCTCATAGCAATCCATTTACTGTTAATATTCTTCTTCTATACAGCTATACTTTGAAAAAACTTTCCTATTAGGTGATAATGGAAAAAAAAACCCAAACCCAAACAAAAAGTTGAAAATCAGCTGAAGTGTATTTAGAGACAGGTCAGTTTTTAGAAAGAAAATGATAAATTTTGGACAGGTTGGAAAATTAAAGGCAATGTGTGTACGTGGCGCATCTTTTGGTTTTTTGTTTGGCTTTTGGGTTTTTTGTTTGTTTGGCTTTTTTTCCCCTCGTTCATCACAGACTCTAGATCTGAGCATTAGTTATGTTCATCCTTTAATCCTACTGTCTGGCTTTGTTTATGTAAGATTTATTATATAGCCATGGTGGGTAGTTAAATTAAAAACAAAACTGACCCTCAGTCAGTGCAAGAATACCTAAGAACAGATTGCTTTACATAGGCAAGTTAAATTTATTCTCAATTCATTATGTAAGAGTTGGGCTCCACGTTCCCTGAGTCAACAGGAGACAGAAATTACTGCCATTGTATCTGCCTTTTTGCACTTAGCTCTCCAACGTATGAACAGCAAAACAAGGAGGAAGAGCAGCTGTGTACTTTTTCTATAAGTATTACCTTAAGATAGAAACTCACTTAATGACCATGTTTCATTGTCCAATTAATTAAAACACTATTATAATTGAATGTACTTAGTACTGACTGTATACAAATCTTACCCAGTAGGATTTTTGTTGGTCCCTGGTAACATTTAGTTTACAGAAAATAATTGATAGATACCAGAAGCATAGGGCTTGGGTGAACAAACATGAAAATCATAACATTGTGAGCGCTCCCACCTTTTTTTGGACACAAAACCAATTTTAATAGATATAAATTGTATTAGGGATTGAATGTATTTACCTTAAAATAATTGTTGATAGTACGGCTTGTTCTGTTAGGGCACTGTAGTTTGAGGCTGGGTTCCTGGTGCTTTTGGGCTTGTTTTTTTCCTTTATTTCATGAATGTGCTGAAGCAGACTGGAAATAACCAGATCGCCTAGTTGTCTGGACAGTGACTGAAGTAATAGTTGTGGAAATAACAGATGTTTTCACTCAGTGTGCGTTTTGTATTCTGTACTCATAGGGCAAGTATAGAAAAATTGTGGTGGGCTTGTCCTGATGTGCTGCTAGGAGATACAGATTAAATTCATCCTGGTTTAAAAGACCTACATGAGGTTTATTAATCTTTAAAATCCCACTTAAATCCTGTTTTAATGTCTTAAGCAGGATTTAAATGATGTCTAGTATAGGCCCTTTGTAGAGAGGGGAAAAAATGACCCTAATAGATTACTAGAAACATAATATTTTGCGATTTCATCAAGCCATATGTAACAGGATTTCAGGGCCACTGGTGAACTAACTTTTTGTGAAATCCTAACTGTATATTTTTTGAGTAAATATTGTTTCCACTTCATCAAAAAAACCAAAGGAAATCAAATGGTTAAGTGACCTAGCTTAGGGTCTTAAACAATGGATACTGCCAGCTCCATATATTCTCTGACTATTCCCTATGGCTCCCTACACATTTATTTCATTATGAAATGTTTTGTTTCATTTTAAAATAACGTTTTGGGAGGGGTTTTGTTGTTTGGATTTTTTTATTGCTGCTTGTGAAACACTCATGCAAGCAAAAGGCGAAGTAAATTAAAAAACACTGTAGGAGAAATGCTGAAATCAAAGTTGTACGAAATAACTTGTGTAAAAAATAAACTGGGGAATCCCCCGGCCCCAGCTCACTTGCTTTGATGCCTCTATCATTGATTGCATATTCATATAGTTGTTCATGAAAAATCTAGGTGGCAATGTCAGTTTTCAATTATTACATCTTTAACAGTGATGCAAAGAGGTTAAAAATCCTAGTGATGACTGTAAATCTGAGAGCAAAAATTTAGTGGAGTTCTACAGTTGTTCTGGGCTGTGGTATTAGTCGTATAGAGGAGGCGTAAGCTTATCCTGAAAATATGTTTTCATTAAAGTCATGTTTCTTTGCTCTGAGTGCAGCAGGTTTATGGGGTGATGTGGGGGTGTGTGGTCCTGTGGTTAGAGCAGGAGAATACAAGTACGACGGGAACTCTGACTCTGCACCAGCTCTGCCATTAACTCTCTTGTGTGATCCTGGGCAAACCACGGAACATCTGCTGTTCATTTTGCCCATTCATACTGGATAAAATGCTCATTTCGGAATGGGCCAAGAACCTTAATTAGCAGACATTTGATTTGCTTGAGATTCTCAGAGAAGAGATGCTATGGAAGTTTGAAAAATACACATAATTATTCACCTAGACTACAGAGTTTTGCCAATATCCCAGCACAGCTATGCAGTGAAAGATACTGCATTCTCTTGCTGTGTCAAGAGTAGGTGGTTTTGGCTTTCAAAGGCCAGAGTAGTGTCTAATTTACAGTTTTAAAAAATGAAGTACTAATTCACACATCTGTACAGTGTATTATTATTATAAACTATATTTAGGATAATATTGAGTATTTTTTGTCAGCTCACAGTTGGTTTATTACAAAGTAAGTCTGAATCTAATTCATTGCTGTCACAAGCTTTTTAAGGTGAGGTATGAGTGCAGGTTTTACTTAATTTCCCCCCTTGGGCAAAATATTTATGTTACTTAATTATGTGTAATAATTTTCTGTCTTTTTGCTTATCATCTTGGGAGCACTAACAAACAAATCAGGACATATGTTTGTCAGAAGCAGCATGGACTGACAGAAGAACAACAAATCAGTGGGTGGGGACATGCAGGAAATGTTCTTTTGAGGCTTTGTATTCAGAGAGATTTGAATTGCAAGACTGACTTTCTGCACCTGTGAAACCATTGCTGAAGTGATGAATCAAGCTTGAGGCGTAATTTAAGGGAGGGTAGTTTTAACGCAATGCAAAAGGCCTACTAGGAAAATTAGGTTTTGGGAGTCTCCAAAATAAATAAAAAAAATCTGTCAGAGTAGGTGGGCTTTTTTTTTTTTTCTCCCTCCATGAAGTATTCTGCTGAAGTGGAAAAAATACATTTAACCAAATGGTCATTTAGACATTACTTTGGTCAAAGCATAAAATAAGAGAGGAAGACAAAGTCATTACATCAGCAGAGAATGGATTAAATTTATTTGGTCTTTGCTAAATACAAACGTTGTGTGCATGGGGAAAGGGTTGCTGATACAAATTATTAAAATGTGATTGTAAAACACGTATTCTCCATAATTGCTTCTGTGTGCTAGTTAATAAGAAAAGTGTGTTGCTGATTGTCCTATAAAATTGGGCTCTAAATCATTAAAGTTTTAAATTTACAGGAGGTCTAACTTCTGCATGGGCTACCATTTGTAATATCTGTTTGCACCATGTGTAGCAATTGAAAGCAATTTGGATTTAGAAGGATTGCACTCTGTTACCCCTGTGACAACAAGAACCTACAGCTTCAATTAGTGGTCAAGCCACTATAGGAGGCATAGTACGTTATTGTGAGTAAACATAGGATAAAGTGTACCGTGTTTTGCCTTGAGGAGCTTAAAACTGAAAGATGGACTGACAAACCATGGGCAAGGTGTTAAGGTGCTGCAGGCAGTAGGTTAATATAAAATGCAGATGTGTTTGCAAGAATAAAATTGTTTTATTTTCTGTTTTGCTTTATCTTTTCAAGGGCAGTCATTCTATTGACGTTCAGGAGTTCCAGACCAGGACAAGAAGAAGAAGATGAGAGCGGGGATGTCAGGAAAAGCAAATGTTGAGAGAGGTGAGCATTTCATGATGTCATGGTTTAACCCCAGTCGTCAAGCAAGCACCACACAGCCGCTCGCTCACCCTCTCCCCCCACCCCCAGTGGGATGAGGGAGAGAATCGGAAGAGCAAAAGTAAGAAAACTCATGCGTTGAGATAAGAACAGTTTAATAATTGAAATGAATAATAAATTGTAATGAAAAGGAAAACAACAAAAAAGAGAGAGACGAACAAAACTCGGGAAAAACAAGTGACGCAACGGTTCACCACCTGCTGACTGATGCCCAGCCAGTCCCTGAGCAGCAATCACTGCTCCCCAGCAGTGGCCTGCTGGCCAGCTCCCCCTAGTTTCTATACTGAGCATGATGTCATATGGTATGGAATATCCCTTTGGCCAGTTTGGGTCAGCTGTCCTGGCTGTGTCCCCTCCCAGCTTCTTGTGCACCTTCTCGCTGGCAGAACATGGGAAGCTGAAAAGTCCTTGACTTAGTATAAGCACTGCTTAGCAACAACTAAAACATCGGTGTGTTATCACATTATTCTCATGCTAAGTCCAAAACACAGCACTATGCCAGCTACTAAGAGGAAAATTAACTCTATCCCAGGCAAAACTAGGACACATGAGCTCTTGTTGCCTGACATAGATGGCAGGGTCTTTTGCATTGCCCAGTCTAAATTAGTTAGACCAATATCAGTTCCTCAAAAGATCTGACAGCAGCCATAGGGTACGAAGGAGATCTGTGTTTATCCAGACAGACTTGTCCAAAACTAATCATTTGAAACCAACTTGACTTTCTCTGGGAAAATGTAGCAGGTGGCATGGATAACAGAGATCCGGCCAATACTATGTAAGGTTTTTCATACCATCTTGCATGCTTATCAAGCAGCATCTCATTTGTTATATGGACTTGCTGAGACGATTCTGAAATGCATATACTAGTTGGCTGGTAAAGCATATTCAAGAAATTGCTGTCAGTGATCCTCTATCAAATGCGAAAGTTGTTTTAATGGCTTTTATGCAGGACTTGCACTTTTGGGTCGAGTACAATTCCATGCTTTCCTTGCTGATAGGGATGGTAAAATAGAAAGGGTGCATATTGCATTGGCAGGTGACACTACACTACAACCAATTTGAAAAATGGGAATAGCTTTGAAAACTATGTAGCAAAAATAATATTGAGAAAATCTAAGAAAATTAATTAAGAAAAAATGTCAAATTATGCACTTAAGAAAGGAATAGTTAGATGGTCATTCTGTAGGAAAAAATGCATTGAAAGTTCCTAGGGCTTCTGGTGGATTGTGATGCAAATAGTGGTCAACATGATTTTTTGTAAAAATGACAAATGGGGATGTTTAAGTAGATCTATCATTTGTAGCAGATGTTAAGTAATCCTCCACTCCATTAAATGCTCTTACAGTTTCATCTGAACTACTGTGTTCTGTTATTAGCCTTAAGTGGCTAAAACAGTAGCAGGTTAAACATTAGGAAAAGTTTTGTTAACTCTAAGAGTAGTGTGGTACTGGAATGATTGCCAGGTTGTGGAGCTTCCACTGGAGATCTTCAGGAACTTGTTAGATCTTCCTTAGTTAGGTGTGAGTTGGCTGTACCTGAAAAGAAAGGGTGGGGGCAGCCCAATCGAAATCTTAAACCTCCTTCAGCCCTGTTTTCTGTGATTCTGTGTATCATTCATATACACATATGAAAACCCTGCTTTTGAGTTCTCTTATTATCCATTGTGCATGCTTAGCCCAGAGATTTGTGATTTTAGTGGAACGTAAAGTGAGAATTCTGCGTGCATTGCCAGAAGGCACTGATGTTTTGATGCTTCCATTCAGTAACGTTGTCTGAGAATCTTCTGAGGAATGGAATAACTACACACCTTGGACATCATATAAGTTTACTGACTCTGCATTTTACAAGCTGGATATATTTAATACAAAGCTCGGTTCATTATGGTACACCAAATTCATTTATAGGTTCTGTTACATCTAAGAACTTGCTAAGGGGCTCCTCCGTGGCTCCAGTCCATTGACAATCACAGCTTTGCTAGGGTGTGATGTTTGTTTGGGAGAAGTTGGAAGTGAACCAAAATCAACTCTAAAGTTGGGATTTTCTTAATACTGTGAAATATATTCCAGATAACTAAGACTTACTACATTTTGAGGAGGGGATAGTTTTGTGTCTAATTCCTGTGGAAAGGGAAGGGAAGTTCTCATTTTTTGCAACCTTCAGTGTAAATTTCCAGGTATTTGAACAAATACAGTCAAATAAGTAGTAGCTTTAAACTGTAATTTCACGCCTCCAGGATCATCTAGATCATCCTGGAAAAGGCACCTAATTTCAAAGAGCTACTTAAACAGCGGGAAGCTTTTGAGATATTTTCACATGATATCTCTAAGGTCAACCAAGAAACTCAAGCAAAGATCTCTGTAGAGAAAGAATACAAGGAAGGCCAAAATGTGAAAAACTGGTTGGATGATAGCTGAACTGTGTCTCTAGAGCTCTGTCTTGTGCCAGTGAAAGGTAACTGCTAAGAAATTGTGTTTAACAAGAAGCCAAAAATTCTTCTCTAGTTGTGTGTCAAGTTTTTAGGTGGAATTACATGAACCAGTTTGTCATTGGATCCCTACTGTATTCTCCCAACCTTCTCCATAATCCAGGCTATGAATTATAGATTATTTTATAGCCATTGTTTCAAAGAACTGCTTATCCCCTAATAATTACCTGCAAGCATCCTGATACATATTGAGTTCTAAAAAAATAAAAAATGTGCATAGATACGACCTGAAGAAGGCAGACCTTTGGACTGCTTTCATTCAGGTTACATAAGGTAATATTTTGTTGCATTATGTCAATTGTTAGGAAGCTTAGGATGACACCATTTCCTAGGGTGTCCTAATATAATTCTAAATGATTAATTAGAAGCTTGGGTTGAGATATAAGATTAAATACTTGTACCAGTACGGTCAGCTTTAATTTTGCTAACTGAAACTCTAATGGACTTCTATGTAAGGCCAGACATTCCCACCTCTAGCAAGAGTGGAAATGCAACTGGAATGCAGCTCTTCAGCAAGAGATAAAACAAAACCTAATTTCTTAAATCATGCTTAAGTTATATTTGCAAAATATGTCTAAACCACTGGACTGTTTCCCTTTTCATTTCATTACAAGATTTGAAGATTTTTGAGTGGTTTCTTTTGTTCCTTTTATCCCTTTACTTTTATAATAGCTAATACATAGTTAAAATGTCAAATTTCATCTTCTTTGTTATCACCATTGAAACTTTGGTAGAACTGAGTAAACGAATATACTGTGAACAAAGCTGCCTTTTGACCCAAGTTGTCGTTAGCTGTGTTCCCTGGATATTAACAAAAATAAATTAAATTTGCAGATATGTTAAATATTCCTTCCTGGTTCAGAATTCAAAGACTTTCCTATTGTTGCCCCAAAATGAGTAGACAAAAGCACCTCCAAACTGATTTCCCCCTCCCTTAGTCCTGGATCTAGCATGAGTTTGGTAGTATGTTGGATCAGCGTTCCGGCGGTGCTCACTTGTTATAGCCTGAAATGGTTCCTGGGATCTCTGGCATGCATAAAGGGCGATGGTAGGAGGAACTATCACAGCTGTTGTTTCCCTCTGCCGCCTATCTGCAGTTTGTGGTCTCATAATAGAAAGGGACATTTGTGTGGGGCCAGAAATCTAGCCCTGAGAGTATTCTTGCTTGTCATTGAATTTAGTATGTTCTCCCACTAAATTACAGGACACTGTAGAGCTGTGTGGGGCCGTGGGATCCTGCGGTTACACTCGGTACACTGTAGCGGTAGCCTCAATTTCCAGTGTGGAAAGCCAAAGAAAAGCCAAGCATGGGAAAATCAATGAAGAAACCTTTCATAGTTTATTGAGGCCTATTAAAGGGTGCAACGCAGAGGAGCCTTATGTAATTTCCTGTGTGGTTAATTTCTAATGGGAAAAATAAAAGAAGAAAGTTGACAGGCATGATATTTGAGTTACTTGTATCTTTTTTTCATTTGGCCAGCAAAAACTTCTAGATCAAGGATGTAACTTTCAAAGCAAGTATTTTACTGATTTATTTTTAATCATTTTTTTGTATACAAAATGTGATGGTTCTGGTCACGGGTTTTAGAGGTGACCTATCCAAGCAAAACTTTGGACGAGTGAATAAGCACACTTTTATGAATATGTACGTGGAGAGCAGCAGTGAGGAGCTGGATAAAAGAAATAGTTTTGAGAATAAGCAAGTCTGAAGCCACAAAAGTTATAGCTACAGTGGTGAAGTAATAGTTTACCCCCCTGAGGACATTACCTTATACTGAGAGAGGATTGTGTGCTGCTAATGACTGCTGTAAAAGGAACATCCTCATGGGAGGTGGGGCTCTGAAGCAAAATCTCTGATGTTGGAACCTCTGTTATACCGTTTGCTCTGCATCTCTGATGGGCTGTCTTCTGCCCTGCTGAGAGCCCTGACGTTGATAGTGTAATTTGGATGTTGTATGTCCCATCTCTATGCTTTTGATGCTTGGGGCATTAGAACAACATGTTTCTCCCCTACAAAAGTGGGCACTGGTGGTGGGGGGGAATCTTCCAAAACAGTTTTCTATGACACAAACAAAGCTCCCTTTCCCTGCCTAGTATTTTAAGTGAAACCCAACACTAGATGGGGGCGGGCAGGTATTCTTGTCATACTGAGGAAGAACAGCATGACAGCTTGAAAAGCACCACCATTCAGTCTTTCCCTCCCCCCAGCAATGACGGCACCTAGCCAAAGGGTTTTTTACAGTTATTAGTATTTTTCAGTGCTAAAAGCTAACTTGAGATTCCAGGCAGGTGTAATTCAAATACAATATTAAACCACACTAGAATATCTGTTCCAGAGTGCACCACTGCACAGTTTAAATAACCACTGAGGTAACACATCAGAAAGTCTACACTGCAGAAATACTAGTGATTTTTCAACTACTAGTAGTTAATTTGGCTGAATAGTTTTTACCAAACTGCCCCACAGAAATTATAATTAATAATTAAAATAACAATACTTCATGCTAGCAAAGACATTTTCAAATATCAAGATATTGATAATAACTATCAATTACACTTCATTAAGTGATTCTTGATTAATTCATCAGCTACATTAAGGTTCATTAAGCGATTCTTGCAGTAGCATTCAGAAATGTTATAATTATTTCTCTTTTAAATACAGGGAAACTGAGGTAGACAATTCAGGTGGTTTGCTAATGGCCATGTACAGCATTTACTCTATAACCAAAATTCAAGGCTAGGTTCCCAGGGCTTCTCTTCTGGTATTAAACCCACTGATTTGATACCTGTTTAAAACAAACAAACAAACAAACAAAAAAATCCCACACACAACAAACAGACAAAACCCAAATACACACCAACCCCGCCCCGCCCCCCCCCCCAAAAAAAAAAAACAAAACAACACCCAACCCACAAACAACAAAAAAACCATCTATCTTGTCTTATAAAATCTTCAATTTGACTGTACTGGCTACCCAAACAATGTCTGAAAATGATTCCATTTAAATAAATGTGTTTTAGAAAGGGCTTTGATACCTGATAGAAATTAAAACAAGAAACTCTTCTTTTTCAGACCAAGTTTTATTAGTCATGGTTTTGCCATTTGTAGGCTCTATGGTGTAAGTGTGTTTTACAACTGTTTCTTAGGCTGGAAATGCAACATCTTTTCTGTCAGGAACATTTCTGTAAAGCATGCATTTTGACCTTTCACAATTCATCACAGTAATGCATCCAATTTATTTGAAGATTTTTCAAAATCCCAGTGACTAGATAAAAGCACCCACCACAGAACTCGCCTCCACTTCGGTTGAATGACCTGCAGAACTGGTAGTATAAAACAGCTGAGAAACAGCATCCTAAATTTGATTTCCCTTACCACCCCTTTCAGATTTTCAACTCGCTGTAAAAAGTGGCAGGACTGAACTTGTGCAAACAGGCTGATGTCTTTCTGAGCGCGGCTGAGAAGCACAGGGAAAAGGATGAATAAAGGCTTCTCTAGCTCTTGCGTAACTGCATCAGACCCATTGGTATGTGCTTCCCCCAGTCCCTGAGCAAACTGGGGCAGAGGAGCAAAGCTGTGACTCTCTCACGGCCCAGCCAACAGTGTTAATACTGCCTTCTGTACGTGACTTCCTCTGTCTTCAAGCACAAAGAAACGTACTCCTTGCTGAGGCTGTATTTAAAAGTATAACTTAACCCATAAATGAAGGCTGATTCTGTCCTTATCTAGTGACTAATATTGTTGTTCTCTGGAGCACAGGGAGGAAGCAGCCTTTCAAAGCCAAATCGTTTCATCTCAAACTTTATTAAAAGTGTATAGGAATCAGATTCTTACTGTCATCTAGTTATCATGTCTTAGAGGACACCACAATTGCAAGCAAACCGTGCTAGCTCATGATATGTTGGTGGGTTTCGCTGCTGCTGTTTAGTTGGACTATGTGACAGGCTGCAGTGAGTGCAGAGAACAGGTACCTCAGTACATGTAACAAATTATTACACATACAATTATTATTTTATGTATAAGACACATTTAATGCTGTTTAGAAAATAGAAAAAAGTTAGACACTGCAACTATCTATAAGCTGTGTCCCTTCCTTTCCTGAGATAACTCGAATTGTCTTTTCATAGAGTAACGGCTTCCTCTCTAGCGTGTCACAGGTTAGTTACGATTTTCTTTACAAGGATTCTATCTCTGAGTATTCTTGCACACGTACATTCCACTGCTTGCTGTAATAAATAGGTTGTGTGCTGAATGCCTCTGAACTGGTGATTTATGGAGTAGCCCTTGCAGGGGCAACACATGCAGCCCTCTCCGCCTCCATGTGAAGGGGCAGTGGTGCTCCATCCTTCCCTTTCTTCTCATGACCAGTGCTGCCAGTTGAATCTTCCCGTGTTGCCTGAAGCTGAAGTTGTTCTCGCTCCAATTGTTTACAGGTGAATGACTTACACACTTTGTTAATTAATGGAGTTGGTGTAAGAGGGGAAAAACCAAAACTTGTTTTCTTCTAGGTGGGAAGGAATTTTATTTTTCTTGGAGCCCTAGGGTGTTTTATTTGATCCTCTCCAGTGTTGACATCTCCAGATTTCAAACATTGCCCTTCTTGCCAGGATGTTTTGCTTCAACACTGATGAAGGTAACGTATATCTGGAAAAACATATCACTTTGAAAGAAGCTATCTGAAAAAAATGAAATGTTTGCAGATCACTGGACTGGTTGGAAGGTCTTGATTGCTGAGGCCCCCACTACAAAACATGCCCCATATAGGAAAGATGGGATTTTTATAAGGAGAACCTCATGTGTCCTTACTCTGAGAAGGGATGTGAATCTCCTTTCTAATGGGGTGCTTAGGCTGTTAGGTACTGTAGCTCCTAAGCAAGCTTTGAGTGTGAAAGTTGGTAGTTCGTAAGACTGGGGGGGACAGGAAATCCAAAAACTCAACCTACAAGCTCTCAGTTGCTGAATCAACAGCTAAGCTTCACACAGCCCCCTCAGCTGGCAGTAGCAGTAAGTCCTTCAGGTACAGCTCATGGTGGGGTGATTGGTGTCACAGCAGGACAAGACTGTGGCCACCCCAATGCCTGTCCACCCCAGACTGTGGTCCTTGCAGCCACCCCTACAGCCGTGCCTCCTGCTGCGTTTGGATCCCAGGATGCACGTGTATTCTGTTAAGTCGTGCGTCTTGAGATTTTTCATCTTTTACTTCATTCTGTGCTCAAAAAGAATCAGTATGGCCCTAAAGTGAGGGACTCAGATCCTAGGTCTAAGCATCTGTGTGGGGCTTGATGACTTTGGGTCCTAATATGTACCTGCTATGGTCCTAATAGAGATGCTTCTCACTCTGTCACATCTTTGTCAGCACTTGTTTTCAATAAAGGGAAGGACAAGCTGAAGTAGTACAGAAAAACACAAATTACTAGTATCCTTCTGTGTGAAGATATTCCAGATGTGATGCTTGTATATTAATATGGCCCCTTTAAACCTTGTAAAAAGGCATTTAGCAGACCTCAGGTCCTCTGACTTGTACAGCTAAGAATGAAAACAGAGAATGCTAAAGATCTGAGGTGTTTCCTCACATCTGATATCAACCATTATAATTATTACTGCAGCAAGTAAAAAGCCAAGATGGATGCAACTTTCCTATATGAAAGGCGCAAAATGTTTCCAGACACAAGTGGCAAGGCTATACATTTCCTTAAGGATTCTGGGATAGTGCTCTATGCTCTAGGAAGCATAATGTGCTCCTAGAAAGGCAACGAGAACTTCAGCAACAGAGCCGTCAGGACTAAGCCAGAAATACTGAAATCTATAAGGGATGTCAGAGTTTGGGGGGGGGGGGGGGGGGAATAGCAAACTGCACTTGTTCAGCCACACTGCTGCTTTAGTTGTCTGATATTTTGAAGTAGCCTGAAAACTGCAGATTATTAAATGTCTGTATTTCTTTGTTCACTGTGCTTTCACAGCATCTGACACTTGATCTTCAAAGGCTGTTGGATGTCAAGTGCTCTGATGTTAGGTGAAATCATACTGCTTTCATCTTTTATATTTCCACCATACACAGGGATACCTCTTACAAGGCGGTATGGTTTAAATGACTTGAGTATGCTTCAGCTAGAAGCTGTGGAAGATGTTTCATAAGCTTCAAGAAGAGGGTGCTTTGCCTCCAAGAGACAAAATGGGTTTGGTTTGCTGACCTTTCCTTGTTGTCAGAAACCGGACATCTGAATGTTAAAATGAAGTTTCAATTGGTTTCCCTAGCATCCTTTCCTTGAGTCAATGACGTATCAAATCGATGATGTTGAGCTATAATGCTGTGAACAAATAAGCTGCTAGAGGACCGTGGAGAAAACTTGGCAAAGGTCCTAGTTTCTTTCCATTCTCTTTCTATTTTAGAAGGAATTAAGCAGCTGGTGTTTTCCCTCTGACTAAAACTAGGCTTTTACGCATACCTTTACAGTGTAATTTTGACTTTATGAAAAGGGGATGAATTATTGTTGGCATGATTATGGCTTCTGCTGTTAAAGCCAGGCTTGCAGGACCAAACTGAATCAAAACAACTTTTCTTTTAAATAGGTGCTTGAAAGTCCAGATTATGAAGTGGTAATGTGGTATCGTTTAAGTGTCTCAGAAATACTTGGAGATGTTGCAAGAGCCGATTCAGATGCCTTTAAGTCTGATGGGTTGAGTTTGCTCTGTTGGAGGCCTTGAAGAGCTGTCAGTCCTTTAAGTCTGACCGGATTGACTTGGAAGGCTGTGAAGATCATCCTTAAAAGGAAAACAAGCAAAAATCTGTTGTGGTTGAACTCTAAGGATGAATTGCTTCAACAGATCTAGTTACAAATGCAGGTTCCTTCTTCCTCCGTGACTTTTGAAGATTGTAGGTCTGAGCCATTGGAGACTAAGAGCAAAGCCTATATTTTTCTCCTGAATGGCTGTGGGCATTTTTTATGGCTCATGTATTACAGCTGAGCTGTATTTCTTAATGATTTGAGAGTAAGGTTGGAGGATGCCACTTGCACAGAACTGTAACTTACCTAGTCGTCATTGCATGTTTTATGAATCGGAATTCTTTCAATGCCTTAATTCCTAAGGAGCCGCAAGTAGTAAAGGCGGGATAATAAATGATGCCTGCTCAAAGTTTACTTTTAGTTGAACGTATATTGAAAGAAGTAAACTGAAGAGGGATTATCAAGTACTGACTGTTGTGGTCTTAAAACATGCTAATAGCAGAAGTGTGTGACACTTAAAAACCCTGATTCAGAAGAACAGGAAGGCTCTGCAGCTGGTTACACAGTGGGATGTTGCTCTGTGCCCTCCATTTAAGCATTAGGTGCCCATTTACAAAATAATGTCACTAGGCTTCTGCCCCTGTGAGTGTGCAGGCTTTGTCATCTTATTACATGACTTCTAAGGGAAGAAAAGGCAAAAGAATGTGTGAAAGCTTCCTCAGTGCATCCCTAATGTTCTTTTGTAGCTTCACAACTTTTCAAGGACACGCAAACAAAGGCGTCCCCTCCTGCCATTGTGCCTGCACTCAGTTAGGAAGCACTGGCAGGGCTGCCACCCTCCGAGAGAGACCTGGAAGACCGAGCAGTCAAGGGGATCGAGAGGTAAAATGCCAGAAACATCAGTCTGGAAAAACCGATTGCCATCCTCTCTGCAGATAGGTGTGCACACATATGGGTGTGCTGGACAGTAGGCTTTGGCATCATTGAAACTATTTTAATTAAGTTTAAAAAACAAAACTATAAATATTATCTACATGTCTTTAAAAGCACGTTCTAGGCTTTAGAATTAAAGGTATTGTGTATATTTTTGTGCGTGTGTTATTACCTACCCCCCACCCCCCCCCGACCTTAACGTTGATAGTATTTTTCAGAAGTTACTAATGAAAGCAGAAAAGTTCTGGTGTCTGTAAAGTATCTCACAAAAGCTAGTGCTTTGTAGCTTTGGTCTAGTGGATGGGAGCAGGAAAATGAAAATGTTTGTCTCATTGTCTAAACTGAACGAAGTACAAAAGTAAGTAATGAGAGTATGGAAAACGGAGGAGTCTTTTTAAGTATTTTCATTTTAATAAACCCATGTTAATGATATTAGAAAATATTGAAAATTTTATTATACAGCTAAGGTTCTGATTTGATTCTATTCACAGAATAACGTGTTCTGAGTGAGAAGACTCAGAACATAGTTTTTATCACCTTGTTTGCTTCTGTGTCTTGGAAAATAATTGCCATTAATTTCAGAAAAGAATTAACTTCAGTTTGTTCTCTTTCTCACATAAAAATAAATGTAAGGATTGTTTTGTGGACTTGTGGAAAATATGTGTCTGGCCAGATCCTGCATTTCCAGTTCAAGATTTTGGAGGCAGTTTTGTCTGCATAAGGACTGTGGAATTTTGATCGGTGTTTAAAGCACAGCTATAAAAAAAAAAAACCAAACAAACAAAAACCACAAAAAAAAAACCAAACCAAAAAATTGGTTTGGTTCTAATTCTCCTACTTGCATACTAATTCTCCTATTTGCATACAAAGCTTATGTGCATTGATTTGTTGTCTGTTCTCCAGGTAGGTAATCTGTTTAAATATCTTCCCCGAAACTGAGGTCTTTGATATTTAATGTTATTATACTTCTCTAAGTGCAAATTATTTATATAACTCTTTCATGCAAGAAGATAGAAATTAGTATTAGACAGGTAGTGATTGCTTTGATTAAGTGCTTTGAGTTAATTCTAGTGAAGATAATAGGTTTTGGTGTGTTTTTAAACTAAGAATGGAAGACCAGACCCTGGCCTTCACTCTAAAGAGGAAGAAAACATGTATTCATAACTGCATTTGATGTGTATAGTTCACACGAACAGTTATTATGAAGTGTGTCTATGAAAACTCCATCTATTTATACCTGAGTAGAGAAGTCCTCTCCATCCAAAGCATTCCCATTCTTCACCTCTTTGAATTAAAAACAGGAATCCTTATGCTGTGAGTTGTATTTGATTAGAGACCTGATGTGTGACCTCTGTCATCACTTTGGATTTTTTTTTTAAATTGCAGTAGAGAAAACACAGTATGACCTGAAAAACTTTGTAAGTTAAACAGTCCTCCTCTGTTTCAGTCAGATGAAATAAATTAATATATCCTTCACATTCTAAGAGGTATGAGTCAATTTTAAAATATTTCACTTTTTTTTTTTTTTTTTTTTAAAAAAAACTTTGGCTATTACTGTAATTTCAAATCTGTCCTTTTTAAAACTAGGGTCAATATCCTACTGTAAAGCTTGGCTTGGGACGGTTGTTTACTGCCTGGCAGTCCAAGTGCAATGTAGCATCAAGACATCTTTATTATCAGCAGAAATTGGCATAGTTACGGCAACCCAGGCAGGACCTAGCAAACAAATATGCCTGCACTTCTTGTTTCTCCTTTACAGAAAGGTGCTGTGCTTGTTAGCTGGGTGGTGTTCATTGTACTAGGAGTGTCAGATAGAGACTATGTATATCTTAAAAGCAATCTCTTCAAGTAGGTTGTTAGTTCATCACCACCATGGTATTCATGTACTGTTAGAACGATAAAAGCTAACCCATCCTCACTCCTACGTGCTGCCTTCAGAGTGTTTTGTCTTGCAGCTCCTTAGAAGTTATTGTACGTACATGCATCTGAGGGGGAGGTGTCACCAAAGGAAACCCATTTTTGGTCTCTTCCAATTCTTCAGCTGGGTTTCAGGCAGTCACTGTCTCCTCAGGAGCTAAATGGGGTCTGTTTCTTCTGGAGCATCTTGCAGTCTGAGATGCTGGGCAAAGGACTCTCAAGAATAATGCTAGGTACCTCCCTGTAACACAAAGGGGAGGAAGCATCTGACGCTGGCAGAATCTGCTGTAATGTGGTGCTGAGAGGAACTGAGAAGAATCATTAGTCATTATTTTAATGACCTTTGGGCAGGAATGCATTTGATGTTCATCTGTGAATGGGACCCAAGATGTACTGAGGAGTGTCTTGGAGCAGTATATCTACATGACATTATGGATACTAACGTAACCATAATGTATTCTGAAATATGAATGGTACTGCTGTGAGGTAACTATTATCCTCTAGGTACGTGAATGCACAGAGGAATAAATCAGAAATTAACCCCCTTTCTTTTAGCTGGCTATGTGGTTGATGTCAACTTTTTCTTCCGTGAAGTAGGGGAGCAGATGATGCTGTATCTGCTGCTGTTCTCCCTCCGCAAGCAAGCATAAGCGGGATGAGGGGGGGAATTGCCTTCATAGGTTAGCAATGTTGGACAGAAGGCAGGTTGCAAGTAGATGTACTGTGAGGCAAAACCCCCTACAGCTCTATTCTTCCCACTATAAAATTCTGCCCCTCTGAAGCTCAGTTGATTTCCTTAGCTCTTCCTTCGGTGATAGGGCTGTAGGCCCTTAGCTACTGTAGAGCCGTAGGTAGGAATATACTTATTTGCATAGCTGCTTATTGCAATGTTACCAAGAAAACTCTCTAAAACATGAGAGGCTTAAAAGACCTGCATGAGGTTTTAGCAGTTTATCTTCATTCTGATGTGTCATTCATAATGATTGGTTTTTACACTGGTATATTGAGCTTCAAACATTCTCTTCCATAGACTACGTGAGGAAAAGGTAAGTACAATAGCACCTATTGGTTACTAATAGTTCATATTTTTTCTGTGTCTGAAGTATTTGTGGCAGAGATTTTTTCTATCTCTTCCAATCCCCGCTGATAAGTCATGAAGGCTACTGCCAGTAATCCTTTGTTAGAATTGAAAGAATCTCTGCGCCAATTCATTATTGATCTGTGTGCAAAGACGTGCAACGACTTCCCCTTGGTGCTTGATTCCCCAAATTATACAGTGTGAAACTCACCATCTAGTTACCTGCAGAAGTGAAGAGAATGTATTATTCTGCTACAGAAACACTGATTAGAGTCTGAAGTATGTTTTTTAAACTAATGTTTGCTTGCGGATGATCAATTGTGACATGTTGTGACCTTCCTTAGGTAGAGTCAACAAGTACTTCACACTGCTGTTTATTAAATCCTCACTGGTCTACAACAAACGTGCCATTCATTCTCTTCAGTTAGTCATGGCTAGCCTGACAGTGGAGGGCTTTCACTCCTGTTTGTATGGCCATCCCTTGTATACGACTGCTAAACAATGGTGCACCAACTGCAGCGAATGATGTGATCAATTCATAGTCTCAGAGCCACCAACAAATATATCAATTTTAGCAAATATTAAACTTAAAATGCCATGCATTGTGCTAGCGAACTTTTAAACTGTTAGTGACGTTGCTGCAAGCACCAGGCTTATCTCCTAGATTCTCTTGCTTACGTTAAAGAAGGTTCTTTAATGTGTAAAAATTATGCATAAATTATACAGTTAATGTTGTTAGTGTCTAAAACTCAAAGTTTCCTGTTTCATGTTGACCTTTTGATACATCTCTGTATTCATGTGTGCCATTTAATGCGCTATTGAGCAATATTAAAATACCAGAACCATCCAATAATACAAATCATTCAGCAGTAGCATCCAGGGCCTACTCATAGTTCACTGAAACCAGGCATTTCCTGGCTTGTTTTTGTTACCAGTTGTTTGTGATGCTTTTGACTTCTAGATTGCACCTATTGCCATTTGTATTCGAGTGATACCTAAGAGAACACCAAATTTAACAAATGTGGAAGAAAAATTTCAGAAAAATATTAATGAAAACAGTCTGTCTTATATCACTTTCAGTTCTTGAGGTGTTTGCACATGTTTCTTGGTGTTCTTGCTTATTGCCTTTTTCCATGCTCCTCCAGATTCATAGGGTTTATTTCATATAGAACCAGTAAGATTAAAATATCAAAATCAGCTGCTCTTTCTAGTTTTATTACTGTTTCTCAGGAGTCGATCAATAAACAAATGAAAGCTTTATCAATCTTCTTTACAGTTGTTGGAATTCAAAGAATATTAATATCTATAGAAAATATTTGTTCTTCAAGTATTTAAGCAAAATGCTTGGGACCAGTCTGTGAAAACATCTCACAGCAATTAAAATGAGTCATGACCTAATTAAATGATTTCCTACTTCATTTCACACAGTCATGATCCTCATGACATCTCCGACTGACATCTCCATCGCTATTTCCATTTAACCTCAGCCAAGAATTTGGGACGTTTTTCATAACAGAATAGCTAAAGCAGAGTTTATCTGCGTGATTCTTACTACCATCAAGTCCACTAGTGTCACGTTCCTGGTATGCCTAGAGGCGCTCGATGTAAAGTGGATCTTTTATAATAATTAGGATGGCGGAAGAACAATATACATACTGTGGTCTTACAAAGACCCCTTTCATTGGACTGTAATATTGTACGTTTCACTATGCCCCAAGGGTTAAAAGTAGCTGTTTTCTACCCCAGTAATAAATAATAACTTTTTAACAAGATATTTCTTATAGATCCATTTTAGTGTGAAAGTTCTTAAAAAAACAAAAACAACAACAATAACAACAAAAAAACCACAACACAAAAACCCCACCCCCAAAACCAAAAAAACCTCAAACATTTTGTCAAGCTGGTTTTTGTTTTGTTTTTCAAATAGAATATTTTTATCAGACTTGGCAAAATTAGCGGAACGAATGTTTCATGATTTGCATTCATGCTTTGCCTATAACAGGCTTTTTGTTTCTTTTGTGTGTAACTTGGCGTTCTCTCTCTTATTCATTCCTTTTGTTTTTCCCAGTTTCTTTCATTACAGTTACAGCCATTTGTCACCTGTTTATTTCCAGAATCTGCAGAAATTCTAGGCCAAAATGTTATCTATCACTTTTTTCCTATCATCCATGTATTGTACAAGCATTTATTCCTATATATCCATTTTTTCTTTCACTCAAGGTGAAAAGAAGTTTTAGCTTTCTGCTGGATGCTGTAGCGTTAAAATGCTTCAGTTGAAGGGTATGGGATTGAATGCTCTCCTAGTGCTCTGGGCACGCCGTGGAGAGAGACTATGCAGCACTGAATGAATTCATCTTGTGAGATTTTAGGAGTCTTGTCCTGAAATTTGGGGATTCTCTTGGAGAATGTTGCCCTGGGTTCTGGTCAGCCGCCTTTTTCATTTTTTCTTTTTGGGGGCTGACAAGTTAACACACCTTAAGAGTAGCATTTTTTTTTTGTCTGAGAGAGTACCATGTGTCCGATGTTTTTCCTTACATTATGAAACTTTCTCTTCCCTCTTCCCACTTTAAATTGTTGGGGACTTGTTTGACTCTTTCCCTCGATTCACATAGTTTGAACACTGTGCTATTGTACCAGACTATCAGCTTACTTGCAGCGATTTTCTAGAAAAAAGTCAAGTTATTCTAGTGAAGCTCATTTTCTGTTTGCAAGGATGTTTTTTTTTCTTAATATAGAGTGCTTTAATTGGGAGAACATTGATTTCACATACCTGCTAGTGCTGCAGATGTAAACACCTAGAAGAAAGGTTTGTTTTTTTTTTAACTGGCCTGGAAATGATTTTGTGGGAATATATCCAGTTCCTGGGTGTGAAGGGGTTCATTCAGTACAAAGAAGAAATTTCTGTTGTTGTTTTTCTGTAACCATAGAAAGACTGAGTAATAAGGGAAAAACTATGGATCCAGTAAGGAATCTGGGACACTGTCTGCTGATCTTAAATTATCTCAGCAGATACTCATCTCTGTTCTTCATTCTGTTCTCCCTATTGACAGCTCCCTGCTCCGTCAAGAAACTACATTATGATTGGATTCCATTAACTTCTTGCAGCCTCTACTTCTTTTTGTAAGGTTTGTCTTTTCCCTGAAAGCATCTTAAATAGATGAAAAATATGATTATAAGCAGGAGATATTGTTTGAAAGTGATCTGATGTGAACGGATTTAAAATACTGCATATCAGTGTGTTTGTGTCAATGACTTCTGAGGCATTACAAATAAACATTTTTGTGACAACGTTGTAATGCAAATAAAGACATCCTTCAGGTTCAGAGGAGAGCTTATATGTAGAATGCTTTGCTCTTGTCCCTTCAGGATATCCTGCACTTCTCCCCCTGACATTGTGGTTACATGGTGTTTATATGGCAAGGCTTGCAAACACAAGGAGCGGTGCAACAGGAGCACGGATGTCTGTTTGCGCACAGGCTGCTGTGCACCTGTATGTGGATGCAAACTCTTCTCCCCTTCTGAAAGGGAGCTTGGTGCTTAGGAGTGTTTTGAAAGATTTGCTTTATATTTTGGAAACCCTCACATACAATTTGCTGTGTTTTGGAAAAGTAGGTATGTTAAATCTGGATGTGTAATATCTAAAACGCTTTGTAATTAATGCTTAATGATATAATTAATCAAAGCAGTTTGAAAGCAAGATAAAATCAAGCACACCATGACAAAACACTGATTTCTAGATGAGAGAGTTATTTCATGCTCCTAGTTTCGTAAGTTTTTAAAATGGAGCAGGGGGGAAATTGTCTGTTAACACTTCAGATCGCCTCTAGAAGTAATTTTTTCAAGCAGGCCTGAACTACTCTGCTTTTGAATGCTAAATACTGGAAGTTGATCTTCATTATACGGCTTCTTTATTATACAGATTGTTCTAGGCATTGAATGTCAACTTAGTGTCCTGTGCAAGACATTTCTGTGTCTCTGTACCTGTTTTATTGTAGTAGTTGAAAGGATGGTTGTCTGTTTAAAATCCTTTCCACTGCTCCTCTATTCAGAATCATCTTGTCCTTCTGCCATGTCAGATGGTAAGATTACAGTTCCCGGCCATTACCAAATGAAAGGTATTCAGACAAGTTGCAGACAGTCACCAAACAGAGGAACAACGAAATATCTGTTCCCTGGGTGGGAGCAAAGGGATTCATCCTCTTTCTTTTGTCAACTGGTGGAACACACTAAGCTCTTGCAATTCAGATTTTCTGTTTTCTCCTTTGTTACTAATCTTTTAAGTATAGCAAGAAAGAAGCTTGCTAGAGAGTTCA
Source organism: Aptenodytes patagonicus (assembly GCF_965638725.1). Lineage (NCBI taxonomy): Eukaryota > Metazoa > Chordata > Aves > Sphenisciformes > Spheniscidae > Aptenodytes > Aptenodytes patagonicus. The sequence goes on from NC_134955.1 coordinate 10,950,767, forward strand.
TTTACTGACTACATCATTCTAAGACTGGCTAATAAATCTTTTGAGCCTGTTAACCTATTTGCTTATGAGCATTAAAAAAAAAGTACTAAAAAATGTAAAAAAACCCTTCTAATTTCCAGAATACAAATCCTCGAAAGGAAAGGCACTGAAGCTACTGCAAGAAATTGGGTTATATTGAGAATGAGATTTATCTTATTCAAAATGTGATTTTTTTTTTTAATATCTTTTTGTATTCTTATGGGCCTGAACCTGTACTCAGTAAAAATAATGACATTTTTGCTATTGACTTAAGCGGGAACAAATTAGTACCAGTAAATATTAAAGCAGTTATGTAGATTTCATGGTGTTACTAAACTAAAAGAAGTTCACCGAGTGAAATATATTTCTGAAGTTTTCAAAAACTTAAAAAATTAAAAATTAATATCTTAAATATATTTCATTATGGTTGTTAAGCAGAACTAAAGGATAAGCACTGAATCCGTTAGTGGTACTTAATCCTTCACCATAATTTTTCAAAACAAATTGGAAAAAAGAAATGCAATATATCCAAATGAAAGCTTTTCTGTTTTAAGCGGAACACTTTCTTGTCCTGAGCAGTTTGTGGGCTTCCTCACTGCAGTCATATCGCTTAAATAGATTATGGCTAATGTAACACTGAATTTACACTAATTAGCTGTCTTAATTTTACATTCAGCAAAGCTTATTGGCACAGAGAATAATCAGCCTGTGCAATTCAATGCCCTCAGAGGTGCTCCCTGCAACCTCTAAGTAACCCGAGAGATGCTTTTCTTTTCCCCCCTACAGGACCTATATATGACTTAATGCAATTAACTCTATGGGCTCGGGGCCCTCGGAGGAGCGGAGCTCCAAGGCTTCTTTATCATGTGGGCAAACCTCTTCTGGCATCTCTGCTCAGAGCCAGAGTGTGGTTCAGAGGTGGCATATGAGGCACTCGGGGCTCTTGTGTCTTTCAATTTATCAGTCTTACAAATATTATCTGTTTTCATGCTCTGACAGCTTAGTTTTCATGTATTTTATCTTCAGAAAAACCTCAGTGAGTTAGTGAAGTGCTGTTTCCTTTTAATAGAGGGGAACTGAGGCACGAAGAAAGGGCGGATGAGCTGAGTCGCAGAATCGCTAGGGCAGCTGCTCATGTGGAGTGGAGCGCCTGAGGGGACCTGGAGCTCCGTGAAGGAAGCCACCCTGCTGATCAGTCGGTGTGTGCAGCCCTCGAGAGCCATTAGGAAGCACTGTGTGAGGGGTGTGTGTAAAACCACGCCTCAGGGCGTGTGAGTGGGAGAGGAGGAGTAGTCCCAGCTTTGAAGTCCTATCCAGAAAGCAGGTTACCCAGGTTTAGGTCCCTCCTTTGCCTAAGGGGATCCAAACCCACTGATCCCACCTCCTTCTGGAGCTCCTTAATCTTTGTGCTATGGGCCGCTCTTGGGTGGCAGTTACCTCCACCCTTCCTGCTGAAGCTGTGCCCACCCAAGGTCCTCACAAAAGCATCCTGACCTTTCCCTTCTCCCGTACCTTCAGTGAAGACCAGAAGCTGCCTTGTGCACCTGTTCCCTGTTGTAGGCTGACCATATCCCACTGTGATGGAGGTGATGGTTAAAGTTGGCCTGAGCAAGCAGGGTGCCAGCCTGTGGTTAAAGGCCTCCGTGAGGTGATGTGTCATGGCAGCTTGGCACGTACGCTTTGGAAAAAAAACCTGTTTACTAGCAGCACAATATTGGAGGGGGTCCTTCAAGCATCTTTTTTGCATTGAAAAGCATGTGAAACAAATGGAACTTCCTCCCCCCCCCGCCCAAGTTTCAAAAGATTAAACATTTGTTGGGAAGCATCTATGCAAGCCTTTTGATTTTTGGCATATTTATACATATACAGATGTGGCTTTGATTACTGTGTGTTCCTTATTTTTCAAGTGGAACCCTACAATCTGAGGCTAATTAATGCCAGTATGAGAAAGAAAAGGCATCTTGGACTTTGTTCTGATCACACAGTTAATATAGGTCTTAATACTGAATGCTTTGGCTGGGACACTGGATGAAAATTGATGCCATTACAATTTGCTAAACTATAACATTTAACTTAACATTTATACATAATGTTACAGCTGTTCTGGCTGATGTTATGCACTTTTTAAGCTTTTCATCTGGAGATCCAAGACTGCTATAAAAACAGCAATTTATTTGAACTTTCCTATGTCCTGAGAAATTTCAAATTGCAGCTTTTTAAGAAATAAAAGCAATAAAGTATATTTTCTCTAGCAAGTTGTTCAGACATCTAACCTTAATGATACCCTAGCAAAGTTCTGGTTTTGTTCATATTGAATTAAATATACAAAAGAAATACATAGTTAGGGAAAGGGCTTTTCTTCCTTCAAAACCATCCTCTTAAAATCAGAAGTTAGCAGTTAACTGTGGAATACTCTGTCTGATTTGTATTGGCAAGAGCCACCCTTTTCATACAAGTTGCATCTAATTCACTGTTGGGCCTATGAACATGTATCCCAGCCTTTTCCCCAAGGTTGTGGGGGTGCAGAGGAACACAATAAATTGCTTAATAAAAGGAGTTGTTATGCCTTCTTGAGCTCTTGCTGCTACTTCTCTCAACTCCTAGGAACTACTGTATAAAACTCAGTGATGTTTGGCATAGTCCTATGAGCACATTCTGTTTTCATGACTAGAGCTCATACGTATATAGAATGGATGCAAATGTTCAAAATGAAAATATGTTTTGATCAGAAGATCAAAGTGTGTCTGGTGTAGAGCAGCTAAAGTAGCTGGTATGCAAACTTACTGTCACGTACATCTCACCTCATCGCCAAAGACTGATCCCCTTCGTATGGTCAGGGAGGGGAAAGGCAGGGCTTGTTTTTATAGAAAACTGTAGGGAAGGGAGAGGCCTCTCCTTCTTACTTTTTCCTTAGAGCTGAGTTTATTGATACTCTCAAGTGTGAAAAAGGGATGTAAAGATTTCTTGAAATGAATCGCTAAAAATATTTTAGACTAGACTACTGTGAAAAGACTGTAACCCACACAGCTGGCTTGCACATCCACCTGTTTTTTTTTCAACTTTCTGCTTTTCATGGGTTGCAAAATAGTGTGCCCCAAAGATACCAATTCAAGCTGTGTTAGGTGAAGGAAGGAAGCCAGTTCCAGAGTCCAGGATATATTCAGCCACTAAGCCACTTTTGTTTAAGCTACATAAGTATTTATTTTTAAGCTAGTGTGTTGAAATCAAACCAAGTTAGCATTATAGATTGGTTTTCTGGACCATAAATTCTACCTCGGATATATCCTAGAGATTGACTGGGAGTAATGCCAGTAACAGCACTTTGCTACTGAGTTTTTTTAGGTGAATCTTCATGATTGTTTTAAGAGCTGCTGCTTTGGTATCGTGTTATAGTAAGATACCATTGTTCATCATATGAAAGAAACGTTCATAATTTTACAGTACAGGAGGGAAAAAAATGGGTTTTTTGGCTGATGCCATAATCTAAACATCTGGAATCATTAGAAGATTCAATAATACTCCTAAGCCTTGCTTTTCCCAAGGTGGTGTATTTGAGAAATGCCCACCAAGACATAATATATCATCCTCGTACTTTCCTGTGGTTTCTTTCTTAACCCTTGTAGGAATGAAGTTGTGAGACTAAGTTGCAGACAGCACTACTCTAGGTCTGTAGCTCAGTTAAGTGCCTGATAAATTGCTCAGTTACATGGTTCTGCTCCTGGTTTAACAGCAACGAAGTGGAGCTAAAAAGCATCTGAATGAATAATTAACGTACTCCTATAAATGTGGAATCTTCTAGGGAGAGCCTCTATTCCAAAGAAGAAATATTGGGCCCAGTTATTACTATGGGGCTTGCACTGTTGCACTGTGCTGTTCCAAGGCCTTGGATTCCTGAAGAAACACGGTGTTTTGGTTGAAGGAGTTCCCCCTCCTACCGTTCACCTTCCCCCAGGAGCTGGCTGCCTGCCTCCTTCCCCCCTGCTCCCAGTCCCCCGAGGTCACTGGCACCCAGTGGAGTTTGACCAAGAGGTGTAGTGAGGGGACTGGTGCCTCGTACTAAGGTCTGAAAAAGCAGGGGGCAAAGGGAGAAAGCGAATTTAAGTAGCGGGGAGAGAGACTGCAGATGAATGCAATCGTGTAGAGAAGATGCAGCCATGTGAAGACAGCAGATGTTATCACTGCTGGCATGGATACTGGATGAGCGGATTGAGTTGTTAAGTATAGATTATATCTTCTAGCAATTCTCATGACTCCTAAAACACATCAAAATTGCCTGCAACACAGTGGATGATTTATATAAAAGATTGATATATTTTGTTTGCCTAATAAGGGCCCTTGCCAAGATGCTGCAGCTCTTCTATGTCTTGCTTTGGCTTCCCTACTGAAACAAGATGAGGAGGAGGGTAACTGTCATTGTAACATACTCATGATGAAATGGTTGGCCTGTTTGGCTGCTCTGTGCTGGGAGGGGAGGCAAAGTCCTTGGGCAAGCTGTGTTGGATGCTAGTTAGCAGCAGCTCTCTTTTGTCAGAAAAGCCAGGACTTTTTTCAAGCGCTGGAAAAATTAGCTGATGAGGTGCCTAACAAGGAAGGAATATTTTGAAACACGTTAAAACCGCTGCTGCAAATCCCACTCTGTAGTGCTCCTTTTCCACGTTTCTTTCCTTGAATGCTGTCGTGGAGTTGCATAGGAAGAGAGCAGTAAGTGCCGCAGGCAGCTGTTGGCCACTTCTTGCTGTATTGCTATTCAAACCCATTTCTTCCCTCGTGGCTTTTCTTCTGCTTGCTTCCCAGAAAAAAAGTTATTTCTCCACTCAACCTCAGTTCTCCTCTCAGACAGAGGGAATGAAACACAGTCTGGATTCGGGCATGTCTGCAGTATAGTTTTGCCTTGAGTTAATTGTTTGCTGTTTAGAAAGGCTGTCTGGACACTCCCTGAATGTTTGTTTTCAGGCTATAAATGTCTGCAGCTCATGCTGAAGATGAGGATGTATGAATTTTCTGTATGTACAAAATTGACTAGATTTTTGTATATGAATGTATATGGTGATATGGTCTTGCCTCTTTTAACTTGCTGACATAAACTTTTGGCAGTTTTTTCTTCCGTGAAATATTTACTGGGCTAAGAGGGGTTTTTTAATGATTCTAGCAATCAGTTTTGGCTAGAAGTCCACCCAACAGTAATGACTAAGATTCTCCTCTTCTCTTTGCCAAGTGATAGAAAAAAAGGAGATTTATATCAACGCCCTACATTTGTATATAAGTGGATTTCTTCCCTCTAGATTGCTTTACCAGCACGAGATCAATGTTAAGGCCTTCTGTAAACATCTGTTTTCATGCAATTTTTCTCCATAAACATGTCAAAACTATCAATGGGATCAACATCTTTGGGATCTGCGTGTGCATCTCTCCTTCCCACTTTTATGCAGTGTAGTAAAGTCAGGACAAGAATGATGTCAGAGGAAAAAATGGCACACTACATGGCATGATTCTCCCAAGTCAGATTACTGTTCAACTTCACTCTGTGTGGATGCGTCTTTTCTCAGGGTCATGAATATTAAACCCCTTGAAGCTGATGGAGTTACGGGTTCTAGCTCTTTCGCTGGGTAGGCTTATAGCAGAAAATAATAAATACATAATAATTATTCATTCCCTTGGCCAGTATTTGAGGTATGAACCTCAGATATGAGTTTGGTCTAGCTTGTATTATAGTTAGTGATGTATTATTTTTATTCAGTGAAACCATACTTGATTAGTTTATGCCAGTAGGAAAAGACTGGGCTGGACAGCAGAACAAGGACCTGTATTAGCCTGTTGAATCGGTATTCTTGGGTCCACTAGCAGTGGATCTGTGAGTTAGTGTCAGGAGCATATGAACTCGGGTGGTAGCCCTGCTTGCACACTCTGCCCCTCTATCTGTCAGTGAAGTGGGACTGTCGTGGGGTTCTGTTAATGATCTCACTTGATCGAGGTGCTGAAGCAATTCTGTTATCAGCGCTGACATTCTGTAATGTTAATTACTGTAAGTTAAAACCCTTGCAATCTTGAATGTGAGATTGCAGTGCTGAGGTTTTTTCCTTGATCAAAGGCATTGATAGGTTTCCAAAGCTGGGGAACCAGGGATCGAGCATTCACATGCAGTGTTGTTTCTTCCAGCTACCTTTGGATATGTCTCATATTCTTAGCATCCTGATGGAGTAGTAGAGCTAAGCTTATGCCTTTAGTAGTGGCAGCGCTTGACTTGGGTTTTGTTCTGTGAAAGTAAATTGGATGTGGGAGCACTTAGAAAGAAGTCAGGAGCTGGGACAATTGGGGTTTTTTTCTATTTTGCAAATTTGACATCGGCTGAGCATCAGCTAAGTCAGGCAGCTGGATTTGTGGAAGCCTTGGCTTTCGCAATAAATCTTGGTGATTATCTTGCTCAGTTACTCTGTGGACCTGGTCAGATCTGGCATTGAGATTTGTATGCTCAGCAAGGCGAATACTACAGTGTTATGAATGTGAGCTTTTAAAAAACAGTTCAGTGGGACAGTGCTGACTTAATTCACTTCCTACCCATGTATTTCTATGACCTAGAAAAGCTGAGCTTAGGAAAGCTCCTAAATATTTCCATGTTTGTTCTCAGTCTGTATTTTAATAAGAACTGGATACAATTCTTCAGAATGGCGAGAAAGTCACCAGTGGTAACTCCAGACAGGTTTCAGTGTATGAAATTGCAAAAATTCTCTGTGCGAAAGTTTTCTCCTGGTCTTCCAGGAGAAAATGCTTCCCTTCCTATTAGTTTACAACTTTAAGTATCAAAGGCATAATGTTTGAATTATGTAGCACAGCTACACTTTTCAAAAAGTGTCTAAGTGATTTTGGACTGTTTTCATGTGTGATTTTCAAAAACGACAACGTTTTGGAGGACAGGTCTCACTGGTAGTCAAAGACACTTAAACTTGTACCTCTTCCAAAAGCGGGACTTGGGTTCCTAAGTTGAGAGGTGGCTTTCAGTGTCCTATACACACCCTCTCTCCCCTCAGCAAATCTCACAAAGGAAGGCCCTGCGGGCATACTCTGGGGTGGAGATGGTGTTTGATTTGAAGTCACTGACTGTCAGTCCTGCCAGACTGGTTGGCTTGTGCTAATCCTTTTTCAGAAACAGGGCCAAGCTCAGGCACTATACTCCAAATGGTGCGATGTTTGCTTAGCATCAAGAAAGATGTTTGAATGCAGTCACTTGGGGACTACTGTTGTATTATTTTTTGAAATGAGTAATTGCTTCAGAGTGGGGGGTATAGAGGATAATGCTATTTGCTGAAAAGAAAATTAGGCATGGGTGTGCCCAAGTGACAAGTGAGCAGCAGACTTCTCAAACAGTGTTGGAGAATGTCTCCTTGTAGGCTTATATTTGTTTATGGATAGGCTGCACTCAGATGTGAATGTGTAACTCATGAATGTCATGGAAATTTTAACATTTGTACCTTGGGCTGAAATTTGACCCTTATTACTCCTAGTGAAACATGCAATGGATTGTTCAGCTGCACTTCATACCCTTAAAGATTTTAAAAAACCCACAAAACAAACAAACAAACCAACCCCAAAAAACCCAAAACAAAAACCACCCCAAAACCCACACAGACAAAAATACATTTTTCGCCAATGTTAATGTACTAAAAGTTCTTTATATTTGAATGCTGAATGTAGTTGGATCTTTTAGCTTTGCACTTGTACATGTTTAGGCTCCATTTGCCAGTGAACATAATAATAGATTATTTAATTAAGAGTCATTTAAACTGAAGACTGATTACACACTGCTTACAAACATTCCACACTGAAATTAACTTAATTTTTCTCCTTAGTAATTTGAATTTGTACTTGTCCTTCATTGACATACTTTTAATCTACTGATGTCTAAATGATATTCATACTTTAAATATGGGATCAGGAAGAAAAATTAAATCAACCTTAGTCATCTTTTGTTTAACTGAGTAGCTTATGAACATGAGTTCTGAATTTTTGCAAACATTACACTATTAGAAGAATTTGTTGGGAATTGTGAGATACTTTTGATGCCTCTTTCTTCAATTTAGAGTGCACGTTGACAAGCAAAAAATGTCTTTACTTCTAGAGAAGCCTTGACTACCTGTCAACTTTAAAGCAAAGGATAGAAATAAGGCCTTTTTTCATTATGTGATCTCATCTTCTCATGACTGAGCAGGATATTAGTTATTTTGTTCAATAATTGACTACATCATGATTAATATGTATCGTTACATTAATGATCATGTTCAGTTAATCAACGTTTAAACATATTTATTGTACTTGCAGTTAATTTTTAAGAAAGATTTTGCAAGACACTCATCTGTTTTAGGTAGTGTCTCTGACTGTCATAAGAGGAGACACAATCCAAAATACAAAGCAGCAGGAAAAGAGCATATGCATGTCATATACTAAATATATATAAAGCCATATGAAATGTTGAAAGGAAGTTCCAATTGCACCATTTTCTCATTTCTGCCATTATTTGTGTTTTTCCATCTAGAAAGTAACTATTCAGGGCCCGCTTTTATTAAAGCTCATAATTCAATATCTAAAATACTTGCAGACTTAGACACTAGGTTTGGTACTTTCCATTCTTGTCCTTGATATTATTTTGTTCATCAGAGATTTGAACAAAAACAGAAATTTCTCAGGTTAGTCATATACTGTGTATCATGGCTACCTTCCCACATAGAAGCTTTTGAGGGACCAAACTGTTTGTGACTTGTAGAGCACTAATCCCAGTGGGTTCCTAGACAACAGAACCAGCCATAACGTTCGTTTGTATTATATAATAACTAGGGCTTTCCTCTAGACAGATCAAAAGATACATGATAAAATATTTGGTGTTGTTCCTTTTGAGCCCTAACAAAAGATGCAACTTTCTTAGTATTGAATATTTGTCTAATAAAGCCTCTTGTGGCAATACAGATCTCCATAGCAGTGCCCTTCAGTAACTTAAAAATACTCCATTTATGTTTTTTTAAGTAAAGCTGAGAACCTCAGGACTGAGCTCAGTTCAAATGGCTGTACTGGCAATAGTCTGTCTGAAGGAAATAATCTTCTCTCAGGTGCCATAGCCACTGATACTGATTCTGATACTCCTCTTCACCTGAAATTGCCAGGTATGAGTGATAGAAAAGGAGAAACTTTCATGTTGGCAGCCACGTCCCAGGCAGAACAGCGATAGCTAGAGAGAGCTCATCTGAGAGGAAGCCGGGCAGGCTTCGGAGTGACACCTGCCCGCTGGGTGAACCAGCTTTGGCAGAGTTGGTCTTCACAAAGTGTTTTGCTTTTGCTGGATTGGCAAATTAAAATATACCAGCCTTGTCTGAACCTTCCCAATCAACTCTGTTCTCCACTATACATCATGTAAAACTAATTTGCTTTTCATTGAGGCATGTTTTAGTGCACCGATTTGGCTGTTTTATTGAACAATGTGAGTATCCCAATTTCTGAAATCCTGTGATAGGTATCTCAAACGTTAGGCCAAACTTCTGTTTGTGTTTTCATGGAGCTACTGAAAATTTGTTGGTGTCACTTGAACTAATGACAAAGTTTGGACTTTCATGATCAACAAATCTGAGAGAACTCTCCAGGCTCATGACTCTGAGTAGTGTATAACATAAATATGTAACAGTAGTACATAGAGAAAAAGGCAAATGATAGAGCTGAGGCCCTAAGTGAAACACAAGCATATTTTTTTTTTTTTTTACTAAGAGTCCCAAAACTATAGATTTGCTAAGTGTATATTGCTAACAATATTGAAAAAATTCAGTTGGAAAATTTGTTCATGGACAGATCTTTACAGTAGGTGTGGTTCTCCTTGTTGCAGAAAGAAACACAGATATCCAGGAGATGGAGAATGAAACGCGTTTCTAGAAATAGCAGCTATTTATGCCACTAACATGTAAATGAATCAACAGTCTTCCTCAAACCATAAATTCTCAGAGTACAAAATTACAGGCTTGAGACTATTAAGAAACGTGGTTATGAAATGTAGTAGTCTAGTAGAATGCTCTCCCAATACTCTTTGACCTCCTGTATTTCTTCAATAGCTTGAATAAGTCTCCACAAGTTACCTGGTATACGGCTCCCGTGGCAGTAGGGGGTGGAGATGAATTTATACCTCATCTTTTGTCTGTACCACATCCCAGGCTGGAAGTGTGGGTCTAGCAGAGAGGAAAATGGATTGGGAATCGGGAGAGTTGGCTTCTGTTCCTGTCTTTGTTACTAACCTGCTGCGCACCCAATTCAAGTCACTGCAGCTCCTGTGCCTGTCATCTCCATGACGTCTGGCTTGACTGTCTGTGCTGTGATCTCATTAGAGCAAGGCCTGCCTTGTCCTGTGTCTTTTAAAAATACATAGTATAATAACTTTCTATCTTGTGTGGTCCTATTGCTATACAAATGCTAATAAGAATGACATTATTTAGCTCTAGCTGAAAATGTTGTACAAATTCATCACTGGGTTAACTGGGTACATCTTCAGGGTTTCTAACTTGTCTCCTTTTACAAGCAGATTCTGATATCCTGGGCAAAACAGTGGAGCTTGTGCCCTTTTGCACAAGCTGGTTGTCTGGTTACCCATCTTTGAACTAGGAAAATGTCGGTTCTTCAGTTTTACAAGTAAAAGAAATCCCAGAATACTGGTGTGAAAGCAACTCAGCTGGAATGACTGTAACTTAGCAGTTATAAGCCTTGAGTTGAAAGTGTGTGGTAGATGACTTCTGAACAGGCAGGTATCTCTCACCCTTGTTACTTGCAAAGATGAAGCCCAATTGCTAATGACTGGAGGAAAAGAAAAAGGCTTGGAAATTTTGTGGGGAAAAATATTGGAGGGAGGGGGCAACGAGAGAGAAGTTAAGAGTGAAATATACGTTCTATAAAGGTAAACTATTCCTTTGGGCATACTAAAGCCATAGGAGTTTATAATTATGGAGGTCGTTATGAAGGTGAAATGCAGAAAGGAGTATAAGTACAGGTCCAATTAATATTGTCAAAACATGGTAATTGTGTTCATTAACTAGATTAAGTGATCTACATGTGAATCACTTCAGTGACACATGATGAGAGGCTTTAAACACCTGACATTTAAAACTGGCTCAGTTGGCTTGTTTTACACAAACCAGTTTGTAAAACGTACTTAGAAATGCCATTGCGCATGCTTTGCAAGCTGGCTTGTGTTGTAAACTGGAGTAATAGGTCTGGATTTGCTTTTACCTTAAGCTTGCCTATTAAATTAAGCTAAATACCCTGTTTACTTTGTGCCACTGTTTTTGGCAAATCATGTAGGTAAACACGTAGAGCAACATGACAACATCCTGGATCATAAAATAGCAGCTAAGGCTTAATGTTCTAGGAAAGGAATATATTGGGGAGAAACTCTGATATAAACTATGTGTCATCTAGGGAAACACTCATTCCTCCATATTTACTAAGTATGAGTTAAAAGTGAAGAAAAAAACCCAACAACTTGAGAGTGACACTTCATCCTCAAATTCTCAGCACGCTAGCCTATTGCAAATTCTGCAGTCAGTGGCCTTTAGAGCTGAGTTAACAAAACCTCAGGAAAATCACAAGATTTTCACTGATCTCTCTTTCCTCCTGTTCGCCTGGCTACAGTGTTGATAGCTGTACAGATGCTGCGGCATGGACTCCTGCCCCTCCCAGGCTGCTGTTTGTTAGATGGTCGTAGTGAAACAGCTTGAAGTGCAAGATGCACGGTGGTTATCACAGACTGAGTGTTCTCCCTTGTTACAATGCAGGGGTTGATTCATGCTGCCTGCTACGTCCCTGTCCAGGCTTCTTGCTGGTTTTTGTCCTTTCTTGTTTGTTCCCTTCAGCTACCTCCTCTCCAGTTTGTGTTTCTTGGGATCAGTTCTGTTCTCTTCTGACACGGCTTCATTCTCCACACTCTTGTCCCCGTCTATCCCCAATTCATGTAGGCAGTGCAGAGGCAGGAAAGTTTTCCTTCCCCACCAGAAGAGAAAGCAGCAAGGTCCATGCTCGTTACTACCCTGACTGGTTTATAAATCCCTCTAAGCCGGAATGGCATTTTCTTACCTAACTGTACACTTGAGCAGGGGATACCGTTTTTAAAAATCAACACCCTGAAGTCAGTAAATATGTAAAAATTAATTCAAAATAATCAGATGATCAGGTTATTCTATTTCACATTGGAATCACCTGCTGAAGATCATTAGTTACCCCTGTCAGGGCTAAGAATAATTTACAATGTACTGGCTTCAAACCTGCCTCTTTATGTATTAGCCTGGGAGAGACATTTCTGATCAGCTGACTCCTGTGTGTGGCGCACAGCTGTACGTACTGTTCTACGTGTTACAGACACAGGACACCTGCAGCTGTGTGTGCTCTATCTGCCTTTGAAGGATGGCAAAATTCTAGTGCCTGACCCTCTATAATCTGGTCAGAGTAATATTTTTTGAGACCAAACAGGGAAAGTAGGAGACATGGAAAATGTGCAGGGACAGGATTATAAAAAAGATGACAATCCTAGCTTTAAGCTTTTAACCTACTGGTGATTCATGAGTCATCCGGTCACTCTGAAAAGGAAACCTGTAGTAGAATTATGGAGAGACCTTACTGTGAGAAAGTGAAGAGCAACTGTGAAAGAAAGGGAAACATTAAAAAGCTAGAAGTTTGCAGTTGAAAGCAAATAATTTTCTTCTATGCTAGTGGTAGGAAAAACAAGTGCCAACGTTTTCAAAAGGTGATCCATGTCTCCATTTCCGAAGTCATTTTTCGTCTGTTCTTAAGATACGTCTATCAAGTGGAGATTCAGTGGAAGGCAGGAAAAAAAAAATATTAGGCTACACTGATAATTAAATGAATAAACTAATAGCCTGATTACATGTAAAAAAATACACTGTAAGAGATTAAAACAAGGGGATTACATTAAATTGAAACAGGGATTAAATATTTTTCCTAAAGGCTTTCAACGCATTTTCCAAAGACGTGCTTATGAGCACAATTTGACTGATGAAAAGTATTTCTTTTAGAGATAATAAACTAAATAATCACATAATTAAGCCATATGAAGTGCAGTGCTAGTAAGCTGATGATAGTATGTTTCAGATATGTAAGAGCTCTTTCTATGACTCACAGGGTTTTTTGGGTTGATGGGGTTTTTTTTTTCCTGTGGTTCCCCCCCCCCCCAGTAAACTCTATAAAATCCCAAGACTGACTTAGCAGGATTGTGTTCTGAGGACACCCTGCAGTGGTTTCACTGAGCTCTTAAATGGAAAAGATGATTTGAAACCATTTAGAAAAGGGAAGCACGCGCATTTCAACAGTGGGGGAGCTGAGGCACAGAAAAGTGAAATTGTTTAACATTTTCATTATAACAGTACCTAGAAGGCCCCGAGTAGATTAGGCCTACTTCTGCCAGGTGGTGTGCAATCACACAGTAAAAATCTTCATCAAAAGCTTACGCTCCAAGGGAAATAAGATACCACTCATTACTCGTTATTCTTCAAACCAGGAATACAAACTGTATCTCCCTACCCCAGTGCTCCACAGTAATGTTCCCCCCAGAATATCATCTGAGGAGATGTGCTCCCTCCTTGTGTGAGAAGTACTTGCCTCAAACTAGGAGAAGGTAACTTGGAAACATGTTTAAAGAAAAAAAAAAAGGGGGGGGGGGGGCCAAGAGACTTGAGCAACAGTGGCATAAAACAGCTGGTGAGAGTATGTCCTTAATCTGTATGACGTTATTATATAAAGAACTACAAAAATACTGCTGAGATTGCCACGTACTACACAAATAATGAGTTTTTGCCAAGACATGGAAAGAAACTTTCTTTCTTCAGGTTTCTTACCAAGTAGGATCCTAAGACTGAATCCATGGAGTCCCACCAATTTGAACAAGACCATTCACGAAATTCAGGGCAGATGCTGATGAGTAGGGGAGGAGCAGGTTGGCAGGAAGGAGGAAAAAAGTTATTAGGAGAGAAATTATTTTTTTCATGGAACATCAATGGGTTCCTGGAACACTTTAAAAACTGAGGGAAAGGGATTTTAATAAAACTTCCTAAATAAAGCTTAAAGTGTAAACAAACTGGTATGTAGGCAGTGTGTAAAGCCTGCAGAAGTTATATTTTACGAGTATATTCTAATGCTCTGGTAGAGTTAGCACTGTACACTCTGAGAAATCAAGTGGTGTTATTCAGCGTGTGAAAGGGTGTGACAATCCACCCTGCATGGAAGGTTCTGCTCTGATGCATTTACACAAGTAATGTATTAAATTATGCAAGCAGTATTTTTTAAAATACTGTTTGACAATTCTGCTTGAAGATATTTGGCTAATTTGCATATAGAGCCCAATTTTGCTTTGAGTTTATTAAATTTTCCCTTTCTGTTAAGCTTCCAAGTTCATTTAGCAATGTGAGTTTGTATAAAAGAAGTAACATCTGTGTAGACTCCCTGCACTTTGCGATGCTCATTTCTTTAAACATTGTATGCCAGCTCAGGAGCAATAATATCAAGTGACTTCAAAGGACAACTGCTTCCAACAATCCGCAATGGCTTGTATTTCAACTCGGTAACCAGCATAGCTCACCAGACCTGTTATTTTATTTCAAGGCCTGTGCTGCCCTTTTCATGTATTGAGCTACAGTCCCAGCTCAGTGCAAATGAAAGGGGGAGGAAAAAAAAGCCCAAAGTAGTGTAGAATTTGGGAGGGGGGGAGGTCTGTGTGCATGTTTCTCCAGACATAGGCACACAGACTATTTTTAAAGTAAACCTGGAAAATGTGTTTCACGCAAGCAGTCAATAATAAAGCTTGATGACATGTTTTCTTTCTCTCACACCCACTTACTTGCTTCCCTCCTTTGGCTATATCTTGTCTGAAACCAAGACTCTAGGTTCTTTGGAAAAGGATCTGTCACTGTAAATCAACCAGACTCTGATATGGCTGGCTACATGCTGCTTTAGAATAAATGGCAATAATTAATAGGTCATTCATTTTGTATGTCAGTGGTGTTCATTACAGTAAATGTATTTGCCTTCCCTCTCCCCTCCACGTTTAAGGCATCAAATGATATCCCTACAAAGTGCTCATTCAAACTGGCAGATCTCTTACATGTGCTAAGGACTAGAAATATATTGAATTTGACACAGTCTTCATTCTGATAATATTGCTTGATCGTGGGTTTCTGAAACAAGGTCAAGGCTGAAAGCTGGACTACTTGACTCATTTTGGGTTTAATATAAGTGAGTGTAATTGATGTCAGTGAAGCTTCAGCTCCAGCCTTAGTCTCCTACCAGAAACCTTCTTTTTAGACTGTGAGTGGGGGGATATTTACAGTCTGAACTAAGCTTTTGTCAACATGCAAGTCAGCATAAGACAGTGCCCATTGCTGAAAGAATCAGTTCCACCTTTCCAAGTGCCTTCAATTTCTTATTTTTACCACCGTACCTTGTCATTGGTGGAAGCACTTGTGTGACTGTACATTGAGCCATGTCAGGGACTCACCTAAATTAAAGCTCATCAATTTTTCTCTGATCTGGTTCACTATCTGGTCCCACAAACTCTTGTATAGGCACAAAAGAAAGTGCCATGTAGGGTCAGAAAAAGTGTGGCCAAGGGCAGCAAACAGGCAGGACTTGTGTAGTAGTGCTTGATAATGCTTGTTTAAAGGGTGCCTGAAACTAAGGCCTGATTCTACTCTGATTATGTCTCCCGGACAAAACTCCCTTTGATTTCTGTAGGTATTGTGTCTGAGAGAGGCCTGGCAGCCTCGGTCCTTGACAGTTGCTTTGAGAAGCAGATAGGGTGTTGAATAAATAGAGCAATGTGGTACTATACACAGATTTATCTTAGAGAGTTCATAATGCTGTTAGTTTCTCATTTAATTCATGGCTATCTAGATCTGCTTGTCTGGTCGTAGGATGAGAGAAAGATTAGACTGGACTCGGCTCTGGAAGACAGAAGAGAATGGTATAAAAAAGCGGGTGTTGGTTGGAGCTTTCACCTCTCTCTTGGCGGTGCCGGAATGTAGACTTCTGTCATGATGTTGGTTGGGTTTTTTCTGCTGCTCGCTCTCTCTTCCGTTCTCTCAGAACTGGAAAGGAGATAAAAATCCTGCCCTTCTACCTGTGATTCTGAATCAGCTCTCCTTGGCTATGTGCCCGGCAAAAGCCTGGAGCCAAATTCCCTGTCAAAGTCAAGCACCCTGTTGCTTGTCTCTATTATCTGAGTGAGGATATGCAAGTCCAGAAGAGGATGGGAAGGGAGAAGTACCTGGTCCAATGCAAACAGTGATTTCCTCTTGTATACTGATGTTTTAATAATGGTTTGAGAGAGAGAGGGATTTGTGAAGATGTTTGAATTCAGTCTGTATGCAGGAACAAAAACAGCCCATTGCAATTGCGTTTGTAACTGTTTAAATATCAAATACATATACCCAATCTCACCTGCACAATATAGGAGCACATTCAAATACCTGCTCATAGGAAGTCACTGCAGCTCCCACCAAAATGTTGAGACTACAGTGCCACCTGCAGTGTTCTCACCCCTGTCCTCATGGGACAGGGGCCAGCAGATCAGCAGGGTCACGATCTACTGCATCATTATGTCGGGTACTGACAGGCCAAGAGCAAGCATTGCATGGTTCTCTATGAGCGCGTCCCTCAGCGACCTAGAGCAAAAGTGGTTTTGTCCTGGTTTTAAGGCTCTTCCTAGCTAAGAACGAGTAGGCCAACTTTGCTTTACAACTTTGAATTTCCTGGCTTCCTTCACCTCACGCTTCATGAAATACCTGACGCCTATATCAATAGCATAATGATGTACGGCCTGTTGCGGCTTATTTCTATAATGTGCTTGCTTTTTATTTGCTTGGTGTGGCTAATGGGAGAACTTACGTAAAGCAATTTCAGGTTTATTGCTTACATCAGTCACTGGAGAAGCTATCAACAGATACTTGCATCACCCACCCATTACATCCGCACTGGTTAATAGAATGCAGAGCGACGATGGGACTCCCCCACCCCCCCCCAACTTATTCTTCAGCTCTACTTCCATATAAGTATTTTTAATTGCAGAGTGGGGTGAAATTCCTCATTCTGGACATGTGCCACCACTTCTAAATGCCATTATGCTACTCCTGCAGCGACTGATCTGAGGAACGTGCACTCTGTTACTTGTACCTGAGGGAGCCCCTCGTGCCGTCAGAAAGTGAGGGGACAATGCTGTCATGAGACAGACTGGAGAGGTCTGACTTGGTATATCTTTCTACTCGCTTCGCCAGAGGGTAAATGACATCACAAGACAACACAACAAAATCCCAGACCTGATATATTTTTTTTTTAATCACACTCAATTTGGAACACTCATTTAGACTCAAGTTTTATTAGCTCTAAAAATACGTTCTTAAATATTTTCGAAGGTTGACTAAAATATGAAAAACAATTATATAATCAGTGTTTAAAATAAACCAGTTTGTTATAACAGACCCATTCAGTGGAATAACATTTATCAAGAATGATAGCATATAGGGAATTGTACAGCCTCAACAAATCCACAGACAGTATTTCTCTGATTGCTTTCAAAGTGACTGGTTGCAGAGTCTATTCTTCTGTTGTCCAACAGAATTCCCACCAGCAAGAACACTGCGAAAGAGTGGAACCTGGTCTTCAGGTGAGGAAGCTGTGAGGTTTTTATCAAAAATAAAGAACTGGTCTATTGGTGGTGTACCCCTTTTTTATACTTTCTTATTGTTAAATGGAAACTTTCATAAATAGCCGTACATAAATAATAATCTCAGAAGTTTTAAAAAGTTCACACTGTCAGTCAGACCTGACTAAACATTCTCTGTTCTCTCACTGCTTAAACTGTTTCTGCAATTATTCTGGAATACAAGAATCCTTAATGTCTCTTCTTGTAAGAGCAGATCATGTATTTTCGGTAAGAGTTAAGCTGCAGAGGAAGATTTGGCAGGTAAGTGAAATGCATGTTACAGCTGATGCCGTGTTTTTTTTTATTGGAATAACTGAAAAGATTAAGCTGTAGTGCAGGTAGGGCTTGAGTCATGCTTTTATCGTTGTATCTCTTGGCCTGATATGAACTATATTATTAAAAACAGTAGCTCAAGCTGATTCTGTACTTTGTTTATCTACAACCAAGCTCAGCCAAATATCAGCTAGCCTAGTGAAAAAATGTAGTTGAAGGCTGTGTACATACAGGCACTGCTAATTACTTTCAATGACTGTCAGATGAACATTGATACAAATATATTTCTTAGTATGCCTTTAAACAAAGCACTCTTATCTATGCATAAGAAAAAGCACTACGCAGAGCAAATACAACATGTTAATCTGTATTTTGATTTAGTTTGGTTTTTTTTTTTTTAAAAAAAAAGAAGTGATTTATCACCCCTTTTTGTTGCCAAAAGGAACTGCAGTACCTCCCGAAAGCTTGCGCCCTGGGAGATCCCAGTGTCAGTTTCAGTAGTATGGACACCTCTTTTCCTCCGTAGTTTTCAAATGACCAGCAGCTTTAGTCTCGGTGACTTTTTGCCTGTAAAGGAGCCGGGTGTATTTGCAAATGACAGCCAGTATAACCCACCATCTGACTTTGCAATGCTGAGAAACTGTTAAGGAGATAACTGATTTACCCTACGGAGCCTGCGTCCTGGCGTTTTACTCGCAAAGAGATTATCCGAAGTAGCCTATGCTACAGGGGGGATATCGTGGGGAACCGTAGGATTAAAAGGCCCAGCAAGAAAACCTTCGGAGGGAAGCAGGCGGCAGGATTTAGGGAGCGAGCGATCCCAGGCGTGAACGAACCACAAGCACGCTGTGGGTTTCTCTTCCTTAGGTAAAAGTACCGGCGAGCCAGCCTAAACGCTGCCCGCGGATGACTAGTTAGAACAAGTTTAAGCTCAAGAGCTAAAATTAAAACGTTTCCTCCGTGTGGCTGCCTCCTGCACCGGGGGTTTTCTCGCCTACCCGCACCTGCCCGCCGTCCTACACCACCCCCTGCCCCGGCAGCCTCGCTCCGCCCGCCCAGCTCCCGCCGGGCCCCGCACCGGCGGCGAGCTTGTGCCGCGCTGCCCGGCGGCCGACGGGGGCACCGGGCAGAGACCGCGCCGCCCGCCCCGTGCCCGGTTTCGCTGCGAGCCGGGCCGGAGCCCGCCCTCTATCCCTGGCGCTGCGGGGCCCGGCTGGGCGGGCGGGCGCTAGACGAGGGACTCGCAGACGGGCACCGAGTCCGAGTCCTGGCTGTGCATGGAGCTCAGCCCCGTGTCCGAGTCCTCGTCGTTCTCGGCGCGGTCCTTGCGCAGCGCCCGCGCCTGCTCCACCCAGCCGGCCGCGCTGCCCCCCGCCGCCGGCCGCCCCCCGCCCGCCGCCCCGCGCGGCTCCGCCGGCGCCTCCGCCACGTCCAGGGTGCCCAGCGTCTCCAGCAGGCGCTGCAGCTCCCGCTCCTTGTCCTCCCACGCCCGCTGCGTGTAGTCCAGGTCGGTTTTGATGGCCTCCAGGTCCGTGCTCAGCTTGAGGCCGATGTAGAGGCTGGTGCTCAGCTGGGTCTTCACCCGCTCGTGTTCCAGGTGCAGCTCGCCCTCGCCGCCGCCGCTCAGCTCCGTGGTGTCGCAGTCCGTCTCGGCCAGGCCGGGCCCCGCCGCCAGTTCCAGCTCCTCCCGCCGCCGCTTCATCCAGCGCTCGTTGAGTTCCTCCTGGATCTCGGCGGCCAGGTGCTCCAGCAGCTCCTCCTGCTGCGCCCGCTGCTCCTGCAGCTGCAGCACCTCCTCGCACTTCCTGGCGTAGTCCTCCTCGGGGCGGCCGGCGGCGGGCTGGGCCGTCCCGCCCGGCTCCCGGCCCGGCTCCGGCTCCCCGCCGCCGGCCCCCACCAGGTAGGTGTCCTGCACGTAGTTGACGCCGTGCCGCTTCATGCGGTCCAGGTGGATCTTGGCCTCGTACCTGTCGATCTCCCGGTCCAGCTCGCGGAGCCGCTGGATCTGCTGCCGGATGGTGTGGTCCTGCGAGAGCACCAGGTGCACCAGCGTCTCCATCCTCTCCGCCGACGAGGCCTCCCGGGCCAGCGGCTGCTGCCGCTTCTTGTTGATCTTGGCCAGCTTGCGGAAGGCTTTCCTCACCACCCGCCGCTGCCGCTCCTGCGTGAGCGCCAGGCTGGCACGGGCCGCCCCCAGGCCGTGGCCGGGGCGCTCCTTGCTGAGCACCACCCGCGCCTCGGCGCTGCGCGGCCCCGCGTTGGGCAGCGAGGCCTCGCTGCGCACCAGCACGAAGCGCACGTTCTCCTGCTCGTCCCCCCACGCCACCCAGAGCCGCAGGATCTTCGTCTTGTTGGGCAGGATCCGCTCGAAGCCGCGCCACTTCTCCACGATGCAGTAGGAGTGCGGCGGCCCCGACAGCATCCCGCCGCCGGGCTCGGGCAGCGCCGGCCGCTGCCGCCGGTGGTGGCTGTCCTCCAGCAGCACCCGCACCACGTCCGAGCAGGTGGTCCGCCGGGAGAGCCCGGAGATCAGCTTCTCCTCCTGGCAGATCCACACCGAGATCTTCCGCTCCTCGGGCTCCATCGGGGGCGGCTGCGGGAGGGCGGCCGGGGCCGCCGGCTCAGGGCTGGCCGGGCAGCCGCTCCATGGGGAGCGCTCTGGCGACGCGCGGCGCCGCCCGCCCGCCCGGCTTCAGCGTGGCCGGGATGCCTCCCCGCCCGCGGCACCCCGCCCGTGCGCTCCCTCGGCCGCTCCACCCCTTCCTGCCCGGTGCGGCGGTCCGCCGGGAGGGGCCCGGCCCGCTGCGGCGCGGAGCCCGCCGCGGCTGCCGCCCGCCGCCCGCGCTCTGCCGGGTCCCGCCGCCGCCGCCGGCGGGTTTTCCTCTCCCACCACGTGGGCGCCCCCCGCGGCTCACGCCCCGGCGGCGGCCGCCGGCCGGCGGGCAGCGCCGCCCCGGCACTCCGCGCCGAAATCCGCCGGCGCGGAAACTTCAAGGCAGGTCGCCGTCGTCTCTGCGTCTTCCTCTCTGCCCTGCCTCTGCTGCGAACGAGCGGCGTCGAGGGATCTTCCAGACTGCCGAGGGACAAGAGCGAGTCCTGGAGCTTCAAAGCGAAAGCCAGAACTAGTGAGGAATTTCCAGTTTTAGTAAATCATCCGCCTGTAATTAGGAAATTCGTGTTTGTAAAGCACTTCGCAGATGAAATATGCAAAGGACGGGAATGTCTAAGTGTTATTAAAATACTAGCTGAGCCAGATTTTAATGCGAGCTTGCTGTGTGCTTTGATGGGAACAGGATCGGTCTCCGAGTGCGGATTAAAATGAGGAGGTGGAAAAAATGGTAATAAAACGCAGGGTTGTGGCACTGATTTTCGTGGTGCGATTGCATCGTGGGGATTCACGGACCCGTGCTTTTCTGTGTGGCTAGAAAGTATTATAATGGCTAAAGGGGGTAAATTCTCTAAAACCTGAAGGCTGATCTGTACCTTCTGGGGGATTTTTAGAGCCGATAAAATTGGTGTGCCCTGTGGAGAGGATTTTTGCGTGAATAAGGTTCGTGACCCAGTCAGTGGCACAGAATGGAGTTATGGTATTGTAGCCTACCTACCGTAATTCTGCTGTTTGAAACTGAAGTTAGGGCACACAAAATAGCGAGTTAACAGTTCTGCAGGCTAACGTCCTCCTTCCACCTGAAGTACACAGGCTCAGTGTGGGCAGCTGCTGCGCTAGCTTTTCCTGTATTTACCTGGAAGGACTAGTCCTGGGGAAGACAGCCTGCCTTCTGCTCTGGCTGCGTAAGGCAGCTAATTACGATCGTGGTTTCTGCTGTGCAGCCTCCTATCCAGTGAGGAAGTGGGCTGAGGGACCACCGAATGCCAGCATTCCTGGAGCGGAAGATCACGCGGATCATGTGCCTGCTGCTAACGTCCCCTTCCTGTATTATTGCAGGTTAAATGATTCCAAATCGAGGTGGCCGCTGCATGTTGCAATAAGGGCATGCAAGATAGGGGTGCTGGTAACAAGCTGAATTTGTTTCTTGACCCCAGCCACCTTACATTAAAGTTGCATATTCCTGTCCAATGGTAAAGTCTGTCACTGCTAAAGTAATTTTGCCCGCATCATGTGTCAGAAGTGCTAGATCGCTGTGCTTTCTTTGTACAGAGGGAAGCATTTGCTGATGGAAGGTTATTCCTGAGGTACGCAGTCTTTTTGTTCAGTGCGTCGATTATGCCTAAAAGCATCATTCACTCCAGGGCAGAGGAAGGTGGACCCAGCAACGGCAGTCCTGTAAGAGAACAAAATACCCTTGACAAAGTGGGTTGTAAGGATTCTGGGACAAACCCGACAGCTCACACTGCCCCAGAATGATAGGGTGTTGAACAGGAATGGGATGTACGATTCAGCTTTGCCTCTGAAAGGCCCAAGATAAAAAAACTCCAGGAGAGTAGGAAAAGAAAAGCCTTGTTGCTCTCATCAGGCTGGCAGAAACTTGGAAGTTCCGTGTTGTCTTCTGCAGAATCAGGTGCAGCAAAAGGGTTAATGAGGCAGTGAGAAATTGGCTGACTCCTTTACTGGTGTTCCTTGCCTTTCCCATTTAGTTTTGATCTCATTTTACATGTATTTCCTATGGGAATGTCTGTACCTACTTTGTGCTGGCAAAGAACAATGCAGGAAGAGCAGGGTGTGATGTGAAGAGACATCTTATGCTCCCCACAGGTCAAGCTGCTCCAACTTGTCTGACTGCCTGTATCTATCCAGCATCCAAGCCTGGCTTTGTGCGATGAAATTGGAAGGTGATCGTTCCATCTTTCCACAGATGACCACATCTCTGTGTACGGAAAACCGGCTTTGCCTCCCCAGTGGAGCCCCCAAGGCAGCATTGCCAGAGAGAGAACGAAGATGATGGCAGTTTGGTTGGAGGCAGCAAGATTAAGATTAAGGAGACAAACACTTGACTTTGGTAGGATAAGCCTATCAGATGAATATGTATATAATCCATGGTCAAAAAGCTGGCATTAGAAATTTACATTGTTAGATCGCAAGTTGAGCCCTCAGGAATTTTGTTTCAGGCTGTCTGCAGACTCAGGAAACTGCCACCAAAGCTTCAGAAGTTTGAGAGCTTAAGCACATAAGCACCGATCTGAAGCAAAGGTTGGGCCCTGCCGTGCTGAATCCCAAAAGGCAACTGAGTGCATGCAACCCTTTGCCTTTCCTCCAAGGATCTTAAAGCATCCTGCAGAGGAAGGTAGTGTTATTATCTCATTTTTACAGATAAGAATGCTATGGCATAAAGGAGTCAAGTGTCTCGCCTAAGGTTATATAGCAAGGCAGTAGCAGTGTCACAAAGCAAATCAGGTTCCTTCACTCCGGTGCCATTAGTCACTGAACTTGACTGCCTTAGTGCTCTGCCTCCTTCCTCTCCTTTTAATTATTCCATGAGAAAGGGAGATGAGGAAGTATGCATTAGTTCAACAATTACAGACGGTGATAAAATGAAAGTGCAAACTCAGCAGATGATATATTCTATATCTCCGGTGAGGCAATAGGAGGCAGTGGCATTACAGCCTACTTCAAACATCTCCCGCCTGGTGAAGGCAAATCTCCTCCTTCAGCTGACTGTGCCTGCAGACCTGCAAGCCTCAACAGTGACGTGCAGAGAGGCTGTGTCATTAAAATACCAAATCGGAGGGAAGGACAGTTGTTCCTCTCTTCACTCCCTTCCCCACAGTGCAGTGATATATGAGGTCTTCTATAATTTCTGAAACAAGCATATCGCACAATTTAAAGTTTAAAATGTAATAAACATGATCTTCTGTAATCCAGAGGCTGTTTCTATACTGCTGTATCAATGCACAGCTGTCAGCAGGCTCTGCTTCTGAAGCGCAAACTTCCTTGACAGAATGCTATCCAGAACATCACTGCATGGCATGCATTTCTTTGATTTGTTTTATTAATTGCAAAAATTCAAAGTTGATGATACTCTTAACAGCCGCCTAACCTCCAAAAGGAGATTTATAAGCTTAACATTTTAGGCTGTATTGAAAACTCCAAGGCCAGGTATAGACTAGTTTATTTGTACCTTCTGCAGAAGAATTACAAGGCCGAGTGATGGGAAATCAGCTGTATTCTGGCATTTCACATGAAGTTCTTCCCCTTCCTTCCTTTTTGCTGAAGTGTGCAAGAACAGCATTTCCCATTATAGGGTTGGATAGTGAGCTGCCCGTTTCTTTTTTTATTCTTTTTTTTTTAGCTGAGCTACCAGAATGAAATTGCAGCCCTGATATTTTTAATAAATAAAATGATGCAAGACTTTATCTTGAATACTTTGAATCTAAAACAAATAAAAATGTATTTCCTGCTTCCATAATTCATATAGCAGTAAAGTGGAGGAAGTCTTAGAAAACTCTATTTAAGACACAGAATTTATTTATTTCAAAAGCAATTAAATGGAAAAAGTGTAGGGATTCGGATTCAGGGTATTTTTCTTTTTTTTCCACAGCGAAGTTGCTTTTACTTTTTAGATCACCCTCAGGACAATTTACTTTTTTTTCCTGAGGTTACAGTTCAAAAGAATACAGTCTAAGTGAGATGAGGAAAGGCAGGCTGAAACTGGTAATCTATTGAGCCATCACTGTCTGGAGAAGTCATTCTTCTTGTGATGCTGAACAGCAATGCTGCTTTCCCGGCTCCTCTTCCTACGTTAATCTTATTTTGTGAGGTTTAGCTGTTGGTCCCTTACACATGTTGCTTTCTAACATTTTGCCTCAACAAACACTGATGAAGTCCTAGGACAGACTAATATTACAGACTTCTGCAACGCTTGCTCACCTTTACAGACACATGAATAGTGGAAGGGGCTATTGAGCTTACAGGTCACTCTCTCACAGATGCTTCTTTCTTTTGTACCTAGTTTTTCCTGAAAGTATAAAGCTGAATAACCAAATCATGTTGCGAATAACCAAATCATCCCTAGTTAGCATGCATAGAATGAAGCGCTTGAAAAACCACCTATTAGCAGGAGTATTCAGATTTTAGTCAAAACAGTTTGTAGACTTAGACTTTCATTTGAAAGAAAGTCGTTCGGTTTGTATCTGAACAGCTTTAGACATGAGAGAAAGCTTCTTACTTTCAGGTTTTCTGTTGAAGCCACTGAAGGAACTGGCACTTTTGATAAAGATGACTTGTAAGAAGAGTAATGAACTCTTGATCTGCTTCTGTAAGCTATAAGCTCTGTGAACTCTTGATCAGCTTCCTTCAGTTTCTTGCATCTGATGAGTACTGTCTTGCTTCTGAAGGCCCCTATGCGACCACTACAGTTGACAGTTGACATATGCAATCTGGAGTAATTCTTTGCTTCACATCGCTGGTGACACTTAGATGCTTGTGTCATCCATTTGGGAAGACTGGTGTGATCTGTTTAAATAATAGCTGCCGATGCTGGGTTATACTGCTTTGACTACTTTATCCAACTTCTTTTTTAATGTGCACACACCCAAACTACAAACAGGTATGTCAGGAGGAAACTGTCTTCCAGTGAAATCAGTGGGGGCTGCATGGGTAAAGCCCTCTGCAGTGCTTTGAAAATGCAAGTATGTCTATAGACTACCATTAAAGAAAATTATGATGACGTATATTTATATTACAGTACAGCCTGGAAGTCTTGATGTGCTAGATGTAATGTAAATGCATGGGAAGAGACTGTCCCTGCCTTGAAGGCTTAACCAACGTCATGCAGCAGATTAGGGGCACAGCAAAGATCAGTACTAAGAATACCGATTTCCAACTTCTCATCTTTAAACCGAGTTTTTAACAACTTGGTTTTGTTTGTTTGTTATGTGCCTACGACTCTTAGGATGGAAAAGAATCCCTCTCCCTTTGCACCTTATGTTTCAGATTTTCTTTTCTTACTGAATGCTATTTAGCATAAATGAAGAAGAACAAAAATAATTGAACAGAGCAGAAAATGTTTTTCCTTATAATGTGCATACTAGATATACAAAGCTTTGATTCTAAGTGAGTCAGTGGAGATGCACTAGTATGCTTTGGGGGAAAATATGAGAAAGATCAGATTCAAATGATGGCTAAAACCTTCCTTCTCCAAAAAATGTTAAATGTATTTGAAAATGGTTTAGTACTACTCTAATAGCTTAGTCTTAGCTTGAATACTTAGTCTTCATTAATCAAAAAAGGAATCAAGAATTAGGTATAGTGACATTCCTCAGCAGACATCCTCAGTGTAAATATGACAATTTTAATTATTTAGCACTTGTAGCTTCTTTGCTTTTACATTAAACAGTTTCTCTTAGCCCTTGAGAAAATGCCTGAGGCTCTCACGGTGATTGTTTCTTCAGTTTTGACCATTAAGCTCAAAACAGATATACTAGGTCATTTGTTATCTTATTGAGATTTATCAGGAAGGCTTTTAACTACTTTTGGGCCAAAATATTCTTAGAATCATAGAATCATAGAATCATTAAGGTTGGAAAAGACCTCTAAGGTCATCGAGTCCAACCATCAACCCAACACGATCATGCCCACTAAACCATTTCCCTAAGCGCCTCATCTACACGTCTTTTAAATGCTTCCAGGGATGGTGACTCAACCACTTCCCTGGGCAGCCTGTTCCAATGTTTAACCACTCTTTCAGTAAAGAAATTTTCCTCATGTCCAATCTAAACCTCCCCTGGCACAACTGGAGGCCATTTCCTCTCGTCCTATCTTGCCGATTTTTTTTTTCACTACTAACTTGTGAATATCCATTAGAATATACCTTCTCGTCTTTCTGAGTAAGTAAGCACTGTGGCCTCAGTAACACAGAAGGTACAGAGTTTCCCATATAGGCACTCAGATGACCTCTTTTGCAGGTCAGTTTTATATGTATGGAAGGGACTTGAGCTTTCTGGCCTTAATGGGGGTAATGGTTAGTGAAAAGTTCTCCTGTTGTTTTTTCTGTACAGGCCAGGTAGAGGAGCTGCTCTCCGTCTGCTGGGATCAATGACAAAACTCTTCGACAGGTTTCCCTGGGAGCTGGTCCTGGAGTGCTGATAGTTGGAAACATTAGTTAGGCATGAAGCAAACATCTGTTTTCATGCTGGCAATGTAATGGTTCCTCAACATAACTGCCATGAAGAAAGAGGCCCCAGATCAACCTTGGCATTGTGTTTTGGCAAGCATGTCTGACTCGCATGTGCTCACAGGAATACTGTATGCACTACATTTCTGTAAGGCAATTCTTGCGGGTACAAAGACAGGGTTTGAATTTAATTATATATTATTTGAGCTGGAGAACAGTTAGTGACGTACATTCCTGCCTGTGACTATGAAGTGTGTATTCTCATTCTACCACCCTACACACACATTCACTCAGAAATTTGTAAGAATCAAAAGTTTTGTGTGCAAACGTAGGCATTGTCTGTATATTGTGTATGGATCTCTTTTGTGTTTAGATTTAGTGACATCCTTTTCTCCAGTGAAATACATTGCAGGGAGGTTTCTAAAAGTGTCAGAAACCACCCTGAAGTGAGAGATGATAAAATCAGGATGTATTATTGCAGTAAGATATTTTGGCGGGTTAGAATGAGGACAAAGGAATTCTCAGTGTTGGAATGAACAAAACTTTCAGTATTTCCAGTATTACCATGAATTTGTTTGATTTTGAAGTCTGTCCTATAAATGTCCTTAACAGGCAATCCGTTTTATCTGTTCTGTTTGTAGGATCAATAGTTGATTTCAGCTTTTATAGCACAGACATTCAGATAAGGGTTTAAATATGTAGCTGTGAATCCATATGTAAGAAGTGTAATTTACTTTTCAAGTATAATGAAATCCTTACTGAATTAAGACTGTGAGATTATTACATTCTCCATCCTCATTCTGTCCAGTTGTGATCTTTCTAACTCTTTGCAGAAAACATTCCCAAAGCCTTACTTCTGAACTTTTGTATTACTACCTCAAGATATTTGTATCTTTGACCCATTTCTAAACATTTTTCTTTTGTATTCTTGGTAGATCATCATAATACTGGCCTAACTCGAACCGAGCCTTTGTGAGTAGTTCAAGTGAGTAAATAAAATTCATAGATGAATAAATAAGGATGCTTTACAAATGTTTTCAGCAAAAGATAATGCAAAAGGACTTAAAGAGAATATGAAGCTGGATATAGACTGTGTATTTTTATGTGGCCCCCGACCCCATTCTGACATTAACAGTGGCAGCTGGGTTAGGTCCAGAGGCCAGAAGTCTCTTTAGAAAGCAAGATGATTTCAATGATGCAGTTCTTACCCTTGAGCAGATATGTCCTGGATGGGTTCCATGGATAGAAAATAAAATCAGATGCAACTTAAGCTGGTGGAAAAATTGGAGCGGTAATATGCAATGTGAGAAAGGAACCTAGGTTAAAGTAATGTGGAAAAAGCCCTGGAGTTGGGTGCATGCAGCAGGGAAATAGGGTGTGTTACTCTTTGAAGTATGGCTTTTCTGAGAGTCCCAGGCAGATGGTGTGATCTAAGGAAATGCTCAGTTTCCCTCAGGATGACCCAGCACAGGCCTGAAAAATAACATTGTAGGAGACACCTGAATTGTTTAGCACTTGCTACATCGCTATAAAAAAAAAATGTTTTTGCTTTATCCTTTTCCTCAGCTTAATAAGATAGCATGATCCCTAGCTAAGCCATAAGTATTAAATCGTAATGAAAGCAATGGAGAGATGACAGCAAGTGCAGTGCAAGGAAAATAAGAAAAGAAAAATTCAGGGGATGTCAAGAAAATCAGTCAGATCTGGCAGTTTCTAGGGTTTTGTTTTAAAGGAAGTGACAGCAACATTGATAAAACCATGAATTGACACAGCACTGTAAAATACAGCGAATGATCCTGGCAGAAATGGGGACCGTATCTAGAGCCTGCATCTGTGTAGTGGCAACCAAGTTTTTGGAAGGCCTAAATCCTCGCAAAACCATGCAGGTATTACATGCAACAAGTGAGAAGAGTGGTTATTAATGTGCCTGCCCTTCTGTATAATGCTGTGCTTTTCACACGAGATTTTTCAGGTTAGCTTACAAATTGACAACCGTATTAAAAGTGAGATTGTATCTGCCTCATTTACTTGTCACTCAGGAAAGAACAATACTCCATCCATCATCAGCTCCTTGTGCTGCAGTGGGCCACTGCATTGTAATTCTCTTGTTATTGTAAAGAGCCTCCGGTCTTATCCTTTATAAATAATTCTCAGGGAGTCTCATGGGGCTTCTGGGGTGGGTGTAGGTTCTGCTGGCGGCTGATTACTCTGGATGCCTTGCATGGATTTCTACTGTGTGCTTGTAAAGTCAGTTGTCAAAAGCTGACTATTCAGTGGGAAAAATAACACCAGCAGGCCACATTTACAGTGTTTCCTGTTGACCGGATATTAATGACTGAAGAGTCATAATTTTTTAATGATTTAATATTTACGAACTGAAAAGGCTGCTGTTGTAATGGAGCATATATATTTTAAATCTGGTGAGGGCTTGAGACTTATGTATCACTAATCAGTACATATAATAATAAATAAAATTAATTTGGGTGGTTTTTATATGCAAAAACCAAACGAGTCTGTTACTTCTACTAGGAATATTCATCATAAATCAGATTTTTAGTAGCTTAAAGTCAATTAACTTCTTAAAGCTATGATGACTTATGTCAGCTTAAGATTTGGTCCAGACACCTTTTTGAAGCTGTATTACCTACAGTTTCTTCTTGTAATTCATGGCAACCTTTGAATCCCTATGTATGTACTTTGTTTTAGCAAGAAAACTTAACTTGATTTCATTTATCATGATAAAATGCACTTCTAACTCTAAAACTTTGTCAGCTACTTAAGTAGAAGGCACTGTATAAACTGATACTATTTGAACTGAAAAAAAATCTTAACTACAGGTTTTAAATCCCACATTGTTATGACAAGCCCTCTATTCTTTTCAGTCTTTTATTCCTCCATTTCATTTCTATCCTGCTTGTACCAGCATCAGTCATTGGTTTTGGCAGTGTTTCTTAACGCAGATATGAGGAAGGAAAGACAATCTTTGAGCATGAAAAGTTAAGTGACTTTTCTCCATCTTAGAGTTTTAGCACTCTTGGCAGCTTGAGGTCTGTTTTTCCTAAGGAACTTGTCAGTATTCAATGTACTACTCATAGACACAGCCTCAGCCTTGCTTACTGCTTATAGCGCTGTGCTTTGGGTATCCAGTCCCCTACATCCTTCTTGACCGCTGCTCTGCCTGATCTAGCTCCACTGAACCACTCCTACTCCGGACTATGAAAGGTGCTATTTAAAAATAACAAAGCAAACCAATCCATTAAAAAAAAAAAAAGGAAAACTGAACCCATCACTGTCGTTTTGTTTTTTGTTTTTTGTTTTTTTTAAAGAAAAAAAGGAGAAAAGGAGGACAGGAAGGGAAGCCTCACATGTTTGGCAGAAACCCTAACATTGGTAGCATAGAAGCAGTGTCAGGAGTGAAAAATAGACCTTATTGAAAATCCCAGGAGAATTACCTTCTGAATGAGTGAAGGCTTGATCCAGAGAGATCTTGAGTTGCTGCCACAGGCTTCAAGGGAAGCTGGAGATGCTCAGAGCTATATGGCACAATCCTCCAATCTTTATAGCCTAGGACAAGTTCGGGTCTCATCTTTCCCTTATTCTAATAAGGGAAAGGAATACATGCTTACTCATACTGCAGCACAAGTTAGTGATATGAAGCCTTTTGGCTAGAAGTTGAAAGGAAGCTGAAATCCTGTATCGGGGTGATTGACAGTGAGGTTCTTAAAACACACCAGACTAAATCCTGAGAAGTGGAGCCTACCTGCAGCTCGGTGCCCTGGTATAACACAATGATCAGTGTGATAGAAACATCTAGATATCCACAAAGATCTCACCATCTTCAATGAGAGTGGATTTGTATGAAAACATTTAATCCAAGGATTGAAATGAAACCTGAGTGCAGAATTTGTTGAGTAATTTCCCCGAACTTTCTGTTATATACAGTTTTCTTTATTCATAGGGCTAATTGTGGTTTCCAAATGGTGGGTTGGAGGCCTTCAGGTAACTAGAGCTCTAGAAAGGTCACAGCCAGGGCCAGGGTCCTGTCAGGCTGGTTACTGTATAGGCACATAGAGATGTATACCCTTTAGGAGTGGGACTAGCTAAAGGTACGCTGGGGGAAGAGAGCAACTACACTTCTGTTTTACGGAGAGAGAACAAGGATGCAGAAATAGACCAGGCAAGTTTGAAAATGTACTGGCTCTAGACTTCTAAGTCTCACTTGTGCCTTTGAAAGCCAGCTTTTTAGTGGTGGACTTGCCTGAGTTGGGCGGTGTTGAGCTGGCAGCCCCAGCCCAAGGCACAGAGGGTCAGCTTTGTGCCCTGAAGTCAGAGGTGCCATCATCACCTTCCCTACTGCTCCCCTCACTTCATCACTACCGGCCGTGACAAGCTGGTGCGGGCCAACTAATGACGAGGCAGTGACTCCCACAACTATTCCTTCGGGGCCTATTGCCCTTTAGTGGCCTATTTCCACAATGCTCTAGCATCTTCCATGGCTGATGCGCTGCAGGTGTGGCTGGCTGTGTTTGAAACCTGAGTTTGTTTGATGAGTGGAGAGTGGTGTGAGCAGGATGCAGGATGAATATGGATGTGTAATGGAATTGACTTGAATTCTCTCTAGCATTATTTGGCTCCTGCCTCTCTTTTCCTTTTCAATCAGTACAGTAGAAAATTCTTTTGAAGGGAGATAATTTTACAAAGTGCTGAGTTCAGTGTTCCAGAGCCTCTGGCATTCAGCAGGAGACTTGCATGCTTTTAATCTATCTCCTGTGTTCCTATATTAAAGGAAATGTTTTCAAAGTGATTTGAGCAAGTTACTTGTGTGAAACCTGTTAACAAATAATAGGATATACGCGTGTAACTGTTATTTCACTTTCAAGGTTTGCCCTTAGGAGCAGAAAAGATTTCTCATTGCTAGAAATATTTTTTTTTCTTCAAAAGAAAAGAAAGAAAGAAAAAGAAAAGAAAGGCTCTTGTATGTGATTTTTCATTCCTGTCTCTCTTCTGCTGGCTTTAATCATGCAAACCTCCCACCAAGGTCAAGGGGAGTTCTGGCTGATTTACAGACTACAGGAACTGGAAAGTTGATGCAGATTTAGTGACTGTCTCCATAGGACTGAGGGACACAGTGGAGGCAAGAAGCAAATCTCAAATCCAGGAACCTCCTCAATCATTTCCCCTTCACCAAAGTTTGCACTCCTGAGAGAGAAGATCCCCACTATTTGAAAGGAGAATTCTTTAAGAGATCCTGCCCACATGATTGCAGCATTTTCCTGTCAAAGAGCTGATCTTGTAACCATGTGTTTGGGCTGATGAACGCTCCCATTTCCCAGTGGGTTGGAGAATGCTTAAGTGATTAAGTCCCATGGACAGTTTTGATAGGCTGTAGTCAAGGTGAAAAGTGTATCATAAGTATGCACATAGGATGTTGCTTCTTACAATTGCAGTTTTGCTAAGAAATGGGATTTCTTCAACATTTTATATCTACTGAAAATAGATAAAATTGCAGCTATGACAAATTGTAAGACCAGCTGTGCAATAGTATCTATCATGCGGTGTGTTGTGGTAAACCCAAGGTTATACCTCTTTCACAGAAAGGTTAGCCACCTCCTATTACTGAAGAGCAGCTGGCATGCACTAATCTGTTCCCATGTGAAGCAGCAGTTCACAGCTTCCGTGGTCTGCAGCGTCCAAGACAAAGACTAGGACCTGCATCTCCAGCTGGGAATGCAGGGCATCAGTGGGCCAGGGTATTTGTGGAAAGAGCAAAATGGGCTGGGAGTAACGTGGGCAGTATGAATTTTGGGAGGAAAGGATTCCTGGCGTGGAATATTAGGTGAAGTGAGAGGCATGAAGATCTTGGTATGTAGCATGAGGTAAGAAATAAGAAAATGTGGGAAAGGAGTGCAAAGGGGGTGGTAGTCATAAGTGGTGGAGAGTAGAGGATATGTGATGGGACAGTCATGGAGCAGGAGCCTTATTTGTGTCCATAAAAAGTATGGGCCACCAGCAGAAAACCAGAATAAAACATGTCATTATTTGTTTTCGTTCATTGTTACTTCCCATCAGGAGTAACTGAGCAAAAATACCTTTCTTTGTATTATACTCTGCTGCTCTGCTCTGCAAAGTCTCAAGAGTCAGTGTCTGTTGAGCTGACAACTGTTGTAGACCGAATAGCTCCAGCCTGGTGCTTGAAACCCTGGTCTTCCGTGCTCATTCAGTGCATTTTTGGGGATCAAGTGCCTGAGAACTCCTTAGGTAGTCCTAGCTTTTAGCTAAGACTTTACTGATACTCAGTACTTAGCAGGATCTCATTTGTTCTGTATAGTGTAAATCTGCAGGACTATGGCCAATCTTAAAGCACTGTAAAGTTTGAGTCCTCTTTAGAATCATAGAATCATTTAGGTTGGAAAAGACCTTTAAGATCATCGAGTCCAACCCTAAAGCTTAATTTCCTTAAGCTGGTGGAAACATCTCTAGAGATACAGTAGCAGGGAGCAACAGTGATCAAGTGGGGCAGAGCGTGTTTGCTATTCCGCCTTATTCTTCTGTTCAGAGAAACTCCCTCTGCTTCCCTTACCTGTCTGTACTTAGCAGCGTGCTCCATCCACTCTGGGCTTGTCTCATGATACAGCAGGGGAGGCTGAGGTCAGAGATTTGACTGCATCACAAGCCGTGTGACACAGTTGTGTGTGAAAGAGGTGGCCATTCAGGGAACGAACAGTTTGCTGTCTGCTCAGCACAATGCGACACTGTTTCTGTGATTTTGGTATAATCAGAAAAGTGAAGGGTCCACAAAGAAAAAAAACCGGGAGAAAAAGGTATATTGCTAGTAACATTCCTCCTTGGGAATTCAGACTATGATCTTTTGCTGAGTGGCATGTATGCACTGTTGTTTAACTACTTTTGTGTGACTTATTTGACATTTCCTGTTGGATTTGCCCAAATATATCTCTAGTGATAAAATGTGGCAATGTAACTTACCAGTCCTCCCTCCTGGAAAGAAAAGCCCGCTGCCGATTTTCTTATTTCACATTCCATCAGTACCTCTGCTACTGCCCCGTTTTGTGTAGAAGTAATTATTCTGTGAGTGTTTTTCATCATTAGAGCTCCTTCTGATTTGAACAGCTGCTAACACTGGTTGGGCTAAGATTTAGGCCCACAGTGAAGTAATAGGATCTCCTTCCTAAAAAGTACTGGGGGGAAGGATTTCCCCCTTCCTTCCTTCCACTCCATTTGACCTGGCATGTTTGTCCCACCTTACTCTGCTCTGCATTGTTCAGCTCCTTCTGCAATATACCAATGTGCCTGCTGTTGTTTTATTGATTTTTTTTTCTCATTGGCTTACTATGGGTTAAAAATAGGCAGCGATCTGTTCCATTTCAAGTGTCAAAACAAGTTCCTGCAGTGTCAGAGAGAACAATGTCACTCCATGACTTCTAGATACTGACCTCTTGCCGAGCCTGCTCCAAAGCCCAGTGCAGTCACTGGGAGTCTGGTGGTGGTTCGGTCCGATCCTCCTGCCACTATGGAATTAACACATCAATTCTGAGGTCTGTGTTTCAAAGTATATTAAATGTTTTGAACTGTGTATCACAGACTACACTGGAATGGCTCCAAATGTACCTTACTCCCACGAATTTTCTAGTTGTCTCCCAGCTGGGCCTGGGGCGAGCTCCTAGCACCACACCAGCGTGGGTGGCATCAGCATGTCTCTTCCCCATGGCAGTAGGCACCAGCTCTGGTTGCTGCTGTTCGCCAGCCAATTCCACCACCGCTAGCTAACAGGTACTCCCGAGTTTCTGCTCAGAGGGAATTTCTCTAACTTGGTGAAATACGTTCCTTGCAGAGGTGTATGGGAACTGCCTTCCCAGGAGATGTGGTACGTGGTGTCCCACAAAGCTTTAACTTGGTCACCGTCCTTTTGATACTACTGATTTTCTCAGCAGCGCCCGCTGTAGATCGCTGGATGCACACAGTACCGCGTCTCCAATTTCAGACTCCCGCCAGGGTTTTGTGTCTCCAGTCTGCAGCTACTTCCCCAGGCTCCGTACCTCACTAACTGATGCTGCCTGCCCTCGAGGCTGCCAGCAGAGCGTGACAGCTGTCATGCCCCGGCTAAGCTGCTGCGCGCAGGCTGCTGGAGTCGCACCCCCTGTACCCGTGTTCTGTGTCGGCCTGCACTCTCCCGCCGTCAGGGGCCCTCCCGTTCCCACGCAGCACGACAGGAGTCTGTCACGACCTGCCACTCCGCTGCCCCCCGCAAGTGCTGAGCGGCTTAGAAGGCACTTGCTGGTCACCGGGTGGGACGGCTCCCGGCGTCGTCCCGCTCCTGCCAGCCCGCAGCCGTGCCGAGGAGGCGCCTGGGGCAGCACCCCTCGCCGGCTGCGGGGCCCCGCAAGCCACGGCGGTGGCGGCCCTGCGCCGAGCGGTGGGCTGCCGGCGCCCCGCCTCCTGCGCCGCCGCTCCCCGGTCTCTGCCGCCCCCTGCCGGCCCGCGGCGGCGGCCGTTGGGGAGCCGTTGGGGGACCGTTGGGATGGGAGGGGGCGCATGCCGGGGCGGGGGCCGCGGCCACCTCGGGGCTGGGTGCCGAGGGGCGGGCGGCGGGGCGGCAGCCGTCGGAGGTGCCGTCCGGGCTTGCCCTGGGCTTTCCCGACGGAAACGTGGCAGTGCTGGAGCGGCCAGCGGGAGTGGTTCTGCGTCGGTCGGGATTTGGGCTCCAGCCGGGAAGCCCTTGGCGGCCCCAGTGCGAAGGCGCCTTGGTCTTCACCGGTGCTTCCGCGTGGCTCTTGCTTTTGCTCGGGTAAAAAGCGGTCGATCTCCTCCTTAAAATCGGGGTGCTCCGTTTCAGACTGCCCGGCAGAAAAGCCTCCTGCATATCTAAAACCCCGCCCGTGGCACTACGGTTTGCCTTGGTGTGCGTTTTGCCTGCTTCTGCGTGGCCCGAGCACAGGTTGCCCGCTTTGCATTCAGCTGAGCCTGTGTAAATCTGAATCTTTACAGCAATTGCAGGTTGTTCAAAAACAACAGGAAAAATATTTCCTGATGTGACGTTTTTTCCCCGGAATACTTTTTTCTAACCGATTCCCCAAATCTTCTCAGGACGATAGGTCCTTGGTTTCATTTTCAGGGGCTGAGAAAGGCAGAGAATTAGCCGATAGGCAAGGAAGGAGAAGACTTGACAAGAACGGCTCCTGCTTGTGCTGTGAGGTCGCAGAAGAGTTCCAGAGCCAGGTCTCTTATCACAGGGCCCCAACAGGGATCATGCCGGCTTGGGAGGCTCATTGTTATGGTAGAGCTTTCCTCTGTGACCCAGCCTGGAGAAAGCTATGGTAGTCAAAAGCTGCATTTTGTCTTCAGTGTATCTTCACATTACTGAAAAGAAACCTTTAGCACAAACCACATCATCTTCTGGCATCAGATAATAGTTTGGTAAGCTAGCACAAGAGTTAACGAAAAAAGCATAGTCTGCATGTTTTGATCTGAACTCTTACCTCTTTACCAAAGAAGTTTATTTTGAGACCTTGTAAAGATGGGTAACTGGCTACAGGGCTGCATGTGACAAGGAAAGGTCAAAACAGTCACTGCAGCACTGGAGCCCGGCTCTGCCAGATCTCGGCACCAGGGTCCACCCGTACGCAGCAAATCAGCTGCAGGTTCCCACAGCTCCACGATACACGTGTCACACGCTGGCAGTGGATAGATTTGCATAAATTCTACTGGAAATGAAATGAAATAAATGAAATGAAATGAAATGAAATGAAATGAAATGAAATGAAATGAAATGAAATGGAATGAAATGGAATGTAAAAAGAGGAAAACTAATTAAGTGTGGTAAATATGATTGCAAGAGAGAATTCATTCATGAAAGTACTGAGAAGTGAGGCAAATTCATTTCTCATTTACAGTTTTGCTATGAGGATGATAAGTTCAGTTGCAGACTGCTTTGATGGTAAGCTGATTCTCATTTAGCAAGGTGTCACCTTTAAATCAAAGTAGGCTCTTGAAATTAGTGAATTACGTATCTAAAATTAAGGATGTGATCAAATATTTTGACAGGAAACCGATTTTTCTGGTTTTCTGTTCAGCATCAGTGGACATTTTCTGTGTGTTGAAACTGAACTCTGTGCTTCTTACAGCTCATGATGGTTAAAAGAAGTGATTTTACTCTCCTAATCAAATCTCTTACTTCTGAAGGTGGTGTGATCATTTCCCTACATTAGCCATCAAAACCGTTTGTGCCAGGAGCTGGATGATAAGAGTCATCTTTCAGTCAACACTCACGTTTTGGAAGGGAGAAGTGCCTAAAGAGGTATTCATGTGGGGTGGGCAAAGGGTTCAGAAAGTGTCTTTCGCAGTAATATTTGCACTTAGTGATTTTTGCACAAGCAGCTTCCAACTGGTTTTCTACCCTCCATCTACAGCCGCACCGTGAATACTGTGTTCAGTTTTGGGCCCCTCACTACAAGAAAGACATTGAGCTGCCGGAGCGCACCCAAAGAAGGCCAACAAAGCTGGTGAAGGGTCTAGAGAACAAGTCTTATGAGGAGCGGCTGAGGGAACTGGGGTTGTTTAGCCTGGAGAAAAGGAGGTTGAGAGGAGACCTTATCGCTCTCTACAGCTACCTGAAAGGAGGTTGTAGGAAGGTGGGTGTCGGTCTCTTCTCCCAAGCAACAAGTGATAGGAGAGGAAACAGCCTCAAGTTGCGCCAGGGGAGGTTTAGAATCATTAAGGTTGGAAAAGACCTCTAAGATCATCGAGTCCGATTTAGTTTAGATTGGACAGTAGGAAACATTTCTTCACCAAAAGGGTTGTCAAGCATTGGAACAGGCTGCCCAGGGAAGTGGTTGAGTCACCATCCCTGGAGGTCTTTAAAAGGTGTGTAGATGTGGCACTTAGGGACATGGTTTAGTGGTGGACTTGGCAGTGCTAGGTTAACGGATGGACTTGATGGTCTTAAGGATCTTTTACAACCTAAAAGATTCTATGATTCTATGATTCTTAAAAATTGACCATAGTAGCTTATTAAGGCCAGAGATGGACTTTAGCTACAGCAGTAATCAACAGCTCTGTGCTAGTTTTGGCTGGCATGGAGTTAATTTTCTTCACAGTAGCTAGTGTGGGGCTGTGTTTTGGATTTGTGCTGGAAACAGTATCGATAACACAGGGGTGTTTTCGTTACTGCTGAGCAGTGCTTACACAGAGTCAAGGCCTTTTCTGCCTCTCACACCACCCCACCAGCGAGCAGGCTGGGGGTGCACAAGAAGGTGGGAGGGGACACAGCCGGGACAGCTGACCCCAACTGACCAAAGGGATATTGCACACCATATGACGTCATGCTCAGCATATAAAGCTGGGGGAAGAAGAAGGAAGGGGGGGACGTTCGGAGTGATGGCGTTTGTCTTCCCAAGTAACCGCTACACATGATGGAGCCCTGCTTTCCTGGAGATGGCTGAACACCTGCCTGCCGATGGGAAGTGGTGGATGAATTCCTTGTTTTGCTTTGCTCACGTGTGCGGCTTTTGCTTTACCTATTAAACTGTCTTTATCTCAACCCACGAGTTTTCTCACTTTTACTCTTCTGATTCTCTCCCCCATCCCATCAGGGGGGAGTGAGCGAGCGGCTGTGTGGTGCTTAGTTGCCAGCTGGGGTTAAACCATGACAGGCTTTAACATCAGAATGTCAGGGAACACTGTTATTCATACTTCTTAGCCTGTCTGACATCTAGCATAGGGGCAATCATTTTTATGTATCTCCAAGTTCAGTGTCCCTAGGGAGTCCTATATAATAGGATTCAAAAGAAGTTTTAAGATTTCTCCCTCATACAGTATGTCTGTGTTAAAGCTGGGTATAGCAAAGTGCTGTTAGGATGCTGCTTAGAAGTATTTAATGGAGAAGCATTAGAAAAATCTTTCTTTTGTTACAGAGCAGGTGAGGTTTTCTACCATTCCTTACACCTTCTTCAAATCAAGTGCAACTTTCTAAATACCCCTATTTAGGGCCTTAATTCAGAAAATGATATGTATTGAGACCTGCAAAGATGGTATCAAGTGACTTACTGTCTGCAGTCAAAGACTTTTACTCTAGTACCCCTCCCAAATACTCCCAAATACTTGAATTTTTCTCTCACATTCATTATCTATGATGTAGATTATTTCTTCAGGCACATAGACTTTCATCTACCTCCAAATCCATCTTATTTTGTGGCAGTATATAACACTTGCCAGTGGACTCACTGTCAAATAAAATTTACTTCTCATATTTCATATGTTGTTGTGGAGAAACACAGAACTGAGCAAATTTTGTAGTAACTATTTAGGCGTAGTACTCCACATGGTCAGGGAGTGCCCCTTCCTTTAACTGGCCCTTTTACTGCTTGGTGCTTCTATTAATTTTATTTAGTTTTTCTAAATGAGACAGGCGCTAGCAGTCCCTGCGGTGCTCCATTAGACTCTCTCACCTCCTCCAACACTTTGCTGCTGATCGTTATCCTTTGTTTGTAGAGCTACTGCCAATTTTCCATCCTGTGACTGCTTATGTCTGAGGCAGTTTGAACTGAGTATGACAGGGAGCTGCTGTAGCAAACGCCTTAATAAAATCCCCAAAGCAAAAGCGTGTCGTACTCTTTGCATCCACTAATTTTGCAATCCAGTAGAAGTGAAGTTTGTGCAACAAGATTTTTTCACAATTGCACGTTGTTTATTGCTCAGAGCTGCAGTCTTCGCTAGATGATTTGTAAATTTTGGCTCTAGGTATTGTTAGTATTTTACATGTGTCTGACGTAATTGCGAGGACTACTGGTGCTGTACTTGCTTTATTCTTCTGTGGTACATACTGCAGTGCTGGTAATTTCTTGAGTGGCTATTCCAACAAGATTCACAGTGATGTAATTCAGGGCTGGTGGAATTTTTAGGAACTGACACTGATGTGAGGTCAGA
Organism: Aptenodytes patagonicus; assembly: GCF_965638725.1. Taxonomy (NCBI): domain Eukaryota; kingdom Metazoa; phylum Chordata; class Aves; order Sphenisciformes; family Spheniscidae; genus Aptenodytes; species Aptenodytes patagonicus. Next base: position 10,990,790 of record NC_134955.1, read on the forward strand.
GTTTCATCCCCTGGTGCATGAGTGTTTATTTCCCATGTTTTTTACAGTGTATTTGACTGAAAGAGCTTTGTATTTGAGGCAGAACTCACACACTGTTGTGCCTATGGTCTTATAATCTGTTTTGATTCACTGGTTTTGTTGGTTACTCTGTTGGGTGTTTTTTCATGACTCTTTCACAAATGGTCAGATATAAGCAAAACAAGCTTAACAGCCAGACACACAGACAACAAAAATCCCTGCTGTTATTCCATGATCCCCCCACTTGGAGAGCTTCAATTATTTAATAGTATTTAGGGTCACATACTGCTTTTCATCTCGAAGTGGATTATAAACATTAACTAATTAATTCCTATTACTGGTAAGTAATCTAATTTTTTTCCTATTCCCAACCCCTTCTTCTCTCCACCCGCCAAGACATTTGCATGCACAGATCAATCTCTAGACCCTTCACTAGAATTGGAGCTGGAGTGACTAAGCAGTCAAAATATTTGCATCACAGGTTTACCAGTCTGCTCTGCCAAAAAAAGCCACCCACCCTTTTCTTGGTATTCAAGGCACAAAGGTTACGAGACTGAGTGTAAATTACGTTGGCTTGGTGTCACTAGGGAAGAGTCAAACAGGCAGAGCTCTGGAGGGCCGGTTCTCTCTAATGACAAAGCAGCAAGAGATTTCAGCATGAGTTTTGGAAGTTACAGCTGCCGTTAAGAATGTGCGTATTTTAAAATACTGAAAAATACCATTCAAGAACATACATGGAGGCATCGTGTAAAAGTCTGGTTGTCTTCTGTTAGATTGATTAATTTGGTTGATTAGGGTGTTTGTTTTGGGAAGACTTTGATACTTTGAATATATTCTATCCCCATAGGAAATACACCTGTATGAAATGCACATGTGCATCATCTCTTCAGTTCCCTGCGTTAGGCAGTGCAAAGGCAGAGCTTCCCTTTTCAAAGCAATCACATCTTTGGTTTCAAATCAGATAATAGCGAGTGGCATTATGACCAGCAGGAGGAGGAGAACTGACTGAGGGTGCGGCCTCCAGGTACCAGCTGGGCATCTTTGGTCTCAGCGTAGTGCCTGTTCACGGGCTCCCATGAAATACAGACAACACACTAGGTAAGAATAACAGCATATAGAACGTAGCAGGATTCTAAGAACTGAATAGTGCTACGCGGTGTTCCGTGTGTGTATTTTTATTATGCAACATGTTTTTGATCACACTGAGTAAATTATTCTATAGAAAATAGAATTAGATTAAGCTTTATTTTACATAAAAAATCTTAATGCAGTGAAATGTTAACTTGAGAACCAAATTCTGCCTTCATGCAAGCAACCATAATTCCATGCAAGTGAATGGCTCAGGTCTTGTCTTAAAGCAAATGCAGTTTCATCATGGCTGAATTGATACTGCTGCGCGTCAGTGTAGAATTCCCTTTTCTGTTTTTTTTTAAAGTAGAAATTTGGCATTGCCAACTTAAACTTGCATAGCAATAACTTCTCCTTCCTTCAAAAAAAAAGTCAGTTTTGTCATAAAAGAGCTAACTATCCTAAAGGAAAAATATTTCCTATGGGTTTGTTCTGACATTGTATCTTATCAGAGCTGGAGTTGGCGATTCCTGTTTCCTGCTCTCTCCGCTCTCTGTAAGATGACATCAACAGCAATATGTCATACTGCTAGGCTAGGGATGCCTGTGATGCAACTGCTTCCATGCACTGTGAGGAGGCACATGGGTAGTGCGGGTTAGGGAAGAGAGTGGGAGCACCATTGCTGTGAGATGCAAAGGAAATGTTTCCTAACTGGAATATTTCAGAATTCTTTTTTTTTCCCACCAGGGTCAAACAAGCTAACTTTTTCACAGTGCCTTAAAATAAAACATTCTTAACCAGGTCTGTCTAAAAAACCCTTTGAAAATCCCAATTTCAAGCCCAGTAATGTAGAGATATTTTTGCATGACACTTCCTGTATGTGAGGAAGCGTTTGGGTGTCTAAAATGTGAGCAGCTGGCTGCTGTATTATGGTTCTCACCTGTACTGTGCGAGGCCAGAGGTAACTCAATGTCAAGACTGAAATAAATAGGACAACCTCTTCCCTCACCTGCCATGCAGTGCCAATACGTTAAGTAAATGTTTGACAGTAGGGTGATTTTATGTCATTTAAACCTTCAGGACAGCCATGAGCAGTGTTTAACTGGTCTTCATGTAAGTCTTGTTACAAAACCCAGCAGTGGCTGGAGTGTGGCTTTTCCCATTAGAAAGGAGTCGAACACAGCAGTGGCAGTTGTGCTCTAGCCGTGTCCTCCTGAGGGGCGGTGCTCAGCGTGCCCGTAACACCCAGAGCAGGGCTAAGGCCGAGCGCCTGCTAGAAGGGAAGGAGGAACTTCAGTTGTTCCTTCAGCAGTTTCCCATATGTAGGTGTGAAAAGCCATGAGGGACGTGATCCTTTTATGTGTTCATTCAAAACTATCCAGCCAGCAAAAGATGCTGAAGAGAGTGTCCAGATTTCAGCATCATCAGGACCCTTCAGAAGTGACTTAGGTAGCGAGAGCAGCAGAAGCGGGCAGTTACTAAACCTGGTCTGGAGTTTGGAGCTCTATCTTGTAGCTGTCTTCAAGGTATGGGTGGGGGCCCCAAAGTGAGGAGGCATCTTTGCCCTTTGCACGAGCAGCCTCTGCTCCGCTCTCCCATCAGCTGCCTCACAAGCATTCAGCTTCTTACCAGATGTCTCTCTTTCCTGCCAGCATTTGCTGCTCTAGCTGATAGGACATTGCAGTTTATCTGGGCAAATCACCTTTTTTCCCCTTCTCCTGAGGTACAGACAACCTGATAAGAGACCTGATCTCCTTGTGGTACAGTCCTCTATCCTGTTGCAGTCCAAGTGAGAAATCAAACCAGTGGGATCGATCCAGTTGGGCAGTCCTGACTAAATTACAGAAGAGATTAGCTAGCTGAATTATTGAATGAGGCTGATGGGGGGATTAAAGGATACCTTCTCTGGAAGTGAGTACTTTTTTTTTTGTCAGAGATACTGCTAGTAATCTCTGCACTATTTTGAAATGTATTTTTCTTCCTTAGGAGGTGAATATTGGCAGAAATTAATGGTTTGTGGGGTTTTTGTTTCCTGTGGGGTTTTTTTGGGGGGGGTGTTGTTGGGTTTTTTTTAAGCAAAATCTCAATGGTTTCAGCTGCAAATTTGGAGACTCACCTTGTTCACATCTGAAAAACATGGAATTGGGAAAGGAGGGTTCAAACCCAACCCAAATTACAAAAAAGTCTGTGTTCATAGATCAGACCAGAAGAGACAATTCTAACCATAGATTTCAGCTTCCCATTTAAACAGATCATCAGAGTTCAATATCTTAATTTATTTGAACTAGAGCATCTCTCTTAGAAAATGCAACCAATTTTGAGTTTAAAATTTGTAATGAGGCAAAATCCATCATAAATCTTGGTATGCTTTTCCAAAGGTTTATACTTTCTTTTGAAAAATGTAAACATATTTCTAGTGTGGATATTGTACGGTTTTGGTTCTCATCGTTGGATCTCTTTGTATTTCTTGTTATCTTCATACGAGAAACTAAAGCATTTCTTCTTGGCCCTTTCAATCATTCTCACAACTCTCCACTGTCTTCTCTTCAGTATATCAGCTGATCTTTCTTCACTTCTTAGCACTGGAACTAGGTACCATATAGTTGCTGTAGTAATACCAAATGTAGTAGTAATGTACTTCTAGGTGAGGTTCCTCCATTTCAACATCCAGGCATTGCATTCACTCTTTTGCCCCACTGTAACAGCTTCTATTAACTAATATGTGTGTGCCCTCACAAACCAAGTCATTTTCAATTTCACTGCTTCTTAGAATGAAATCTGTCTAACACTTAGACTCAATCAGTAAAGTCTTAGGTGGTACAACCATGTTCCAACACCTAATATTAAGTTAGATTTAACACTGAGCCAAATTTTTCTCTGTAATACCTCAGGCATGCTGACTGTAAGGGTTTTGGAAGCTGTAGGTGCAGCGCTTCTACAGTCCCAGGCAGGCAAATTGCTCATGAACAGGTCACCTGTGCAGAGCTGTCCAGGTGAGCCAAAAGCCCAAGACAGACATCATCTGACCAGTCTGTCTGTGCACTTTATCCCTGCATATGTGTGTTTGCAGTGGCCACTTTGCCAGATGCCTGGCAAGCCAGGAACTGAGTATCCAGAAAAGAGATGGTTGCTATGAAAACGAAAGAAGAATGTGTCCTGTTTGACATTTCAGGTCAGATTCAGGATTTCACATTAGAGTGAGAAAATGCAATATCGTATGAGATGTCCGGCAAACCATACGGTGGCGATACAGTCATTTTAAACTGAGGGTTCAGTGTGTAGGAGTGTGCATGTCGTGCTCACTTCTTTGTGCTATTGACTGTCATCGTCACTACCTCAGAAAAAAACAGCACTGCATCGTAGTCATTAAGCAAGAACTCCTTCTGACATGTTTTTTACTATTAATTCCAAGAACAGAGCAATGACTAGCTAATACATTCCTTCAACGCCCCCACTCGACAAGCAGAAATCATTTCCATTTTAGAAACAAAGACAGTGAGGTAGACAGGCAGGCTGCAGCATGTCAAAGGATGTCGCCCACTGAAAACCTGCAGCATCTCAGGGTTAGAAACCAGGAATGTCCTTTCAACCTTTCTCTTTATGTGCTCCCCCGGACAATTTGCAGAGGGGACAGGGTATTTTACCCTGAGGCCCAAATCTGAGGATTTAATTGCACCTAAGCAGACATATGAAATGAATATGCTTAAGCGTGTTGCTGGAGACGTCTGAGTGGGCAGTAGCGGGAGCAGCCCCAGAGTCACACGGGCCTGAACATAGAGTAGCGCAGACCTTTGAGGGTATTTTAGTAGGCTTTCTGTTCCCAACTTGATTGATTCCTGTGTGCACAAACAGTGGGAGGACAGACAGACCTCAGGCATTTGGAGAGTTTAGTAAAGTAAATTCTTAACTTTTTTTTGTTTGTTTTGAACATTAGGCGTATCTGTATGTGGGTGTTGGGAACTTTTCATGACTTCTTAATTCCATTGAAGTTTTCTGTGTCAGTACATTTTGGTCAGCTCAGAGAACTTCCCGTCTTTCAGCATGGAGAAAAAGGTGGAAAACTTTTCTCTGAAAAGACATTAAAACACCATCTTGGGATGGTGCCTTCATCAGGTCCTGAAGTAACCACAGGGCTCAGTTGAGTTCCCCTCACTGTCCTCCCCTGTATGGTTCAAGGCTTTTCACGGCCTCTACTGTATCAGAAATGTTGCTGGAGGTGGGAGGGGAGAACTCTCAGTTCCAGCACTTCGACTGAAGAGCCTCCAAAGAGTTTTCAGAGGATGACAGCTAATAAGCCAAACTTTGAACCTAAATGCAGACGTTTACCACACGGCTCCTGCTGAGTACAGACTCTGGAATTTGGCATTGCTGCCTTGGGCTCTCCAGGATTTCAACAGATGTAGTGCATTGATTTAATGCTTAAAAGGGAACCCTGCTGTGGCTTCCACAGCTTGTTTCATCGCTTTAGAAATCAGGCAGTAACATACAAACAATACAAGCAATTTTGTGTTATAAACAACATCCAATGTTTAGGGAATTGGGATTAAAATAAAACGTCTTCAAGACTTTTGGCATTCCCCTGTCCTCCATCTGGAGATCATTTTCTTCTTCCAGACTCTTCCCATTTTTGTCTATTTCTGAATTTTGAGTATTTGCCTTGTAACTTGGAAATATCTTCAATTTGCACTTTTTTTTAACCACACATTTACCTTGACAGGGCTTGTTGTTCACCCCAGAGCTAGTAAAAAGGCTAACTTCACACATATGACAGTACAGTGTTTGTGCAACGAGCACTCCACAGTGCTCACTGTATTGTACAATACTCATATGCAATAAGACACAGAGCCCACAAAAAGATCATTTCTATGTTAACATCCATGTTTTTGTTTATACATTCTTGGGACCTGATGCTTATACTAGGCTCTCTCAGTTTGTATGTGGTATAGGGAGGAGGTCATCATGCTTCTGAAAACACTTCTAGAGACATAAAAGCACAGAGACTTGCTAAATCTTTTACCATTTGCTTTCAAGGGGGTGCTTTCAGAAGCATTCAAAGGAATTTGCAGAAATAAGTCCAGGTTCCTTTACCTCTACCACTGTGTCATTGACATGATTACACCTCCAAAGAAAAATAGTAGAGCTAGAAAAGATAAAGGCAGACAGGGTTGTAGAAGATATGGACCACCCTCTGTGTTGAGCATGACATGCGGTTTTGTTGAGCATTACATGAGTTTTTTAGCTTAGAAAAAGACAACTGTGTGGCGATGAGATAGAAAAGTATAAAAATCATGCATGGAGTAGAGAATGTGACTAGGAAAGCATCATTTACCATTTCTCATAGTTCAAGAAATAGGTGGCAAATCTGAAAGACATAAAGAGATACTTCTTCATACACAATGCAGGTACACTGTGAGCCTTGCTGCCAGAGGGTGTTGTCGATGCCACCTGGATTCAGACTAGACCCGTTCACAGAAGCAAGCTCCACCAAAAGCTATTAAATGCAAATGTTACCATCTCTGGTTCTGGAAAGTATTACCCTGTGTATCTCTGAATGCTGAAAGAGTTTGTCAGAGAAAAAGCACTATACGCTTCTTCCATTCTCGTACCCTTCCATCTGCCGTTCAGCACTGTTGGAACAGGATGCTGGGCTGTATCCTGCTGTGAAGTCCAGCAATTCTTATGTTTCTAGTCTAAAACTTCACTTCCTTCAACTTAGCTTCTTTTCTCTTTGTTTCCTGCAGTTTCTATCACTCTTCAGTTTTTCTATCTATCAAGCCATGTTTTTTGCCTTGTTTACTACCTCTGCTATTTTCTACTTTCTTTAGGCCATCTTCAGAGATTAACTTGTTTGAATTCCAGCAGATCTTTTACCTTGAGACCTAGAAAAGACCTAGAAAAGAGTTTAGCAGCTTGACACCCATCTACATTTTCTAGTTACCAGTGATTTGGGGGGTCTAAGAATGAAGTACCTCAAAGAGCAGTTGGGGTATTCACTCCCTGAAAAAGTAGGTTTGTTTAAGGAGCCTCTATCCAATTACCAAAGAATTGTAATATGCAAGAATTTGGTTGTCGCTCCTGTTTTACTTGTTCAAGTGCTTGTTAAATTTTTATGCCTTTAGCTGAGCAGTGATTTTTAAAAAGCGAGGTGTTGTGACTGCACTATTGGGCACAGTGGGGATCATGAAAAATGCCAGATGGAACAAAATTATTCTGATTTTTGAACCACAAAGAGCCTAACTGTCAGTCATGCTGAGCATCCAGCAGCTCCCATTGAAATCAGTGGCCCCAGGCCAGTCCTGCTAGAACTGCTTAGTTTAGTTCAGTGGATTGACGTTACTGCTGAACCTGCCTTGCACCACAGCTGAGCTTTAAGAATACAGAAAGAGATGATAGTGTCAATAAAATAAGGTGATGCAAAGAAGCCCTGGGGAAGGGCAAGAGATTGATGCCCTACTGTTCCTTTTTCTTTTGAAGCTCTCTTGCATTTTTCATTCAAGTGTTGAGTGTCTTTTCTGTTCACCACTGCTCTACTCTGTCAGCTCTATTTTGATTTGGTAGGACCTGGCAGGAAACATAACTGCTTTGGAAATAAAAATTTGCATCTTGGGTAGCAGTCTGAAGTCATACTTGCTGAATCCTTTGCCTGTTTTGTAGCACATTCTTATGTCAGATTATGGGGGAAAAAATCCTTGTGATCATACTTGGTTGTAGTACACTGGAAGGCATGGCTGCAAGCAGTGGAGCAGTTCCTAAAAACACACTTAGGATTCACTCATGAAGTTTATTCCGGGGATTGTTTAGTCTTCTGTTTTGTTGTAGAGTATTTTTCAGACGGCAGTTCAGTTTTGTTCTGAAGCACATCAAAGCTCTAAATCAAAACACACCTGAAATTGAAATAATGAACTTCAGACCCAAATGTAAGATTATTTGGATGTTTGTATCCATGTCTGGATTTAGCCCACTCTTGAGAACAGTGGAGCTGTGATGCAGATTCAAAGTCCAAACCTAATGATTTTATTTGAATCCATCTATGTATTAAAATAGCAGAATAATTACTGATATGTTTAGAAGAATAAGCATACATACTCTGTTGAAGGTGGTCTGTTGCTCTGTCTGCATGAAGATAAACTGCAGAACAGAAGGATCCTTTCAGAAGGTTCACAAGCAATAGAGGCTACATAAACTTCAAAGGATGAGCCTGCGATAATAAAGAAGGAAACAAGGAAATAACAAGGGACCTGAAAACTTTGGTCACTGCGTCTTCTGGATATAATGCTTCTTCTATTTCAAGGATGCACTCCAAAGTGTTAACAGGTTCAGCTGCCTGTTAACAGAAATGTAATCATATGCTCACCTGTGAACAGGGAGGGACCTCTTATGATTCACTTGAAGGACATCATGAACAAAACATTTTCTTTGAAAACTGATCTTCTAGCATAAGCTGGTTTGAATTCTGCCATCTGCATGGTAAGACCCTTACCTGAGACGATACCATAATTCCATGGAAGTCTTGCAAAAGCATTAAAGTGCTGGATTACTTTTTCATAATGTTAGATTGTGCCTTTCCATATTTGAATTGCTTACAAACATGCTGTTTAAACTTCTAGCAACACCTTTCAGTGTGGACTGCAATGCGCTTAGGCTTGTGATGTATGAGCCACCTATTTTGTGTTGCATAGGATGATGATAGCTGGGAGAAAAGAAAAATGGTAGCAGAAGTAGGAATGGGAAGCTGGAAGTAAGTGCTAGAAGCATTGCAGGTGTTTTCCCATGTGGAGTTTATCATTCTGCGGGAGAGGCCAAGGCTGTTAATAATGACTGTGGATAGTTATTATTGTCAAAGATATGCAATTAAGCTGCTCGGACTGCCCAACATCTCGGCCCCATAGATACCCAGTATTTGGAGGTCCAAGAAGTTTAATTGCTGCTTTGCACCATATCCACAAATGTCAGTTACATGCCTCCTGCCGTATGGCAGAGCTGCATGGTAGCACACCGTCTGAAGATTTACAAATGCGCTGCCAGCCCAGGTGCATGTTTTCTGTGTGCTAGAGATGAGGCGGTCGTGGCAGGAGAAGCCTGGCCACTGAAGCCAGCAGATGGGCTTGTCCTTGGAGCAAATCAAGCAATGAAGCCAGGTGGCTGAGAATCCCCAGCTGGCCACCTGTAGCTAGGGATGACCCATCTGGAGGAGCCAAACTTGAAGCTTTATCCGTAAGTTTCCGGGGGCTCATATGCAGCTCCGCAAGAGACAAAAGGGAAAACAAATGGGAATTAGCACGATAGCAGGCTAATATTTTGCCAGGCTGTTTGCTTTACTTTTTGATGTCACATAACATCATGAACAATTTCTCCAGATGGTCAGGCCTCCTTCCAGCTGTCCTTTGCGGATGGACTATAGGAGAATGGGATCTTCTGGCAAGTAGTTGCAACATAGGAAGCCTATACTGGAATCTCCGAACTGTCCATTTGCAGTTTTTAACTGCCAAACTTGGACAGACTACTTTGAGTTCGCTTGTGCCAATTTGTAGCTTGGTGGCCAAGTTCAGCTTGGGTCTCTAGCCAGTGGTTACCCCAGGATAACTGTTTACTTTACCCTTTTGTCAGCCTTCCTCTGTGCCTGGAAAAGGTAGTCTGTGCAAACTGTTATTGTCACAATGTTGTTAATAAGCTTTTACTCCAGTGGGAGGCACTGAAAAGGTGTGTTTTCACCTAACTTTAATAAGTGCATCTACAGATGAAACGCTACAGATGAGAGGAGATCTATGTGAGAGAATGACGTGTGGTTGCTTAAGCCCATTTACAATACTGATAGCTGGCAGCAGATAAAGAGATGACGTGTTCAGGACTAGTCTTTGTATTATACCAGTTTGGATCTTATTTTTCTAAAGCAAACAAGCAATTTATGCTACCAGGTAGTTGTTCCTTTTGTGGGAGACATGATGCAGCTTCTTCACTAGATGGGCTGTGTTTTGAACATTCAGAACAATTACTCAGGTTTTTTTCTGACTCTTAGCTAGCTAAAGGTTTCTATATATAATAACGATCCATCCCTCCAGCCTCCAGGAGTGGCTCTTGAAATAGCCAGGCACAAATCCTGGAGAGTAAACAAAGAAAAATAAGCTCTTTATATTGTATGCATATATGAGCCCTGAACTCTGCAAGTATTGTGAACTCTTCACACAGTCAAGTAAGTGTGCTATCTCCTTTTAAATGCTCTAGCTGTATTGGTTGCATTGACATACTGTACTTTGACTGTTGCTCTGGGCTGATGCTTGCTCTGGCTCTCAGCACTGAGTCTAGAGCTTGGAAGAGGCACTCGCCAATAAACTGGCTGCTGTCCAGCAAAGAAAGGGGGTTATTTGTGTCTGCCTGCATGGGGTTATTTGTCTCTGTAAATGTGCACTCTATTCAGTGCTGACAGTTCCCACAGTTTTATGATATGGCTCAATATTTAGCGCTGGCCTAAGAGCCAGACCTGCGGCATTGTGTGAGATGAGTAGAGGTCTTATGATTATAAATCTAAAAAGGGATGTTTTCCATTCTCTTGAGCACAGCAGATTGGAAACACCAAAAGGTAAAAGCAAAATTTTCCTTGAAATTGTTCTTTTAAAAAATTCTATCACATGATTTTTGGGTGCGTGACGTGGTTTCTGGCTGGCTGAAGTTGACAATACTGCATTCATCTGTTTTCAGTGAAACCGTGGTAAAGTCAGAGTCTGCCTTGGCAATGCCTGCAGCTCTGAGCGCCATTACGCGCTGATGCATCACAGATTTAGCAGCACAGTGTTACTTCATGGTGCTTTCTGCTCGCTGGCTCGGCAAATGGCTTGCGCTAACCCCATCACTTATCGGCTGCAGCTTATGCTCAACACAAATGATGCTACCGGATGCGGTGGCTTTTGGGGCAGAAAAGCACTGACACGGGGAGAGGCGTCCCGCCTGTTGACCTGGCTGATGAAGCACAACCCCACTTGTAGGGAGTTTGTTATCTGCCTCTCGTAGCAGTGTAATTTGTACCAGGTGCCAGGCAGATGAGAACTGAGGAAGGTGGCCAGCGGGTATGGTGTCTTGTGTAATAAAGATAGTGAGCACTTAACCTCCCTGTGTGGCTGAAAGACCTGGGTTTTTTTACTCTCATGAGGGGTGATAGAGAAGCTATTAACCTGCCAGCAGATTCACAGGTTTAAGCCCTGAAGGATCCACAGTGATAATCTAATCTGATTTCCTGTATAATATAAATCGTGGAATTTCCCTGGCTTAATTCCCACTTCGTGCTCGCCCTGTTTGTCGGTGAGAACATGTTTATTAGAGAAGTGCCCGACTGCAATTTAAACATTTCCAGCGATGGCAGCTCCCTTGCAGACCTTGACAAACGGTTGTGCGGCGAGGAGCGGGCGTGGGGTCGGCGGTGCAGCGCGCCGTCCAGCCTCGCAAGCGGTGAAGGAAGGAGCCGGGGGTGAGCGGCTCCCTCCCTTAGCAGTCCCGCCGCAGGATCCCCGGGCTGCGTTCGCCGGGGTTTGGTGCGCGCCCGCCCCTGAAGCGGCGCGGGGAGCCGCCGGGGAGCCGCCGGCGGCGGGTGCCGGGCCGGGGCGGCGGGTGCCGCTGGGTGTCGCTGCGGGGCCGCGGGGGTGCGGGAGCTGCGCGGCCGCGACCGCTCCGCTCCCCTCCGCTCCCCTCCCGCACTGCGGTGGGGCAGCCACGCTTAACGCTCCTCTCGCCGCGCCGGAGAAGCACCTACCGGGGGCGGTTTTACCCGCCGGAGGGAACAAGTGGGATGCGCTGCAGAGAGTTTGCATGGTCCGTTTGTTGGGGCCAGATCCTGCTCTCCGTTATTGCAGGAAATGCAGAAATTACCTCTTTGTTTACCACCTTATCGGAACCTTTTGATGTGACATTTCTTCCGGTGACATAATTTTAAATTGAAAGTCCGACTGCTTTTCAGTCTGGATCACTGGGGTAGTTATCCACCACCCCTATGATACTGGAAAGCATGAGACAAGCTAATGACCTGATGAGGATGAGGAGCACAGATTTCCCAGGCTGACTCCGTTCATTCCCAGAAGGTTTTTCCAGCTGTGAATAGCAGTTAAACAAATGTTTGTCTAAAAAGACGTGCCGGGTTCTGGGTGCTGAAAATCAGGCTGCAGAGGGAGCTAGTCTCAAGGTAAAACCCTTCTTCCATATTCCCCTTCCATGTCAGTTGCTGTGATCCCGTCAGGTTGTTCTCAATGCCACAGAGATAGGACTACTGAAGATCCAGTTTTCCCCGAATATATCGTGTGTTGTTCCCCACCAGGACTGTTTTCCAGGCCAAGTTTGAGGATTGAGGCTGTTTGTCTGGGATTTTGTTACAACAGAGTGGGTGAAACAGTAGTTTTGAGTGATGAGCCAAGCCAGCCAGCCAGAGGTATTGGCCGAGCACTGCAAATGTGTGCATCAACACCACAGTACAGGTCCAGAGGGTCTGATGCAGCCTTGGATGTATTGGACAGTTGCTGCACAGATGGTCAGTGCTTGCAGAGTAAATATGATGTGGCCAGAACTAGTCAGACTTGCCGCACGTGCTCGTATTTCTGCAGGGAAATACAGCAACTCAGGGATCCACTGAGGACCACAGTGACAAATTAGTTTGAGGATCCTAGAGCCAGCATAGCTCAGCCCTGGTACAGTGGAGATTTGCCGTTGTAAAGCCAGTTATACTCGAAGTGCTCTCAGCACTCACGCTTGTCGCTTCACCTCTTGCTCCTGCAACATGGTAGTAGCAATTCATGTTATGTCCCTTGACTTAGAGTATGGCTGCTCCACAGCCCCACTTTGAAGCAACGTTTCCCTCACTAGCTCTTAAAAAACCAAAAAGAGCATAAAGCGAAGAAAACTGCTCTCAGCTGGGCAGCTCTCAAGCTGCTCTCTTATGGGAGGTGGCGGCAGCTGCCCACTCCATGTCCTAGTCTGGTTCTGCATTCTCGTGGTCTGGTCAAGCAGAAATCTGGGGAGGACAGAGCCTGTATCGACTCGCATCCCACTGCAAGAGGTGGCACTTAGTTATCAACCGGCTTTGGCTGCTTGGACCCTGACTGTGTGTCTGTATACAAAGCGTTTTAGATCTGTGTAGATTTGGATTCCTCTTCACCACGGAAACACGTAAAATGACAAGTGAGCAAAGACTGATAATGCCAGCAACAGGGAATAAGATGCAAAGATTCTGACCCCCGTGTCCTCAGCTTGGTGGATGCTGTTACCGTCTCATGAGTTTTCTGTGGCCCATGTGAAATGATTCAGTGTTGTAAGGTCATCTCCTACCTCGTCTTCTGCTCTGCAGCGAGCAGGCAGTCACAAAGCAGTGCACTGGGATGAGTATCATGTCTTTATTTCTGAGGCATGTTCAGCTGAAGTGATTTGCCGGTGGTCACACAGGTGATCAGTGGCAGAGATGAGAGTAGATCTCTGTATCTCAGCCTTAGTCTGGTGCTGTAGTTATCAGACTGTGCTTGTCTCATGGCTCTGCACAGGTGAGCACAGCTACAACCCGTGCTGGGATTTCAAAATCTTCCTCCATATTTTTCCCGCATGAGCAAGCTGATAGAACCTCTTTTCTGTTTTTGTCTCAGTCCCATTGGCAGAAAAACATAATTTTGCTTTGTCCTTTTTAACCTCCATTTAAACTTTTGCTTAACAGAGTTGAAAAAATAATCTGTTTGTCACTATTTATCATAATCTGGTTATCTGTTTATATCATTAATAGAGAGAAACTATTGAAAACAAAGGTTCTAATGAAAAAGTAAACACTCTTAAAAATAGTTTGTTTCAGGCTGCAGTATTTTATATATATATATGTGAATAGAAACCCAAATGCAAAGGCCACAAGGAGTTGAAATGGGAGTCCATCTCCGTCATGTTTCTACATTAAACATATTTCTCAGCATGCCCCAGGCTTTGGCTGATGGGTAGGGTTTCAGTAACAGAAAGGCTGCTCAGCACAGCTAGAAGCACTCACGGGACCAGGAATCTGCAGTGCCTGGAGGTGGGGGAGAGCGCTGCTGGCACTCAGACTGCTCCCCACCAAAGGGGGAATGCCGTACTGGATCTGCACCATGCGCTGTACCGAAACAAAGCCTTTCAGCATCTGTGGCAGGAAAGTCACCAATTGCCATATGTCACTCTGCTGTGCGTATGTTAAGTGGGCCCAACCAATCGCATTTACACATTCTCTGTGTGACTTGTTGTCCCACACAATGAGTGCCCTGTTGTCACCAGTGCTAATGCTATGCAATCTGCTTTGCCGTGGTGCAGCAGGCGGCTCGCCTCTTCGTATCGTAGCACATTTTGCCACATAAGCGTGGCCCTGATATCACCGGATGCTTTGCAATCTGTTGCTCTGCCAAGTGCAAGCCCTGCTGTCACGTTTGCTGCAGCCTGTTGGGCCACAAAGGAGCAGGCGGGCTGCGGGCAGGGACGCGCTCTGCTCAGCTGCCGTCTCAGAGCGGTACAGCCCCTGTACGGTGTCTGGGCTGCTCAGCAGGAACCAGTCACATACCAGGAGTGACGGGTGCTGGTAACAAGCTTCACAGCGGTATTGTCCATAACTAATCATTCCCATTCCTTAATGATTTTTTTGTGTGTTTGCTTCATGCATAACAAGCACATCCCAGGCTGCGAGTCAGTCTGACTTGCACAAAGGGAAAAAATGGGATACTTTCTTAGGTTGCTTGAAGCACTTCTTGCACAAACAGCTGATACAGGCAAGGTAGAGTAGTGGCCCGATACTTTGCTAAGAAACAGAGCTCACTGCAAGAGTTTCTTCAGAAACTCTTTCTGTACCACCCTTTAATTCAAGTCTAGGAGACATATGAGACTTTCGTGCTGTGAACTTCACTGAAACAAACCTTTGAGTGTCACAGCCTTGCTGAGGATTGCAGGCTGAACTTCTGCTCAGAGGAGCCCCAGGAAAATAAATACATGCTTCTGAAGTATTCATATACCATAAAGGTCATCTCCAGCATACAGTTAATGATGCTAGGGCCACCTGTTGACCAATGAAGATGTGATAGAGTATTGAAAAGCTTGTGCTTTCAGATGTACCACCAAAACCACTAGCATCCATTTGGACATTGTACTCTGTAGAATAAGGTGTATATACATGGAGCTTTTCTCAATGCAGAGTAGTTGGCCCTCCTGCCTGTAGTGTCTTTTGACATACAACTTGCATAAAGTCAGAAAAAATCCCTGATTTAGCAATGTAATTTTATAACATTCACACATCTGTTTCCACCGAGGGCTTTGAAGCCCAGTAAAATGGATAAGATAGAAAAGAAAAAAGAGACAAAGAAAAAAACCCTGCCTGTAGAAATATGACTAATGCCCAGACCTGTCTGTACTTGTTAAAATGTGCTAGAATGACAATGTTAACAGCTTGGCCAAACATCAGAAAATCACTACTTCATCTGATGCTATTAGCTGAGTTATTCAGTAAAGGCAGAGCTGGAAAAATAGTGATGCCTCCCTGGGCCTCAGGGTGGAGCGGCAGAGAGATCTCACACGCATGACTAAGAGATGCTAATGAGAGTCTGGCCCCTTACGCAAGCTGCCCCACGCTGCTGCCACCCTGTCTTGAGTGGCCTGGTACCACTGGGCCTGGAAAGCTTTCTGTGTCTAAGCAGCCAGTAATTTGGAAGGTGTGTAATATGAGGGGCCCTTCCTGGACAGCACTTCAGAAAGAGACAAAAATGCCACTTTGTATGTGGCTTGTAAGGCTATGTTCAGGCTGCACAAGAAATGCCCAGGGTGAGTCACCAGCCACCCCGAGAATGAGTTGTGTGCCTGATAATCGCTTTCAAATGTCCCACTTCCCTGAGGGTGGGATTTTGGAACAGGAATACAAATCCCCATCAGCTTTTGTGGTGTAACTTGGACAGTTATATTTCTACAGCGCTGACACCAACAGCGGGATCTGTCTCTTTGCTGTTTATCTTTGCCTGTTCAAAGGCACACCTTTGGGAGGTGAAGGAGTTGATCTTTGGATTTGTGCCTCACAGTTCTCCTAAAATGCTGTGCGCTGCCTTCAGGTTACAGGCCCCATCATGTCCGCCTTCCAGTGAGGCACGACTCTCACCTGCCTGGCTGAGAGAGGGGGAGATCTGCCGGGCTGTGTTTGTGCTAAATCCTGGCTAGCCAAGTGTCATCCCCCGAGCAAAAAGTGACGCAGAAGAGGGAGTCTGTGATAAAGCCAGAGGTGCTTTATACCGCAGCTTTGCGTTTCCTGGAAATGTCTCTAGGAATAAAGGACAGTGCTTTAAACAGCACTTGCCATAGGCATGTACTTCATTATGTTCTTCATGCAAGGACACATTGAAATTCAGTTCAAAGAGAGAAGGAAAACCATTTTGCAGTAACCAGAGATCAGATTATTTGGTAAGCACAAAAGCCTTTTGAGTAATAACTTTTCTGCGGAGAGTCAGATGATCTCTATATGCTTAGTAGTCTTAGTTTCCCTTGAACTGTGTAATTCAATTGAGGTGCCTCACTCAGCTTTTAAACCATCTCATGCCAATGTATCGCAGCGCAGCTGTATTCCCAGCCTGGCAAAGCCACTGAGCATCTCTTGCAAGGCCAGTATCTGCAGCGTTTGGCCTTGATCTTCGGAGGGATACAACGATAGTTTGAGTCACTAAAATCCAAGTCTGTCTCCTCCAGTGACCTGCCTTCAACAGTAGTTGGAAGCAAGGCTGGAAGTAAACCGGTGCTTTAAATTTCTGTTTGTGCTACTCCAGCGGTACATAGAGGTCTCCAGGAGAGACAGGGCCTCTGTTCTTTTATGTGCCATGTGCCATAGGGTATCACATAGGCCCGGCAATAGAGAATTTGGAACCAAGCCAAGAGAATACATTGCTTACTGTATTGGCAGTGATGTGAAGAAATACAGAGAAATAAGCAATCGACCTGAAATAGAACTAGAAATTAGAGGTTGGGGTTTTTTTTAAATGTTAACTTTACTGTCTCAGCAGAAGCCAATATGTTGCGGTAACTAACTGGTACAGTTTTCCTTCTTTTCAGCAGAGCTGAGTGTTTAATTGATTTAGCAACTGAAAGTGACAGGTAGGATGCTGCTGGTACAGGGGAGAGCTTTGGAAGAGAATGGAAAAGACAACATATTACATTTGCTTATACATTAGTAGTTCCCTAAAATCACATAGAGACTAAGGTAGTAGATACAAGCTATTCCCAAGTACCAAACTGTGGTGCTGAACCAGACCATAGTGAGAAAGGGGAGGAGGACAAAAAGGTATTTTTTTGTAGTAGTTGTTGGGGTGGATCAAATCTTTCCAACTTTGGTGCCTACTTTATGTTGATGGATAAATTTTTACATTATGTATTCAAAGTGTGCGCTAGAGAAGACTGAGAAAACCAAGTATCTTGCCAAATCCTGCTCACCTTGTGCTGAGGGTCGATATTCTGTTAATTAGGCAGAAAGAGATCAGCCCATCTCCAAAGGAGACTCAGAAGGAGTTGCTGTTCACAGTTATTCATGATGAATGCTGCAGCTGTTCTTTCTGAACACAGATCCAGAAAGTAGAAGGAAGACAACCTTCAAGATTTACAGCAGATCGAAGGAAGGTCAGTGGCTGGCAGGAGTATGGGAGGGGGGAAGAAATGTGAGCAGTTTCTGTTAAAAAAACCAAGTGACCCCCCTCTGCCTGCCGGTCACCAGCATGTTTAAATTGGTAGTTCTTTTCTCTTGTGCTAATTAGTAGAGGCTACAGTGGAAATGCATATTCTGACAGCTTAAATTCAATTAGTCGAGAAGGTAGACCGTGCCTTTTAGGTATTCTTTTAGGGTAAACTCTTCCCATTAGGCACAATATATTATCTAGGTACCCATCTTTCACTCACTTGAGATCGTGGAAAATTCCCTGTGTCCCAGCTGGGATCACAAGTGCGTCCAGAAAGATGAAGAACAGAGGCCTATTGCTTTCCAGGATATCCTAGCATTGAGTGCACACATAAACAAAGCACACTGGACAGATGGGTCATGATTTGTTTGTACTATCTATATGTCTTATATATCTCTATGTTTCTTATTTATCTTTATATATATTTATTAATTCAAAGACCATTTAAAATGATTCCCTTTATTTAAACATCCTCTAGATTCTATCTGCTTGTTTGTGCCTCCAGGAAAATCAATCTGTGTAGGGTACTGAGCACAACTGTAATAAAGGAGAAAGAAATAAAATAGACAGTGAAATACAACGTGCTCTCTCCAGAAGGGAAAGTAGAAGCCTCAAGCCAAAGTCCAAAGGTTACGTACCGTGGTAATGGTCTTATCTAACCTGATTATACCTAGTACTTGCAGGTAAACAGATTGAGACATGCTGCAGTCATGAAATGACTATAGCAAAGCCTGATGAGACTCACTGCCACCCCATGCTCTACATTAGACTGCACTGCAGCAGCAAGCACCAGAATCCTTCAAGATCTAGCTGTTGTCTTAGGGCCATATCCTTTTCCTGGGCATCCCCAAAGATTTGAGCCGCTTCGGTAGAGGGTCTGAGGAGAAAATTTGGAACATGTGTAGGCCTCCCGGGCTCCTGGCTGAGGGACTTTGTCAGATGTTCAGATCACAAAGTGATACTTCATATAAGCACAAAACCCGACTTCATTATCATACAGAGGCTTAAATCCAGTTATTGTAGGGATTGATACAATCTTGAAATGAAAGGGAGTAGGAATGAATGTTTCTTTTAAAGACATTTTGGGTTGTATCTTGGTCAGACTTTCAAGCTTTTTTGTTCACTTGCTGGCAGAGAAGTTTCTACTCTTTTGCCTCTTACCATGGCCTCTCTGTATGCCTGGTATTTCCTATATGATGTGGGGCTGTGCACACTCTTAGCACCGAGGCTGTTTCCTAGTTTTTCAGCAGAGCTGAGCAGCGCATACTCTGAGCCCAGCATCCCAGCTTCTCATCAGGTACTTTGCTAATGGCAAAGTGTTTAACCTTTGAACAGAAAGCTTAAATATTTTACAGAATTCCTCTTTTTCTGTTTGTTAAAGAAACTGGACACTCCACCCCCCATTACATGCCTGTTGTTTGGGGACCATGAGGGTAACAAACCATCCACACTGCACAAATTTCTAAATTATATTGTGCAGGTATCAGTGTCCATAGATCTCTTTTGTAATCGTGACCATCTCTTACGCATAAATACTTGTCTGTCTTGTCAACAGGCAGCCAAAAACGAGCTCCAGATGACGTGTTGTTTTTTCAGCCATGAGTGTGTGTTTGGAGAGCTGTTAGTCTCACCACTTCCCTGTTCCCCCTGTTTTGCAGACACAAGCACACCATGCTGCCTCCTACCACCACACACTCTTCTAGTAAGGAAGAGCCGGTTGATGGAGCAGGTCCATCCTGTGCAGCTCTATCTCCATGGCTTTTATCTCCTTGCTCCTCTAGTCCTCCTATCTTCCTCCCTCGCAGGGAACCCGTGGGCAGCCCTGATCTTGAACTCTCCACCCCCTCCCAGATCTTTCTTATCTGTAAATCTATCTACTGCTGCATCCACAGCTTTCCCATGCGTCTCACAGGCACACCCGAGAAAGCCTAATTTGTGCAGTAACTTCCGACGTTGGCAATGGTCACTCGCAACTATCCAGCCACCTGAACACACAGAGCTCTGCACCTGTTCTTTCAGTATTTCAGGAATTGCCTGATGTTCTTCTCCCCTTCCACCACTCAGTGGCTCCCTACCAGGTTATTGGCCATATTAATATTAAATCATATTAATAAGCACCCTGTACCTCAGTCCGGTTCTCTGGGTTCATTTCTCTTTGATACTTTTTCAGCTGCCTCCGGTTGTTGATTAACACTGACTTTTGTCTCTGCTCTTTTATGTGTCTGACCAGAGGTAGTGGAAAAGCCGCCTCTGCAGTTCTCTGAAACAGCCTTTACCCTATCTCCTGCTTCATCAGTTTCATCTTCAAATCACGGCTAATCCCCATGGCTGATGCTTCCTTTCCGTTAATATTCAGGTGTCTTCAAGCTAACTTTCTTCACTGTGCTTGTACCTATTCCCTTGGTGCTACAGTTTGCAGGGGTAGACAGTTCTCTTCCCACCTCCTCCCGAGCTGAGAAACCACACTGGCCTAGAGCAGGGCATGTGGAGAGAGCCTGCCTGACTGCCCGCGGCTGCCCTGTTTGTCTCCTCTCAGTGGCTCTTGAGCCCTTAGACTTGCTCTCTCAGAGTGGCTATTACCTTTGTACCACTTCCAGCACTGGTGTTCTTAATGGGAAGATGTTTTGTTTGCATGGAAAAAAGTGCTAAGCTGATACCATAGTTGTGCTGAGTGCTCTGCATGCCCTGTGGTGCCTCACTCAGAGTGAAGAGGAATTGTGAGCCTGGTGATCCTAGTCTCAAGTAATAGCCTTTCAGAGAAGGGAGCAGTCAGAGAAGAATTCTGCAAAAATGGGGGGGTCTCAGGTCTCAAGACCCCGCTCGTGTGTTTGTTCACTGCCCACATGACATTTGTCCTTTTGTTGGCTGGCAGATGGGTGAAAGCGGGCTGGAAAGCCAAAAGGTTTGGAGTTTTCTTGTTACTGCACCACATCTACCTGCTCCTTCGTGCTTATCCAGAGCCTATCGCTGGAGATTCTTGGGGCACCTCCCAAACATGACTCACCACCACCTCCCTCAAAACAGGAGATCACTGGGGGAGATAGGGGAGCGTGAACCCTGCTGAGACTAGTGTTCTCTCCCCCACATTATTGCTGTAAACTCTGGAGGTGAACTGCACTGTCAAGTTTCCACCGACCATGGTGTTCTGATGATAAAGCTTAGATTAAATCCTATTAAAAATACAATATAGTCATAGTAAAACCAATACAGATATTTTACAATGAAGCCATCAAATTCTCTGTGCTGTGGAATGGTGTAATATGTGCGCAATGTGGTTGACTCTAGTACTTCATTGCCTGAGTTTGTCATATGCGGGTTCAGTTTGAAACTAATGGAAAGGCCAAACATCATGAAGACACAGGTATTCCCCCCTCCATCCTCTCCAACTAATGTAGAGCTGCATCAAAAAGGAAGTGTTCTCACAGCATACTAAAAGGAACAGTTATAACCTGAATGCTGTTCTTGTATATTTTGCCAAGTATAATGCTCACTAGGAAGTTCAACATCACAGGTGAAGGGATAAGAAAAGACAAGTATCTTGGAAAAAAATAAATTCTCTGATAACACTGTAAAGAACATATGATCTTAGCAGAAAGGAATTTTTAAAAGTCTGGAAAAAACCCTTATTCTTTAGGCTCTGCCAACAAAAAATAAATTGAGAAAGATCTTTAAATATGGCTAATAAACTTACATGCTTGGGGCAGGGGGGAAAAAAAATCAGTTTGTAGTTTGCTAATCTACTGGCAAAGTCAGCTGCACATACAGCTCAGTGCTCTGTTCAAACAGAAAGTATGTCTGAAAGCCGCTGCCATGTACTGTCTCTGCTGGAGGTCCAGAAAGCAAAGCATTAAGGTGCACTGCAAGGCAAGCATGAGTAGCGTACTAATCCCCTCTTTGAACTGTGTAAGTGAGAGGAATGAAAAGGCACACGTACGTATTAATCATGGCTCCTGCACCACTTGCTCTGATGGCCCCAACCACCATCCTTAGCGGGACATTAGCTGTACCAGAGTTAGGGAAAAGCTATAATGCCTAAGGCTCCAAAACTGCTCCTCGTGTGTGGACATCTCTAACAGCTGATAAAGATGTTCAGAAGCAGACTTATGAAAAAACATTTTTTTTTGGGGGGAGGGTTCTGCTCCAGTTTAATAACATCAAGGTTAGCTGTTTATGCTCTCACCTCTAGGATAGAGTGAGGGGAATGGAAAGCAACATTTTTGAAATTCATCAACCTAAACCTAGAATGGGCTCTGCACATGCAGCCAAACCCACACATATATGGAAGGAAGGTGACTTGAGAAATCACCAGTGCTGGATAAATTGAGACCAGTCACTTGCACTCAAGTGTCTTTGCTGAGCTGATTGTTTCAGATACTCTTCTGGCTATTGCTCATGCTCACTCTCTCTCTGGCTCTCTGTTTTCCAACTGAAACCAAGCTGACAGCTCTTCATCTGTCAGGGAGGCTACAGGGTGCCTCGCTGCTGAGATTTTTGGGCTTTAGTGACCACAGCAAGGCACACAAGCATGGAGGCCTACAGCAGTCCTTTCCCTTAAGCTTAAAGAGGATAGGTCCCAAAACTGGAAAGGGCTAATAAGAAGCAATACAGGAGGGGAAGAAAAAAAAAAACCACAAACAATTCTATTCGCTGACCTAGAAGGTGAATGTTTGTCTGTTTTGTTGTAGCATTTTTCTTAGTTTTAGTTCTCCCTCCTTCTTCTGATAGACTTTTTTTGTTGTTGGTCTTCAAATTATCTTTATCCTTTTCCTCCTTTCTTCCTATTTTCTCCTGTCTTCAGCTTTTCATTTTCTTTGAAAAGCAATATCCTGCTACTCTTTTAGTTTCACAGTCACTTGCACTCTGGGTTTCTACAATTTTCTTTTTCCCTCCACTCAGTACAGTCTCTCTACCCACTCCCTCCTGCCATTCCCACCTTCACCAAGTTTCTAGTGTCTCCAGCACAGCTCTAGCTTTCACAGAACAGCAATCATATAACAATTTACAACCATTAACCAATTAAGTGTCACACCTCTCTACAAGGTAGGTAATTATTTAAGAACGTTGCTAAGTTACCACTATTTGGTGTAACAGATTGTTCAGCTGTTTCTGCTCAAAGGGCCCCAGACAACAACAACAGTAAAGCTGTGAAAGGTCAGGGTTGGGATGAACAGCTAGAGCTGTGTGGGGGAACTATAGACATCTGCTAACACACTGCTTAGCTCTGAACCTTCCTTTTACTCTTGGGTTTGTGAGCACTAAACGTGCTCTGTATTTGTAGTGTCAAATAGGCTACATCTTTTTTTAAAAAAAAAAAATCCACAGAAAAGTCCATGGACCACATAGAGCTCATCATTCCACACTTCATAAATGGCACGGAGTACCTGGTCTGTCTTTGTTCCCCGACCATGCTGCCGTGTTCGCGTAAACCAGACTGTGCTTAGTCAGGGAGAGGCCGTTGGTTCTGCTGAAGGCAGCTGGTTAATAAACTAATGGTGTGACGTTACGTGGGGACTCCCAACCTGAAATGCTGCCTGACATTTTTCCCAAAGGTGGAAGGCTTATGGTTTTTAACCTAAATTAATTAAGAAGCAGAACCTTAATTAAGAAGCAGGTTGCTTCTGAAACAGCTACCCACTTCAAAGGGCTGAAGCCATATACTTAATGGGGAACAAAGAAGAGAAAACGGGGTCAAAACAGACCATGTCTGTGCGTTGTTCTCAACCCATTCATCTTGCATGTGGGGGGTGCTCTGCTGGCATTTTAAAATGGCCGTGGAACATCTGCCACCCAAAAGGAGAATTGGGGTATGTGGGAGGGGCATGTGGTTTATTCAAAAGCCACTGCTCTCCTTTTGAAGCAGAAGATGAGCCAGCTGTACATTGTTTTTCTCCCTGCCAAGTCCTGGTCATGTTCCCATTAACTTCAGTTGATCCAGGATATCCCTCTTACTCTCTTTTTCTTTTCTTCTTTTTCTTTTTTTTTTTTCCTGGCTAGGTGGTTTCATTTCATAAATGCAGCAGGCAAGTTGATCCTGTTTCATCCTCTCATCATACCAGGTACAGCTGCTAGCTGAGGGGCAAGTGGTTTAAGAAAAACTAGCAATTAGTCTCTTGAAAAATGTCACATTTTTAGGACCTCAGCTCCCACAGAGCTCAGCGTCCTTTTGGAAGAAACACCTCAACCTCAGATAACTACTGTGTTCCTCAGTCAGTTCTAGTTGCCAAGTTAGGGATGTATTTGATACCATTTATTATGTCAGATTTTGAATAGGTCATTCCTGCTTCTGGAATAAAGAGGGATGGGTGGCTTTTCCCATTAAAATAGTATGGTTTAAATGGTGTTTCAAAAAAATCCACCACTGTTTCTTTAGGAAGACATACAGGGTAGAGATGGTCACCTTTCTTGTTGATAAAATGCCAGGACGCATATGGACTCGTTGTTGAACACAGCTTCCAGATGTGCCAGCCCTGAGTGCCATCCCTACAGGTTTTTGTAAATCCTGCTGGATGTCCGTTGCACCTTCAGGGAGGTACACAGATACTGCTGCAAGTCTGGCCTTGTGCTACTTTGGAAAATGCTTTTGAAAGTTGCATCCACCATTAAAAAAAGAGATTGTCGTAAGAGATTAAGATAAATGCACAAAACACTTTCATTTTCTTTATTTTCAATCGATACTGTATGAATACAAAGTTTCTAGAAAGCTACAAAAATTCTACCACTTTATCAAGAAGGCATCAAAATGTGTCACTTTGCAAAGACATGAAAACACCTGCAGTAACCGACACAAAAATAGCATTTTTAGAGTGATGAAATAATTGCACTTAACTGTCATGGATATTAAAGTTATCACACATATGTACCGCGAAAGCTAGAATACATTTTTTTTTTACAAAGCACTTTATAAAAAAATTCTCTGCACACAAAACCTATAATTTTCATATTACTATCATACTAAAGATAAATTCACTTTAAAGCCAACACTTAAAACATTTTTAAACAAAAAAAGGTACCAGTACCTACACACAGACAATAACAAATACAAGAATACTGTACTGCCAAGAGGTTTGACTGAAACTCCTTTTGAAAGCTTCTGCAAATATGTTAAGAAAACATTGGAGAACATTCACTTTTTTCAAAGAGCCTTCCCTCCCTGTCTAACCTAGAGGTACTTTATCATCAAAAGGCAAGTTCTACATCAAAAGTTACCAGCAGCAGTACAATATTAAAGTAACCACTGACCATATATGAATATGCTTAAGTCACAAACCCATTTTATACACATTACACAAATAAACATAAAGTGAGAATTCCATTAAGTCATTTACAAATGTGAACAAATGCACATGGCAAAAAAACCCCAAAACAAAACAAAAACCCAACCTGTTTTACATAAAATGTACTGAAGAATTAAAGGCTATTCAGGTTTTCAATGTTATAAAATTCTTTTGTCTTTTTTTTTTTTCAGGCACATATTGTATTTTTTGTCTGCAGTCATGAGCCTGAATCAGAGGCCCATAAAACAAAACAAAACAAAAACAAAAACACGTATTCTGTAAGGAGGTAACAGGGATCCATCTCCTTTTAGTCAACTGAGTGCATTTAAGATTTAATTTACACACTAAAACTAATTACATGATCTCAGCAAGAATGACCTGAAAAGTTAAAAGATGAAGATGTCCAAAGTGTTTCTTGTACTTTGACTTATCCAGCCTCAATCTTTTTTAGGGGGCTAAACATCTCGTTATGAAAGATAAGAGGGGGAAAGAGATCATCCTGAGAAAAGTACAAAACCGGACTCTATTATACACATCTGCTGCGTGACCGGGTACGTCTATCAGTATGGGTCAAGTAAAGGCTAGACAAAAGCTTTCTCAGTATGACTGATTGAGTGATCCAGGAAAACTGTAAGGGGAACTGCTTCAGAAAGCGAGTATGCCCTAGGACTTGCAGTGGAAAAATAAATAGATATGGATTAGTACGTCAAATGTTGTATCTGCCTTGAACTGGCCAGTTACTTACATTCAACATTAATGTACACCCTTCATTATTTCAAATAGCCTATACCGTGGAGGTTTTAACGGAAGAAGCTACTGCCAAACTTAGTGAGCTGTAGCTGCGGTAGAAAGGGAAAGCGAGAAACAGGCATTATATCTGCAATTCCTTCAAAATAGTGGTGCAGTACCTAAATAAAATCATTTTGGAATTCAAGTAAGTAAAACTACATTTGTTAGTAGTAATTTTTAACAGCCCCAAATGGTACCGTTATGCTTATTTTAACATTTTAATGAGACAGAAGTGTAGTTTTTCACAAATATTGACTAGTACAGCTGAAACGTTTGGTAATAACTGAAAAGATATGCTCTACTTGTGGGGCGAAAGTGTCTTTGCCCTACCTCAGTCTCATTGAGTTCAACAGGATTACTTGTCTTATAGAGGTAAGTGAGATTTAGACCTTGAAGGAATAACAAAAATAATATTTTAGAGACAGGGAACTTGAATTATCACAATATTTACCACACAGTGTCACAATATTTCTATATATAAAAAGTTAATCTTAGTTTTCATCAAATACTTTAAAAATCAAGTTAAAATTGTATTCACAACTATATAATCCCTCTGACAGCTTTTGGTTTTGCTGATATTTGTTCTTTCTAACATCATTTTCTTAAAGTCTTGCTCCTCTTCCCATCGATTTTATTTGTAGTGTACAGTATGGCCCCCGTTCACAGAAGGTATCAAATACAGAGACATTATTAAGAGGAGCTAATTTTTTTTTCCAGGACATCATCTGGGAGAAAAACAAAACAAAACAACCCTGTGTTTTGAATCGTGCTGGCCAGAGTTTCTCTAACAGCACCTTCATCCACAACGCTCACACTCAACATTTCAATGCTTAAACCCACACAATTGGATTTACCCTAGCTATTGTCTGTTCCCCATTTTCATCTTCTTTTATGCATCTGACTTTCAGCATGCACAACTTTGTAAACAAAATCTTCTGTCTAAACAAAAAATCTTCACATATACGGAAATATTATTAGAGGAGAACAATAAAGTCACATTTGTCCACTGCCTGAAATTCTGCAGTATATGGATCTCTCATTATGCAGATGCACAACTGGATGAAGAGAATACAAACGTGAATCGTTTTCATTTTTATATCACAGACAAATCAGTTGCTGGTTTGCAGTGCTGTCAGAAATGGCAAACAGTAGATTATTCTTCAGCAGGTTGATCATTAGCAAAATGACTTTGCTATAAACGGTGCTCTTTTGTGAATGGAGGCCTGTAGATTCAACTTATTCCAATAAACCAAAGGCATTACGGTGATAACTAAATATTTTTGGTCTCTCTACAAATTGTCATTATTATGGCAGCACTTTTCTAAGCTGGAATTTCAAACCAAAGGCACTTTCATGCTAGAGTGCAGAAGAGTCACAATTAATTATTTGGTCATGAAATTTAAAAAGGCAGCATTTATTAATACAATTCACTTTTCACGGAGAACTAAGAATCTGTCACCTTTCCTTTTGGTATAGACATTTAACTGCGTAGTAATGGGACTGACTTGTACAGAAGGTTGGTTTAGACCAAGCAGTCATAGAGCGTTTCTGTGGGAAAAAATACAGGTATTTTAAAAAATGGAACCAATTAATAAAACAATATATAAAATTTATGTTAAGAGGCTGAAGGTACTTCTAATATAATGCTAAGGCACTGCATACTGTAATGCTTTGGCAGCTCTCAATTAAAAGGTTCCTACAAAAAGTAACAGTAACAAGATAAGTACTTCCAGCTTACAAAAGAGCTCACAGTTTACAGGCAGCCTGTTGGACTACACACCCCACACTGAACAGTTGAAGGATTAAGGCTTTTAAGAATTAACATATACAGGGTATGGATCATTTACAGAAGTGTAAAGAAAAGACGATGGAAGTAGTTTCCCTAATATTACATATGTGAACACCAATAAACATCGTGACTTTTTATACCCTATGGTTATGGCATATGTAGTGTGCCAGATTCTATTAAAAAAACTGTACCTGGTTTTGCAAATTGACTTACATACTTTATATGCCTCAAAGAGTTTGCTTGTTATTTAAAAAAAAAAAAATAAAATCACCAAAACCACAATTCAAACCCTAAATAAAAGACAACTTTAGAACAAAATAAAACAAAAGTAGTTTTTGACTTGTAACACCAAGTGCTTAGAATAAAGGGCTACCGTTAGGCTGTTACAATGCAGTGCTTTTCCTGATGTGATTGTTAGTGTTAAAAATGAGTGTTAAAAGAGACCTTACTATGGACATATTTCTCTGTTCAGTTCACGGAATATAAACCGAAAGATCATCAGCCCTAATATCCGCAAGCAGGTAACAGCTAGACATCACAGCAATCATCCACCTACTAGAGTTAGATCAGAGGCAGGCTAAGGAATTTAAGCAGTCGCCCTTCCCCTCAGTGATGTTTGTATCGTCCTCTAACCTGAGTCCTCACCAGTGTTAAGTATGAACATGGTCTGACGCAGACGTGCAGCAACCTGCTGCCTCATCTAGGCTACATTCTAGTCTAGATAATTCAACAATGGGCAATTATAACAGAGGGTACTATGCAGAAATGTAATATAAAAAAAATGACTGGCTTTTTTGAAGACTACAGCACTGTGCCTGGGAGTAAATTCTAGACTTAAATTGTGCATGGGCACATATTGGTAAAGGGCAGGGAGGAGGGACCTGCTAAAAGTTAACTTCTTTGATTCAGGACTGCAAAAGGTCTTCCCAAGAACACTCTTTGCCGATACCTCATGACTGATCTTTAAGGTGGCTTGTGCTTGGCCGGGCAGCCCTCAGCCTTTCAGACAAATGTTTTGTGTGAGAACCCGCTGTTGGCCCAGCACCTGCTGAAACAACTGCTGCTTGGGCAACTGAGGGGCAGTGCTGGCTGTGCAGCACAAGAAAAGAAACTGAGCAACACTCTCTGGCGTAGCCAGGAGGAATGAGACTACTTCTCTCACATGTGCGTACCTCAGACAATCACTCACACCCACATCCATGGTTTGAATCCTTACAGTATTAAAATGTCTCCAGCTGTACTTCACTTCCTGGAGTCTTCCCTGAATATGTCAGAAGGATGAATGCTACCACATCCGGATGCAAAAGGACATCAGACCCCACGTGGTACGAACGCGTTTGTTTCAGATAAGGTCTTCGCCAGTCGGAACTGGAGAGACAACTGGGAGAGGTGTAAGAGCACCATGATAAAGAGGAAAAGGAGAAAAAAAATCTCCACTTTCCAGTCTTCTTTGCCTGATGTTGGTTGTGATTTTCTAGCGTCTCATAGATATTAAAGCTGTTGATCCTTTCAGAGGTGTACGTATTCTTCTTTCAAACACATTAGTGTTTTGCTTTCAGTTTACGAATTACTCAATGCTGTCGCAATGTCAGTTGTTTCCATTCATCTGTTAATTTCAGTTGCAAGTTTTTCACTCAACGTATTAGAAAACATAGTTGTCCATATAAAATATAACTGCACACACAAGACTACATATAATGTGAGTCTAAATCTTCAGTATTTACCTACTTATTGCAAAATGAGCCATCTTTTTCATTAAATAATCAAATTTTCATATTAGTACAATACAACTTTATACTCTTTTAAAATACACTAGATATGTTAGGGGTAAGGGATGATGTTTTCTTTCTCTGCAATACCTGTTTGAAAGTTTAATGGATTAGAAGATTAGTTTTAGCGTTGAGAAAAAAATACAAAATTTGCCTAATTTTAGGACCTGTCTGTTTCTATCAGGCATTTCTTAAGGCTATATTTTTCATTTGGTTTCAAACAGAAAAACGTTTCATTTTAAAAAATAATTTAGTGAATTACATTCGTCCATATCTTCCACCCTAATTAGTTACAAAGATAATTCTATAAAGATTATTAACTTTGTGTACTCATTTACAGTTATAGCTAAAGATTCATTTCAATTTCACTTGCATTGTAAAACAAGTATTTCATGTTGGAAAAAAACCCAAAATAAATTCTTATAAATGCTGTCAGTTTTTCCCCATGGCAAATGCTCTGTCATACATTTTTCTATCAGAATTAAAAATAGGCCTCCACAGACAGAGGCGTTAGGTTCTTAAATACAGTCTTCCCAAAGAACTGTGGTTTACAAATTTGAAGAACACTTAGTTTTAGAAATAATTTTTACAACTGTACCAGAATTTCACAGCTACAATTATATATGAACACATTAAAAATTACTTCACTAAAACAGGATTTAGAAAAATGTGGGTGAAAGTTGGGCCAGAGGCACTGCCACTTAGTGTTGAGGTTTACAGTCTGTGTTTTGATAAAGAAGTGAAATGAAGTGTATATATAAATAACTGCTCAGTCCTTTACAAGCCTGTAGATATGATGCTGTGCTCCATGTTCGCTGTTTGACACTTCAAATACACAAGCCATGCAGAGCAGGGTTTCTTGTGTATCCCTGTTTGTTACAACCTGTTTGAGGGGAAGGAAGAGGTAGACAGTATATTACAAACTTGGAAACACCAGGGCCAAAACAAGAAATGACTGGCTTCATTAAAGACAATCTTTAGATGTGACTGTTTGAAATGTGTGTCCTCTCTCTTTGGCAATTTAAACTGACCTCCATGACTGCGCTCACAGATTGTGCTCGGGGGCTGAGCTACAGGGCTGTAGCTCGCAGCGGAGGGCCCTGAGATTCATCCCACCTTGGCTGCTTGACCATGAGGCACCATCATGTGGTCTTGGCTCAGCCTTCCTCAACCTGAGCCCCACTTCAGCAAAGGGAAACCAGCACACCCTTGTCACCTTGTGTTCACTTGCCAAAAGGCAGCTGAGCGGGGTGCACATGGCTCTGTGCTCACAGCCCTACCTCTTCCCCATGCCGCCAGCCGTTAGTCCTGCCCGAATACTATGGTAGCAGCAGCAGCAGCGCATGGCTCTAAGTGCTCGTCTGAGGTGCCACTGCAAAGCCACAGTGAAAGCAAGCTGGGTAACTGGATGAAACTGGCTTAAAGGCCACTGTGTGGACCGTTCTTCATGCTTTAGATCACCTGTTGGGTGTACCCATTACTGCATGCTTTCCTGGCCCAAGAACTAATTAACACCACTGACATTTGCAGTATTATAACTGGCATCTCTGTAAGAACACATTAGATGAATGGGATGGTTCAAAGTTACTGCCTCAGGCTTGCTACAAACACCAGAGACTTGCATTGAAAAAAGGAGAAGTAAGCTGAATTTTCGGAAAGTAACAAAGGTGTTTGTTCATGTTCTCAGCCAGCTTAGCCTTTTCATCCTTAGCGTCTGTAGTGCACAATTCCAAGAGTATTACTCTGAAGTCAATGGGATGATTTGTTTGGTAAGCAACATGACTAAGGGACTCGGAAACTGGTTCTAAATATTACAAGTTAAGCAAGCCATACAAAGCCTGAGAGTTTTTTAGAAATGGAAAAATAAAAAGTGAGTCCATACCAATAAAATTGTAAAATTTTCCAACACACTGTTCATCATATATTTCTCTGGTAAATGCTTCAGCTTGTGTATGAAGTTGATCATATATTCACACATTGGAGAGCGATTTATTCTGTACACGAATCGGCCATTCTCAAACCTTGCATATTCAGTCTAAAAAAAAAAAAAAAAAGAGCATTTAGAATAAGATAATTCAGAAATAGCAAAAAAGTGAATACTAAAT
This sequence comes from Aptenodytes patagonicus, assembly GCF_965638725.1. Lineage (NCBI taxonomy): Eukaryota > Metazoa > Chordata > Aves > Sphenisciformes > Spheniscidae > Aptenodytes > Aptenodytes patagonicus. The sequence goes on from NC_134955.1 coordinate 11,022,272, forward strand.
CTGTTTTTTTCTTTCTTTGTGTAGACAGAAAAAAGAGAAAGTGGCTCTCACACACACACGCCTACTTGCTAACTCCCTGCCTGAGCTATGCAGTGCTTTGCTAAAAATTCAAGGGCCCTTAATTATTAAAAGTTATAATATCACTACTTGTTCTCTAACCTGTGAATTAAAAAACTGAACGGATGAGGATTACGCAAAGGTAAGTCCAAGTCAAGTAAAAATGAATTAAGCAGAAGACTTTGTGGTAAGATGATTCTACAGTAGTTTTGAGGCAACTGTCTGCAAAGGGAATAGCAAAAATAAGCTCATGTATTTATGCATAAATATACACATATAAACATAGCTATATTATTGCATGATTTAATAGGCAATTTATGAATTACGGAAAGATGCAAGACTACAGTCAGAAGAAAACCAGACTGATTTAGATTGCAGGGGCTCACAAGGGGTGAGGGTGGGTAACCCTGTGACTCTTGGATACCTGCTGCCCAGCTACCAATTGCTCAGATGAGCTACTCCGTGGCTTGTGGGTTTTTTTGGCTTTCTCTAAGCTTGGAATAATAGAAATGATGGAAAACCTTTTTATGGTCACCATGCACAGAAAACATATTTAATATAAGAATGACATGAACAGTGACCAGGACATCTATAAAGACTCAACCTGCAGCTCTAGGCTAAAATACCCGTACAAAAACTACATTGCAGATAACAGATGTGGGTGTGGGGCTTAGTACACAGAAGACAAGTTAAACAACTGCAGCACCATTGTACAATAAACCAACTAGCTACCTGACCACTCGATACAGTTCTGTGCTTAGAAAAGAAAAGGTAAAAAATAAATAAAGGCCCTTGCATGTTAAGAAAATATGCAACTTTGTATTCAAAAGCTTCTGGTCACTGGGGAAAGCATGCCTTTCTGTGCACAAAATAACATAAAATAAGTATGGGTATAGATGAAACATAGCACACCATCCACGGCTTTAAAATGTTTAAAAAATCTAGATGATAGAGGGTAGCTCGTCACTGTAGTATGGTTCCAAACAGGCTATGTGGCTGGCCAAGTGTTTGGAAATGGGAGCAAAAGCATTTTTGCTTCAGCTTTTTTCTGCCAGGCGATGGAGGAGGTGGCACTGATGTCAGCTGCAGGTTCCCCACTGAAGGGTGCCACAGGCAGAGTGGAGGAGGGTCTCCAAAGCAACAGGTAACTAGGATTTTACTTAACTATAGTGTCACCATTCACACGGTGATTTAAAATGAACCCAAACACTGCTGGGAAGGAAAATTTCAGGAAGGAAGGAAAAGACAGACAAGAGCAAAGTAAAGACAAGAGAGAGAAAACCCTAATTAAAATGAAAGGGAACCAGAGAATCATCTCACATCCCATCACAACACCCACCTCTACTTTTTCTACTACTTGCTTTCCAAATGAGCAGACTTTGGTGGAACAGGTGATTGTCATGTTTTCTGAGCTCTCGTACTGACTAGTGACTCCATAAAACGCTCCTGTATCATCTTGAATGTTGCAGTTTAAATCAGCCTGTTGGGAAAAAGTAATAGATGTTGAAGGTTTTATTTTTCATTTGACAATGTCAGTAGCATAAGCTGTAATTAGCTCACCGTTCTTTTCAGAAATGAGGGAGAGAGGGGGGAGTTTTACAGTGACAAGAGTGACAGTGGAAGAAGTCTGTCAGGAAAGTACCTGCCTAATTGTTGCAGTGAAAACCTTAGGGAAGCCGCAATTTCTTCAAACTTTAAACAACAAAAAACCCCCAGTATTTCTCTGGGCTACAGGTGATGTTCTTGTGTGGCAGATAGCTGATGAAGTCCCTGGAGGAAAGGGAATGATCACCTGTGAGGAGCCTGGCTCCAGAGCTGACTCCTCTGGAGGGAACCTGCCCTGCGGCCTCAAATTCAACCGAGCCATCCTGCTCCCGAGAGGCCATAGTTCACTTTCTCCTTTTCCTTTCTTAAAGCAATGAAATCCTCACGGCAAAGGGAGACAGCTGCGCAACAGGAAATCGATCTCTGATAAGGCTCTGTCAAGCCATATGGCCCTGATTCAGCAAAATACTTGACTTCACGGAGCTGTGTGACACAACTCACAGGCTTCACACGAGCTGTGTGCGCACTGAGCCATGCCTACCGCACCAATAAAATATTACTGAAAGGATTTGATTTCTTTCACTATTTTTCTGCAGCCTGAATAACTCTCCAGCTGCCTTAGATTTCTAGCAACAGAGATTGAGACTTGCAGGATCAAGCGAGGAACAGTGCTACCTTTAATTATTTATATCCAAATCCAAGTCCTGTGCACAGCATGATTAATTTGGCTACAAAGCAACAGCACAGGTCACATGCTGAATCCGGCCTCCCCAGGCCTGCAGCAGCACTGAAGCTGTTCTGCCACTGTGCTCTTTGTCATCATAAATCCATTTTCAAAAGCCTCCAACTTAAAAAGAGCACTAATATGGATATAGGCAGAGTCTGGGGATATCCACAGCTGGATTTGTTGATTCAGGCATTAGCTCTGCTGACATCTTTGGTGCCCAAGGAGAGAGTGGGCAGGATTTTCTTTTTATGTGGAAATAGCTGATCAGCTACTGCAGCGTAACATCGAAGAATCATCTGAAGTTTTAACTGACTCTGAGACAAGCATTTTAGGAGGGAAATGCACTTCCGCAGTTGTTTCACTTGCAAGTCTAGCTCTGCTTGTTTTTATTGCTAATAGAGAAATGTAACAGAAAAATTTTGACAAGATACTTTCATGTCTACCTTGAGACTTTTTAAAAACCCAGTTTACAGGTATGTTTATTTACTAGTTAGTGTGGAATATTTATAATCCTGCCTTCACTACAGTTCAGGTCATTTGTAACTGCTATTTAATTTTTAACTAGGCAGCAACTCATTAATTCTACTTAGTGTCTACAGTCCTTATTTGTGGTACAACATTCTGAGGCAATATGCTGATAATAGCACATACTGAGCTAGCTTGTGGTACGGAGAAGACATAGGTCTACTTCAGGCTGGCTTTGGTAAATTAATCAGTGGAGAAGTCTCCTGAGGTTTACACATGGTAACACAAACAGCCCTATAGTCATGTATTTTGCATAACAGAAAGAAATCCTATCGCTATTACACCTTGTTTCTTGCACATGTTTTGCATAAGGTCAGCAGCTAATGTTTAATGTACATCTAAAGCAGTGTGTTCACAGTGAGCTGTAAGAAATTGTTCTAAGCTAATAGTAAATAAGAAATTTGCCATCACAGCTGGCTTGCAATTGAAACATGACAAACAACTAAACATGACAAACTGTAGCAGCCATCAGCCATGCCACAGCTGCTCCACTGGAATTTCTGAAGAATAGGGATTTCTGATAAAACAATTGCATTGTTGTAAATAACAACAACAATAGTAATCTCTTAAAAAGTGGTTATTCCTGCTGCTACCACAATTACAATTTTACTATCAAAACAATTTCTTTTTTTTCCTTTCAGATATGGACAAAATATTCAAGAAATCATAATTAAAATACTCCTCACAATTTCATGTTGTCAAAAGGGTCAACAGCATAGACCTTGCATTTCAAGCTGCAATAACAATTGTTTACAAAGTTAAAAAATAAGAATAACTTTTTATCTGCTGCCTTCTGATTTTGAAGCCCACTGAAAGAAAACTCTAATTGTTGTATTTACATGCTGACATTTAACCTGGAAAAGTAACACATGCGGCCATCTGGCACCCTGTTGATCACTCCCACAGCTCTTCCAACTCTTGCTGAAATCACCAGGGGTCCTGTGTATAGAAAAAATACAGGCTGGGGCCCTGATGTTTGAATGAAGAATGCTTGAAATTATCACTCAAATGTCACGATTTACTCTTATGCAATCACAACATTGTTGCAAAAGTCCCATGATGGTAATATAGACGTGAATTATCTTTATTTGCTATTTGATTTTTTTTTTAGTCTAGGACACAATAAAGGTGTTTTCAAGGAAAGACAGACTTTTCCTTTTAAACAACAGTTTTCATGTTCAACTAATTACAAACAGCTGAGAGCTGATGCTTTAAGACTCCTCTAAAAAGTGTAACACCAACATAAAAATCATAAGAGTTGGCAACGGGAAATACTCTTAAATGAAGGCTTCACCAAAGCCTCTTTTAATACTGAAAGAATTTTGTCTGTTCTCACATACTATAACAAATCTTGCCCCTCAGACTGGGTTCAAATTTTTTCACTAGAGGCCGAGTACATGAACACTAGGAAGGAGTGCGTATCATTGCGAAGAGGGGATTGTCACATCAAGGAAGTATTCTGAACCAGGTGTTGAAAGCTTTGTTCCATGCTGAATACCTTTAGAAAAGAAGGAAAGACTATCACTTCTGGTAAAATACAAAACTTTGATTAAAAAATGATGGTGAAAGACTTGCTAATTATATTGTTATGGCTTACATATTAAGGGGTTCGTCTAAACACATACACCTGAGAGCAAAATTGTATTTCTTGAACTGACAAAAGCGGGTCACAATTAAAATTCAGGGGATTTCTCCCCGCCCACCCCCAAAAGGTTATGAGACTACCAAATAAAAAAAAAAGGCTGTGCTAAAAATGGGCACTGCTGCGGCTACGAGATTTGTAGATGTAGCTTTGAGCAGGAATAAGGTGATGTGTTACACCGGTATTCAGTTTTAGCAGGCTCCTTACTACAATATTGATTCCAGTTTTTGTGTCTACATTTTAGAAAGGATGTTGGAAAATTGGAAAGCATTCAGAAAAGAGTTACAAGAATGATTTCAGGTCTGGAAAACATCCTTTGTAGTGAATGACTAATGAAACTCCAACTGCTTACTTTTTCCAAGGGAAGTTTTTCCACGACTTTGTCATAGCCTACAAGTTGCTACATGGGGAAGAGTCTTCTGATAGATTAAATCTTGCAGAAAAGGACATTAAAAGACAGAAAGCTAAAGCTACGCAAAAGCTAAATGAGAAACAAGGCAGAGGCTGGTAACGCTGATGGCAATGAACTGCTAGCATAATTTTCAAATGTGATGGAATCACCATTACTTGGGGTCTTTTTTAACCAAGCTAAATATCTAACTAACAAGGATGCTCTACGTCAAGTAGGCTTATTGTCTGGAGGCAGACATTACTTAGTGACGTTCATCGCCTATACTACAGAAGAGGCAAGACTAGATAAATATAATAATAGCAAAATTAAAATATAGGAATTTATCTTATTAACCTCAATTAACCCTCTCCTTATAATTTTATTTTTCAGTGATCCCTGTGAAAAATGGGACAACAGTCAAGCTTCTGGAGTGCTGTGCTTGCAGCCTCTCATGCTACAACCAGCTTTGTCTCATTATTTCCTTGGTACTTTGTCTCTAGCTGTTCTCTTGCATTTCAGACTCAGATCGCAAGTCTTCCTGGGCTGTAAACCAGCTTTCCCTTCTGTACAGCTTCTCATGCAACTATGCTATGACCCATGGCTCCAGGAATTAGGGTTGGTGAGCACTATTGTAGCATATACAGATAAATAACTTTTTGAATGGTTATTTCAAATATATTGGCATGATTTCAAATATTATAGCATTTCAAATATTATGGTATGATTACATGTGATGAACAGGAGTCCATTTACTCATTGAATTTTAAAATACAAGATCAATACAATTTAGGAAAAAAACCCCAACAACTTAAAAACCCAAATGGAATTTATTTTTTTTTTACTTTCAAGAGTAAAACTCTAATTTTGATTTATTTCTAAAAGCTGAGATTTATATTAGCTGAATGCATTTGGAGGTGGGAGAGGCACTCAGCTTTCTGGCACCCTGTGTACAGTGGTTGTGTAAGAGCATGATTAATTCATTAATAAAGCATAGCTTGACAACGGGTAGCACTGAAAATATTACATATTAAGAGCACCAAGTGTTTGACGTGCTGCATGGAGAAGCCTCTGCCAGTGTGCCAGAGCAAGCACCAAAACAGAGCTGGCTGCAACAAAAATAGAGTAAAAATAAATTAAAAAAAGTCTTCACATTCACTTCAGAAGAGCTCTCAGGCTCTGTGTTAAAGGCGGGGGGCAGAGGGTAGAGCACTTGTGTAATAATAACAGCTTTGGCTAACAAAAAAGCAACTCCAGCAAAAATTGCTGAGAAGAGTCTAAATCCTTCCTGCTGAGTAGAAGGAAAACAGCACCTACTGGAAACAGTGGGATCTGGGGAGGGCCAGAACAATTTATACTGGCAGTAAGCACATAAGGTCGCTTGTTAACAACATATAGGTTTTAACAACTGCTGACTGCAGGGAGGTGTGTTACTCATATGACCACATCATGCCCCCCCTCCTCCTCTCCAAAGAGTGATCAAAGAGCAGAGATTCCAAATTGTGAAGCAATTTTTTCCAACGGGAGCATCTGGGTCGCTGGCACGTTTCACCGCGCGTTACACTGCAGCTCAGGAATTGCGTCCAGGTCTGCCACATGGTTGGGCTTGTGATGGACAGGCCAAGCTGCTCTGGCTTCCCAGCTGCTCGGCCCCTTCCACTCATTATCCAGCCTCAAGCGCTAATGCCCTTGCATCAATTTGCGAAGGGATCCTCCACAAGCACCACGTGAGCTCCCTGCGCCGAGAGGGTTGTGATGGGGAAAAGAAAATGGATGTCTGCTTTCTTCCATATCTAATTTGTTTTGCATACATTTGCATGCTGGCCATAGACCCATTCACATTATGGATCCCATTTGTGAGTTGCAGATCATTTGCCAGTCAAAGCTGGCGAGTGTGCATGTGTGTCTGTGTGTGTGGAGGGAAATCCAAGATTCTAGATTGTGCAATATAAATTACATGTAAACATAGAAAGGGAAAAAAAAAGGGAGTAGCCACAATTGTGTGCATGTGATTGAAGGGCACAAAGAATCTCTGCACCTTTGAAGACGGCTGGAAGCACATGGGGATAAATTCAGGAGGGGGTGGGAGGAGACCACAGGCGCAAGCCATTTCTGAACACTGATTACATGGGTAAATTGTTTGTTCCAGTGTATCACAAAGAGAAGGAGCATTATTTTTCATGCCACAGCTGTTTTGAATAAGAATAGGAATAAACTTAACCATCCTCCTCATGTTACTTACCACTAATTATGGCATATATTTACATCTATAAAACAGTGAAATTTTGGGGGACATAATTTCATGCCCCTTTATTGTGTAGATTCCTTTATTTCCATCCCACATTTGAATTTCAAAAATGTTTAGGACTTCAAAGCATCTTTAAAAGCTTGCCCTAATTATAATATGCATTACTTTCTAAAACTCCTAGTTTGCATTGCAGATTCCTGCAAATAGAGGCATTCATTTTAAACATCAATTAATATCATCCATGCATCTTCAGATGAGTTTGGGTCTTTATTTCAGAGTTGCACTGAGCTCTGACTACGCTTTCCTCAGTTTGAAGAATAGTTCAAACTACTGCAAACATTTAAAATAAAGCCAGTGGATCAGATCAGTAGAAAGCCCGACAGCCCAATATTAATTTATATCAGCTGTTTTTTTCCTGCGTGTCTAGTTAGAAAACATCCCTCCTCCTTTCAGATATATTTGCTTCCCATATCTGTTCCTGTAGCTGCAGAAGTCAGAGTTCAGGTTGGCACAGAGCAGTTGGCAGTGCCAGAGACACAAAATCCACGGCCACATTGTTGCAAGGTGTGCTTACACCAGCACTACGGATCCCCACGGAGGCACGGACCCACTGCACGATACTGTAGGTTACGTAGAAAAGTCATGTAAAACAAGAATCCCTGCCTCAGAATTTGCAGTCGGGGGTTCAGGCAAAACATGAGAGAGAAATAACTAGCTAAAACAGGAGAATTTAGTCTAGGCTGCAGTGGACAGATACACACTGCTGAATTAACCTTAAAGGTGCTCCTAGTGGTAAAACACGTTTGCCGGATGAACTAGCACTATATAGGGCAAGTTACAGAGCTAGCAAAGCTAGCAGGGGCATAAAGGAAGATAGAGAGTTGTGCCTTCCTAGAGCAATTCCCTTGCAGGAGTCAATGGAGGTGTACGTGATCATAACAGCAGAGTCAAAATGAAGGTATTTGTTGGAGATGTGGCTGAGAGATACTGGATTCAAAAGGGAGGTGGTGTGAGTGGGACAGACGTACCATCAACCTCCTGCAAGAGAAAGTGGAGAGCCAGGGGAGGCAGAGCACTGGGCAATCCGCACTGCAGGCCAAGAAGGCAAGGCCAGCAATAATGTTTTAGACAGACATTTTGGGTGAAGCTGGAGGTACAATCCATCATTTAATTTGAACGCTTTCAGGAGGCCTAAGTGTATTATTTAGTATTAGATAATTTAAGAATAATAGTAAACAATCAGTGGGGATAGCATTAGATATCAATATGAGTAGAACTTCAACCAATAAAAAACCCAATAGAGGCAAAGTGTTGACTTAGCTTTTAGATAGGCTAATCAGAACTTCAAAGACCAGAAGACTTCAGGGCTTTTCTCAAGTCACAAACACAGCTTAAGTACAAACTAACCAACAGGTATGTTGACCTTACTCAGATTAAGATTAGATGGCATGAATCATACCTGATTGTTTTACATAGATTGGGCTTATTTTGCTAGTGACTAAGGTAACAGAAGCAGGATTGTGCACTCAACCTGCACCCAGGAAAAGGTTTCATCTGCAGATATTCTGCAGCCTTGTCCGAATTCCTTGTCAGTGTTCTAGGAAATAACTTCTAAATTTATTTAAGAACATTTATTTTTGTTTTCATTTTATATCCCTGTAATCTCCGGTTTCATATCATTGTCACACAAATTTCCTGTGCCGTATCGTTAGTACGTTGTTCCTTATTTACTCATTGTACTGAGTGCACAACATACCAAGTGAAGCTCCTTCTATCTATTACTGTAAAAGCCTGTCTCTGGGGTGACTTCCCTGAACTCTCTGGTTCCCAGTGACTACCTAGGATAAACAGAAGAAAAGAGTCACTGCATTCAAGGTGCAAGACAAGGACCAGGGAATTGCTTTGCAGGGCTGTAAGGTTGTTTGTTTGAGGTGGTGTAAAAGGAGAAGTCTCTTCCTTTTATACCACCTGCACTGTTAGGTAGGAAGAGGCCCAAAAGTGTGACGTCCAGATGTGTCACTAGGACTGAGGCCAGAAGCTCATCCATTCCCAGCATCAGGCTGTATTTCACAGGAGATACAATCTGTATGAACCAATAAACCTCTGCAAAGCAGAGCAACACTTTGCTTTGTACTCCATGCCTGTGATGCTTTGCGAAGTCAACTCCACAATTACCAAATGTCTTCTTGCAAGATCTCAGAGCTTTCCCTCCCACTTTTTTGTAATCAAACCTTATTACCTTTATCACAGGGAAAACCCTGCTGCTGAGAAGCCTCAAGCAGAACTAAATGGGAAAGAGCAAGAGGAGTACTCTTTCCGGCTACCAGAGCTAAGCCACTTTTTGCCTTAGTCATCCTCAATTTGAGTGCTCATCTTTGGTCTTCCTGTTTCCCATCTTTCCTTTCCACACTAGATTTAACGTCTAAACAAAATACCCTTTGTGCTGCCTCCAGCAACATGCCAACTTCTCTTTAAATCTGTTTACAGGCTCACCATCCCTTCTGGCATCAAATCCTCACCTTCGCTTTCAAGCTTCCACATGCCATGACACCCGCCTGCTTTCCTTCTCTTGTTTCCCTTGACTTCTTTCACTCGGAGTCCCTGGTTTTCTTTTGTTGATTCTCCTTACAGTGCTTTCTCACCTGTACTTATTTGCCCAACACAAATTCATGTTCCTCTTTTACTCACGTTACAATCAAATTCCACCAAAACGTGGACTGTCACTGGACACTGATGCTAGGATGCACTGGCTTAGTGCTGAGCAAACTATCGAGGGTTAAATGATAATGAAGGGAGAAGACAACAGAAAGGATGGGAAGGGGGAAATGGTTAAATAAAGGGTGAGAGAGAGTATTGTAAGTAAGCAATAACCATGCAACATGAACAGAACCTGTGAGAAGTTGAACTTTCATAGTAGGAGGAGGTAGCGGATGATAAGGAGAGAGTGGATACTGATTCAGAAGTGGATACTTAATTTAAAAGAAAAGGACAAGAATACAAAACTTAATCTATTTTCATATTAATAAACTTGAAGTTACTAATAGGGTCAAGAAGATTGTCAGCAACCTTTGCCAGCTTTACACTGGAAAAATATGACTGTTCAGAACAGTTTCTCAACACTCCCCATAAAAATGGGAACAGCGTCCTTTTTTCTGAAGAAATGTCCTATTGGGGTAAAAGAAATTAAGGACAGTGAGCCGACAGTTTAGGATCTAATTCTCATGACTAATTACACAGCCATCTTCTGTTTTTCCTATACATATTTCTAGATGGGGGGCACTGGTGTGAAGTTTATTCCTAGAAGCGCATTCATCGTGACTCTCGCTACACCCAAACACTGCCCCTGGCACCTTCCCTCTGCCTCACTCACCCGATGAGAGAGAAAATCCACTGGCCTATTTTAAGGTCATGGCTCAAGAAGGCATTCTCACCATGTGTTTAATGTATAACTCAGAAGGATGTTAGCACTGTATGTTTTTTAATCTCTAAGTAAATACAACACAAAATTGTATTAAGAGACCATTATGTCGGAAGGCACAGTGAGGTTAGGAAATGTTGGATAGAAGTTGCCTGCACATCCCGACTGCTGAACTGCATCATGATACAGTCTTTAGCTACATGATTGCAAACTTGCCCTCTGAGCATCTATACAATACTACTTTATCTTCATTATTCAGTGTGGCCCAGTCCCTATTTCCTGCACACTACTCAAAACCTGTGCTGAACACAGAATTATTAATTTTATAAAGGTTTTCTTCATGGCGTTATCTTGATTCTTTATAAACAGCCATGAGTTTGATTTCTCAGTGACCACCTGAGGTGAAGGGATGGTATCACCCCCATATTACAGATGGGGAACTGAGGCAAGAGTGTTAAAGGTGTGCACTGCTTGTAGGAGATCAAGCAGAGAAGGCTGGCACTTGAATTTTCAAGTCATGAGAACAACACAGACCTTAATGATCCAAAGAAGATCTCTACTGGATTTAGATACATCTTTGACCATTCAGCATGCCTGAAAATCAGTTTCCACATTGAGAAAAGCAGAACATACAATACATCAATGACCGTATCACAAATCTCTGCTGCTTCCATGTCTAATCTAAAGGCTGAGGCTTGTCATTCTCTGTGGGAACTGAGAACAGGCAAGTGAGGTGACATTCATTTTGCCAGCAGGTTTCGCAAGTATAGTAGATTGGTGAGATGACGGTCCTCAGTTCAAGCCCAAGTTTTGCAAGGAAATGTATTTAGTGGTCACAGACCCTTAGCCTCCAAGCTCTATTCTTCTGCAGCCAGATTTCTTCAGCCCTTACGCTTGTCCTGTTCCCACCTCTCACATACCTGTTTCTGCTCTGTGCCTTCATCCCTGTTTCCCCCCAGGCTCCTTATCCCAAATGCTCCCTCTTTCCACTGCCTTCCTCTTTTTGACCCTACATTCTCACCTGCCTTTTCCAGGCTCCTGGTGCTTGCTGTGTTTCTGTTCCCAGTTCTCCGCTGCGTCCTGTTCCTGGCCTCTTTGCTCAGCCAGCCCTCAAATGCTTGGCCTACAGCTCCCATGCCCAGTTTTAAGCCCCATGAATTTCTCAGTGGATTTCTTCTGCAGTCCAGCACAGACCTCCACCCTCCTGCTCAGTGGTTTATCTCTTCTACACACAGATTTGAGAAAAGAGTCTCCCTCATTCCCAGTTTCCAGTTCCAAATCTGGTGCCACAGAAACTCTTGGCAAGATATGAAGTCTGGGATAGGTACAAGATGGAGAGTATTTCAGGTCACATAGATAAATTTAACTGAAAGCAATAAACACCAGGAAATCTGATCATAAACAGTGATTCCAGATCAACCTTTTCTGGTTTCAGCCTCAATCTGTCCACTCTGCAATTAAACCCTGAATATGCTCCTTTCATGGAGGTTTTAAAAGACAAATTTAAAATGTTTAGATAATAACTGTTGCAATGAAAAGGAGTATACCACAAAAACCACCTCAACAAATTAATGAGTAGAAAAAGCTTTAGTATAAGCATAAGGTCCAGTCTGGAGATTTGATGATCCTTTTTGATGAACCTTTAGCATCACTAACATGAGATTTTGTAAATACAATAAGAAAAATCTGATGTATCAATGAAATTTATCACAACTAGATCAATTTACAACATCTCAGCCTTCCCTTCAAATTCTTTTTTTCACTCTTGCTCACAACTGATATGAACAGATATAACTTTTGGAGCACAGTCCCATGGCTGACCAACAAAAAGGCAAGGGGAAAGCAAATGTGCTCTAGCAACCAAAAAATGTTTAAGAAAAACCCTGGAACCCTTCCAGGCTCACAGTCGTCCTGCTGCACACTTGGTTCAAATCCTGCTTGGTCCTCTCTGCAAAAGCGTGGACTGCTTGCAGGACTGATACTTGGAGTATTTGCATTTGGCAAGAGTTCAACATTTGAAATGCTAAAAAGCAGTCTCCATTTCTGCGCTTCCCCATTTTTTCTTGGACCACTAGATGGCAGTTCCCCATTTACAAACGAGGGCTCTCGTTACCTGTTTGCTCCTGCCCAGCAGCTGTGTCAAGCACAGTTGAGGCACGCATCTGCCTTTGCCTGTTGTCTGCAACACAGACTTCTTGTGGAGCTGTCAACAAGAGTGGCTCTGGGCCAGCGTCCTACCTGAAGGATATACAGCTTTGCATTTCTAAATGACGATGAAAGAAATCTCCACAAGCACCCCAAAGGGTGCTAAATACTAAACACAGGCCTTATTGACAAGAGAGGTTCTCCACGTCATGTCTTACTCACCCAGAATTTTACGAGGAAGAAAGCGTTTTGGGGCCCCTTCCCAAACAGTTCCTTTAGACCGCCCTTCTTTTCAGGAAATTTGTCATAAATCTGACGAATGTCCACCGATTCAAGCAACGGGTCACTGTAAGAATGGTTAGCGTGTCCAATGTGTACGAAGAGGTGTTTATTGTACTGCAAGAAAGAAACAGGAAAATCAGTGCGGTACAAAAAGAACAGAGGTTTATTAAGGCACGGGTCTGCATGTGCTGCTGCGGAGGGTAGCGCGCTTTGATGGATTAAATGACTCGCACATTACTCCTGGGACTATGATTTTCTGCAGTATGATTTCCATGAACAACTTAGTGATTGTGTCGTAGCCCCTTGTGAACAAGGGTCAACATCAAAAAACCTGTGTCCCTACTGCAAACCACAAAACACGGTCATCTTCAAGGGAGTAATTTACACTGAAAGACCCAGCGGCAGCACGGTGATAAAGAGCCCTTCGCAGAGCATAATAAGATGACTATGCTCACAAGGAAAGCCTGTTTCTGCCTCTTTAAACCATGCCTTTTACTGTCCCATGTCCTCAGAGCCTGAATTTCTGCTAGTGCCACGGAGCCCACACATATACACCTCCTGTTTGTCTATTAAAAAAACCCAAACCTCTATCTATAGCATATGCTAATGCCCCTTAACTAAAAGAGATAGAAGGGATTTTCTTTTAACTCCAGAATTACAATAATAAGAAGGCCAGTTACTTTGTGTTGCTGTTACTATGGAAGTGGTCCTCATTGCATGTCCTCCAGTATTTTGACCCATGTAATATTAAAGAGCCAAACTTTTACCACTTTCCTTGGGAGCTAGCTCTATAGATGACCATCTTTGCCAAAACACATTCAGCTTCAATTTCCTATTTCTTAACTTCACCCCATCGCACCTCATTATAATCACAGGAATCACCTCAGCAACCCCTTTCCTGCCTGGGGGAAATCCTTGGCCCAGTGAAGTCCACAGCAGCCCCCTACTGAGTCCAATATGGTCTTTTAGGGGCTGCCGTTTCTCCAAGATGAGAGCACCTTCCAGCACCTGAAATGAAAGCGGAAGGACGAACCCCAAAGACCCTCTGCTAGTCAATCAGCAGCTCACAGTGTCCTGTGAGCAGACTGAAGAAGCTCAAGAGTGGCAGGATTAAACATTGGGGGTTTTAACCATGCAGATCACAAAACATTTTGCTAACTCAATTAAAGGAAAGCTGATATGCAGTCAATGAATGCTAGAAAACCCTGTCATATTGAACAGATGCTGTATATAAGGGGCAATTCCCAAAAGCTGCGCAAAAATAAAATATTTAAAACCCCAAAGCAGACCTCATTTAAGCTATTTTGTTTACAATATACCTGCCGAATGAACAAATTGAAATGACAAATCTAAATTAATTGGACATCCACTCAGAGCCTTCCTTTGGTGTAAGCAGAGTCTTCCCTAACAGATGTCCAAAACTCTGGGGAAAAGGAAATGGACTGGCTAGATTTCTGCACTTAGGAAATTAAATTGAAATCTATTTAAAAATCATCTACCACAGTGAAATCTGAATTTAGAATCAGAGAACACTGATCTGTGTATGGGGCCAAAAATGAGATACGTTCCTTGCTTTTTACAGGGTTGTATTTCTTTTTTAATTTTGTGGAAGGAAAAAGGAAAGTGTAACACTTTATTAAGGTGTTTGCACAAGCAAGTCCAAGTCTGAGAGCACTGGTTCCATGGATTTTCCTTGCAGCCCTCTTTCAAAAGAATGTGATCCCAGCTTCTTCTGTGTGCAAGTGGAAAACTTGCCCAGCCTTTACTGAGTGCATGTGGAGCCCAAAAGGGACAGAGCTGATCCAAAGAAGCTGTTTCTACCTTGAAGAGGAAAACAGGCATGGCAGAGAAATAAATGGGTGGTGGGGAGCTGAATGCATGCATGCAGGAGTGAGCGTGCCCATGAACGTGTACCAGCTAGCCCTCACCTAGCGCTGGTCTAGCTTGCACGCTGATCATTTACGTACGATACAGGAAATCATCGTACTGGTTGGCAACCATGAGTGACTACCATAACAGTGTCTGCGGTCAGATTTAGCATGTTACTTTATGCAGTAGTGGCAAAAGTGGACTAAGGAGACATTTTAACATGACAAAACAAACAAAACAAAAAGTGCAAAATAATACGAGAAAGCACCATGGCTCCAACTTTTGGGTTTTTGACACTGTTGTCAAATATTTAGCTTGCAGTACTGTGAGAAAATAACTAAAAGTCATGCTGAACATTTCTTATGTATTTCGCTGCCTACTGAAAAACTTAGATCTCAGTAAAATGCATCAGCGCCCCATATACCTGGGAACTGCCAGGAACGCGAAAAAGGGAGTCCAGAAACCTGCTCCTGTTGCTTTCCTAAGCTATCGGGGTGAAGTGCAGGAGGACGGGACACAGGCTGTGTCATCGAACGTGGCTATTAACAGAAGCCTATCTGCGATCAGGCAAACCTCCATTTTTCCAGTAGAATGATGAGAATTCCCCGGTAGAGATAAGCACTTCAGCCTTCTCTAAAAAATTAAAACGAAACATTTCCCTTCCCCCAGCACCCCCGTAGCCTGCCCAGGGGTGCCCAGCAGTTGTGCTCTCCCTGGGGATGCGAGATGCCCCAAAGCATCTCTCTGCTCTCCCTCGTTCAGAGTAAAGGCTTGAAAAACCATCCCCACCATTAGTGACCAGGTTATTATTTATTTTGGGATTGTTTCCTCTCACTCTTCTCTGCTGAAGTTGTTCCAGGTTGTACAAATAACCACATTTTTGTAGGCACAGAACTGATGGCTCAGGTTCTCCTGCGCCCAGGAAAGTGTCCTCCCCAAAAAGGGGGGTCTCTCTCCCAGGCCCAAAGGTGGCTGTAGAGTGAAGGAGGAAGGGAGATCTGTATTTTACAGTTTGGCAACTGCAAATTCCCAAGACAATTCACACACTGTACCTTATTCTGCAAACAAGGAAAATATACAAATTGTTCTGTATCCAAACTTTAGTAAAAGCAAACGCATTTATAGGAACATGGACCATGAAGTCTTAATACTGTTTAAATATAAAAGCAAAGTTAAAGGCAGCTGTAAAGCTACCACAGTTGTCTGCAGAGCTCGCCAAAGTACCAGATGCTGCTGCAGCAAAATTTCCGAGCGGGTACAGTAGGACAGATGGTATGACATCACCTGACAACAGTCTTAGGACAGAAATGTTTATTTTGATATTGCAATGTGTGATTATTTTCTCCTTATGTTGCTGCAATTCCTATGCTAAGTACAATCATTACTTACCTAATTAGATATGGCATATTTCTATGAACTAACAAACAATAATATAATATTAGGAGCAGGGTAAATGGATACTAAAATGATCCCTATTGGTTTTATACAAACATACTCCATGACAGGAATTTATGCATGGATAAAAGCAAAGAAGCTAAGTTTTATACCTATATTTTTGAGCCCATTAGTGTCTGAAAAGCTTAAAAACATCCTCATTATATTGAGAATTCACTGTTCTTTTAGACTGAGTATTCCAGAGTCACTGAAGTACATTAGATGCTGAGGAATTTACTCATGGTACAGCATTTAAAGGATTTGCATCTGGCATTGGGGTAATAATGTGCTTTAGGTGCTGTAAACCATCATAGGTCAAATCCTGTATTTTCTGAGGATAAAAACTACAATAAAAATACAAAGAACATTTTTAGCTATGTCTTCAGCGTCCGCATTACACGACATGCCCTGGAGATGGCCGCCTCTTACTGAGCTCCTTTCCTTAAAAAAATTCTAACTATCCAAAGAATGCAGTAAAGCCATGAAATATGACTGTTGTCAAATAATACCACAAGAAAAATTATAATCCACTTAGGAATTTAAAAGAACCAAGACAAATTGCCAATGGCAGGGGATGCAAGCATTTAAGCTGGTGCAGAACAAAGACAAATCACCTACATTTGTTTTATCAGCCAGCATATATATTTGTAACAGCTCCTCACCAATTTTGCGCTTATATTCTAAGGCAACAGCCTTTCTGGTCCATGAAACACAGGTTTGCAAATTGCTACAGCTCGCTCTGCCGCATCCCTGTGCTTCCCCACACCTGTGGAGCTAACGCCAAGCCTTGACAAGCATGTAAAGGACCAAGTTTTTTATTAAATAGTGGTGGCCAAGACGCAGATGGCAGCGAAGCCAACCCTCTCACGCTCTTGGTGCAGGCGAGCTGGGCATGCAGAGCTGCTGGGGTACCCACTCCCTCGCTGCTCCCGTCCATCGGGGCTGTGTAGCCCTACATAACCATAATGAGCCGCACGCAAGGGGCGAGTGGCTCCCTGGGCCCTGCCGAGGCTGGTTGACATGGATGCCGGGCAAGGTGGAAGGCAGGTGGCCCGAGAGAGAGCAGCAGCTGCTTCTGCGGGGATGACCTTGCTTGTGGGCACAGCACCCTGACTGCAAGGGTGCTGCGCCTTCCCGCTGCACCCAGGGGCACAGCCATGATTTCACCCCCCTGAATTGCACTTGCACACCTGGGAGTCATTCCCACACTGGCACGGTCAGTGTAAGCTCCTCTGCAAACACCTCTGGCCCTGCAGAGGGACAGTGAACTGGTGGCTTGCTGGACCTCGCACACCAGTGGAACGGTTGAGCAGGACAGGGAGGTGGCAGCATCCTGCTGCCTTGTCTGCCCTGCATGGCCTAATAACAGCACCTTGCTAGCTGGGCTGCTTCATGAGATCTGTAGGTTCCTGTAGATTTCAAGCATAACAACCACGAGGATGAGGCCATCTGTATCATTACTTGCAGCAACAAATCCCTATGAGAAAATACCATGGAGAGAGGCTGGCAACTTGAATGGATCGTAGTCTTCTGTATCCAAAGAAACTCCACCACCCAAAGGAGAAGTACATTAAAAAGGCTCTGCTGCAGGTCTTCTCTCTCCCTGACACAGAGGGACAGCCTCTGGGCTCTCTTTAGACTGAATATATTCTGTACTGGAGGTCACAAGGACTACCGCCGCAGCTCAGAGGGACAGGTGAGTGGAAGGCAGATGGGACAGCCTGAGCTTTCGCTGAAATGAGAGAAAACAGCACTGCTCAAGTGCCTGGCACCGTGCAGTGACTCCCCCTGTACCCCCACAGACCAGTCCAACCCATCTTTTAAAAATGTACAGCTGCCTGTGCAGCAACTGTGCTTTTGGAGGAAAAAAGAACCAAGTGGGGTGGACTGATTAAAAAACAATCACTAGTATATCAGCAGTCTGCGTGCGGCTCTAACCTGTACCCTACCCAGCCTCAGCTCTGCTGTCTCGCTGTATCTTGTAAATCTGACACTCTTTAATTTCCTGCTGATATAAGAAAATCGCTTGGTCTGCCAACAATTTTTCTTATTTCTACTAAAACACTAGTAACTGAATAGTTCATTCCTGTTGCTGTTGTCCTCCACTGAAGCAGATTGGGAGTTATATTTATAACATTTTAATGCTATAACTGGAGTCTGTACCAACTCCTGTTATTAAGGTCTTTAACACTTTCATGTGAAATGTTAATCGAACTTTCTGTGCATGTATGCTACGATACAACTGCATGGTCAACCTAGTCTTTCAAGGACCTCCACCCATTCAGACTCCTGCCTGGATCTGCTCAGGGATTGAATCAGAAATGTGAAATAAAAGGAGATCTTTGGCTACTTTATGGTTGCAGAAATGGGGAGGTAGGTGACGAGCGAGGGCAGTTCCCAGCCCTGACACTGTAATGTTGCCCAGCACTTCCCAGCTATTGCCACAGGAGTCCCAGTGTGAAACTGGGACTTGCTGGTTTGGCAAGGTGCTCACACATTTTCATCAGCTTTCCTGCAACAGTGAAGATGCATCCTTCAGTTCTGGCCTGTCTGATTTGAGACCCTGCGGTCCCAATTCCAGAAGTGCTGAGTGCTCAGATGGGAAAATTATGCCTGAATATAGGAAGCTCTCAATAACTCTAAGTATTCTGCAAAATCAGGCTCATGACAAATCAAAGTGGACCCTCAAAATCAGTGGCCCATTCATTCTTTTGCACCTGAACTTCTTGGTTTGTCAAATGTGAGTAATAATGCTCCTTCATCTAAAAAAATGACTGTGCTAATACATCTGTGAAATGCAAATGGGGGGAATTATTAATTCCATTTGGAGGAGAGGTTAGACAGTGCACAGCGAGCAGGGCACAGGGCCACGCATTTCGACAAAAGAAGAAAACAAACAACTGAATAGTTGCTTATCAAAGAAGGGCCATCTCCATCTACGCTGAATGAAGCAGGAACAAATAAACATGTGAACATGTAATTAACTGCTGCATTGTAGAGCAGACGAGGACATTTCCCAACTTCTGAGAGTTTGACTTTGCAGCCCAGCTAAGTAATTTTGGGATGGGTGTAGTGGTGGGGGAAGCTGCAGTGGAACGAGATGGGAAAACACGGGGCAGAGGCACAGCCAGGCACGAAGGCCTTTGGGCGAGCGCCAGGGCGGATGCTTGGGGTTCAGCACACAGGCAGGGCGGGCAGCAGGGGGGAGATGCACAGCCATAGCCCACCGCACTGCTAATGCCAGCCCAACGCACGTGTCCCCCCACTCCTCCTCCCCGCGGGAACAGCACAGCGCTATGCAAGGCTGTGGGAGGCAGAGGGCCCCCCACTGTGATGACCCCCGTGATTTTACAGCTCTCCTGGGCTCATCGCAGGGGCTGTGCGCCCAGGCTCTGCTCCAGCTATCTTACAACCTCACTCACTCGCTCCTTCCCTCCTCCCCGATTTCATGTTTCCCTGCTCAGACCCGGTGCTCTGTGTAACTCAGGTAGCTACCCCTATCCTGGCTATTTTCAGCGCTCGGGCTTTGTGCGAGTGCGGGCTGGGACACGGGCAGGGCTGGGGCACCAGCCACGGCACAGGGCCCGGCAGAGGGAGCTACCATTGCTGCTGGCACCAGCGCTCCTCTTCAGTTATGCAAAACAGCACTTTTAATTTTGCTGGGAAATTTCCGGCAGCAGTGGTGAGTTTTGAGAAAAGGGAGAGACTGTGTGTGAAGGCAGCGGCGAGCAAGCACAGTCAGGGCCCTGGTGGTCTTTCCACCCATCCTCAGCGCTTAACGTGGGCCAACCTTGAGGATTAAATCATTCTCAGTCTCTCTACCCACTCCACCGTGTTTTCACCCCAGGACACTCCCTTGAAAAGCCCATGTCCTGACCCTACAACTGGGCCGGGGGAGGGTTCCCCGGGAACGTCACCAGCCGGGAGATCTGCTGTGACGCTGCAGTTTCAAGATTGGAGCCTGTGTCAATACTGGACCCCCTTAAAGTGGTTTCTTGGCACTTCTAACTACGGACACCCAAATATGAACATTTTACAGAGTATGACATTCGCTTCCCAAGGCCAGCACGTAGCTCTCCTGCACTGCAAAATAAATGACCCTTGCATTTAGTTAAACTTTGTCGGAATTTAGATTAAAACGACCTCAAACCCTGAGTGTGCCACTCCAAGATGTTCATCCAAATGTGGGTTTGCTTCCTTGCCCCTTCACATCACAAAGATGCCAAACCAAGGACTTCCTTACAACTGAAATGCTGAACTGCTTTTTATAGTGTTTACAGGGAATACGGAAAGGATAAACAATGCTTGTAACAATGGATATTGTTCAAAGACAGAGGGCTTCTTTTGAAAAGATCTCATTTATTTTTCATCACTTAGGTGGTTTGATTAACTTTGGTGAATTTTACTGCATTTGGCTAATGATGGCAGGCTGTTTTTATGGCCCTTGAGCAATTGCTTTCACTTTCTGGTTCTCAGGCACAATTCTCCCTGGGCTCACAAAGACTTTTTACAACAACAATAAAACCTGAATTAAAACATAAAGAATATTTTATTTCTTCATCACTTTTTAAAATACATTTTGAAATTTGGACCTAACACAATCTGACAGTTTGGATAGGTGGATTAATACTGAAAATGCCCATCAGCCGTGTTCTTTATAGCCCTATATAGATATTTTAGATGTAAAGCTGTCTGAAGTGCTCGCAGTCGAAATGAATGTGGCAGCAAGAGCGAGAAACCTCAAAGAGGAAGAGAAGAAAGGGCTTTTTTTGTTGGGTGGTGGCAGGATTTTTTTCCTGATTGGAAAGCAAGCTTGGGAAGAAAAAAAAAAAATATATATATATAAAAAAAATAATTGGCATTATTATCATTTCAGTGTTATAGTCTTTGAATTTTATAGCTACTTGTGTAACAGTCAATTGCTTAGATCCCTTCTAATCTGCTTGCATACTCAGTTTATATTTGTTAGGCAACATGGGATTACTTGGTTTAAGCATTTGTCCTGAACTTTCACAGAACCACTACAGTAAAAATGGAAAACCCCCATTAACTTGTCTTGAAAGCAACAGATGGGTACATAAACTTGTTAATCTGTTGAGAATATAGTTATATAGGATAGGCAATAATTAAAGGTATCTAAAACGCTGATGCTTGGACCTATGAGGGCAGCTTCTATGCACCATTTAGGAATTGTACTTGAGCACAAAATGCCACAAAAGGAAAATACAGCTTGACATTTGTAAACTGAATTCATTTTCATGTAAAAGGAGGAGTAATTTTACCCATCCTTAACTGCAGAATCAGTATTCCAAGATTTTGCAACTGTGCCATCTTATGTCTCCCAGACTATCTACTGCCATGCAGAGTTACAGTGAGGGTTGCTTATTGTTTCCTTTCTATAATTTTTTCTTTTGTAAATGGAACAATTTTGTGGCTATGCAAGGGAAAAAAGTCAACAGCCCTCCACAAGTGACGGGACCCTATGGAGCACATTTCCGACCCACCAGAATGCCCACTCTAAATTAACATAACTGCCTGACATCGAGGGGCTTTTGTACTTTTAAACACCAATTGCCATTGGAAGAACCCCAGAAATGTTTAAGGCCCCACTCCTACAATGAATTCCCTGTGGGTGGACCTTTGTGTCCATGCACAGCCCTATTGAAATCGCTGGGAGTCACCATGGGCAGACAGACCTAAATTTCTAATTGCTGTGCAGGAATATAGACTGCAAGGGGCCTCCCAGGATCATCGAGCCCTGGCCCCAGGTGCCATGTCAAATAAGGCTTTTTCAATAAACTTCCAGGTTACATTTTAAGGTGGAATTGGTCTATTCGGCCCCACTACTATGAGGTTTTCTGGCCTGGTTTTGGGTTGGGAGGAAGGGTTATCTTTTTTTTTTTAAATAAAATGTTGGAAACCCATTTGATCAAAATAATACTTTATGTCATTTTCTGTAAAAAGTCAGAAGTGTAATGAACATACAGCTATCTTTTTTTGGAAGATATGCGAGAACTCTTATATGGCTCTCACGTAGCAGCGTATACACGTTTGTTTCTGAGGTCAGCAAAGGCACAAAGGCATACAGGAGATGCTGCAACCACAGCACATGCCCACACGACTTCATACGCACATTGTGCAAAACACACATCTTACCTGGCTTGCTGATTTTGTTATTTAAAAAGTAATAAAACCCCATCCTTTCTATGCTGCGCAAACCGTATCTGCAACAAAATGTTGCACCAACACGAAGAAAGATGTACAAAACCACAGGCCGAATTCATATTTTCTGCAACAGCGATAAGTGAGGCTGGGGGTTGGCTCTTATCTCCAAGGAGGACTTTTGGTGCTTGCTGGAAAAGTCTGTGCACTGGGGACAGGGAAGGCTGGCAGGAGGCAGGGCCCCTCAGAGCCATCCCTGCAGACAGGCGTGCACCAGCGCCTTTGCCCAGTGCCTCTCCAGCAAGTGCCCTTATGCATTTGCCCTGGGAACTGGTCACACTGCCTTGGGATTTTTTCTATGCCCAGATATGATCCAAATAATCAAATTTACTTAATTTGATCTAAACAATGCTTCCTCTTCTCCTCACTCCCCTTTCCCAGGCAGTGGCAGTGACACGCTGCCCACAGGGGCTCATCTCTCGGCTCCCCATGGCACCCGCTCAGCCAGTCCAGGCCATCCCCATGCAGCCCTCGCACAGCGCTGCCCCACTGCACTTGCAGCGTGGGTGTAAAGAATGAGCTAAATTGGGATTAATGCATGACTGGGAATTGACTTTTCTTTGTGTCTCAGTTACAGCACGCGAGTAACTGGTTTTTTAAAAACAAGTCTGGGTAGTTTGATGCTCTTTCTTCTCTAGTAAACTTCCTGCATAAATGCTTAAGGTAGGTTAAGAGGTAAGTTTCTCAGCAGTATGCTTGCAAGCTGGGACAAGCTCCGGTGGGCCTTGCTGCACCCTCAGGAATTCCAAATAATATTAGTTTACTCCAAAAAAGGCTTTAGAGTATTTACGGGGCCGTCCTGGGTAACCATGTTTCTATTCAGGCCTCCACTCTTTCTCTGCAATGCAAGTGGATGCGTTGCATTCCCTAGAGCCTGCACCTGCCTGAAAAACGAGAGCCCCAACACGTCCCCAAGCCGCTGGCCCACACACTGTGCATAAGTACAGCCAGCTCTGAGCCGCGCCACCGCAGTGGAGCGGGACCCGCGGCTCCTTCCCCTGCCAAAGCAGCATCTTCTCCTCATTTTCGGTCTGTCAGTCATGTTGCAAATACATTCACGTCACCCAGCTGGTTTCATGTCACAGACACCAGCGGCGTGACCGGCAACCACATGTTATCTGTTAAGAGTGTACTTGGTTTGAGGGAGATTTTTCTTAGAGGGAAAGACATAAAAGTTACTTAGTTGCTGAACTCTCGTTCACTCTCTTTTACATAAAGCCACACAGATACACAGAGGCTCTACGCCATATAAGCCCATGGGTTTTGCAAATAGTTTTGCATTATAAGAACCTATGGAAAAAGGATTATTAGGTGGTATACCGACAAAACAGTAAATCAAAATACACTGAAATGCCATTTCATTCACATACAGCACAGTAACACTGAGCATTACATGGCCACGTCCTGTTTTCCCGATAACCTCGAGGCACACACATAACATCCTGGTGTGCAGTAATCTGGATATGGCAGAGCCCATAAATCAGCAGGACACGTTACATGGGGTCAGCGAGCCAAGGACTCCAAAAGCTGCGTATCGATAAGGCTGCCTGATGAGAAAACCTGGATGTTGTGTTTCTGCATCGGAAATACAAACCACCATCTGGATGTACTCGGGGCTGGGGATGGAGAAGGTGTTCCAGCTGCGGATTAGTCTGGAGGACACCAAGATGAAGCTTTAGCCCACCAGAGCCAGGACTGCCAGGAAAGCGTGGGAGTCAGGGCCACGGGAAGGCAGAGGGATCCCAGGGAAACCCTTCAGTATCTAACAGTCAGGTAAGTGCTGAGACAACTGTACCTGCTACCAAACATTTCCTCCCTCAAAGGTAATTCAACCTGGCAAAACGTGACATTTAGCAAACCAACACACTGCCACATATTTAGTGTATGAATAGCTGAGATATGGTATATTTTCATTGGGATGTTTCTCCACCAGGAGCATTCCTCTGTTGTAAGGTTTCTGGGCTATGTCTCCACTCTCCATTATGCAGGGTAAACACTCCCTGGATAACACCCCTGGCTGGAGCCCATAAATGCTATGGTTTCCAGTGTTGAATTATAAAGAGCAAGTGATAGCTTCTCTCTGCTCCAAGCTATTGTATTTTACCAAGAATCTGAACAATAATGGCCCGTCTATATCACCCATTCATGACAGTATTTGCTTTTCAGAAATTATCTCAGTAAAAATTCTCAGGTTCAAGCTGAAAGAAGCTCTTTTGATTTATTTGCGATGCAGTAGAAACAGTGCTAGGCTACTAACAAATGTTCATGGTAAATATATGATGATTAGTATCAAGGTTCAAGGCTAACTGGAGTAAATGAAGCATTGCAGCCAACTTCATAAACTACCCTTGCAGGTATAGTATGCAGACTAAAAATCAAAACAAAACCAAAACCTTCCTAAAAAAAAATCCAGAAAAAATCCAAACCTTGGATTGGACCCTAAGACACAATTAAAGATCAAGGAAGACTGAATGATTGGACATTTAGATAGGTAACCTCAATTAAAAAAAAAAAGTGATACAGTAAAATGGCACATGCTTGGGAGGCTGGAAGCAAAAGGGACAATCTTGATACTCGGAGGCTATCCCAAATGTCAGATATTTAAAATAATATGCATAGTTTCTATGCAAGTCCTTAATTTTGTTTCTGTTAGGAAATAGATTAGGCTTTAAGTTAAAGTTTAAGTACTGAATTATTGCCAAAAACACGATGCACTTTGGTACAACTGCTAAACTAGGTCAACAGTGAGACAGGTGCCATACCGAACCGCACCTGCTTTCAGAGAGGCCTCTCACTTCTGCAAATGGGGAAAAAGAGGGCAAGAAAGGAAAATACAGTACTACAGTGAAACGAATATTACACTGACCAGTAGCGAATGCAGAAACACCAGGTGTATTCCATCAGGCTTAACCCTGAAAAGCATCCTCAGAGGGCGGGGAACAACAGAGAAAAGCTGAAGATTAGTGGACACGAGGGCAACACTTACTGATTCGGGATCCCTCTGCTGTTCAAGGAAAGCCGAAAACTCCACCAGCCTGAGCTTGGTCGTACCAATCGACCGGCCCTGCCATGCAGGGACCGAGGGAGCTGGAGCTGACGTAGGCTCAAATCCTAAAATAAAGGGAACCATTTTCATGAAGAAGTTGATAATTCCTCAGTTTATATTTTCTGAATTAAATATAATTGGGAATTATGCATGTAGCCCTTGGATGTTTATATTAATTTCAGCAAATAATGAATTCAGAATGAGTTAAAATTGGAAAAACACAGAAAAATATATAGAAAAAGGTTCCCAACCCAGCAAGCTAATAATGGTGCAAATGAAGGATCTACTTCTTTGTTTCCTTGGGGCTGTAACTCACTGTAGATTTTTTTTTTAAATTATATACTAGATTATAGAGATTTATAGAGACTTCATGTAGACTTACAGTTGACCCTTCCTCGGAAACTGGCAGCAAGACTCACAGGAGATATTACTGCCTTGGGAGTCAAGAGGACTGGCCTCCATTTCTGGCTCCTAATGTGCCACATGTTACAAGTAAATCACCTCTCTTTTTGCCTATTTCTTCTGCCACTCTCAATTCCCCTCTCCTGTTTAAAGTATAAGATTTCCAAGGCAGGGACTGTCTCTTACTATGTATTTACACATTGGGTCTTTGACTTCTTTTGGAGCTTTTAGGCAGCATTATATTACAGATAATAATAAATAATTACTGTAGAGAGCTGAATCATACCCTAAAAAGAAAAAGGTTTTAAATTGATAATAAAGGGGGAATGACATGATCTAGAGAGAGAAGGGATGTTAACCACCATCTCTAATTCACCTCAAGAGAAAGAATAAATGCTATCTCTTGCTCCTCATCGTGGAAAATTAGATGAGAAGGAAACAAAACAGTAAAGGAAGAAGGGAAAGGCAGCAGCTTGAAGGAAAAACTGATCTTGGGAGAGACGCAGGCACAAGGAAGGCAGGGAAGAGGCACCAAAGGTTAGAAAACAAAGATAATCCTGACCTAGGTTGAGAACCAGGGAGAGGTCACAGGTAGCGTGTGTCCACATCCCGTAATGGGAGTATGGTACCTGACTCCAACCCTCAAATTTAGGCAATGAAGGTGTGAGGCTTGTATGAAATAGAGAATTACAAACGTGACTGGTTAGACATGAGCAGGAATTCTAATGAAGCAAAAACTCATGAATGAGTTTTGACTGATTTAGAAATACTAATAATCCTATTCTGAGAGAAAACTGAAGAATAAAAGAAGACGATTCAAAATGTCTGCCTTAGAAAATAATGTTATAAATTAGGAATATCAAGAAAAAGGAAATAATCAGGGATGCAGAAAGATAGCCTTAGTTTTAAGCATTAAATAGCAGCAAGTTAGAAAATCATAAAAAACTGGGTACGAGTCAGAAAACTGCAGTTCAAACAGAGTCAGAAGCATGGTGTCACTTGGCAAGGGAGACGTAAAGTTAGTTATCATCTGCAAAGAAATAATGATCCTTCCTGAAATTAGCCATGAAACCAACTTGGGAAAAGGAGTAGGGAAGTAGCCATGGGAAGGGCTTGATCAATTTGAGCAATGGAAGTCAGAGTAAACATTAGGTACTTATCAAAGTGGTACCAGGCAGAGCAGGACCTTCAGGAGGGGAAGAGTTATCAACAACCAGATACACAGAGATGTTTTATACTTAAGGCTAAACGTATATGGTTTTGGAAGAGTTTTTAGCCTCAGTTTAAAATAAATTAAGGCATATTCTTGTTACAGATGGAAGCGAGATTTAGCTATTAAAAAAGAAACATGCATCCTATTACTCACTTTTTACAAAGCGTTTTCCTACAACATGGAATGCTGACTGGAGATCACATATCACAACTCCTTGCATATGTATTAGTGCTTCCTACCTAAAATGTAAAAAAAACCCCAAAAAACCCCAAGCCCAATGATTTTCCCTGATATATAATCAAGTAATAGGACATTGGGACTGGTGTTTGGTTTGGCTACAGGGAACGTTAGATATGGAGTAGTGGCTCTGTCCATCTCAGGAATTACTACATCACATTCAGTACTCAATTCAAGCCTTTTTAAAGGAGAGTATAAATGGAAGAATTACCTGAAATGGGAGCTGTGACTGATGGCTGTATAGGATAGGCCTGCTGAACGAATGGCTTTACGCTGGAATAGAGAGTTACACAAAAATCATACACCATGTCATCCACAGCAAATTCCATTAGAGTCACATAGTATAACAAAATACATGGTTAATAACCTTTACCCACAAACATATCTCTTCCTTGCATAGCATATTTAACAGACAGACAGTAAAGAGGTAATAGAGAGAGAGGGGGATGAGAATGACACCCAACATCTTAAAGCGAGGAGCTCATCTGCGCTCAGTCACCCAGCAGGAAACCTGACCTACCCGTCGTAAGTGTCGCAGCAGACATGGATGGTGATTGCTTTGATTCCCAGTAAATCCAGAGGACACTGGACTACAGGGGCACAGAGACTCCCATGGACCTCAAGAGAATAAGGTGGGGAGAAGCTGAAAAATAAGGCTGGGAAACACTGCTCCAGAGACCACCGCAGGGCTGAAAACGTCGCACCTGACAGAGGAGCAAAGGCTTCCTTCTCCATATGGTGCTGTTGCTACCATGGTGCCGAAGGGCAGTAAACCCACTGACCACTAATGGGCCTCAATGCAGTCATCTCCTGCCCTGCAGGAAAATACGTCACCCCTGCCTCCAGTATCGCTCATATATTTAAAAGACGATGGAAGTATTTGTGTTGGAAACTTATTCACAGGCAAAACCTTACCAGCTGCTTCCCTGGCATTATCATTGCATCTCACCATGCAATGGGAGAAAAAGGAGTGTGCCCATTAGGTATTCAGCTTCAGCTTTGAGGTCTGCGATCCCTTATAACTTTTTGAATGTGAGTTCACATCACTGTAAAGGCTCTTCCTTTCGCTACAACTATCTTTTCCTGCTTTTTAGAAAAATTTGCAAGTTCTTGCCTCATTGATATCCTCTGGCAGCAAAGTGCACAAGCCAGCCCCACACTGCATGTAGAAGCATATTTTAGTTTTCAGACTTACTCTTGTGAGGATCCAGGCTGCCCCGTTTGAATCATGCCCGGCCAAAACTGAAAGAGGAAAAACAAACAAACAGACCCACAATTGTTTTCTTTGTTGAAAGATTTTGGATATTTCTGAACAAGCATGATTCCTTTTGCAAACACAAGTGAAAGCATTAATCCATTCATTCAGCCTTAGTTTTCTACTGATCATTGTTAGAGAATACAGGGATTTTTTGGGACTCGGCTAACAACTTACCCCAGGTGCCCCAGGAAATGTAGGACGGGGAATTCCTGGCAGGCCCAGCTTGTTGTGAATAGCAGTAGCTGAGACTATCTGAGCTGATGACATTGCTGCCATGTGCTGGAGTGCTTTGTCCTTTGCTGTCTGATCCTTTAATATGACAATTACATGGAGTCTTAAAACATTTGGCACAACAAATGATGTTAAATAACTGCAGCTACAAGCACATAACTAAAAACTTAAAAAGCCACACAGAAAATGCAAAAATAGCAAACCATGCAAGAAAAAAAAAAAAAATACAGCACGGAGGCTAACACTCAAACTACCTCAAGGCAAAACCTCCTCTCAGACATGCATGGTAGACCTGAATTCTCACAGCCTGCTCTGCCAACACGCGGGAAGCTCTGGGAGAGCAAACTACTGCCCACTTGTTTATCTGGGCAAATTCTGCTGATTTTAAATCAGGCTGAACTAAACACGGTCTGCTGCTAAGGCTCTGCCTGCAGGACAGGGAGCACTGAGATTTGAGCTCTATCATTTAGATCTAAGAGAAGTTTGCCTTTCATATTACACTGTAAAATGAGAACACAGAACTGCGACTGACTCACAAACAATGACAGATTTTTCTTCATGCTTACAGGTTTAGAAATATTTGGGATTCTGTTTTATGACAAGTATTTTAAGTTAGATAACAAAAATGTAAATAACATTTTAAACTTCCAATTGTGGTATTTTACTGATTTACAGTGTTCCCAAAGAAAACAATCAGCCATAAAATTTCTGCTGTTTTCAAGCATACAGGAACAAATTTAGGAAAAGATGGGTTGTTATCAATTATTTGTATTAGAGCAGCACTTGGAGTCCTAGTCACTGCCAATCACATATGATCACAGAATAGAAAAGGAAAGCCTCTTAATGCAACAGAGTTAACTAAGTGGATATCTTAGGTCAGGTAAAATAAGTAAACAACAGACTGTTACTATCTGGTAAAGTGGGGTTCCTCATCCAGAAGTACTGTATTAATAAGTGCTAATATTTAGGTTCGTGACTTAGAATGAAGGAACACAAGCAGTATTAAGCAAGGGTTTTTTTGGTTTTTTTTCTGGTTTTATTTTACAAGCAAAGTAGCAAGCATGCTGGCAAGAGATGCATGCTCTTATATATGATATATGACTTTGCACATATGCTCCCTCTAAAGCTTGTATGTAGTAGTACTATAGGTGAGCAGTTTCTTCGTTTGAATAGCTTCTTTAGAAACAGCACAGGCTGAAAGTACAGGAAAAGCTAGCCAAAAATTCTGCCAAGCACAGCTAAGGTACATAATACTTGGTTTAGTTAAAATACTTACCATGCTTGTTACCTGGATACAACAACAAACAGTTTATTAAAATGCTTGTGTAGAATAGCAGATTCTTAGCAAAATATGAACAAAATAGTAAGAGACAAAGGAAGAGCAGTTTGCTCAGCATTAAATATCAGGTTTAAACAAATGCATTATTTTCACCTAGGGACTGATTCATTAAAAGGAAAAAAAAAAAGGATAAAAAACTAACAACAAAACACTGGGGGGAAATAACCCCTGCCTCTCTGTGTGAAAGCTGCAGATACTGAATGAAGGGGATTGTTGCTGAGCTTGTTTCCCTGAGTGGTACAAGGAGCCCCGGCGGGTGCCTCTGTGGCATGAAGCCCAGGAGAGCGGCAGGTGGAGCAGGGGAGTAGCTGCTCTAGCAGCGTCCCCCCTCTGCATCTGGCAGGATGTGAGCCTGAAGTGCAATCCACTGCAGTGCTGCCAGCAGCGGCATTAACACCTGCAGACTCACCTGCACTGCCGCCCGCACAGCAGCACTGGACACTGCTTTCTGACCTGTCCAAGCCTCAGGACCACCTTGCCGCAGCTGACAGTGCATCTACAGAACAGCTTCTGGAGACAGGGGGACATGCTATCCATCAGTGCGTGAAAAAAACATGGCCGTTTCTCCAACTTGTAGCTTTCCCATATAACCATGACCAATTCACTGGGTAAGAGCTGGAAGTCAGCTCTGGCTCTGATGGCTATTGGCACTCACCTCTGCCTGCCCCAGGGTAGGAGGGTGTGCACAAGAGGTTTGTGCGTGGCATATTTTACTGGCTGCCTTTGGATGTCTGCAGACCACTGGGCTAAAAAATGCTTTGGTGGGTTGTCAAGAGGTGGCAGTATCCTGAGATTCATGCAGCTCTCCAGAAAGCTGACCCCTCTTGCCTCCTGCACAGTAAGAAGGACCCTCCATCATGAAAACATGAAAATGAGGAGATATCCTTAAGCAATATGGAGATGCTAGCCCCACCAGACTTTTCTGTTCCTTTTCCCCACTGTTTTTGTTAGGTGAGCTGGCTTGGAGATGCCAAACCATGCAAGTGTCACCCACAGTCATCTGAATCATAACAAAAACAAACATACAGGGGATTGATATCCTTTGTGTGAAATGCATCATTCAAGAGACATACGTGCCTCTGGGTCGTAGTAACCTCCAAAATTACGTGAGCGCTGCTTTTGTGACTACCTTGTTATTCTCCAGAACTTGCTGCGGCACTACAGCCTCCTCTCCTGCACTGCCTCCTGGCTGCAACCAGCCATGCCAGTGCCACCACATGAAGGTGTAGCCAGTGCCTGTGCTCCTGCCAAGTTCCCAAACTCATACTGTTTTGCTGCTATAATGGCCTTACTATTAGTGGATCTAAACTAAAGGAGAATTTAAAAGTAAAAGCTTTGTTAGGGATATAAAAGTCCGTATCTGAGAGTTGCATGAGCCCAGGGCAAATTATATATCTATGACATAGTTCATCTCACCTCACTTTAGCCATCTAAAGTCTCCAGTCTAAGGCAGACAGCTAACCTCCTGCTATTGTATTTCTTCCTTACCAGGCATCAAAACCAACTGGAGTGCATTACTTTCTGTAATGTTATCACTGTCCAAGGACTAGAATAGGAGCCTGGACACCCAACTTCTACATGGCAACAGTTACGGCAGGTAAATCCCACCATAACAGATGAACTAAAGCAAAATTTTCGAAAATTTACACTTCCTTCAAGATCTTCCGTTCACAGAAGGAGGAACACTTAGACTGTCCTGTGGAGCTCTTAGCCGCCACTAGCAGTGAGTCTGATGATCCTTAATTTTAGGAACAGTGACAGGGATTTTTGGAAGGAAAAAACATCTTTTCTTTCATGACATGAGAAGGGATGTGCCTTCCTTCTTGCCAATTGCTGCTTTTCACCCCAGTGTTCTACGTTTTGTGGTGGCCATTCATCTCATCCTCTTTGACTTATTACATTTTCAGGAGGAAGGAGAAAAAGCAAAAATATATAGCATGACAGCTCAGAAATACAGCCCTTGCAATAGGGCTAGTTTTGTGGAGTTTCAATGACTCCTACAAAGTTTCCCAATGGTGACAAATCTGCCAGCTCCACTGGACATCAACTGACTCAGGCCAACACACATCAACGGGAAGTTTCACCTTTTGTAGGCTTAGGAACCTCTGCATAGTTGGAAGATCAGTTTTCTGAAAGTAACTGTAACTTCACATTCAAACGTTAAAGAAATCAAATTCAAAATCAAATACAAATACATAAGAGGTCCTGACTTCCATTGGCAAAAAAGCACCTTCCGCTCCAGGAACTTTTTGGAGAGCTGCAAGGTGGTGGCTTGTGCTTGTATAATCAGGCAGACTTCATAGTCTTCAAAAACAAATGGGCAAACCACATTTTAAAGCTGTTTATTTAAATTGAAGTATTAGCTTGTCTGCCACTTAAAAAAAAATGTTGGGTTTTTTTTACACCGTAATGGAGAGCGCTCGTAACCAGGAGGGAATGAGTCTTTCTACCTATCGCTGCAACGTGGCCGCTTCTGGGATGAAACTTGGTAACTGATTAATAACACACAATGGTATTACATCACAGTTTAGGCAGCAAGAGAAGTAATATATCCAATTAAAACAGCAGGGGTAATTTAAACAGGCAGATTACAGTAATTACCCAGGTTGGAGTTTGGCCAGGACAAATGGGTTAACACCCCTACTCTAAACAGGAACGTTGTGAGATTTTTAATGACCACAAATAGTTAAGACTTTGATTTCCTATCTTGTCCAAGACAGAAAAGGTTTGGTTTTGCTCTCACTTGTGCTGCTGTGTAAAGCTGGAATAAATCCTTTTGGGTCAATGAGGTTTACGCTGATACGTAAAATAAAAGTTTGGCCCAGCGTGCTGCAGAGTCCCGTGCTGAGGTTCGGCAGAAGCTTGGGGGGACAGTATCTCCTACTGAATCATTAAATCCTGCTGGAGCTTAAGGTATTCCTTGGATAGGTCCCATCTGGCCCTGACCTGGCTTGACCCTACTTAATTTATGAGCTCTGATGGGATTGCTGCTGCCCAGGAATGACACTGTAGTAAGTAACAGACTGCACTCTTAGGCTGCTGCCTTCCCCTCCCCTTATAAAAGTCTTCTGTGCTGTGGTACGTAATTAGTAATGAATGTTACCGAGGTGGATTTAGAGTACAATCAGTGGAAATCTGGAGTAGTTCCACTAAACCCCTGAAATGTCATCACTGTAATGGAGATCAGGATCTGCCTCATGGCTGTTTCTGGCTGCAGTTGCAAACACTTTGTTTTTGGAAGGCGTAAGCGCTAAGAATCTAATGCAAGGAGACTATATAACTTTTAATGAATCAGGCCCTTGAGGTTTACTCTTCACCCATTAGTTTTGGAATGCAAAATACATAGTTAAATTAGATAATAATAATCCCCCAGTATCATCCTATTATAAATCTTAATATCTATAAAAGGCCCACATGAAACAAGAATTCTACATGACAAGCACAAAAGGATTTGTGCTTGACTTTCTTTTAATCCAACATAAACAGAAGAATAATTCAATCAATCAGTTCAAATGAGTTCTACAGCAAAAAATAAAAACTGTTATCCTAGAATGATAAATGGGGCTTTGAATACCATGTTATCTACGACTTTGGGAAAAAAAATCTGAGACAGTATGAGGAAAAGTAAGCACAACAGAACACAGTATTAATTCAAGAAGCCCTAAAACCTGTACCAATATTTAAAATACAAAACTTTTCTTGTAAGGAGAAAAAAAAAAAGACATAAGAGAAGAAACAACAATTTGCTCACAAAATGTATATTACAGTAACACTAACATAAAATAGATTCCTAATACGCAATTTTGCAGATGTTATTTCTGCTCAGATCTCGTATTGATTCAAATAACCTTTGCAATAATTAGCTGTAGCTCAAAAAAGATAAACAAATCATGAAAATATACGATTGTTCTGGACAAAAGATAGAGAGCACTTCAGTGTTTCTAGCCCTGATCTCCAATTTGCTTATTATTAGAGAAGACAGGAGTAAATACAAAAGCTGGCTATTTCAGCCAGGCAATAGCTAATGCCAAGAAGAGAATGCGCATTCAAAGCTGTCCCAACTTGCTGCCTAATGAGTAGCAATTAATCCATCTTATTGTATTTCAAAATGCTGAAGACTCCATTCACATCAAAGGGAATTTTTCAAGGCTTTTATCATTGTTCATTTAAAAAGTATAGAGCTATCTTTAGCATTTTATAATTGACAACAATATTTTCTTTTTATCCCTCAATGTGGAATGTAGAACAATGGATTTTAAAAGATGTAATATGTGTGAACTGTAGGCATTTTAATGTTTCTTTTTGTCTCAGTCTAATTAATCTTGCACTATGAAAAAATATCTGAAATGAAAGTCTAAGATAGATGTATGTCCTGCTGTGAGGATCTTTACTCTCTATTTATGCACAACTTCCAATCCATCTTTTCTCCTGAATGGACAGAGGTGACTTTGGCTCCCTGTCAGTGCAAAGGTGGGAAATGGTGTATGGACTGGTGTATTTGACACGGAAATACAATGTTAGACCGTAAAAATTCTGCTTTGCCTCCTCCAGTCTCTGCAGGAGAGGAAATGTCATGAAGAGGAGCCATCCTTCAGATCTGTCTCCAAGGACAGCTTTATCTCAGCCTCTTTTTCCATTTTCATGAGATGGAATTTCTCTAACTTCACAAGATTTTGATAACCTCAGAAAATAAAGATTAAAATCTCCAAAATAGGAGTATTCCTCTGCTGTAAAAAGAATTAAAATGTACAACATCCCTGGAAGGGCTGATGGGACATGCTCTAGTGGTGATCTTGAAATGCAGCAATAGCATTTGCACGCAAAACTTCTCTTTCTTGCAGGCTAAGGAGCCATCTGTCCAGAGCGACTGTAGGCACTTACCATCAAAGAAAAGGGACTTTGCTGGACCAAGCAGACTTTATGGCACGCAGGCGAGATTTCAATTTATTGGGTAAGCTTCAGTAATACTCTATCCAATGCCACAGGTGCAGATAACTCTGAAATCCTTCCATCCATTTGGATTTTTGCAGAAGATAAAGACAGGAAGATTCACCCAAGTCTTCTCCTCTCCATGAGCAGGATTCAGACCAAGGTGAGACAGAAAGATCTCTTGGTATAAAATAAACTCAGCAGGTACTTGGGGAACAAGTATATATGTTATACCCTTCGTCAGAGACCAGGAACTGAGGTCAACGGGACAGATCGGCCACATCCCGAAAGATTGATAAGAAATGGCATTATGAAGAAGACCACTAGGCAAGGGATGTCAGCTGGGGGACAAAAGCCTCCATGCCGTGCCCCTGCAATCCTCAAGTGCCTGCCTGTGATTATTTCAGCTAAAGGAGCGCTGGCACACAGGGAACGACCAGCTTCTCTGCAATACCCTGCCCCGTGTACGCATGGGAGGCACGCAGACAGGATGTCTGGTGGCAAGAGGAAGAAACACAGGAGATGGAGATGGCCTTGGGTCAGAGCTGACTGAACTCATAGCTACGGACTGGCATGAAGGATCTCTGCATTAATCCACAGAGTGCTTGCCCTTCATGCTGTAGGTAGGAATCTTAACATCAGATGCATGTGGTTTTTTTAAGTAATAACTGCTTCCCTGGATGCCAGCAATCACATGTTTCACAGAGTAATTGCAAGCGCCAGCTCATTGTTAAAAGGGTGAGACTGGCCTGGGTCAGAAGCGGTACTTCCCTTGGCTATCTTCTTCTTGGTCACCCCTTCACCGGTAGACGCGGGCAGCACCCACTCCAGGAGAATGAGAGCCCATCATCTTCCTGAGGAGGTTGATGGGGAAGTCCAGGCTTCCCGTTGGAATGGCCCAAGATGGCCCATAGATGCCAAAATGTATTCACTTTGTCTTACTTTCACATCAGTGATATCCTTCTCAGGCAGTTTTCAAAGGACTCTGGACCATACAGATGGTTCAATACAGGAATAATAAGAAAAACAGGCAGTAGTGCTAACAAAATATCTGGAGCAGCGAGGTTCCTTCTCAGGTCCAAAACCAGCAGCTTCTCCCACTTCTAGAGAGTAATTGCAGCTCCCCAGCAGAAAAAGCAAGGGCTCTCTTCCTCATAAAGGCAGCTCCCTTACGGCACCTTCTTGCATCAAAGTTTAATCTCTTCCATGTGGGGAGAAAAAGGTCTGTGGGAGGCTGCAACTTCTCTGGAAGAAGCCTGTGCAAGAGGGCTGATGTCGTGCCATGGCATCTCATTTGCCGAGACCAAGAATGGCGGGCAAGAAAAAGAGGAGGGAGACGGGGAGAGCCTGGCTCCTCTGCCCTTTCTGGGCACCCCTCCGGCTGGGGGCCGTGGAGGAGTCACCAGGACTGTGTCAGGGCTTCCGGGGGAGCTAAATCCTGGGGGCAGTGTGAGTACCCTGGAGCAGGGGCAGGAGGAGCAGCCCAGGACCCACTGGTCAGCAAGATCTGCTGGGGAAGGGCTGGGACAGCTTTTGCCGTCAGTGATGCCTGGAGGGTGGCAAGGGCAGAGGCCAGCAAACCTCTGTCACCAGCGTGCACTCTGTCCTCGCCGTGTAGTTGTAGAGAGTCGAAGCAAATGCCCCTGCAGAGCATCGGGGGCGTGGAGGTGGGAGACTCTTCCTGAAGCAATCAATTCCTTGCACCAAAATGGCGGCTCCCCCACTTTCTACTCAGCTCTGGGGGAGCTGCAACCCACTGACAGGTGGGAAGGGGCAGCAAGGTCCGAAGCCCTTACAAAATATTTTGTTGCCCTAACAGTTCTTTTCTTCTTCAGGTGACTCCTTAAAATGAAAAATCCCTCTGGATGTCTGTTTACTGCAAATGGCATCTAGGCTAGAGGTCTCAAATATTACTAGGGTTTAGCTTCTTTCTTCTTTGGAAAGCTTCAATAAAAATCAGACAGCAGGTGCAGTACTTTAAAATATTTTTTGCTTTATAAGTGTCTTCATATTTTAAGCTATTTGGGGCATTCAGAAAGGGAAGTATTTTAGAACAGTAAATCCAATATTTTTGTTAGGCTCCTAGGCCTGTATTTTGGTACCTAAGTGGGCTTCCTGATTTTTGTAACCCTGAGCGCTCACTAGTCCTATAAAACTCCCTGAGCACCTCTGAAAGTAAGGCCACCTATTTACATACTTAATTTTAGGCATCAAGGATTGACAATTTAAGCTTAAAATGCTACATATCTCTGTATTATTGCACCCTCGGTTAAAAAGCAGTATGTTTAAGTTGTCTTAGTTGTTCTTTACGAACCCCAACTGCTCAGCCAGTGCAGCTAAAAAGCCAGCCACCAACAGCCATACAAGCTTGCCAGCATGCTGCCCACTGCGGACGAAAAACCCAGTGCTTCTGTCAAGGAGGCCTGTTACAAAGCCAGGCTGTTATTTATACGCTGCAGTTCCAGGATCGTGGTAAGCATCTGCAGTGCTCACCGCTTAGTATTGTGAAATTACTTTCTGAAACATTTTGCTTTTCAGCTAGAACAAAAACGTGATTTGTTCTCATCTGGAAAAAAAAATTGACAAAAAGAAAAAAGGAGGGAAGTAAAAGATTTACAAGTTCCTTCGCTTTTTATTAAAAAGAAAAAAATCAACAGCAAAAACTGCAAAACCCCCTCTTCCACTTTTAAGTAACGTGAAAACAAAACAAAAAGGGTCCCAAGATCTCCGCTGGAAAACTTGAAAAAACAAGCAATCCAAGAAACCCCTATTAAGCATTTCCAAGAGTTTCTTTTTAGCCTTAGAATATATTTTATGGAAACCAGGGAAAACAGGGACATGTACAATTCATCACGTCAGATTAAGCAAACGTACTTAATATTCCCTGAACAGGACTCTGAGGCTCTCCAAAGATTAAATGTCAATATTTTACTTTAAAAAATAAAATTTCAGGGAATCTTGTAAATAGTATGTAACTTGAGGTGATACTAGATTGTACTCTAGAAACACCTTATAGTTAGAGCAATCTTGATAAGCTGTGCTCTCTGGCACTTGGAATAAACGATCTATTTTAAGTATTCTTGATAGCATTTCAAAAGCACAGACAAAAAACATTTGGGAATGGAAAACAATTACCCCAATTACCCCTCTGGAAAAAGCAAAAAAGAAAAAGCTTATACACAACTGCATAAAAACCCCGTGTATTTAAATACACTCTTAGCACTCAACTGTTAAAAAAAATAAAAAAAGACTAACGGGTTAAAAACAGGTTTAGGTGCTGAGCTGTTACAAAGAGTAGTTCACTTTGCATTTGGACAGTGTTAAAATAACGTTTTTAAAGTGGATGCTAGTGCAGAAACCAGAGATTAAACACAAAGAGACGCAGACAGCTACCACATGCAGGGAAACAAGGTTACAGGCACGGCAGCACCAGGCGCTTGCCCATCACCGCGGGGAGGAGGAAGGGACAGGCATAGCAACCACAAGCCCAAAAGCAGAAAAGCGCATACCTTCAGCTTGGAATGAAAATCACGAGATTTCCTTCTGGCAAGAACCTGAATGTGACTAGACACCTGCAGGGTAGGGGAAGGGAGGAAACAAAGGAAAAGCCTGTAACCATGGAGATGAAAAGCCCCCTACAACTGGGCAAGCCAAACGTACCTTAATGGCGGCTTGAATTTCTCGAACTTTCTTTCTTGCTAAGACCTGTATGTGACTAGACACCTACATTGTTCAGGTTTATAGGGGAAAAAAAAACAACAAACAAAAGAAAAACAAAAAGCAAATCAAATTTAAAATGTCTATTTTTTTCTTTTTAAAAAAATAACTTTTCTGAGGGGAGGAAGTTATTTGCATCTTCAGTAAGCTCTGCTGTTAAAGATACCACATTCCCAGCCAGACACCAAGCTCTTAGCACCGAGGCTTAACAATACAGGTCATCACTGCAGTGACTTGATTAAGGAAAAAAAAAAAAGAAAAAAAAAAATTGTAACCCACCAGGTTGTGCATTCAGCTACAAGATAGAAGACACAGTTCGCAGTTGGACGCAGCCCACGTGCTTTGGTACCGATCCCATCCGTGGCTGGGCCCTGCGCTCTCGCGCTGGGAGCCGACAGGATTTCTACCCCATCTGCCAGGGATGCAGATGCCCACTCTGACCATTTGCCACTAGGCTCGAGACATAACTTGGCACCGAGAAGTTTTATCCATTATTTATTGTGTTCTGCAGCTCCAATGAGGAGCCTCAGGCTGCGTTTTGACCCTGCTGAAATGCTCTAAATTCTGGAACAAACGATAACATACTGGTACAACATAGGTCCCTGAATCTGTGCTGGCTCCCTCGGTAATCTCAGCATCAAGTCTGCCCACAAAACACTCATGTAAGTGGGGACCAGTAACTTGACATCAGCTTGAGCGATGTCCAGGTTTGGCCCATCGTCATTACGTTTTGGTAAGAAATTTGTGTAAACCCAGTCCTGCACTAGACCAGTTATGGGTCAGAAGTTGTTGCTTGTGCAGTGAAGGGTCTGGGCCCAGATTCACATTCCTGTTTACTCAGGCACGTACTGAAATCCATGCTATTGATGATGAGGATTTAATGATGCTGCCCAGCATTGCTCAGTAGTGCTCAGCATCCTACAGCCCTCTGTGTGAAGGTTTAAAACCTGCAGCGATGGTAAAAACCACTAAAGAGAAATCTCTTATTCTTAATTGACCCAGGGCATACCATATCAAGTGTTGTACATTTCTCCTAAGTTAGTTACAATTCCCGTCTGGGAAAGAACAAAGCAAAAGAAAAGGAGAAACAAAACTTGATTTCCTCCCTCTGTAAGACTATTCCATGACAACAGTACCAAAAAGCCTGTATTTTTAGTAGGGAAGCAAACAGTAATGCATAAATGAGCACAGCCCCTGAAGGCCACCTTCAGAGACTTCTTCAGAAAGCAGCTCAGGACCCAGTTTGCAGTAATTCAGAGTTATACTATTGCTTACTAAGCAATTTTGTAGTCAAACACATAGACCAAGTTTTCACACGTTCATTTGTTTCGCTTTCAGTGGGATATTAGTGGTGTTAAAGGTTATACAAGAAGCACAATTGTAACATTTAATTGCTCAGTTGAAACTCAAAAGTAACGACAATCAAACTTTTCTAAACACTCAAAGCGATTTATTAATCGCTATAGAGGGATGTACAAGTACGGAGGCAGAACATCGCCATATGTAAGCCATCACAGCCCTCTTGGTTTCACCGCAGCTCTACCAGCACGTGCTGGCCAAGGATCTAGCCCCAAGATCTGCATTTTGACTCCTGATGGGATTTTAAGATCCCAGCGTAACCCCCGACTACTGGAGCTCGCATGGGCATAGCAGGGAAGAACTTGGGACTTTGTCTTTTGTTTCAGATTTCTTTGCCAATCTTTTGTTTGTTCCTTCTCCATATGGTGCTTTCTCATGTCTTTTTTCATCCCTTGTACGTACGTTTTCTTCCTAACTGACAAAGGACACCACCCAGGGCAAAATACCACCCAGTCCAAAGTGCTTTAAATCTGAGCGCTGGCAGCAGGCCATCTTTGTGTGTGCTGACTCAGCATCACCTTTCCCTGCATTACAAAACACGCTTAGCATGCAAGTGTACAAGCCTCTGCCTTCCCCTTTGTCACGCACGTGGATGGGGAGAAGTGGAATCTTGCACTTGATGTTAGAGAAAGCGAGGGGACTCGGCGATTTGTGAAGCATTTTGAAACAGCGCAAGGGTTTAGTAACCACTGCATAAACTACACAGAGTGTGTGCCTTCTGTGAGGCTGCTGATCACCATGGATATTATAAATTAAAGGATTTAGTCATATGAGATAAGTTAATGGTTATGTGATAATCATCTGAAAAAGACTTAAGGCTGGTTAGAGGTTTATTCTGACTCTTTGATGAATGAAATCTTACCATGGTCACAGACCAGGAGCCTGAAGGCTCTTAGGCAAATTTTTTTATTATTTTTTTCATCCTGTAGCAAGTACTGCCTGTGACCTGAGAGCATGATTAGGATCAGTCCCGCTAGATAGTTTTTATTTATTTACCTCTCATATCCAAGGATCATAACCTCTATTATATCGGTGAATTGGCTGGACTTTAAAAGTTCCATTATTCACCACCTCAAAATAATTATTATATTCTGTAATTGTCCTTATA
The DNA here is from genome assembly GCF_965638725.1 of Aptenodytes patagonicus. NCBI lineage: Eukaryota > Metazoa > Chordata > Aves > Sphenisciformes > Spheniscidae > Aptenodytes > Aptenodytes patagonicus. The sequence continues at coordinate 11,063,613 of NC_134955.1, forward strand.
GAGAAATAAGGCACAATGCTTTATGCTTCTGCTTCAACTTTTGAATTTTTTTTTCCCAAATACAGGGGATAATAGCTTCATGTACACATAGGTTAATAAAAAATGCATCCTCAAACCACCACTGAAATGATGCACAACATAAAAAAAAAAGTTATAAATATTTTCTAAATAGCATATATTTAATCTGAACAGTGAAGTCAATACATCATCTCATCAGAGCTGAAGCACAGACAGCCACTGCAGCCAAAAATGCCATGTTTTGTCATTCACTGACATGCATACTTCCCCACTGGGTTATTTTACCTGCTTCCTGGTCCGTGTCTTCCCTGTTCTAAGTTTGATGTATCTGGCTATCAATTCATTCCTACCTGAAACAAAGAAAAATTCATTATAAGGGACAAGCAGCATCATATCCATAAACACCATCAAAATACCACATTTAAACACACGAGTTCCATGCATATGAGGCTTATGTTTTCTTACACCTACTCCACTTTTCCTTTGCAAACTATTTATCAGTATTTCTCATTGTTCATCCGTATTTCTCTTCTCTCTCCTTAACAGACATTTCATGTTCCACATGAACTATGTGCAGAGGGCTATGGGTTCAGTGTTTTCCCACTGAAGTCCTGCAGCTGTTTGCAGGCAGAGAGGCAGCTCCTTGGTCAGCGGTGGTGCCCAGGATAATCTCTCACTGGAGAACCCCCCATCCCGGAGGCTGACACGAGGTCTGGGCTCCTCTGGTTTTGCTTCTGACCGTGCTGGGTGGCGTTTGCGCCCCCCCCCCCCCCCCCGCCCACCTGGACCCCTGCTGGGAGGAGCAGCAGCTCTTGAGAAAGTCATGTGCCACCCGAGCTGAAGTGCCAATCACCCAGACGTCACGGTTTCACATCAGCTTTTCTCCAAGTTTTAATTCTACAAGGAGAACAGCAAAATCTATCCTTCCTGCCAGGAAGCACTCTGCCTCCTCCACTGACGGAAATCACTGTCCCAGTTCAGCAGGTTATCAATCACACTCTCAACTTTACGTACAAGAGTGGTCACCCTGTGGTGCCCAAGTTCCTGCTGCAGTGGGGCCAACCAACACGGTGGTTTGTTATTTAGAGCTCTATTTCGCTTGGAAATGTATAGTATTTCCAAGTTTCTAAAATGGCTATTTGACTCTTCTTCAGCCACACATTATGCTACCTAATACAAACTAACATTTTCTTTCCAAATAATTTCCTTTCTAAATACTGCTGACATGGAAGATAACAGAGTTTTACGTGGTGCCCCGTTTATTTTCACTGCATATTATGTTACTTCTCCATGAGTTGTAATAACTTAAATATACTTGTTCAACAAGTCCTAAGTTATGGAGGAGTGTCTGCATTCAGCACAGGGGATAAGCAGCCCCTGTGCAGAAAATGAGAAAACTGATTTAGCAGCAAGCTGAAAACAGGGAGATTAAGAAAATAACTTGTCACCCACCAAGTTATTTTAAAGTGGATGAATACATAGCTGGGGAGTGCAGAAAGTTATTCTGTCAGTCAGGGACTCAAACTCTTTCAGTTTGATGTTGTGGGGGAGAGACGGAGAAGTTTTGAAGTAGCATGCCTATGTCTGAAGGGTATTTTGTTGACTGGAAGATTGAACACAATTAGTCAAACTGGACCTTCATTTTCCCTTTTCCTTCTGTCTTCCCCTCTAAGCCTTCTTTTACACCCTTTGTATCAAATGTCTCATGACTCCTGTCTCTTCCATGGCTTGTTTGCTAAATGGGTACTAGAATATGAAATATCAACATGCTTCAGAATAGAGCTGTGTTTTCTCCGATTCCCTTTTTGTTTTGGTCTGGACTGTGTGCCAGGTTTCCCCGCAACGTGCCACTGTAATGGCGATGTGAGGTTTGTAACTCTTCAGCAGGTCTCTTCAGGACAAAGTTCAAGAGGTAAATTTTGCATGAGCAAACACTTACACAAACAAGCAACATTTCCGCACACAAATGAGGGATTTCTGTATGCAAAAGGAGCAGCTAGTTACCTAATTTCATGCAAAGACCTTGTCTTTTAGCTGGACAGCAGTTCTGCAGCCTGTCGTGCCCACAAGGTACTTGCCATTTGCAGTGAACAAGAGCCTTTGTGTTCATGGGGTGAAACCAGGGAATGCTCAATCTGTGTCTCTCTGTTCTCATGTTATTTCTCATCATCCAAGCAGTTCACTTCAAATATGGAGAATTAGTTTTCATAGTGGTGGCTGTCCCCCTATGTCCTTATGCTGTAACAGCAGCTACCTCACAGTGACAGGACTGCAAATTCACTTGCAGGTGTTGGGCATGGACAGAAATGGAGCTGCTCTACTCTTCATTAATATTAGATAGCAAAGTTCTACAGTGGAAAAACATCATACGGTCTGGGAAAAGGAACCAACAGAGGTCGAGAGCCTGACACCACGGCAATGAGAAGGGAGAGGAAAAGGTATACAACTATGGCAAATCATACTAAATGTGCTTTGGACAAGAGTTTTCCAAAACCTTCTTGTTTGGTACGTTTTATGCCTCTGCAGTGTCCCTTTAACGAGTACTAGGCTAGCAGACAGCAGAGGTGCATAAAAATTAAAAGAAAAAACAGGAAGATGCATTTCACCACTTGCCAACGAGGAGCCTGAAGGGGTGGTAGCCTGCAAGAGCAACCTTCTGCGATCCGGTGAGATTCAGAGATCACCGTATTCCTGCAACCACTGGTATGATAGGTGGTATGAACATTTTCATATTTCTAAATGCACATTTTGATTTAATTGGGGAATGTCACCCCTCCAGAAAGTATCTTCTTTGCATATCTTTAAGTATGTGAATACATTAAGCACCCAGAATAGTTTTTTGGTGCAAAAAGCATTGTCAGGCTGTCCTTAGCAGCAGCCGGCGACTCTGCAATGTCAATGACTCTATAAGGTGATGTAAAGGATGCGTTGCCACGTCTTGTCCCTCCATCTGTACTGAAGATGTTTCAGATACATGGTCACAACACAGGTGACTCCAGCCATCCCTTGCCCATTACAGCAGTCCTATGCAGCCCTCAGCCATAGCTGAGGAAGGAAGAGTTAAACCTTCTCATGGTTTCACAGTTTTCTTCCCAGTCAAGAGAGCTAAAAAACTATTTTTAAAGGAAAGCTCAGATTCCCAGGCAGCCACTTGACAGGAAAAGCAGCTTTATAAAAAACACCAAGCACTGAAAGTCTAGACTGTATTATTCAAAATACCAGTCAAGTGCTGTCTCCAGTTGAGCCCCAGTCCATCCATGAAGTGCTTCGGCTTGAATCAAGGAAGGGTTTCTCTAACTGCTATCTAGCCCGGCAGGGGTATGACTAACAAGATTGTGGTTTTGCAAAGTGATCGCTTCCCCTTAAGGTGAAGTCTAGCTGGAGCCTAGCTCAAGAAGAGTCAACAGGGTGGAATAATTTCCACCTTACAGGGAGGAGGAACTCTAGAAGGAACCATACAAAGTGGCCAAGGCAACAGCCTTACGTTTTCCTTACAGCCATGTTTTCAACACAGCAAAGAAACATGCACCAGGTTTAGCCAGAGCAGAAGATACTGTAGCATCATGAGGCTCACTAAGTATCTTCTGCCCAGCCACAATGATCTGAAAAGACATAACTTCTTTTTTGGACTACCAAAAAGCCATAAACACAAACATAAGCACTGCCTGACATATACAAGAGAGATGTCCCCAACTAGAAGTTTACAGCTTTTATGTTATCTACCAAACACTGGTGCTCTTCTTTACCAGCTCTGACAGATACTAACAGAAAAGATCTTATCTCCTGACCAACCAGGGCCCAGAGAGGATTTTAAAGAAAGGAAGGCTGAATAATCCTAAAAACACCCTTTCCTGTTCTAGGGAATGAGAAGAGTCTGAAACAAAAGGGGGCTCAAGGAACTTTAATTGGCCATTAGAAACCTCAGGGTGAAAAATGCTCATTAATAAATAGATGTTTTTCTCTAAGAAGAGCTCAGCTGTGGAAATACTTTCCATACACACCCTCCCTCACGCTCCCTGTCATATATATCTGGGAAATTGCCTGGCAGAAGAGAAGAGGTCAGGTTTATGAACTGTAAATGTTCATCTCCTTCTTCTTGTCATGTGCTATGACAGTCTCCTACTTTGAATGTTTTGGTTCAGGTATCAAAGAGAGGCATGGGGAGGTGCCCGGTCAGCTAAAACATCTTCACAGCACAGGAATCTTTTTCCAAGGATCTTGAAAGGATCAGGAAAGGACCACAACAAATATTTTATATAGGCTTCTTCTTGTGTGTTTTTTTTTTTTCCTTTTAAATTCAGGCTTTATCTGTCATGTCCTTCTGTACTGTCAGTGCAACTGCAAACTATAATTCTCCCTGGACCGATGCTGAGGAAGAGGCATTTTACACAAGAGAACATCTTTTTTAATCATGGCAGGAAGCAAAAAGGGGGTTCAGCTAGAAAACAGTACAGGTGCTAGAAAACCTGTGAGGCTTTGTGGGGTGTCAAAGCCTCACTGTGGCCCCTCTGGGGGAATGGCTGGGCCCCCAGGGCAGCCCTGCTCCTGCCAACCAGCGGGACACAGGCTCCCTCCGCCTTCCCAAACTACTGCCCCATCCCTGAGAAGCATCACCCTAAACAAGGGAGTGTGTGGTGATCCCGGACACCTCACAGGCAGCATGGAGGACTGACATTTCTGCTCTTCTTGTTCAAAATAAGTAGAAGCAGCTGCAAAGCGGGGAGGCTCCCACCCGCCTCTCCCCAGGGGAGGCAGTTGTTGCTCTAACAGAGGGCCCTTGTGTGGGGAAGCCTCCCCCACTAACGTTATTTCCAAAAACAGCCTAAAGCATCAGCCCCCACAAAGGTCCCCAACGAGGCTCCCAGGTGCCACCCTTGGTGCTGAGGTGGGTTTGGCCCCACTTGCCCAGCATGGGCAAGGCCCTGAAAGGTGAAAATCACCCCCTGGGTGAGGAAGACATAACCGGCAACACCTTCATGGGCCAAAACCAGCACCACCACCTCTGCGCAGGAGCCACCAGGCCACCACAAGCAGCTCTACTGGAACCTACATGAGCTGTGAACATGCCCCCAGCCACGCTGGGTCCCTTTCCCTCGGTCCTGGCCACAGGCATCGCTGCTCAAACCCGGTCCCCACCGGCAGCAGGGCGGCGAGCTGGTGCATCATGTCGCTGTGGAGCTGCCGGCCGCGTGGCGGGCGGGCATCTTTATTTAGAACATTAATGACACAAATTAAACCTCCGCCCTCCCAGCAATAGGCACCATCCAAATGTGATAAAAATAGACAAGTGTGGGAAATCAAACCAGTTAGCAATTTGAAAAAGAACAGCTAATTTTAAAAAGTTTTCATAGTCAGCAAAATAATCCAAGTAATGACTAAGTAGGAAAGCCTATTCTTTTCAGATAGTGGCGTACTATGAATTTCTCCAAATTCTACGAGACTGTAGCTTGAAATAGGTATTTCACATCCTTAGCGCAAAGCCTGGGGACAGACCTGCACAAACATTTCATCTCCCAAGTCATGTTCACGGCCGTATTTTCACCACGGCAAAGCTTTTCAGCTGGTTTTGGTAAACTTCATTTCTGGTCGCGTCTGCTCGAAGCTGCTATGACAGCCTGGTGATCGCAAAGTGCCGCACATGTGCCCTGGGGCCAAATTTGGAGTGTTAGCGGGAATTTTGCTTGATGAGGAACCTGCTGACAAGCTTGCTGCACCTCAGGCGAGTGCTCTCCTGGGAGAGCCCCTGTGAGCGGCACTGAGCCCTTTTGTCTTGCTGCTGAGCATGGGCTGGATCCAGATCCCACCCAGTGTTGCAGGGGTCCGTGTGCAGACATCGTCAGTGAGGATGGGCTGGTTTGAACGTTATCCTCCATCAGAAGGTGGACATGGAGCCCTTGGATGGCCAGGCTCACAGCCCGCAGAGGAAGAGCTGCTCCACCACGGCGCTCGACCCCAGCGCTTTTCTGCTCATTTGCTGGCAGAATATCCGGCTTTGGGAGAGCTCGCCTAAAATTTGCCAGTGCCGCCTTCTGAGGACGCTTTAAAGCTAAATTAGCTAACAAAAAGCCTCTTGTAGATAAAAGAGCTCTGCAAGTCAACAACTGGCTAAGCAGTTTAAACCCCTAAGTAAGGCATCCTCTATTTAAACGTTATAGGCAAATCTAATTTAAGCTTTTAAAAATATTATGGGCAGGTGTTTAAGTCGTCCGCGCACTGGGTTTTGCGAGGGCTTCAGAGGGGGCTGGGCGGCGCTTCCCAGGCGGGCAGCATTTTGTTCAGACAAGCTTTCTGCAGAAGGCCACGTGACATAGGCCAAATAAACAGCATCTGGGGATTTTCAATTACAGACCTTCACCCAGCATGCCTGCACTGTAATCTCTACCAGATGAGGCTCAGGCCTCACTATTTTCAATAATTCACACACTGTGTACACATAACATGACAATAAGGGCATTCATGCAACCGCCTGATTCGCACATCAAAGCTCCCAAATGGCCAGCTGTAAGCATGCTTACTGCTGAATAATTCATTCTTTTCACAGGCTTGAAAAAACGCTCAGCGGGAGTTGGCAAGCTTGTGTTCTTTCCTGTGTGGTATGCTAAACTCAAATTTTGAAAGAGGTACAGCCCCACTAAAAAGAGTCAGAGATCCAACTATTTAAATGTGCATTTGCGAGCTTTTGGATGGCTGCTCAAAGAAAAAAAAAAGAAAAAAAGAAAAAAAAAAAAGAAGCGCTATGTTTCCAAGTGGGTAGCGGAGATAAGACGAAATAGCCTACGTGTTTTCTGGGACAGGTGTTTAATAGAAATAAAATGATAAAACTGTTTTCTGGATGATAAAATATTTTTTACACATACTATTCCTTGCTAAATACCTTAGATATACCAGAGGCATAATAGTTAACAAGTTCAGCAAACTTGAAATTTCCACATACTTAGCATAAATTTTCTACTATATGGCAAAGAGGGTTTTAGTTAAGACTAACACACATGAAAAAGGCAAACACAGAAACACCAGAGCTAATTCTGTTACTCCTATTTACTGTTCTCACAGATATGGGTTGAATACTAATTTCTAGATGATATTTTAACAACTCCAGATTTGCAGCTGTGTCTCTGAACATTTAGCTTGCAACTGGTGAGTGTTCCAGATTTTGAAAATGCTTTGGCTTTACACAACAGAAGCATCATTTCTTTAAGAAAAAAAAAAGGGGGAGAGAAAAAAAGAAGGGTCTGCTTCATAATATCAAGTTTTCTTGACTGTCAATCAATGCCAGAACCAGCAGGATCAACTAGTCATGACCTCTCCTTATAGCAAACACATGCTGCTTACCAGCTGTGGACTGTGTTTTTACACCCTTTTCTCTATCATTCAGAATGGCTTCCTCCTAATCACAATAATCCCAAAAGTGCTAAAACATATCAATCGTCCTTTAAGCCCTGCCTACAAAAGGCCAGCCGTCCGGCCTTTATGGGCTTGTCCAACAGCAGCTGATACTTCATTCAACTACAAATCCAATTTAGCAGTTACAAGAGGTTTAGCATCACTGGAAAAATATTGGTGTTGATCCTGCACTCTTAAGTCAGCAAATATTCCTTTGCCATATTGTTTAGCTTTTTCTGCCATATTTACACTTCTGCTGGATTTCCCTGAATGACTTCAACAACAGCATTTAACCTCTGAACTGGTAATATTTACAGTTGATCAAACAACGATTTTTAAAATATGTTTACCGCAATTACAGAAACATAAGCCTATTTGTATTCCAACTGTTAAGATTCTGAAAAAAACCCCGACCAACAACACTAAAAACAAACGGAGTCATTTCATTCAAAACTATAGAGCACACTTTATGTACTAGTTATGTGGGATGTTATTTATTGTAGCCCTTTGGGCAAGTTCATGGCAATTCTTTCACTTATGTATTTTTAATTGCCAAGTGAGCCAATGCAAACACTCCCTTGATCCCCCTCCACTTTTTTTGCTTTTTTTTCCCCTTTAAGCAGCAGTATATGTAATGCCTTAAAGTAAAGATGGGAGGCCCTATCTAGGGAATTTACTATTCCCTAGCCCAAATCTGCAAATCTGTGGGATGACTCACAGTTTAGGCAGCCTTTAATAGTGGGAATATAAGGCGGGAGATAACTCCTCCGGCCCTGTGGAAGAGAATGGGAGCTGCTTTTCACTTGCTTTGTAGTGAAAATAATCAGCCTCAAACCTGCATCAAGCACAGGATTTCCATCTCTCTGCACAGGCACTTGCTGCAGGGCCAGGGCTGCCCAGCTCTCCCACAGCCAAGGATGCAGGCAGGTCCCCACAGTCCTCCAGGGAATGGGGTGGGGGCAAAAAAAATAACCGAGTGTCTTAGGCCTGCTGGAGCTTGCTGCTTAACTCTGCACCGAGTCCGTCAAGAGCCAAGGCTCTGGCTCTGAATTTAGGTAGGGACCACGCACAAAAGTGGCAATCCCAGGACAGGAGCGGGAGGAGACGAAGACCGCAGCGTTCCTAAAATGGGTTATAAGGGCTGTCCGAGTGGTGTGTGTGTATGCAGACATACACAAGATTACAATAAGCCACTTAAGTATTATTATACACAAATTAACTGCTTGCAAAGTATACTGTAACTGGGTTGCCCAAGAGGACAGGGAAAAGAAAAGATCCAAGAAACAAAATAACCAAAATAATCCCTTTGGATGCTAATGAGCGAACAATTACAATGACTCATTGAAGTTATATCATAATGATACTTCCAAAGAAAAGAACTTTTTGTGTATTGTATTAAAAACAACAACAATAAAGTGATCCCAGATTGAAGCAATACCACAATTTAATTTATACAGCAAAAGGGAAATGACCTAATAGTAGCACGGAAAGATATTCTCCTCATGTCAAGTCTTAACCTTTTGGTTTTTATCCCAGCTTCAGTTGTAAAGAAAACAACAAAAAAGACCCATAGACACATCTGGTTCAAAAGTCTTCATTGACACTACTGCAATGCATTGGATTCTGTCTGGCAGCTCTTCATTCTGGGAAATATTCCACATAAGCAATGTTTATTAATTTTCTTCTTCTGAGTTTTTAAAAACACAGACAGAACATATTTCAGAGAGAGAGACGAGTGATCCAGAGATCTCTCTGAATATTCATTAATTAATATTTTGTCAGTGTCAGTTGTCTCAACAAAAGAAGGTTTTATAATTTACTCTAAGCCCCATTTAATTAAAATTTAAATGTTACAAAAATACATGGAAATTTTTTGCTCCCTTTTAATTGTATTATTTTCTACTTACTATAAACTGTATTTTACTGCAACCAAAAATGCATTTCAAAACAAACAGCAATCTTTAGGCTTCAGAATATACAAAGAAATCCCCACAGGAAAAAAAATCCCCAAACTTGACCTTTGCCATCTCTCTGGATCAGCTACAGATGTTTAGTAGATTATACAAAACCCTAGATGTCCTTAATCTGACACTTTTTTCTTCCCCTGCTATGATAGGAACTCTTAGTAACCTATCTGCAAAGACCCCGTGCGACTTCCACGTGCATATGTAATTGCTGTGTTGTTTTCCAAGGTAGTTGCAATTTTTCAGCGACATGAGCAGTTCAGAAAGGAGAATACTCTTACCCAACGCTACTGACAGAAAGTCTGATTTGGACAGGAATCCTTCAAATACACAGACAATGGGCTGGCTGACCTGTCATGCATGATGGATGAGTTAAGGGGATTAAAACCACTATTTGCATTAGAATAGATAAAAATTAGCAAAATAGAATTTCTCAGTAGGTGGCTTCAGTTCTGTTTGTTCTCTTCGGCAAAATGAAGTTCATTTTTAAAGGAATTACGATTGTTTAAGTAACACTCATTTGCAGAGGAGAAATTTTGGATGCCGGTTTGCTTTCTATTGTTTATTCTTTAAGAAATCCACTTTAACTATCACTACAACAGTATCCTTTTCTCCGCCATGTTTAATATTAAAACATTACACAACTACAATGTTCTAACCGCTTTAAATGAATGTATATCTTAACGCTTACGTGTTTCTAAGCTGCATATACCCAAAAAAGTGTTTTGAGTTCAGAGAGAGATGATCAAAAAGACCAAAAAATTACTCTAAATTGTGTATTGATGCTTCACTGAGGTTCTGAGTACAAGCCTGCGACTCAAGAACTGTAAGAGGCAGATGCTTGAAATATTGCATGTTTCTTTTGACTAGATTCATACTGCACACAGTGATGGTACTTAAAAGACTCAGAAATGGCTGCACAAAGTAACATAACGAAAGACTCGCCTTACAGAATAGCATTATATTGTTTATACAATATAACTTTGAAAGAAATCTGTAGGAACAAGTCAGCGCACACAAATAGGCGAACAGATGTAGAAACTCCAGAAACATCCACGGACCATCTCCCCTAACTCCCGCCGAGAGCAACCAAGATTTGTCTGTCAAACAAGAGCTGTAAAAGTAATGGAGGTCCCCCTCTTTGTAAGGCTCACACATCCAATTTGCAGACAGCAAGCAGCCTCCAGAAAATCCAGCACATTTTTAAAAACACGTCTGTGTACTGCCAAATATGTTTTTGAACTCCCTGCCCGTTTTAACGGTGGACTGCAGTCAGACTGGTGATATATTCCACTATGCCCTATAGCAGCATTAATAGAGAGCAAAGCTGAGGCATTAAGGAGGTAAATTTCTTCCACTGATGACATTACAAACAGGAAAAGCTGTGACATGATTTCTCAACTCAGCATTTACTATAATGAGATTTTAAGAGAGCAGGTCACTTCTCTCGGTCAGTGATGGGGGTTCTGGCCAGATCCAGAGGCTGTCTAAAACAGGTCAATGCCAGAGCCTGCAGCCAGGTACAGGGTCCCACCATATGGCTCCTGGGGAGGAGGGCGTTCATCTGCAGGCGAGGGAGGACCCTGTGAGCTGCCTTCATTTTCAGCTCCACAGACCCTGCACTGGCATTTTGTGCAGCTCTTTGCACAAACTGTTTATTTAGCTTATGAATTATTTGGTGTCTGTGTCCCATGCAGTTAAGATGCTTTATTTTCACAGCAGGTGCAAAGAGGTATTTAAATTTGCATTATGTCCAGGGTATTTGGACTCAGTTTGTGTTAGATGACAGCTTCTGACAGCAGATGGGCCAAGTGGAGAAACGTTTGACCGGCATATGAAAGAGCTTGGGATACATCCAACACTAACCTTGGTTTCCAAGCACAAAGTAACATTTTGTGGAGATTTTATAGCTAACAATGTCATTCTAGCTACAGTACAATAAATATTTTGCTCCAATTATGAACCCACAAGACAGACCCACAACATACTGGAGCTACAAGGTAAGTCATTTCTTGCAAACCTGGTCTCAAAAAATGCTTAAAATTAGGACTCCTTTAACTCTTTTTGTAGCCTAAACCTGTCCACACTTCCAGGTGTGATACGAACCTGTCCAGATCAGGTGCCCATTCCTGCCTCCCTGTTGATCCCATCTGGGTCACTGACATTCGAGCTGAAGTGGAGGAGAAGAACGATATTCCCCGCACTTCTGAAGGATCCCCAAGACACCAGCCCAAGGGGAGAAAAAGAAACTTTAATGCCATCCTGAACTCAGGTATGAGAACACAAGAGGGTGTTGAAGAATGGAAGATACCGCTGCTTATTTTGATGCTCAGCTACAAGAGACAGCAATGAAGAGCTGAGTAACCAAATAATACTGCACCATAATGTATTTTGTTGAAATTTGGAAGCATTCCTCGTAACCTACTCATTCATCAGAGTGAAAAATGCCTGCCTGACTCTTTCTGCCCCTCTGCCCCAGGCTCTGTGGCCTCCAGCAACTCCAGCAGTGTAAATACCGTGTTGCTGATTTCATTGTAATTGAAAACACCCATTTGTGCCTTTCAAAATTTGCAGGGTTATCCTGGAGAACCATAAGGAAATTTTGCTTCATGTATCTACCAAATGCATTAGAGTCCTAACATTTGTAATTTTCTTTATAAATTATTTTACTTAAAGTTGTTGCTTTGGATGATGACAGGGCTCTTTTAAAAATAATTTTTAAGGGGTAGGACATGCCAGAGAACCAAAAGAAAATTACAGTTATTGATAATCTTTTTACTAGTTATTTGTTTCTACAGTAAATCACTACTTTCTTTTGCTTCCCAGCTCATGCCTTTACTTTACATAACATTTATCAAAAAAAGTGTACATTTGGAAACATTTTCTTTGTTTGTTTTGAATAAATGAGTAATGGAGTGCAGACACAGTTTCAAGCATAATTCTTAATCCCACTTACTTTAGGCCTGATGCAGTAGGAGAGAAACTTTGCAGTCAGGTGGTTTTGTGGCTAAGTATTGTTGACGTGGGACTGGGAGAGGAGACTGGGCTTCCAGCAGCAGCTCTGCTGTGTTTCCTTGTTGAATCCCTATACTCTCTTCACAGTTTTTGCCTGTTACAGAGGTTAGTTCTCTAAAAATCGTGGTGAAAAGGGTGCATGAAAGATCACTTTCTACCTGATGCGCCTCCCCTCCACCAGCGTCCATGCCATCACGGTTATCATACTGAACAGCCTCAGCCACCAGTGGCTTCTAGTCCTGGCAGCAACAATGGACATTTCACAAGGAACAGAAGGACCTTGCTTCTCAGCTCTAACATGCCTCGCTGGGGGCTGCGGGCCCAGGGCTGGCATTAGGACAAGGACGGGGGGGACGTGTCCTAGAGCAGTGCCCACAGCTAACATCACTAGACCGACGTTGGGTGCACCGGCAGAAGCTGTGAGCATGGCAGCCTCACACAGCAAAGAAGGATCTGGAATTGCATTCAACATTTATTAATGCCGCTTAGAGATTTCTACCCCTACCAAGCTCTCAGTTTGTTCATGTGACTTTATCATCTGTTTAGTCTAACCTGCTGATATGGTAACCTGTAGTCTCCGGCGCATAAAATTATTTCATTTTTCTTTTGAACGATGGCTCTTTATGCACTTTTTCTCTCCCCTCTTTCAATGCGCACGCTTCTCTCTCTCTTCCCTCCCCGCCCCAACAGTAAGGACAAGTAATATCAATCCTTCCCCTTCCTCAGTTGTTTCCAGAATAACCCTCCATCCCGTATTGGTTCAGCTTTAAAGATCACTGCCCTTCTGCCCAGCCCATATCGTACAGACTCTACCCTAATGAACGCACAGGCTGTCACACACCACGGGAAGGTTCTTTTGCAGGTGCTATTTCCTAATGGGCAAAGCCCTGAACAAGACTCCTGCATCTTACTTCTAACTTGGCCAGTGGCTGGATGGACGCATCTTGACACTTGGAAAACTGCAGTATCGAGTGAGGGAGTGGTCCTGAGCTTCAAAGGTACGCAGCTGAGACCGACAAATCAAAAAAGTGTTGAAGTGTTAAATACTGTATAGTTGGTTTCAACGTTCTGACACTGGTATGAATTCAGATGAGTCCCTTAGCAAAAGGGTACTTCAGATCAGTAGCAGTGTGATCAGCATCCCCCTTCCTAATTCACAGGTTTCTGCCTATGCAAGCACAGAAATAGTCATCTGGTGCTTTGCTAAAACACAGGCAGTATACAGAGCACTATACTGTACCTAAACTTCCGTCAAGTCCACCTAGCACCACGTTTCTTAGTTTTACAAACCTCGAAGCACTCTACTATATTTTGATCTTTTTATAGTATATGTATTGGTCATGAAGGCACTTTCACTGAGGCAACTGGCAAATCCATCCTGAACCTGGCAATCGCACCAGTATCAACATTTTAGCGCACACAAGGTTTTTGCTATTAAAAGACAAAGAAATGGTCATTGGGTCGGCCAGAGAAATTCTACCTGACACCAGGCAGAGCTATAACACATGCACAAAGAGATTAAATTAGTGCTGCAGAGACTTATCAAGACTGCTTGCAAGAGTGACATCCCTTTCATCTTTTGTGAGATGCATATGAATACATCAGTACTCACCCCTCCAGATGTTAAATTGAGCCATAGGCTGATTTTCCATGAGGACTGGTGGACTTGGTGGTGTTAGGTTAATGTTTGGACTCGATGATCTTAAGGATCTTTTCCAACTTAAATGATTCTATGATTCTATGACATAAGAACAAGAAGTAAAAATATACTTACTTACCTCAGAGGCTCACAAATGTTTATATGAAGCTATTAAAAAGCTGAGATTTAAAACAACACATCCATTTAAAAGAAAATGAAAGGTTGTTTCTGGTATGGCTGATGCAGTTGTATGTTTTCTGTTGAGAGAAATTTATAGCCACATTATTGCTGTCAAGGAGGGTAGTGAGCCACAAGGATTTCCAGATGCCACGTGTGAAGTTTCTCATTTCCCCTACTATACTAAAGTACATTATCACCCAAACGCAAACAAGCTTTAAAAAGTATCTGTCATTAAAACATGTGTGGCCCCCTTGCCTGGACTTAAGAGATTTGGTTTTTTCTTTTCCTTTCTTTTCTTTTTAAGCCAGATGGGAGACTGTACTGCAGCACTCCCCAGGGGCCTAATACTGATCATACCGATGTTAACAGTAATACTTTGGGCTGCATCCCTACTACGCGCTGCACCCTGTCAGTGAGAAAACCTGGCTCTGCCAAACAGTAACATTTCACTTGGAGAAAGTCAGTCAAAGGAGTGGAAGAACTGCTGCCACGACATTTCTCAGAACAGCTATGAATGTGAAAACAGAGATTTAAAAGGAACACAGAAGATAAAAGGACAAACGTTCAAGTTTCTCCTGTACCTGTAAATACAACTTGCCACACCAGCAGACAGCTGAGGGACTTGTCCTGCTGTATGGACACCAGTGAGCAGCAGGGACAGCTTCCTGCGCAGGAGACCACCCTCATATCTAGCAGTGTGTTCGCAGAGATGGCAACCCCATGCCAGAAGGACATTCAAAGGCAAAGACCACCTCCAGGACAGCTTCAGCAAGCCTGAAGCAGAACAATCTCTCTTATGGCTGTCTGGGACTGCTGTATGCTCAGGTGTGAGGCTTTCAAGTGGGAATGGGTGCAAAAGAATGCCTTGCAATTAATGACCTTTCCAACTCTTACTAGGAGAATGGTAGGAGAATTAAAGCTAGAAAATCTTACGCAAGGGAGTGAACTCTTGTTCCCAACTGGATTTGTTTTTAAAAAAAGGAAACACAGAATTTATGCAAAGGTACAGCACAATGGTGCTGAAAAGAAGATAGAGGTGGAACCATCAGAAGGCTGATGCTATATAGTCCCCACTGATTTTTTATTTACAGTGAAAGCCAGTGTCTCAAAGCAGCTGTTTTGTTAAATGATGTTAACCTGAACCTTTTGCTGAAGATGAAGACTAAATGGGAGTTGTTGAGTCCAAAGCAGAGCTGTGCCTTCTGTCTCACATTTGGAAGCACACCAGCAATAAGATCTTGAGTGGGAGCAAGAAAAACCATTTTGCTCAAAACTCAGAATGAAACAGAAAGTCTATTAAGGAAACAGGGACATGCTGGCATCCTTCACTCCAGCTGGAGAACTTCCCCACTTCTACAGGGCCAGGGACACAAAGTGGCACCCATTTCTGAGGTACACTTAGCAGAATGAAGCATGAGCACCATGCCAATGGCAACTGAAATGATTATATGCCAGTTTTATCACATAAGCTTTTGTCCATTATCTCAAGAAACAGTTTCCATGTCTTCAAATCTTTCTTATGGTCCTCCCAAAGAGGGTATATACAACATAAGTCTCAGATATCAAAAGGACACTCTTAGAAGCATTAAAGCAAATACCTGAAACTATGTTTTCTTGATCACATCAGACACTTGGCTTGCAGCTATGCTATAGCATTTTCTGAAAGAAACATAGACCTGAGTAACAAAAATGGTCCCTCAGAAACTCTCATGCTCCACATTAATACTTCAGAAGAGAACTGAATCTCTGCTACACTAACCGATGCAAATAGCTGAAGACTCAAGGTGCAGAGTGTGCACGTTTGATGAAACAGAAAACAGCCAACGCAATTATTTCCATAAACTTAAGACAAGTCAATATGGACAAACATCTTTTCAAATCTATACAGGGCAAATCATTGCCTTGCTGTAGTATCATGATTGAAGCAGAACTGCCTGAGTCTTCATGGCACTCACTTCTAGGTAAAGAAACTCCTCCAGAATGCCTACTGCACCTGTCAGTGCTTGATACTCCAGTCTTGTTAAAAACCCAAGTTAATACATCGAAAACAAGTGTCATTACAGTGCTTTTAAAATGACCACTCTGTTGTCTCCATCTTTTCGTTTCCACTAGATTAATTAAAGACTTCAATTAAAATGTAAGCCAATTTATAAATATTTTTAAAATTCAGTAACTCAGATCTTTGCGTCCTAGTATTTATTTTCTATTGTAACATCTGCCATTATGGCAGGCTTTTGTTTGCATCTTTTCCCATTCTTACCTGGACAGAGGGCTCTTTTTTATTCTTCAGATAAAAAAAAAGTGAAGATGTCAGACATTTCTATGTGCATAAGTAAGGTCTTTCAAGGGTGGATATGAGCTAAACAGCCTCAGCAGCTCTAAAAATTAATTCACGAACTTTTATGCCTGAATTATTTGCCGATTCTCTGAGCACTCGAAATACTTTGACTTGTGCACCTGAGAAAGTGAATCTCCACAGAAATCAGATCTCAGTCCGTTTTCTTTCTGTACCTTCCCAAGCAAGACCCCCAAAAGCTCCTGCCTGCCTGTTGAGAGAGAGGTGTAAATATCCAGGTATTTGCATAAGAGGGAATGCAGTCGGACTCATCTACGTCCACCGGCAGGCGCTTGGTGGTGCATGTACACACGCTGCACAGGGAAGGCACAGGACCATGCTGTGGAAGGATCAAGGTCTCTCACTTGAAAATGCCTTTTCTTAGTCTCTGCCTTTGCTGAAGAGTTGCCGACTGTTATCCCCTGCCCACAGTCCATCCTGCCAGTGTTATATCTTAAATTAAGAGTTGTCCTTGCATTGCTGCCAACAGTAGGTTTGAACAAGTACTTCTACGAGCAGCAGAACCAAGAAGGCCCAGTTTCCTATGGTTCTGGGTCCCAACAATGAGCTTTTGCATGGATTCTGGTGCCTTGCCTCCCGAGGGCTGTGCTCAGCCTTTCCCCAGCAAGATGCTTGTAGGGTCTCTCTCCCATCTACCTGCTTTCCTGTTTTCAAGGAGCTTCAAAAGACATTTCCTAAAGAGTGTCACCTCTCTCTCCAGTTCGGTTAACATTGAGCAAAGGATTTGCAGAAGTGACTGGGGAGAATTGACAGGCAGACATTTGTGGACTGCTTTGGAGCTGTGGACAAAAGAAAAGTTCAAGATAGAGAGTCCTGTTTCACTGTTGTATTCAAATTTGAATTTAAAGCTCAGCTGCTTATGATATTTGAACATGACTGCAAACTGTGGGTGAAGGAAACTCATCTCAGCCATCTAGATCCTCTATCCTTGTAGTAAGCAGTAAAGATCACAGGAAAAGAACAGAGACCAAAGTGAATCAAGTAGTTTTCCTCTTCAAAAAGATTTTCTCTTCTAAACTTATAGTTTTGTGGCTGTGCTTGAGCAGAGAAGATAAAGAACTTTATCCCAGGTTTCTGTTATGCTGGAGACATAGGCGGACAAAAACAACAAATTCAATCCCAGTTCCTACATCTGGTCTTTTATATAGCTGATGGTTCACATACTTAATACGTACCTCTTACCAAACTTGGGCTTAAAATAGTTTAGGATTAAGTAGAAATTATTAATATTTTACAATGCCAAAATATTCATGAGTGAAGAGATTGAGATAGTAAAACTGTTAACCTTATAACTTTAAATAAATGTTTATCTGGCTTTAGGAATGAGTAAATTGCACTAAGTTATATTAACTATTATAATTTAGTCTAATTTGAGAAGCTTAAAACCAGTGCAAATTATATAAATTAGGCATACTTAATCCCTGTGCTTAAGCCCCCTTAAAGTCAATCTTGTTCCTTGGAATTTGAAAGCTTTCACTGAAGTTGTTGTCAGTGGCATCTTAAGGTGCGTATACAATGAAGAGTTTGATTTTAAATACAGGGTTTTTTAAATTGCTGTCATAAAATAAAATACACTTCAAAAAATCCTGTTTTCTTTCATATAAAAGTCTTTTCTTTTTCCTAAAATGTGGGAAGTAAAACCATCTAGCGTTCAATACTGGGCTCAGTAGAAATCATTGGCCCGAAAGTTCAGCATTGCTTTCTACAACATAAAATCCAATACATCCAATAACAGATTACATGAAATTTGACCTAACCAGTGGGCAGGGTTCTTTATCAAGAAAGAATACCCTTTTGCACAAAATCAGGATTTTGAAGGATCATAATCTTAAAGTCACCTATGGAAATATAATGCCTCTTGTATTCCCAAGAAGATTACACTAAACCAAAGGATGGTATATGCTTACACCCAGTAAGGCAGAAATACCTACTGAGCCATGTAGGAACAGGTATCAAGTATAAACACCCAACACTTTTTTCAGGAACAAAGAAACTACACCACTTCATCTAGCAACAGTCTCATTCGAATGTAGTTCAGTCTGTAAGAACAGAGAAATGGACCGATTTCGCAAGAAATGGACAGATTTCCAGAAGACTTACTTTGGTCAAGATTTTCCCATTTTTCCTTTATCAACCCACTCAACCTGCAACACAAATGCAGGGTTCAGTTCCAAAAAAAATACCAGCATGCTGAAGGCATCTGGAAGAGCAGTAAATTACTAGTAGATTGGAAAGATTGATTTGTGAAGAAGTTACAACGAAGTGGAGACATTGCAATCAGCATGTACATGGTGTAAAGACCGAGACTCCCAGCAATCTCTGAATGCCCTCAATTCCCACTAGCAGACTGAAATCAGTGGGAGCTCAGGACATTCAACAATTCATAAAAATTAAACCGGGGCAATGACTGTTTTTATTGTTTGTTCTTGGCAATACCTTCTAAGAGCTAGACCCTGAAGGAATGCATGATCTATGTTGTGACAACTTTGCAATTTAGAAAGATTTAAGCAAAAGGGATAGGGTAGTGAAAAGGGGTGTAACAAGTGAATAAAGTGATCAAAGCTGATGATAGCTGGCATTCTTTATTAATACAGCAATCTCTGTCTTACAGGTAGAGACTATTCCCAAAGCAGCTCAACCTACCTGTTATTGACATACTCATTTCCTACAAATCACAGTAAAAGTGCTTCTCTCATGCTTCAGAAGGCTGTAATCTAGAGGACTGTGGGTATTGTAATGTGGAGGGGTTTGCGGGCCAGCGCCGGCACTACGTTGCACTCACAGGAGAAGCGTGCAGCAGGACGTACCCACTGCGGGTGGGAGTGAAAGGGGCTGATAAATGGAGGTGGAGAGAGCAGCACAGGGGGCCAGCGCCTGCTTCGCGGGCACAGGCAAGAGTGCTGCAGTATGCAGCGTGAAGGAAGACAGCTGAGTTGCATTAAGACAGAAGAGAAGCAGAAAGAGTTGTTTGTTTGTTTTTTTAACGTGATATGTGAGAATATACACAGAGGGATGATCTTAACAAAGCAAAGTTTAAATATTAAGCAAAAAAATACCTTCGGGGTTTAAAACAAGCTCCAAAGAATGTCCCATGTTGAGGCACTAAAAACTAAATTGGGCAATGCACTAGAAAACACACCGAGAGGAGGAACCTTCCACCAATTCTTTTTTTTTTCCCCAATGGATGTATATTTAATATTTTCTTCCTCTATGACCTAAAAATCTACACCTATAACACAGCCCCAGGTGATAGGCACACCATAAACCATGTGATAGGCCTGCAACACAAATATCCCTGAACCAGCCCAAAGTCAAAAACCCTACGGTACCAGTACTGTTATTTACCTTGACTCACATGGTTTAGTTTTAGGTAGTCCTGCAGGGAGCAGGGAGTTGGACTCGATGATCCTTATGAGTCCGTTCCAACTCAAGATATTCTGTGATTCTATGATTCCATGACTCTCTTCAGTCACATTTCTCTAAACCTGAGAGTTTGACAGCCACACCCAGAAGGCACTCCTTGCTTATCTTTCTGGTTTTCTTACACAAAAAGAGAACAAGAAAAGTAGGAGGTGATAAATCACTGGATGATTCTTCTTCAAGAATGGCTGCAGCAAGTTAGTATTGTATTAACGTCACTTTTCTTGTTTATCTCACTTTTTCTAACAAATTATACTTTTTATTTAAGCATAGACTCTGCATTTCTTATACGTTTGGAATATGCCAAAATACTTCCAAAAGTCATCTCCTTTTCTTTGAGGGAAAAATAAAATAAAATAAGGACCTACTGTAAAAGCAAGGGGCTGTCCCACCTTTAACTTCCTTCTAAAGCTTAACACCAGGCTTAAAATTATACCATATAAACACATAGAAGCTGAAACACCACGAGCAGCTCTTCCATTTACTTTGCTTTACACATTAAACCACGATTCAAACAGAGTCCATTAAGGCTTCTAAATGTGACTTACCACATGTGTTAATTGGGTGGGGGGAAAAAAAAAAGAAAACACAACCCTCAAATGTGGACATTTATGTATTCCCATTATTCAGACCCTCTTGATGCCACAATCTCCCACTTCTATAGTTTATAAATGTTTGATTTAAAATATAGCCATTTTATCATTTGTACCACATTTACCTCATCTTACCACTGTTCTGACTGGATGAGAAGCTAATGTAGCCTACACTGTCTGGTCAATTATTGCATGGACACCAGGGACCAATTAATGCCATCCATAAAAGCCTGAATCATTCTGTCAATTAACTAGAACTAACTATGTCATCAGATATATTACTGGTGAGCAAGTCTATTTGGTTGCAATATGTCTTGAAGGAGAGCAGTATCAAATGAATCACAATTGACTTGGACAACTGCTAGCATAATTTCAGAAGATGAAAAGACAAATGTGGTAGTTATTAGTGGTCCCCTGAGGAATTACGGCCAAGCAATTGTAATGTGCTAAGACTGTACTAGCAGGTGCCCACAGCACAAATCAGGCAGAGGGTTAAATCAATATTTTCAATTTCTTAGGATCAATCCAGTGTTTGAACAAGATGGAAACTTGTTAGCAATTGGCAGAATGTGTAAATGAAAAGTCAAACTTCTTATTATTTGTTAAAAAGGAATCAGTGCTCTGCATCATGCCCTTGGCACAAGGTAATGCTTTCATGATCCAGTTGCTTGGGCATTCACTAAAAATCTAGCAGTTCTTAAATTTTAATAGAGTGCAAAAGGTTACTTTAATACACGCCGAACATTCAAGATCTTTAAAAATTATTGAAGTGTCAATAGGAAAGTTTTTGAGCTGTGACAACAGCATAGTTATTAATGATTAGTGCAAGAAGCAGAAGAAACCTTGATCGCTTTAGGAAAGTCTCACCAGGAATGCAGCTTGACATCTTTGGTACAACTTCACATTTATTCTGTTTCATACGGAAGAACATTAGGATCATTAAGTGATCCTTTACCAATTCAACAAGAAAGAAAAAAGTGACCTTACAAACTGATTTCATTTCTCACTGCTGGGTTTAAAGATGCCTATAGCAGGACCTAAAGAGTTGGCATCATATTCTTTAGTTTTAACACAAAGGTATCTCAAATGCACCCTTACATCTTATTATTGTTTTACAAAAAGAAGTCTCCAGCTACCCTGACAATCAGGTGAGGTTTGGATAATACACTTAAATTTGAGTTAGGGAAACATACCCTTAAAATGATACCTTAGACAGAGCGCAGCCAAATCTCTGGGATTTGGAAGCAGAAAACTGGCAAGTGACATTATTGTACCTGGGAAAAAACAGGTGAAGACACGGAAAGCTATTTCCATGATGCATACTCAACTCTTTAAGCCCATTATTTCAAATAGATCAAAAACATGAACCATTTTTCATGTTATAAAACTAAAGCAATTTTTATTAGGAAAACAAAAAGAAAGCCCTGATGGTTAATTACAAAGAGGAAACACAACAAAACACAGTTTTGAAACACATATGCCTAAAGAAAGCACCTATGCTTCCAACATGAATACATTTCTCTCTATGTTTGGCTGGTATAGGAATTCTTTGTATTGTCTTCAGTGTTTGGACTACAACTCATGGGCACAGACAAGTGAAGAGGTAGGTGAAGCTCCTCTTTCACAATTGCCAGGGATAGAAATATTGTTTTTAATGTTCTTTGCTGGCTGTTCTTTAATTGTGAAGATAACAATAATTACAATATTGGAAAAATGGTTCATCTGACTGGAGTGCCTTTCATTCAAAGGTTCTCAGAGCACTCTCAGCACCAGAGCAGAGAAATGATCTCTCGCTCAGCATATGGTCAACCTGTGAATTCACTGCTACAGAAAGTTATTAGCAACACCTCTATAGCTGCTGTTTTTTAAATAATAGTTGCAGCCTTCACTGATACAGGTCAAAATAATAAAGAGCACTTGAACTTCAAGAAACTGCAAACCCTTTTAAAGCTTTACATTAGATGCTGCAGATGACGTAGGAGATACTTCTTCTTTCTCAGCCTTTTCACAGGACAACAAGGGTGCTGAGCCAAATGAAATAAAAAAAACTATCAAAGCGGATTTCCCTATTTCAGAGATGGCCCAGCTAATCTATTATCAATGTCTAACTCACTGCAGCTTTGTCTGATTTGCACAATATGTTTGTCAAGACGACCTTTTTCTCGATGTACATTTAACACAATATGGGGGGCGCTCCACACCACAGAGCATCAGGTCCAAAGTACACAGGTATGCTATCAGTGTAAGACAAGTACGATAAAACTATGGGAATGCAAAACACTGCAGTACTTCCTACTAAATTGGCCCCTATTAATTACAAAAAAATAAGAGAAATAACTCATTATAGTAATGATATAGTTATTCTTTGAAGAATAATGCAGTGAAGATAAGCCCTTTAATCCAAGATACACAGCCAATAGATTATTTCTTGCTTAACCCCTCTATCTATGCACTGTGTATCAGTAACAACGTGTGTTTTTGGCTCCCTGTACACACCCTCAGGTGAAAACCATTAGCTGGCTTTATGGAGGATACAGCATACATGTACTTCCTTGTGTTGGACTGGGGAAGCTCGAAGAACCTACACCTTTAAGAAGCACAGAGAATGAGCACAATCATTTGAAACCAAGGTTCAGCAAATAGGAGACAATAAAATATGGAGTAACTTGAAACCAGCCCACGCACTGCCCAAGAGAAATCTCCAGCTTGTCTCACTCTCAGACACACCCTTGCAGCTCTTCTGGAAAGCTGTGCCCTGTTTGCAAGACAAGGAGCTAATTGATTCAGTCATCTTCTGTATGCGCAACTATAAAATAAAGTGCATAAAGAACAGTGCGGACATACAGCTCAGCTGACTGCATTAAAAGACTCTGCTGTCTAACAACGTGCTGATCACAGAACAAGTGCTGCAATTGTTCCAGCCAGACACCACGGGACCAAGAATGCATAATTTCAGTACTTGTGTGTCCAACAGTAGGACATATTGGCAGCAGAATAGCAAACCAGCTTTAAGTTCAGCTATTGTTAATATTTTTCTCTACCATCTATGGAGTTACTGAGACAGTATAGAAGGGGGCTGGTCCATCCTCTGCCACCAGCTCACACACCTGCCAGAACGCCTCCTCTCCCTGTGCACAGCAACAGATTTTTTGTCTTCACAAAGTGGCATTTTTGTTCCATCTAGAAATTATATTCTTTAACTTCCTCTGTAACAATGTTTGAGCTGAGGTTTCCACTGTTGGCCAGAAACCGGAGAAAACAAAGTCAATCTTTTCAGACTGAAACTAATATACCACTCAGTACCTCCAAGTGATTTCTTTTACAGCGTGATTTATTTCACAGACTTTCTGGTTCTGACCCAGTAAAACTCACCAGGTTGGAGGGAAACTCTGACACTGGATCTATATGAAAGTTCCCGGCTGTGTGAGGGGAGGGTCATCTGCCTCAGAAACATAAGGAGAATACCTCTGCTGTACTCAGCCCAAGGTGACAGATGTAAAGGCTCTACCATTTAAATTCTTCTGAACTATATGCTTAAAAGCAAAATGGGATGAGATGCATCTCAAGCAGAGCAAGAAATGTGCTCTCTTTGTATTCATGTGGCAATCTTTCTGCTAAGCAAAGGCATCAATCAATTCCACTAATGATGAAAGGGAGAAATTTTATGACAGAGCCCATTCTGCGAACTCTGAATTCAAACACTGCTCTTGGATCTCAAACATAACAGAACTTGCTGCTAATTAAGGATGAGCTATATAAAGCTGGATATTAAATGAGTCTAAAATCACAAGGCTCATGATATCTTTAAAATGGTTTTTTTCTCCAGAAATAATGATATGAAAAATATTTAGAATATATACTTCTTTTCTGTATGAAAAACTGTATTGAAAATTCTGAAAATCTAGGAAAAAACATATAGCAGGAAAATAATTCTAAGCAAGTTTCCACACAGTCATTGAGCTTCTCATATCAGTTCTTCTGCTTTAAATATGGAGTAATTTCACCAAGCAGGGCAACAAAGTCAAACTGATGTAAAACTGGGGTCTGTCTGAGGACAATCAGCTCTAAAGTATTTATCAGATTCCACAGATTTTTAGACACATAACTTATAAACGCCACAAATGCAAGTTAGTGGGGAACCAGCAGTTCTCTACCAGGTACACAGGAGCTATGATTTTGGTCAAGCTAGAAATTAATTTCCAGGTCTAGGCTAGATAAATTGAGCAAATCGGAAAGACGATAACAAACTAGTGAGCTGATGAACCTCATGCCCTCTGATTTCTGACAAAACCGACAAGAAGCAGTATCTGGCCAGGTGTCCCCCTGGACTCCAAGACAGGATTTCACCTCAGGGTCTCAGTTGTCCCTGCCCCACAAACGAGTGACTTCTCCTGAAGTCGCCAGCAATGCCATGATTCAATTCAGTCAAATTCTTGCACACTATTAAATTCAGACAGATTCTTTTGGCAGGGTTCGAGGATCACATCACAGGAGGAAATATTTACATGTTGCATCTGATTTCACATTGGTTTAAGTTCACTGAATTCAAAGGACTTAGTGACAGTTTGCTCACAAAAAAGTGACCCTGTGTTTTTCCTTTCCTTACCTCCTTGCTCAAGCACCAAGCCCTACACTACAAAAGATAATGATCCATACAGTCGACCATACACTTGATACAAGAACTTGAATCTGATCTGTTATTAATGCTCTTGTCCTTAACTTGTCTTTAATATCCACTGATCTTTAACATACCTGAAGTCTGACTCTCCTCTCATCCCCCATTTTATGACTCTAACTTTGCGATGACTGAGAACGCCCATAACGAGACTTCTTCCTTGTCAACCAGCCTTACAGACCGACTTCTTTTCGGCTCCTCTGATATCAACATGATCCATCTTGATCTTGCTACAACATCTTAGTAGGGCGTTTATAGAATAACGAGTCTAGGGGACAGAAAAGGCAAGAAGCAGGATTTCTCTCCAAGGCCGGAGCATGGCACACCTGCCCTTAACTGCACCTTAAGAGGGGATGATGGGATCACCCCTAACCCCTCAGGTGAGCTGGGAGAGCAGGTCCCCTCATCACAATAACCAGCAAATAGGTCTCCACATTAACACCCAAAAGAACGTTTATGAAGAAAATAAAGGCAAGATTCTCAAGATTATGTGTTGCTACACATAATCTAGTATTTCTCAATTTATTACTATTATTATTTCCATCATGTCACCAGTATATTTCTGCCATGTAAAAATATACTCAAATAAAAAGATTTAAATCTTTTCTTTCCAGGATTACGTGCTTTGAAAAGCAGAATCACAACTCTGTACATTCTTTCTTCAACTAGAATTTCTGTCCCATAGTGCCATGAAGTAGAGAACAGTATTTTACCACGACCTGTTAACGTTTTGCTTGGATGTGGTGCTGCTGTTAGCCAAAATGGAGGGCAACAATAATCCTGACTGATCATCACCGCAGAACAGACACCAGAACCAGAAAAATCATTGCAACTAAATAACAATACGAAACTAAATGCAATCACTTTGTGATCAATTTTATGCCATACATTTAATTAGAATAGTCATAAAAATGTATCTGATTATTTACAATTTAAATCTAGCATGCAAGGTCAAAATGGAACCCAGTGCATCTTAAACTCTACCTAAAGAAAGAAAAGGAGACCTCTGTAGTTTTGAAATCAGTTGAGAACTCCTGCTCCTGCATAACTGATTCTGAACCCTGCATAGTTTTGTTCAAGCAGAAACACTGAACAAATGCACTCAGTACACAAATGCTGGTTAATACTCATTTTATTCACAAGGCAGTGTCAGATTTTAAAAAATGTTTTGCAAATTATTCCATGATGTTGATGAAGATGTTGAATTGCTGCATCATGTTGATGTTCTGTAAGACAGATGTGTGTTGCCTGCATGATTTAGGTTTAGCATAATAAACATTATATTTTTATGTTAGATCAGAGTAAATCAGTGAAATCTATTCTAAATCTAAGGCAATGAAGTTGTCTCCTTAGACTTATTCACAGAAATATGTCCAATCACTTTTGGACTCATGCAGATCTTATGTTTATACGGAAGAGGTAACTTCTTGCTTAAACTGAACTTTGCATAAGGTAAATCCCTGGGGAAAAAAATCCATAATTATAGGTGCAATATCATTTGCTGAAGAACACAGCTTTTCAAATTTAATTATAAACCCTAAACGTACTTAGCTAATCGGATCAATTGCAAGTCACTAGCAAAGCACATTCTAATTTTCAAGACAGATGAAATTTTGCCACCTCTCACCTGCTGTGAGAGCCAACATCAGGTGAAAAGTAAGATAAACCAGACAAGCATGTTTTCCAAGTACCACATTACAGCAAATTTTTATGACTGTGTTTGCAGAGATGTTCTCTGCAGATCTTTGATTTGCTAAGGCTGGTTTTATCTTGCTGAGCCTCTGCTTAGCAGCAACCATCCTTTTGAGGAGGCAACAATCCCTTTTTTGACAGGTTCTGTCATCCTTTCTTGCCCCAGGAATGCAGCAGACCAGTTCTCAAAAGCCTCTCTATGAATTTATGGGGGCAAAAAACTGAAATTCTACATATAGAAACATAGGTGAAATCTCAAAATAGCTCCTAAGAGGTCCTGCTCCAGACCATAATTGCTGAGCTTACTCAACAGACCTGGAGCAGAGACTGAAGTCTTTTTTCAGGCACTCACTCCAGCAACATGACTTTGCCACCGTTCTCCTTCCGCTGCTGAGCTGGGGAGGCTGTAGTGTCAGTCCAGCTCTGCGGGATCTCTACTGAATAACCAACCCCTCACAACAGGAAGGCAGCCAATGTGTTTGTGACTCTGGATCATCAAAGCCTTCTGGCTTCCTTTATCTTTTCTATAACATCAACCCGTTCTCTTTTCTGCAATGGCGAGTTCTTTCAGATGGAGACCACCTCCTCCTTGTGACCGTGCAGTGGTTAGTATAATGAAAAATAAAGCTTAGAGTACTACAAGACAATCATATTTTCAACGCTCCAGCTAAGTAACAAGCCATCAGACGGTGAGATATATGACATCTCTCTTCACAGGCCTCTCTGGTAATTCTGCTTTGGTTGCACATACTGTCATTCATATGAATGGGCTTGAGGGTACTCTGGGCAAAAAAGGCAAAACTGAGCCCAAAACAAATGGTTTGCAAATACTAAGATCAATACTGCAGTCAGTCTACTGTAAATAGAAGGCAAAAATCAGCATATACAATAATTGCCGGTTTGTGTCATGGTTGCGTTTCCTTTTATTGCAAACATCATCTTAAAAGCTCCTGATGACACAGCAGTTGCAAAATGAACTGCTCTAATCACAGCACACTCTCAGGTTGACACAAAGGCACTTTTAAAAGGAATTAGTATTGCATTATAATTACATAGCTATAATATTATTTATTATTTGCAATATTTGCAGTTACTTTGAGGTCTCAATTCCATGGTACTGGCTGTTTAAAACCACAATTTCTCAAAGAGCTTGCTTAGCACAGAAAACCAGAGACAACAGGTAGATGTAATGGGCAGGCAAAAGGCACAGCAGAGAGGTAAGAATAGCCTGACAGCTGTGCCAGATAAAGTAACCAGTATTTTCCTCTTTTTAAATAAATTTTGGCACACGTAGAGGCAAGGAAATCAAAGCAATTCAAACGCTGCCAGAGCCCTGTTGACATCTATACAGTGTGCTGTTTCTCTATGAAAAAACGAATTTTCTCTAAAACACTCCACAACCTCCAAGGACAGGGAACGTGCCCCAGCATCACCCTCTCTAATCTCTAACAAACAGAGGAAGTCTGGGCTGGGAGAAAAGCACTGAGAAGCGTGAGGATCCCAAGGAAAGACAAACAAGTAGATGATGAGGACCAAAACAGCAAGGAGACCACCAGTTGTACAAGAAAAACACTGAAGAACAATGTGGTCCCAGATGCGTGAGATAGGGTGCTGGGCCTGGCCAAAACCTGTCGAGGCCAGCATCTCACCCCTGAGTCAAGGAGGGTGAACGTGGGGACAGCTCAAGAGAGTTCTCCCAAATTCAAGTAACTTGCAGCAAAACAGCGTCCTGAGCCAGAAGCAGTGCCCCTGGATGTAACATGGGATTTTTCTGCTGTCCATTTGCTTTCTCACCCTACATAAGCATTTCGCTTCCACTGTATCTTCCAAAGAGTTTTATAGCTGAACTAGATCTTGTATCCGACAGCTACCACCTTTTGTTTCTTTTGACCCTCTCACCTAAAGTTTGAATTGCTGCAGAAGAAGCAGTGAGCAGCTGCTCCTCATTCACGTTCTCTGTGCAACTCGATTTTACAGACTTCGACCCTATCCCCTTGAGTCACCTCTTCTGGACTGAAGAGGTGCAGTCCACTGAGTCACTGCTTGTGCTGAAGCTGTTCATAGGGAAGTTCTTTGATCCTCCTTGTTATCCTCTTTGAATCTTTTCCAGGTCTGCTGCTCTCCTTTTTGAGAGGAGGAACTGAAGTGCACAGAGTATGCAAGGCTGCCCTGGTTTCCAGACACAGCAAACTTCCTTAATCCTGCAGCACCAAGGAAAAGCCAGACTTCTCGAAAAAAATCCTGCAGTGCTTTGTGCAGTGCTGCCACAAAGATTCTCACTTCTATCACCTAATAAAATTTAAGGCTAAAAATCAAATAATCACTTGCCACTTTTATTTCCTCGCATCTCTCTGCTTACTTGCAAGTATGGGAACATTAGCATGGACTGGATTGTTTCAGTTTTTGAAGTGTGTAGTCCTCTCACAGTATCTTTTGATGTTTTATGGACCTCCAGACATGCACAGAGCACATGCTGAGTAACACTGCTGTTCAGTGCTTTAACAAACAGCCAAACAGGAGTTAAGGGGACAAAACAAGTTTGACTCAAACTGCCCTCTACGGTATGACTAACTGCTCAGGAATTTTCTGTATATATTCAAAACCACTTACACAGAATCTGATGCTCATTTCCCATGCTATAAATTCACACGTGTACGCTCAAGTGTGGTTCACTGTTTTGGACTTGAGGCACAAGAGATTAACGCTTCCTTGTGAGGATGCGTCTTAATATGGAGGTAAACCCAAGAACCATGGGGTTCATCGCTGAACCACCTACGAACCCCCAGACACAGCATGAAGAATATGGCCAAAACCCTGTGAGAGACACTGTGCCTGTATTTTTAGGGCAAATACTAACAAACATCAACTATTTTCTCACAGTAGCTGACCTATGTGCAATTTTTTATGACTCACTGAAAACTCAGAACAGCTGTAAGAAATGGTCAGTAAATTTAAGCAAGACCAGAGTGAATCAGCAATTGCACTGAAACAAAACGTTACAAACCTGAGTGATAAATTGCATGAGATGCCCATAATGGAAGGCTTAAGGCTGCTGTTGCAAAGGATCACCCATGAAGATGGAATCACTGGACAAGAGACAAAGTCAATATATTCCTATGGATTTACCCATTTTATTGATTCTAACTAGCCTTGCCTAACTTTGTAGATCATAAACTGGAAAAATTCTGATTGAAAGAATATGCTATGCCAGCTGAAAATTTCACATTTGCTTGAATTTATTACTAACTGACTTTACAATTCCAGCAATTCATAAATTTCCAGACTGGTCAGCAAGCTATGACCTACAGGGAAAATGTTATGCTGACCTCACTGCAACAGCAATGCTAAAACCTAGAAGACACAGAGTTATCAGTATGTTAGCAATGGCATTTAGATGGATTCAGCTAGTTGAAAAGCCAGTATGATATCAAAGGTAAATGTTGGAGTTGTGGAAAAGAAAACGATTGAGTCTATATGTTGTGGAAAAATACATGGGATAACAGCTCCTTGGGAGAAAGGCTGCAGACACTAAATATGATACTTACAGTCTACGTATCTGAAGACTATATTTATTTATTTTATATTATTTAGACTTGTCGGCAGATCTAAGGAAGCCACAAAGAAGTAGTTTATACTGAGAGAAAGTCTGGTGAAAGAAAACAATAAAAAAAAAAATTCCCCAAAACTCTACAATGGAGGAATATGGCAACATTTTTAGCATTTGATATCATGTAGGCCCTTAGAAACATAAGAACTCCTATTCTGCCACAATCAGTAGCTCACCTAGTTTAATACCCTGTTTCTGTCAGTTACAAGCTTTAGATGCTCCAAATAAGGTTCAAAAACATGACAGAATAACTTGCCCACAGCTTATTCGCAGTTTGTAACATGAAGAATGTAAGTTTATATTCCTTATAAAATGTTTTTTCCTCTAACGCAGTTGCACGTTCTTACTATCTGCATAAATATCCAATCTTCCCTTGTAGCTCACATGCTACGAAGTCATAGTACTGAAGAAGCACTTGCATTTGCCAGGATTACGACTGGACCCTTTTTAAAGAAAATCTGCTTCCTTCCAGCTCTACAGTTCAGCAGCTAAGTCCGAAAGAGTCCCCCTCAAAATATTTATGTGCCTATGTGACTTGTTTTCATTAATGACCCAGGTATTCCATTCCGCAGTTCCATTTTGCACCTACAGATCCACTTTTACTTACTTGGTGGTAATTAAAATTAAACACCCCCCCCCCCCTTTTTTTTTTTTAATTTTATTTTGCATTTACTTAACTCACACACTAAATTCAGTGAGGTTACTCCTATGGAGCTATTCTGTTCTGTCTGTCCCAGAGGCACAAGAAGAGAAAAATGGGTGAAGGTGCTCAGTCATGCCTGAACACCTTTTAGTCCATCTCCAGAGCACTGCAGGGAGTGGCAAGGAGACTATCAAGCCTTCCCACCCTAGGGAGCCACACTGCATTGCCCGCTGCGGGTGCTTTATTCCAAGTGTGCACTGACAACCATCAAGCCATAAATAGGGATGATATTTCAAATCAATAAGAACACAGACACATCCAGTAACAAAGTAGCCAACCCAAACGACAATTAATTAAATGCCACCATCAGAATTGTCTTTGGGGACTGGGGGACAGAACCATCCTCATGAGCGCCTGGACGTACACAGAGGAGGGTGAGAAGGGAACTGTGGCCCGCTTGCTCCCAGCAAGCCAAACCCCGGAGGTGCAGAGAGCGGGAGCACCCAGCCTATGCTCCGGCAGTGCTGCAGGTCTCCATCAGCGCTGCGGGTCTCCATCAGCATGCCTGACCCTGGCCTTCGCTGCAGGGCTGAGCACCCCACTCCCCTTTCAGGAAGGTTTATGCATGTTTAATAATAGGCATGTGCCAGGAGAGAGCTCAGCATTGAGTTTCCCCCTTTCTTGCCTTGTTATATTTGTAATACTTAATGTTCCATAATTGATTACATGCAATCTGTAGCAGCTGTAGCTACAAGGTACTGCAGATTCACTTTGGATGTAGAGGCAGTAAAATTAGAAACGCTCAGGCCACCGGTGCAATTCACTGAATACATTTTGCAAGACAGAAACAAAGAATTAGTGCACTAGAGACTAACCTTTCAGGAACAAGACAGGTTTACTCTGAGCATTAATTCTGAAAGGAAGGAGGTTGTGGTTTCAGTTCAGTCTTTAATAGTCTTCATCATAAAAGCACTACAGGTAATATCCCATAATCAGTGATTTCTGATCAGTAGAGTCCAATAAGCAATTTTCCAGCACATACTGGAACTAAGCTACTGCTGTAATCTGAAAAAACAAACAAAACAATGCTCCAGTCTACATGTATCAACAGAAAACACAAGCAAAACAATTTAAATATTTTGGCTGCCGAGCCATTTGAGGGTCTAGTCACATCTTCCATTAAAATTAGCATCCAAAACCTCCAGTTCTGCTTTGGAGCACTCACATTTAGGGTTTTCTTAGTGTGTACAAAACATCATCTTTTATTGTTGCTTAGCAGTGGCGACTCCCTCGCTACCAGCCTTGGTCCAGAAAAGTAAAAGTAATCCAATTTAATGCAAATTAGTTTTTTATCTGTTTTGTTGGAAAAAACTGTTGGAAAAAACAGTTTGAATTAAAATCAGTTCAGCAGGAAAGTTAAATTTTACATCCCCTCCTTAAAATTAGTGTCTATGGTTATTATTAATTTCTGAATCACACCATGTGCTCTTTCCTACAATAATTGCTAACTGAAGTCAGCAGCAGTACTGTCATCCATTTTAATGGGCTGGGATCACGCCACAAGATACAAAATAAAGACACTTCTTGTTTCAAAATGCCTAGGATCAAAACAAGAAAAACACAAGACAGACACTGGGAAACCCAGAGGGATGAACGACTAGGAATTTAATTTCTCATTTATTGCTAATATTATTGTTGACTTGCTTGTTAATGTAACATAGCACTTACATTAAGGGATCTGTGTCAGAGTGACCCACTAATGATGATTTGTATCTACTGCCAGGATAGGCGGACATAGAAGAGACTATTTCGGTTGTGTTCAGGGGCTATTTCCCTGTCATTTAGGGGATTTAAAGCTCTTAAGCAGTTACAGGCTTGTTTATTTTTTAATAATTAGAGCTGGCTGAATTGTAACTCAAAGAAGACTAGAGGCAGGATAAGGGGCCTCTGCTATCTATAGTGCAATCGCAGCACAAAGGAGAAAGCAGGAGCTACAGGGCTGTTTTTCTTCCGCTCCACACCAGGTGGGGAGGGTGGAAAAGCCTCCTCATTTTCTTGCACAATGCCCCAGCCAGCACAGCTATGTCCCTCTGCAGGTAAAGGCAGCTCCTCATCACCACAGGATTTCCTAAGCCACAGCTCTCTCCGAGTGTGTGTGACTGGTGTTTATTCCTCACGCAGGACTGACCAGACCTCCCTGCCGCACTTCTTCTGTATGGCTGCGTTAGGCATCATCACTAACTGTACACTTGGCCTCGTGCTCACAAAGCGACCGAAACAGCCTGCTGGAACTGAACTGCCGGAGGAGCATACCCTGGAGCAAGGAGCTCCCTGCTTATAAACATTATATTTTTTGCACCATGCTGACACGTCATCTTGGGCTTCCAGGTTAGCGTGGCCAGCATTGTGAGGCCCTGGCAGAGGATCAAGGGCGGTTGGGGAAGGCGCTGTGGGGGGAGAGGAGGGAAAAAAACTTAACTTTGCATAACTGAACTGGGCCCAAAATTGGATCTAGTGAAGCCATAAATATCTAGCAAAAAAAAGCCCTACAGCTGATACACCTTGTCTAAAGAACAAGCATCAGGCAGTGGCAAATGCCCTCTTTTGCCAGAACAACCTGCATTCCCCGTGGAGGGCTCATCAGCACATCTGTACTAGCAAGCCTCTCCGAGCGTACACAAGCCTAAAAGAGTCACAGGGATACACCTCCAGCCCAAGCTTTTCAAAACGCCTTCCACCAAATTTATTTTTTATTAGGGGTCACTGATCGTGATTGCATAATGAAAAGCACAAGGGGAATACATACTTGGAAATGCCAATTTGTAAGACAAGGAAAAAACAGCTGCTTGTAATGGCAGGCATGGACGGATGCACAGGGGAGACTGCCCTAATACCAGTTTGGTTTGGTTTTGTCTGGTTGCTTTTCAAAACAGTATACTTACTATTCCACCTAGGAAACTGGTGTCACTTACCTATGAAATTTGTAACCCTTTACTACAGCGAGCATTCATAGACACAAGCATCCAAGCAGAATAGGCTGATTAAAATAGGCAGAACACAATTAAAAATATCTGAGTGGCAACTAAACAACTGCTGCTTTTAATCATGGGTGTTTATATCTGTGCAAGTGGGTGTAAAATTCTTCTGTTATTAAGGCAAAGCAGTGAGGAACTAACCCTGTGGCTCACACTGCAACGGCAATCACATTATCCTGTCTCCCATCCTTGGTCTCCACTATGACTACAAGAGCCAATACCAGCAATAAATCAATAACTCTACTCTTCACATCTGGGTGTTTGTTTTTAAATCAGGATCATACAGAAGCCCTCACATATCTATAGCAAACACTGGAAGGAGAACTCAGTAACTGATATTATCCAGGCCCTTGCAAAGCAGATGCAAACCAGCAATGTTTCTTGCCGTTCTTTCCTTAACTGGGCTGGTGCTTTATCCACTCCATCTACGACTATTTAGACTGCAGGCTCTTCAGGCCAGGGACCACCTACTGTGTGCGTGCTTCTACAGTCTCCGGAACAAGGCTTCCATTTTTGCTGGTTCTCCCTAGGCTAGACCATAATAAATATGATTATTTTAACAATAACACACATTAATAATTGTTAATGCATTGCTTGAATTTTCCTTTGAAATGCAATCTGTGCTCTCCTCCCTCTCAGCAGTTTAATCGCTGGCTGAACTTTTCTCAGTTAACCGAAAGTGCCATAGGTAAGATTTTTTCCATTATCAGCACTTTTAATCTTTGAGTAATTTAAAGCAAATACATCTTTCTCTGTGATTGCAAATGAGCCCAACTGTTGGGGGTTTTCTTGTGGTTTTTTGTTTCTGTTTTAGTTTGGGTTCCCCCCCCCCCCCCCTTTCTGAACTTTTAAGTTATTTTCTAACAGCAACCTGTCCTGGCAGCAGTAGCGCAGACATGACATAACACTGGGTATTAATGGCTACCTAGCCCTGACTGTCAGCTCTCTCCTCTCACTTTTGATGAGTAAATCTCCATTTCGATGAG
Organism: Aptenodytes patagonicus; assembly: GCF_965638725.1. Classification (NCBI taxonomy): domain Eukaryota; kingdom Metazoa; phylum Chordata; class Aves; order Sphenisciformes; family Spheniscidae; genus Aptenodytes; species Aptenodytes patagonicus. The sequence continues at coordinate 11,098,819 of NC_134955.1, forward strand.
TGCTCTCAGACCCTCTCGTGCCTACCAAACTCATTGCGCTCCCGGGCTGGGCCAAAGTCGTGGCCCTATATAAGACAACCAGCTCCTTTCAAAGCCCGTGTCTTCCTCAACTCAGAAATGGGGTTCTACCTCGTTTAAGTGCACCGGGCTGTCTGCTCTTTCATAGGCATCTTCAAGTTCCTGGGGCTGTGGGAGGCCACACCATTCTCAGCTTTCCAGCACGTCACTGCCGGGAGCGGGTCCATGCCGGCAGCACTGAAAAGCCTGTGGGGGCGTTGGGGGGGCGCCGGGGAACAGCTGCCTGCTGCAGAGCGATCACCTTTCTGGGCGGGCGTCCACTGGCCAGAAAGATCCGTGTAAATGTTATGAACTTCGCTGGCACGCTGAGGAAAGGAGAGTCAACCAACGCCACCCTGGCCCTGAAAATAACCCCGCTCCCAGGGCTGCTGGTTGGCGTCTGGCTCCTGCATGCCTGCGAAAGAGCACAGCGGTGTCACAGGGCTGGCCGGGTCCGTCCACGCTTTCCCGCCGGGGCTGCGCTTGCAGTGCACGAGGCCCTGCCGTGCCCGTCTGTGCCAGCGGCCAGCTGTATGCTGTAAGGAGAAAAGTCCAGTCCCCTCAAGGAGAAAAAAAATCTAGCATTTCATCTGGCTGTTTAGGTTTTAAGGAACTACCTTCCTCACACAAAGAATTCCTCTCATCTTACTTCACATCAAACACGATTATTTATAGGAGTGGTGTGTATGACAGAGGGACCGAGGGGCCCCATCACGGACCAAAACCCCACTGTGCTAAGCACTGTACAAATACAGAGCAAAGAGATGATCCTGTCCCCAAAGAGCTCACATCTAAACATAAAATGGAAAAATTTAATTATTGACAGATTAATGACAATGTCAGAGCAACCATTCCTATTGTGTCTCGTGCAGGAAAGCAGCACAGGGCTCTTATAATTAGCTAAGGATAGCTAATCTGATGTGAAAATTGAACAGTTAAAATTAAGGACTCACCCCCATGGTAATATTATATTAAAAATGGTGAGTGTGATATGAGTACACAGAAACATTTTAAACAGACCATGCAGACGGGTAACTCCCAGGGAAGAGGCCAACAGATGGATTTCTTTTGTGAACTTCATAAAAACATGCAACATTCGCGTCCTTAGAACTGGTGTTTTTAAATAACATCTGTGGATTTTCCTCTTTCAGCCCAGCTTACTGATCTAGTTTTAATACTAATGCTACAAAAATAAATAAGTCACTGACAGGCTATGGTTGGGCTTTTTTTTTTTTTTTTTTTTTTTGCATATTAGTGCTACCTTACATATATTTGTGAAAAGAAGACTTCCTCAAATTAGTGCTTCTTTTGCTTGATCATCTATAATTCAGTTATTAAAGATTGGCCAAACAGTGCTAACCTTCCTGAGTCACATAGCTTTCATAATTACAAGAAGTTAATACAGAAAAGGTCATAAGTATTTGTTCTGCATGTACAAATTGCATCCACACAGAGCTTGCAACAGCCTAAGGACAATTTCACACTACTCTCGTTCAGTCTCACAGTTGCCATCCGAGATGGAGAAGCCTTTTGATATTCAATACAATATTTGACAGTGTCGGCACTTAGATGATATCTAAGTATATGTCAAGAAACACAACTAGAAGGAGCTTGAGGAAAAAAGATCTTACATCCTCATGTGGTGTAAATAAGCACGCACTCATGCATACCAGTGAAAATCATGCTGATTTACATGATGTGAGCATCTGGCTCTTTTCCAAGGGTAAGGACTTACCGCCCAAGGGCAAGAAACAGCCCATGACGTTATTTCACGTGGGCACATGATTTTCCCTGCATTATTACTGGGTAACTCCCACGTGGCTTCTCCCACCCTCAGGAAGGAAAGATTCTGACCTCGACTTCAGATGAAATTATTTAGACCGAAATTACCTTGGCCATAAAATGTTCAGGCCCCCAGCTAGGGCCCAAAGCGCTACCGTTGTACCATCAATGTCTAACTTGAGCATTAGGACTTCTGAATTTTCACACATTTATTGTGACCACTCTTGCTATTTACTCCTGTTGTATGATCACCAGGATACACACAGTCTTTAGGTCTAATCCTGCAGTCCTGACATTAAAAAACACCCAACCACCCAAAATTCAGTTTCAATAGTGCATTAAGCCCTTCATTACAGACTTGTAAAAGGTGTCTAAAACCAAACATCACAGCAGCAAGCAAACTCTTTTGTACTGAAATGCAAAATATACACATTTTCAGTAGTTTAATAAAAACAAGGCAATCGTTCCAAAGTGCTTGCTGATCTATAGGATAAAATGAGTGTCCTAAATATGAGAAGAGCGAGCTTGGCATTAACTAAAAACATGTGACAGAACACATATGGGGCAATTCTACTTCTCTAAAAATTAAGATTTGTCAAATTTTGAAATGACAGCCATTGGTACTTAAAGAAATCTATTTATGGCTTATGCACGGCTTTAAGAAACTTCCCAAGGTGAAGGAGAAACTGTTCCAGATTTCAAATAGTTAATGTATTATACCAGAAAATGCTTATTTTTTATGTTTTTCATTGACACACACTGATATACATTATGTCATTTGAAAAAATGGCAGCTTTGTCTGTATTTAATAACTACAAGGCGTGGGCAAGAAACAGCTAAAGCATAAAACCCTAAGGACAAGGCTTCATTGTGAGCATTAAATAATTATTACAATGCAAAATTAGTCAGAGTAGTATCTCTGTTTTACTTCAAGCAATGTGAGGTCTGATCCAGAGCTGAATTTACTGTCAACTCTAGTTACGATGGCATTTCACACTGTATTTTTTTGCTTATAACTAAAGGGGCAAAATCCATTTTATTTTTTAACCAACCAGTTTCATTTATTAAATCCAGTTTCTGATAATAATTAGTTTTAGACTTTAAACTTGCCCTAGTTTTATTTGTAGGTGTATCTGAATTTGTTTCTTCTTATGTAAAAAGCTCTTTACCATAAGAAATTGACTATGCAGGGGAGAAACAGTAGGGTTTCTGTCTGTCCTCCCCCAAAAGCAACAAATAGATATTATTAGGAATTTTGAAATTAATAATTTTGAGAGGAAAATAATGTTCTTTTAACTACCATTATAATTTTTACACAATAGTAGATGCAACATAGGGTCTTGCAGCTGGCACTATACTTTCAAATAATGCCTATATTCAAATTCAGTCAGCTTCTATATTTGCCAAAAGAAATCTGGTACATAAATTCTCCTTGGTAGAGGAACTTTGGAAATGCTTCATAAAAAATGCTGCATTAAACTGAATGTTAGCATTAAGAAACCTGTTACATACCTATCTGATTATTATTTATATTGAGTAGCACCCTCCATTTCAAATCCAAGAGCAGAACCTCGCTGTGCTAGATAAAAAAATGAATAAATAAATTAATAAATAGACTGCAGCAGGTCCAATTGACAGGGCCAGCAGGGCTAATTGCCCCCCTACTTCTGCCACGGCTATAGAACAAAAAAGCCCACACCCAAAAACAAGGCAAAAAAAATCCTGTGGGGGTCTGTCATGTGTGGCCCACCATCCAAAGCCTATACTGAAGGGTCTTCCCCTCCCACAGCACAGGTCTTTTCCTTGAGAAGAGGAAACGCTTTTTTTTCCTGGAGCGTATGCAGATCCAAACCGACGACAGCTGAAATATATGTCATTCTAATGGGTTCTGTCATAACTGGGCAAAACACAGCAATGTTAGAAAGCATTTATCAAAGATATGACAGGGCTTTCAAATTATGCTGCCTTTCAACCCACTGCTTAATAAAAATGTGCGAAGTGATAGAACACTTTACCTCGTCAACATCACTAGCAGCAATAGACTTATTTTCTTTGGGAGCAGCTATGCAAGAGTAACTTGACTGAACTTCAGAGTCATAATTATAGGAACTACAGTTGAGGGATTAAAAAAGTCCCCACCTGTGCGACAAAGCAATTATATAAACCTATTATCTTTAAAACAAACATTTCAGCTGTAATAAAGTTGCTTGCTTTCCTTTCCCAAGATGAGCAAAAATTCCCTTGTTCACTTCAGTCCTTCGGCAGCTCCCACGAAAGGGGAGTCTGGCCTGAGCAAGGGCTGCGGCACGGGCTCCTGATGCCTCCACTGCACTGCTGCCATTTGAAAGGCAATTCAGCTGAATAGACTTGGATGGTGAACTCGCTCGAGCTTTCTACTCTACTCAGTGTTTCTTACATGCTACCTTAATACAAATAACAGTAAAGAATATATTACTGTACGTTTTCAAAAGCTTGCTATGAGGACCACCCCTTACGCCCTCAGAAGTCAAGAGAAGTTTTTGCATTGATTCGAGTGGGGTCAGGAGGAGTCGGAGAAGCTCATGTCCCACTGAAGACACTGATGAGTTTCCACTAATCTCAGCTACAAAAACAAGCCCTCATCTTGTGTCATACTTCAAGCACGCACCAAACATCGCTCAGTTTTTACACATACACAAGAAATCTCCTTCAAAGTCCGCAGATATCAGTGAAACCAGGAGCTCACCAACAGTGTTTAATTTTGATAGACTACAGTTCAGCAAAGTGTGCAAGAACATGTCTAGCATTAATTGCTTGGAAGTTTTCTGGCTGGCTCTTGGGATGTGAAGTGTCCTCAGCTACAACCCTGTACGTAGCAGTTATTTGTAAAGCTCTGGTTACTGAGGTGGCACAGCAACTCACTGTGAGCATCTCTGACAGGCAGGTCCTTTTTAGTTCTTGCCTGTTTATGGATTTAGAGGTCTAGATTTAAGAAATCAGTTTTGTATATTTTGCCTTTTGGGTCTGAATCTGGCTGTTATCACAAATATTCACTGTGACTTAAAGTGTTAAGAAATACATAAAAAAAATCCGTTTATATCTTATTTTTTATATATGAAGGACTCCACTGCTTACAAATACACTTACATTTCCTTACCTAGTAACTTTGTGCGTTATGGACATCTTTCCCTCTGTCTGTTTAGTGCCAACCTAGAGTCAAGAACCCTAACACCCAATTTCCATTGCTTAAGCTCCAAATGCTTTACATTTCTCTCACGGCCATTTCACTCCCTGCCTTCTACTTACAGCACAGAAACAGAGCCAAAATCTAAATTCACCTCAGTTTCTGAAATTTCCTCCTCCGGTTCCCCATTTCTTTATTTCTACAGTGGATTTTTTCCAGTTTGTTCCTATGTTCCACACCTGACAAAGCAGCCATTCCTGTTTAACCTGCCCCGACTGCTTCTATTAAAGCCCTGCCATCCAAACTCTGCAAGCCTTTGCCCTCACTGCTCCTCACTGGTTACAAGTGAGAGATGTGACCCATCAGCTGCGCAGGGCTTTCTGCAGGCACCTGTGTTACCTTGCTGCAGGCACTGATGTACCCAGCTGCCCAGCGTGGATGTTCCTCCACGGAAAGAGGTGACCTCCCTGCCACCATGGGTATGCCAGGAAGCTGAAGAAGACAGCATTGTTCTGAAGGGGCAAAATATTCCCTTTGAATGAATACCCTTTCAGAAAACCGTCACGAAGCCTAAAATCCCACTGATGACCTAGAAATCTGTGAAGCTGCCCATGCTGTGGAGAACTGAACTCAGGTACTTAAACAGATACCAGAATTACAAGTTTTAACTGGACTGGTACTAAACGATATACAGCCTTGCTCTGTTTCTACACATAGGCTTCAATTTCCCACTAAGTGGGGCACCAGTGCAGGAAACCCAGACACAAAAACTATGTCTCTCCCTGAGCTTTCATTTCTCCCTGCGAGTACCAGCCCCTCCTGTCCCAGGCTCACCACGCTCACAGACCTGGCGATTCACTTTTTGTTTCACCACACCACCGGACTTCAGCCTCCACCACAGTCTTGGTATCTTAGATTATGAATCAAGAGGGCAATGCTGTAAAATAAACTCACCTGTCGCATGTCTCTTCCTTGCTGATTTCTCCCAGAGCTCCTAATAAAATCTATTACGTTAAAACACACACAAAGTGGTCAGGCGCATACAGACACACATACACGCACACCCCTATTTATTAGGCATAGTGGCTTTATATTTAAGGTAGTATATCAGAGCCCTGAACAGAACTTTTAACTGATACATTAAACAATTATTCCTTTGGCAAGAAATGCATTTGAGCCTCCATTTTCAACAAGTTACTGACTTTGTATGGGTTCTCCAGGGATATTCAGACTAAACCATGCATGGCACAGGTGTTCAGCCCCAGCTGACTGAAGGGAGCTCCGGCAGAGCAGCAGCTACCCAGACAACAGGACCACCGGGCAAATTGTGCAGAGCAGGCTGGGCTTCTCATGTATGCAGCACCCTCATATCCACAACCCTAATTTGGAGGGAATGCCATTAAAAATAACCCGTGACCTCAGTTCAACCTTCTATGGCCACACAGTTTTGCCCGAGAGTGGTCTTTTACTTATATTCAATACATGAAATAAAATAACCACCCTGCCAATTTTCAGTACAACGTGAAATCCTGGCTTGTGACATCCCAAAATGGAACAGTAAGAATATACGCAAAAAAATCCTTGTCAGCACTCTCCTGACTGTAGTGGCTGTAGGCCAGATTTTTCATGATGCAATTTCCCAGAAGAGCTGGTTTTTAGGCCAGAATCTCACCTCATCTGTGCTGAAGAAACTCCACTGGAGCTGCACGGATAAATCTGGCTTTTTATGTGTAACCTGCTATCACATTTTTGTCCAGAGAATTTTGTTCTGTATTTTAGCATCATTCTTCTTAACAACCTGCAAGACAATTTTCTTCAAAGCAAGCTCTTATTAGGCTTTATATCTATGACCTTAGGTTTATAGTTAATCTACACAAGCTTAGAAATCAAGTTTTGCCTGTGGTAGCCAGCCCGTCAATTCATTCGATTGTCCAGTACAACTTCCAATTCTCACAAGCAATTTGACAATTGCGAGTATTTTGCACTGCATGTTATGAAGTCTAGTGCTGCAAAAGTAATAAGACCTGGAATTACACACAGCATTGCAAGTCTACTCATTTAACCATGAATTTTCAGGTAATTTAGATGTTTCAATAACAGGCATACTATAGGCCAACCTGTCATACTACTCTTATCACAAAAATGTCATGTGCCTGTCTCCTAGCTTGCACACATGCTGACTCTCATCGAACCTTCCCTAATTCATAGGATACATAAGCAAAATACATTATTTTTGATGGATGGTTTCATAAATAGCAGAGCTCTTCAGCTGCTAAATAGCGCTCTCGAGTCATTCACTAAGGTTTGTAATTCATTAATAGGGGATATATGAATCTTCCTTGATGGGAAAGACAGAAGAAACCTGGGTCAACTTGGCCCGCTAGAGGCACAGAGTTGGACCCTGCTCCCGGAGACTTCTGTCACGAGCGGGCAAGGAGAGGGGTGTCCTGCCTTTCCCCCTCGGTCCCGCATGAGAAAGGCCCCTTGCTTGGCTACCCTGGAGTCAAACACCAGCACAGGCTGGAAAGCTACTGCCCGCGGCCACCCACTCTAACCCTTTGTCAGGGGTTAGGAGACTTGTCACCAGCTCATGACGAGCGTACTGGCCGCAGCAGGTCTTGCGCATGTCCGCTGCTGAGAAAATAACTTCCCAAAGGTAAAGGTGGTCCACGAGGCGGGAGGGGGCAGCGGTTGCAGGAATGGCTGGGGCATGAATCACCGTGGCAGGGCAGCAAGCCCCTGCTCCTGCTGGGAACGAGGGAGGATACGCCTCGCCCCAGCTGCCGGGACAGGGTGCCCAGGTACCCATGGCAGGACCAGGACTCCTGGTGGCAATGATGCTGCAGGTGGCGGCATCATAAATAAAATAAATCATAACAGATCATATATCACATGATTTATGGAACGTGAAGAATCTATGAAACGTCATGTGATTATATGAAATCATAAAATAAATCATAAATAGAAAGAAAAAATTTAAAAGGCAGCCACGCAGCTCCAGCAGACCAGAGAGCAGTCTGGCCTGGCTGCACCCACACAGTGATGGCTGGCTGTCCCACATCACCAGACACGATTTCTCTCCCACTTTCTCCTCCTTCACCTACTGGCTAAATCACCGCATGCCCCGGTGGGTGGGTGCAGAGACAGGCTGCCCGTGCATAGCTCAGCACCCGCCCTAGAAATGTGACTTCACAACTGTTTGCATGGCCCAAGTTTAGCAACCTGTAACAATATCTCAAATCCCTCTCACTGCTGTATTTAAAGTTAGCTTTATTTCTTACTGCTTTTATTTCTGCAGTTAATCTGCAGCTTGGAGCCAGTGAACTCTGAAGCCTTACAATATGCTATAGTATGGGGTTAACCTGCAGTATCTTCTTAAATTACAGGGATGGTTTAATTCAAAGAAAAATGAGCAGGTACAGAAAAGCCAGTCTGAAAGCAGATTGTAAACACTGTGTTGCTCTCAGCAAGTTCAATTCACTTCCAATTCTGATCTGGTATTTTTATAGATTTAATGAATCTGTCAGGTTGATACCATGCAATGGGATAAGTGAGCAGTCAGCTTTGTTGTTCAGGCTTTGTTTTCATGTTTCCAATTAAAAATAAAAAAACCCAAGCAATTAATGGGAAACATTAAAATGTAAGAATGCAACAGCTTTTAAACATATGGGAGCTTTCATCTGAGCAAGAATTTTCCCTGGAAGAGATTGAGGTGAGCTCACAACTTTCAATCAAAGATCTCTCTATTTCTAAAAAAACTTAGTTGAGGTTGGTTAAGGTTATCACATAATAGGTGAATTTACACAACTTTATAGACTGGCTTTACTAGAATGAATTATTGATGTCTTACTTTCATAAGTGAATGACTTGCAAAAACCACCATACAGTACGTTTCACTGCTGCAAGCTCTGCAGACTTGATGCAGCTCTGGGAAAGCGAGCTGAATTCTTTCTCTGAATTGCACATCAATGAAAACACGACCGTAAAGGATACAGTTACTTTGGAAATGGATCAGTCTTGAAAATGTTAAGAACAATTTCTATACCTGAACCCCGTTGATAATTTATGTGGCATTATAACTGTTTTTCCTTTTTTCAGAAGTTTTTCTCTTCCCCACTAATTGACAGAAGCTGAACATCTATTTCAGTGGAGCTCTGCCAGTTTATACAGGCTGAGGATGTAGCCCATATTTTTAAAAAGGGAGGTCCTTTCCACTGTTTTGCCATCTGCCAAGCTCTACTTCAAGCTAATTAAATAACGTCAAGTTCTAGCAGGCGTTTTCAGGCCATTAGAGTTTTCCATTTCTGGACCCCTACAGGTATGTAGCAAGTCTGGCTTCAGGAGAACTGAGCCATAGATTCAAAGGTGCTGACAATGCTAAACGCCTTTTTAAAAGTTGGAAAATATCCTGACAATTTGGACACTCTCTGTGGTTTCCATCCAAAGTGAGTTTGTGTAAGATCTGTGAATGTGAGCAAACAGTCTTACACACTTGGGGTTACTGGGGGATTGCCTTCAAGTATCTGTTGTTTCAACTGCGTCAGTCACTAGGTCAGATAGCACAGGAAACAAGCCTGTGTAATGCCCCGTGGTAGACTGAAGGGTGCAGACAGCTTGCTCCTGATAAACAGTGAGGCTATTTATCACGTTGAATTGTTCCCCCCTTCAGCAGTCCTCGCATTGCCAACCTTGCCTACCCTTTGGTCCAGCACCTCCACAAGTTGCTTTAACCAATGCCTCTTCCCGCCCCAAGCCCTCCAGCTTCTTCACAGTGCCCTATAGCTGCAACGCTGGCTGCGGGGATGAGCAGCAGCAACTGCCCACTGGGAAAAAGAAAAGCATTTTATTTACCTTCTACTCTACAGTAACAAATGTAACAAACATCAAATGTCTCGGAGATACCTAAATGAACAGTTACTCCATGTAACCATGGATTTCCTATCATTTTTAGCATTTTCTTTCTCTCTCTGCTATTCATATGATAAACCCACTTACGCTACTGGTCTTAAAACAGACTGTAAACAGCCGGAGCAGAGATTGTCTCATCTCGTGTGCACAAGACCTACTACAATGGAGCCTTTATCCTGCCTGCAGACTTTCAGCACTGCTATAATTCAAATAGTACTAATAATGATAGTGAACGTGGAATAGTATGAGCGAGACATTAACATGAACAGAGAATAACTCTCTATCAACCAGAAGCTCTACAGAAATAATGGAGTACACCAGCAATACTGGCAGGGTTTGCGTGCATCCTGCTTTTTATCCTGAAAGAGCCCAAAACACCTTCTCAAATCTATGGAAAGACTGTTTCAAACACATCATATTGAATGAAGCCTTTTTATCAAGATGCAGCAGCCCCACATGCCATTTGGGGCTAAAAAGTAAAATGGCCTTTGCCAGCTGAAACTGTCACTGGAACAGGGAAGGGAGACCACTGCGTACCGGTATGGCTGAACGACAAGCTCTGGCTTCTGGTCTGCGAGAATTACCCCAGTCTAAATCAGCCTCTCATCCATTGTGCTGCCCACTAAGAAAAAAATAAAACAAAACCCCAACAAACCAAGCATTAATAAGCAAAATGTCCAGCAAACAAGAAAACGGTACTTCTCACATAGCCTCTCATGCCAGGAGCATCCTGGTTTCAGGCCAGACATAAGTGTCAGACCAAGACACCAGTAAGATTTCACTGTCATTTCAATGACACGCTTATACCTTCAAGTAAGCCTCTATAGAGGTGTGTGCATATGTGGACACACCTCTGTATAAACTTCAAACATGATTTAAGTATGTCAGCCTATACCAACAAAGTCGTATTAGTACAAATCCGTGCCTATTGTAACTGTCTGAGTCATATGAGTACATGGCAGATATTTTAACACCACTTTAATGGCTAATACAAATAAGCCTAAATCTCCAGCGTACTTTGATTTATATGACCACAATAGCTCTTCTCCTTCCCTTCCTAATTAATTTATCATATGGAACCAACACTCACACGTTTCCTTTGAAACTATGTTAATGTAAAGGAAAATGAATAGGACTACAGTGTTCAACACAGCTGACCAGTGTACAGGAACGTCCTCTTAATGAACAAGCTGGAGCTGCCTGAAACAGCCTGGGTTTGGAGGGAGGCAAGTTTCCTCACGGACCTGCATGAAGGTCTGTGCCTGCGAGGCTCACAGGCTTGGAAGTGTGTTACGGGCAAGGGAACATCGCGTGGGGTAGGCTGCAAGACGCTGTAAAAAAGGCCCAGAAGTAAAGCAGTATTTTAAAATGCACCATATTCCTGGCAAGTCACATGCTTTAAAACTGGATGTAAATCATTGCAAACTTCAACTTTTGTTTCCACAGAACTTTTTAAATGTTTTTGCTTTCACACACAGGGCCCTGTTCAGCATCTTGCTGCCATGGTGTTTTTCTATCTTGACAATTCACTTCCGTGAGCAGGCATGCAGCCAACTCAAATGAGACTCAACGCAGTGAAAAGCCCTTCAGGTAAACAGTGTGATAAGCTAAACTGCAAAAACGAGACAATGTTTTTGGACTATGAGGCAGTTGCTATGGAGACGGTTGCTAATTAACTGCATTCAGCCAAGAGAACAAAGGGTTTAAGGGCAGACAGGACTCTGTATCTTAGAGTGAGCAATGCCTAACGTCTTATGCAATCTGCACATCTCTCATATCTGGAATACCTGAGCCTTTGCTTAGGTTGCAAAATACCTCAAGAAATGACAACAGGGTGGTTTATTCCTTTAAATTTGAACTAATTTTTAGGTAATTAATGAACTATCAGTATTTAAAAAACAAACAAAATCCATACTTAGAAGTCACAGGTATCATGAATCAATGCATCAAGTCAGGACTGTATTAAACGTTGAAATGATTTACGTTCATTCAGAGTTACTGCTTTCACAGCTAATAAAAATGCCATTGAAAAAATCACTTCTAAGACAATATAATGTACCTAATCTATTATTCTCTCTTGCACCTTAAAAATTATTAGCTTACAATGCTTGGAAAGCTTAGAATAATTAATTCTTGAATTCCTTCCTAAATGAAGTTCTTAGAAATATACCTTGGACCTAAATACTGTATTTACATTAAAATGGGCTATTCTGAACACACATTGAATTACATTATTTTAAAGGGCTTATCTTTTGGGATAGCTATGTATTATGATTCTTTACTATTTCTATAATGCACTTTAGGCCTACAGTACTCTAGAAAAAACAACTTGTCAGAAGTGACATAAATCCCAGAGCTGCATAGGTCCAGCTTATGGAGTCCCCGTGTGTTACTGGGGAAACTGCCCACGCGCACAGCAGCCCCCTGCAAACCCAAAGGGCCAGGGTGTTCGCCAAGACCTGACGAGCCTCGCCGGTGGGCGAGAGCTGCACAGGCTGTGCTGGGGCCAGACCAGGCACCTCCGTACAGTATATGGGCAGATCCTAACTCACTTTTCAGTCGAAGACTTCAAAAGTTGACCTCTTTTCCTAAGTGAAAGCTGAGAAAACCAATAAAGAGGCAGTTGCTTATTAGAAAGCCCCTTCCATTAGAGATGAAAAGCCAATGGATAAACGTCTGTGCTAACTCAAGATTTCTTTAGGTCTGGATAAATAAGGCAACATTTTTCCTTTTTAAGTCATTAAATACATGATTTAAATAAAAACAAAACAGGGTGGGTTTTTTTAATGATTTAGATACTGTTAGGATTTAAAGGGTCACAGTCAATTTTGAAGTTAAGTCCTTACTAAGGGGAACGGGATGAGTTCACACCTCATATGAGGGTATTACTTCAGCAAAGCTTGCTGCACACTGAACAAGCAGTATATTAATTTACTACACGAAGGCCTAAGGTTTGGGGTTTTTTTGACATTTTAAATTATGAGGCATCTGCAAACAGATCCTAAATCTGAATTGTACATGGATTTTCCACACCAGCCAATTCAGATTGCCCCTAGACATCCCTTCCAGCATTAATCACTCACCCACACTACTGTAGTTCATATTTCTTTTACAGAAACAGAGGTCTGCAAGATTCTTAAACTCTTGCCTAGAAAATAGAAATTATTACTTATGTGGCAAACTAAGTTTTAAACATAAGGGACCCAATTCTGCCTTCAGTTACACTGCCATAAATCTTTAACAACTCCATTAGATTTATAACAGTGTAACTGAGGAGGAAATTGAGCCCAAGATATTTTCTAAATCGGTAATTAAATAGCAGAATTTTAGCTTGGCACAGAGTAAAGACCTCTTAGATTACGTCTTTGGATAAGGCTACATACTTTTTTGTTCCTTGAATAATGATGTTATGAACAAATTAAATCATCTTATTTTCACCAGCCTCTATATTACTCTTTGGAAGGACCACATCATCCCATGGAGCATCAACATGGGGCTAAATATTGCCTCACTTTCCCATCCACTTTCTCTCTTCTCCGTATAAACGTTACTCTTTATAGCTGTCCATTATTTGTACACGGTATATAGCACCTCAAGGACCTTTTCTTGTTTGGTTTCAAGGAACTGCTATATTAAACAAATGTCTAATAATAATAAAATGGCATTTAGCCAACTCCCTTGTTAGAGGTGCAAGGCATCCTGTGGTCACATTATGCAGAGACTGTACTTTCCAGAAGATGCAGCCTGCTCTCCCAGAGCACAGGATGTGGTGCAGGAAACATGGTTTTGCCACAGTAGCCCTAAGGTCCCCAAGGGTCACTGGATAAACTGTGAAAGGGGCCCCTTCAGCATTAAAGCATAGATGGCACTGGGGGGAAAAGGGCTCAATTCCCAGCTCTGCTATAAAACTCTCGGTGACATTGGACAAGTTTTTTAATCTCGCTAGACTTCTTTTCTTCATTGGGGTAAAGGCAGCTTGTAAAACTTCCCGTCTCGTAATTTTAATAGAAGTGGGTTTTTTTCATGGCTATTTTACCTCATTTTTATCTTTGCTCGGTATTGCCAGTTCTAATGCATCTTTCTATTATTTCCCACTTTGCTAACCTCATATGCCAGAGTCCACACCGTCCCCACCAGCTCTGTACATCACACTCGCAGAGGTCAGTGGGAGGCTGTGGCTTGGGACAACTACTACCAAATGGGGGCTGAGAGAGACCAATAGCCTTTGGGGCGGCCAGGCCAGGCCAAAGGTTTTTCTGAACTGTCCCACCTGCTAATGACACTCCTCTGGCAACCCAGCTATATAGCTCCAGTAGTCTTTTTTCACTGCATCGCAGGATGGAAAATTCTGTGGGTGGCTCCTCCATACGCTATTCCTTACAGTAATTCCCCTCAGCATTTTCACAGCCTCTGGTGATTAGACCTCCTACAGCTAAAAATACACCATGCAGTCTAAATATGTAACACACAATATATGCCTGCGTACCTCACCTATCTAAATATATGCCTACATACCTGTCTAATAACTACTACGAATATGAATCATAATAGTTCTTTGCAGATAGCTCTCACAGTAGGTTGCATTCAGTTGCCAAAGCGAAGAAGGAAGGTCCCAGCCAAGAGGTAGCCAATTTGTTGTGTGTAGACCTCCTTGCTGAGGTCTCTTAAATACATTTTAATTGGCTGGAAGGGAACACATTATATTCACACACACACACTTGCACATATATGTGTGTGCATATTATGTATGTAGCTATTAGTAAGCACTTATTTCACCATTAATTGTACTAAAAGGTTTATTGCTGACAGTCTATCCAAGGAAGAACTAAACAAATGAAAATGCAGTTCTTGTTCAAAGAATTAAACGCTGAAGTTACCAGTTCACATGAAGGCACCTGTTAAAATAATTCAAAGACTACATTCACTATGGAAAGTTATTTTATTACTTATCTACAGTTGTCAACAATACCCATAAACAACAGTAAGCCTGCTGTCCCCGACCACCTGGAATTGGAACCATTTGGGTTAACATTTTCTTTTTCCCAATGTCTAAGGTAGTAGTGTTACCTGTTAGTTTAGGGGTAAAACTGATGCTGAATCCAAGTGGCTGAAGACGCTTTTTTCATCTGTGTTCCCTACTCACTTGCATTGCTAGCATGACATAAAAGGCAATTTAAACTATGATTTCTATTTAAGTAATGCTTTTCTCTTCCATGCTAACCAAACAACAGTTGATGTTAAGGTGTAAGTAAGCAAAAGTGAAGCAGCTTCAGGCAAATAAGCTTGAAATGTTTTAGCTTTGCTGCAATGATTACGCATGCTGAAAAAGCATTTTGTTCCTTATCTGCAAATGTCGTATAATCTACCTCACCTGCTTCCACAAAGATTACTGGAATATGCTCCCTAACACCCCCAGGCATATATTCTGTGCTTCTGTCCCCAAAACTATCAGACATCAAGTCTGATACTGTTGCCTACAGACAAACCAAGATTCAGCCCAAGCCAAATCCATTGCTGCCTGTTGGGTCCCCTGTCTATCCCCTCCAAGGAGGGCAACCAAACAAGGAATTGGGTTGATGATCTGATCTTTTTTGGTGGCTCATACACATGGTAACCTCTGGCAAGCTTACTGCCCCCTTACAAAGGCAGGCCAGATTTTCTGCTAACTTTAATTCTGTGCCAAGTTCCTAAATTCTATCAGGTTGTGTGGGTGCAAGACAACCTGATCTCTGGATTTGTCTTTTTTTTTTTTTTTTTTTTTTTTAAACAAAACAGAAAGGAGATCTCAATAAAAGCATGAAATCTGCCTACATCCAGGAAAATCCTCAGGAGGCTTGACCTAGTTGGGGATGGCTGTTGTAGGAAGGCAGTAATTAAGCAGTTGCGACAGTGATGCTGACTTCTCACACCAGAGAATGCACGTGTTGACCACAGTTTCTATTAACAGTGCTTATTTGAGTCCTCTGTAGGTAAAATTGTAATGGTGTTTGACTGACATCCCCGCAACTCCCACGGTGTACAATGCTTTCTCAGGGTTTCAATTTCCTTGTGAATTTGGGATGCATTGTTGTCCCTTTTAAAATAGGTCTAACAAGCCATGCTACTTCCCTATGTTTAAAAGAGCATTCATGAGATAGAATTAGCACATTTATGTTCATGTTTCTCCTCCTTTCCCAATTCATATTATTTTTGCTTACATAAACATGTCCTTTAATCATCCAATGTGAAAATTTTAGTATGCCTAGAACAAAACCAGAAAAGGTTCAGAAGAGCCTTTTTCTATTAGCTAAACCATTACTTCTACTGAAAGTCTGTAAACTGTTAATCCATTAGTGTCCAATTCCTTAAACTATACGGTCAGACTAAAATCATCTGGAAGCCCAGACTCTGAAGTGTCTCTCTCTGATGTTCCAGACCAAGTGCCGCACATTAAATTGTTTGTAGGATAGGAAAATATTCATACAATGGTATGACTACAACTTCTCAAGGGCATCATAAAAAAAAAAAAATCCTGCATGCATCTGTGAGGAAATCCCTGTAAGACACAGTTAAGATACATATTAATTTTGAATAGCATGGCCCTCAGGGAATTGTGTAAGACTCATGTCACAACAACCACAGCATTTACTCTCCAACAGTTAGCCCGGGCTCACTCCTGTGAGGTGTGGGGTGAGATATAAGCCTACTTCTCGGGAGACTGCACGTCCCCAGAAAACCAAAGATGCTGTAAAAAGTTCTTTGTGCTGCCACTGCTCCTTGTTCCCTGTGTGATTTGTGATTACACCCACACTGAGCAAATCCACTAGGGGAGAGGGGGAACATTAGCATGAAGTTTCCCTCCCGATGTGGTTCAGATGCCTGGCTTTCACCACTCATCTCACTGGCCCCAGCTCTGCCTGGCTTGAACAGACGGCTAGGAGTCTCTGATTCCAGCAGCTCTGGGATGCTGGTGCAAGCCATGGTGATGGTGCTGACTGTGGTGGTGCTGCTGCTGCTGGCGGTGAAGGGGTCAATTTTTGATCAATTTTTTTCTGTTACTGGTCATGTAAGATGCTCTCGGCACTGTCCAAGTCTCTCTCTTTATAACACAACGGTTTCTATGTTTTCTTACATCTTCTGCTTCCTTAAGGATGCCCAGAACAGGGGTGTCTAACATGAATATAACTCACCTTCCACATCCCCACATAAGCATTTTGCTAGGGATGTGGGTCAATGGGCTGCTCCTATGATTGTGTGAGATAATTCAGCTTGTATTTGAAGCTGGTAAAAAAGGAGACACTTCTACTATAATCTCACACTGGTCTCTCTCATGAAGAGGAATACTTGTCTAACTCAAGTTGCCCCCAGGTTGTCTGAACCAGAAGGTGTTCACCCTGACATGCTTCTAGGAGGGATCCCAGTTCTGCCAAGGAATGAGATCAAATAAATGAGTACATTTTCTTTTACGCTATCTACATGTGGGATTTTCAATTATCTTGAGCTCTCAGTACTGTGCAACCAACTAACACACTACATCAGCCTGATCAAGGCTGTTTTTACTACCTCCTAGCATGACAACCCTATTTCTTAAGGCTGCAAAACTATGTCTTCTGCAATTACAGTGTCACAAGCTCAACATGTGAAATCAGTGCTGGAAGAAAAATGAGCTAATATAAATCATACTAGACAATCACCTAAACGTATCCTGGATGTTCTAGTGAGGTTGCATCACTTCAGTGCTCTCATGCTAACATGCGTCATTTCTAAACAAGGGTTTTCCTAAAGGAACAATGTCATAAAGGAAAAACATCCTCTTACTTTGTTTAGTATAGCCATTTGAATAGGACTAGCCACTAAATGACTCTTGAGTGGTCAAATGCCTAATCTGAACCTGCCCTTGTAGCTTCCACTTAGTTCCAGGCAAGAACTAATGTTGCTAGTAACTCCTCTATACAAGGGTACCTACTAAACACTGGAAGACTTGGGCAGCTGTCATACAGTTTACTTGACATTGTTTCCCGTGAACAGGCTATAAACAACTTTCTGCGAGTTCTTCTTTATATGGATGACTGAAGAGAACATACTTAGTAGAGAGAGGACAAAAACCAAAGTGCTAAAAAGCACTTCCAAAGGATGTCCTGCTCTTTTTGATGCATAATTTTTCAGCAAAACTTTCTAGTATAACTTCCCATTTCCTTTGGAATACCTCATTCTCCTGATCCAACACAGCCAAATGGAGTACTTGATCACTGTGCCATGTATAACCTTGCACAACATTACTCACACTTTCAGATGTGGTGCTTCCCACAGCCTGCTCTCTTCTGCCTGCTCCCCAGCTAGGAGCTGATACCCTTATCACGCACAGCTTTTACAGCCCCACTTAGATTTTCCCTTGAGGATGGCAGCTTACAGCAAAGGGGGGGGGGGGGAAAAAAAGATTCTCTGTCTCGTGAAGACTCTGCCATTTTATCCCAAACCATTGACAATTTTCTCTTGAAAGCCCAAATAGAAAGATTAAACCCTGTTCCCCCACATTTCAGAAATCCTCAACAAGCCCAAGACCCTGTATTTCTAATGACAGCAGTGACTATTGATCAGCTCACAAAATCAGACTGCCTTCTTGCAAGCACAGCATGCTGATGTTGCAAGAACATCACCAGATTGCAAAAATGTTTATAGGCAGATTTGTTCATAATCTGAGTAATTTAAGTAGTAACTTTTCAAACAGACACTGTATCTTTGGACCTTCCTTTTCTTCACTTTTAACTGATTGCTCAGCACACGCTTGTAGCCTGCCTTCATGCATGCACTGTACCATGACGTAATACAGTGAGCAATCACAGGATTGCAAGAATGTTTCTAGACAGATTTGTTTACAATCTAAGAAACTCAAATAGTAACTTTCATAATAGGAGTCCTATCTCCAGTGCATTTTGTGTATGTTGCTGTGAGACCAAAAAGAAAAAAATAAAAAAAAAAATACAAGAGTGTATCTTTGTACAATGATTGCAATAACAGATGAACAAACATGCAACCTGATACTTCACATCTGGTATTTCATCACTCCAAATACCTTATTCGCATTCAAATATATTTAATACTGTGGAAATTTTATAAGGTAGTGATGTCTTTATAGAGGCAGTAACTTGCATGGAACTTTTAAAATTAAAAGCAATAGTAAAAATAATTTGTAACATGTTACTGTATTCTTCATAAAGCTAGTTACCTCACAGTTTCCTAATAGAAACCCAGAAAGACGCCTAATAATAGCAGTTAGCTACAGAATCACACAAGCCTACAGAATAGGATTTCTTTTGCCGATGTACTAGTTCAAAGTTCAATTTTAATATTCAATTTATACAAGGTGCTTTGGAAATGAAGGTTATTATTATTATTCAGCATGCAAAAATTCTATCATCTGAGCAGATATTTTTATGAAAGTATCATTTTCCCTTTACTGTCATGGTAATGCAGGCCAAGAGATTTTAGGCATGACCTAATAAACATACACAACAGTTCTGAAAGGCTGCTATGCACCTTCTCACGTTAATTAGTACTCATTCTCTGTAAAACAACTAAACATGCTACAAAACTTCCTTTTTAAATATTCATTAATACACTCTTAAGTAGTTTTGTTGCAGAGATTAATACCTCCGATGCAAATCACAATGACTAATTTCATTCATAATTGAAGAGCTGTTTACAGGTCTCAAAAATTAAGATCAAACTATTTTCTTGTCTTAAAGGCAAAAGCCACCTTTGCTACCTTGAGGCTAAGTTAACAATGCTGATAGTAACATGTCTGTAGGAGTTATTACACTTGCTAGCAACTTACGTTACTTTGGCATTGTCCCTACAGCTGCGCTAAAGCTACG
Source organism: Aptenodytes patagonicus (assembly GCF_965638725.1). Classification (NCBI taxonomy): domain Eukaryota; kingdom Metazoa; phylum Chordata; class Aves; order Sphenisciformes; family Spheniscidae; genus Aptenodytes; species Aptenodytes patagonicus. The sequence goes on from NC_134955.1 coordinate 11,118,583, forward strand.
TCTCGCTATAGCTAAATTTAAAAAAAAGAAAAAAAAAAGAAAAAAAGAAAAAAGAAAAGAAAAAAAGAAAAAAAGAAAAAAAAGAAGAAAAAAAAGAAAAAAAAGAAAAAAAAAAAGATGAAAACATGCACGCAGGGCCAAATCCATTCCCGTGGTAACTCCAGTGACTTCAGTGTTACACCAGGCATAAAAGTAGGGCTGCATTTCACAGCAGCTTTCATTCTTGTAATCTTTTCCAAAACACTCTCCCAGGAGCAAAGACAAGCACAGGCAAATATCCTGCCAATAAGTGAGTTCACAGGAATTGCTACAAGTGACTATACTGTCAGCAGTAAAAGACCAACAATTGGAACAAAGTACAAATACAGGACAGCCAATGCCCTCTAATGGGCTAGAGTTTTACTATGTGCTGGATAAACAAGGACACAGAAATTCATCAGAACTGATCTCAGAGTGGAGGCAAATTATAGGGTGTCCCACTTTGTACTAGTGGATGATATTTGTGTTTTATCAATACTTCTTTTGAAATGGTACAGATGAAAAAAATTCTTACCAATACCTTGCAAAACAAATGAAAACTGGTCTAAGAGTCGAGTCTTTCCTCCATGGGCTACGCTCAGCTGCTTCCACAAAGAGCTTGAGCATCAATTTATAGATGTGTTCCTCTATCCTCCTTCAAACTTCCGTATTTATTCCCTCCTCACCTTTTTTTAATTTTATTTACTACTAGTCAATGCTGTACTAGGAGCAAAACCAAAACTTTGAGACCATCACAGCCACACAAGCACATGCACACAGGAAGGGGGAAAAAGAGTGACGGATAGCGCTTTCCTGCGGAAACCTTATAGCTGGTCCCTTGGCCTTACAGCGCACTCCCTTTCTCTCAAGAATTTCCAAACTACGGTTCATGGAATTTGCCCCTCTGAACCAAAACAAGCATCTTTGCTTCTTACACAATCATTTCCTATAAATTTAAAAACAAGAGTTTCATTAAGTTTTTATTTCGTTTTCTGAGGGTTTCTTCAAGGAGCCATAACACTGTACTGGTGGCAGGGTCAGTGGCAGCCTGAACTGCTCCTGGTCTTGCACAGGTCACGACTTTGTCCTTACAGCCCGAGGATGCCCCAGGGTGGAAAAAAAAGTCAAGACATCCCCTTCCCCCTCTCCAGCCACAGAGCCCTGCAACCCTCTTCTGTGGGGGTAGAATCGAAAGTCTTTTGTTCTTGTCGTCCTCTGGTGCCATAAGTTACTTTTTTGGGAAGGCAAGGGGAGAGGAAAAGGCCCTCCCCTTCCCCTCCCTCCTGCATCCAAGATCACAGCTGTAGAGGAACAGCTGAAGCGATTCAGGCTGCCCGGAGAGGTCACAGATGTCCCTCGGTACCGCTGGGGTGGCTCTGCCAGCGCGAGCCATGCTGCTGCTACCCAGGTGGCACTGTGGGCAGGCACCCCTCGGCCACCCACCCCACACGCCCCCACGCATTTCAAGCCTCCCAGTCATGCTCGAGCAATCCTCCAGGTCCCGCCGAGCCAACCGCCCAGAAGCCTGTACACGGCCCTCTTAGAAACACCACTTTTAAGGACGATTTTAGACCACCACAAAGAACAGTGAAGAAACTCTGGCTTCTGCTTACATGAATGTCGCAAAACTCTCATTAAATCAAAGGCAGAGACTTAAAATATTTCTTCAAGCAAAATCTCTGCTCTTCTCAAAGTCTCTCTCCGAAGATAAAAAACTACAATTGCTTAACTTAATCCACACAGAGTGATCATTATATTTGCCTCTGTAAAGATCATATTTGTTCTAGTGCCCATATCTAAAGGTAATTTCAGTTAGAAAATGAAATGGTGCTCTCTTGACCTTTTGTCTTACATGTTTCATGAATTACTGACACATTACAATATCCCCCAACACTATGGAAGCTTAGAGATACTGCAATGTCTCTCTTGTAAGTGAAATAAACTTGGTATGCCACTAAAAGGCATTAAATTATTTTCATTATGCCACACAGAATCTAAAACACTTACACTGTTTTGATTTCAAAATCCTTGGAGAACAATTATGCTCTCAGGGCCATAAGACTCTATTAGAAAGTCCTCAGAAACCTAGCATGGTTTCAATAAATCCTCAAATGCTACAAAGCAGTTACTCAGCTTGAAGAATGAAAACATGAGTTCATCCACTGCAAAGTCAGGATGTAAATTCTGCTCATACAGCACCCTGCACTTCCTAACACATTTTTTTTCTTCCCAATCAGGGCAACGCTTTAAGTTAAGTTTTCAGCATCAGACACGCATACCTCCTTTTTTCACTGAAAATAAACAATGCTTGATTTAGGATGAGCATAAATACATGAGATGCACATATATGCTTATGGCATTACTGGCTAGCAGGATTAATCAGCAATTAGATATGCATAAATAGTTTTCTACGTATATAATTTAACAAATGTTAACATTCAGGATTAGAGAACCATTAAATTAAATCAGTGATTGTCAAAATGAATGGATAAATATGTTAATTTCTTTAATTTATACAACGGCAACACCAAAAATCGGATTTCAGGGGTGATTACTGTGGTTGTAGGGATCCTGATTTAAAAAAATAGAGCCACCCTTATTTTAGCTGATGAGGCTGTTCAAGCCTAAGTAGAGCTTTTGAGCATAAATACACAATAAGCTTGTTTGTATATACATGCTTACGTCCCCCTAGGAAGAGCGCAACCTTCTAATTAGGCAAATCATCTCCCCTTTCCAAAGGAAAATAACAACACCGAAATGCAATCAAAATAGGGGGAAACAGGCGAGAAGGAGAGGACAAGAGAAATTATACGCCCCTGCGCAGGGAGAGAGGGGAGGGGGGGAAGAGAGAGGGAAAGAAGCAAACACCCAGGCAGGAAACCGGGGCCCGGCAACTTTCTGCCAGGGCAGCTGAGATGCTTCATCACAACTCTCCTTTTCCAGACGCGACGTTTCGAGTGGCCGCCAGGGTCACATGGCAGCTGCGAAGGGAGGCCGGGGGGGGGGGGGGGGGGGGGGGCCGGGTCCCGCCCGCCCTGACCCCCCCGCACCGCCGCCAGCAGCAGTGTCCCTGTTTCCATGACCTCAGGCGGGGGGGGTGGGGGGGGCCGGGGGCACAGCTGGTGGCAGCTGCAGCACCATCTGCTCGGGGCTGCGCCCCCGGGCCGGCCGCTCCCCCCGCCGCCCCCTCCTCTGCCTCGGGACAGCCCGGCCAGGTAGGGGCAAGGTCGCCGGTGAGCGTACTGCCCCCCCCCCCAAGGCACAGCGACCGTCCGCCGCCGGCCGCCCGCGGAACGAGGAGCCGGAGCAAGGGCTCCGCCGCCCGCAAAGAGAAGTTTGCAAAATGGAAAAGAAAAAGCGGCGGGGCGAGAGGGCTGGGGCGAGCGGGACGAAAGCTAAGGAGCCCCGGATAGCGCGTGCAGATGTCAGCATCCCTCGGCGGAGCGTGTATTTATGGAATGCTGTCAGCACGTCATCTGATTTATAGCAGTTTGCACGGAGGGAAGGGGAAAGGAGGGAAGAAAGAAAAAAAAAAAAGAAAAGAAAAAGAAAGGCACAAAAGCACCCCTAACTTGCCTCTTTCATCGAGAGGCTTCTGAACACGACAAGAACTTTATCACTTTGCAATTTAATACTGCATATCCTGCCACGCAATCACGCAGACTCTATTTCCCATTTCCCTTTCTTCACCATTTATTGAAAAATAAAGAAAAATGCTTACTTTTTTTTATGCTCAAGGAGTGACACATTTAAAAGCTTCTTTTAAACATTCCCATTCAGCCACAGCATAGCATTCACTGAAGACACAATTCTGCATCAATATTGCTTCCTAGTGCCAGTGGCAAAGGGACTGGTTCGGACAGTCCTGAGCAACGCATCAGCCCAGCTGAGCTCCCTCAACTTCACAGATTTCTTCAAGATTTACTCCAAAAGTACCAAAATCAGAGCCAGGGATTTTGCATAAAAACAAGCTGGGCTTTACAGTTCTCACTGGGACAATTATTTCCAAAGGCTAAATGTGTACCACTTACCATACATTTTGCCTTCATCTGATAAGATGATTTTCCTCCTCCCACATGGTGGATAGATAGCTAGAGCCTCCTGAAAGCTCTGTTCAATGTCAGGGCTCCAGACACCTTCTGCATCATTGTCAATAGGTTTATCTGCAGAATCACTCATTCTTTCAATATCTTCGGCAGGACTCTCGCTGCCGCTCCAGCTGCTGGGCTCAATGGTGATGGCTGGGGTCTCCAAGCCTAAGCCTGGAGTCTTAAAGGAAATAAACCTACAAAACAAACAAACAAATAACCCCAAAATGCATTAAAGACATGGAACTTCAGGCAAACATTTCTGTCTACTTCCGATACTAAGTTAACAGCAGCTGAGCAGTAATGGCAATAACACAAGCATGGAAAGCACCCAGGAAAAGTAAAAAATTAATAACCATTCTACCTCAAATCGGCAGAGGTGGAGCAATAAGGTTGTCAGAAGGGGAACTCTTTACCACATTTTCTGTGTGCAATTACATGAAGGTATAAAGCACCAGGTTATTTTTCACAGATAGTCAAAGTGGGTCTTAATACTGGGGAAAACCCTGCAGCACATGACACATTTTATCTGGCTGAAGACTGGCACCCTTAAAATAACGAGCCAGATCCTCAGGCGGGGGTAAATCAGCATACTTCCACTGGCTGGAAGGGAAGCACACCAGTTTATGCCAAAGTGACCACCAGAGCCTAAAACCACTTAAACCTAAAAACAAAAGCAAAAACTATTGTTCACATTCATCCGGATGTCAGTGGAGTAAACGGAATTACACTAGCGATGACACAGCTCGATGCGATTAACTGGAAAAAGCTGTAATTTTCACATCTTACCCAAATAAATAATGCAATCAGAATCTGAGCTACATACAAACAGAAATCTTTAAAATGATAATACCAGAGAAAGGAATTACAAGAAAAGATATATACTTTGCCTGTTTTAAAAGGTCTCTGTCACAGAACCATAGCAGAACAAAAATTACAAGCTTCAAGTTGCTGAATCAATTTAATAAGAAATAATTTAATATAGCTGCACCTGCTCACACCACCAGAGCTGCAGATCTGTCAGTGTTCCTTTTATATTTTTGAGAGAAATACAACTCTGCTATAAAGACTTGCTCCAGGCAAAAAAGCTGCTATACCAGACCAAATTCATCTCTGGTGTAATTCTTCGGGAAGTCAGTGAAATAACACCAGGAACAGATTTGGCTCAACATGTCTAGGCATAATGCAGTTTTATTTTGAAAAACGAAGAAGTTTGGTGACTCTAACTGATCTAAGTGGATGGGAGTGTTCAAACATGCATGCATGAGCTGCACACACACTTAAAAATCCAGTTAGTTGGCTAAACACTCAAAAACCCCTAAGCTGTAACATTTTTATTCTGCTGGGGGAGATGAGAGCAGGCCCTTTCCGCATGCAGAAGAGGGGGGCTTCCCCTCCTGCACACCTCCATCCTCACGCCGATACGCCTCTCAGTGGGGTCTCAGTACGTCATAAAATAACAGGCGAAAAGTGGCAGAATGGCATTCACCCCACGGAGAAAGAAGGGGAGGCTGTACGTCAGAGGCCGTGACAGCTCTGACGAAACACCTTTGGGCTGGAGAACTCCCTGAAAGAAGAAACATTTACAGCAGCCCTCACCTGAACTAACCAATCAACCAATCACTACAGATAACCAAAACCTGATAGTCCGGTCCCTCGGAGGCTACAGTGCCTTGCAAAAAAACAGAGCTGAAACTGGGGAAACTGGGAGTGGTCTCTCAGCCTCGCTAACCAACGCTACCAGTCTGATGTCCCAAGTATGGGGTATTTTCCACTTCTCCAGGCTCTAACAGGAGCTCAGAGGGATCAGTACATGCAAAATGGACTCCCAAGAACTTTCTTTTCGTTACTTGCATGTCTGTTTCTACAAAAAGGCATTTCTTAACTTCGCATTTGTTTGAACATTTCAGCACAGCTTATAAAAATGTTAGTGCATACCCACCAGTAATCTCAAGGCTAATCAGTGTCTCGAACGCCTTTTAATAACTGATAATGAGAGAGCAGATGGATTCACAGGGAACCACACACAAATGATAAGTGGGTGGGAAGTCTGGCCAAATACACCACTTATTGTCTGGGAAATCCAAAATGTACAAAATATTTAAAGTCTCGTCACGAAGAGGGAGATGTAAACTTTTGTAAAATAGTGACACGCCATCCTTCATAATTCTCAGAAGGCTGAAAGGTTGATTCAATCCTTAGAAGATTTGAACCTTGTATGCAAGGTTTAGCCAAAACATAAGCACAGCAATACCGGGAAAGAACTGACAAAAACAATCATGTCCACTTAAGCCTTCAAATACAGGGGGAATTTTAGGTAAATGAGAGGTAATTGAATGTTGATTGGGATAATCAGGGGGGTTCGGTTTTATTGCCACAGTGCAGGGGGAAAAAAGGCTACTGGAGATTTTATTGGCCTCACATGATCAAGACCACGGTTTAGCATTTCACCAGAAGACAGCACGGACCGGGACTGTTTACCGGGTCAGTTCTTCAAAGGTGACTCAGGGAGGAAATCCTTCCCCTCCCTGATCCTGGGCACGACGGCAAGCAATGCACAGCACAGCCACGGGCATCCTTCGCTCAGCCCAACCACCCTCTGCTTACAAAATCTGCCACAGTCATAGCCTCAAGTCTTATTATCGTCCTATAAACCAGCCCTTGTTATTACATTATGCTGAAATAATAATTAAAATGCACACAAGGAAAACAGAGAGGCTCTAAAGTAATTAATGTTACTTGATATTCATGTTAGATCTTGCATTGTATTTACTGGTGAATTTTCACTAATGTGCTATCTCCCTTCCCATTCCTTTTTACCTACTTGGATATCATCTTGAGGCATTAGTAGCTACTATTCCAGCCTCTAAAATGTAAGACAACCAAGTGTTTCTTCCAGAACATCTGTATGATAGGGGCGGGGAGCAACCTGCTGAAAAAAAAAAAAAAAAACCAAACCAAAAAACCCAACAAAACCAAAACCCTTTCATGTACTAAAGGTTGCTTTTAGTGATTTCCATTTCGGTGAATGCTGACACTGCAGATCAAGCTGGAGGACCAAGGAGCAAGAAACCTTGTATTACAACCACTAAATGGCTCCCTCTTATTTCAAGAAAATAATGAGCTACTCAGTTAATCACTTCCAGCTCAGCTCTATGTATCAAAAGGCAATTCCACCTCCTCCTTAGCTTGAATTCTAAGGACCCAACTGTGATGAAAAATTTCAGACCTGTTATGCTGGAGTTCAACATGATTATCAAAAATAATACAAGCTGTCAATAGCTGAGCTTTGTTGCACATTTCTAATGAGCTATAAATCTCATGTGAAAAATGTGGATTTACAGTCTAATTTAAATTTATAAAAAATTAAAAATAAAAATTAAAAAAGCAATCCTTCCTTATATTAGCAAACTCCAAATCTTACAATACCAACTTTCAGTGGAGGAAGAGTTAATCCCCTGCGGGCAATTAACCCCACCCACCCCACCCCCCCAAAAGCAGAGCTTGCACACATGACAGATCAAGTTGAAGAGTTCTGTATTTGCTTTTTATCACGTTAACTTTTAGAGAACCAATTTCATGCTTGTACTTTCTCTTGACAAAATTTAAACACCTCAACATTACCCAGAAAACCAACCAAAATAACCAAAAAAAAACAAGAAACAGGTTTTGGCTAACCTTTTTGTACTTTCCAAGATTGCTTAAAGCACACTGCTGCAGTTTAGGAGGTCTCTCTTCAGAGTTTCCCTTTTAACACCAGTGTCTCTCTCTCACATATTTCAAGACAGCTTCCCCTGTGCATAAAGCTCTTTTACTTGCAAACCTGAATGCATCTTTCTTGCAGTTGTTGTCTACTCTCTCCAGTTAAGCCAGTCCTAAGTATATCTGGTTTCCTCCTGTCATTATTAAGACACTTTTTCTATGCATGACGGCGGTATGTTCCGCCCTCAAACAACACAACATTACATTTAGCAATGGAGAAACTATTAGGGAGAATACTGGATTTTATAAATACGTTTTGTAGCCAATCCATTCAATACAGCTTCATGAAGTATAAGATATGACTTATTTTCATTACGTTCACTTGGTAGAGTAACTTGAAAACTTACTTTAAAAACTCAGAGAAACGAGGATAGCTATTGTCAGAGCTGATCAAACCAATGAATTTAACTAAAACCAAATTATAGTCTGCAACATCTTATCAAGGGAATGATTTCTTTGCTTGCATAAAACATTCTCTTATGCCTTCACTTTATGAGCAATGCAAACCTGGACTTGCCCAGAAAGTTGCTGCTCACAGACCAACAACTGAGATCAATAGCTCTTCACAGGAGTGTAGGGCAAGTGCAGATTTAAGGCCTTGATATGTTTCATATCCTTCAATACTTGCACAATGAACTAACATGGAAACATTGTCTTTCAAGAGTCATCAGAGCTGAATCTTATTTTACAAAATCCTGCAAAAGTGAAACCATTTTCTCCGTTTGTTCAATTAATTTACTTTCTTGAATTTCAGCATACAGGTGCCAAATGGTGCCTTCACTGAGGTATCACTTGTATGTATACATAACCACTGGAAGAGGATTAATACTCTGCAGGTATTGGTGCAGGCACATGAGAAAGACCGAAAACATGCCTTGGTTCTGAAAGATGTCTGAGAAAAAATGATTATGTCTCCCCAGTCATCTAAATTCTGTCTGCTTGAAGGGGATCAATCAGATATTTTTGAGATAACCTGCAATGGCACCTGCAAGAATTTGCAGGTGAGAAAGCACCAGTGTAGTTATCCACACTGATCTTCTAGCTATGAATGGCTGCAGAAGGCTACCAAATAATTCTTACAACCAGCCCAATATTTCTAAAACAGGTCTTTCAGAAAAATCTTAATTCTCGAGGTAAAGATTTTGAGTGTTGAAGTGGTAAATTACACTTTTAAGAATAATTTTACTTTTAGTTTGTGAACATCATCTTAGCTTCAGTTATATAAAAGCAATGGCACCAGGAATCCAACAAGCTTTTTATAAACATCAAGATGATAATGAGCAGATGAGTAAAAAACAACTAATTCTAAATTTGCAGATGGCAAATTTTCTCTCAAGGCTTGAAAAGTTACAGGCCCATGGGATTTTCCTTCTGCTTTGTTCAGCAGTGCAAATCCACAGCTGGAGCACTAAGGCTTCAGGAAAGAACTGCTGGAGAGAATCCAGAGGAAGAAAGTTATCAGATCTAGAAAACATGACCTACCAGGAAAGGAATTAGGTTTGTTTAAATTTAGAGAAGACTGATGTGAGAAGATAACCACTTTCAAATAAGGAAAAGGTAACAGCAAAGCAGAGAAGCAGCTCTTGGCCATTTCTACTAAGGATAGGACAAGAAGCAAAGAACTTAAGTTGCAGCAAGAAAATGATAGGTTGGGCATTTGGAAGACCATTCTGACTCTACAGTCACACACCAGAAGCAATCAGTCTGGGATACTGGGGAACTGCTGGGGGGAGAGAGGTTGTTAAGAACAGGTGACACAAACGTTTCTCAGGAATGATGCAGCTATGCTTAGCCCTGTCTGAGGTAGAGGAACGAACTAGAAGCCATGAGACTCAGCAGCCAAGACAGAATGCAAAACGCCCCAACAGAGGGAAACCTGCAGTGGGAGCACATCCTTGACCAGGCATGGGGGAACCCAGATGCCCAGGAGACTTCATAGGTGTCCTAGTGACCAGACAGCTTTGTCAGCTGCACGGCAGAAATCCAGAGGAAACCAGGCTTCCTACCGCCAATGCCCGTGGAGCTACATGCTCCTTCTCTCTGCATGGTTTCTTCATACAGCTGCTGGGCAGTCTGCTGTGTGAACAGCACTGGCAAAAGCCACCTATGAAGTAGCTCATCAAGGCAGGCAGCATGGGGAGGGAGAGCAAACCACCAGGCTGGGGAGAAGAGGGCTCCTTCTCCTGCTGGTGCTCTCCGTGGGCGTTTTGGGAGATAAGGCTGCCTCATCCCCAGCCACCCCATTCTCCTTCCAGATACCTGTCGAACTGCCCGACCCCCCCATACCACATCCGGATTTCTCAAGCTCTTTCTGCACTGATTAAAGTAAACATGGAATTGGTGGAAAGCTTGAATTTTACTAGGATTTTATGTTTCTACTTTGCCAGTAAAAGTATCTTTGCAATGTTTATGCAAGTCAAGCAATATGCTCAAGCCTTTTAAATAAATAAAATTACTTATTTATTTAAAAACAAATTCATACTCTGGATTTTGTAGCTGTGATGTGTAAGTACGTATGGATTTTTCTGATTCCTTGAGGCATTCAAATGGCATTACTTTCAGGAAAACAAAATATATACATATATTCAAGCCATTTTATATATAATTTAGTTTTATGAGGAAAGGATATAACACAGTATGAAGAATAAAAATGTAAATCATTTACAGAGCATCTAACGGTGAAATCATTAGCTTAAAATGACTTTATATTGTATTTTTGTTACAAGGTCTACTTATCAGCAATTATTCCCTCTAAGAAGAAAGAGCACCAGGAGAGAGAAGCAGCCCATTTCTAGGATAAAGTATTCCTTTAAAACTCCGCCAGACTAATTCAGCAATTCACTTTTGCCATTGAAATGAAATAAAAAGAGTTTTTCTCTGACTGCATGAACACTTCAGGGAGAAATTCTGATGCTGTGCTTTTTTGGCAATCAAATAGTTGCATGTAATGATGCTTCCATGTACTTCCTAGCATACATTCCTTCATATAAACTAGTTCTGTTCTCCTAGGATTAAAATTACTATTTCTCGCTTGGGATTCAACCTTTTTACTAACTGCAAGCTACCTACTTTAGATTTGTCTTCGGGATCTGTGGAGGAATAATATGAGCTGTTCATTGTCAGCTACAGAGCACCTGTAAAAAGCAGCATGATGTTTTTTTTCTGAAGGGAATGCATTATGCATTATGAGTGAATTCAGACATTACTTTCTTCCCCTCAACTACTGCACTCAGGTATGCATAAAAGTAGCAGGAAGACAGACAATACCATGCCAGCATGTAAAATACCAAAACCATGTAACTTAACATCAGTAAAGTGATAGTTTCCTTCAAATATAACTCTGTAGCCTGCTCATCTGGGAAGATTTACATGTGTGTTTTCACAAACTGTGAGAAAACTTACTGAACAAAGAATTACTTAGATCTGCAAGAGTAGGCAGCATATAGGCCTAAATGTGAAATTAGGATTATACGAACTATTTCTAAAAAGAAACAATGCATTCTCCTTGAATTGCTCATTTTTTGCTTATAGAAACAGATTACTCAGCAAAGAGTGGGCTGATGTTAATAAATGGGAATTCTTTGCTTTGCAAACAGCTTTCGTCTCTCTGCACTCTTTATTGCAACTGAAAAGAGTATTTCATACCACTTGGAGGGCCTAATTTTTTTTTTTCCCCCAAAAGCTGCTTTTGTTGATATAAAATTATTGTTGTAAGGATGCTGAGTCATTGACTCCAACCCAATTTTCTTTTCCATTAGTTTTAATTTCATACAACTAATAAAATGGTTCATCTTCTCAGTGGGGAAACAACTGGATTCTGACTGTGACTACACCACAAGCCAACTCGCAGGCTCCATTGGCTTTGTGCTGGCTCACCAGGACACCTTCTGCAAGCAGCTACAGCTACAAACCATCCACAGCATCTAGCTAGTGCCCAGCAATCTAGCATGCAAAGTACTTCGTAAGGGGCTACACATTACTCGTGGTCCATGGTCTGCACCAATTACCAAGTTATCACCAGGTAGGTGAATCTTAACATACCAGTTGTGAATCCCTGTCTCATTATGGTCACAGCTGTTTGAGAAACAATTCCTTCCTTATGTGATACCGAAGCAGTCACATTCATCCTAGGTGCTAGCACTCATTTACACCCAGCTGGTTTCAATTGTAAGGGTGTTCCTGGGATTTAACCCAGCTCAAATACTGCATTGTGGTGGTAACCAACAAAGATTATTCTAAATATGACTTGGCACTCAGTGGAATGAAGAATAGCGAGCATCATGTCTGACTTGCTTTTGCTAATTACCAACATGAAGCAAAGGAAAGATAAAATATTTACCAGCTCTCAGAAGGAGAAGCCATTCTTCCTGCAACTGCAGGAGGTGACTGTGCAACAACCCAGCTGCTGTGCTCTGCGGTGGGAGCCGATTGTGCACCTACCGTCACCCAACAGGGATGGCTTGTGAGTGGCAATGGCAACATCTATTACCAGTGTAATGCCGTGGCATGCTTACCCCAGCTGTATTCCAGCTGTGACTTTTCTATGACAAGAGCTGCTATATTGTGAAGTGGGGATTATTAGTATTTCACCCATTTGCCGATTATTCAGCTTTTAGAAGAATACTCTGTGACTGAGGGGGGGTCTGCCCACACCTGGGGGGCTCTGCTCCTAGGGCAGGTGAAACGGCTCTAAGAAACACTCCCCCAGCCCCAAGAACTGTTAAGTAGAGGCCACAGTATAGTCCCTCAGGGCAAGGTCTGCAGCCACTGCTTTGCTTGGGGCATGTTTACAGAGCAGTTTGGCAGTTCACTGTAATTCATTCTGCTGCCAACACATGTAAACAGAAAATGAAAACTAGTATGTGTAGCTATCAGGACAATGGGCTTTTTTTACATACAAGACTGGAAAAAGGGACATAAAAATAGATGCAGTTCTTGCTTACACCTAACAACTGTCTATTCCTTGAATGCCTTAAGTTCAGTCACCCAGTGGAGACTGAGACAGGGGTTCAGTCTGCACAGAGGCTCTGTGCCTTCCCAGTGACTCCACAAATTATGAATTACAGTATAAAAGCCCAAGGAAAACAGACACTGGCCCTCCTTCAGCTCCAGTGGTGTTCATCTCCCCCTATCCCTCCACGCACATAACTTCAGCATCTGGACCTGGATACAGACACAAACACCCTGAATGCCTTCGGAGCTAGCCATCTTGTGCATCTAGTGGTAGTTTTGCCACTGTTTCAGTCCCATCTACCTGGGAGTATGCAAATGATGTAAACACAGTCAATGGTTTTCTTATGTGCAAACAGACAATCCCTTCCTTGTAGTTTGTTGTAACTGCCTTTCCACAGCATCCCTGAGCATGACTAGTTTTTTAGCCCAAAAGACAAACTGGAACTATTAATACCACATACCAATTATTACAAATATTAGAATTAGGTACATCCTTGATCTCTGGTGTGTTACTAGCTTCCTGCTGGGACCACGTATGATCCATTGCTCACACATATGACGGACCTGGCAGCAAGTCGTTCTGTCTAGACGTAGCCCTGAAACCATTTGTTCCCCTGATTCCCTAAGCCTCCCCAATTTTATTGGAGTTGCCATGTCACACAGACATTTGCAAAACCAGATCCAATCCTTCACATTCATAGCTCTCTTATTTTATTCCTGGCATATGACTAACTGGTTTTCTACTCTAAATCTAAAATATTAGATTTTTCTTTTTTTTTTTTTTTTTTTTATTAACTTGTTTTCAGGATGAAAGGGTTTTTTCCACAATGGCTGCAAAAACATGAGCGTTCACTCTAACAGCTCTGAGTGAGGTGGGAAAAGGGACAGAAAACCACCTGCTTGAACAATTTTGTATAAGTTCAGTCAGGAAAGGGAAAACCAATGCTATTTGAAGGGTGGTCCAACATCTGACTGGTTCATATGTAACACAAAACTTTCGTCTATATAAAAAATATTTTATATAATGATTTAAGTATTCTGTTAAAAAGGTACAAAAAAGGCACAGTAAAGTAAAAGGTTCATTCATTTACTCAGGTGCATTTGTTTAAACAAGAAATAGCCACAAGATTAACCCTTTCCCTATACCAAGCTGAAGAAGGACCCTTCTTTTATGAAGCAGGAGAAAGGCAAGTTTTGGACTAAAACTGCAACATACAACTGGCCAAAGCCACCCCTGGAATCCAGCGCTGGCAACTTTTATTCCTCAAGTCCACTTGTTCTCAGCTTTGCAGATGTTATACAAACACTCCTTTGCCTAACTACGAACACACACACACTTTTTCAAACATTTGTTGAAAGAGCTAAATTTTAGCTAAAATTCATTTTACAAATTAAGGAACTCTGCCAAACACCATCCATAAGCTCTGTCACTCTAAAGCTGCTATAGAAGGTTGTGAATGCCTCATGCTCACCTGAATGTGCCTATTTGGTACCAGGCAGATCCAAGAGAAAACAGTTTTATTCTGCTTTGGTGTTACTACTTGAGCTACTGCCCTGGGCTCTGATTCTGCCAACACAGAGCCATTTTATACATACGAATAATCACTCCAAGTTTAATGAAGCTCCTCACATCTCCATTAGCAATTGTTTTGGCTGGAAAAAGGCCCTGCCTATCAGCCCTGGAGGAGCCTGGAAACAGAGGAGTGATAATACTGGGAGGCTCACTTTGGGAAAGGCTGTGGCTTTCTGGTGATAGGACACAGAATCTCAAGACAAAAAAAAAAAAAAAAAAAAAGGAAAGGGTGAAATCACAGCACCGCGGCCCTCAGCAGGGCTGGGATTCACTCCCATGTTTCTGGCCTTGTTCTCACCAACTCTAAACAGAAAGGGATTTCAGAAACCAGCATGTGACATCAGATAGGACTTGGGGTCCACATTGACTAGTCACAACATGTCTAGTGGCTTGTCTTCATCACAAGCCAACACTAGAAACCCCACCTTGTGTTTTTGTGTATAGAGAAAAATCAGAGCAACAATTTTGTTTGCAAGTGCAGTAGCCGTCAAATAAAAATGTTTTAACGCATTTTGTTTTCCAACTGCTAGCATTAGTGTTATGGGCAAATTACCTGCCAAATTAAATTTTAAGTCTGAGTTGTTTATCTATGTAGTACAAAGGAAGCCTCCTATGCAAGGAAATGAGCACTACTAATACAGCGCTTCTACACTCCAACTTCTTTCTTCCATCTCACACTTGCCTCCAACACCTATCCTTCCACAGGTGGTGAATGCATTGGCTTTACTTTGTCAGTATGACTGTCTCATATAGATAATGACAGAACTGTAGCTTCCGTTTTGTCCATAATGGAAAATTTATTTCTGATATCTCAAATAAGATTCTCCTGAGAAGTAAGGATGCTTTTATGCAGCAGGACTTGCATCTTCTAGAAGGGAGTAGAAAACACGCTCCTGCTGAGATACTGAAACCACCCCAAACTGTAGCAATCTTTAATTGCTAAACGTAAGTAAAACCTACAATGACTAGTTACAGTATTTTCAAAACTCAATATAATAGTAACATAGTTGTTCCACGCTTCTCTTGCAGTTATTGCCTGTTGAGGAAGCAATTTCTGTCTTAAGCTCTGACTTACATTTCCGGTCTATTTCAACTCCTTGTTCACTGTAGTTTAATCCTGCTTCAGGTGGTGTCAATTTTCCACAAAAATAACTTTGCTGGCAACCATTAGGATTGAGAATTCACTGGACACCGGCAGAGTTAAAGAAGAGATGGCACGGTCCAGGCAGCAGAAATAAAACACGTATAAAAACCCAAACAAAAAGTACAAGCCTAGGAACTAATCCTCATAATTCTACTGGCCTCAAAAAAATCTTGAATTTAACAGAAATACCGATTTCACAGCGCACTGTCATTTCTGCCGCAGCAGCCCTTCCTCCCCTCCGCTCACCATTCAGTTTCAGGGGCAATCATCACCTGCCTCTCACTCTGCCTGAAGAACGGCTTGTGTGTCCAAAACCTCCCTTGTTATTTCCAGCTCTGTCAGTAGGCTCAAGGGCCTCTCATGAGCCGCCCTGATAAAGGCGTGCATGCCTTCTGGTGAGGCAGAGACCGTTAACACCAGGATCTCCCTGAGCTGGCTGGGCGTGTGGGAGAAGGTCCATGCCTACCCTGAGCAGACCCCTGCCATTTTCCCCTACCTGAGTCACCCTTCTGCCGCACTGCAGCTGGAGCTGTTTCTTGGAAAGGGAGTGTCAGGCTCATCCAAGCCCACACGGAGGTCTGCACTGGGGCTTTTCACTGCTGTCTGCTCGCTCATGACTGGGACTATCATCTGTCCCTGCCACATGTGGAAGAGGGGGGTGGGAAATGAACATGAACAGAAAGCCTTGCAGAAAGGAGCCTGTCCAAAGCAAGGAGAGAAACCCACAGAGTATATTAGAGAAACAGAAAAGAAACGCATGGACATGTGTTGTCCCTTACTGCTCTTTACTCGGGACCTTCCACCTCCTCCCTGCCTGTCAGTCGTCCTCCTCCATTTGGCTGGAGGGACACAAAAGGGGAGCATACCCTTTCAAAGCTCACTTTAGTTCCCTCTGCATGGGCAATTGCCACAACAGCTGGGCCACATTTTCTCCTTTTTCCAGAGCCAGGGCTGCTGCTGTGCCCTCAGACACCTGCGTGCTGCAAGCCCAGGGGCTGCTCTGTCACTCACTCGTGAAGGCCACCTGCCTGGGCAGGCTCCTGTGGCCAGAGCACACCCAGCTCTCCCCCACAGCGCCTGCTCCTGCGTAGAGAGGCAGAAGCCAGCTGAGGTGCTCACAGAGGATCCACAGACACATCTTAGCTGGAGGACCGGTGCTGTCACCAGGGTGATGTAAACTGCCTACTGTACCTAATTTTACTGTTTTCTCCATAAGAGACTGATTGGGTTCAGGAAGACCTGAAGCAGTTGTGTTGGCCACACGTTGCACACGCTGCTCCTGAAACGGCGCAAGCACTGCAGCATCCAGCTTGGTTCTCTGACCGACACGGGCAGAAATACCTTCCCAGAACCATGCTGTTATTTAGACTGCAAGGTCTCTGAAGGAGATAGAAGGTGGTTTCTCAATGTTTTTGTTATAGTTTTACCATCCTAATTGGGGTCTTCAGGAGACAGTTTTGTAGTAATATGAAAAAATCCATTAAATTCTACAGATTCCCCAGGGGAAGGGGAGTATGCAATCAAATTCCAATAATGTCTTCAATGACAAAAGAAAAGTGTCTCTGCCCACAGTGGTCAAGAATACCTCGCTAAAACCAGCTGATAGTTGCACTGTCTGGTATAAATACAATGCTTCTAACATAAGCATTATTTATTATCTGAAGGTTAGACAGTATCAAAATCTGTTTATGAAGAACAGTTAATACTCATGCATGCACGCAGTTCTATAACAAAATGTTTTGTCAAGCTCAGAAAAAGACAAATAGACTCAATTATTTATACTTTTAAATTATGTTAAATGACATTTACTCTTCAAAATTACCTCTGTTTTTCATAATGTTGTCTATACACAAAAGTTCCTTTAACTCAATGGATGCTTTTGTTGTAGGGAAAACTGAACATGTAGCATGGCTTCTCCAATATGTTTCAAATTAGAGGCTAAGGGTAGTTTCATGTTGATAGCTGAGACTTCGAATTTCACAATTTAATTCACCACCACAAAACACCATTAAAACCCTGCACTTTTTTCTTTTTAAATTCAAGGTTGCAGGCTTTCCAGTCCTTGAAGGGTAGATGTCTCTTTAAGCTGAACAATTTCTGGACTTGCACAGTAAGCAAATATCAAAATGGCAAGTCTTTGGAAGATCTATCAATCTTCAACTATCTAGTGGTGTTTCTAGTGAATCTAACACTTCAAGAAAATGACTAGAGTGACCTTGATTCTTCTCTTACTTAGCCACTGACTTGCTATATGATTCTTTAAACCTTCCTATGCTTTACCATTTGCCATATCCTCTTTGCTGAGAAGCTCGGTCAGGCTGTGATCCAGTGCCTTCAAAACCAACCAGGCCTTTTTCTACTTACTGCCAGTTAAATCCTTGGAAATCCTAGGCGAATGTATTTCATTTGAGTATTTTTGTTGTTATTATTAAATGAACATGAAGGAGAGAGTGACCCAGGCAAAAAAGAATGACCCAGAAAGGGAATAAGCCAGGAAATGACCCAGAGAAAAGAAAGCATTTTGGCTTTCTTCCTCAGACTAGCACTTGATTTCCTCAAATGACTTTTTTTTTATTTTATTTTAAAGTATAAAAAAAAAATGCTGATGAACATTACAACAGAAGTAAGCTTGGCTCTTGGTAGAGAAACATTATGACTTAGAGCCAAAGACATTTATTTTTCACATTTGAATTATTTTTTGAACAGCATTTCCTGGCTCAATGTCACTGCACCACAGATAGATATGATAGCAGATAAGCGTATGAGATTTTAGATCATCAAGAATGTTACTTTTACAATGAATATATTTGTAGTCAGAGCTCAAAAGTGGTTTTATTTCTGCTATGCATGGAAGATGTTGTATTACACGCTGTTTTACTAATACACTTTTCTTTTTAAAACAGAATGTAATTCATATTTTCTGACACTGCAGCTGCAATTCGATAGTTGGATTTACTAACCATGTGGATTTACAGTAACAAACTCTTCCATTTTCTTTCCCTCTCTAGCTCACCTTTCTGCCACCTTGATTTATTTCTGTTTCACAGCTGCGCCTACCAAATTATTCTTACTCTCACTCTACACTTTTCCACCTCTTCCTGCAGCTGATCCAAACTAAAACACAATTTTTCTGGGAATGTGAAATTAAAGAATTCTCACAGCAAGAATACAATGCCCAGAACTGAAAGGGGGGGGGGGGGGGGGGGGAATACCTGAAGGCTACAGGTTGAAATTTAGAAAAGTTAAAAATTCTCAGTTTGGATTCCACCATCAGTAGTCACTACAGCACACCAATAGCCCTCTCACAGATTCTACGGAATTTATCCACCTCTGGTATTTACAGCACTAACCACCTTAAGTAGTAATTGCTGGAGTTACATAAACATAGTCACAAGTCCCGAATATCTCACTCTCAAAATCGGTATTACTGCTGTTAAAACTGGCATCAGAAAACCTTAGTAGCACAAATATGATCCAAAATACAAACCAATCCAAATAAATAATGAAAATCAGATCAAAACAAAGCAGAGAAGAAGTGAACACTGAGGACTGACAAAATTAAATTAATAGGTAAAATAATGAAGAAAACTGAGGGAGCCTGCTCTCAGATCCTTCCCCTGTAAGACCTCTCCACAGCAGTGCAGATGTGAAGGAGACCTGGGTGCAGGCATAGGACATGCTTGAACCCTGCGGGCTTATTCAACCCTGTGCCCCATCCAACAGAGAGCTTCCTCTCCATAGCGTTACACAGGGATTCAAAAAGGCAGAGCCCAGGATGAAATTGTAGCCCTGTGTTTATGTATTAATTACTGAAAAGTTACTTAACCTTGGGCCATGTCCTAATGTAAGGAGTTAGGGCATTCTTAAGTCTATCAGAAAGGGAGCTGAAGGCAAACTGTCTGGCTTGCCTTTACATCCGAGTAGCCCTGCCCCTGGATTTCTCTATAGGTACTCTAGACACTACCCATCAAAGGCAGGCTCTGACAGACCAGTAACATGTGCAAATTCCAATTACAGGGACTCTGCACTTCCAGTGCAGCCCAGCTGCCAATCATGCAGAGATTTGCAGCAATAACAATTATACTTAAAAGCGTCACTACATGTTTGCATGCATTTACACATTCTCCTTTTACTCTCTATTTATTATTAATGGCAACTCAGCTAATATCAAGACCCCAGTGTGTTTGGCACTGTAGGTGTACAGAAGGACAGCAAGTTCTTGCTCTGAGGAGTTTACAGTCTAATTATAAATGACGGCAGATGAAGGGTGAACATTATGAGCTGTTCTGCTTTTCATCAGGAAATTTAACTCAGGTAACAATTTTTAACCAGATAGAAACAATTATACATTAAATCGTGTACCACAGGCTAGGCTGCAGGCATATCCTAGTCAATCTTATACACTGTGGTGACAGTGGCCACTTCCAAGACAGATAACCAGGTCCCAGAAGATTCAGGGCTTTACAGGCGACCACCTGTATGGAGATTTTGCAGGAAGTAAATTGGAAATTTAGCTTTGTTCAAATAAGTCACACTCACGCTTACACATAAGCATGTATTTAAATCCATGTCTGTTCACCAAAGGACTTAATATGTAAGCCCAGCATAAGCATCTGATGGCATTTTGTACTTCCTCACATTTTTAGGTGTCATTCTTAAGTCCACCATAAATTAGCTGCCTATGTAACTTCATATTAATCCAGCTGGGAGGTCATAAAAGTCACAGGTGACTGTTATAGATCTCCATAAAAAAGGATTTTGAAGCCATAACTGATAAAGTTTGTCCACCTGAGGACTAAACTAGCCATTCACCAGGAAGCTGTGGCCTTATCTGTTCTATACACATCGAAACTTTGCACCCGTCCTTGCTGTGGCGGCACAGTCTGCAGACCTGTATGAGGCACCAGGCTCTGTGTGGCTGGGTATGAGCTGCACACTGCCATTTGAGGACCCCCTCAACAACCATCATGTAGGAAAGCACTGGGGGCTGGGACGGAGATAACAACAGCATGTGGGGGGAACAGCTCCCATGGAAAGCCCAAACATTAGGGAATAGGCTGCTACAACTCAGAGAGGCCTTTGCGGCCATAGCTTCAGAAACGCGCGCAAGGACCCTTGTATCTCCTAGACTGCAGCTGAACCTTGCTTCCTAGGTGGCAAACACAGCTCTCATCTCATTGAGATGACTGGAGCAGGATGTCTGCATTCAGCCCTCCTGGAGACTCAGCCCTCAGTACTGAGGAGCACCAAAGACTTATGAGCTGTGCTTTAGATATAAAAGAGTAACGTCGTGCTGAGACTTCATCTGCTGCATTTCCTACTGCTTTACAAGAAGATTTGGACTTTGATTCTGCACAGTCCTGTAGGACCAGAGGCTTGCTGAGCCTTTCCCAGGGCCCTAGGAGGGCCTCTTGTGCAGAACCTCATGCTCGCCCTTGTTCACAAACAACAACCAACCCACAAGTGCAGGAGGTGCCAAGTGCCACATGTTCCACTGAAGCCAACTAGTATCACAGGGGAGTCACCATCCCTCAAGGACAAGAAATTAATTTGCTAATGTGAGGTACAGAATCACAGGTGCCACTTCCCAGATTTGACAGAAAATGGGTATGGAAAGTTCAGATTCCCACAAGTGCATGCAGCTTTTTTAGGAAGCCAGAAGTACCTAGCAAGCTACTGATTACCAGCCATGTCCATGTAGAAGAAGGGTTATTTATTGCACCACACTGTGGGAATGACTGCATCAGCTAAGAGTCCTGGGCTTAAGATTCATTTTGTTCCCACTAGTAAATTCACAAAAAACTCGTAGAACAGGAGCAAAGGTCTTTATGGCTCCCTCATTTCCAAGGCCTCCCCAGGCTACCTTTGCCCACTTTCCACAGCTAAGACACCTAAGGCTACTCTGACCCTTCCCTATGCAATGAGGGTACTATATGTCACACGTTGCCAGGAGAGATCTCTTTCTCCAGAAGTACAGCTACAACACATCTATGCCAGCTACGGATACTGCAAGGACCAAATTCTTTCCGATTTTCACTCTCTAACGCTCTCAAATACATGAAGGTTCACACAGGAAGATCTGCAGATCACTCCAGAAGTCCCTGTCTACAGGTGTCCTGCTTCCCACGCTGCAGATGCAGGCGGAGGGGAGCCTGGTGTTCATGCACACTGAAGCACTCCAGCTTCCTGCGCTCAGCCTGCTGCGTGCATGGAGGGTTGGCTCTCGCACCCAGGCTTGTAGTCATGAAGTCCAAATGGGGAGTCGAGCTATTGTTCTGGAGTAGTAGTACAAATAGGGGGTACACTTCACAGCACAAAAGGGTCAGAAAACCATTTTGCTACTGAAAAAATAAAAAATTGACTTACGGCAGAATTGGACAATTAACCTTTTAGGATTCAGTCTAGTCAAAAATAGCCTCTGCGTCTGATAGAGATTCTGCAACCTTCTTTACTCCATAGCCACAAAAAATGATAACTCAGGGAAAAACACATCATATTTCAGACTTCCCCTTCCTCAAAAGCAAAGTCCTTGATAGAAGGACTTTTGTCCCAGCCAGACTCACAAGAATGACGTACAGGGACTGCAGAAACTCTGAATGTCTCTGAGTATCCTGATGATCCTCCCTCAGAGGAACCACCATGGGTCAGCTAAAGAAGAAATTTGAGGAGGAGGCAGATGAATGTCCAGATTACACTCCTTCCTAGATACTATGCAGAGAAAAAAAAGTTTATACCCTTGAAAGACAGAATAATAATTTGAATTATAGGTCCCTCCTCCCAGGTAACATCAGGGTTAGACAACTGATGTAGAAAACAGAAGCTGAAGATCTGAGAATGGCTTGAGGCTTTACTACAGTAAATTTATGGTAAATTTTGAAAAAATCCTCAAGCCATCCTTGAATCTTCTATTCCTTTGTTCAAATGATTTCAGATACTCTAGCTGGCCAAGGGAAAGGGCAATGAGTACATGGGCGTTGGTGACACCAAACAGAGCTGGCTGCACAGAAAATCAGCACCAGAAACAGAGGGCGAAATCTCAAAGACAAGAAGGGTGTTTTCAATCTCCCACATTGTATTTGTGAACTAGATTTTCTGGGAGGCTCCTGCCTCTGCTGTAACACACAAACCAGCTTGTGGCAGTCCAGCTCAGCACCAGGACTGATCCGGAGGCAGTGTAACTTCACTTTAGCAGCTGTGAGCTAAGAGGGATTTCTCACCAAAACCATAAAGCAGAGCTGCACAATGGGACCTGGTGATGCAGATTAAGGAAGCCACAAGTGGCTTCTTGTTGCCCTGCACCCTCCAATACATCAGTTAGGAGCTGGCAAAATACCTTCCCCTCCAGCTTTCTCAGGCTTTCAGCATACTCCAAGTAGGGGAAGGGCACCTTGGCTTGCAGTATCACATGCCTGGCCTCCTCTCTCTTCTCACTCAGGTAATGAAGCTTCTAAAGGACTATCAGCGGCGAGTCAGGGCTAACAGCATAAACTGTCTAACAGTGGAAGAATTTGGACATGAGATGTCTGTCACTAGGCATTGTGGGTCAGGGAGAGATGATCCTGAATAATTCCTACCGGTTTCAGTGTGAATTCAACAGATGATACAACACTTTTGAAAAGCAGCCCAAGACACACACAATACCCCATATGAATGGCCTTAGTATCAGACACACTACACCTCCACTTAACCCAGGAAATGGCTATCGAGGCACACAGCGTTGGCAATGCATAAAGGTTTTCCTTAATATGTGGACTGATTTCACAGGAATATTAAGGAACAAAGGAAAAACAAATACATCCACACATTCATGCATAGCTGGAAAATATGATGAGTTTAATCCTGCGAAGTGAAGAAAGTGTCAGATCTTGTCAGTGACTTCATACTCACTGTGGAGCACAGAATATTTAATTTCTACATCCTATTCCAACAAAGTTGCTGATTTTCAGGGAGTTTGGCTTTTACAATTGGACAGACGTGATTATGCATGATTTGCATGAGGGACTTTCCCAGGCATGCTTTATAAGCTCACTAAGACTTCTGAAATTGTGTCAGTCTTTTCTGTCTCACAGTAAAACTTTAAGATTTCTTTCCCAGGGACTTCGAACTGTGTGCACAGTATTTCGCTATTAAGTGAAAACCTTTTCTATAAAAAACATGCCAAAATCAGAGTATCTGTATCCCTGTGTCTTCTGCTTTCTCATCTTTCTAGTGTCTTTCTCCCACTATTTTAATGTCGTAAGTCCTGCAAACAACTATTCTTTGGGCAAAAATTAGGAAATGTTCTTTCCAGGCATTTAGCACTGAATCTTTATCTGTGTCTATGAGCCCACCGAGAGTTTCACATAAATTCCAATTGCTTTTCCACTCCACTCTTTTTCCATTCTTGAAGATGGTTGTTGCATAAAAGACTGTAGGATTCTATTTTATTTTTAATTTATTTTTTTCTGCTATATAAATTATCTATTTCTATCTGGTACTCTTTTCCTTTCAATGATTTACTTTCCCGTGAAGGAGGGGGAAGGAAAAAGCAAGTTTCAAATATGCAGGTAAATGCCTAGATAACTGCAGGAATAGTCCAGTAACTATGCACCACGAGATGGAAATCAGAAATAAAAAGAACAGTATGCAGATAATAAAAACTGTCCCTTGTTAGACACATCAGGAGGCTGCTGTGACCTCAGACCTGTGGTCACAGAAGCCAAAATCAGTTAAAACCTGCAGAGAACATTGCAGATTCTATTTAAGATTTGCACTGAGATCCCCACATTAGAAACCGTGCTATTATTTTCATTCTTGACTAATGTTTGAATGTTTAACTTAATTTTGGCTTTTGCTTTTTTTAAATGAACACTAACTAATGGTTTCATTACAGTCTTAAGGATGGCTTTGTTTCATGTGCAAAGCAAACATTTAGTGCAGGGTGCGATTAAAGCCAAACAAGTAAATGTTTTACAGAGATAGTTTAGAAGCTACAGCACAACAAAACAAGTAGTTATTTAAATGCTGAAAATCTAACCTGCATGCATAGACGCCCATCTTGACTCCCCCCATCTTCTTTTTTTTGTTCTATTCTTTTGCTTGCAATTTTATTCAAAACCACAACGAAATATGTTGGGAGCAAAGCAATGTTTTCAGCCCCAAAACAAGTTCTGGTGCCCAGTTTTTCAAGAGGATGTTGCTAGTAGCGAGCAGGCTAAACATAGTTTACTCAAACTGCCTTCAGCAAGTACGGCAGAGTGTAAAAAAGGGGTAAGGGGAAAAAATCTGTATCTTAAGACTCTTAGCAACTGCTGAAACAGCAGAGCATACTTTTACCTCAAGTGTTTACCCAATAATTCACCAGGAAGTAAATAGAAATTATGACCTCTCAAATGGACATTTATGCCCAGACATCGAGTTATCAGAGGGAGGGAAGATTTTTAACCCACTTCGTAGGGGAGTATGCAGTCATTGTTCAAAGTACAAAGCCATGGAGCCAAAATACGGAGAGATGCAGCAGATCTGGACTCTTCTCTGGCTATTTTGGTCTGCCCCAAAGCAGGGGACGTTTTGCCAGCGCAGCACATCCCACAGCATGGGGTACACCTCCAGAGCCTGGCGCTCAGCCCCAGGGAGGGGGCAAGGGGCTGGCAGGGTTTTGTGGCGGGAATGCTCCCGGCACCAGGTGGTGGCTGAGCGCAGGCCAGGTACCAATCCCAAGACGAGCCATCTGTGCGGTGAAGATACGCCCATTGTACGGGAGCAGCGACCCAGGCGTGATCTTTCCCTGTAGGAAAACTACCCTCAAGATAAAAGGGTGGTTTTCTGCTAAACAGGGAAAGTAATCATTGGGAACAAAATCGTACAAAGCTATTTACTGCGCTTTTAAATCTATGGGGTTTTCCTCTCCTCAAAAAAGTTTCCAAAAAATCCTTGCTGTTCCTATCTGTAAGTGATAGTTTATGGAGAGGAGGGACGACACAGGACAGGCAGTAAATCAGCCTACTAACTGATCCAGAGTCCATTACCAAATGTTTCTCATTACAAGTATGGCTTCACTAATTTCTGCAACGCATTGTAGGCTATTTCTGGAAGCTTTAAAAATGCATGATGTTTCTGCATTTTAATACTTAACAGTATAGTTATTTCAGTTTATTAAACAAAAAAAGGGGGAATCTGCTTAATTGCAACTGGCTTTCATGTCACAAAAGGACT
Organism: Aptenodytes patagonicus; assembly: GCF_965638725.1. Taxonomy (NCBI): domain Eukaryota; kingdom Metazoa; phylum Chordata; class Aves; order Sphenisciformes; family Spheniscidae; genus Aptenodytes; species Aptenodytes patagonicus. The sequence continues at coordinate 11,144,315 of NC_134955.1, forward strand.
AAGCCAGTGCAAAAGCAGTCAAGCAGGAACCCTATTTAAGTCCAGCATGAAGAAAACCTTTCCAACCTCTTACACCAATTACGATAATCTGGGTCTTTTGATGTTAAAATCCCCAAGAATCATATGGAAATCATAAAAAGCATAATATTTAAAACAGATTCAGAATGCAGATAAAATCATTTTTCCTTCTTAACATTTCCCAGAGCTGGGGGCACCATCAGCTAACAAATTCTGTATAAAGCTTATGTCACTGGTACTGTAGTGTTTGCTTTCGGCCAGGGCAGATGAGGGAGACCATCTCTAAAAGTAGCTGCTTGTAAAACAACAGAGCACCTGGGACGTGAAGCTGGGCCGCATGCTGAAGCTGGGCCAGGCAGGCACCAGGGCAAGCAGCGAGGCCAGCCCCAGACCCTGTACGCAAGCTGCTCCCAACCAGGGGAAAGGAGACTGAACAACTACGCAACGTGATCCACTGACCAACTTCTGGAGTCTCAGCCCTTGGACGCTTTGGTGGGCTTTGTACAGACTTCCCTAAATGAATGGCGTCCTTCATGAACATAAACAGAAGCTACAGGCATTGAAATAACATGCTTGAATCTGTGCAATGAGTTATCTTTAGGTGAAAAGCACTTAAGCCTTGCATTTCTTCTTTATATTGGACTATTTCTGAAGCATCCAAATTTCTCTAAGTGTCCTGCTTCCAAGGAAACTCAGGGCAAGAATTCTGTTTGCCTTGACAATTCAAGAAAAGACCATGGGCAGGAAACTGAGGGATGTCTTGCTGGATGCAGAATTGCAGAGCTGGAGGCATGTTTCATTTTCTTTAAATAAAATTCTGATCAACAGTATTTTTCCATGAAATCTGACCCAGCAAAGCAACGAACCTTTGCCAAAACCATATATACGGAGAGAGAGACAGAGCAGGTAATTTTGCAATGTTCTTCCAGACCATAACACAGTATTTTCTGTAATGGGAGAGGTTAAACACCTTCTTGTGCAATACGAAGCATCAATAGCCTCCCTACGGAACTAGTTACACACTCCTACCACATGTGCGTAAGATGTTGTACAACACAGTTCCCTAGAGGCAAGGGGACGAAGAGGTGAAAAGACTGGGGTGAGGGGGGACACACACAACTCAAGAACCTTACATTGACATTTGAATAAATTGAAAAGTAAGCAAAACTGTTCATGTTTATACAAGCAACTTGACTGTACTCTAACAGAGGACAAGGGTATGAAACGATGTCCTTATAAAGTAACGCTCATCTTTTACTTATCTAACAAAGAGAAACACAGGAGAGGATCAGAGGCTGCTGAAGGAAAAATACCCAAGTGTTAAGGCCAGAGAAACAGAAAACAAAGTTTAACAGAGACAGGAGTATTTGCAGATAGAGCACACAAAGCCCCTTAAACACTGCTTATTTTTCTATAAAAATAAACATTGAATATTGTTGTCAGTGGTACGCACACCTCTTTGAGAACCTGATATTTAAATTGTCAGTTTGACAACCAATAAAAATGATATTAAATAAAGATTAGCGTTACAGTTCTAGTACAGCTATAAAAAGAAAATTGGTAGTGGTGTTACATACGAATGTGAAACCAGCCTTTCTAACTAATCATCCCAATTTTCAGTTGTGTGTTATGAAATTCTCGTACAGATTCTGAATTTCCTCTTATCTTACGGTAATACTAGAACTGTAATTAATATTAATTACAACTTCCATAATTTCACAGTGCCTGAATTGCTTGCTATTCCTAGTATTTGTAGGAAACAAGCCGTGCAGTTCCTGACACAAATATTATTCCTTACTAGTTTTGCAGCTGAATAATATTCAGCCTGTAACAGAATCCTCCTAGGACTGAAAAGTACTCTTGTGCACACGGATACACGCACAAAAACAACAACTAAAAGCTAAAAGCAAACTTGCCGAGAACTTCTGGGTCAGCTTTTGACATCACCCATAGGAATGAAATCAGACACCAACCAATCAGGCACCATGAGGCTGGCAGTACAAAATAAACAAAAGATGGGCCCAGGGCTCTGCAATGAGGGAGGGAAGTGGAAGAGACTATTGTTCCAAAAGCTTTTAAATGATGTTGCTTTATTTATTTCTTTTGACAATGCCTGAACTGAATCTTTAAAAAGGGAAAGGACCCTCCCCCCCAGGATCTGTTAAAACGGGGTGGGGGTTTCTTTTCCCTGTTGCTATTTGTTCTCTTTAACAATGTTTTGCGAGCCCTGTAAAGCGAACAGCACTATCCCAGTGCGGCGTGTGGGAAGGCAGCGTTCTTCCCAGCATCTCCACAGAGGCTCAGCACCAACACTTGGTGCCAGATTTTCTGAAAAGCTGGGCAGGCTGGGTGCTAAGCTCTTTTCAAAATCTGACCCTTATTTAGGTGCCTTCCAGGAAGCTGAGGTCTTTAGAAATCTGGCAACGAGCACAAACACTGGGCATTTTGGGAAGCTGGGGCAAGAACTGTGCGATGAAACCACCTATCTGTGTGCTCTCCCCAGAAGAAAAGCGTCAGCTCTTTTGGTCTTTTCGCACTGTGCGTTGCTGAACCTGCCCAAGCCAAAACTCCTGCGTGAGACCGTACTTACTTATGCACACGAGCGGGCTGAGGAGGACAATGCCCTGCGCAGCGTCATAGCCGCGGCTAGCGTACAGCCGATGATTCACTTCTTGGACACTCTAACCTGTCACTGAACTCAAAAGATTTAGGATTAGGCCCAGAGTTCACTAAAAGCACACATGGTGTGTTTTTTCAAAGTTCAGCTCAGCTGAACAAAGCTAGCTGAATGACTTCAATCCTCCCAGTGCTTCCCCAAGGAAAAAAAAGCAACATATGTCTACAGTTTGGACTGGACTTGCTGCCCCTTTCCAATTTCTAACCATGCCGCACAGTCAAGTGTATAGGGACAAATAAACGCATTCCAGAAGTAAAAGATAAACTCATGGATCCTGGAGTTGCACAGGTAAAGAATATCAGTCATTCTTACATCTTTAATAAAATAGACTTTTTTCTACTCTTGCCAAGAAAATTAGTCCTAAGGTGCACACAAATAATTACATATTGTGGAACAGTAAATTATTACAAATGCCATAGAATTCAAGCAGCCCCAAGTCTGGGCCAGATTTTCAAATGTTTTGCAGATGTTTATGGTTTGCTGCAAAACTTTGTCAAGTTACCCACACAACACAGCATTTACTGAACGATTTTGGCACATGGTAATTCATTTTCTTTGCACAGGTGTTGCATTCCAGAAATATTTTGTCTTCTTATAGAAGACTGCTGGAATTCTACTTAAAAAAATCATCATGAAAGAAACCAGATCCTCTCATCTGGGAGAGAAAAAAAAACACACCCCCAAACTCAGTTCAGTTGCCCTTTCTTTTCAGGTAAAAGAAAACATCCTTACAGGTAAAAATCTATTCAAAATATGTTACAGATGTCTGGTATTTCTGCAAAACTCACAAGCTGGAAAGCACAGTCCGCTACAGGGTGAAGCCCCAGGTTGCCGCTGATAAAGATACTGGGGTATCAAGTCCCAGGTAGTGTTTCAGTGGTTAATTTTACTTACTGGAAGCTCATGGTTGGTGGGATTACTAAGGCCTAACCCTTGACTGCAGTAGAGTGTCACAGAAGGAGACTTTGTCCAGCAAGCCCCAGGCAGAGCCACAGCGGGGACCTCGCAGGGGCAGAGCCGGTGTAGGCAGCGTCAGCATCCCCGTGTGCATCCGTCGCCATCCCCCTCAACCTTGCCACAAAGGCACCACATGCACCCGCAACGCTCCCTCCCTTTTGTCATGAGCTTTTATTCCACACTGCGTGGGGCAGGAAGCAAAACACAAAACGGGGGGCTGTGCAGCACTTTGGACCTTTCCTTGACTGGTAAGTTGCCTGGAGGCAAAGCGAAATGAAACCCTTAGGATTTAACAACTTTCCCTTTTAAGCATATGGAAATTAAACATTAAGCCTAAAAAATTTTCCAGGAGCAGATATGAATCCAGATATAATATCACTTTGTAGATATGGAAAAATACAACCAGCTATCTTCAGCTTCCTAGACATGCAAGCCACTAAGTTTTGCTTCAGGGTAGGAAAGCAGAGATGAAAATGCCAAAGGACTGTTAACCTTTAGAGACACATTTTAAGAGATAACATGACTGAACCCAGATAAATCGGAATTAAATTTAATCAACCTCCCACTCCCTAGCTACACTATCAGAGGAGAAAAATCTACAATTAGGAAAGAAACAGAAGGAAATTCATACATCTTAAACTGAGCAAGCACCCTGACAATACTAAATACTGCAATTCCCATGTACAGTATTACAGTATTAACAGTCCTCTTAAGAGTGATCAGTGGAAGGGAACATTTAAATGATGTTTTGGAGCACATATTATCTAGAGTTGGCTGTTGTTCTCTCATTTAGAGCGACATGAATCTAAATTTACAATTTAAATACTCTGTGTCAAATCCTTAAATCACCCTTCTTATTCTGCGAATGGAGGTGTTAACATCTATGTGGTAGCTATGACCCACTAATTCACGTGCTCCAATATAGCACTAAGCATATATAATCCTTTAATCTTTTGTTCTGGGACTCCACCTACAACTCCCTGGCACCAATTTAAGAATACAGACCATGATGCTTCTAATGAGCAAAACATTAAAGTAAGATTGACTGTCACAGTCAGCAATCTGTTGCCAAAAGTGTCATGAAAGTTAGATAGGTGTGAAGGTATGTACAACAGGAATCTTAATTTTTAAGTGACAGATGAGGAGTGTTCCAGCAAAAATATAAAAGCCTGTATTAAAAAGAAGTTTAAATATATATTATTAAAATACAGATCCTTCTGTTCAGTGCATTTTTTGTCTTTCTAAATAAAACCATTAAGTTATAATAGCCTATATTACATTTTATCTTATTCTAAACTATTTAAAAAATGTTCACATGATTTTATGTTATAGTGAAGCTGTATGTGTGTCACTGTTCAATCTGTTAATTTTTCTGCAGAAAGCTAAACCACTGAATGGATAGCTTTCACTGCCTAGGCATCTAAAACAGTTCATTGAAGCTTTACCCTGGTTTTTTTTCCAACAGTATTTTTTCCTGCAAGTTACAGCAACAGTTTTCTTCATTTTCAGCTAGTTCAGTTTATAATTAGTTCATTGTAAGTTAGGAACACAATTAGGAATTCAGAAAGCAGGAAAGTTTGTTTTCCTCTTTCCATTCATGAATAAAATTGAGATGTGGAATGATAGACTACTTAAGTAGTTAAAAAGTCTTGAAGTACTTGGTGTCCAGAAACAATCTGCACAACACACTAGCTGTAGATATTAGTTTTGTCTAACAGATCAGTTTTAAAAGCGCATGTTCCAATATAAACTTTTGCCTTGTATGCTAGAACATCAAACATAGTTAAACCACTAAAGCAGTCTTGAAAAGTCACTTTTGTGTATTTTAATGAATTCAAACTACAACATTTTGCTACACATGAATCACATGAGATTAAAAAGATCTATTATTTCTATTAAGAAATGTGATTCACTATTTTCTAGCATAAGAAGAATGTAAAACTTTAGAACGTGAGTAAATGTATGTAAGCGGTACACGTGTATTTGGAGAAACCCAGTTGTGTATAACAAACAGCTCTGGTTAGCAAATGATATTGACCAATAAAACTGAGCCTTTGTTTAGGAAAGTAACTGGAAAGCAAAAATGCAAAACAAGATTACACTTAATTATTTAAATCAAAGTGCTCTGCTTGTTGATTTAAATTGTGATTAAAATCAGGGATTTAAATTAATCCACTCTGGATTGCATAAACATCACCTTAATAAAAGGGAGCAGTAGCTTCATCACCCAAGAAGTCGTTCAGGAAAAGCATTGTGACAGAGCACAAAGAAGGACTGAGGAAGTTCATTAATGGATATCCCTCTGCCGCCCAAACTCTCCAGTTTCTCCCATAGAGAGAGAAAGCAAACGCATGAGTGGGAGGAAGTGTTTACAGGAGCGTGCACGCATAAAAACATGCACAGGTACTATGAGGTAAAATAATGATGATAATTTTTCATTAAAAGCAGGATTTCTCTCCTCGAACCTAAATAAACTAATTACTCATGCATTCCAATTATTCTTGTTTTATTACTAGGGTCCCTAGAATAGTCCATGTTCATATTTTTCCCCCATTAGCAGGAACATGGAGCATACTCCCCGCTTACCTGATACTGGCATTAACTAATGTGTCATTTAAATATAAAGCAATACTAAATATTATACTGAAATGGATTTAGCTCTGCACTCAGATACTCACACCCAACTCCTGTTCCAGCTTCTACCAAATCCTGGACTCTACATTTCTTCCTAGAAAGCAGGGAGGTGAATAGCACAAACCAAACAGTACAACTTACTGTTGAAGGAGATCTACTCCAACTTAGCTAGAAGTCCAATGCATTGCCAAGGTGATCAAAATACCAGTATAACGACAATGGAGCATAAACTAAGGTACTTGACAACGCAACCTACAGCATATTTACTCCCAGGGCACTTTAATACCTTATATGAGAACATCCTCTCAAATAATATGATTTATTTTTCAGCAGAGGTCCAATTACAATTAAAATAAACAAAAGCAGGTAAGGCTTTCTTCTTTCTGCTTCGCAGCTTGATTGTGAAGGACAAAATACTCTGGTCGAGCCTACTTCTAATACGAACTACTTTTCTTTTTTGATTTTACAAGAAAGTGTTTTACAATCCAGAGAGGATGAGTCATCAGAAAATCCTTGTCTAGTTGCCAAAAACCTGCCCCTCTTCATTATGAACATAAAGATAAAAGCTCTTACAGTACATTAGCTGGCATACGCCTACACAGACAGTACAAATAAATTAATTGTGCCTAGCCTCAAACATCCAAAGAGGTATAGTAGGAGCTTAGTCCATCTTGTTTCATTAACAAATTAAACTGTAATAGAGCATCAACAGTTCTCTTATGTACATAAGCTTGCCTGTTGTACAGAAAGGTTTTGCAGGTATCATGCTTTCTTACATACATACATTGTAATTCTTCTAATATTTACATTAGTTTGCATATACTACATAAATACCAACAAAAATGGTATATGCTGGGAAAAAAAATTATAAATGCTGGAGTAAGCCTGTTGGCCATCCTACAAAACTTTTCAGAAACTGCATAGGTTTTTGGAACCCAAGACTGGGGTAGTGATGGTTACTAAGAAGGGAATTTTGGGTATGACATTAGTTCACACATGCAAAATTTACAAATTGTTTTGCCTCTGACAAGAAAGGCAAGTATATTTGGAAGTATGAGTGGACTGTGTCCGGTCTGCTATATTCAGGTTCATTTGAAAACTGCACTACTAGCAAACATCAAGGCTATTTCATAAAAATATATACACACGTGTATTTTACAACTCAGCCAATGAGAATCCAGATCAAAAGGAAAGTCACTGGATAAAGTACTGTACATGGACCAGGGGCCAGAATTGCTGGAAATAATCAACATTTACCGTCAAACCCCTGCTACAGACAAACTGTTTTCCTTCTGGAATGCTCACAATCTTTAGCATGAGAAAGTTATACACAACCAACTTGAAAAACAAGTTTAACTCTACTTAGCCACAAGCTAAGATTACACCCTCAAACACACCTTTCTAAGATTTCTTATGAGAGGTTTGTTTGTGCAATCCAGTTAAGGGCAATTTGTTAAAATTGCTCTGTGATTTTCTTTATCCTTTAACTGCATAATTTAAGCAACCTGCATTTTATAAGTTCAAAGAATTTTTTTTGTAATTACATATTTCTGTATGGTTTTACCTCCTGAAAAATGAAAAGTGGTAGAGAAAGAAGACAGAAAAAAAGAATGGGAGAGAGAGATTGAGCTCAGTCTATCATAGAAAGGAACTTCTTAATTAATGAGAACAGAGAGTGAGTTAATATAAAGTACGAGGGTTCAAAATGATCTGCAGTCTGTGTTACTGCTGCTCCACCTTTTTGGCCTCTAACCCCAGGGCTGGGAAAAGCCAGAGAGAAAAGAAAGGCACTGACTCCTCTGGAAGCTAAGTACCACCGATACCCAAAGGCCAGCAGCTCCCCACCTGTCCAAAGCCTCAGTGATCCCTGTACAGAGAATTTTACCCTCTCTCTTTTGGTCAGGCAGTTGTTAAGATCCCTCCCCAGGTGCAGCAGAGCATTACCATGGCTGTGATGTTCTGGCTAGCTCTCAGCCAGGGCTTCCTTCCAGCTTCGTCCCTCCTTAAGTTTCACTTTTTATCTTCAACCAGAGACAATATTTTTCTTCTCCTCCTACCTCAGGAAAGCACACTGCTCCTATCTGATGTTAGTAGCTGTTACGTGGTATTACTCATGTGGACACAGCCTCAGTGGCTCCCAAACAAGCTCCAAACTACATTTGCAGAGGCCAGTGTTTCTCCTGAGGGGTACAGGAGCGTGACCAAAGATGCGGATGCACACCTTACAGCAGGCTGTGGCTCACTACTCCCATTGCACGTGTATTTTTTTTTTTTTTTTTCCAGAGATCAGTTTTGACAGGCACCGAGGCCAGTGCAGACATACTGGCCCGGACTCATGACATCACCTGATTAATAAATCCAGGGAAGGTTTGGCAGCTCTGGCTACGGGCAGCCAGCCTGCGGGAGAACGGCAGCCACGCATCAGATAATGCAATGCTAACTCACTGCTCTATACAGTGCTTCAATCAATAAACAACTTTCTCGCCAGCCTGCTGTACTAACCATTAGTTTATACAGCCCCTTCTGTAAGCCCCAAAGGTACTGCCAAAGCATAGACCAAACCCTGCCAGCCACCCCAGGAGCATCAGAGCTCCCACTTCTGCCCTCCCGGCCAGAGGGATGCGCAGGGCGGCGAGGACGTTATCCTCATGGTAGCAACGGCAGTACCGCTGACAGGGAGGTGACAAAGAGCCCTGGGACTGCGACTTTGCAGTCACTGAACGGAGGCCATACTCTGCCCCAGCTCGGCAGCGAAACACATCGGAGCCTCGCCGAGCCCCCTTCGCCCTGCCAGAGCACAGCCAGGCTCACAGCCTTCAAAAATGAGGCCGCTATAGGTCTTTTTTTTTTTTTTTTCCTTCCTTCCTTTATGAACAGCACCTCATTATTGCAGAATGATGCGAGTGCTTAATTAGTGCTATGGGTTAATCACTCTGCCTGAAGAGTTTCCCTCTCTTTCATGAATAAAGGAAGCCAGCCCAGCTTCCCGTTATCCAGCTACCAGCATCGGCTCTAATAAAGCACCATCTTTGGCCAAAGTCAACCACAGCCATCACACAGATACGTAATGTCTGATGTGTAACTGTAGATATCCTTTCTTTTATGGGGTTAATACTTGCCCTTAGGGATAATTGTGCAGGACTTTAGATGAGAGATTTCCATAAAAGGCAGTAAGAGTCACCCAGCTAAAACCACATATAACTCAAGCTAGTTTACCCCTTTGCATTATTTAAATGTCTCCCTTTAATGTGAATGCATCAATTTAAAGGCACAGTGCTGCCAGTGCTCTGGGCAGGCAGCTCTTCTCTGGCGACCAAATGTGTCTCTTCAGAATTTAAATTTGCACACATTTCAAAAATGTGCCTATTCCTAGGCCTCCTGGCTGTCAGAAAGCACAGGCCTAAGTCTGCCTTTCCCGTTGCTGTCAGGGAACTTGCGGTGTCAGATTTACTGCACCCCTTTACCTGGGTGTCAGGCAGGTAGGGGGGGTTGTGCCCGCTCTCTGAACCAGGTGTGGATACTGAAATCCAACATACTGGCACTTCAAACCATTGACTGCTGGCGATCCTCCTGACCCCAAATGAGCACCTGGCCACTTTGTGAGTGGACCCAGAGAAGGAGGAGGAACCGCCGGCCGCTCTGGCCCTTCCACTCTTGATTCCCTGTTCCTGGAGTACTGTCTCTGGCTCATGCCTTCCTTGCAAGTGCTGCTGCTATATCAAAATTTATACCAGTACATGCAGGTAACCAGATACTTTTCCAAGTCACTCACATCTTGGCCTTCCATTTTAAGATTACAATTATTTTTTTTCAGGTTTAGTTCTAGTGTACATTTATACAAAGAACACCAGCAAGGTTCAAGTTACAGCAGTTAATGAAATTTAACTACATTAATAGGGAGAGCGCCTTTTTTAAAACAATTTTGGTTTTAATGTTAAAAAATGCAAACAGTAATAAGAGTGAGGTAGGAATATTTTCATTTGATTGCATGTTTCTTTCTCTGACTACACATATGAACTTGTTTCCTGGTCACGGGGAATTTTGGTGGGTAGGAAAAAAAAATAATTCTGCTATCGACTCAGTCCCTGAGTATCTTGTTTTTATAAGGCACAAAGGTTTTGTCAGTCAGGTTACCTAGGAGTGAAAGTTATGTCTCATAATCCCTAATTCTATTGCCCATTACACACCATCTGGTGACACAGTCAAAGATAATCTGATTTTTGTCTTTTGAAAACATCGCATAGCTATATCGTATGGTGCATGCAATATGATAAATTACTTATTTAAATATGGTGCTTCTGTATAGTTTACAAATCCATGGTCACTCTCAGTTAACCTGAAAGCAGTTTTGAGCAGGGTTTTTTTGTTTGTTATTTCAAATGTCTGGGTCCCTAGCTGAGGTTTTTATCTATTTACAGGTACACCTAAAATTGTACGATTTAAACAGCTAACATCTAATCTAACCAACCTTTAAGAAGCTGTTATTGGAATTCAAAGCTTTGCATCTACAGTGGAACAAATACCATGACAAAGCTGTTTCACGTCCCAAAAGCAGTAATGTCTTATTGCAGTGTCTTTACTAGGAAGAGCCTGATGTAATTTAATTAGACTACTTGTTCAATGTGATGCAGGAGTTCTCAAGTATTTCAAGTAGATTCTGGGAGTCTACCCATAAAGAGCTCCTTGCAAGATAATGGTCCATCAATATATCTGCAGGTTTGCAGCAGATTTGCTTTTGTCACTTTATTTTCAGTCTCCAAAAGTAATCAAAATAGTTAGTGGGTTGCCAAAAGTTGTATCCTCACAAAATAAATCAAAAAAACCAGAATCGATCATGCTGGGCAAAAGAAAGCTCTTACGCAATTAACCTGGTGAAGGGAAATAGCCCATTTGCTGTTGCTCAACTCCTTTGCCAAACTATTTCAGTGGCCCTTACATTCTCCAAAGCCAAACCTTCAAACAACAATCCCATCCCCTTCTCATGCACAAGACACACCCGAAACATTTTCAAGAGGGGTGGAAAGTAGTAAAAGAAGATTTCTGTGATTTGCAGTCAGGTTCTTCTGGGAAGATTGCATATTTCTAGGAGACTATAATGTACACGTACATCTGTACCTCTGATACAATCACATAATCAACATTTAAATCTAGATAGCTATTTTTCCATGCAGATTTTTATTACTTTCTCTTCCTGGAATAATTAACCACTTTCAGGATTTTTTTAACTTAACAAGTGAAGACTTAATTTTCACCTGACTCTTCAGTTATAATTCTGAATAATTCCCATTTTTCTTGCAGGGCAGCTTTAAATCAGTCTATCAGGCTGCTGTGTCCTTTTGCGCTGGCAGGTTTCATTCCCACCAGAGCCTCTGGGCAAGCCAAAGCCAAAGCACATCCCTACAATAATCTCATTTAGTGATACAACTGCATCACTCACCAGAAGTTTCCATGGTCTCAGGCTTCGTTTGGGGAGAGGGAGGCAGTAGTGCTCCGATGGAAGACAATTCCTCGCAGGGTTTCGTGTTGGGCGATGGCTCACCAGCAGCCCAGCTGCTGGGATACCAGACCATGCACCATGGGGAGGCAGGGAACATTTCCGAAACCTGGCGAGCACGGAGATGGCACACGAACCCCAGGTGCAAGGTCACAGGTGTTCCATTACGCTGCTCCTCTCTCACACACACCTGTGGAGCCCTAAAAGCACCAGACCTCATCCACAAAGCACAGAAAGTTTGTCCCATTTTCTCTGCCCTCTAAATCCGATCATCCCATTCTTGCTTCCTCTGACCAGGCTGTCCAGCTGCCTACGCCTATCAGGTATGTTCTGCTACTAGAAGGGATTTGAATAAAGCATTTAAGTATCTGGCAAGCATTTTCTTCAATGAAGACATGCTATGAACTAGAGGCAATCATATTTGCAACTAAGCTGCCTGCCAGAAAAGTGCACAAACTTCCAATAGCAAAGAAATGAGGTCATCTTGGTCAACTGCCAAAATCAGCACATTTCCTCTTTTGGTTCTGGATGCTGCACCTCCACACTCCACGACGTGTGACAGGTTCTGAGAGGGAGGTGCAGTCTCTCAGAAAAGGAAATAAAAATTAAACCGGTGGATGTTATTAAAAAAAAAAAAGGGGGGGGGGGGAAGGGGGAGGAAAAGGGGGGAAAAAAAAAAGAAAAAAATCAGGGAGCATCCTGATGTCCCATGATCTCCTCCCAAGGATCTATTTAATTGGAGTCCAGTATAACCTTTCTAAGAAGATGTCAATACCTTATCTTGATATTGCAGAAATGTAAAGCCTCGTCCCGTTAGAGGAATTCAAAAGGCTTACATGAGGGATGCAGCTTTTGGTTAGAAGGCTGGACTGGAATTTAGCAGATCAGGATTAAACCCTGGTTTTGCCACAAGTTCCTGTGGGGCTTGAGCAAGACTCCTAGCTTCCCTGGCCTGAGACCCTATCTTGTGCCTGGTCTTGTGCATTTAAAAACTAAGTTTTCCTGAGCTGGGAGTATGTCTTTACAGTGGAGCAGAGTCTGGTACAGTGGATTTTGGATGCTCATTTGGGCCTCTTAATGCTAATGCAGCACAAACCGAAATTACAGTAGTAGTAGTAATAAGAATAATAATACTAATTATCTCTCAGTCTTTATTTTCAAGTTAATGTCTGCCAAAAACTGTTAGAGAAGTTTCTCATTGTGGCAACTACTGTATTTATGTGCGTAATTTACAAGCAGCTCATCTGAATAATTTGAAATTTTTATTAAGATTATTTTCTCATTTTCCATTGAGAAGCCTTCTTAGATACTGACTCACATTCAGCCTTGTAGGGAAAAGTGCCAAGCATTTGTTTTTCTTATGTCTCCAGTAGTTATTTGACTCCTGCCTTAAACTCAGCAAAGCCAAAACTGAATAGGAACAATCTTAATTTAATTATTAAATATATTTCAAACTTCACTGTGATTTTTAAAAGATCTTTCATGTGGGGTAGTGGAAATGTGCCAGGGAAATCTAAAAAACTGTATGTAATCCTCTCTCCCCACCCCTTCCTTCTTTCAGCCTCTCTCAAAAGGAGGTTAGGTGAACTCAAATCTAGCGGAGCTAGGGTGAGCTAGTTTCACTTCAGGTTTGCTAGAAAAAAAGTTACCAGGGCATCATGCCAAGCCTGCCACCTTTGAGATAAATATGACTTTCTTTCAGGGCAGTTTTATGAGGGGCACAGCAAGAGGCTCATATACTATGGCAATTCAATTGCAGATTTAGCTATGCAGCAGCTGCCACTGCTTCATTATAAGCAACAGTTCGCTCTGAAGTTCTCTTAAGAAGTTTACAAAAGGGACAGTGTATTTATCTGATGTCTGTTACAGTGGTGTGGAGATACACAGATGGCCTTTGACTCTCACCTTCTGCATCACACAGAGCCAAACCCAGTTCTACAGAAAGGGTTAGACCTTAAATTTGCCTGCTTTTTTCCTGATGACGCTCCCCTCATCTATTTGACTATCAGAGCCCTTACTTTCCTTGGGAGGGTCAGATTGGCAGATGAACTATAGTGAGGAGAGGAAACATGTCAAGTATGAAAACATTCTCATAAGCTCTCACAGGAAAAGGATGTAGCTAACAATAAAAGAGAATACTGCCTTTCTCTGCCAAACTTTATCATACAGGAATATGCATTTCCAAAACTTACATACCAGTGAACTATCGGTAGTGCTACAATCTACAGGAGGCATATTCCGAAATACCCTTCCTATATTCCCCATAGTAAGTCAGTTCTGGAGGCTTCTTTTTGAGGTTAGCAGTAGGCAAATGTATCACCACCTCACTTAACTCAGGATACTACCAGAGTGCTGGGAGTTACAATGTGAACCTCTTCACCACTGTCTGACCAGTCCCGTGAGTGATCTGTCAGGGAACACCTCCAAAAGGCACTCAGGCAAGGCTGTCATAGACTGCTTGAAGCAAGCTTCATTCACCAGATCCTCACCCGTAGTATTGATGGCCTGGCCTCCTGCCAGGCACAAATACTGTTTGCTGCGCAGTTGGAAGGCTAATTACTTAAGGTTCGTCCTTCTTCCTCTGGGGTTGTTCCCTGCACTTCTTCAGTTTTGCAAAGCTGGTACAGTAAAGCCAAAGAGCTGATAAAAGTATGGTCTGGGCATGGCTTTGAACTGCTTGCCTTTGCTTGGCTTAGTGGCCATATCATTTGCAGTTTCACCAAAAAGCTTCAGCTCTGACTCTTCTGGCCAAGTTTCATGGCTTTCGGTACCTTTCCAGGGAGCAATCAGAATGAGCTTTTTGATGGCCCATCCCTAGTCCAAACATTATTCCCAGGAACACACCAGCCAGCAGAGACCTATTGGCCTCTGCTTGCTGTCCTCAGTGCCATCAGGGCAGCTGTTTTTAACTCATTCCTCATTTTGTTCACCTGTGGACACGTCTGCCAAACAAGTAGCACAAGTGACTTTACCTCCACACAGGCTGCTGGACAGACATTAGCAGGCAGCCCTTGGTTTACATTTGGTGTCTAATTGGTGGAGTGAATGCCCAGGTCAATACCTGTACTCAATTTTACAAATGCAAAAGAAGAAAGAAAAGCTGCTGGCAGGTCATTCTCAGAAGCGGATCCAGGGGGCTCTGTAACTTGCCTTATCCTCACAGATCTAGAATTGCTGCACGCAATGAAAGCGGTCTATTAACAGTTCATCATAAAACATGCTCGGAGATTTTATGTCCTAAATTATGTATATGATTGTTTTGCCTGTTTGGTGACTGTTATTGTAGTGGGAAGTCTAAAACACTGTTATTACACCTCTAACTAAGGATTTTTTAACTATTATTTAAATTAAAAAGAAAAAGATGACAAGCCCTCAGCAAGAATATTTCAAAAATCTGTGATCATTCTGTGAGCAGCCTTAAATACTGACTTGACATTTCTTCTGGTCCTGGGATACACCAGTTTCAGCATGTTACTTAATAGGAGAATCAGCTTTTCTGCAAAGACTGAGACCTATGCATCAGTTTCACTGCTTAAAAATGGTTCTTTACATACATTTTCAAATAAAGCACTTTATAACTATTACCCAATTATTGCTTACAGCATTAAGTAACAAGGTATTATTACTCCAATTTTACAGAAGGGAACAAATCATGAAATCTGAAATACTTATTCTGCTTTTGCGTAGGCTTTCTCATATTAATTAATTATGAGACTTAATTACACTCAATCTCACCACTCCAAGCCAATTACGGAAAATTGTGTAAAGCAAAGAAGTAGGGAAATCTCTATCTCGGAGACAATCACTTACACTGACAGCACTTTCCACATAGGTATATAAAAGGACTTTGCAAATATTAACTCACACACCCAATGCAATGGGATGGATTTTTCTCCGCTTTTTCCCCAACTGCCCCTACACTAGTAATCTGAGCAATGAACACTTCTCCCAGCTTCCTTACTCAACTCTGCCCCAGAAACCAAATGCAAATCTCTGCCCCCTGACTTGTGCCTTAATCACATGATCACCTTTCTTCCCAGAAGCAGTAAAAAAATCCCCAGGCATGTTAAAATCACCAGATTAGAAGAGCCCTAATCCAATGACTTTAAACATGGGTTGGTAAGAATTGGTATATGCTATATATATATATATGTTGCAAAATATTTAAGCTTTCTATTTATTTTGAATCTACAGCAATTTTATTTACTGAAGTTTACCCCACAAGGGGAATGGTAAATCCTCTAAAACATGACTTAAAAAGTTTTTGTTCCACTGAAGTATCTATGAACACTTCCGCACCCTACGCTGAAACGTTAATTCATGATTTCCCACAGCACTTAGTCGCAGGGATTCACAACACATTTCAATGCCTTCAACAGCAGCGGCATTCCATGGGGAACCATTCTCCTATTTCCAAGTCATGGCCCTTACAAAGATGGACTAAGCCAAGGCAAACTGGCCTTTTTATATTAATACCAACTGATCCTCCCATAAAATGTGCACATTTAAAATCAGGGGAGAAACAAGAGCAATTATCATCTTTGGCAGTTTGTCTAAAGAGGGCTATGAGTTCAAGTAAATCTCCTTGATTAAAATTGGGGAGAGGCATTGAACTGACAAATATTAATCTGAATTTTCCTTAATTTCTTTACTCTGCCAGAGAGTGAAGGCTGCTCTAAAAGACTCTTTGTGAATAAAGGTCTAAATGTAAGGGGAGGAGACTCCAGTCATTTATGACTTTGACTTCTTTGGAGCCAAGATTTCCCCCCAGTCTTCACAGTTATGACATTTTGTGTTCAGTCTGGCCTATTCCAGCAGAATATTCAGTCTGTGCTCCTCGCAATTATGCCTTGTTTGCATCACACCATAACAAGTATGCTACAAGAGTTTCACACACGGCAATCTACCACACAGTACATTTTAAACGCTCTCCAGTTGTCTAAGTCAGCCTCTCATGGCACGGCAGCAGAATTAAATACAATGGGATCTGGCAGGCTGCATTCACAGGACTGCATTGTAAAAAGGGGAAAAATAAACATTAACATTTCGACTGTTTCTTACAATTTTTCTAAATACTCTTAAGTAAAACGGAAATACCTTGCTGAGCCTGAAAAACCAAAGTTTGCAGGTGCAGTTAAATCAGGCACTTTTCAGATACACGTTCTTCCTTATTCTGCAAAGCTTTCCCTTCTTCTTTGCCCAGTGATAATTCCATACTTCCGTTAGGCCAGGAAAGGGCAGCTACAGTATAAAACAGGCAGAGATAACCTAGGCATTCAAAAGAGTGAGATGCTCAAATCCACACCTGAATTTCCATACCTAATGGCAGCTTTATCCCCACCCAAGTAAACCCCTACTTTTCCCTATTCAGACAAGGGAGATGCCATCCACCTCAATTTAGGCACAGAGGGTGGATGGCCAGGGTCTCCCTCTGGAAGCCTTCAAAGGCACACAGCTCTCTCCTCTGAACATACAGAGAACTACAAACTTTCTTTAGTACGACTGGCTTACCAAGCACCAAAAATTTAGCAACAAATTAAGTACCCAGTCCTCTTAATTTGGACTCCATCCTCCAAGCTTCAGAACAGAGACTTTCCTTGAAGATGCAAACTATAAATTGCAAGCATAACATTAAGGCATGAACCTACATCTTCCCTAGTATTGTTAAAACAAGTATCAGCACAAAATCTGTGTTAATGACAGTCATGTATTTTCCATGCATTTAATACTAACCCCTGAGCTTAATTATTATATTTAGTGTCTAGGGCAGCAACACTTCCTACCCAGCACCCATCATCAGTCCAGCAATTAATTGCATACCACTGACCTTCATAGAACACCATGGAAATTTTATTGCTGTACAACTCAATTGCATTTTGTACAACACTGCCCCATAACTATGTCTTATTATAAAAAAATCATGTGCTTACAAAAGGGATAGTTGAGCCAACTGAACTATTTATAATTTGCAAGAATAAAAAACATTTCACAAGGTTTGCAACATCCACACAAAAAACTTTTCAGCCTTAACGCAAGACAAATGTTACTAAGATTCACATTATAGACAAACGCGGAATGGAAAATATTCCCTGAAGTCATAATGGCAGGGTTATGCAGTAGGCTATTTAAAAGCTATTCACCAATGGCCTTTTCCTTTTAGCCAGAACCCTATGGTAGAAATTCAACTGAAGAAAGTCAATTAATTGAAATTGTGATTCCACAACAGAGGAATTGGATGCGTAAGATAAAGCAGCTGAAGGAAAGGACTATACTTCCATATATTATTCAGTACTAGAAGAGAGGGCTAGCAGTCATAGCCTATACCTTCTACCTTGGAGTTACGTCTCTGTAAGTTTGCCGCTTTGAGGGGGCTACATCCTGCTTATGTCCTGCCCTACTCTCTTCTCTCGTTTTTAAGAAAATGCTGCTGCTCTGCACATTTCTTCTAAGTTCAAGAGTCTCCTTGCTCCTTTCCAAACCAAAGGGTTCACAACACAAATAATTATTGCATGACTACTCTAATTCCAAATTGGCATGCTAATATAAGAGCTAATGTAAGTCAGGGCAAGAAGACTTTCTCCCTGGGTTCAAGGATTGTGTCCAGGATTTCAGTGCTAGCTTCCAAGTTCCCAGACTCAAGTGACCAAGCAGGACACAGCCATGAACCTCCACACTAACACATCGGCACCAGCCGCAGACTCAGAGAAGGAAAGGGACTGGTGTGGCAGGCGACATGGGCTTTTTGGAAGGTGTACATGTGCACTGAGGAGCCCCAAGAGCTGCTGTTTTGGCAGTTTGCACTGTCCTTGTACACTTCTGAGTCGTCCTCTGAATTTCTTACTGGAGCCATTAATAGGCAGTGGGCTGGCAACATGCCCACATGCACGGCGAGGTGAATCACCCATCCTCCAAAGTCAAAACCCAAAGAATATCAAGACATAACTATGGAGTAAACTGGAGGTCACCACCAAGCTTTCTTGCAAAACAATGAGTAAGGCGTTACACTCACTTTAAAATATCGCATCTCCCAAACACCTTGTTCAATTTTCCACAAGCAATGAAAAAGCTTTCTACCACGGCAAATTCCACACACCTCAGGCAATGCATTTAATTTCACCAAAACCCAGTTAAAATTGGGTTTACCATGTCAATCCAGTTTCAAACCGTTTTTGGTTAAAGATTTGTCACCTATACTGCCAATGACAGTAAGATTATCTAACAAACAAAACTCATCAACAGCGCTTTGCTTTGAAGAATTGCCTACACATTGAATGGATGATGTCTTTGAGGCAATTCAGAGCTACATGACAGTAGTGGTTTTGTTTTGTGGGTTTTTTAAGAAGTTCATTAAAATTTTTCAGTTGATATCAACAAATTATTTCAGCCTGTTTTCATAGACTCTTCCATTTCTACAACACAGCAGAGGAAACGTGAAATGAAACTAGCTTCATTGTAATGAAAAAGGGATCTCACATTTTAACTCACTTTGCTCCCTAATCACAAATGCACAGAGAGCACGAACTAGGGAAGAAATATGTAAAGTGATGCTACAACGTAGCATGCGCAATTTAAAACCTCGTTTCCTGTAAAAGCTAGGGTTACAAATCAGAATGGGGTACACACATTATTGATATTACTGAAAAGTTGTGGGCAAGGCTTTGATTTGGAGGCAACAACCCTGCTCTGTTTGAAACTAAACTCAAAATTCCCATTGATTTTGCTGACACCTTGGCTTAGGTATTCTTGAGGCCTGACCACAGAGCATAGTAATATATATATATGGATGCCTAGAATGACTTGCTATACATCTTGATGTAAAAAGAAGTTACAAAACAAATGCAAAGATGACAGATGAGCCTCCCCTCTCCCAGCCAGGAAAGCTTTTATTGCCATCTCTTCAACACTTTCACTTCTGCCAGAACTACCCTCTGCCTGCGTGGCCCCTCCAGCTGTCCAAAGTGTCTCCTCCAGACAGTACTGCTGAGCAGGTGGAGCGTGGATTAAACAGTATTAGATGTTCTTTCTGTCATTTTGTTTTCAGTAATTTAGAAAATTATTTTTCTTGTTGTGGATGTTTTTAAATGGGGTGAGGGAGATGTTACAGAAAAAATAAGAATCTCCAAGATCAGAATATATCAGAAATTCGACAATACTTAACATGTCTTTGTGACCATGAATATGTACACAAACACACGCACATGCATGCACATACACATTAAGATTAAAGTCAAGTCTTTTGGAGGAGGCTCACAAAAAAAACCCCAAAACATGTTCAACAGGAAGAGTCTGTTTAATATAGGATTTAAGCAAGGCTCGCTCATTTGCATAGATCACTTAGCGCAACAGCAATTCACGAAATTGTCCCATAAAAATCATGCTATATTTTGTCTAAAGCGACACATTCCTTGCAGATCACAGTGCCTTCCTCATGCTGTTAATAAGATAATCTGTTACATGAGGCTTACAAATCCATTTAAATTGATTTTAATTAATGAATCAATCACTAGCCACTGATGACTTGGTCTACAGACAGCAAGCAATTCAAAGCCCCAGGCCTCTAATCCCAAACCAAAATCCACATTAGAGCAACAGGACATCTCTCTGATCGATAGTAACACAAAGATATTCAGTTCATACACATTTAAAGTGTATGAACTTGATCAAAAATGTATCTTCAGATCTTATGCATTACAATTCCCATATTCAGGACTGTTCAACTAGGAAAACAATATTAAATAATTTACATTTCTTTGCAAGTGAAATAAATGAAATCAAGCACAACTATAACCTGCTTGTAAACTTTTAGATGCTTATTCCACCTCAAAGTTTTTTTCTTTGTTCTTAAACAATCAGTTGTTTAACATTAATTAATAGAAAATTGCACTTCATATGGTCACAAACATGAACAATGCCTTCTATGTATGCTTTGATCCTGTGAAAATTCACTGCTATTCACTGCTAAAGTGCTTAAATTTTCCCTTAAACAGAAAACAAGAAAGAAAGATTTTTGTACCAAAAGCAGCATGCAGAAGCAGCGTGAAGAACATCCTTGTTATTTTAGTAAGTTAATTATTATAATTATTGTTATTACAAGATGTTAATTACAATGCAGTAAGTTAAATCCACAATAGGTGGTGTGATGCTGAACACTGCAATCCCTAAAGCATCAGCATCTGGCTCCCCATAGCAGAGGGGACACACCTGAGCGAGGCAGCTTCTCCTGTGTACACAAACAGCTGGTGCTCTAGCACAGCATCTGTGAATAAAGCACCACTTAAACTAGCCAAGAGAAAGGAAGAAATGATGCATGCTTCCCCGGGAGCCTCCTTCCTGGATGTAAGCATCTAGCCCTTCTTTCAAAGGCCACTCCTTTTTCTTAAAACATGACAGAAGGAAGGGTGAGACAAGCCAGCTTGCCTCCAAAACAGTGTAACTGTTTATATAGCTATACTGTGCTAAGCCCAAGCCACTCTGCTCACATGATGCTCTGCACTGCACAAGCTTGATGGCACAGGTCTCTGGACATGACTCTCTACTGAGGTCCCTCGCCTGATGCATACTTGCCTCTAGGAGCAGAGCAGCAGGTACTTGGGGAAGTTTAGTATCAAAAACTGAGATCTCTACAAACTTCCTGTACCAGAGGAGTTGGTGCTGTGAGAATTGCAGTTATGCACCAGTTACTCTGTTTACATTTTTTTAAATGCTATCTGCACATTCATGGCTCAATAGCATCCCATTAAATATTCTAAGAGAAATCCTGACTCCCCCCCAGTTGACAGAGCAGCTTGCTCGGGTGCTCGCTGCCATGCCGAAAGTCCCAGCAACCCAGCTCAGGCACAGCTCCATTATGACAAAACACATCCAGTGGCCTGTCCCTGGATGGATGCTACCAGCCCTACTGTGGGAAAAAAGAGCAGCTGGCATGGGCCATCGGAAAAGTGCCCATGAAAACTGTGCTGACACAAACCTGTCAACCAGGAGAGAAGAGCCTCTCCCTGTCCCTCAAGGGCAACCTTACCCATAACTCAAAACACTCCCTCAAAGGCTCCGTTGTCATTGTCTAAGCAAGGGATTGACCCTCTCCAGGTCTTTCCCATGAGCATGGAGTTGCACGGACAGAGAAAGGAGGTTGCAAAGGTCTCTATTACAGATACAGGTCTCCACATGAAAAGGATCTCAGCACTCAGCTGCCTTCAAGGTGGTCTGCGTTCCCTCCTTTTTCCCCAGCCCAATCCTCTTTCGTACTCCCTGACAAACACGAGACTCAAAAAGCACCACACTGGACACTGGTACGGGATGACCTATGTCAGCCGTTTGGCTCCAAAACTCTATAAATGGCCATTAGTTACGCTGAGGTCAATTTACCAACACTGACCTGCACCAGCTAAGAAAGAATCCAACTTGTAGCTTGCTTTATTAATGCAATTTCACATATTATCTAATACAAAAGATGTCATTGCCTAATGTGCAATAACCATTCTGCCTGTTTAAATGAAGAGCTCTGTATTTGTTTTTAATCAATACTGCATATACAGTTTAACCAATGCTGTCAAAAGTAGCTTTTTAATGCAGTGTCTCACTAATCTATTGCTCTCAATACTTGTGTTCTTCCCAGTTTGTTATGAACAAATGATTTTTTGGAGAGAAGAACAAAAAGAATAATTAAAGAAGGTAGGTTTGGCTTTTATGTGCTGCTAATTAATTAGAAAGTTAGATTAACCAAGTACTAAGTACCAGATACCAAACTATCTTTCATAATATTTAAGAAAAACATAAAGAGTTGAATACTTTCCAGGTGTAAACACATTAAGATCAACATTGTACCAAACCCAAATCTGGCCCAGTTAGCTCAAAAAGGTAAACAGTGCATCCTCTTGCACGGATGCTGTAGTGTACAGGCACTCCACATTTAAAGAGACAGATTCTGCAGCCAACAAAGCTCCACTGACTTAGAGACAATCAATGCGTCCGTGATTATGAGGAGGCAAACAGTTTTCACTACAAAAAAGGAGACTGAAAAACAAATCATGTGTTTTTATTTTACAAGTTCCAAGTTTGGGTTGGGTTTTTTTCAAGCCCTTTTGGAGCACTGAAACAGAATAAAAATAGTTTGTTGCACAAGCATAAAACAAAGTAACTGCTAAATAAACATTTTAAATTTACTCCTATGTGTTCAATTATCATTCCCATTACTCTTCAGGAGTTGGATGATATCACTAAAATATCTTCCCATTTTCTGGTAAACTGATTAGATGGGTTTTGTCCAAGAATTGTGCCATAATGTGTTCCCTCTATTTCATATTCTGAGTATCACTGCTGGAAAATGTACTACAGCACAGAATGTAGTATATGCCAATATATCCTGACATTCAAATCAAGACCACAAATTATAAACAGTTTCAGCAAATTGACTTGAGTGCCTTTGTTCCTCAGACATACATCTTCCTATTGCTTACAAAAGCAGCATATACTAACCACTAACACTGCTATAGCCAGTACTGGGAAAGGAAGTTATTGAAGCCTGGATTTCCTGCTTTCATTTGTAGCCAAGAACTGTGAGGCTTGTAGTGGTTTCAGGAACTGACTCATCTAATGATTCATGGATAAGATACTGGTTTTAATATATTTCTGATCATAAGACTCAAACTTCAAAAACAGCGATGCTTAATTTTTATTTTAAAGTAAAAAAAGTACATAAATCAAGTAAACAAATATTGTCATGGAACACACTGGCTAATAATTCTAAATGTGTTTTACAGTGCACTCTGTTTTAAAAAAATAGCATGTTAAAATTCCTGGAAATTCATTTCAAGAGAATGTTGACAATGAATTCAAAATCTACTGTCAAAAACCCAAGAACTTTTGTTGCAATCCTGATACAGCTGAAATTCGAGTGGAGGACAGGTGGGATATCAATTGCATTTTTTAGATATACCCTTAGGTACACATATATCTATTGCTACATATTAATCAATGAATTCTAGAGCTACTATTGTTAATGCACGTGGTTTCTTTAGCTGTGTATAAAAAGTATCATCGAAAGATGGGCTGGTAACTATACATTTGGGTGTTTGAAACAACAGGAAAGTTTTGTTTCAGGAGTGACTGGAGCTGCAGATGTCAATCTTAAAGCAATGACAACACTGGATCTTAAGCGCTCACAAACACATGCATTTTGTGCTAATTCAGAACTCGAAAACAGCCACTTTTACGCATTTGGTTCTTCCAGAGGGAAGCGTGCCTTCCAGTGCATCAAAATGCTTTTTGCCCACAACACAAATCTCATCAGTATGCTGTAACTTGAACTGCCAGGCTCTTGCACCTAAAAAATAGCTTGTGATGGAAGCTTAATTCTGCTAGGCTCATGTATGGAAAAGTACTGGTTTACTTTTTAATTTTTGAACTGCAAGCTGCAGCTACTCACACACTATGTGCAGTGTTGCAGGGAGGGAGGAGGATGTTAGCATTTCTATACTTCACCATGTGCACAACTAGCACAAAAAAAGAAAACAAAATGCATGTTGCTTGAAGGAAAAAAAGAAAAAAAAAAGCAGTTAAAACAGTTGACAAGAAAAGGCCAAAGTGCGCTCAGTGGCTGGCAGTCATTTTATGGCTATAGTCCTACAGCAGATTTACTTAGATGACGTCAGTGGCTCCAATCCAGCTTTTCTTTGGTAGCATTTACCACTTGCCTCTTGAAGCCTCCACTATGCTACAGAGCAGTAGACCATAATCAAAATTCCCTTTGTGAAATAGAGTTTACCTCAGGGCACAGAGGCATTGCTAGCTGAATTGCAGGCTCTTCACCCTGTACTGCATGCCCAGAAATAAATAACCTACAATACTGTACTTTCCTTAATACAGAAGAACCATTAAAAGCAGCCTGCTACCTAAAAAAGGGTTCTTTAATTTGTTTCCAAAATCTCAGAGGCCAGAATATTAGTTAATTTTGCAAGCAACCAGGAACTATGATAATTCTACTACCCTTTGGACTTCTTTGTATTGTTTTTAGAGATTTTGGAAGATAAAGTTATTTATTGGTCATTGTTTCACCAACAAAAAATATTACTAAAGCTAGAGGCTAAAGTGAATTGGTGTAGGAAGCTGCATATTTTAAAATTGTCTTTCAAATGTGCCCCTTCAACTGCTTATCTATAACTGGTCAGTAAGCATACAGTAAATATGCTAAGAAGCAGAGCAGGAAATTACTATGCATAAATAATAGTCAATTTAAAGAGCAAAATGCACATTATTGGGAGCTATGGATTTCCTATCACAAAACAATGACTGGAACCAATGAAACACTAGTAAAGCCAAGTCAAGCAGATACCAAATCAACTAAAACTTCACAGGCTCTGAAGTTTAACAAAAACAAAAAACAACAAAAAAAAACCCCACAAACAAACCCCACAACCATATGAAAGATGCATCTTATTGTACTAAATAAACATAGATTTATTATGTTTTAATGGCCCCATCAGTCCAAAGTCAACCATACACATTATGGGTGATAACTAGATACATTAGTAGACTGAAAATTGCCTGTCACAGTTAAGCACTCAGCAATTACTTATAGGGAAGTATATGCCTCACAGAGAACTGGGAGTCTCAATACCTCTCCTTTCCCAGCCTCTTCGCTTACCTTCCCCCCAATCACACCAGAACGAGAGATCACAGGTCTAATCTGCAATGAGCCAGAACACAAAAAATGCTATTATCATCTAACTGCATGAGTCACACCATGGACCTGAACTCTAAATCTGAATTTAAAACAGATTTAAAATTTGAGGTGACCCCCAAACCAGCTCTAAGTGGACAGACGCTAGCAGTTCATGTCCCTGCAGAGGAACTAAAAGCCTCTATTAGCAGCCTTAGATGCCAAGCCAAGGGCAGGAAACCTTTCTTGTTTTCTGCAGGTGTCCACGTCGACTCAGGCACAGCGGTGAGGTGGGAGCATCACATCACCTGTTTGGCCTCTAGGTGCTCTGCCAGCTCCTGCATTTTTCCATGTAGTTCATCTGGGTGGACTTCAGTGGGGCATTAAAGAGTGGCCGCCATTCCAGACTGTCATATTACTCTGTTCCAAAGGGACAGGAGAAAAATTTTCTTCTCTTTGACCTCCTTTCATTACTAAAAAAGTGGTGTCAGCTAACAGATTTAGAAGATGATTGTAAATTTCTTTGGTCCTTTTATTGGTCACTAAGGATCCTGGACATGAAAGGCATTGTACAAGCACAAGCGGTCCTTTCTTTCCAATAGCCAGGGCAAGGAAGGAGTGGAAGCAGCGCGGCGACTGGGATGGCCAAAGAGACCCAACAGCGAGACCATGTCTGTGAGCAGCAGCAGAAGAGATAGGATAAGGAGGACCTGGCAAGATGGATAGCAAAAGGAGGGAAACAAAAAGCCACCATGATCCGAAGGAAGGAGAGCCTAATCAAGCGCTGCCCAAGAGCAAGTAAGTGCAAACCCGAGGAGAGAGGAGGGTCCAGGCAACCAGACAGATGCGGTGCCCTGTAAGGAACAGCGAGACGGAGCCTGTAGGGCAGAAGACACAGAGGAATGTGCTGCAAGGTCAGAGAGCAATGCAGAAAGATCCAACCCTAAGGACGTCATTGCGGCATTGAATGGAAGACTGTATTTATGGTTTGAGACTTTTCCTGCAACAAAATAATTACGGCCAAAGAAAGGCGGGGGTAGGGGGAAGATGAAGGAACTTCCATTGAATCTTCAAGTCTTGTACAAGGCTTTCAGTTGATTGTGGAAAAAGCAGAAATAAAAAAATAAAAATCTTCAAAGATCAGCTTACAGCAGATATAGGGACACAACTGTTTTTAAAGGTTAATTTTTTTAAAAGAATAAAGGTAAAATCAGGGATGTGGAAAATGAAACTGTTTACAGAGTTTTGCCTTTTATTTTAAGCTGTAAACCAGCTTTAGGACAAAAAGTGCGTACACACGGTGGTGGTAGATTGAATATGAATAAAATTTCCTTTCTCCCATTAATTAATGTCTCCAAACACTATATATTTTTTAATTGAGATACACATAACAGAGGCTTTAATCCACTAAACCTCTGTGAATTTACCTTTTCTTCCAAAGTCTGTTCTGACATTTTCTCCCCTCAAAACCAAAATGTCATTCCTGAATTATAATCTCCCAACAGAAAGACAACCATGTAAAAAAAAACGTGCCAGCTAATTCCAAAAATAAGCACCGTTGTTCACGGCACCATGAGGTGAATGAATGGCAAGAGATTCCACCAAGGGAATAACTGTGATGTCTATAATGTTAAGGAATAATCTGGCACCAAAAATACTCAAGGCCATACTGGTTGGTGATTCAAACACGAAGCATATCAAAACGCTACTGATAAGCTAAATTAACAGATAGCTTATCTGAAGCATATACTAGCCATATGGTGCCACAACTTCTGTTGCCTGTTGCTGGCATAACAATAGGCTACTGCAGTCTTAGGCTGGAAGCACTATTTGACAAACTGTCAACAGCATTTTTATTTTTTTGCAGAGCTCTAGGGCAATGGCGCATTCGCCTATTTGCATTTTTTTTTAAACAGGTGAACAAAGAGTAAACCAGATGTCAACTTTAGAAATCGAGCTGTCTGGATCAGGAGATTTAACAGAGGCAGGCATACTGCTACAGCTCAAATCTAGACAATGAGCTTTTCTAAAAACACTCTGGCCTAGGGGAGTGGCTATTTAAAACACTTGGCTTCTTTTATTTCAGCACTATGGAAGTGAATTCTGCTCTTAAGTGCCAGCTCAAATGAAGTCATTTTGTTTCACTGGGGCTTTTCTTTGCATTTTAGAAATGTAGCATGTACTATAGTAAAGGAAAAGACAAGTATGAAAAAAAAAATTCTGATTCTTTTTCAACTAGAAGCTGGGTAAAATTGGGGGGTGGAAACTAACAATTTGATCACATACAAAAAAAAAAAAATCTGTGAAAGGATAATTCGAGTGCGAGTTAAATGAAATTTATTTTCCCCTCATTAAAAGAAAAACAACACTTTTGAAAGCTTTAGAAATATCTGGTATTTACAACCCCCTCAAGCTCCACCAAGACAAGGTGCGAATACTGACTGATAAGGAAAATTTACAACAGAACTTTAATATGTTACAGAAACAATCCGTTAATACCAAAAAAATAATGATAGTTGTCATCTTGCTTTATTTAAGAAAATGAAATCTTTGTTACTTACACACTATTTGAAGAAAAATCTTTTAATAACAACACAGTAATCTACTCAATAATTTCAAAAACCAACAAAATAAAACCTACTGTCCGTCAATATATAGTAGATCTGTCTATGGTATTCAATTATGAAAATGTGCTTTTAGTTGTGTTCTGTAGGAGTGCGAAAGACATAATGAGAAAAAGATAACTTTCCATTCTAATAATCTGTTCTGCTTTGATAGGCAGTTATGGGAACATATTTATTTTCTGACTTATACCCAGCTAAGTATGTAGCATTTTTAGATTATCTTTTCAAATTGTTCTTGAACATTCTCAGTTTAAAAAAAAAAACCCTCCTTTCATGTTAAGTTGAGATTGCACTTGAACTCCTTCCAAAAGCCAGAGCTGTACTGAATTATGATAATTAGAAAGCTGTGCGCATAAAAGGCAGCACAGTTGATGCATTTAAAAAAGTTCATGCCAGAGAATATAAGTTCAATATGTTCTCACATAATTAACATTTCCCATCATTAGCAGCAGTTTTCAGTTCATGTATCTGTAAAAACAACAGCACTCGTCATTGTTTTAGATTCCCAGTCAATAGCATTTTAATAGTTTTACACATAATCCTAAACTTTCCTTCCCTTCCCCCTCCCCGCACACGGAGATTTCACATTCTACCTTCTGACCTGCTAGCAAATAAACTTGTGTTTTGTGCTCATATGCTGCTGCTGCCGCACAGACTATCTCCGATTCGAAAGTTTAGTGAAGAGCTAATAAGAGCTAGAAATTTAAGAAGGCCATTTGGAAAGGTACAACAGGATGCAGAGGGAATAATCACGTTGTTCCAGTAAACAATGACTAGAAGACAAAGAACAAAAAGTTGTAGGTGATACCTTCAACTGGACGGGAGCCAAACTAAAACGGGCTGCCTCTGACGAACCCAGACACAAGCTGGAGGGACTAGGAAATGGGGCTGCAGGCCTGCAACAACCCGGGCAAGCATCTATAAACCCTTTACACTCTCTGCGGATTTTCATCGCGTTCTTGACGTGTGTACAAAAATTCATCTAACAAATAAGGGCATGTAGCACATGACGGGTTACTCTTTGAGACATTCATAGACTTCCTGTCTAGAATATCTCAAAGTAGTTGTTAGGAGCCAGATTTTGACACAGGCTTGTTGCCTTCTTTCTCTTCCCTCCACTTCTTCAATCCCTGTATTTTAAAATTAATATAATTCTGGTGGAACTTTAATAACCTGATATAGTATAAAAGTTGCTGAATCTGCATCAACACAGAGAGAAAATTTGGCTTTACCAATAACAAGATAACACTCAGTGCTTGCAGTGGGATCAGGATTTCATACAAAAACAAGAGAGGTTCGGGGTATTAAATTAGAAAACTCCTAGCTGAATTTTATGTGACAAATCTGAGGAGCAGATTTGAAGTTGGTGCCTCAAAGGAGTGAAGTCTGCAACTTTTCACTCTCTTATGTTTTGGAAATGAGCAATCATTAAAACCAAACACAAAATTATTCCAGGAAATATTATTCCATCCTTGTTCCACTTGCAAAAGTCAAAAGGAGTCTTGTGCAAGAACAGAGAGCAAGATATGGTCATAAAGTGGGAATTTATTGCAGAGATTTTTCTTCTAAAAATGTGTCTTCAGTGTGGCTTAGAGCCGGTTGGCTTTACAATAAATAATGCCATTAATCCGTTCATATATCACAGGATACAATTTAAATTATACAGTACTTGCATAAACTGCCACAAAACCTCTAACAGCCGTTTCTTTCAGGGAGATGATTTACCTCTTGCAGGTTATAAAATTTTGTTGAGACTCACTTAAATTTTTTTTTTTTTTTTTTTAATAGTAAATGACTGTAGTTTAGGAATATAAAACATTCCTACTTGAGGCAAGCACTAATGGCAAAGCACAGCACGGTGACAAAACAGTAATTAAATCTCAAATCCCAGAAATAAGTAACTACTATTTCTTTCATGCAAAAGTAGGTCCCTCTGATGAACTGGGGATTTCAAAATCATGTTTAAAGGGCCAGTTTGCACCCTCATTACAGCCAACATAATACAGCAACAGGCCATACGAAGTCGATGGAATTAACCTGAATTTAGACCAGATTTTTAAAGAGTCAGCCCTTACCTCATATTTGCACATGCTATGAATAAGAGGACAAATGGAATGAGTGACCAACTTTTAATGGAAATTTGCCTGCAAGTGTCAGACAGATTACCAGCAAAGCAGAACATAAGCCCCTTACAAAAATTTGAAAAAGCTTGTGTGTCAAATCTGACATTCTTTTTAATCAAAGATACAGAATAGCACCCATGTCCTTCTTTAGACATCAAATATCATACTAACCATGTACACAAAGCATATGCTGTAAATATCTTAGTATTTGATCCAGCGAATGTTTATTCCTATGAGTCATCCCAGTCACTTTAACCTGAGTAAGGATTGGATCTAGCAAAACTTTTCTTCTTAAATAAATGGAATCACTTCAGAAAGACAGTTTTTAAACCATGTCTGGAAAGATATAGCATTAATATTAACGTCACAAAGAAATACCAGATTAAAAAGAGTAATGTATGCTTGTGTATATACAGTCAGAAACCATGCGTTCAAAATGTAAGGTTTGAAGGTAACCTTCTCCCCAACTCACACATTCAGAACTGTACACAAAATCTTCGTGTTTTGCAAACAGTCTTAGGCACCTTCCAATAAAATCAGATTACTTCTAGTGAAATTCTTCCAACAGTGTAACCATCCTACTTTATAGATTGAAAACTGACAGCTAGATCATAATACACAATTACATATTTTTACCTTTCACTTTTTCTTAAGCGAAAGACACCAGAATTTCTCTGTAGCTCCAAAAGTCTTTATTATACTTTTGCCTGTACTATATCTTGAAAGTTTGCTTACAATATGATCTACAAAGGTAGCTTAAAAAGAAAGAAGGAAGAAATCTTTTTTCCTCTGCATGTGACTTAACTGAGCTTAAGTTTTTCAGGCATTGGCAAACAAAGCCTAAAACCCGCTTTAACGATATCCAAAACCACTACACCGTCCAGCAACAACAACAACAACACACTAGTTACAAATTATACCAAACATGTTACACACATGCTCACACATCTCCACAGATCACAATATGCTATCGTTTCTCAGCTGGAAACTCACGGCGGGTCTAGTTCATAATTAAGTTTCTGTTGTTCTTTTTTAGCTGTTTAATTAAAACTCCTTTAAGCAGAGGCTATCTTTACTAAGACTCCTGTCAAATCAAAATTTTTCCTCTGCTTCACTGCTCACGTACATCCCACTCAGCACTGACTAAGAAACTGTACAGAATATAACACCGTAATTTGAATCTCAAGAGCTGTTGTTATACTCTCCTGGGTGCAAAGGCTAATAATATTTACTTCACCAAAGCAGCGTATGTAAAATTGATGCTCAAAATACACCGAACATGTTTAGTGATAAAGTACTTTCCGAAGATATTTCTAGATTACTAAGAAGAAAAATTGAAATAAATCCTTTGCATCCAAAATTTCTGCTTGGTCAGCTGATAAAAACCTGCAGCAGACAAAACGCAGAATTATCCCTGCTGGTATAGAAAATGCCTTATGACCTAATTAAAAACCAGTGCAGTGTGAAAAGACACGTTTTACCATGAAGGTGAAAAATAAACGCCCCTGAAAAAAGTTTACCCTTGATGAAAATAATTTCAAAAAGTTGATTTTAAAAACTTGCAAGTTCAAAATGCGACCCAGATATAAAATCTTCAATTCTGTGTTTTAAGAACATTCACTATATTAATTCCTGTATTTCTATTCCCAAATAAAGTATGCATATGTCTTATATGTGCCTAAGACACACATATACAAACACGCAAGCTTCCCTCCCACCCCCAGAAGTAATTTAATATACAGGTCTGTGTCATTTTTGATAGCACCATCTTACCATCAGTACAATCTAATATCCCTGTAATGGTATTCCCCAACTATTTATAGAGAGAGAATACATCATACATTACAGACACACGTTCCCAATCTAGGGTTATGAGAAGAATCCTACATAATTTTAAATTAAGTCCTAATGTAATTATAATCATTTTTGTTTTCATATTCAATTGCAGGTAGCACTTAGTTATTTACATGAATTTTCCTGTAAGAGGCATTCCCACAGAGATTTCCATATTAGATGTACTGCATAATAACTGAACATTCAGCTAGAGAAAACAGTATTTTTTGATATATTTATGGATATATTTATGGATATACAGCTCCAAACTTTGCCATTATCTAGGTTAGATAGCTCTGTAAAACCGCTAACTGGCAATATTGCATTTCTAAACTTTATCAGCACTAAGGGAAGGCAAATATGCTTCTGTTAGACAGGAATACAGCTGTATAGGTACTTTTTTTCCCTGAGGCTCTGCCATTTCAGCTTACATTTCTTATATGTACTATTTTACATCAGAAAATGCCACTACAACCTGATGTTTCTTGGCCTTTCTTTCCCAGATGGTGTTCAACAACGAACAGTTAAAAAAATACTGGGAGCCAACAGTTAAAAAAAAATACTGGGAGCCATTTACATTCAGAAAGCGTAGAACAGAACTGCTCCCTAACTTTCCAGCACTTCTGGAGGTCACTTTTCATTTCTTCATATCAAAGGCAGGCACTTGTTTCTAATAAGTTAACAACTCTCCTGAGAAACATGGGTGGCTGGTATTTCATTGTTTCATAAATATTTTTATACTGTAACACCATTCAACTTAAAACAGATTTCAAGAGGAGAAAAATCATGACTAGGATTATGTTCAACCGAGGCAGGAGCGCAAAACAGATTTCAAGAGGAGAAAAATCACGACTAGGATTACGTTCAACTGAGGTAGGAGCGCAAACTTTTTTACGTGGTAAAAATAGAGATATTTTTCCCCCCTCCCGCTTTATTTCTCCTGGTTGTTTTTGTTTAGTTGTTTGGAGGGGGGCGCTTTGTTTTAATTTTGTTACAGAAGCCGCACTGTATAACTTTTTCCCTCCCCCTCAGAAGTGTACTTCCTTTGAAAACGCTCCTTCTGCGAACAAAGGCTGCCACCGGCCCTCCGCATCAGCACTGTGGACATCTGTGGAATAGATCTCCTTAAAACGTTACGGATAAATAAAAAACCCTGTGGTTCCTACCGAAAGGAAGTTTTCCAGGGACAATCTCCTCGGTGTTGTTGTAACTGCGACTTTGTCTTTTTTGGATACAATGTTTCTGCTGACTCCCGAAAATTTTCCACTTGAATGTGCAATTAACCAGCAGCAGCGGCAGCAGCAGCTCTGGAGAAGGAGAAGAAGCAGCGAAAAAGGACATTCCTTCTTTCATCTTTTAGAGGAAAATAAAAGGGGGAAGGAAAGCAAAACTCGGGGCAGCGCACCGAGCAGAGCTCCGAGCCAGGCCGGGCCGCTCGGCAGCCCGCACCGCCGAGGGATTGCTCCTGAGGGCTGCGAGCGTCTGCGGCGAGCCCGGGGCTGCTCCTAACTTCTTGCTTCCCCGTGGAAAAAAATGTGAAAAATGCCAAGGATCGGTGCGCGAGTGTATGTGTGTGTGTGTGTGTGTGAGAGAGAGAGAGAGAGAGAGAGAGAGTGTGTGTGTGTGTGCGCGCGTGTGTGTGTGTGCGCGCCCGGCTGCAGAGCAGTGACTCAGGCAACTAAGTGCGAGCAGCGGCGGCGGCGGCGAGGGGGAGCGGAGCGGCGCGGCGCGGGGCGGGCAGCAGCCGCCTGTTGCAGCTCCGGCCGCGGCCCCGCAGCGGCAGAAACTCCGCGGGAAACAACTTCTCCCCCTGCCGCGGCCCCTCTCCCGCCTGCCCCGGCACCTGCGGGGGCGCCGGCCCCCCGGGCCGACCCCAGCCGGGACCGACCCCCCGCCCCGCCGCACAAAGCGCCGGCGGCGCGGCGTGCGCGCCCGCGGCCCCCTCTTACCTCCGCGCCGCGGCCCCCCTCCGCGCACCGCCAGCGCGCCGCGCTCCGACGGCAAACTTCGCCCGCCGCCCCCAGGCCGCCCCGGCTATTTATGGCCCCGCGCCTATTTTTAATCCGCCGCTTGGCTATTTATACCGCGGCGGTAGGTTGCCGCGGGCCGGCGGACGGAGCCCTCGGAGGATGAGTTGCTGCCCGGCCGGCGGCGGGGCGGGCCGGGCTCCCGGCCGGGCTGCGCGGCGCCAGCGATGCGAGGAATGCGCGGAATGAGGGGAGGAATGAAATGAACGCGGGAGCGGGGCGGCCGCGGGGCGGAGCGCGGCCCGCCGCCCCCTGCGGCCGCGGGCGGGCGGGCGGGCGGGGCGGCGGGCGGGGCCTCCGCGCCGCGCTGACCTCATAGGGGAGCCCGCGGGAGGGGGCCCGGCGGGAGGGGAGAGGGGAACGGGAGCCCGGGGCACCGTGGCACCGCGGCACCGCGGCACCGCGCCGCGCCGGCCACCCGCCCGGCGGGCCTCTGCGGTGCTCCGCAACGGGGTCCCGCAACGGGGTCTGCAGCGCTTTGCAAAGGGCTTGCGGCGGGCGTCTGCAGGCTCTGCGATGGGGGTCTGCAACAGGGTGCGCAGTGCTTTGCAAGAGTTGCAAAGTACGGGGTTGCAATAGGGGTCTGCAACGGGCCGCAGGAGCTGGCTGGGCCCTGGACCCTGGTGGATGGGGAGGCTCCCCTGGGAAGCACAGCTTACCCACACGCACGTCCAACCCCTGGGTGCACCACAGAGCCCCGTGCAAACTCCTGCCGGTCCCCAGGAAATGCAGGCCTGTGCCCGGAAGGCCACCTGCAGCACCCCCAACAAAGCCCTGGAACAGGGGGTGAGCGGGAAGGCTCTGTACACATCACACCCCAAATCAACGTGGACACAGGATGGCCCAGGGGTCCACAGTCTTCAGCCCAAATCCAGGTCGTGACCTTTCTCACAAAACTGGCCCCAGCTTCAGATTTCACAATGCAAGTTTTGCACCACTCTAGTTCTGAGCCTAAGTGCCATTAGACTATCTTTACCCTTCTTGTACTGGTGCAACCCATCCCCCAGAAACGCTCCCCAGGCATTATCATAAGGCATGTCTCCTTCAGTTAACAATCTGCTACCTTATGGAAATAATCACGGGGCAGGCACAGCTGTTGTGCTTGTGAAAACTCTTATTTGCATAAGCAAAATGGATAACTGGACACCTCGGTGCCTGTTTGTGAAATAAATTGCCTATTTTGATGTGCAAACATACATTTCTATCCACCTTTGAAAGTTTGCCCAGCAGGGCTACCACTTTTGGAGACGTCAGGAAAATCACATTACAACCTCAGAAGAACCACATGTTGGTGTCATCAGACAGCATTAACATGCTCACATCACATGTACCTTCATGACATGCTGGTGGAATTCACAATAAATGTGCTGTATATTACTTGTATGTGACATTAAGAAAAGATGCCGAGCATGGCTCTCTGTGAATACCAGATACATTGTCGTCCTGGTGCTTTCCCAGTACCAATCCTGTAAGACAGCCATGCTGATAACAGCCACCATTTGAGCCTGTGACTGACCCAGGAGCCTCTTGAAAACGAGTCGCTTAAAGCTCACGTTGCAGTTCACACAGAGGCTGCCACTGTTTTTTACCTTTGTGGACCAGGCACTGGAGTGTGTATGATAGGCAGTGCAAGCGGAAGGTGCAATGTTCCCACTGCTCACACAAATTATACTGACTGAAATCTACTAAAACTCAACCCTACAGAAATGACGTGCAACAAGTAGCAATGCCAAATGGAGCCAAAGTTTGAGCAGGTGTTGGTCAAAGGATTGGGAGAATGCAAAAATGAACGTATTTTAGGATATTTTTTCCCCATACCATTCCACACTGGCTGAAGAATTTCTTCCCCAAAGTAGGCTACAAGGAACCCCCTCACACACACACAGGATTTCTTTGCTCTTCCCTTCCTCCCTTCCACGTAGCTCTAGTAATATTATCTAGTGTCTAAGTGCCTGCACAATTTGTACAATTCAATCACTTTGCAGATGTCTATACGAAAGCCATAGCCTCTTGAGTGTACACAAAGTTTACCGACTCTTTTCCAAAGCTGGAACAGAAAAATGGGAAAAAACATTGCCCCCTAACACCTATACCATAGTTTTTTGGTCACTAGACTTAAACTCACTCCACTATGCTCACTGCATGCACAGAAATGTGAAACGTCTTTAAATGAATGTGATTTTTTTTTCCATAAGGCTTGCAGAGAAAGTACCGAGAATACTGACTCTAACTTTTATGCCTGTGCAGGGCCCAAAAGGTATCATAGCTCTGTACACATGGAGGGACAACAGCAAATATTTGGACAATGGATAAATAGAATTTGAAAACTTCTTACCTATGCAGCTGTCACAAATGAAAATGATGAAAAACTTGCAGGATTATGCTCTCCTAGTGGAAAAGAAAAAAAGGGGTTTGTTTCTACAGCCATGGTTGTGGATGAATACAAATCAAACTTAAACCAGGTTGTAGTTGTTTGCCCGTATCTGCAGAGTTCAGTAGTTCTTTTGCCATTCAGAACTCTTTCAAGAAGAATAATTAAATTTACCTGATGCCTGCGCATTTTGCTGTTAACTGTGAGCAGCGGGGAAAGCTCACAAAATTCTGATTATTTCTCAGGTTCTGAAACTTTGTACATTAGTGTTCTTCACTGCCTGTGAAGCTCCAGATAAAACCAATAGCCTCTGAAAACTGAGGTAGGGAAACTCCGTCAAGTATTGATCTTTCTTGCCTTTTGGCTTATACATCCTGTAGGTTGCCATGTCGTTATGTCATGCGATGCCATGTCATGCCATGTCATACCATACCATATTGGCAGTCCCTTCAAAAAATACATACCTGGAATTCCAATTAATTTCTGACAGAAAAAAAATGTGTACTGGGGATAGAGAGGTTTGTGCGTTTTGACAGAAGGTGAGGATGAGGAAAGACAACACCGGTATTATCCAGCCTGTTAGTCCAGCCACTGCCTTCATGCAAAGGTAGGCTTGTTTGGAGGCCCTGTGGATGAAGAAGGAAGGTATGTTGGAGGGACATTCATACACAGAGAACTTGCCCTGATGAACTGCCTGCTCTGGGTTTATTGATGAATGGCTTCTTCAGGCACACAGGTGCGCTGAGAGTTACAAAAGCTGAAGAAAACAAAGGGACATTGGGACAAGCCCAGACAGGGGCATTTCCTGGGGACAAATGCTTATCTCAGCCAGAAAGGAGACATGGAAGTGGGGAGTATGGGAAAATACATTAAGAGAAAGAATGAGATTCAAGAGATGGACACCAATAAAAAGACTTCAGTGAGAGAGACTGGGGAAAGAGAAGAGAAGAGAAGAGGAGAGAAGGGAAAGTGAGAGAAATATTTCTGACTATAGAAGGAAGGCAGGAAGAATAAAAAGAAAGTTAAAAAAGGGGGATAAAACTGGAGAAAGGGAATCGTGCAGAAGAAAAGGGATCGATGGGGCTGAAAGGAAACCAGCTGGGAGAGCAAGGGAGACTGTAGTTTATGAGAAGAAAAACAGGAAGTAGTAGAAACAGGAGATGGCAGTGAGGAAAGGGAACTAGCTTAACAATGAAAGGAGTAAGGTAAGGAAGGACGGAAAGAACAAGGAGAAGAATATACGATTAGAGAATAAAGGTCTGTAGTACTATCAAGTCTTGCATTTGTCAGTAAAATATTATTTTGAGTGCAAGTCCTGTTAAGACTGGGACGGAGGCAAGTGTGACCATACTTAAAGATAAAATGGAGGCTGGATTGTGGTTTACATATAGGAACCGCTTTTGTCTTCATTAATGAGACCACTGATAGTAGGGGGCGTTAGGGAGCCTAACAGAAGAGTTGTAGAGGTCTTCTTCTTTGCCGTTAGCTATGCCAGGTACAGGGCACATAATTTACAAGCCTCATCCCAGCCACCCAAAGCCAGATGATGCTTTTAAGTCTCCCAGAGATGAAATGGTACCCAAAGATACAGGGTTGACAGAATTCCTAGTTTACTCTAAGAATAAGTAAACTCTCATCTGCCTAGAGAGTATTGGCAGACGAAAACAAGGTGGACTTTGCAAAGTCTAGATCCAGAGCCCATTTTGGACTTGGAATGAACCTCAAAGCTCAACAATGCTTGGGTACAGCGTTTTGGTTACAAGCACTGAAAGAATTTTAAAACTTTGTATTTGGATTGCAGTTCAGATTAGGAAAACCGCTAATCTCAGGAAATGCTTAAAAGCAGTATG
This sequence comes from Aptenodytes patagonicus, assembly GCF_965638725.1. Taxonomy (NCBI): domain Eukaryota; kingdom Metazoa; phylum Chordata; class Aves; order Sphenisciformes; family Spheniscidae; genus Aptenodytes; species Aptenodytes patagonicus. The sequence continues at coordinate 11,182,580 of NC_134955.1, forward strand.
TAGATCAGGGTTTATCTGTAGTGTGCAAAGAATTAAATACCCAAATCAATGTGTTGTTGAACATGCCAACAAAAATACTACGGGAAGCTGTAATGTAATGGAACAGAGCTCTCTATATTATAAATCTAGCTGCTGAGCTTTGTAAAGCAGCAGACAGTGTAAAGAATGAAAACAATTAACAGTTTAATAATGAATTATAATAATTGAGTCGAGAGGAAGCCAGGGCACAAACCACGGCCTCAGAGCCCAGCTGGGTTAAAATAGTACAGAGAGTGGAAATATATAATTTCAGACAATTCTGGTTGCTTATTTCTAAAGGTGAACTGAGAGCTTTTTAAAATTACATGACTAGAGTCCAGGGCTGTGTATTTCTCCCATTGATGAAATCACTAACATCAAACTGGTGTGGCTCTTGTCCTGCTTTAGAGCAAACAATATAAGCGCAGCAGCCTATTCCTTCTACTGATAGCAATAATTCTTAGCACCACTGATTGAAACAAATTACTGTGAAAACCGCTTGGGTGGTTGGGCTTTTAAAAAATATTTTGCACTAGAAATTTTGTTGTATTACCATCATTTTCTGCTGCGGGAAAAAAGGAGAAAAAAAATCTTATTCAAATTCCCAAAGAATCTCTTTTCTTTGATTCAGCAAAATTTCAGGTTTCTGAGCAGTTCTCAGCCTACTTAATATGCAAATGGCATATTTTGTTCCCTCTCTTCACTTTGGCCCAGATTTCTAATGGTATTTAGATGCTTGAAGTTAGGTGTAGGTATTTTTAATCCTCTTCAATGCCCAAGAAGTGCCTAATTTCTTTTGATTTATATGAGGTTTAGGTGGGTACCTATTCTGGGAAACTTCAATACTTATCTAGACACCTAAATAATAATAGTCATAGTAATAGCAAAAAAATAACAATAACAATAAAAGACACCTTAATGTCTATCTTAACCACCTAAGTACCATGACAGGCTTCCTCTGGGTGATGCTCAAAATCTACATTCAAGGAATATTTCAAAGCACTTAAAAGCACCATCTGCTGTGAGATCTGTTGTACAAGGTCATTCGCAAGCATTTATTTATCTCCAAAATGACTCCACAGGTGACATTTACAGGGAGAGGCAGGGGCCAGACTTTCTTCTTTCCAAAATGAATTATTTCTAAGTAGGCCTTTTCCAGCCACCAAGAAGGACACACAGACACCATTCCTGGTGTCAGTTTGACCCAGCACACCCCTGTGGTGGCCCGGCCAGCTCTCCACCACCTGCCTCTGCCTCGAAGGCTGTGGTGTGTCCTTTCGTGGGCACAGGGGACAGGGCCTTGCCTTTGTCCCCTGTGACGCTGCTGCTTCCAAATCAGCCCGTGGCCACCTTGTCACCACCACAAAGGCAATGGGTCCCACAGACTTGGCTCCCTGCTAGGCCTGGCCTGGGCATCTGTACACACCATTTGTATGGAAAGAAGCATGTTGTGGGATGGTAAAGTCATTAACCAACCAAATTTCAAAGAGCAGCAGCAAACACGGGAGTCGTTGTACCATCTTAAGCAATGGAAGATATTTCACTAGAGTCAAGCAGCTTCACCAGAGACAGCGACTCCTTCTGCAATAAGACAAATTCTACTTTCACAATCGACTTTCCTGAGACTGCAAAAGGTGTAAATCAGTGCACCATTTGGACCTATCTGTTTATAAACAACTTTGGGCGTAAGCAGGCATTCAGGTGACATGGAGCCGCTGACAAAAAGCTGAGCTACATTCCCTGCTGAGGCTCCTCGGCCCCAGGTCAGGAGTGCAAAGGCCGCTTCCCCTGTCACACCAAGGGCAGCATACATCGGCTCCCCTGGCTGCTGTTTCACCTAATCCCTGGAAAGCCACATGCTAAGGGCGAATTTGCCAGATATTGGGAAAGGCTACCAAAACCAGTGAACCACGAGTGACAGTGTCTAAAGTGAAAACAAACTGTCCCAGACAAGGAAGAATTATTTAACGCTCCTTATCCATACAGAGTCCAAAGTATCATTGGAAGTTCTGATAAATACAAAATGAAACTTCATCTGAAGTGGAAGGGATACCCGATATACGACTAAGGCAGGTAGGACAGATTGCACATTGAAGGGCCAACTAGAATATAGTTACTCTTATTTTACACTGATTTTTCCATGTCTCCATTCATAATGCAGGTTGAATCACACATGGTAAATAAAATTGGGAGAAAACCAAAGTGAGAAAGTCTGAGCTCTGCAGAGGTGTTAAGGGTGATGTTGCTAAGAAAGGAAAAAGTCAGGAGAGATACGTCCTCTTGTCACGCTCTCTTCTATGTCGTCTGCATAATGAGACCTGCAAAAAGTAACTGAGTTCCTCTTGCCTCGTTATTTTCTCAGTGCATATTCTTCTGGTATAATATAGCTGCCTGCAAAGCTCAGGGTTTGTTCAGGACAGAACAGGGGAGCTGAGAGAGCACAGCACTATTTCCGAGGTGATTCAAACCTAGCAGGATTCAGTCTTTCTACTTTTGAAGGGGGAAAGCGGGAGAGGAGAGGCAAAGGAAAGGGACTCTTAGAAGAATATATTGCTATTTCCTGTTAAACTTGATTATTTGGATGTTCAAATGAGTATAAAAGGAAATCTAAAGAGAGGTTATGCATTCCTTACTGCAACTAATCCTTGCAGGCCAGGCTTACACAGCTTTTTGGTAGAAAAATTACAAAGAGTAATTTGCAGTTAGCTGGGTAATGAAAGAAGAAAAAATTACCTAAAGCTGCTGGGAAATCATAATGGTGTATGGGTATGTAGTTAGATGGACTCACTTCACGGGGATGAGAACTACTGAATCAAGTTTCTGTAACGGCCATTACAGAATTTGTAGTAGTAAATATCACCATGTAAATCCTGACCTTTCCTCATCCTTCCCAGGGGAACCAAAATACTTTTCATCTAGCCTGTATTTAGGAAGACAGTTTTGGAAACAGGAAAAAGAGAAGTCATCTGAAGATCTAGGAGCCACTGAGGCTAGCTGGTGCTCTAGTCTATTAGAATAGGATCCCCACATTTAATTTTAATATTGGACTGTCTCTTCTCTCACTGCTTTTTCTCTGTCATGTTCCAGTAATGAAAAACAGTAACCGAACCGACAGTGTTACTTACTTGAAATTAAAACAACTGTTTAATGTTCTTAAAATTCAGAGTTCTGCAGCTTCACAAGCTCCAGTGGATGGACTGGCTGCTGTGAAGCTTAATCTTGATGGCAGATGCTCTCTTTGTTCTGGCTTTTCTGCTCGTATGCTCATGATGCATTACATCCCATAGAGCGCCAGTCAGGACGCATTGCCAGTGTTTGAAGTGGTCCATGGAAATGGAGGACCACCTCAAACAGGTATCCTGCAGGAAGAGCAATGCCTCCCAAAGGTGGGGGAATTGCTGTACAGTCTTAATGAATGGGCTTTGGCAGAAGGAAGACAGGGACGACCGCAAGTCACACTAGTCAGTGAGTGTTCACGGCTCAGGGCTGTGTGCCACACAGCACACAGGGCAAAGCACTCTGCCCACAGTGGGTGTCACAGGTAAGTGGGACACATAAGGAACTGTGAATCACAGGTCCTGTAAACGGTCATTAAATAGTTGGGTAGAAGTGTGTCAAACAATGAGATGATGTAATGGACAAATGCTTATCATAAACATAGAGAATCCTGACCTCATTTCACGTATGATTTCATCTTAGGTGACCTCACAAGTGCAGTTACTCTACCACCTGCACAACCTTGTATGTTTTATGTGCTTCTTTTGCCCTCTAGATCCTGAAAAAATTAGTTAATTTGTTATTTTTCACAATCAGTCCCAGATGGATGATGTCTGTCAGCATTTCCTGATTTATATAACATTTATCATTTTCAAAGCACTTTATAAACACTAAGCAGTTGATCCTCACACCACCCCTGTGCCCTAAACATTAGTACTTCCTTTTTACCAACTGGAAATTGTTATGGGAAGTCAAAGCAATCCTCACAGTAGCTAAGGTAACAGCAGAACTCAGTACCATCCAATTTTTTACCTGCTCTTTACGCCTCTAGCACATCACACTTTTCTAATGCAAATGCATCTACCACACAGCCCTCCGGTCGTTCTTTTTTCTTTCTTATTTACATATAAAAATCCTCTCCCCAGCTCTGTTAGTTCTTGCAACTTTTTGCTCTCTGGTATAGCTGAAGAGCCAAGCTCCCAACTTGTCCACAAGTCAACTTCCAAAATAGTCTAAAAACAAATGAGTACAACTTTTGTGCCTTAAGATATTGTATCCCAAATGTCTGTCAGGTACAATCAATGGTTTTAAAAGGTAATCTTTTTAATTTATTCACTTAATATGAGGTCAGAGAGTCATCTAAATTCCTTGTGGGTACAGAACTGAGGTTCACTGAAAATCAGGCTCCAGCTGAGCTTTGGTGAATTTTTAAAGTAAGCAATTAAATGGCTTGTAAAATAGAGGTATTTCAGAACTGACATCAGTAACTGTTGGAAAGAACTGAAACTCAGAACGGCTGCGTTCTTAGCTGCAGTAGAGCATTCAGCAATGTTAAACTCCTTCCAAGCACATACAAAGGGAAGCAGTTTGATTTAGTAATAATAATGGCCTTGCATACATAGTTATAGGCAGGTGAAGGCTTTTGAGTCACTTCTAATTGCCAAAGGGGAGTAAAGAAGAACCACTGGGTAGTAGTTAGACAAAATTAGAAGGCTGTAACCCCTTCCTTGGGCAGTGCTTCTTCATCTAATCTTGTCCGTACTAGCAAAGAGTAGTGGTACATGGCTGAACCCTGCTAGTACGCCACCACCTGCCAGCCTCTCAGCACAAAAAAGCTCTATGAGCCCTCTGCTCATTTGGGTCATACCATTCACACAAAAAATTACCTGAACAGAAACACAGTGCAAGAACTTTTGTTTATGATATTGTCTTTTCCTTCCTTCCTTTTTAAAAAGTTTTCCCCATACTGGCATAGGTGACCCCAGCCCTGATGCTCTTAAGGATAAACCTCCCCAACATTCAGTGTTGCAATTCGTGCCTTATGAGTTTGCTTTCATGTTAGATGCAATGGACAATGCATGGGAAAAGCCAGGTGCCTAAGAATACGATTCACCTCACGTAAGTTAGAGGTACCTAAAACTAGCTAAAAAGGGAAATCCTTAGGAAAGCAGTTAGAGGTCTGCCCTCTGTCAGCATGAAGACACCTTGTTTGGCATAACAGGAGGTGTTCTCCTCTTGCAATTCAGACCCTAGCTGCCTCTGCTGAGGGTGGGTGTCTCTGCTCTTGCTTTTCAAACTGGCAGCTGGCCTCCATGCTTTACAGCAATGAGAGGAAGAAGGTGACATTGCTATTCGCTGTCCTTCCCTGGTAGCAAACTACATAAGCTTAGATCCATCCAGGACTGAAGGAACTTGAGTTTAATGTCCTTCTTTGCCTGAGATAAATACACTCCTCCAAGCCCCATGGAGAAAGCACTGTCTAGCAGGAGGCAGCTCTGTTGCAGAGCAGTAGGTTCTCCTTCAGAGCTATTCACTGCATTTTACTGTGCTCCTTGCAGAAGAAAGCAGTGGGTCTGTTCCAGCTTTTCGGAGCAAGTCACTAGTGGATGTAGCCCTCCAAACTGGGAACTGAAACGACACATAATGTCTCCTTTCCACGAGATCAGGAGCATGGCCACCAGTATACCTTTTAAAACAGGTAAGTGGGCTTCATCAATTTTGTGGTCTCGGTGTAGCCTGGGCAAAACTTACTTGTTGGCTGCATCTGGAATGGAATTAGCCATTAAGCTATCTCTGCATTAGAACTCCTGCTCACTCAGTTCCCTTTTGCAATAAAAGAATTAAAGGTTGAAAATGGGCCAGAGGGAATGGGAAATCTAAAGCTGGTTGGAAGGGCCACCTGCTCAGAAGGAGCGTTCACTGACTTTACATTTTATGTCAGTAGGCTAAGCATGCATGCTCCTTCTGACCATGCATTATAGCAAACCAATGGGGAGAATAAACTTGCGTGGTATCAAGTTGTTTTAGTAACATATCAATATTAACATCCTACATGTATAAAACATTGTCCATACCTTTTTGTTCTGTTTTCTTTTCTCTAGGTGACTGTTGTCTAAACTGTAGGTGTCTCATGAATTCAGGCCAGTGGAAAAGAGTAAGTAAAAACTCTTTGTTTGAGACATGGGTTTGTTCTGCTGCCCAGGTTTGAAGGGGGTGAGACATTTACCTGCACTTCATTCCCACATTGGCTCAGACACACAAGCCAGTTACGGTGGCTTAGCAAGGCAATGCATATCAGCTGAACTATGGTTGCTCAGTTATGTCAGAGCTCTTCATGGCACATATGTGAATCCTACACACAGAATATGAATTAGGCATCCAGGCTGAAGCACTGGGAAGGGACTTTTACTCCCGTCTACATAGTTTTTAATCTCCAAAACCATGAAAGGAGCTATTACAGTGTGGCAAAGGAATGACTGGGTGACACGTGTTGTGCTTCTTCTACGGCATCACTATTAACAACTGATGGCTTATGTTATTGGTGAGGAGAGTTAAACTATTAAAAACCTAATTTACGTCTCTTTCTTTACTGCGTGACTCAAACCCGTTTTGCAATCTGTTACAGGTTAACTAGCCAGGGTTAGGCAGGGTGGGGCCTGTAGCAGATTGCAAAACTGGTTTATTCAATTCACAGAAACATCCTTAAAAATAGGCATTCTAGAAGAAGACCAGATATCTTCCTGTCAATCATGGTACATCATGCAACAAAACAGATGTTCAGGCCCCTCCGCTTTTGCTGCTGCATTGAGTGAGACACTGCATGCAAGTCACGTGCAGGCAGAGGCCACCCAGTATTGTGCTGCAGCTGAGGAGCGTGCCTTCCTTTCAGCTTGGGGCTACGCTCAGAGGCACACCCTCACCTGCAGCCTCTCTCCTCTCCTCCATAACTCTGTGTGCCAAGTGCAGCTGGTTAATAGATCACAGATCAGACCAACCAGCTGCTTCCAGCATATGGGGTCATGGAGGAGGGGAAGCTGCAGGGCTGCTCTGCAAATGTGTGAGATGCAGGCCTGGAGCTGTCTGGAGATCAACAGGTGATTTCAAGTAGGGAAAGAAATGGAAAAGAGCTGTACTGTTTTCAGCAAAAGAAAGAGGGAATGCAATCTGTTGTCTGCTGCAGGGTTTTGCTCTTTTTGAGAGGGTAAGCAGAAATGCAGATGATGAGAGTTGCAGGCTTACCTTGTGGGGTATCTTGTACAGCTTCATCTGAACGTGGGATGTACCACACAAGGCGGTGGACATAGGTGTATCTGAAAGCTCTCCCTCGATGTTAAACTGAGGAATATGGAATACACAAAGCATGGGAAAAAACTATTAAATTACCTCAGAAATCTGTTGCATACGTGTTAAAATACGTGACAGATGGTTTCAGAATCTTGCACCCTCTCTTGTTATCAACGCAGTTCTTTTTATTGCTTCCAGACAATTCAAATTTTGGCACTGTACAACACTATCAGAGAAGAGATGAAGTATATGATCGACTTTTCTTTATGCAGCCAAGACCACCATTGTCCTAGGGAGTTTTCCTAGTCTACAGCCATAGAAAGATCATCGGAAACCGAGCGCCTCGCTTTTGCTTACATTAGTAGGCCCTTCATATTGCTCCGGCAATATAAAAAGGTCCTAAAGTTTAAGTTAAATCTAATGTGAAACTCACTTTAGCAATCCTCTACATTGTCATGGCAGTGCAAATTTGTCCCTACTATAAACATAACACAGCCATGTTCTGAATCTCTCTTCTGTTATGTTGCATTATAATGGTGAGACACCAGAACAGACTAACTGGGGAGTCAGAGGAGCTTCCTTCACGGGAAGTTTTTGAGAAGTTAGGATGTGAACACGCCAGGGTGGTCTGGGAATATTTGATCCTGCCTCAGTGCAGGTCTAGACTGAGTGATTGGTTTTGAAATCCCTCACAGTTCTGCAGTTCTAAAGGTTTATGTTTTCTAAAGAGACAATTTCTTTGTGTGTCAGTCAGTGTGGTCTGGTCTTACCCTAGAAGGTTACTCCATATTTTTGCAAAGGCTACCAGTTTACTCACTGTAGTAGTGAAAATTAAAAACTATATTCCTGAAATTGGCCCGTTTCCTAATAACATACTGAAGAAAAGCAAACAGAAAAGGTATCATCACACATAATTTAGTTAAGATTGCTTCTTTTGTATTTGCTACAGTGTAAACATATATTCCCTTGTTCCCCCAAGCTGTCCAGCCCGGCTGAATTGTGAACCGTGATTCTAAGGACATCCAACTTCTGTGCTTTTTAAAAATGTAATTTTTAAATTCCCCAAAAATGCTTCAAGTACTGCTCTGTCTAGATGGAAGACTCTTTTTTTCTCAAAAGAGGTCAGTTTTAAAATGATGCTGTTACCTTTGTTTCTGAGCACAGTAACCCCTATTTGTTTCACACCCCTATTTGTTTCACAGCAACAACTGTTGGGGAGGGACCTTCATGATGCCTCTCAGTGAAACTCCAGATTTAACAGCTATAACATCTAGAACCAAAATCAATGTTCATGTCAAGTGTTAATCCACAGCTCTCCTGTCGCTTCTTCACGTAAGCGGCCAGTTTCAAACCAAAGCTGTTCAAATTTCCTCATGCTGCCCCACAGAAGATGCACAGGAATGCCCTCACTGCAACCTATAGTGCAGCAGGGAGAGCCAGGTAAGCAATCTGGCTTGGGTAACAAGAGTTGCTTCACTGTCGTCCCACAAAGCTGCTTCACAGGGTAACTAGCTCACACGGTGTTTTGGGTTGCTGTGGCTGGGCTACCTGTGGTACTCAGACAAGCTCTGTCACCCCCTGTAGTATCAGGTACCTCTACAGTGCCAGTGTAGCCCTGCTCCCAAGTTTCGATGATGAAAAAGAAATTCCAGTTTGCATATGCGTTAGTGTCAGCCTTTTGTAGTGTCACATTCATGCTGGAGACAACTGTCCCAAAGGAATTGGACTAGAGCTAGCATTTCCCTTCCCTGGAGTCAATGAAGCAGCCCTTGGTTAGAGCTGCGGTCTGGGTGACTGGAGTAATGAGGTTCTGCAGTCCATAATTTTGCACTGTGCATTTCCTCCCTAAGGAGTCACATGGCTGGTTTATTGAAATCACACACAAATAGGTCTTAGTGCATTTCTTAGCGGCCGATATTAGAAAAAACTCAGATAGCCTAATTGTGAAATATGCTGGTGGAACCTGCAGAAATGTGGGCTTTATTCCTGGCTTTGTGACCAGTTGGAGGGCTGACTTCAAACAAATCTTTTAACCCCTTTGTGTTTAGTTCCCCTCAGCCGTAGAAGAGGGATGCTCAACCCCTCTATGCTACTGCCATGTGCCGGCATGGGCCAAGCACATTCTGGGAGCAAGGCTGGGCAAGCCTGTCCTACTGCTGACCTCCAACACCTGTTCTCTGGATAACTGGAGAGCTTCAGCTCCAATGGCAGCCAATACAAGACCTTTACCAGCACTCCATTCACTAAACAAACACGTATTTTTATTGTTGTTATGATTGCAGTTGGTTGACAGAAATCCCATAAAACTTGATGTTGTAAAAAATAATAAAAACTTTTAATGTTACAAAAAAGTTACTTTGATACTAAGTGCCAAGTTGGCTTGACTAAGAGTGAGTGTGGCGTCACACACAGCAAAACTACCAATGCTCCTTCCACTCATCGAGAGGCTTAGGCCACTCTGGCCAGGCCCCTTGGGTCCCTACACCCCCTCACCACACACCTTCCAGGAGAAATCCTCAGCAGGCCCTTCTTCTGCTCTCAACTGAAGCTACTTTAGTAGCTTTAAAAGTGGCTCTGGGCTGTGCTGCTCAACTCTAGTTCAGAAACTGCACTTGATAAGGCAAAAGACACCTCACTCCTTGCCACGACTTCATGCTCTGGACCACAAGAAAACCTAGCAGTGACATGGCTGTCCCCACCCTCTGTCCATGTAATGGCCATATCTGATCATTTGGTGTAAGCCATTTTGTAAGCCGAGATCCTAATTTTTAAACCTCTGCTCAGCAGACCAGTCATTAGATTTGATCTGCAGTTATTTCCTACCTTGGGATGATCTTTTATAGCGGAAGTGAAGTATTCTGAAAGTTAGTATTTTTCCAGGGCAATAAAATTTGCATTTCAGAAACTTTTGAATAAATATATAAGAAAAAATATAAATGTGTTAGGTAAAGTTTAGTTTATTTTAATTTTTATGACTCCTCTGGATGGCAGGACAGCTGCATAACATATATTTTTTAGAGTTAGAAATGTACAGCCATCTGTTCAGCTTGTAACATGTGTTAATAGGTATCTCAAATTTCAATTCAAGAAATAACCATCTTAATAAATAACATAACAGCGGGAAACTTGGGTTAACTAATGGAGACCTAGCTGTAGTAGTACTACATCTGTTTAAATTAGTCATTACAGAAATATTCAGGCACAAAGTATTTGGCTTAAATGGGAACTTTAGCTAAAAAGCATTAGAAAACTGCATTTCCTGGAAGTTTGGGACTGAGACTAAGAAAAAGAGCTAGCCAAAAGACTTCCAGCTTTATGTTGATGCTTGGATACATTTCACAGAGATGAGCGATCTTTACTAACTATATACACACCCAAGCTTCATAAATTTCTCCTATGGACTTGGTGTGCCAGAGATGACCCTTCAGATAGATAACTTCAGACCTACCCGGATTTGAAGTTCAGACCACTAACTCTAGAGAAAGAAAAAGTCCCATGCAAAATGCCTGAGTTAAGACCACCATTAAATTAATCTCAAATCGTGCAGCCCCTGTAGGACAATATCGTACTTAAGCGGTCTCAGTACAGATAATGGTCAGCTCTGAATTTAATCTGAAAGGTGAGTTAGTACTGGATGATAGTACCCTATACTTGCATGGATATGCATGAAGCAAGACAAATTACAAAATAAAGTAAAAGTATGATTTTTTTTTTTTTTTTTTCTGCTCCGAAAGGCTCTTCTTGCTGCACAGTAACAGGCAGTGTAAAGGGCTGTAACTCTAGGTCTTTGGTTGCCAAGATGAAGAAAATGTCACTCTCAAGCAGATGGTACTGCTGATGCAGAAGGTCATGGTCTTGGAAATTCATTTAAACAACCCAAAACAAAAGCAAGGGAATGGTAGGGATAGTCCATTATTATCTTTGAATATTGAAAAGAAGGTTGAGGAAGCACAGCAAAAAAGGAATGCCAGTTTATTCTTGGATTAGCTATCGAAAATGCATTTGATTTCCTTAACAAGAACTAGAGGGAAACATAAGCCACCAAAAGAAATCATGCTCAGATCCTTGGACCTCTACAGATGGGGATCTTATCTGAGTATGGGGAACCACAGAGGACACAGTGCCGCCATAATTAATGGCCCTTATGCCATTTTCCACTGCAGGGATGCATTCCACTCCCCCACCAACCTACTGGATGCCGGAAGGGCCTAAGTGCCCTAGTTGATGCTGTTCCTGGTTCAGCCCTTAATTTTAGGACTGAGAAGCACAGAGAGCAGTTGACATCTTCCTCTCCCATCTCCAGTCATCTTCCAACTGTAGCTCAGCAGACTGGTGAATTCCAGTCCTTTGTGGCTAGCATGGGACAGATGTCATACTGGAGAAGTTACAAGAATATGACTTTATGATTTCACGAAGTACCTTCACAGGAACTAATTGGGCGGTAACTTATTAACAGAGAAACCATCAAGTTATGAATGAACTGTCAGTTGCTGTGCCAAGTGACTTGCATCAGCAATTACAGTCATAAACGTTCTGGGTAAAAGCACACTTAATAGGACCCTTTCACGGGCTGTGCAGTCTCTGTCACAGGAACAATTTAGTGATTCCTTTGTTTGTGCCAGCTACAGAAGGACCTAGAAGATCTGTGATCTCTGTTCAATTTCTGTGACATGAATTTGCACCCATCTTTGCTATTCTTTAACCACTCCCCTCCCCCAAATTTTTAGCTCTTATAGCTGCAGCGAAAATGTGATTCGAACATATTTTGAAACAGCAGGATCTTCCTGAGTCTATGGAGAGCCTAATAAGATACTCGTGAATATGAACTGCCCTATTCATATTAATCAGTAGCTTCATTGGTTTCACAGCCACGGAACTGGTAATTTTTCAACAGTATACTAAAATTAATTTAATTTTTCACGTGGGTTTTGCCACAGACACAGGACATTTCGCTTTGTTTCTATATTCTGCTGGAATCTGTCAGCAGCTGTTTCTATCTCAGCACTCTTCCTATAAGCAGAAAATCTGTGGGATTATGGTACATCACTCCCACTCTCTCCATTCAGTTAGGCAGCTGTATAACTCAGCTCTGGCTCAGCCCCTGGTAGTGTGGCCACACTGAAGTTACACCAGTAACCTGGAACCCACACCAAAGTTACATTCCCCGGCACCCACTCCGTGCCAATATATCTTTAAGCTTGCTTATAGATTGGTATTATCACATGACAAATTGACAAGCCATCTATCTATAACAGGCAAAATCAACCCATATGTTGTATTTTTCATGCGCTCCTTATCACTAGGACGACTTGTAAACATCTGAGCAGCTTTAAACAGTTGCACACTAAAGAACATGAATCTGACAAGCTTTCAGAAATGCACAGCCCCAAACGCAGAAATACTTCCCGCGCAAATAGCCTTCCACAGCTCAGCAGCAGACACAGAGTTTGAAAGCTCTTGCAAACAGAAAGAGACATGACATCTGACTGGAAAGAACAGCTTTCCATCTTAAATGTAAAATGGAGTAAAAGACCATTTTTATCTTCCATTCTTCTCTCCCAGATTGCATTTTGTATCCATCCTTTTTTAACAATCACATCAAAAAAGAAACACTCACCTTAAAGTTTCCTAAGTAAGAAACTACCTGTTGGTACAGTACTTCCTATGTGCTAGTATTCAAGGACTTCCAGAATATGATTAAAATATTATGAGCTGCTTTTATGAGAGCTGAAGTCATGTAAGGAGATTTATATAGGCCATTGCAACCTTCCTATCAACGGTAACTTTGCTTAAGGCTACTGTCTATGCTTTCAGAAAATACTGAAGATATCTAAGGTCTAAGGCACCAGAAAAAAGGAAAGGGAGACAAGATCTGTCATGGTACATAGAAAATGAATCCTTCTGGCAACTCTTGCCCAGCCCCAGTTTAATATGGATTTACAATTAACATCATCAGTCGATCAAGCAGCGTTGTAATTGTTTTTGCAGCTATTCCAAAACTTTCTTCTGCACAGACATAACCTAATTCTAACTTAGTGAGACAGAACAGCTTGACACATTTGTTATCTAAAGACCACTTCAGCCAAAGAACATAATGAAAAAACATGGGAACTTGACTCAGGAGCAAAGGCTCTTCTTTAATACTTGTTCCAAAAATAGAAAAGCCTCTCCCCCCTACATGTCTCATTATTTCTTATTCTTGAAGCTCTAATTTTGCCCCAAGGACTGCTTCAAAAATACATTCTCTTTCATAGGATTGCTTAATACTGCTCAGTCAAGTGGGATTAGAGCCTTCTGAGGGAAAGAACATATTTCTTATTCATTTTCTTGACTAATTAGTAAAAATGACTTTGGGAAACCTTAGTTGTAGAAGTATCACTCACCTCTTCTTCACAGTGGGTATTAATAACCAGTGCATGCTATTGCTCGACACCCGAGTGCAGTTGGCAGGCAGTTCTGCGACACCAGCCCCGGAGCCTCGTGGAGTAAGGCGCTGCGGCTGCAGTCTTCGCGCGACGACTCAGGTCTCATGCACGCCAGGAGCAAACCTGTTATTCCCTCTCACAGGCACACTCTTACCGACTTCATCACTACAGTATCTAAGGGCTGCTATAAAGGGGGAATAACCAAGTGTAACCCTGTTCTGGAGTCCTTCCTCCAACTAGTCTTTAGGGAGAATTGAGTGAATGCTCTGCTTATGCACCAGTCAAGGGTAGGGAATATACCTGTGCCCCAGCTTCTGGAAGTAAAGTGACAGGAAGATGAGCTGGAAAAGACCAGACACAATGGTGGAATCAGTTTCATGTCCTTCCTTCTCCATGCTACGGCCAGACATAGCCAGTCTTTGCTGAGAATTATCTGGCTAAATACTCCTCCCAAAGCCTGTAAGTTTCCTTAAACTCAATGGATTTGTAGAGACACACACAGAGTAAATAAACAGAACGTGCCTGAATCATGCAAACATTGAAAGCTTACTTCCATAGTTTGTTCAGCTATGAAGTTTAAGAAGAAAACAAGGACTATCACTATGTGTGGTACCATGTTTTCACTGTGTATTACACCATCAATACACTAAGGTATTGACGCTTGAAACCATTTCCAGTAAGGCTGAGACAAGACAAAATCAAACCCAGGGATCTGAATCTACAGTCCTCACTAAATCAAAAGCAGGATTGTTGCTGACATGTATACAAAGTAATGACTCAGACCTTAAAAATCCATGATGTTGACTTACATTTTTTATTTTTTTTTATATACGCAAGACTGTATTTAGAGTTCTTTACATGGGTCCAAGAATATGGCCTGTCCATTGCATTTTCTACAGCAAATTTGCTGCAGTGTTTTCGTAGTCCGGTACATAAAACTGTCAGGGTGTGATGCAGAAAAACAGGCTTTATGAAAGAGCATGAGACCAAATTGAAATGAACTTCCCAGCAAAGGGAGAAAGGGTTTTTTCGTGTTCCTCAGCACCACTGCCCACCGGCTGAGCTCAGCTGGAATGGACGCACTACAGCCACCTCAGACGTTTGGTTGAGCCATGAGGCCACAAAAGGCATCCTGACTTCCTTGGAAAGCTGTAGCTCTAAGCATTTCTCTTCGGCTTTCTGGGCTACTGTGGATGTCAGAGCAATGCTCAGAGTTAAGAAGAGAACACAGATCCTGCAAGAGGTGTTAATCTTTTTGCTGAGAGAGAAAAGTATTCTAGGACAAAACCTCCATGCTGTGGGGCACATCTTCCACTCTGCAGTTACCGAAGAAAGAAGGATTTCTTCCTCTGCCTAAGTGCCCAGTCATTAAAAACACACTGAAAAGTGGTCTTTTTTGTGTAGAACCGTATGCACCAATCTAGGTAATGTCAGGGTAACACGGTGGGAATTGTCATTTCCTCATTCCCAACCAGCATCTTTCACTTGCCGTCACAAGTCAATAGATGCAAAAAATAAAATAAAACAAGAACAAAAAGAACCCAACAACATCATTTTTAAAGCACTGCCAGAGCTTCCACTTAGACAAGATCAGCTGGGCCTATTCCAGCAGGTAATGAAATCCACTTCTCTGTGACAAAATGGGATCTGATCACACGATTTCATTGCTTGTTTCTCTTTCCTAAAGAAGTTCTGTCCTCAAAAAACGGTCTCTGAGCTTGACAATATTAATAATACTAATTCTGCTTGACAGTATTTCAGGACTTTTGCAAAGACCCCTCAACTAGAGCTGAGCTGTAAAAAAATCATATTTTTTCAAAAATGTAGCAGAATATGATGTGTTGCCATGTCCACCAACAGTGAACATGACTTTTCATCAGCTATAGGGGTTGATTTAACACAGCTGTAACCATGAGGCTTCTGAAAAGCACAATGGGACCTCTGGGACTCTGCAAGCCTCCCTGGCGCTTCAAGAGAGGCAGTCTATGTCCAGGTTTCTTTCTTAGGACTAAAACCACCACACCAGGCAAAAAGGAATCTGTGACAGCTTCAGAGCAATTCTGTTCCTGAACAGAAGTGCTGGCTCTGGGAAGGTGAGAGCGGGAACTACAGAGAAGAAGGGGCCAGGACTTACTCCCTTTCTTCAACAGTGCACACTGCCGGGCATAGATGCTATACATATCCCACACGCCCAACGGAAGAGTCACTTCACCTTCATCTTGCTTCACCAGTGCTTTGGAACAGCTGTGGGGAGAGAAGGACCGAGCCTATGGGAGAGGTGGCTTTAGGGATATTCCTGGGCAGGTCTTCAAAGCTCACTTCTTAGCCATATTTCCATGGGTGTCCATGAAGACTACAATGAATAGTCAGTCACCTTGATCCTTCCCCAAGTCAACACAACAGATCCCAGGGAGAAAGGACTCCATTCCAGATTCTTTTTAGAGCTAATGGTATCTCAGAGTTGTTTCATTCCTCACACCCTGGCAGCACGTGTTAGGGAAACATATGACCCTGAGGGCCTCTCTCCCTCTCCACCTCATGACAAGCCTAAAGAGATCAAGAGTCAGTCAGTCTGGGTGAGAGTCAGTAACAGTGATTCTAGGAGATGACCTATCTCCTTCTCTGTGTAGGGCATAAGGAAAGGGAGTAAGGACAGCCCACAAACCTAACAGTCAATCATGGAGTGACTCTTCTGCTTCTGGTGGGTACAGTAGCTACCCGCCTGTAGCTTGCCTGGCCCAGCAAACTAATCCTGAGCATGTTGGGGATGGAGGAACCAGGATCTTACAGACCGCACAAGTCTGAGAGATACAGGCATGTGTGCAGTCCACTATCTGTGCTAGCTCCAAGTCTGAAAGATTCCAGTGCAGCGCTTTACTTTCCCCCAAAATATCAGAGCTAGTCTGAAGAGGCTGCTACGTAAACCCTTTGCTAATACACCTGCACAGAGCAAAAGAACATCCATCAGGGCCAATATTAGAAACACAATACCACAGGGCTATCCCTGGAAGAGCCAGCACCAGTGGAAATGTGGCATGTTTTGCTCTGTTTGGTTGCACACTCACCATGGATCATGTGAATGGCTCCGAGTTTGCTGCTGTGGGAGCACAACTGGCACCTTTGAAGTTTGCTGCTGAACTCCTCTGTATTGAGGAAGAGCGTAGCCCCTTTTCTTGACAGATAACTTGTTGACATGAGGCTGCTGTGGTGCAGGCTAGCTGCGCTGTCTTGCGGGCTGTTGGCAGCCCCTGGCTCTCTATGTGTGTGTTAGCCAGACTAACATGGGTGCATTTGGGAGGGTGATGAAAGGGCAAGGTTTTTGCTGAACATCCTATGAAACTTGTGAGGAGTTAAATGTTAGCGAGTATGGGTATGCATGGGATTTGACTTCCAAAGATGCTAAAGTGAAAATCTAGAGGGCTATGAAGGAACTAAAGCCTAGTTCTTCACAATATTTGGGCACCTAAATCCTATCTGTGTTAGCAGGCACTAGGCCTTTGAGGATGTAGGACAGCATTTCAGATTTATGTAGATCAGTGCCCACCACAGTCCTAGCGCTTCAAGCTCCTGGTTGACTAAGCCTTGGAGCCAGACAGTAAGGAATGCTTGACATTGGCAGTGAGGTGGACATATCTGACAAGTCCAAGTAAATTAGCCATGGTCATGGTGGAAACAGGGTGGCAAAGTAAGGAAAGGAAATCATCTTATCGCCAGAGACGTGGTTCAATGCCTAAACTGTGGTACCGTACTTCATTTCAGAAGTCACAAGCAGTCCTAACTAAAGAACTAAACCAATCAAACTCTTCTCAAAATGTTTCACTGATAATAATGTAACTGGCTGGTTTGTTGCTGCAACCAGAAGCAGATCTAAATAAGAATAATAATATGATGAACTGATGGTACAAAATGAAGTTACAACAGTAAGTAAACACAGAACTCTATTTAGCAATGCAGGTTTGGTTATTAATCTTGCTGGGTTAACGTTTTGGCTAGAAGGCAGTTAAACTTTTGTATTTTGAGTTTGATCTTGTTTTGTCATGGAACGAATTTGAAAGTTCTGTAGGTGGTATCTATCAAAAAAAATTCCAGGCTGAAGCACATGATTAGCATAGGAGAAATGTTCTACGTTGATATGCATTTGTGATCACATTATAGATTTTTCTTAAATCAAGACACTTTAATACCCACACATTCCCTATCCAGCCACTGGGAAGCAGGTCCTGTGGGGTCAGGTAGACCACTCTGGGCTATTTCATAGCAAAACAGTTAATCCGCATTACAACGAACTGTCACGCTTTAGGAAAAAGCAGTTCTACCATGCTGTATTCTGAATTACAGACAGGCCTCAAATGGTCTCCACAGATGCCAACTCACCCATAGCCTGATTCATATATCCCATCTGTCCGAACGTCTATGGCATTTCTTCAGATCTTTGGATACATTAAAAAAAGCATTTTTGCTGCCTCTCTTCCCCCTCTCACCCTCCTCCTCCAACATCACTTCCTTTAGGATGTAATGCCCCCAAATGGCTTTGGGGCAGCTTTTACAAAGGAGTCCCATTTTGGATCCTGTTCTGACTCACAACAGAAAGAATAGTCCTCTCCCCTCCTCACGCAGTAGTGTGCACTCTTAATTTTGTAATGCAAAAGCCCTGAAACAAATCCATCCCTAACGTAACCCCACTGAAGTCAATGAAATGACTCCAAGAATCGGTTTGTCTCTTGGTTTTAATACCAGAAAAGTGCCTCATCAAGCATAAAAGTAGAAACCTAGTATACGCTTCGGTGTGTTAGACAGCCTTGTCTTCACAGCACTGTATTTGCTTTTGAATAGGCTTATTATCCGTATCTGTGTTACTTCTAAATCTGGATATTGCATTTGTTACCCAAAGAAAGAAAATTAGTTTTACTACTTGAGATAGGGACTGCTGAGACAGCTGAGTTTCAGCATATATTAATAGTACGACTGTCCTCATTTAAAGAGATATTCAAACCTTTAATAAAATTTTCATTTTTAAAGATTTCCTCCACTAAAGTACACGTAACTACCATGTACCATTGCCATCTAGTGGAAAGGTAAGTAAGAACACAGGTTTCCTTCACTTTAATAGCTATCTGTGATGATCATTGATGATTATTTTAGCTAATTTGGAAAACCTCTAGAAGGCATACTGTAAAGTCCATACATCTCTCAATGCCTGCCCTGCTCTCAGGGAAATCAATAGCTTCTATTTAATTTATCTTTTGGTATTGTAAAAAGAAGTGTTTGATTGCTGTTGGCAATCTTACTGATAAAGAGTTTTTCTTCTGAAACAGAGGAAACTTAGCTTCTTTCCTTATCTTTGATTAAATATAACATTCACTAACTTAATTAAAATACATCACGTTAGTGGATTCGCATGGTCAATATGGATGTATTTCAGAGACAACTGCTGTGAAAGGGGAGGTGGTGGTACAGCAGAAATAGAAATAATGCTATAGTAATGCAGCGTCTCCTTGGCTTGTCTAAAAGAACGAAATTAAGACAGCTTTTTGCAATTAAAAGCATACGCAAGATTTGGGCAGGCTGGCAGATTAAGCATTTAATTGAGGAGCTTCTACACAAAAACTCTGGTCAGGCTAAAAGACTTATTTCTTGTAGCCATTTGTTTAATGAGTTTACATCTGCTGTAACATTCAAAGAAGTCAGTAGAGCTCAAGTGTTTGACAGCTGCTGTTAAAAAAAAATGAGGAGGATGCACTTTGCTCATCTTCCTTACAGACTTTAGATAAGGATGAGAAATGTTACAGAGATCCACTGGAAAGCCTCAAAGGCAAAATACATGATATCTAGTTTTACTAGATTCTTGATCATTTACAGTTCACCCTAAAACTCCCACACATTTGTTTCTTAATGTCCCTCATGCTCCGTTAAATCTCACTGCAGCAATGTTCCCATAGGAATGTGGCCACTTGCCAGACTCTCTCATGAACATTTCATTAATCTTCTTGGCTCTCATACAAACTACAAAACATTATTTGTTAGCAATTTAACTGTTTTGCTCCCAAATGTGCCAGAAATGTGATCTTTGCTATGCTTTCATTCAAGAAAACATGAGGATAATTATATAGTAAACGAAATGAGTTTTTTTTCCATTTAGCAAGATACAGTGCCATGAAAGGTAAACTGATTATATCTTGTTTCTGGAATTAATTCTTATGCTATCCTAAACACCCAAATCATTCTCAAATGTTAAGATCTAACTTATACTTAACAAAATACATCTTTACATACAGTTTTATTTCAGTACGTTACATGATGATCTCTGACTTCTTTAATAATTCAGACCATACCATACAATCTACCTACTTCAGAGGATAACTTAACAGAAAATACTGACTATTTCTGTTTTCTGGAAGTCTGGCCTGACCCACGTCCAATGATGTTGGGAAAAGACTATCACTGGCTTTGCAATAAATGTGAAGAGGCTGTTAGCATGCAAAGCTTTGAAAGCACACGACTTGCTAGAGAGGAGGAAAACAATTTAGAGAAAAGGAACTTCACCCTCTGCAGAGCAGGGCGGACTTAATTCTAGATATACAGATACACAACTACACAACTTAATTCTAGATATACAGATACAGAACTTTTATTTCATAAAACGGGAGTGGTATCAGTGGATAAAGCTGTCCTCAGGTGCATATAACACTAATGGTATAGAAGTAGATTCTATCAATCACTCAATTTCATCTGGGCTTAAAAACCCAACAGTATCACATAGACAGACGTGCAGATGCAACTCAACTTCATGTGAGAAGTGTAACAACCTCTTCATTTTTTAACTTCGCAGTATTGCAAATAATAACCTTCATATGTGTCAACTCCATGGGGTTTTTTTGTAACTGATCTATAAGAAGTTCAGTTAATTCCTCAAATCCCATTTTCACTTTGCAACAATGTGACTGTTTTCAGCAATTTGCTTCCATGGCACTGTATGCAAAGTGGTATGCATCTGCAACTGAGGGGTGAAATTAAGAGTAGAGAGTGAATAAAGACTGCAGCCATTTAAAAGGACAGGATCAGAGAATTAAAGGGAGGGGAATGAACAACAGCACATTTAGAGGTCTTTCTGTTTTCTCTTCTGACTTCTGTAAGTGCACACAAGAAACCAAAACATTTGGGATGTATCCAAACTCAGGCACTTTTGAGGTTTTCCCAGCACTTTTCTGGCTTAATATTGCTCTGCAATGTAATGGGCAGAGACACGCAGCCACACTCTCCATATTGTGCAGACACTAAATTGCAGTCTGTGTGAACAGACACATATTTGACCAGCCGTGAATGAAGCAATGGCCACAGGCTGTTTGCTGGGTCAGAATTTGGATTTTTTTTCTTAGAATAATCCTTAGGGGAGAAGAAAAAGGTCTTGCAAATTATGTTGCAGAATGTGCTGGATTGTGGCAAAAACTGATTGATACATGCTCTTTCAATCCTACCTTTTAAAATTATAGCAGGGGGATGAGTGGGGAAGTGTTATGAGTGTGTCCATAGAACATGAGAGGTTGATGATAGAAGTAAGAAGCTCTACCAGTTGTTGCATGCAGCAAGATAAAGAAACCATCCAAAGCTTTTCATGTTGCTTGGAGAAAAGGAACACGAATGACACAGTGCTTAAGACCAGTTGAAAAAAAAAATAGGTTTTTGGTGAGACAAAAGCATGATCAGCTGCATGATTTTGATTGTTTGGATGTTGGGTTGATCAACTACCTTAACCAGGGAGAAGGGACACCTAGAAGATGAGGTAGGTCATAAGGTATGATCAGATGAAGGGGTTTTTAGGAGCTGGGCATTTTTGAAGGGTTAAAGTAGGTAGGAAAAATTTGGTAGAAAGGCTCATACAAGGTTTCAGGAGAGTCAGTCAAGGAGGAAATAACCAATGGAGGGGGCAAGGCACCCAGGTAAGTAGCTGTTTTTCTTAGATGGTGATGCAAGAGCTGATGCAGCTCTTTTAGCACTGGACCGAGAGTACTCATCTGCAGTGTTGCAAGGGTTAAAACCAATCCAGAGACAAGCACATATGTAATTTGCCATTTGGAATGAGCATTCCCAATTTAGCTTTCAACCAGTGGCAAAGCCTAGTCATAGCGGTGAGATGCCAGATATTAATTTAGGCAAAGCTATGCTGCTATATACTCTTGGAAGCTGTATGATTAGAAGAAGTCAATAGAGTATAACTGACCTAATTTCTTATTTTTATTTCATAACTAAAAGCAACTCAAGGGAACCCTGAGCACAGAGACTTGCTCAACCCACACCATAATTGGACTGGCTGATTGAACTAGCTGGTTGGCTAAAATTGTATTCTGATTAAACTGTAAGACCTTTTTTCCAAATGGCAAAGCTCTCCTCCATGTAATTCCTGAGAGTCCCATCCGAGAATTACAGTGTAAAGAGAAAGAGAGTGCACAGTGTCAGACAGCCTCTGTTGTTCCCCCCAACAAGTTATAAATAAATACAGGATACTTACAGTGCTCTGTACTAGAGAAAGCCAAGATCAAGGCCAAGTGTCACAGTCCTCCCTGAAAATAATTGCGGCATGCAATATAATCCTACATACTCTAGCAATATGTAGTCTAAATAGAAACAAACAGGATAGCACTGGATTGTGGGTGGTGGAATTGTACCAGACTCTGGGAATTTTATGTTAATTAAGAAATGCTGATTAATAGAGAACTGTAAGTTTTAATAAGCCAGTAATAAAAGAGAAATTGCATTTGAAGAACAGGCGTGTCTTGATTCCCTGGAACAAATATTCTGGTTTTTAATCGGGGGAATTCACCTAATGGAAAATTTTGCTTGACTTAAGACTGCAGAAGTTTTCTGTTGGTGTTACTCAGTGCGGTTTAACTCCCTATCCCAGAGGGCTGCCTGGGTAACTGAACCATTGGGAAAGAGGTCTTAGAAGCAGCAGAAGTTACAGTCTTGATAACAAAATTACTGGGTGAGGTTGTGTCATACTAGAGGAGAGAATAGAGGATCACAAGACTTCTGGGGTTAAAGTGTTAAGGTACGTGCAAAAGACCCAGCAACGCAAGATAGTTCCGCTTATTTCCTGAAAGTGCTCAGAGGGCGTTACAGGTCTGCTAGGTGAAGGCGCTGGGACTGTGCTACCGCAGCAAGATCCATCCTCTTTCTCACATCAGGGTACAAACGCTTCTTCCCCCTTCCAGTAGTACAACTACTTGTAACTTCCTTAACCACAAAGTCAAGGACAGCCCCAGATCTTTTCTGTTACAGAGCACACAGGGTAAGAGGGACCTCCTGAGCTTTGATGCAGGTTTCCTTGTACATATATCCCAAAAGGAGGCAGAGCTGACTCAGAGAAACTTGCCCATTAGTATCCTATCTTCACATCTTCTGCACCCTGGTGGATCATACAATACTTTGTAGATTATATAAAGGAGCTCTGTTCAATGGAGGGACATTATTGTAAGCATAAAACAGGAATCCAGACAGTTTTGGTAATCCAACCTCAAACAATGTGGGCGTAGAAAATCTACCATGGCTAATGAAAAATGAAAAGCAAGGTCTAGTTATCTGCAATGGAATTTCAGAAATTAACACTCAAAACTTTCAACTGAGGAATACGTAAGTTCCTGAAAAGCAGTGTAACTGTTCAAAATGTCAGTAGATAAATTGGTGCCCTAAATCTGCTTCCTACCAACTTGGTAACTTTCCACAGTGATTGGGAAGTGCGTATCATAGCAATTCATTGCCAGACTATCTTTCTTGCATGGGAGGACGATGTCCCTCCAAGACAGAAAAATCTCTGAATCTGGACATGGAGCTCTGGCTAAATGAAGCTGAGTCTGCTACGTGCCTCTAATTTCTTTGCTTTGATGGAAGTCCTAATGTCACCACTTAGGCAATGAGAAGGCAAGTTAGGGCTTTATCAGGACTAACTGGCGGCAGGCAGAGTTGAAAGCAGA
This sequence comes from Aptenodytes patagonicus, assembly GCF_965638725.1. Lineage (NCBI taxonomy): Eukaryota > Metazoa > Chordata > Aves > Sphenisciformes > Spheniscidae > Aptenodytes > Aptenodytes patagonicus. Next base: position 11,206,272 of record NC_134955.1, read on the forward strand.
TCTTGATTAAGTGCTCTAAGCAACTGGAATTAAATTGTGGGACTGCAGAGTCTGGGAAGTAGTGGTCCACATGCAAGTTTTCATTTCAGAGACCCTCAAACTGAGCCCCTTTTAAATCCTGACCTTTTTCCTCCAGCTCTCCTCTTCATGCTACAAGTAAACTCATGGAACCTGCCAAAGTAGAAAACTAACTTATTAGTCACAGGACAGTTGGTGGCACACAGAGCATACTCCTGATTAATCTATCAGTCTAGGTTATTTTACAGCCAGCTGGCCCACCCTCATTGTGTTATATGAGCATGTTGCAAACTATAAAGTGTTCACACAAAGATACATTTCTCTCTCTTCCCCTCACCCTCTGCTTTTATTCTGTGCTTGTTTCTTTAGAGATAGTGGTGTTGTGGGAAGGCTCCACCAAGTATCTGTATGCCTGCTTCTCATTTGCATTAAGGGTCCCCAAGGTGTCATGAAGAAAGTTCAGTGTTAAGTAAGATTCAGGCCTTGATTTCTCTGAGGGTCAGAGAGGGGTGGGTTTTTTTTTTTCTTTTTTTTGTTTTAATTCTTTTAAAATTGTGTAAATACAATTAGTATTGCTTCCGTTTTGACAGGCTACACTCAGTAGTGGCTCAGATTACCCTCTCTGCTATTTATATTTGAGGACTTTATTTGATTTTGGTATTGCTTTATTAAGAGAAGGCACAGTGACCCAATTAGAAATATTGATAAGGATCTTGACCAATTCAATCTTTACATTTTCTCTTAAAAAAGAAAGAAAGAAAAAAAAGTTCCCTGATAGCAAAATTATGAAAATCACAAAGGGAAGTGCCACCTAAGACTGCACTTCTATTGAAAATGTAACGACCACAAACTTGTTTTCCACCCATCTGAAACAAGACTGGGACTAATTTCCCAATGTGTTAGAATTGTGCATTTCTTTTTTTGTTCTCTTATAGTTTGCAAGGCAAACAAACAAACAAGATTAATTACAATACTTTAACAGTCTGTCAAATAAGGCAGTTCTGTTGCGTACTTTTTAAGCTAGTGCATTCATGGGAATCTTTTGTAGCATTTTCTCATAAAAATACACATGTAAGTTCAACACAAACCATAAAAATGTATTGTAGACTTTAGCTAATCTACTATCTTTCATTTGTAAGGAGGATTTGGGTGGAGGCCAAGTTAATTAAAACCAGAATAGAAATGTGTTCTATTCCTATGAGTCATATACCTCTGACTCACAATAGAGTGTGTGCAGCTAATGGGTTAATTTGTCCTGGTAACACAGAAAAAATGAAGCTAGAGGTTATGACACTGTTTGAACCGAGTGCTGGTTTCAGACAGTAGATGTGCAAGGTTTTTATGCAATTAATAATACAGATCGGCTCTAATGATGTCCTTTCTGTCTATTCAAGTGCCGTTACAAACAGTTCAGAAAGATCTGGAGGTACAGAAGGTTTAGAAACCCAGAACTGACACCTTCAATACTCTATTATTGTAACAATATGCACATGAAAGTGTTTAAGCTACTGTCACATAGAGGAAAATCTAAATCACATGCATGTAACTTGTAATGCTGGCAATTTCCCCCTAGCCAATGGCCCTGCAGCACTTCAGTGGGAAAAATTCCTCCCCAAGCAACCTAACAAACCCACCCACTTACTTGCCTCAGTGGCCCGATGCTGAGCACCTACATCTTTACCGCAGGAAGTGTGGTAATCTTTTAAGCTGACAGCCTTTGTAACTCCTCTGGTCCCTTTTCCCCTGGGGACTGGCATTCCACACAAGCCTCATTGGTAACTTTCTGTCTCCTTGTTTTACACTACAACTTAAAGGCACAGATAGGGTACAGAAAGGGGAACCTGGTTCCTAATCCATACCTATCATGATTTTCTGTGTAAAGTTAGAGAAGTTCACTTACAGCTTTCCACCTCCCACATTCCTGCAAGACTGGGAGCCTTTCAAGACAAGGACTGTTCATAGTATGCATTCATGGAACTGCTAGTGCAACAAACCCTCCAGGCATGGATATAAACCAAACAGCAATAATAAGCACACCTGAGTTGTATCTGCCTAAAACTTAGTGCCAAGGTTGAAAACAGACAGCAGCATTCTGCTACTCTGCAGTTGATTTAGATATCTGATCTCCAAGGGCCTTACAAGAGAAGACATAAATTATCCTGGTTTTTCAACCCTCACGCAGGTGAAACTCTTAATGAATACAAGAGTGGACAAGAAGCATATATCTTTTATGAGCTAATTTACAAAGCGGCTATAAGGCATCCTTTCAAGGAAAGCAGGCCTTAAAAGTAATGGTTTTGTGGGTGTAATTACATAGGATTGTGCTAGGATGTGAAGACAATACAATGCAGGCCTCAGTGTAAATGTGACTGAGGCTTCCCACGGTGATACGAGTATTCATCCATTTCTAGGTAAAACAGACTCAAAGAAACCACAAGGACTTTTCTCACGTATTTAAATTCAGTATTTTGCTGCATTGAGGCTACAGTCCTCAGGACCTTGCAAGTTTCAGACTGCACACAGGCATATATGTACTCCCCCCCCTTACCTAAGTATTGCCACCCAAAAAAAAAAAAAAAAAAAAAGGGGGGAAAATTGCATTTAAAAAAAAGAAAAAAGCAAGTTCTGGTCACAGCGATTTCCCCCCACCCCCCTGCATGTAATTTAATAGCCCTCATCTGTTCATCTAATATAGCAGTTATAAATTTGGCATGTGATCCAATGGACTAATCATTCAGAGACATGACTACAGTCAGCACCGTTCAGTCCTCCCAGCATCAAAAGCCCTAAGCGGTGGATGGTGCTGATTAGTCACAGCTGAAGAGTTTAGAGTCTCAACATGCTAGTTTAGTACTAATTTTCACCTAACTGGAACAGTGCAAACATCCAGGAGAGGGAGAAATAGTTAAAGCATGTTTTCAGGCTTATTCCAAATAAAATTAAACTGAGTCAAGTAGGAAACAGTCTGTGCAGTCTGCCACAACATGGAGATCGCAGAAGGGAAGCAGAAGATGCTCTTCCTGTTTTCCCTCCCCAGCCCATGTGAGGGGCACGGCCCCAGGCAGATCTGCTCTTCACACAGAATATAGGCACCAAGGTTGCAATCCTGGAAAATCTGTTCGAGCACCACCTCCCCCTGAAGCCATCTAAATTTCACCCTTGATTTTCATTTGAAAAATCCCTAGCATTTTATGCTTGCACATGTTCGAAGCTGACCCAGTCTCAATGGGACTGATTAGTTCTAATCTGGCTGGGATCCAAAAATGAGATGTAGCAGTACTTGTGCTCAGAGAAGGCCCAAGAAACCTCAACGGGCTTTACAGACAAAATGCAGTTGTGTCTGCCATTTTCCTAAAACACAGCTTGTAGATGATGTGGTGCTCACCTTCCCACGTGAGCTCACGTAATGCCTACAGAACAGGTAGGAAGCAGGGGATATAACTATTATTTGCTTTGCCTGAGGAAATGCAAACCTAACTCGGGCTGCAGGCTGTGCGGGGTAGGAATACCTTCTCTTGGGGCTGTTTTGACAGCAGAGTCCTGGAAGAGAGGAGTGAGTGACCAAAGCTCAGCAGGAACTTTGCGTTGAAACAGAGGTGATGTTAGTCCTGGTTCCTCTTCAAAATGTGTTTTGGTATTTTAGCACTCTTTGATTCACTAAAATACAGAAGCAGGCCTTACAGGAGGCCCAGAAGACAGGTTTGTCTCCCAAATCCTTTTCTACCTTTTCGACAACCTAACCACCAGTTATGCTCCCTCTTCTGCTCTCTTTCTCTCTCTGTCAGTTAACGTGGAATTACTTTATACACAGAGTTGCAACTTCAGCTTACGAATTGACAGTGCCCCTCCAACAACATGCTAAAAAAAGCGTATCACCTTAAATTCATACTGCAGGTTACAACACTCTTCTAAGGAGGCGAAGTAACTCCTGCGGGTGCAGAAGGGCATTAAAACCAGATCTTTTACTTTCTGGGTGAGTAGCGATGAAGAAATTGAGGTAGCCAGACCGTGACCTTTTTGTTGTACTGCAATGTTTGAAGAAGAGCAAGTCTACTTCCTCTTCAGGACAAAATCCATAAAATTCAGGATAAAAGCCGTAAGTGCATACGGTGGGGCTTAAGACCATGGATCCTAAGCAGACAGAGACACTACTTTCCAGCCCTGAGTAATAGGTCTGGGATTGAAGAATGGCATTAAAACTCACCCTGTCCTTAGTGTTCCCTGTTGATTAGGCAGCTCTGCTCGGTGGTTTCAGTTTTACAAGCAGACCTAAAGATCAAACACCTGCTTCTGGATTCATTCCAGTAATTCAGTGGCTAAAAGTGTTGATCTGTAGCACTTTAGATGCCTATATTTTTGACTGGTTCCAAGTTTTGCATTGAAGCTCCTGCATTAAAGGGTCACAACAAAAACAAGTTTATAAAAAAATAGATCTCAGAATCTTCCTACATGCAGTTATTTTCTGAAACGGACAGTTTAATGTCGATCATTTTAACATTTCACTAACATTTGGTTAAATTTCAAATTAAAAAAATTACTCTGAAAAAAATTGCTTTATACCCAGCTGCAATATCACCACTAAAGTGTTCAGCACAGCAATATTAGAGCAAAGGCATACTTTGCTATTTTGAATCAAATATGGCATTTTCCTGACCTGCTGCTGTTAATCATTTCAAGCATGTGTTTACATGGCTGTTTTTGCCAACCCACTTTCAGCTGTCACCAGCCCCCACAAAAAATAATAATAAACACCGAGTACACCCACAAAGAGGTAACTGAGGATGGGTTAGATGCATAGAAAGCTCTGGAAGCTCCGAGAACATAAACCGTACAGCCATCCTAATTTTTTGTCATACATCTCAGACTTTGACCCAATAACAACATAGAGTGTTTATTTTCAGGTGCAAATTTTATTGTGGATCATAACAAAGGTTTCAGAAAAAATCAGCAATAGAGTGTCTCTTACTTACAGAGTACATAAAATATATTCTGTGAAAGCTACTAACTCTGCAGTTGAAGGCAATGCAGCTTGATTTAAACTAATCATTATTTTCAGATACACGTTAAGAAGCAAATTTTGCAAATATTCTTTTTTCTCAATTAGTTTGATGTTGAAATTGAGAACCAAATATTTCAATGACACTAACATTGTTGCAGAGTGCGTAGTATAAACTGTTAGCCAGAAAAGAAAATCTCATTATTGCAAAAAGAAATAGTCACACAGAAAATATTGTCAAAACACATAAAATTAGCCCTAGTAAATGTTAAATGACTCAAAACCTCTTTGGAAAATCTGTGGATGCTGAGGTATGCATAATTTTGGAATTTTGGTGCTGCTACCTCCATTTTTCATGCGATACATCAAAACAAAGTATCTTACTTTAAACTAGTTATAACTTTCTACAAAGGATTTCTTCAGCCCTTCATTTTACTTCAACTGTAAAGAGAAAACCCACACAAATGCTTATAGTAAAACAACAAAAGTCTATTAGGGAACAGTGTAGAAAATCTTGCAAGAGGTCTTCAAGACACTGTTCTCTCTTTGGGTGCTTGGCACATACACAGGCCATTCATGAAGGCTGTTTTGACAGGAAGACAAGAATAACAAGAACTAGACCTAAAGGTAGTATCTAGTATATTAAATATCATATATATCTTTCTCTAATGAAATAAACCCCATTACTTTTAAAAGCCATTCTGCTTTACAACACTGTGGCTTGCAGTAAGGTGTCTGCTAAATTGAAACATGAATTTAAAAACATACTTTACGAAAATTGGTAAGAACAAAGGTCAACCAAGTAGCATTTACCTCGATCAATATAGTCTGCCTGAACGTAAAACATTCCCAAGTACTGTAACCCTCTGTAAAACAGAAAGGACCAAATGCTCTATTGATTTAATGCCACTGGTTTAGATGGAGATATGCCAATCAGCAACTTGGTCCGCAGTCAATCAAAGTAGATTAGGACCTTATCCAACACTCGCTGGTCCACTTGAATTCCTGAACTATGTAGCTGCAAGGGCTGCTGCCCCCTATAACAGGAAGATACCTACTGACTAAGAAATGCAAAGAACCAGATATGCCACAGTCAGCTAATTTAATAAGAAACTTGGTGTGTCTGTACTCCATCGGAAATACAGAGCAATCCAATTCTGGACTTTACGCGTGTGTCTCGTAAAATTATGCAAAGATTCCTTCAATACCTTTTTTCTAGGGCCTGTTCTTTATGGCAACTAAATGCCAGTCAGCTGGGAAAGCAAGCTGAAAGGAGCTGACCTCAAGATATTAGGATTTTAGATAATTATTTTGACAACATCTTTTTGACATACTATTAAGAATCTGTAGCTCCTTTTTGACAAAAATAACAAGTTTTGTGTGGTTGACAGAGCATGCCAGGATCCATCAATAGGGAAAGGATGCCTACCTCCAACCACAGAACAAATCTGGATACCATACTGCTGGATGCAATGGATGGATTAGAAGTCAGAGAAACACATAAAACTGTTCTTTCGGCAGTTTCACAATGCCCCAGCAGCAGCAATGTTTACTGTCTGTTTGTTACTCAAGGCAGGCTAATAATCTGCCAGTTTTCGGTGGATTCAGCTACCTGTGGGCCTTCATGTGACAGAGCACAACAGACAAGCACATTGGTCTGGTGGATGAGATCCAAATACCACCATGATTCATACTACCACCATTGGATTCATACTACCTGGCTTTAGAAACATAGCCAAAGCACTGAGATAGCAGCCTCGAGATCAGAAGCTCCCTCTGGGACCAGTAGAGAAACTGGCCTCTCCAGGTGACTGTTCATATCTTACATGGGCTAAATACATTGATTTGGATCTATTTAATCACTTAAAGTAATTATAAATAAAACCAGGATTGACCTAAAACTTAAACAACTTCTATCTTAATATAAACAGTGAGGAAAATTCTGCATTCAGCTGTACATCAATATACGCCGCTGTGTATCAAGAATAAAAGCATCATAGGTGTCAGCAGAATTTGGCCCAGCTAACTTAACATTTCACTTCCCTGAAGGAAGGTGCTGGCCTACGCTGATTGCTGAAGAACAAACTGTCTACAGTAGTATTCTATATTTCTATAATATTCTGTATCAAAGCAATAAATATTAGATATAATCTGTATATTAGATTTCATATTTATCTGATAGCTATTTAAATCTACACTGTCAAAAATATAAGCAGTGACCCACTCCTACATGGCAGCATATACTATTTGTGTGAATGTGTTAAAACTATCACATGGGTCTATATTTACATAGGACACTCTTGTTTATATAGCAGATTTTAATTTACATAAATTCTTACCATAGGATAGATAATTGTGTAAAGGTTGGATATTGTTTAAATGTTTCTATGGTTCTGCATAATTGCATTTCAGCATGAGGATTTCAACATTCTGTCTCAGTTTTATGTTTTTTAAGGATGGAAAATGGAGTCTGACAGAATTCAAAATCTCCAATAATGTCATACCAATATAGCACAGGAATACTTATTTTCAAGTCTAGGCAAAACCCGGTTTCACCGTTCCTAACCTTTTTCCTTTACATATATAAATCTCCTCGTTAAAGAAAGTGCACTCCTGAAAACAAGGGCAATCAAAATGTTTTGGCATTGCTGAGATGTAAAAGAGCATTTCAGCTGAGCATGATCTGCAGAAAAACCATCATACATTTATTAATTAACAATTACTACAGTCTAGGTGTGCAAAGGAAAAACTTGTATGTGAAACATTAAAATAAGCTGAAATTGCTGCTGGTATATAAATGAGAAGTTCTGTCTCAGTTTGCCCAAAAAATGCTTTGTTAATTCCTATCATTTAGCTTCTCAGATATTAAAGATATAATGAAAACATGTTCATTTTCACCGAGGTCAAAATGTCCAGTTATTTACCTGTGTAAAAGGCAAATAATTGTTAGTTTCTGCACCTCTAATTTCAGAAACTTAGTTAAAAATACAGAGGTAAAAAAATATTTTAATAAAGATATTTAGAATGCTTATAACAATCAGGTAACAATTTCTGAGTTCAGAGAACATCCAGGTATTGTCCTTTGAATTAAATATTGACTTTTCTTTGCAAAAGTTGATATTTACTTCTCAGAAGAATAATTTCTGTGGCCTCCCAGCAGAAGTCAGTATCATATTGTTATTAAACATCAGTTAGTGTTCGTCAAAGACAGAACGTAATTGCTTGTCTTCCCTTTATGCTAATGTTGCACTGGAAAACTCTACATTAAAAAAAAAAAAGCCCTGGAAAATTGAAAAATATGTAATGCTTTATATACTAAGTAACATATAGCTGTTATTGACCGTTCTTGCCAGCACTGCATTTCTTCAGATGAACAGACTCAAGAGCTGACAGATTGCTTTCCCTTTCACCTATACCACTGCTGCCATAATTGGATGACTATTAACAAGTCTCCTTCCTGCACCAAGCAGTCCAAAGATTTCTAAACAGTCGTCCAGTAATTTCTGCCTAAGGATTTTTTTTCCTTGCTGTGTAACCCAGGATCCCAAGAATCTGTGGTTGCATTGGAACACTTTTTTTGGAAAGGTATCTAATACTAGCATCAAGACTTCCAGCAAATGATTAATTTACTCTTCAGCTTATGCCAGTGCAGTTTTTGATGATTAACACTCGTGTCAGGCAGTCTCTATCAGCTTCTTTATGGAAACATAATTGGTGCTTGATATCAAGTTTAAGGGAAGAATCAACTCCCATTTCTCTTTTCTGTCTTTGTTAAAGCTAAAACCAAACAGATAACAGCTTATACTTGGTTATGATTAGAAAAAAGTACTCTTTATAGCTATGTAAAATGACCAACGAACCTTACACTGTAACGGAGTCTTTATAGGTGGGAGTAGTTTTGACCTAAAAGCAGTGCTTTTGTATCTGAAAGGCTACAGGAATGTTTCTGGAAAATAAATCTTATTTTTTGTGTTGGACATTATGCAGCAAAATACATTCATCATAAAATCAACCAAAGGGACAGATTCTAAATCCTATTTAGCAATAAATCTATACTTGCAACCTAGTAATCCTGTGTTTAAACTACTAAAAGAAAAACAAGCTGTTCTTTTACTTTCTAATACTATGTAATACAAATATTATAGGGAAACTGTATTTTACAGGTGTGTTTTCCTGAAATGTGTACTTTGAAAAAAAGATCTCTACCTTGAACAAAACCAAGTGACAAGCTGCAAAGTGTGCGTATGCGGAATGCTCAGTAACATATTTAAAGCAGAGTATCACATTATAGTAAGTCTGAAGGAATGAGTAGCCACTTCAGTTTGTACCCATAAAATTCAAGCCTAACAGCACTGGAAATATAAATTAATCGGGTTAAGTGCTTGAGAAAGTCTCTTCTTTTTAGCTGTGATGTGAACAAGAGTATTTAACTGTTTCTTCCCATGCACATTTCTCATAATTAGAATGCAATCATTTTATCATGGATAGAAAATCCCCAGATTAGAAAAGATATATGTAAAAAATATTAAAATACTCAGTGCTGAGTCTTCCTATGATTGGCTTCAAAGGCTGATTTGAATTAAAGTTACTAAATCTTTTTTTCATTCTTGCTTCACCTACTACAAAACAGTGTGAAGACTTATTATTGAGACATTAATTCTCCCAGAATATACCCAAATACCTTCCTCCAAACCTTTTTCTTCATAATTTATATTAGTCTTAAATCTACTATGAAAATAGTAGTGCAAGAATAATCAATTAAAAATTCTTCAGAGAAATAGTTTAGTTCCTTTTAGGATAAAGATGCAGAGGAATACTGATGAAAAATATCTTAGTTATGATGCTTTCTTTGTTAACACTCCTTTGCATTCCAAATCAATTCTTCACTCCACGTTCCTGTATTTAGTAAACAAATTGTACAGTACTCTCAGTGTAGACTTCAAGTCACAATTTACAATATCTAGAAAAAGAGACAAGGGAAAAAACCATTAGTAACTTCATTAGCTCAAAACATTTTCAGAAGTGCCTATTCCCTACTCCCGTTCCTTGTTCAGATCCATATCCACGAACATTCAAATCACAAAGATAGTAAGAAAGAGTAGAAATATAAATAAAGCACAGTTTTTAAAGTGGCAACTCAAAAATCGTTATTTCAACCACTTTTAGTTAGGGATACAAATGGCTAATGGTGCTGATGAAGAAATGCAACCAAGGTTTAGATGCCCATGAGACAAACTGTGCCTAGGATTATGTATATTTATATGACTGGATCTTCAGTCAGTTGTGGTCGAAAAGTAATGATTTTGAAAAAATCATCAGACAGGAACCAATGGAACTCTTCTCTTATGCAAGAATTGCAGGACTTGGCCCATTCTGGGCTGCAACATCCTTTATTAGGCCTAATTTCTGCAAGATAGCTAGAGGCAAGTTTAAATTTTCTAAAGGATCTAAAGAAGCTAGGTATACAAGTGCCCCTAGAAGACACTCCTGAAAACGCTTTGGGTTAGCTGACGTACATGGCTGAATCAGTACTTAGAAACTCAACATCTAAAGTAAAGGATTTATAGGAAACAAAAAACTAATGAATACCTGCTGTTTCCAAGAGAAGTTGTTGAGAAAGTCAATATTATTTCACAAGAAATCTATAAAACAAACTGACAAGTACTACTGCAGCAGTCTACGCTAGTGCTTCAAGGAATATTCAATCTCAAACAGAGACTCAGAATTGCCCTCAGAAAGAACAGAAAAGAAACAGAATAGAATAGAATTAGAACAGAATTAGAATAGTCCTATGTCTTTCTGTTGACTGTATAGGAACTCAATCTCCTAACTTTGATTCTTGGAATTGGCCATGAAGGTGTAAAGCAGGTGGTATGCATACTCCCATTATCTTCAAAACCTCCAAGTAAGCCTAGTAAATTGTGTATGTAATCATCAGATATTTTTGCCATTATATTTATCTACAGTGATGTTTCTCACAGATTGTGAAGGGTTTATACTTTGAAGAATGAATCCAATCCAACCTATGCATGGTGTCCCAAAGTATGCAAACTTTGAAGGTCTAAAGATATTAGCTACATGGCAAACTGACATCCATGGACAAAGGTTGAAAACAATCAAACCTAGATTTTATGCTGAGACTATGTATGGTCATGTGGCCACATGGTTTTGTGGCTTTTAATAAATCAGATCAAAAATGCTCAGTATAAAATGAAGAGAAAATGCCAAAAGCTACATGAAGGGCACATTGCTCCCACAACATCATGTTATATGCAAACAGTATTGCAGAGTATAACTCGGGAAGTTTCCTCTTTTAGGCCAGCAGCAAGCTGTAACACCTTCATTTCCTGATACAGAACTTCAAATGAATAAAGAGATAACTTTGACAGGTCTTTGCAAAGTTACCAGAAGACTCCACCACAACAGAATTCCACAGACAGGTCCAAACTAAAAAGAAGCATGCTCCCAGAGAAAGATGAGTTATTTCCATTGCTACATGTGTTTGACCAACATCTATAATGTTTTACTGGTTGCAATTTTGAAAAAGAGAAACTTGAGCTTGTCTTTGATGTACACATTTCAAGAAGTAATCTGAAAAAGCTCAAACTGTGAATGAATTCATTACAGACTCAGCAGATTAATGTTCTGGCCATTTTTAAAGTAAAAGGTCACAGAAAGCTTTTTAATACCTTTTCAATTATATTCCAAATAACCCAAATAAACTGTTGACCCCATAAAAATCACTGGTTTTCATACTCATTTATTTAACCGCATTCTTTTTTCCACTAAATATGTTTTTCATATTCTAAAGCACTTTTCAGCATATTTTTTCCTCAAGAACCTCAAAGAAACAGTGTAGGAATTTAAAGAGTATTTAGTGTACACATTTAGGGTAAGATCCTTTTCAATACTCTTTCGCTCACTGGAAATTTTAAGTACGGGCATTGTGCCCAATGTAACAACACATAAAACAGATGTGTTTTTCCATTCACATTGGGCAGGAAGTTTCATATTAAGCATTTCAATAATTGCACAAGAAATGTCTTATATATGCTGAAATATCCTTATGGCTTGATTTATACTGGAAAAATTAGCTGTCCCCTAGAGCAATAAATACCTGAAAAATTAAATGCCATAAGAATTTTAAACCTCCACGGGGAGTAAGGGATCACAGATACTCTCTGTTTTACTTGGATCCCTAGATTTCACTATTTCCCCCTTCTCTCTTTGACTATGTCAGACATAAAAGTTTGTGATACAGTCACCACTGGTTTAGTTAAGCATGATTGTGGATAAGAGTTCAAGCAATCAAAGGAAGTGAAAAAATAGGATGGGTAGGTCCAGATTAAATGCAAAGGCAGCGTAGGCTCAATCCTGAGACATATTTTTTTGTGTGTGTGCGTATGTCTGTTATGCTGTTACGATCTGGAAGTCGGGAGAGATGGAAAATAAGCAGAATGGAGCAGAACTTGATTCAGTGATGTGTGCCTGAATCTCCAGAGAGCCCTTACTATTAGAAATAAAACTCTTAAGCATTAGCTTGTATCAACTCCTCAGGGAATGACAATCCAATATTATGGCAGGAAAAGACTGTGTGCACCATAGAATGTGAATCTGCAATGGGTCTTGAAAACACATACATATTGATTATTATGGTAGGTAATCAGCAGAAGCCCAGCTACCACCCCTGTTGGGAAGAGTGGAGCAGAAGCTGCACGTCCAGCTCCTGCATGGTAAGAAGTGGTAACTTCTTATGGGAGGAACCACAAGAGTACCCTATAACGTGGTGAATCAAGGGCCCTATATCCAGCCCAAAAAGCTGGATTTAAATCCTGTATTTATATGAGCAAAGAGGAGTGGAATCCTGGTCCTGCTAAAGTCAGCAGCAAAACCTTCATCTTCCCTGAAGACACATTTTATTTTCAGTCTCCAGCTCTAAATCTAATTTAAATATGCATGATTAGGCCCTGCACTCAAAGGTAGTTATGTGAACATTTGAAATTCTTCTTCCACAATATCTACCTCTTTTGTGAAAATCTTGTGAATTACACTGGAATACTTGAGGTTTAGTATGAAGATGTGGGATGGGGGAAAATGAAGCAATTGAAGCAATTCATACCTGCCAGTGACACCATTCACAACTGCGTTCTTTTTCTTTCAGTGAATATCTGGGTATTACTGCATATGTTTGGTCATGCAAATCTTACCCTGGCCACTCAAGAAATGAAGCCTTGCAACATTTGAGAAAGTGTATCTATCAGCCATTTAAAATACAGAGTTACCTGAGCACTTCAAAATGTATCTTGCCTTTCACTCTTGGATTAACATTTCAACCTTCACTTAGCTATACCATAATCCTATGAGGTAAGATCTGGATCCAACGCAAATTTTTAAGAAGATACAAAAAAAGTAGAACAGATACCTTCTGGTCGTGGCTTTGGTTTTTCCAATCCACCATCTTGCATTAGCTCAAACGCAAAGGATACATTGAGGACCTAGTAATAAAATAAAGGTTGTCATTATCGTGAACTATATACAGTATAGTATAAATGGTCAAAATAAGATGTATTTAAAGCTGCAGACCCAGATGCTCGGAAGGATATAATAGTCAGGGCTCTGTATATCAATGGAAGATCTGGCCCATGGAATCCAGATAATCCATTGCTTTGTTTTTTTCTGGGTGGTGATGGTGGTTTCAGAAATATAGAAGTAATTGAAAAATAACATGTGAACTAATATTACCCATAGAAAAATTACTTACAAGTAAGAATAGCCCACCTCCCGCAAGTTTAAAAATTGGAATATGATGGCCCATGAAGTGCTCTTGTCTTGAATAGACAGCTGAATTGCCAGGATAGCAACAGACACTGGGGTAATGGTTGGTCTTAAAATGATACATAGTACATATATGCCTTTATGCTTCCAAAAAACATGAAACCTTTCAAATGTTTAATTCTTGGATTTTGGACACAAAAAATCAGTTCTGTCATCAATTCATCTGTATAATTCTTTACACACTTAATGAACAGTAAGTCTGGTTCAATGACAGCATCACACAATGGCTGCCAAAACCAGTTAATACTTTCTAACCACCCCATCATTAATATAATTTTCTTTTTTATTCCAGATAAGCATTAATACTGAGATCTTAAAAATGCTTGGAAATGGTTACCAGTACAGTCCTCTCTTGATTTCAGCTATTTACATCAAACTTATGCGGAAAAGTATCATCCTTGTACTACTAGACATGTTTGTATGTTTATTTGGTTTTAATAGAAAAATTAAATCTAATTACCTTTTGTTCAAAACTATCAGGAGTCAAGAAAAAGCTGTGCAGAGGAACAAAATAACCTTCGAGGAGACCCATTAGCAGGACTAAGTACACACCATCTGCAAACTGTAAAAAAGACATTTCTCAGTACATTTTCTGAAGAATAACTCATTGCTTTGCTTAATGAACAAGATATATATTGTCTAATGCAGAACTGTCAGCAAACTACTAATACAAATATTTTAAATTGCAACTAAAAGAACTCATCTAACTTCTTTGATTCCTTTTATTTAGCTAGTACGTTCTGTTATGTCTTCTCCAAAACTGACCTAATGCTAAAATATACATGCAGAATAAAGTTCCTGGAAAGAGAGGTTGCCAGTGGCTTTGATCTACACCTTTGCTTTCTATTCTACTAATTGTGGGGAATCAGAACAGCCACCTTTCAAGCTCTCAAATGGCATGCATTCCCTGAGCAGAGAAAAGCAGAATGAAGGTGCAATCTCATGACTGCACTGAAATTCAGTATATTGAGGAAATAGAGGAACAAAGGATCATCTTTGTCCATGTTCTGCAAGTCTGAGTCAATCTAATTTTAAGTGTATGTAATTACAGATGGAAGATATCTAATTGCTATGATATATGTTCATTTCTATCTAAAAAAAATAGCAACATCCATAAGATTTTGTTAAAGGCCTCTCATTCTTACCCCTGTGGCGTCAGGTCTATCAGTGCACTGAGACATCCTCACAACCAAACTGAGTTATCTGAAGCAACCCATCACCTTCCTGAGGTAGATAATTTTCTTTCAACTGATAGAAATACAATCTCTCATCTTAGGGAATACCGTTGTGGATAAATGCTTAAGGAGTTTCTAGGTACATTTGAATAATATGTTTTTTCCAAAAGTAAACAATGCAATAAGCAGGCACAGGGAACATCTTTCTGAAAGCCCTTACACATTATTTCCATCTAAATCTTAATTTTACCTTTAAAAAAATCTCTATCTACCAGGTTGATAGCTACTTAAATAAACCAGAGACTCTTAATAACGTAAATCAAGACATAAAATGAAGCCTGTCCTGAAGACACCTGGGGTTTTTTTGATAGTGTGGATACCATCCTTCCTGCCTGACCTTGTAATTTTCATATGATAACTGCTGCAATTGTTCACGTGGGGAAGTATTAATACAGCAGGATTAAGCTTTTCTTTTAGCTTCTTTCCAGCCAATTTAGCAGCTGAGAACAAGAAAGAAGACCATGTACCACATTATTTCTGTGGTGCAATCAAGCCTGCAGCCCAACTGTACAGCTGCCTATACACTTGAGTAGCTTTACTCTCAAGAACGTATCTCACTGAATAGAGTCATTGTAATCCCATGTGATTGCATGCTTGTGTAAAGGTAGGCAGGAAACAACTGTTCAGCTTGACGTTGGATCAAACCAAGCAGACAGAGTTCCTTCCTGACCAAAACAAGCACAGGTTCTGCTTACAGCACTTGGCAGCGCCCAAGAGCATCTATTAATTAATTTTTATGCTAGTGGAAGTATACAAAACTGCGTGAGACAAATTTAGCTGCCCTCATGATTTCTCTGCTTAATTGGTGAGGGTCTTCTTCATACGAACATATTTAAAATTGAGGGGTTTCCTGCTGAAATAACATCATAGAGCTCAATCAATAATAATTAAATGAAATTTCTGGATAAAGTTGCAGGCATAGTGCATAACATAGAGCAACTATCCCTCCCCTTTAAGAAAGGCTGTAAAATCCTACCTGGGTCTCCAGTTCAGTGACCTCCAAATTCAATTTATTGAGATGCTTGTTCACAAAAGTGATGAGAGTCTGAAATATGAAAACAATGTAGTGAAGGCCTATGCAGTAGGGCAGCAGTTCAACGCATGCAGTATGAGCTCCACTCAGAAGAGAATCGGCATGAGTGAAGAGACTGCAACACAATTTTTAAGTTTTAAAACTGAAATGTGACATAAAAAAAAAAATTTCCAAGAATGAAGAACAGAAATAAAATAAACATCATATATATAAATAAAAATACACTGTTAAAACATAGTAATTCTTAAAAAAACCCTTGTAGCAGACTATAGGAAAGTGGGTAATTGGAATCAACCCAAATCTGACAGCAGCCAAAATACTCTAGGTCAGACCCCTGGCAGTTGTAAACTGGATACCTCTTTGGCATCAGTACACTCAACCTACCAGTTGGGTTCTACTCAACATACACTTTGTGAGAACTTCTTTTTGATGGAAACTTTGATAACTACATGTTGTTCTGTGTTCCAAAGTTAAGTTCATGCTGCTAAATATTAATAAAAAGTAACACTACAATCATGAATTTGTATATTTGTTTAAGCATAAAGCTTAATTGTATTTAATGTATGCAAACTATGCCAATTATATATTATATACATAAACACTCACTAAATATGTACAAACAGATACATACAAGCATACACATGCACACATTATATATTTTAAAAATAAAAACCTTCCAACCTTTTTCACGACATTGAGCTTGTCTGGAGCATGGTCAAATAAAGTATCAAATGCATCTCTTTCTGAAAAACATTCAGAGACGTTCATATACTAGGCAGTAATTGTTCAAATGCAGAATAAACACTTATTAAGGCACACACTCGTTTAAGACAACAGAGTCAGCAAAAGGTTTCAATATAGTCTCTTTATATTCCAAGTACCATGTATTTTGCATACCGCTCTCTTGCTATAAGCTGCTAGTAACTTATTCTCTATTATTTACAAAAAGCATAATTTTCCAGTAGGATTTGGATTACCTAATAACCCTGTTTCTCAAAAATGAACAAAGAACGGTATCTTTATGCATAAAACCTTAAACAGCCACATACAGGGAGCTAAGTAACCAAATCATTGTGTGCAGAAGAACATGAGTTTACATCTAGAGTCGCTACATCTACAGAGGAAGATTTTCCCCATGGGCCACTGACTGCATTGTGGTGTGCTCTATTATTAACCACCTCAAGCAAGCTTATGATTAAAGAGCTGCAATATAATCCTCTGTATAGATGTTTTTGGGCCATTCTGATATGCAATTTAGGACGTTATCAGCAGGACAGGCAACCTAAGGTACCGTGACTGGAGTGCTACTGTAGTCACCTTCCGAAGAAGAAAAAAAAAAAAAAAAAAAGGCACCAGAGCCTTTTCTGAGCAATTTCCATTTCGACAATGACCTGAATGATAGCAAATGACTCCACAAAAAGCTACATTCATATTCCTCAATAAAAAAAATGCTTGAGTAGATCCAAAGGCATTTGTAGAAGGCAGACTATATACAAAGTAAGACTGCTCAGGGATATCATTGGGAAAAGAGGTCATGCATGTAGCCTTTTAAAGCAGCTGTAAGGCAGCCATTGAAATAATACAAGAAGCAAATGCTAAATTCTTGGTGGGACTCCACCTAAGCTCCTCAGATGAGTGTTTTCTGTTGGCCAGGCATCTGGCCAGTCTCAATACTAGCAGTAAGACATAGTAGGCACAGGAACTTGTACAGTGTTTAGGCCTGCTGAATAAGACTCAAAGACATTAAAGTGTAAGTAGGTAATGTATGCAAGAATGCCAACAAGTTCACCAGCTGGTTTATGATAAGACATCATTTCATATTATGCTGGGAACTTATGACCTTTAATACTATTACAGTAATGTTCTGGAGGTTAAACCACAAAGCACCTGCAAATTAACACGTGCTGAAAAGCAATGAAATGTGTTTTAAACATGGTCAGACTGATTTTAATGCTTTTTTCCTTTTAACTGCCACAATAGCCTGTAGTGCATATATTTATGTATTTGCCAGGGCAACTTGAAATCCTCTACTTCCTTGCTGTTTGATCAAAGTGACCACCCACTGCAGAACTAATGTATACATCAAGAAAAAGATGATAATCAAACGAACTTACCATGCCTTCCCGATAATGCCCTATGAAAAAAAAAAAACCCAAAACAAAAAGAACAAAACACAGTTATATATAATTCACTTGCAGACATTGTGTTGCAAAAGAAAACAGCATACATGGTCAGATCTTCAGCCTGGTGAAACTGGAGTAGATTCATGGAATTAAGAAAACCTTCATCAAGTTACTCCAACTGAGAATCTGGATTAGTCTGGAGTCCGTCAGTATAGTATCTCCTGGCTTCACTAAAATCTCATGGGAGGCCAGATCCCAGATTTCCTA
The DNA here is from genome assembly GCF_965638725.1 of Aptenodytes patagonicus. Taxonomy (NCBI): domain Eukaryota; kingdom Metazoa; phylum Chordata; class Aves; order Sphenisciformes; family Spheniscidae; genus Aptenodytes; species Aptenodytes patagonicus. The sequence goes on from NC_134955.1 coordinate 11,224,779, forward strand.
CTATTGAACCAAATCAACACACCTTGCCTGAGTGAAGAAGGCTTTTTCATGTTAATTTTGTGAAAACTTTTCCCTTTGCTTTAAAGATGCATTTACCACACCAACTACAATACAATTCCAGCCAAAACAATGCTTGGACTGGGTTCTTAAGGACTGCAGCATTTTGCTCCAGTTGATCCCTCATATAACTCATATAACATATTTACATGTAAATGTAAACAAATTCATAAAGATTAATAATAAGTCAATAGTCTGGCTTCTCTCCATTCTATTAGAAACTAGGATATTCTACTATTGCTTTCTGTTGGTTCGGAATAACTTTTCTGTTATAATTTGTTCGGTGAGATGATGTGTACAGGGCTTACTACCATCATTTTACACCCCCAAAATCCAAACACCTAAAAATAGTCATATCACATTCCTTTTTGAAAGAATCTAGTTCTCTATCAAATAAATACCAACATAAAAGAATGAGGCATATCCTTCTTGTTTGTTTGAAGGACTTTTGAATAAATAACAAGAAATATAATAAATACAGAAATAAATTAATAGTAGATAAATATAAAATAAGAGATTTTTGTGTATCTTCACTCTGTCTTCTCTTTTATCCTGGTCTCCTGCTTTTAGTTCCCCAGCTCTGTATTTCCTCACCCTTTTGTATTTTTAGATGCATGTTTGCAGCTCTTGAAAAGGCTAAAATACAGTCACTGGCTGATGCATCATCTTCCTTGGAACCCCAATACCGAAATCTAAATATCAGCAAATGTTTGAATTTCTGAGACGCATCTGTGTTCAATTACTGAACTGCTGGCAAAAGTGGTGTTGACATACTCAGTGTTACCAGTTATTTCCTCTTGGATTTGTCGAGACTGGAGGATTCCTTCTCGTTTCTGGAAAAAATAAAAAAGTGACATTTTTCTCAGTAAAGTTTAATGCTTAGGGTACAGTAAAAATTTATTTGTGATCCACAAACATAATTAGATAAGAAACCTGCAAAATAAGAACTTTTTTCAAACAAACTTACAGTAATATATTATTTCACCTTGCAAGTATTTCAGAAAACTCTTTCGTACATTAACAAGAAACTTGAAACTCCACCTGTAGAAGGAAGTATTTCTTTTCCTTTCTCCATTGTTCTTAATTCACTTTTCTTTTAAAGGCCCCAATTCAGCAAGACATTTGAAACACCTAAACACATACGCAAGTATTTTAGTAGAGGTATGCCTAGGTGAGTTGAATTAAACCTTTTATTTCAATGAACAGCTTGGCAGACGGTGCCCATGCTTCTCTTTTGCAAAAATCTTGCTCCCAGGCTATCTGTTCTTTCTGCCCTGTTCATACACTTTCTTTTTTGCCTCAGTGTTTTCTGACTTCTCTCCACACAAAGAGCTCTATTTGCTTGTGATGGAAAACCAAAATGGAGGATAATCCATTCACAGCCTGCTCCAGACCCTAGTCAACTTGGTGTTAATATATGCAGACTCCAACGTTCTTCAGATGTGAGAAGCCCATTGTACATGGTGGTGAGCGGCCTGTGTCTAGAAGCTGTACACAAAATGGCAGAAGCCAACTCAAATGGTTGCTATTTGAGTCAGTTGGAAAATGAAGTAGTTTAAAAATTTGGTATTGTTTCCAGGATGCTGATCACAGTCATCTGGTGGTAGTGTAAATACCGCACATATGTTTTGCCTCTCTTTGTGTTCTCTCTGTTAGTTCTATGCACTGGAATTAGTAAAATTTTGCAATACAGAAAAAAAAGTCAGGTAAATGCTGACAACTGCATGTAAAGTCAAGACATTAGGCAATTATTCATGATTCCTCACTCCCTGTCATACAAGGAAATGAGAAAAATTAATTTATGCTCATCCTAGACTTGCCTTCTACATAGGAAAGAGAAAAAGAGAATAACCTTTAGGAAAAGTCCTTCATGGCATGTGAACTGAGGCTGCTGCTCTTCCCTGCCTTGGAGAAGATAGCACATCCCCACCTGAGGCAGTCCTCGGTGTATGATGTGCTGAGGATTTGGCCAGGCTTGGGCCTATTACTTCTATATTGCATTACTAAAATATATGAGGATCAAACTTACTTTCTGCAAGAAAGCCATACATTGCACTCTCTGGGTCACTCCAGACTGGCACTTGGAGTAATCTGAACTGTCCTTTTAGCTAGATGATAGTTTCCGGGGTTTTCCATTAAGTTTTTTAAAGCCCTGCTACTAAATATCTTGCACATGGTTAAAAATACATTCAGGGAGGACCTTTGAACATTAAAAAGACAGACTGGAGCCCAGTGTGTTACATACTGAAAGAGGGGGCACAGAACAGCTGCTGAGACATCTTCTGTCACATATCTTGAAAGTCTGAAGAAAAACTACATCATTTAGCGCTATCTTCATTTTCAGCTTGTGCAGACAGCAATAAGTACTTGTACTTGAAGCTCAAGTTAGAATTCCACTCTGTTTGGGATTTTTGTTTATTTTTCCCTTTGCTGCAGGGTGAAAGGAAACTTTTATTTCCTCCAGATGATGACTCTGAGACGCCAATGATGCCTTCTGGAGCAAAAGCCCTATCAGTCTTGTCTCCTAGAGGAGTTGAGCATCATAGCAACAGCAACTGTACTTCTTAGTGCCCAGTGCGGCGATATGGGAGAAGAAAAAGGCTTCTAATACTCTACCTTTCCTCTGCAAACATGCAAAAATAGCCTAAAACATACTCCAGTACCAATATAAAACATATTTCCCTTTTTGATAAACTGCAATTAATATCAATAGGAATTCTGCACCTTAATCCTATTGTTGACAAAAAAACCCCAACCAAACAACAAAAAAAAGACAAGACATCAAGCCCTAGTTTTGTGCCTGGCATCTGATCACTAACATTAATGGAATTTCCACACTGCCCAAATATGACATGCATCCGCTGGACATTTATTTGACCAGCACATGCCAAGATAGACTTTCCTATGCTTTTAATTTATAAAAAGACTGGTGAAAAAGTCCCAACGGCAACAATCAGAATGGACCTTAGAAACACTAGTCTAAGCACCTGCTCTGTGAAGGCTGCTTCCCATACATCTTTTGCACTTTAAAAACTCTCCACCTCAAAATTGACACTAACACTGATGTCACCTGTTGTGAAGTTTGTTTTATAGAGGCAAAACGATGGTAAGATCCAGCTCTCCACAAAAGCTCTCACTTGTTTCAGTAGAAATGATCAAACAAAGGCTGGGCTTTGTTCAAAGTTATTCATTCTATTAGTATGGAAGAAAAAGAAAATAATATAACAAAACAGCTACAAAAGGTCCAACTACCACATTTTTTCCCAAATCAGCTTATAACCCAGATTTCATATTACTCTCATTGCTAACAGGTTTTGTACAAAACAGCCAAAGGAAACAAGCTTGCATAAGAACTGTGTCGATTACCTGTTGGGCATGAGCACATTTTTTGTTTCAGAAATATCTTTGTTTCTATTTCAATAAACTACACCCAGCCAACATGGCAACCCTCACATTTTATGTGTTTCTAAACCTAACAAAATCTTGAAATGGATTAGGGTAGTCTTCTTAAAGACTTCATGAAAGTATTTTGTTCTTTTTTTTCTCTCTCTCTCCTATTTCCTTTATGAAACTGTATAGCGTAGAATTTAAAACTAGCTACCACATAGTCTGTTGAGTTTCCCTAGGCATGACCTTACTTTACAGACTGTATGAGGGTTTAGAACATGAGGCGTGCAAGTTTGAACACTAAATTAGGCTTTAGGAGCTGCTGATTGTTGATTAAAACTTTCATTGAGTTCAAAGGGTACGTGATGAATTATACAGAACCAATCCCACAGGACATGAAAGACAGATTAAAAAATAAAAAACCCCACCCACCATAAAATAAAAATTAAAAATGTCTCAAACACAATTACAGTAAGAATACTGGCCCCCACCCTATGTTAATAGGAATCAGCATAGCCTTGGAGTTCCACTGATTGGCTTTCACCAAGAACTGGGTCTGCAGGGCAAAATCTTCTGCAACATTACTTGGGTTTTATGCTGGTGCAACTGCTTTCTCTGCAATTCACTGGCGCCTGAGCTACAGCTGTGTAGCTAAGAGGCAAAACAGTGAGCCAGATTCTCCCACTACTTATTGTTTTTAAATTGGTTTATCTCTACTGACTTCAGTGGATTTGCTGTTGAACTACATTAGCCTATTAAACAAGAGGACAATTACGTCCATTGATTTCAACAGGAATTTTGTCTGGACGTATGGAGTGACAGCAGAATGCAAGATCTCGTTCTTTATTTTAGGACTGTGTTCTTTTTCTGGTTTAGTTTCTCATCCCAAAGATGCCCTGACCACTGCACTCCTGATTTCTTAAGCTGTTTTTGGTAGAACTTTGAGATAAACCAGTGTAATTAATGTATTTATAATAGTGAAAGGAAAGTGCTTGAAAATTACGTTCTTCTGAAGCCTTAGACACATAAGTGCAGATTTGCTGGGGTTCTCCTTCATCATCTGTAGAGAAACCCACGAAGCAGAATCTGAGAGTCAATGAGTCATTATCAGGCATCAGTGATACATCTACCAGATACTCTCCTTCAGATTTCTCCCCAAATTACAAAACTTGTCTGATTTGAATGCTGGAAAAAGGAGTGGTTACTTTCTTAGATCTGTCCCACAGATTTTTAGTCACACAAAACTTGAGCAATAGCTCTTTGCACCACATACTTCAGGGTAACATCAGTTAAAACACATAAATAAAGACAGTTACAGTGTGAAAAATAAATACAAAGTTAATTGGAGAGAAAGAAAAGCAGATTAAATGCGAAGAGGCCAAATAAGATAGAGCAAGCACAAGTCCAACTGAAAGAAAAACCATGAACAGAATAACATGAAGAGTTTGGATGGATGAGGCTCTAATAAGGAGACTGACTGACACAAAAGATTTAGTTGATGGAGGTTTTTTGCATGCTTATGAGAAAGCCAACACTGTAATCAGACTAAATTAGCATGCACAAGGCTGAAAAAGAATATTTAGTCACCTAACATGAATCCGAATGTAATAAACAGTGACAATTCATCATTCAGTGCCAAGAATGATTTGAATCTCTGCACAAGTGAGAAGACCGTCAAAAATGGGAAAAATAATAATTCTAGAGATCATATTGGGTGATAAACAAACACATTCCAACAATAATAATGCTTCATATATTTTTAATGTCAGAGTCTGGCCACTTCACAATCAAAATAAGATATTCTGAGCCACAGCTCAATCTGGGAAAGCACTTCTGCCTTTTTCTGGTTGAAGCATTGTCAGCAGGGAAGGGAAGATGCACGTGTGTTTCTTGTCAGCTGAAGAGACACACATGCCCACCCAAACAGAAACTCTAGATGTATTTTTCAAGAAACCCCTCAGTCAATTTCACAACACTACCAAGAGCTGTTTAACACCTCTCTTACCTGCACAACAACAACCTGAATGGACACGTGATCTGGGAGTCTGATTGGTGCTCGAAAATACTGTGATAATGCAACCAGGAGATGAAGTATTGCTACAAGACTTTTAGCATGAACAGCTGAAATAGATATTAAAAGCACAAGTTACAAACTGCAAAGTAACTAGGGCACATATTTTGATTTTTTAGGATGTAGGGATTATGGGACTCTTTTCCTCTTGCCACATAGAGCCAGGGGGCACTTTAAAGCACCTCTCCTTTACTGGTCTCCTCCTGCTCAACAGGTCACACGAATGCAGCCCAGTCAGTGATATGCGTCAGCACCAAAGTGTTACTTTTTGCAACATGTCTGGATGCCACAGGCTTGCGTAGATGGAAATCTAAAGCTAATCCAAAAGCCAGATTTCATGTACAGCAGTTTAAGTGCTGTCTCTGCATTCTCCTTGCCTTTCCTTTATTCCCTTTATTTCAATAAGGATTTATGGACTATCAGAAAGATATTTTTGTACTCATAACATGCACTTACTCATTATTAAGTGTCACAATGTCTGCAGGATGATAAACGAGCCTATTTTGGCAGAAGCCTTAAGCAATAACTTACTAAACTCAATGACTCAAACATTCCTCATGAAGTTGTTATAGTCCTTGTTATTGAAGTTTTTTCACAGCAGGTTTCATACGGGTAGTTAACACTAACGCGACTTACAAGGTATCAAAAGCCATACTGTAGGAAATCCTTAATCAAGTATCAAACCATTAGCATGAAAGTGAGTAATTTCTAATGCTTATTATTGCCTTTCTTCTTCTTCTGTTTTGTTTTTGCATTTATAGTCTTCCCCAGAGTAGTATTCCTAAATGATCTTAGATAGCTACAGTACAGTGCACTTGTGTTCTTTGTACTTGAACTAACCAATAACTACTACCTTACGTCACTGGTAAAGCAGGATCAGATTCACTAAAATATCCTTCTTCATTATCTTCCAATGCAAGTCTCAACTCTGCTGTGGAGATACTCATTCATATGAAATGCAGCATCGCTGTCAAATTTGGCTGGGGTGCCAGTGATCACGGATGAGGTGCTTTAGCAGAACCCTTAAAAGTTGTCTGTCTGCCTAGCACCGGTGTGTGCTACAGCTGGCTCCAGCTGCTGCTGTCTATCTCTACTTTAGCTCTACAACACATGTAAAACATTAAATTAAAACTTGAATTTAAATTTTCAGGCCACTCCAAACACCCTGCCTCCAGCTGCATAACAGAGAATGGAAAAAACCTGGGGGGAGGTTGAAGAGAGATGGGGACAGAAAACTCAGTGGGACCACACGAAGGGGAAAGTCAGAGATGCCTAATGTTCACTCTTCCTTCCTCGAGCTATTTCTCTCCCTCTCACTAATTTGTTGTGAATGGAACAGGATACAAAACAGCTCGGGTCAAGACAGGTATAGGAGACAGGGAAACTGCTATATACTAGTCACCAGTGTGAAATGATTCTGGATACCAAACTTAAAACAGATTAAGAGGCCTAATTTTCTAAAACTGCTGATAACCTGCTTTCTGCAATGCATATGCACTAAAATGTCTTGTGTTGGGCCACTGAAGGCATTTCTATTAGATATTACTATGTTCATTTTTAATACAAGAAAACAGGAAGGGTACAGACCTAATCTTGATGAGAGTTTTGTAATCAAAATCAGTGGTTCAGATTTAGCCTTAAACAATCACAAATGTTATTCATATCTATGTTGCAAATTTTACACAAAGAGTCCTAGGACTTAACTCTCCTTCTGCGTATCTACTACATTTATGCAGGTACTTGCTTGTTTCAGCAAACCAATTCAGTAACAGAAAACCTAAGATGGTATGCATATGGACTTAAGAGCAGAAATACCATACTTTGACAGACTCTGAAAAGACAGTCTATTTAAATTGGAGGTTGAGCACCAGTAAAGAGGATAGAGTGTACCACATCTGGAAGTGCCCTACAGAGCAGCTCATACCATAAATACCAGGCTTCAGCCTTCCCTTATCATTGGATATTTCAGAATTCCAGATAGCAGCTATAAACTCTTCTTGGCTGTCAACAAATGAGAACAGCATAGAAAACACACAACTTACAGTCAACGTTCCACTTAATGCTTCTTGGAGGGAGTTTAAGGGTTTCATTGATCTTCTCAAGTACTGTCTGTAGCTTCTGTTTCTGAGCAATTTCAGACTGAGTAACTTCAGCAACATTCAACTTCTCACTTTCAAGTTTCTCTGAAGTGATAATAGAAGAAAAAAAAGAAGAAAAACCACTGCCAACTCCATGAAGAACATAAAGACATACCATGCACCTAGATGTACATTCAAGAGTTATTAGACTTCCTTGTTTTAAAATTATCTGCTTTTCCTTCCAGAGCCACTTCCCCCCACACTTCTGAACTCCTAAAGATACAGTTCACATTTTCCCTTTATTTACCCATTGCCAAGGGGAAGGCCAAGCATTAATGAAAGCCACACTACTGGCTAACAAATGTTTGCTGCAACTCCCTTTAGGGAACACCAGACTCTGAGGTAAGGCCCACTACTATTACTACTGGATAAAGGGTATCCTGTATGCAAGTGGCTTGTATAGCAGACCATCAAACCTAGAAAACAGAGACCAACTTTAAGAAGATTTGTTTCATCAGTCTCAGCCTCCCAGCCTCTCCCTCATACTCAGGAGATTTAAAAATTTTACTTGGCCCATTTGTGATAAAAAGTGAAGTGACACCATATTCATAGAGGTGGAAGATGCGCCCAAGAAATGCGAACAAGGATTTCTGGAGGTATGAAAACAACTAAAACCTTAGGCAATTTCTTTCTATGAAACCACAGCCCTTTTTTGCACTCAAAATTTGCAATAGATTTTAAAATACTTTATGAATTGGTTTGTTAATAATTAGTACAGATTGCTAGGTATATACATACATGGCTTAGTATTTACCATTAAATAGTAAGCAAAAAAAATTTATCAATAAAAGCTCCCTGATAACACCACCAGCAACAAAATGCTTAGTCGCCTATCAATTTACTTCTATGACAGAATATCTTATTAAGCTTGGTAAGAGCTGATCTTGTTCTCAAAGCCAACTGAATATCTTCCCGAAGAGAGTGAGTCTGAGCTACCAGCCTATGAATCCTGCCTAAGAGACTGCTATCTCCATGAGTTTCTTGTGCCTCCACAGAAATCAGTCTGTGCATAGTCTGACAACAAGACCAAAGTCTTCAGTTAGCATAGACCTGATCCACAAGGAATTAAGGGTAATGGAAAAGATTCCACTGAAATCCGTAAGTGCTGGATCAGTATACGCATATTTAGGCTGTATCTGATACGCATTTTTTGGGTTTTGGGTGAAGTCACTGGAGGTCTGCCCACAAGAATCAAATTGCTCAGTCTGGGGCATATCCAGTCCATCACAATATATTCAATAGCTTAACCATTCATAGAAGGGAATAGTCTGTGTAGTCTTTATTAGAAGTGCTCACATGATGTTTCGAGATTCATTTAAAATACTGAAAAGAAATTTACTAGAGACTTTATGAGCTGTAATAACTAAGAAAATGGCTTCCAAGCCAACAGTTAAAAAAGCACGTGCCAGCTCTGCATTAGCAGTTTCTTTTCTCTATCTGTTTCTCAGCTGAAGCTCAGTTTGCAGTCCACTGGGTACCATTACCTCAGCAACGTTAAAAGCCAGACATCAAATCAGAAAGAAATTCCAACTTTCCAGAGGAACTTCGCGATGTGAATAAACTATAGTATGGAACCAGCAGAGATTAAAAACATCCACCGTTGTACTGAAAATACCCTTGCCTTCAAACTTACTTTCCACTTGTAACACCGTTAAGTTTGTGCAGCACATATGCAGATAATAAATTTAACTGGAGCAAATGCTGTTGCCAAAACAAGAACCCTCCCTCTCTAGCACCCCAGGTAGGCTTTATGCTGTTCTCATCAACTACAGAGCACCACACGTTGCACCGCAGCTATAAGGATTGTGCGTACAGCCTACTGCTCAAGGGTCTCATAATACAATGCTATTTTTATATCACTTAGTGGCATAAATGTAAGATGATACCAAGGCTCCTAAGTAGGAACAAGTGATCCACTTACTGACAAAGTGCCCCAACAGCATGCACATATATTTTTTCTTACCAAATAATTTCTGCAATACTTGTCCATCATACAGGTCTTCAGCCAAGTCTTTCACAATAATCCTCTCTCCTACCAACACATCATTAATCCAGTCAATTAATACCTATATGGGAAACACAAATTTGGCAGTATTATACACTATTCATTTGCAATTTAAAACACATGTCATTTTGTACAATGATGAAAATATTTAGCAGAAAGAATACCAAAGCTACAATGGCTCCAAATACAAATCAGTCTGAAGTGCCATCAGAATAAAACAGGAAGGACTTAGGAAGGACTCTTCAAAGGTGGCCGTGGCAATGCACCACAACGTCTAGACAAATACCCGATTGATGCAGTGCCTTCTGGAGTGAAATCCATCCTTTGCTTTCAGTAGTATTTTAACATTTTATTGTGAAGCAAAAGGTGTTGAAATCGATTCTAATAAAGCTTCCTGCTAAAGTTCTAACCCCAAGAATCACAAAGACTACAAGAGAAGTCAGTGTGATCTTAGATTGGGGGTGGAATGGGACTAAGAATCTGGACTCAGGATTTTAATCCAAATTCTTAAGTCTCACTGTGCCATATCTAGAGAAAGATACTGCAACAAATGACCTGCCCATTTCATTGGGATGTACACACCATGTGGTTTCATTTAATTAATATCTAAACAGTGCTTTGAAGTGTTCAAATGAAAGAGGCAGGGATAGCATTAAAAAATAGTTTCACTTTCCTGAAAGTGTTTACATGCTTTTCATTACCTTCATTAGTTCTTGTAATTTTGGGTCATTTCTTGAATTTGGATCAACCATTGTTCGGACTTCATTTTCCTCTGGAAGGTTTAAAAGAAAGATGTTAGAAACTATTACAGGCATGACACTTTATTTTACATCAAGCTTTTATGTTGAGATGTAAAATTGTTGTGAATTACCTAGCATAGTGTCCTCAGGGTCTAGTTCAAATGGAATTGGACTGAGAGGTAAGTTAATGGCATTTATTCCTTCTTCCTGTAATTCAGATACTAGGAAATAAAAAAGAAGAGCTTGGTCAAATTTCAATTCAATTTTACTTACTATTTCACTCTTGCTAAAAGTAGCATTAATTGTCTTAATTTCTGTATAAGAACATGACTCTATTAGATAAGCCACTAGGTGTAATTACAGCAATAAAATATAGCTAACAAAAGTGGTAGGCCCAGCCAACAAACCTTTACTTGTATGAGTAGATTTTTCATGGATAATTGTACTGGAATCAATGCAATTTCCTCAAATCTTTTCCAGGATAACGCCCATTGTCCTCAAATTTTAAAAGGCTCGCTTGCATTTTAATAGTCCTGACATTTTAACACTAATGAATCATTTTAGGTGAGGGAAATTATTATTGTTCTCAGCTATGTCACCCTTGCTCTGGAGATGCTTCAAGTTTAGCTACTTGAGAAGAGCTGGGTCTGACTATATATCCACACAGGAGCTGCCATACTGATAAACTATTTAGGACTTAAGGTGCAGTCGCAGCACATGGCGCTCTCTGTTGTTCAGGTCAGAGACCAGCTGGAGCACACTGTGGGATGCTTCTGGCCTGTGTCCTTGGCCTTTCTTTAGCAGAAACCACGGCAGCAGGACACAGGTGTAAGATGATGAACCCTCAAAAGTATTGCCTTAGTGTGGAGTCCAGACAGGTTGAGAAAGAACTTGGACACAGGAATAGGGAAGTAATCCAAAATCTCATAGTTTGGAGATGCCCACAGTTGTCAGGAAATATGGACAAGTTCTTACTCAGCCGAAGTCCCTTAATGCTGCAAAAATCAATGTTCTTCTAATACATGCTCTGAGAACATAGGAACAAAGAGATCCAGAGAAGAATGTAAAAGCACTCCTGCCACTAGTTCTGTACTGTACAGGTTCTGTACCTGGTATAGTTCAGAGCAACTTCATTCATGCCTCTGGGTGACCCAAACTTTAATAAGTTACAAGTTCACTGCCCAAACATGCCTCCATAACAGAAGAGAATAAATACAAACAAGCCAATACCCTAATCCTACCCTATCCTATGGAAGAACTCATAGCACTGTGCAGAGAGGGTACCCACTTCCAAAGATCAGACAAGTTTGTATCTTGCTTTGCAACCAAGAAATCAGTGCAAACCTGATTTACCAAATCAGGAAAGAGGCTCGCTGTCTTATGAATGACAAGTAAGTATGTTGTTTTGACCACTCATTTTCCAGTGTACAGACCTTCAATAGAACTGGTTGTTAGCACAACTGTTCCAGTCAGAGTTTAAACTTAAATAACTTAATTCAACCATCCTACATGTGTCCTAAAGATTCAAGTAGCTGTATACACCTTCTGACATGAACTAAAACGTATGATTTACGTGCAGATGCAGATTCACCATCTAACACTTCAGATTTACTACCTGAAGCTTTCCTCAGTTTATTTTGAAAGTTACAGAAACAATTTAGGTTCGGAAAAAACAGAAAAGTAGAAAGCGACAGTAGAGATCTTGTGTTTTGTTTCTGGCCCCGTGACTGCCTCATAAGTTAGCTTTTGGAAAATGGTTTTACTTCTCTGCCTTAACTTCCTGTGTGCAATAAGTACAGCTAAGTTTCACATGAACACTGTGATAATAGTCAGTTGGTGTGATAACAGTACTTAAAACTTTCCAAATATTTTCTATGCTTTGTGAAATGTTTTGTGCTCTGCCAGATGAAATGCCTGTGCCCATTTCAAGAGTCTGTGTAGCTGTATTCAGGCATCTATGTAAGATCCACAGCAATAATGGCTGTTAGAATGCTTACTACTTTTAACTGTACAAAAATAACTTTGAAAGATCCTCTACCTTCCATACTGAAACACTAACTTCACTCCATACACTCACCCTGCTTGTGTATCTGTGAAATACAAATACTGAGCAGCTCTAAAGAGTCATAAAATAATGTTGACAATAATAGTTCCCTGGATTGTTGTATATCCTCTAAAACTGATGGCTGAGAGCAATGGACCAAATTAATCCCTCATGTAACTCCATTGAGTTCTGAGGAGTTATAGCAAGGATGAATTTGGTCTAGGATGTACAGTCTCAGGAACTGCTTACACTTAATGGCAACAATTTTTTGAACTGCTAGCACTCCTTAGAGAAAATCATTGTTGGTTTTATTAACCTCTTTGATTTTTTTTTTTTTTTTTTCATTTTGGTTCAAAATGGTTATGGGCATAAAAACGTCAGTGGATAGAAAACTTCCATGTGGAGGTCTTTCTGTTCTGAAATGTTTAGTTTGTGTAGGACTTCCACACAAAGGTTCCTAGGCAGAAAACATTTTTTTCACATCAATCCCAAGAGGGAGCACAGAAAATAAAATCTGTTCAAGCCAACTGGCTCCGCTGAGCTCTCCTATCCCAAAGGGCTGGATGCTCTGCTTGGGCAAGACACACTGGAGGAAGCTCATTTTCCTAGTGAAGGACAGTGGGGAAAGCTTTCGGCTCTTCTACCCAGGGAGCGACCCACTGGCAGAGCTTGCTGACACTTCTCCAGGGAGACTGGGCGGACCTTTCAAGGTTGAATGTTTTATATGGCACTCTTTACAAGGCCCACTGAACCTCCCCATTTTTGTCCTCCAATGTGCACAACTATTACATTCTACTTTTAATAACATGACCTTCATCATTTCATCGGAGTTCCTGAAAATAAGAGAAAGCAAACAAAAAACCACTATATCTTTGCATGGAAAGGGAACATAAAATAAAAATAAAATAATAATAGATATCCATGGTAAACTAACACATTGATCTGTTCTAGAATGCATTGCAAGTGTTGTATTTATTGTACAGCAGGGGCTAAGTCCTGCTTTGCTGTACACAGGCATACACAAATGGTGGTCTTGTTCCCCCAAGCTGCTCACCCGAATCGCATACATCTCTCATACCTGCCCGAGCTATATTACAGAACCTACACAACACAGCACCAGATGATCCAAAGATCCCAGATGGATCCAGTCTGCCAGAGAGGACAGCTCCTCCTCAGCCACTGCATTCTGCAGTGCACAACCCATGCCCAAGGTTGGTATTAGACCCGTAATAAAGACTCCTCCTGCCCTCCTGTCCCCTACAAGCAGAAAACATGATGGAGAAGCCCTGAGCCTGATAGCATCTTTTTCATTTCTTTCCCAATATTGAAGAGAAAAGATTTAACTACAGATTAATACTACTACTAAAAGGAGCAAGTAAGAACACATGCATTATATGAAGTTGTACGTAAAGGGAGAGAGTATAGCCTCACTTTCTAAGAATTTCCATCAAAAAAGTTCCATGACAAACCACTATTATACACTTAGGTGTTTATAGAGGAACCACAAAAATGTGATTGAGGTTAAAAGTTTGCATACCACAGTTTCAGCAGAGAAATCCATTTTTCAGCTGCTTTTCATTAATTTGTTTTAATTAATTTTCATGAAAATCACTTCAGCAATTTAGTATTTTAATAAAAACAAAGCACACGGGTTTGGAACAATTTTTGCAGCAGCTGAAATTAAAATAAAATCATCTGATTTCTTGAAATACCTTGAGGAATGACCTGGAGCGTCAGTAAGACTCCCACTCCGAGTCTCACAGTGTAAAGACCCAGGAAGGGAGGAAGGAACATAGCTGCAGCAGTTCACCTATACCACACCAGTTGCCAGGAGCCAGACCAGCACACTGGGACCTGTGGCAGCTCCTCTGAAGGACAGTATCCACAGAGCTGTCTGCTCGACATCAGGCACACTTGGCCTCTGGATGACCCCAGCAATCAGAGTTAAGAGCACCTTTCTGTTCTCACCCTCTGCTGCGGCCCAGATACAGCCCAGTGCGTTGGCTACCATGGGGCTTGTTCTCGTTGTGCTTATAATGGCATGATTAGGGACTTTATCCTTTTGGACATGAGAGAAAAATCCAGTCCTTCATGGTTTTTTTTACAGTGACCATGCTGAATGGAACTGGGGGTTGAATGTACTTTTAAAGCAAGACCCTTAAAAGCAACAGAGTTACACATGGCCCAGACAAATCTCTGTGGATTGGCAATGTGAAAGTCCCAGTTTTAACTCTGGATAAGGAATGGACACTTCTGCTCAGACTTCTGATTCAGCTCCACATGCCAAATTTGTTATGATGTAACCAAGTGCAACTCCACTGCTATCAGCTGTCAACAGACTTCCTCCTATCATGCCAGCACCAAATTTGGCCCCAGAGCTAGGGAGCCCACAAGCTTGTATCAACAGCAACTACAGCAGCTATTTTAAGCTGGATAGAGTTCTTACTGTTTTAGATGCTCTAGGATTACAAGGTCATAAACCTATGCTATCAAATCCACGCGGGTGCTCTGAGCCAGACTTTGCCCTTTGATGCGTGCATCCAACTGCCATTGAAACCGTTGGACGCCGAACACATCTGAAAGTGGAGTACTGCCCATACGGTTTAAATTGGCTTAATTCCTCTAGTACATGCAGCCTGTTGCTCCACATTGTATTTATTAGACAGTTTCATTTGGGTTTTTTACTTGTTTATTTTGTGTGCTGAAGGCTTTTTGCTGCCCTGTTTAGTATTTGGGGCTTAATGTTATTCTGATTTGAATAAAACACACCTTATTATTTAACTGAGCTCAGAAATGCCACATCACCCAATGCACTCTCTGTGGTTTAGACGTATTTTACATATCTATCCAAAGAATCATAAAATAAATACAGCAAGATGTAGTGTTAAATGGTCTCTCCTCTGAGTGCTACAGCCATGTCTTTCCATATAATTGATTCCGTACTTACAAAACTAAAATTACTCAAGTGCTACAACGCTAACGGATTGATTCTGAAAGTTTGTGACTAACTAGAACCGAACCCTAATGTTGGAGGAGCACAGTGACACAATGCTTCTAACCTCAATCTTTCAAAATCAGGAGATTTAAATATGTGCATATACACCTACATAAATATATACATACACACTTCTGCAGTTCTTTAAGTTCCTTTCTTTCTTTAATGTAAGGGTTTTCCATTCAAGGTCTTCTCAGCCATTTTTAAGGTTGTAAATACTTTGGTTTGCTGGGTGGGGTTTTTTTTGTGGAAGCTGAGATTTGTTGACATTCACATGACTCCAGGAGTTTACACTTTCTATAAAAAGTCAAAGGACAAACTACCTGATATTATAAACTACTATGGTAGACAGTAGCTTTACGTGCCGTGTCTCTGTCTTAAGCTACTTTTTCCTGGAACAAGCACAACTTGGAAGGCTAGCTGCAGACATCATATTGCCAGAGTAACACTGGATATTTATATATACATCCACTTTCAAACATGCATGCATATGCTACATATGTTTACGTATGTAGCCAGAAGTTACAGTTTAGAAAAATGTTGATTTTCATTAAGATATGTCTTTACAGCTCTTTTACAGAGATATCCACTCAATTATAGTTGAGCCAAATTTAGATGAATCAGTTTTGATTTCATATTCTCTTCACTGGGTGCAAATTTCTGATAAATGCTCATTGCCTTGATGGCTTGCTTTTGTAACCACTTGTGCACAAGAGCAGCTTTACTTCTTCTACTGACTTGATAGTCTGCAATGCAGACTTGAGTGTAAATGACTGTATCCGCACAGATTTCAGTGGATTTATGCTGATTTATACCAGCTCACTGGCTCACTGTGATTTCTATTCCCCCTTACATACTCCAGTTTTATACCCTGATATAATTTCAGTGGAGTATATTCTGAATTTGTACCGGCAAATGTGAGAAGAGATCCAAATTACCTAAGATGGTCAGAGAATGAGAGAAAAAACAGCAAAAGCATTTTCAAAAAGTCCTAGTTTAAGCTTTTGCAGAATAGTACTATTTAGTCAAGCAAACTTATGCAATTGCTTTCTGGGCCATCTATCCAAAGTGTTATTTTCTAATGCTTGTGTGTATGCATTTATAAGTCCACAAAGGGAAAAGAAAATATTAATCTAAAATGGTACTGCCTAATTTTCTTGAATACATAATTCATCCAATATGGATTTTGGCAGCCTAGCTTTAACTCCCAAACAAAAGAAATCCACACAAAAGACAATAAAACTGCATTACACATGGTACTAAAATGATGCAATGGATTTATAGATGTTTACAAGTTTGCAGAGTGTGACACAGCGTCCACCAGAAATTTGATATTCGCAGCACAAAACATCATAAACATATGTCTGCAACTACAAAGGGGCCTTTTTATGTGGGGATCATTGTTAAAATTGTCTTCAGAACATAAACCTTAAGTTGTAAATGCTACTCCCCATTTATTCTGCAAGACATAACAAATGAGGAAAGAAAAGCAGAGATATGTTTGTAATTGAAAATGTTTCTCAGGAAATGATCTGTACAGGAACATCATTCTCATTCCATTAACTGCTGACTCCAAGCCAACCATTTGTAAAAGTAAATAAACATGCAAACTGGCTGACAACAGTGTGCCTGCCTTTAATGTTACTGCATTAGTACCCAGTCTCCAAAAAAGAATCTATTTTCTCATTTCTCCATTAAACCAAACATGGCATACACACAAAAGAACGGGAGAAATGCTGTTCACAAAAAAGAATGGGAGAAATGCTATAATCTAATTTTCATGTATGCAATACAAATTAAATGTTTATTGCCTTGAACTTTCTTTAAAGCCCAAAGCTACTCCAAAGTACCTCAGTGACTAGCTTGCTGTTCCTTACTTTTTTGCAATTAGCAGGGAAAAAAACCCTCCATAGATTGACAGATCTCTGGTCTGAGTAGGTAAAACACAACAACAAAACAGGGCGCAAAACTCAATCCTTTTAAAGAGTATATGTGATTTTCTTTGCCATGACACAAGTAGCTTCATTAAGCCTTACATGCTTTCACATTTCATTTGGGATGAAGGTTCTTTCTCAGAATTTTCCTGTAGTTTCTAAGAGGTAACAAGTGGTGCAGTGTCAAGCTAACACAGATGCCGGTCATTCCATTCATTCCTTCAATACATCCTCTCAACACATCTTTTAAAATACATCAGCAGTATTTGCCGATGTTTTGAAAAGCCTGTCACCCTATAGGAGTGTTTAAAATATGACTGAAAAAAACCAAAAGACAGTGTTGGGAACAAATGCAGACAGGAATTCAAATGACACTGATTTTTTTCCCCCATGGAAGAACAATCCATGCATATGAGAAATGCTGTGACCATTCCAAGTTCTTATCAAAATGTGCTACGCTGAATCTGATTCTAGCCTGAAAACTCCTCAAACTGCCTCCCATACGTTGGTAGGGTCTTTGTGCAAAAGATACCTGCAGTCTGTTAGCTGGTCTGCACATGGTATCCCTAAATACAAAATAGTTTATTGAAGCAAATCCTTTGACAGCTAAGATTTCCAATTTATTGAGATATTTACTGAGATATCTTAGAACTGATTTATTGAGATATCTCAGAACTACATGGGGTGCTTGGGGCTATATGGAGACAGAAGGGAGAGCATTTGTATCCTCCTCACCTATATTTCGATATTTCTCAAGTTACAACAAATCTGCAGGTAGCAACATCCAGAAAAGAGTCACAGACCTCTTGGTGTAGTCCTAACCCTAACCAAAGGGAGGCAATTGTTCATCCTATATGCTCACCAGTCTGCTGCAACAGTTTTTTCCAAATATTGTGGATTGGAGAAGCTGATTTTATAGGACTGACTTGCCTCGTTCTCTGAATCACCAACCAGCTAATAGTAGCTATTCCAACATCAACAAGAGGCGCTCATGCTGAAAAGACAAAACCAAAGATCTGTTCCAAGAAGTCTTTCCCAGCTCAACAAGTTCTAGCTATTCCTAAGGGAAAACCCGAAAATAGTTCTTAGGAATGTGAGGGCACACTAGTAGCAAGCTGAGGATTTCCTGAATTTCTTGCTCTTTTCTTCTTGTGTGTATATAAGCCTTGTTTTTGAAGGAGAAAAAAATTGTCAGACCCACTGCATCTCAATAATCTAGATGACTTCTTGGAAGAATTAGAAAAATGACTACATACACTGGAAAGTTTAAGTTCCTTTTCAAGGACTGCGAATTGGTTTATGTATCACACATGGTCACTATTTTCAAACTAGAGCTACTTGTGTTTTAATATAAACATCTGGTCATCTTCAAGGAATGACTTTGTGACAAAGGGTCAAAAGATTTGTAGTAAGTAGCCAAGTATTTCTACATCCCAGAAGGAAGAAACAAAACCAAAACCACCTTAATATCTTCTGAGAGCTCCTCATGCTTCAAGATCTTTCTTTGGTATCAAAGTCAACCAAGATAGAGTTTGAGGGTGACACCAAGGCTGGACAAGTAGCAAACACAAGGAAGATGGGATAAGGGTGACCTAAAGAAATTAAAATAATAATGGATACAAAACTGCAGATTTATTACTTATTTGCATAACTGGTAGCTTGCAGTCCATGCTTTGGTACCTTCTGTATCAATCCTGAGCATCTAACTGTAGTTCTCAGATTCAGTACAACAAATGAGAATTGACCTGTGACATCTAATTCTTTTTTTCCCCTCCATTTGAAAGATTTAATTTCTTGCTACATTTAATATTTGTGCCTAACACACAGCTGGTTTCTAAAAGTCTCTGCAGCGTGTTCTAGGGAGATGAAGTTTCTTGTCAAGGACAGAATCAGGATCTAATTTGGGAATTGGGATCTAAAGACAGGCCTTCAACATGGAAAAACTACGCTGTGGCTTTGGCTGGATCAACAGCAACCCAGCTACATCCTTAAAGAAAATGGGCTGGATTTGGTGAAGGGCAGAAAAATGAAACCTTAAAATGGCAGAAATATATCTTCTAGCACACTGAAGAATAAACTACCCTTTGGGGTTCTCTTGACCAGCGTAGAAGTTAGCTTGCGTTTGACAGCAGAAAAACTTCAGGCTTGGACTGTTACAGGAAGGACTACAGAAAAGGTAAACTTGTTTCCCCATCCTTATTTCAAATGAGTGTGCATCATCAAGATGCACATCTGATGTGTGGAAGCCCTCTTGTTCTTACCCAGCCATACAGCGTGAAGGGTCATTTCAGGGACAGAGAGGAATATATTAGGGCTGTGGCAACCCCTGACTAGAGGGAGGACTTCGGTCAGCTGGCATGAATCACAGTGTGGTGTGATCAATAGTATGGCTGTGGTATTCTCCTAAAACACATTTACACAAAAGCGTAAGATGATGATGCAAGACAGGACTTTGGTAGTACAAACTGGAAACTATGTTTGGCTTAGGAAAGCAGAGTTAGTTCTCAATTTGCACAGGAAATAAATCAACACTTTCCAGTCTAGGCTCTCAAATCCCTTAATCAGAATTAATTAGTTTAACATCCCACCAACAGAAGAAAATAGCATTATCCCCATTCTGCAGCACAGAAAGTGACGCACTTCTAGATTAAGGGATACATTTACATGTTTCCTTTCTGGAGACACAAATTGCACTTGTAAAATCGAAGTTAGGCACTTAAAAATACAGCCTTAAAAACCTGTCTATAATGTTACGCTTAGCCTGACACAGAATGGACAGGAATACCCACACCTCGTTTCCCAAACCTGTATCATAGCAAAGAGAACACCCTTCTTTTCATATAACCAGTAGTAATGATTTTCATCCAGCCCTGTGCCTTGTCCTTCAAGGGCACTGCCTGGTACCCTCCTGTGCATTCCTGATCTTGCTCATTTCCTTATAAAACTCAAACAGCTGTTCCAACTTCCAAATGCCCTGTCTCAAAAAAATTACCTTACTGAACTGTTCATCTGATTATGGTGTTCACATGTTTCTTACCACGAAACAAGTTGCAAGCAATGTAAGCACCAGCACTGTAAGGGTAAACCCACAGCTCTGAACTGCACATGCATTGCAACTGTCTTTTCCAAGAGATCTCAAACAAGCTGTAAGTTCGGAGCAGCACTTGCTACAACCTGTCAAGCGCTGCCAGACAAGGGAAAAAACTCTAATACTCCTACCTGTTAAATGCATTTCATGGGTTGCTGTCATTACCAATGTATCAATTTCAACATGCAAAACATTAATACCAATAGCAGCTGTGGCTGTATTTCCAAGTAAATAACCTTAAATGGGTTTTACTTCATAGCAGTAACACATTCAGTTTCCCAGAAATAATCTGCAGCCTTCAGTTGTTGATGTCATAAATGAGTTTATGTTAATATTTCTATTAGAAAGTGTTTAGTACTACAAAATTTTAATTTTAATAAGCATGAATATTAAAACTTACCTACTGCATGATACGTAGCCCATTTGAAAATTGCTATCTCAAGCATGCTTTTTACTACAAATGACAATTTTCCCTGAATGGAAATTCAGCTGATAAAAATCTCTGTTTTCACACTGGATCCAGTATTACTTAAGGACTGAATTTGTACCAAACTGAAGTTAATAGAAACACATACTCATATGAAATACCACTAGGATGAAACAGTTAATTCTGTCTCACTCATATTGCAGAAATATTTTCATGGAATAGCATTCAAAATTAACAACTACTGTATTTTCTTCCTCTTTTACCCAGGAAAAATGAAGTCTGACAAGGGCAAGAAGAAAATAAACTCCCATTCTTATCTTCAAAATATTACAAACCAAAAATAACTACCATTGCAAAAATATAAGGTCAGAAAACAATACTCCTAAAAGATCACAGAAATAAAGATGAAGAATAACTGAATGAGTTGGTCTAGTCTCCTACCTTTACGGCAAAATGCTCCACAGCCCATCGTAGGGTTGCTGGGCCACCCTCATAGTGCATCACAGGGAGAACCGTAGTCTTTAAGGTGTTTGAAGCCCCTTGCTCTGCAGGCCCCTTTACTGCTGCTCTTCAGAGAAGCTGTATTAGCTTTAGAGCCTGTTTTCCAACAGAATGGTCCAAGCACATCACAACTCTCAGCTCAGAGCATCGCTTCAGAACAAGTGACTGACTGCCTATATAATTTAATATGATGCCACATGAGACTCATAGACCATCTGCAAAAGAAACTAAATCTGCTTTTTGCAGCTTGGTAAGTTGCATTCTGAATGCTGGGATGCAGTTTTGACTGTGTGCTTTTGTTATCAGTCATATAACTGAACAAAATGCTCAAACAGCAAGTATAAAGCACATGTTTTTATCAATCTCATAGTCCGTTTCTGCCGTAGGTAACTTGTACCTTTTCCCCTTACAACTGAATAAAGTCACAATTCCCTGCAAAGCGTAGGAAAGATCTGGACACAGACATGGCAATACTGGAAGTGAAATTTCCTTCTTCTTTTTTTTTTTTTTTGGTGAAACAAAGGCTGGTCAACAAGAGCTACAGAATCCTTGAATCCTGTTGATAGAATTGAGATGCACAGGTGATATTACCAAATTCAGGTCCTGATCACAGTACTCCTTTCTCTATAAATAGTTCCCTACTGAAATAATTAGCAAAACTTACATGGAAGGAGGATTAAGCATATAGCAAGCTAAAAAGCAGAGGAAAGGAGAGGGATGAGCCATCAAAAGAATAATAAACTACTGGTAAGAAATAAACTAGTTTTATGGGCTATGGGTCCTTCCAAAGAGGGACAGTAATGAAAAGATAATCTAAAGCAATTACTTACTCGGGCTAAAAATCAAATTGCTATGAAGTTTTTAAACAGACTAAAACTTTTCAGAAGCTGTAAAATATTTAAGTGTCTGTTTCAACTTGGAGCAGGATGAGGGAAGTGACACATCCCCGGCTCATTTCTAAGTCGCTGAAAGTGGTCACCTTTCTAGTTTCCAATTGAACTTCATTTAAAGTACCAGTGCCAAAAGGCAAGTATGGAGAACTGAGAGGTATTTATTGTTTAGGGTTATTCAGCTGTGCTACACAACTTTCCTCCCCCAGGTTTTGTATCAGATGGGATTCCTTGCTGAAAAAGACACGGAGCTCTCATCACTGTTCTGAAACCACATTCTTCGCCAGTTCTAAGGAGTCTCTGATACACATAGCTCTGCAGCTACTGGGTCACTCCTAAAAGCAGCTTTCCCCCGCCAACAGTCCTATTTCATGCTGTACTCACAAGTAGTAATGGGGCTCCCCATTCTGACTCCTGGAGTCCCATTGCTTTCTGGCACTGGGAAACTGGATTGCTGAACTGCTGAATAACAGCATTCAATTACAGGACAATACTGAGCTGGCAGTTCTTTACCAAGCTTTCCTTTTCTTAATTTCTGAATAGAACCGTAAGTGTCCCAGATACTTTATTACAGCAATCCCGTTTGGGAGGTAAGTACAGCTAAAGGAAAACCACGCTCCACTTGAAACATCAAGGAGGATGCTGAAGATGATTATATGTTAAGAAAATTCACAAAGTCTGAAGCCACAGCAACCTGCATCATCAATTCAACCTATTTTATAAGTGATTATTTACATCTATTTATAAAATGGCACTTTTTTGCATGCACAAAAATAGCTATTTTACAAAAATAGTAAATGAAAGTTGGGTTTTTTTATGATGAGTTTTTGTACCTACAGTAGTAGCCAAAAGATCATGTCCAGGTAAACTGTTCTAATAGGTGTAGTTACAGTAGAGTAAGAAAGCTGCAAATTAGCTAAAGCAGAACTGCTTTCTCAGAGGGCGTAACATGGCAAGAAGTTGACAGTAGCAGGTCTGAAGTGCATAGCTTAGGGACCGAGTAGAGGAATTTCTAATCATACTCTCTGTAATCCATTTTCACCTGCCACAAACATAAATTCAAGCAGGACTTAATTTCTAATTCCTGTAATCTAACAACAACAACAACAAAACCATCATTCAAAAAGCCTGTGCACCTCCCCCTTCCCTCAGCAGAGATCACTGCAGGGAAAAAACAGCACGTTGGTAAGACGCTTTGTGCTTAGAGTTTCCCAAACTGTTCCTAAGGGTTCATTTTCAACCCCACAATTTTCAGCTTTGCAAAAACAGAAGTATAGTCAGGGAGGACGAAAGTCTTTTTCAAGCGGTTTTGGCCATCAATACAGGAAACAATTCAAAGGCAACATGACACTGATAGCTTAATTTGTGAAAATGGATAAATACCGTATCTGCCACATAGCACATTAACCCATGTAACAAATAAATACAGAAATAGCACTGCAATACTTGGTTAAAAGGTTTTGGTTCACAGAGGAGGAAATTTAATTAAAGCATGTAATGTCAATTACTGTCATTTGTAATTTTATTTTGCTTCCTTAGAAACAATACAGATGCAGGATTCTAAAGTTACCTGCATGTTTGATGCAAATGGGATAAAATTATCGAGGTTCTGAGAAAATCCAGATAGTAGTAGGAAAAAAAATGCGTTTTTACCTAACCTCATTCATGGATCTTCTTCAAAGTGTTGATTACATGAGGACTGACATGCCTCCAATTTAAACATATAAGCCAACAACCCAGACCTGAAACAAGACTTTTATGTTTAAAAAATTGTGTTAAGTCATCAGAAAGGTTGGGAGGGGAGCAACAGCCTAATTCTCAGCTACTGCAAATGGGCACAGCCTTACTAAAGCCAACAGAAGAGCAGTGATTGATATCAGAAGAGAATTTGGCTTACTGTTTATACTGATTGATTTCAGCTGGAAAATTACAGGGCCAGGTCCTTAATGCTTCTGTCTCCTTCGCTCTGCTCTGTGCAAAAGTGACAGGGACCTCGGAGCCTTGTAGAAGATTCCAAGTATCTCACCACCACAGTAATAAACATTGCCAAATCTCATCAGTCCTTCTTCTCCTTTACCATATGCAACGCACTGCAGTATCAGCATCCATTTCTGCTTTTACACAAACTGCTTTTCAGCAGTAGAGCTCAGTGCTGCACAGAAGCATCATACCCATATCGTATTCTGTTGAAGTCAGGAAATAATACCAGAAATGGATGAATTAAACTTACTGTTGGTGAAATACGTGTCAGATATATTTCTACCTTGCAAACTATGATCTGAGATACCACTAGAATCAGCAGGAGAAAATCTGCTGTAAAGACCTCCGAGCCATTTTCCTTTAAGTACCACCACTTCTAAATATGGCAAGCATCCTGCCTTTGAAAAAAATCATACTTTCCTCAATAGTGTAATGCTATAGTAAAATGGTGATTAGAATTATAGGAAAGAGCTAACAAAAGAAAGACGAAACCAATCAGATGCTTTCTTATGTCTCTAAATGATACACATAAATCGCGTCTATCAGGTTCCCCCAGGCTATTTCAGGAGTATGCAGAATATAAAATTATGCAGATGCATTACAAAAAGTCTAAATCTAATCTACTTGAATTTAAAATGCCAGGAATCACGTAAATGGAAGATGAGAAGACAGAACTCATACATAAGCAGAAACAAGAGCCATACAAACTGGGAGTCACATAAAATGCTCAGTTACCAAGAAATTATAGGCCAGATCTCTGGCAGTGCCAAAGGCTATTGGTGTATAACTGCAGTGAGGAAAGAGGTGTCTCCAAACTGCCTTCATGCCTTCCCCAGTCCTCAAAAGGATGACATGAGGCTGGCATCTGGGATATCAGGGGTGGCTTTGGGGGCATGAGTGACACTATTTTGTCATTGAAGGTCTCAGAGGTCTGCTACGCTTTCTGAAATCCATCTGTGGAACTCTCCAAAAAGTTCTTTACTTTTCACAGTCCACTTACATGAGGACACATACAATATGAAACTTTTTGCATCCTAGGTCGAGATTTCACCATGCTGAGGAAATCCTCAGCTGTTCCAACAGACCTGGTGTAAGACACCCCCCCCAGATCACTTTCACAAAGAGCACAAAGGCCTATGAAGCAAAGCCAAGAAGCTGCCTTAGGACAAACAGTGCACTAGCTGTTCACAATTTACTTAGCAAAGTTGAAATGTGAAGATTTAATGGTGATTTTCAAAAGCACTTGCTATTGGCTAAGCTTTGCTTTCCTGGAAATCAGTAAAAAAAAAAAGATAGATTTTAATCTTTATGCCTACCATCAATGCTTATGTAAACTTAACCTCCCCTCCACATTCACCAGGGCTAAAATCCAGAAGTGAGTAATTCCAAAACAGACTGTGTAATGCAAAGGGAGGAGGTAGAGTTATATACCAGAGTTGTATTTTTAGATGTGCAAATTATCAAACCGTGTCCTTCCCAAATAAACACAGGTGAATGTTGACAAATATCATTCAAAAGGGGTAATTCCGATTAGACCTAGGTGGCAAATGCAAAAAATTAGACTGTTGACAAAAATAAAATACCATTGGCATGACACAGTTCACCTATAATATAACTGACAAATGGCTAAAAACATGTTGACAAGATCCTGAGGGATTACAGCTCCCCCAGTATATTATTATTTGTAGTGCACCTTGCAAGGTCCAAGTGTTACTAAACGCAGGCAGGCCATTACCTTTTTCCCTAAACACACAGGAGAAAGAGAATGATGTTACAGCTATAAATATACACACTTTTTTATGCCTTATATGATAAACAAAATCATTAATACAACCGTACATGCACACAAAATCAGATCATTTGGAACACTCAATAATACAGCCTCTCTCTCCTAACAAGCAAGTCTCATTCCCTGCCATTAAATCAAGACACACTCAGGTCTAAAACTTTCACCTGGAGCCAGGCTTGTTGACTTGTTATGTGCTGACATTTTAAACTGAATGCGGGAATTACTCTCCTCTCATCTTCTAAGTAAGTTATGCTGGATCGAAATCTAAACATCAGCAATGCTACTGAAAATCCAGAAACAACCTCAAAGTCAGCAGAATCTCAGCAGCATAAAACTAGTATGCAGATCAGACCTAAATCATAACCCCTGCTGGTTTCTCTTGTGGCACAAAAATATTACTCAGCAAGAGTAAAGGCAGCACAATTGGTTACCAAATAGCTTGTTCAGTGTTATGATATTGTTTCTCAAGTGAAAAACTACAGTGTACTGATTTACAAGGACGTCCAAAATCAGCTCGAAGTTTGTGCCAGAGTAAGGGGAAAAACCCCTTGATTTATAGAGCTGCGCATTAACAAGCCCCTCTTTCTTGTTACCTCTCTCTGCCTTCCATTTAGTCTTCACATTACTTGAGTTGGATTTCCTTTAGGCTTGGGTCCTATTCACTAAACTGCATTAATATACCAATTCCATCCTGAGATCTCCTTTTCTAGAATACTGCCAAGCTGGCAATATGGTTCCTGAGAGACTAGTTTCCCTGACATGCAGTAAGCTATTTACTGACACACCACCGTTCCCATGCAGTTTTGCACCTAAGCAGTGAACTGGATAGCAGTTCCATATGTTGGAGCTGTTATACTTCTCTGGAAAATTGTATTACTCTGGGTAAATAAAAAGCAAAGAGCAGCAGGAAAAATATCATAAAAATGCAGCTGAATGTTTCATCCTGCCTCCATCAGCAAATTTGGTCTATGACCTCTGCATATGAGTCATGCAAGTGCTTTAAAACTTGCAGAGATTTATATTTTCAGGATAGGAAGTTCAAGGCTTATATTTCTATTCCCCAACCATACATTATTTTTCTCCATACACAATTTCTTGATAATTATCTATGAACTAAAATATATAGGCATCTTTTTTCCTACTTTGTGGTGCATATTAACCAAAACCATTCATCTCAATAACCAGTCTCTGTGTTCTTGGCAGACTATAGCTGATGTGTAGGTTATTCCTGGAACCATACTAGGTTGATGGTCTCATCATAGTTTTAGTCATGGAAACAGGCTTTTACCAAGACAGGCATTGTTTGTGAAAAAGGAAATTCCCAGCATATCTGTCAGAAACAAGTAGTAGGGTACACCACTTTAAAAATAAAAGTATCTATTATTTACATAGTGCTGTTCATCAGAAGACTTTAGTCTGTTCTACAAATCAAGCAATGCTTGTTAGAGCTTAGGGCTCATGTCCGCTGAGAAAGCACCCTCTTTAT
Source organism: Aptenodytes patagonicus (assembly GCF_965638725.1). NCBI lineage: Eukaryota > Metazoa > Chordata > Aves > Sphenisciformes > Spheniscidae > Aptenodytes > Aptenodytes patagonicus. Next base: position 11,252,311 of record NC_134955.1, read on the forward strand.
TCACTGTCCCTCTGAAGCACAGCTTCACTCCTTGAGTCTTATGTCTGTAAACAGATGAAGAGCAACAAGTCAAAATACCACACAGGCACCAGAAAAACAGATCTCTCGCCCATCACATGCACACAGGCTATTCCTGATTCCATTTTCAGTAACCTAACTTTCAATTAATTTTTCAGATAAAATCATTAGTATACACACTACTGTTTTTCTGCCACCCTGCTGATCAGAACCAGTGACTAACTCCCACTGAGCCAACTTCAAACCAAGCAGAATTATTTCTGGACTTCTGTAGGCCGCTACAGAATTGCATGAAAGCTTCAGTGAACTGGACCGCCTATTTCCAAGTTTACAACACTTCTATTATGTGGGCATACTCTGGAACGGTGAGAGAAAAGGTAACTCTACAACCCATTGTGTAAATCTGGTACTTAGTCTACATATTTGAGATCTGAATTTTAATCTCAGCAATGGTAGTGCCACGGTTCAAAGCATGTGGTCCATTCAAGGAGCAATCTGATGGTCAGTATCTGGGTGACCTAGCACTTCCCTGCATGTCTTATAGGGCTCTACTTGAATTCATAGTCTGCTTTGAAGAGAGCTAGCAGAAGAGGCTACTTTTCAGTTTCTCTAAACATTATTTGTTGGGGTCTTGGGTCCGCAAACCCATGTTTTGTATGGTCTATTTGACCTGTATCACAACGCTTGAAAAATAAGATTACCCAGAAGGTCTCACTCACTTTAAAGAGAACATTTGTTTCCTTTGTGATGCAGGCCTATAAAAACCACAGGACAGATATAGATATGTTGACTTTACCCTCTAGGGACCAAGTTAGGAATTACTGTATTGGTTAGCTGCAACTGATTAAGCACTCTTTGCCCTCTTCCTGTAAAATTTAACAAATAATCCCTTCATTGAGTAAAGGTGTAAAAATCTACCCCCACAGCTAAATTCTACAGGGCTATGTGTCTTCAGCACATGCCTCTGTAGGATATTTTATGACAGCAAAATCAAAGTGTCTTGCACATCAGTCTCTTGACTGTATCGTATGGCACTGTTGTTCTTCCTGCGTGCTCTCTTCAGCTGGTCCTGCTCAGATAATGAGAACTTTTCCATCTTATTTCTCTAGAGTACTAACAGTGATCAATAGTTCTGCTTTATCTAATGGGCAATCTCTGGGGTGTTGTGAATCATGTGTTGGCAGCTTAATCTAGATGGAAATTTGTGTTCATCCTTGGCAAGCCTTGCTTTAAAACTGTTTTCTGAAACATTCAGACTTTAATTGATCTTAGTATTTATTTCTAGTCTGAATGAGTTAAAACACAGGTGAGGCTCCCCTGCTGAATGAATGATCAACTCAAGCATAAAACCTGATCTCTCTGACAAATGTGGATCAGTTTTAGAACTGTGCTGCAAAATGTTACATCTGTGAACAAGTTAATCCTAGTTTTTTTCTGCTGGGTCTCCAGATATAACCAGGGACCTGAAAGCTTCTGTTTTTCTTCAAATGTGTCCATTTTCATTAGTACTACAGGGCACGTCAGGCAAATCCTGCCCTTTGTTACTTGTGCAGCCCAATTGCAATTAAGTTAACAAGTCTGTTGTAGTAGCCAAGATGGTGTCCAAACCCCCTTCCATAGCTGTGGTTGCTCTGTAGTGTTAACAGAAAGAAGAAAGTAAAAGCGAGGTAAGCATCTATTGACTCTGGGCACAAACAAAGGCCAACAAATCTCTGATGTTTAAGAACTACAGTGGCACTTTAAGCCTCATGATATCACTTTGATGCAGATAATGGTCATTATCACTGTTTTATGGATAGGAAAACAGACAAAAAAAAGAGAATTTGCATGCAGCCTCAGAACAGAACCAGGATTAGCGCTCAATGGCTGCTGGCTCCCAGACACAGGCTTAGTCCACTTCAGCAGCAGTCCCCGACCCTGTCTAAGCTTCATCAACTCACCAAAGCATCACTTTCCTCTCACCCACTTTATCCTGATTCAAGCTGGTCACCTCCTGAACACTCCTGTCACCTTGTCCATCTGTCCATCCTCCCCTCCAAGGCCCTTGTTTATTGTCACCTTTCCACTCGCCTACTCTGGTGCTGCTTTCGCGGCTTCCCCCTTCCGCACCCTACAACCGCAGGCACAGAGCCAGAGCTGGTATGTCCAATAGATCTTGTTTTCCGGATCCTGCAGGGAGCAGAACCAGAAGTTAAACCATGAAAAACACTGCCCCACACTGCCAATCCAATTTACTGTATTTTGAATGCAGGTATTAAAAATATGAAAAGGACTATTAACTCTCTCTTGTCCCACTCAGTGGCACCTTAAATTGACTGTTTGAACTTTGCCTTAGAAGTCTGTTTCCAGTGTTAACCGCTGATTTTACATTACATCCTAGATTGCATAGTTCTCAGCATAATCTCCAACCTCCTGTGATTCCTGTAAAACACTTTTTCCTGAAAATTTTTAAAGAAATCCAGAAAATATTAGAAAGAGAATCTGATATTCTATGCTTCTAGAAACCAATGCTGTCAGAATTAAGTTTAAAAGCACTGCATGGCCAAAAGAAAGTATTTCCTGAATCAATCGAGGCTTAGTGTAACAAAGGGAAGATGTTGCCTTTAATAGTCAAAGGAATCTACCACCTTGTTAAAGAGTACCAGCCAGCTAACCCATGTTGATGAACAAACAGGAGATTTTCAGTTTCTGGGCCCTCACACGGTAAACCTGTTGGTTTATAATTACAGCTCTCTTTGCTTTGCCAGGGCAGGGGGAAAAGGGCAGGCGAGAGGCTGTGCTCCACCACAGTAGCACCTGCATGCAAATGCAGCGATACCAGCTCAGGGGCTCTGAAGGGAACCACTTGCCGTAAGTAAATGCAGTTTGACAGCAGCTCCTAATAAGAGGAAGGAAATGAGGGAGAGAAAGAAAAGTGATAGGAGACAAAAGGACTTTATAAAACAGGGCTTTATTGCTTTCATTTGTAGCATTCTCTTTGTTCTGTTTAAGCACTGAGCCTTCCAATTCCAGATACTGCACAAAAGAGATATGTGTCTAAAAAAGTTTATTTCAGTCTGGAACTGTCTCGCAAGATGCTTCACAAACTCAGCAGTCCATTATTAGGAGTAACAATGAGCTACCTCTAATTAATTTGGCACAGCCTTTGCTTCTGATACCAATCAAATCAATATTAATGGAGAGTTTGTGCTCTCTCATTACAGCACAAAATGGGTACCAATCTTCTCATGAAGATTTTTGGACCATAAACTGTGTTTGAGGTCAGTGCAGTTGGCTTCTTCCCACCCCCCTTTTTTCAACCAGGATGGAAAAAATATATAATGATGTGCTATTTAGTACCTGGATAAAAATCTACATTCAGGCTGCCTACACTAAGAGACTGAAACCAGTTCAATATGAAGAAATCTCAGTCTAAGAAAACAAAGATTTTAGTAGCTCACAGAGCTCAAATTAAACACTTAAATAGGTAACACTAGATATTTCTCATGCTGCCTCACATTTCTCTATTTATTTTTATCTGCAGGATCAGGCGTGTTAGAGAGGGAGGCCTGGTAAGAATTGCCTCAGCCATCATTCTTGGTTACTTACATCTGTGGTCAATTTTCCACACTTTCTTCCATAAAAGGTAAACGAGGCACTGTACTTGCAACAGGATAATCTAAACAATATGAACAATGTTACTGTTAAAGACCATCTGGCTCATCAAGCACAGCTCCAGACTTTTAACTCCTTGAATAAAGTGTGGAACCCTGCAGTGTATTTTTTTAATCCAAAATTCATTTTTAAAACGGTAAAAGTAGAGCTCCTGGAGACACAAGGGATTCAGAGTGCAAGGATATTCATTTTCTGTTTTTATCCCTCTTGTATCTTACACATGCCGCAATCCAGGCTAGAGACAAACACTTAGACGTCACATTTTTCTACAAAAAAAACCCTCTAAAATTTTCTGCAAGAAGCCGCTGCGCGTAACTGTTGTGTGTGGGGTTGGCGTTTCAGAGGGGAGACAAGAGGGTTAAGTATTTCATAATTCACTTCAACTTAATGGCCTGATCCTGCCACTTCTTAAAAGGTAATAAAAGTCAAAGAAGGGTCACCAGGAATTAGAAGAAAAAAGGAGGGGAGGGGTAAGGGTGAATGCAACCAAAGAAGGCTTTTGTTAATTGTACGCACAATTTCTTATCTGTTTGATAAATTAACAAGTGGCTGGTTGGTGGGAGAAAAATGTTAAAGCAACGCAGGAACAAAAACCTGGAAGAAGGCAAGCCGGTAGGGAGGAAACAGAGTGATCCAGAAAGTCCAAAGAGCAGAGGAAGCATTGGAGCTGGCTGTACTCTGTGCACCGGGAAGTCAGATCATGGCTCTGTGCCTCAGTTTCCCCACCCACCCATGGGGTAATTGCAGGCCACAGAGGGCACTGCCAGGATTCACTTCAGTTCTGTGAAGCACTCTGAAATACAAAGCGGCAGCATGCCCTGTGTCTTGGAGCAAAACAGACCCACAGACATACAAGAGTTAAATATTCTTATACATTTAAAAGGCTATGGACTTCAAAACACACTTGTTTTTGAACTGAACAACAGATAGAATTAAATCTTGTCATCGGTCTTTGTTCAGTTTTCTTTCAGCTCTAACTCTGTGATTACTGTGCACAGACTGGGTTAAACAGCTCTGCAGCCCCCTAAGTGCCGGGCTGTAACAGAGGGCAACGTTTTGGTCCTCAAGAGGTTTTTTTTTCCCTCCAAAGTAGTTTTAATGGCATTATAAAAAACAAAAACAAAACCAAAAAAACCCCAAACACCATTTTGTTGAAATACTTTAATGCTTTTTATTTAATTTCTAAAAATATTTTTGGAAGGCGAAGCAAAGACAATGAATTAGAGCATAGCTGGAGTTTTTCTTCTTGGGTAAACACAAAAATTAATTTTCATATTCATTGGTTCCTTACTTTAAATTCTGCATCTTGCTTTAACCAGAAACATCACCCTATCTGGTTTCTAGGTAGAGCGCACACAAGACTGAACCTTCCCCTACAGTAAGTTCTTCCAGCCACTCCCAAAAACATGTGCCCACAACCCTTTTTCAAAGTCTACTCTAATTTGGATCTAATTTTCATTGAAGCTATTATATCATAAGCCCACTGCGATATGTACTGATATACATATGCTAAATTCTCAGCTTACAAAATCTTTTTAAGATGCAAGCAGGGCTTTTTTTGATTTTTAAAGAAATTGTATTTAATATAAGCTCATGACTCATCAATTAAAAAAAAGCAGTGTTACAGTAAGCAAGATAGGTCAGGCAGTTTTATGATTAATGGGGTCAAAAAGTTAGAATTCATATTTAAAACTTCGGTTGCTCACACTGAAACAATTAACCCTATCTACTGAGCACCAACTATACACCAGCCAGAAAAAAACAACGTAAAATTTCAGAAAGAAGCAATATTATATCACAAAACACTTATTTTGGTGTGTGTTCCTCTCCTTCAAAAAAAAAAAGCAAAAAATGTCTCCAATTTATCAAGCGATTTTCTGGGTGTAACTCTTCCAAAACAAATCTAGCTTTTAAATATGAGATGTTAGAGTACAATGTGTAAACTAGACATGCCCTAGTGGCTGTTTTGCTGCAAAAGCATCCTGTTTTCTGATGTATCAACTTAAAATCCCTTTCCTCATACTAAAGCTAATATTAGGATTTGGAAAAGGAAAACAGGAATCATTTGATCAACAAGGAGTCTCTTGTGGAAACTTCCTGTATGTTAATGGTAACATCAGTTACAAAAGTGTCTGCCAATTATACTGTACCTCCGAGAAAAATCATTCTTATTTTAAATTTATTTTTCTGCTAACTTGACTGAGCGCTCATGATAGTAAGCGTCAAATGCACTGTAAGCAACTACTGGATTTTAATTAAGAGCATTCCACAGGAATAATACTAACACGTGCTGAGTGATAAGCATATATGCACTAACACTGTTCTGTAAAGCTTTAAATTACATGCTTCAGTGCGTTAGGTTTAAATCCTAGAAGACATTGGCACCAATTGCTGGGATTACAACTTTCAATTAAACCTAGAACTAAATTACTGGATTTCAAACCATTTCTTTAAGCCACACCTGTCCGCTAAGCCTTTCACCACAGTCACACTTAATAACCCTTAACAGTTTTCATCTAGAAAGCTCAAACAGTCTTTCAAACTGAACCCTCGTCACTGCTCCATTTCACATATCTGGAAACTGAGGCACACAATAATTAAATATCCAAGCCTAATGCAGGAACCTGTGTCACGGCCACGGCTTTTGAAAGTGGTGATTGCACCTTGTTCCCAAACTTGTTGCTCATTCTCACTCTCACATGATCATCATCTCTTGCACAAGCATTCACATGGCCTTATGATAAATTACATCAGGAAAGAGCTTCAGATTAAAACTAACCAACCAGTCAACCAAAAAAGGTTTGTTTTAACCTATGTCAGTTCCCGATCCCATTCATTCCACAGCCACACAAACACTTGAACTGGCTCAAGGGAGGCAACACCCCAGGGGTTATGATCAGAGTGAGACTCCATCTTTCAGTCAGCTTGTAAGACTAATGAAACTACAGCATTAATGCTGGAACTTTGTAATATCCTGCTGTGCACATGAAATCGTGCACGCTCAGGACCACGTGATCTTTCAGCAGAGAAGGTGAAGAGGGAATGTGCATTCAAAAAACAATATTCCAGAAAATACAACCAACATTAAGGGATGGATCTTCAGAAAGCTCACTGTAGGACTGAGAAACTCCTTAGGTAGCACCACTGAAGGTACGAAAAACTTGACATGGTCAGAGGCCAAATGGGAAAATTCACCCAAGAAAATATTTGGAGAGAGGTTTAGTAAACGTACATAAAAAGAGTTGCCAATTACAAATTGTCGGAGGCTGGCAGAGCATTCTGAAAAGCCATCATATGCATCTCATATTTGTCTACAGCTGTACATCTCTGGCCAGTAAGTGCTGAGCTGGTCGGGCCTTCGATTGCCTGTTTTTATGTTAACTAGCAGATATAAGAGAGAGAGTTGCTATTTATAAAAAAATGCTTATTAGTGATATATTAAATTAACAAAAGAAATAAAACCCTAACATTCCTATTTAGATTATAAACATTAGAAAAGTGCCAGATAATTATACCCACTGGTGTAATTCAGCTCTTCTTTCAAGACCTGAAACAGTAAGATTTCTCTCGAGCCTTTAGATGGTCTTCTCCAATGAAACACCCAGAGGAAATACTTACCTTTTGGGGGCAAAGGGAATAGAAATTGCACTCTGGTCCATGCATGTAAATTAATACAGCTGAGTCTGTAGCCATTATTTAGGAAGTGTGCTCTAGGGTGGGCACATCTCAGGTAGGGATTTTCAGAGCCAAATAGTAGACTTGGCAACAGAATGTTATATTGAATCAGCGCAGCAAAATTCTCTAGTTGGCTTTGAAAACCTCAGTCATGTTTCCATCTAATTGAAGAAAAAAAGCAAACAAAAAATATAAATTCTTGCCTCCTGATCCAGAACTATCCTCTATTTGAAAAAGTGGTTAATTGCTCTTCTAAGTAATGTTAAGCTTACTCAGACTAAATCTCACCAAGAAACATTTGACCCAACTTCATATGAATTTAATATGGCAGCATACTCAAATTTTCTTAAAACCTCATGCTCATACTCTTGGCCAAGCCACAGTTGAAAAGCTGCATGGATGCTGTGCATGGTGGAAAAGCAGTGGAGACACAGGGGAGAGCTTTGCACATGCACTTTCACACCTGGAGTACTGTGCCCAGTTCTGGGCTCTTCTGTGCAGGAGACATATGGAGCTACTGGAGAGAGTCCAGTGAAGGGCCATAAAGATGATTAACAGCCTGGAGCATCTCTCATGAGGAGAGGCTGTGAGAGCTGGGACTGTTTAGCCTAGAGAAGAGAAAGCTCAGGGGGATCTCATCAATGTGCACAAATATCTGAAGGGAGGCTGTAAAAAAGGCAGAGCTAGATTCTTTCAGTGGTGCCCAGTGACAGGACCAGAGGTAACGGACACAAACCAAAACACAGGAGGCTCTGTCTGAACATCAGGAAAAACATTTTTACTGTGAGGGTGACCGAACACTGGCATAGGTTGCCCAGAGAGGTTGTGGAATCTCCATCCTTGGAGATATTCAAAAGCCATCTGGACCTGCTGGCTCTAGGTAGCCCTACGTGGGCATGGGGGTTGGACCAGATGACCTCCAGAAGTCCCTTCCAACCTCAGCCATTCTGTAATTCTGTGACTGCAGGCACACAATGATCTTTGTAGCTCAGCAGTGACACTCTCATGAGCAATTGTGAATGGATGGAGACACATCATCTACCTCCCATCACACTGCCTGTATGAACCCAGAGTCTGGGGTTCTGGTATACACAATGATTCTCTAACTCAGAAATGCTCAGAAGGTTCAACTATTGATACAAACTGGAGAACAAGACTCCCACTGCAAGAGCAAAGAATCCACCAGGCCATGCATGCCCTCAACCACTCTTCCCACGCACAGACATCAAGTAAATAACTCACATTAAGGAAATCTAAGCCATGTGCATATACAGGAACACCTCATTCTTTTCTTGAATTCCTACAAAGAGTTAGATTCATTTAGTACCCTGGTAAAAAGCAGTATTGCACAAATATTCTCTGGGCATAGGATCTGTTACGAATCAAAACTACTAAGTATTATTTTGTCTTTTCTCTTATCTGATGTTTGATATATTTCAATAAGTATTGTACACACCAGGAAATAAATGACCTGTGCGCTTTGAGAAGAAGGTGTGAAGCTAACATATATCACTTCTGAATAAAGAAATGATCCTCTCCTTTTCTGGAGAGTGACATTACAAAAGTGGGTGGTTGTTTTCTGCAGATGAAATCCCTGAAACTGCACATTCTAGCCCATACTCTGTAGTAACTGCTTTGAAGCAAAAATAAAAATGCTTGGGCTGCTGCTCCTTCTGCAAAGGTTTCAATGACAGTAACAACAATGTATGCTAACACTTTTAAAGCCTGGGGAACTAAACGACAAGGAGGACTCCGCTAAACATAGAATCCTCTACAGTGCCTGGATGAAACAACTGAAGAAAACTGCTGCAGCCGATTGTACTGTCTCTAGGTCTTGGCATTCATTATTTAAGTTCAGTGGAAACTGTTCAGCCTTGAAGCAGACTGACTCATGCACTTTAACTTCCAATTTCCTGCAAACGATCCATTAGTTTTTGGCAAGTTTCATACTGCACAGTACTTCCATGAAAAGGGCAGTTCCCAAACTCTTCCAATTTCAACAGTGTTTTTTGTAACAGAGTTTTAATGAAGGTAGAATTTGTAGATACTCACGCCGTTACAAAACTGAATGTGATCCCCACCTGAAGACATCCAACACACTTATCAGAGGTAAATGAATGACTTTGTTCCTAAATGTTCTCTTCAAATGTACTTACTGGGACAAATCCTACTGGGCTATACTATACTGTCCATATGAAGCAGTGGGCATTTATCAGAGAACAGAAGCTGGGTTTAGACGTGCAGTGTTAAGTTTTATCTGACAAGGAAAGTAAAAAAAATATTTGCATACTACCTACACTTCTCCCAAAAGTACACTACTTAGGACTCCTATACTTCTCTGGGTTTACAACGGCTGAAGTGAGCCACTTGGTAAGTGCTAATTCCGTCATTTGCAACTACAGTTGTTTTTAAAATTACCATTCCGTTCAAATATTTTGTCACCAAGTGGTATCTGAAATATGTCAGTAACTCAAAATGGAAAATAACTGTGGTATCTCCAACGCCATCATTTGGTAACTGCAGATAAATGTGGTCTAGTAAATGGTGACTAGTAAAATAATTCTTCTTCCATCCCCAGGATATAATTATTTAAAAATGGCAAGAGAGTTGAAAGCATCAACATACATACATGTGAATACAGCTTTCAAAGTACTTGGTAGGATTCCAAATCTATATGTGCTCCAGCTCAATTGATACGATACAAAAGCTTTCCCCCCTAAAATTAATTTTTTTAATTCATGCACCTTGCAGAGTGTGGGGCTGGAGTCTTGTGTTTATACACACCCTAAGAATGCTACAGTAAATAGATTTCCTAACCTCAGCATATCGAATCTCGATCTACACAAGGCAGTCATAGACAGGTTGCAGACTTTTCATGTTCATTCAGTTCCCTAGCCCTCTCTCCTGAGACTGTCAGCAAGCACAGATTATTAACTGAGATTTGCAAGATACTCTACTCTTCATAAGAACTGACCCAATCTCATCCAAATAATTTTACTTAAGTGATACAACCGTCAAATGGTAGTGGATTTTTGGCCACTATGGGAAAGTTTAGATGTGACAAACTAGGCAAGATGGACTAGTAGCAAAAAAGTTTTACAAAATAGAAGCAAGCTCCAGAATGTTTTGAAAGGCTTGTTTTTAAGTGTTTAAAAATACATTGTGTTAGACTAACAGGGGATTAAACACTGTGGGAACTTAAGTAGCTATTTAGGCACCTAGATCCGGTATGTATCTGGGTGTCCAAAAGACACCTACCAGCTCTACAGGTACCTGCATCTCAGCTGGTAAAATCCACCAGGTATCCAATTCCCTAGTGCAGGACACGAACAGAGACATAAACCTGATTTCAAAAAACAGGTGCTTATTTCCCAGCCTCCTTTCCCAAGCTAGACTTTGCACAAGTATTTGTGCAAGATATGGAAAGATGGCAGACCAAAGTTACAATAATTACTACCTACTGCAGAGGGTTACCTTACTTTCTGCACAAGCAATGTGGCATTCGATGTTTCATGGCAACGCTAAGTTTTCCTGATTTTCTTTGTATGTAAGTTACTATTCTCCACTTCAGAAAGAACTCTCTCCTACCTTGCTGAAACCACTAGGAAGTATCCCCAAAGACTGGTTAAATGCTCAAACAGTTAGCATAAACCTAACCTCTTTCTTTCTTTCCTTCCTTCTTTCATTCCTTCTTCCTTTCTTCCTTCCTTTAATGGACTCTAATTTCCTCATTTTTAAAATGTGTAATTTCTTGCAGCTATGCTTATGATTCAGTCTGACAGAACCGCTTCACTCTTTCCACTACATTTTCAAGCCTTAACATAGTGTGTGCCTGATTTAGTCCTTAAGCTCTGCACACTCTGACTTGATCCATGTATGCACCTCTTTGAGCACGTGAATGGTTTCTTGACTTGTCTACTTGACTTGTCTACTTGCATGCTTATTGTTAAGCGAGGAATTAAGTGGTTTGTCAGAATGATCCCAAGTGCTTAGCATCTGAACAGCATGAATTTTTACTCGGTTGAGTAAGAAAACTGTTCCCAGAGCTTCATCTCTCTATCCATGCTAACTGCCTACATACGACTCTACTTTCCTGACAAAAGAATAAAATTTACAGACATTCTTCTCTCTGGGATTTATTACTGAAACTGGAGACCAATGGTTTAAATTGGGGAATCAAATGAAGCAGAGCTGGTATACTAGTCATCTAGGGGTTAAGCTAATTTGTTAGTGCCCTTGCTGTTTCTTGCAGTCAGCCACTATGCATCCACTCTTTAAATTCTGAAAAGAACACCGACCTTTAATCTGTGGTATTAGTTCCTTTGACAAAATGGAAGATTATGTCTTTTTCCCACAAGCCTTCATGCGAAGCTTAGCCACCTTCCATCTGGTCTGGCTAATTAAATGTAAGTTAACATTAAGTTAAGAGCCAGCTCCAGCCCACAGACCTTCTATTCTGCAACTGCAGATTTATTAATTGGCCAAACTATTTGAGTATTTAATTCCAATTTTTGATTACTTCTATTTTCTTCACTCTCTCATGAAAACAGGGAAATGTTTTTGAAGACATATTTGCATAATTTCAGCTCAGAAACACAAAACATTAAGACATGCTAATAAGATTCTGAGCAGCCATAAAATTGTCAGGTTTTTTTCTTCTGTATTTGACATGTTAATAAAGTACCGTCATAACAGTGTGAAGGATCTGCCTATTATGCACAAGATCTGGAATCGCTGGAGCTGTACACTTTTAAGCTGGCTGTGACCCACAATCTGGCCCTATATGTACTAAAACTAGAGCCAGTTGTTGTGTTCCTTATTCAGTCAAAACTTTCTTTGACCTTAATGGGCATTCTGTCTGAATGAAGAACAAAGGGATTAGATCTAATATGGGGAGTTACTAATTGTAATCATGCCCACAGTTAACTTTTGATAAAATTCATTTGGAAAACTGAAAATGCAGAGAATCTACTAAGTCAAAATGGTGCTTTGCACTGTTTTATTTTTAATATTAACCCTACGTACGTCTTGTACCTAATCTGTTTTGCTGTATTTAACATTAGACGTTAGAGAGGAAAACTAGAAGCTTTAAGACTTTTAAAGTAAATAATGTGGCAAAGTTAGATTTATGAATTTGTTTTAACACATGATATTACTTTGAGAAAGATTGTTATTAAGTAAAACAGGTTAAACCTCTTCACCAAATCCTCCTTCTTTGGAATAGAGGCAAAGATCACATTAAGAAATACTATTTCTTCATATATTCATCTAATATAATGCCTGCTGCAACAGTATGTAAAGCAAATTAAAAAATGCAAAACCCAGAAAATTTCTGCCTAGTTCACACAAACAAAAAAATTAAACACCAAATGAGCTGTTGTTAAAAAAAAAACCCAAAAAAACAACCCAGTTAAAAGTTCAGTTTCATATAAAAATCTAAACTGTATCAAGACATGCAACAGAGAGTTAAACAACAAAAACTGTGAATGGCACAAAGCGCTATCTAATGGAGCAAGACTAAACACTGAAATTAGGAGACCACTCCTTGTTTCCACTTCTTACCCTGCAAAAGATCACGTGAGTAAATCAACTCAATTCACCTTTTTCTGCCTCAGTTGCCTCAAGCAGACGGTATGGATAGAACAAACATTTCTCCCTTTCTGTCCTCACTCAAAAATTCTCAGGTGTTTAGAAATGCCCAGACGAAGATGTTCTGTGTAAGAGCAGACTATTAGCAGCTATTATTATGTTGGAAATAGAAATGGACAAGTAATTCACTTCTAAGAGACTCTGAAAACAAAAATGCTGTTGTTACAGAGTGCAAGACCAACAACAGACACAAAGCGTTTTTTATTAGGTTTAGCTATAATATGGGATTTTCTTATCAACTTATTCTGTTCTCTCCCCTACCCATTAAATTTTAATGACCTGCTTGATAAAAACCTTTCTCATGAACCTTTGAATCTGTTTTATCCTCTGCCTAGCTTACTTTACATTTCTGCTCTTACTGTACACACCAGCGCTGTGTTCTCTGTAGCTTACCCTGGGAATGCTGTTCTGCACATAGAGTTGTTACCTTTTACTCAGACAAAAGCAACATAGCTCAGAACGTCTGAAAAAATCCCCTGGGGGTAACTCCTTAAAAAATGAAATATGAGAATCAAAATGCCATCTAAATTTACTAGTCCTACTCTAAGACCAGACACAGTCTTCTTCCAAAGACCCATTAAGATTCAGTTCATATTCAAAATACCAGACCTGCAATACAGTGAAATGCTGAGCTCCATTCTGACACACTTCTAGCTGATTCCTGTGAACTAATTCCTGGCACTTACTCTGCTCACACCAGCTTTCCTCGTGAACTGGAGCCACCTTGTGCCCTGTAGAGCACCTGCACCCTGCTGTCCATTTAGGAAAATGTTTATTTACAAAGCATACTGGCATTCTGTGCATGTATGCAAGAAAAACACCTAAAAAATATTTATTCGGATTCTATCTAAATTGTTACATTTGTGAGTAACTGTTTCAAGTCAGTTAAACATGAACAAAATTATAAAGATGCAAATCAACTGGATGCTGATTTTTTTTTTCCAATCGAACCCACCACTGCAATGAGTTTTTAGGAAGTATGTAAGACACTAAGTCACTCTGAACACTCGTGGTATCACAAGGAACACCACCACTATTTTCCAGTTTATTATCTGTTCTTACCCATAATTGAGAATTAGAACAAAGCAGGGACAAGAATCCAAGACCATGAGCTGCTTTGCTGCATGTTTTATTTTGCAGTAAAATAGTAAAGTCTCTTCCTCTATAGTAATGAATTTGAGTGCACAGCATACGGCCTTAAAATGTTTACAAGTGCTACAGTTCAGATTTGGCCTCTAGCCTTAAAAATTCAAATCCAGCTTTGAAACATCCCCAAAACTCAAGTGTTTAATTTTTTTTTGTCTCGTTATAAAATAGGGATCACATGAATCAAATAGATCTGGACATATTTCCAGAGGCTACTGGGGCAAATTCTGACTCAGGGCCAAATCTACCATATTGATGTTCTTTTATTCTAACAGGATCAATATCAAATGTGTTGAGGGTATGAGAGTACTGAGCCAATACATACTTCCTTTCCTTCTCAAAGCCAGGGTGATTTTCTCTATTCCAAGGGGGGAGGACAGATGTGATCACACCTTCTAGTAAAATTAATACACATCATTTAAACACATGGGACCTGACATTTCTTCTTAAGCCTGAAAGCACAGGCCACAGAAAAAAAACCCAAACCCTGAACTACATAGTTACAACAAAAACTGTTCTGGCCTTTTACCATTCTTCTTCTTCATGCACTCTGACGACAAGTTAGGCATATCATCTTTTGAATCTGGTACTGCAATACATTATACTGCATTTACTCTGAGCACTCTGACATTATCATTATCTTCTTTTGTGCCCGACAGCAACTGCAGCTCCTATAATGCCATTATTGTAATTAAGAACAATCTGAACCATTGACAGCATTGCCTCGTTTGCCCTAGAATCCCCTGTGCATTAGTGTTCTTCTAAACCAATATTTCACTATTAATAGTTTGCTGCTTTAGAACTGCCTACGGTTAAAAGAAAAAAAATTATTAGGCCTCAGCCTAAGTTGATGGTCGAAGAAGAAACTTGTTAAGAAAAAAATAAATGAAGGGCTGTACATTGGCAAACTGTTAACGCTTTTCTTTACACACACTGAAAATGGATTCACACCCTGCCAACCTATTCAGGCCGTTACCCAGGTGAGGAAGCTTATTTTGGCCTGCTTCAAAAGGACCACCTGTACAGATACAAAAGAAAACATCTCTCCCTTCTCCCACTAAATGTACCCAAAGTACTTCTCTGTCTAAACTCTCCCTTTCATTAATCCAGCTCACAGCTGGATAAGTAGGGCGCAGCAATTTAGACATTCTTGTCTGGGAAATTCTGACCTTAGCACCTACTCTTGCTGCACACGTGCTCTCCAGGCTGCCTGTACCCCTGTCCATCTGTTTGCAAAGTATGACGCCTGCTTGTTTGCTGAGCCAGGAAGGTGGTCCACCATAGCCCTATGATTGCTTAACACCCAAGTCTTTGACTGTCTGTAATTCCAGGGAAACAATCAATCGTGACCTGAAGAAGTGCAGGTACAACTGGCAGGACAGCACTGACACAGTAATGTGCAACTCTTAGAAGCTATGGCCACAAAGCCCATGGCCAGGCAATGAGAAGCAACTTACTTACATTTTTTCCTCCACGGTAAATGAGAAGCTGGAGTATTAAGACCTAACATAAAAGAAACCAGCGGTCATTACCTGCACACTATCTGAAAAGGGCTATGTTGAAGTCTACCTATTGAACATCACTGGCAACATGGAGCTTTATCTATTTTTAGTAGATATGAACACAGGAAAGCACTATATGAAAACGACCAAAGAAACATGGCTAGTGGAAAAAGTTGGTATCTCCAAAGGATAATACAGAAAAACACATATGAAAAAAATTATTTCATAACTCCCTTTCTCCATCCTGTTTCTAGCATAGTTAACTTCACCTGAACTGTTTGCTTGTGCACTGCTGCAGCCACCAAAGCCAAGAGGCCAGCTCTAATTAGAGCACTTAAAAGTTGTCTTACTGCACGCAAAGGCAGGCAAGAGATTCAGGTACTACATGAGACTTCAGTACAAATACTAAAGATGCGGTGATGGATTTTTCTTCTTGTGAACACCCATTCCATTAAAAAATGATGAACCCTATACTAAAGAAACATTCAGGAAATTATAATGTTTAGACTACATTTAGAATTTTTGATACTTTCAAAGCTTTTGCAGTATGAGACTGTATTTTCATGTCTGGAACACCTCTCCCATTCTGGAGATGAACAGCTGCTCCCCACTTTACCATGCCTTTCAGCCTCTGCTCAGAGCTTTTGAAGGGAGACAGTGGCCACTGACAATTGTTGCACTCCTTCTTCTACCACCCTGACTAAAGTCCCTTTTTCCAAGTGGAATTTCATAGGTTTCACTATGAATAAAGGTTAATCTCACCCACCACTGGGTCAATGCCATAGACTGCTCTATCACTCCATAGGAAGGGAAAAGAACAGAATCAGCTCTATGCTAAGCAGAAATAAGAGAAGCCAAAAGGACTTAACCACGACTATAACTACCAAGAATGAATCACAGAAATATATATTCCAGGTGTTTTCTTTTGCAAAAATAATTATCTAAGAAAAACAAGATGAGTAAGATATTGTCAACCATGTTACACTATGTGGTGCTTAACACAAACATCAATAAGAAGTCATGAAGAGAAATGAAAAGACTAAAAGAAAAGCAGTATTGCTAACTCATGACCAATGTGCTCTCTTTAATTTTGTATTAAATCCACATATATGGTAAGAACGTGTTATAGCACCACATGCAATTATTCCACACGGACTACTACAAAACTAAAAGGAAAGCAGAACATTTGGGAGACTGTAGAGCCTTGTTACTTAACCCTGCAATTCTTTAGTATTTTCAGTAAGATCATCACTTGGTTGAACAGTGGCACAGTCTAGAGCCAGGTGCAGGATTAGGGTGAACAGATGGTGGCTAATCTTCCTAATACAGCTCTGCCAATACAACTCACTCTTGACCAGTTACATCCATGTTTTTCTTTTTTTTTCTGGCCTTTGGTTTTCCCTGGCCTGAGCACAGGTTGTCAAGGGGTAGTTGCATGGTAGGCTAAGGATTCACATAAGGGTGCTGATCTGATTTTGCTTTTGGTCCAAGATATCTTTTGTTTGTATTTCAGTCTGGTCACCAAAGTGAATTAACTCACTGGCACGCTCAACACACACACACACACACCCCCAATCCCAAAGAGGGACATGGGTATTAAAACCAAGTAATGTTATCTATTAATAAGTATTAGCACACCAAACAGAAAACGTATGACGATACTTATAAAGAGCAAGGCTCTGAGTGCCTTGCTACTCAGTGCTCTGAGTACAGCTACACACTCAAAGAAGCACAAGAACTATGAGTTGGAGAAGGCACAAGGAATACACAGAGAGCAAGCTAAGCCTTCAGCCCCACCCCAGCCCTGCGTTTGGAAGAGCTGCAAGTGAAAATGTGAAGCACTGCAAAATATCCTGCCTTCCAACTCATCCTCTGTCACGCAAAATGGCATCACACTGCTCCCAGCACAGCACTGACTGTACCTAGTGCAGTGTTAACTGCCCTTTCAAGGGTCATCTCTTTTGGTTTCGGCTGCAGTTTAGCTAAGAAAATAGCCTATCATTAGGGACACAAGTCAACAGCACCGTGTATTTTAATAGAAACTGGTGTGGGGAGGAAAAGGAAGAGGACAGAAGCAGCAGATGGGAAAGCAACAATATTTTAGGTACACCTCAACCACTGCTTTTCTAAAGCTTCACTTCACAAAGAACTGTGCCCCTACAACTGCTGATTTCGCCTTCAGTGACATCAGCATTTTGCTGAAAAAGACTGCAGAACTCTGTGGATTAAGTTAATAGGAAGCACTTGATCTCAGATACAGTGAAATAACAAAAGAACTGGACTGTCCTTATCTTAATCTCAGTGAGAAAGGCAGAGAGACCAGTATTAAACTATTTGGTCTGCAGGGAGGGCATGGTTTACTGGTTGCGGAAGGCATTAAAGAGAGAAAAGAAAAAGTAGGATATATCCCAGAGATTCTGTCCAAGGGAGATTCATAGAAGCACAGACCTGCACTTACAAGAAGCTGCCTTTAAGCTGAGGGGTTTCAGAAGATGTAGAACCCCACAAGCAGTAATCAAACCCAGCGAGAACTTTTCTCTTTGTCAGTCTTGGTGTCTTGGTCTTCTCTTACCTTCAGGGCAGATTCCTTAAATGGCAAGGGAAATGTTGGAGTTCTAAAATTACAGATTCTCTTGACAGCACGCTTACTTTACTGAGGATGAAAATGAGAACTTCATATTTACTCTTTTCTACAGCTTCACTTGGTTATATCCACCTTCACGTTGAAGTCTAGATGCATGTTTTTATGAGTCTGATATCAGGGATAGCGTATTTTAAATCTGGAGATGTAAAGAAAAAATTAACATTGAAATAAAGGTACATCGGTCTGAGCTGGTCTCTAGCTGTTTTTTTCTTCTTTCCATGGCTTTGTCCTGTAATTTGGAAGCACTGGAGGCTCTTCAGCCACTTGTTTAATGCTGATTTTACTTCACCACTTTAATCTTTTTTACCTTTCATCTAGATAATTGCTATGCATCTAGCCAATTACAGCAGATACTGAAAAGAACTGACAGAGTATGCTGTCACCATGCCTTCATCACACCTGGCCAGTCGGAGGTATGAGCTTGGTGGACCAGACCAGTCCACCTTCCCTCAGTTGAGATCCTGAACCATCAGACACCTGAATCTCTAGATGATGTCCAGAGGTCCCTTCCAATTGTAACTATTCAGTAATTCTGCAACCCAAGCTTGTCAGTGTCTATGACAGCACAGTCCAGCTGGCAGCTTGTAGCCACCACCCCTTCCCCACAGATGGGGAACAGCTGCTGTAGCAACAAGCACTGCCAAACCACCAAGCACTTTCATCCATGTCTGCTCACAGCACCCTAAAGAGCTCAGCAGTGACCGCTGCGACCAAGGCAGCGCAAGGAGAGGGGGGTGCAGCTGCTGCTGAAGGGAGAAGAGGAGAGGAAGGGATGGACACAGTCTTACAGAAGACATCCTCCCTCCCCCTGCCCTCCAGCCCTGTCCCTCCTCCCAGTCCAGCAGCACCTCAGAGAGCAACTGCTTTCTGCAGCCAGACCCCTTGCTCTGCTCCTCTTCACACCCCCCTTCCTTTAATCCGTTCCGTGCATGTTTAGTTTTATCCTGTATGAAACCTATAGGCTTAGATGATGAAGAAACTGCTCAAATGGGAAAAACACAGGAATAAAAGCCATACTTCTGTAACAGCTAACTTGCCCACATTATCTAAGGCTGCTTTTGGAAGTCAAATGCCAAGACAGAGTTCAGTGGCTGCTGCATGCAGGTAGTCAGAGAACAACGGAATTAATGGTCGTATTGGGTCAGAACAGCAGATCAAAGTCCAGGGTCCTGGCCCCTGGCAGAAATGCATTCTTAACAATACAAACAGGGAGAAGCAAACCAACAGAATTTTTTCCCTTGGTATAAGCTTCCTAATAGCTGTGGATTTCATGACAGGTATTTAATGATTTCTGAATCTGAAATGTCTGTGATGGCCTACATGATTCGCATGTGGGCCACTGCAGACATTTTTTCTTTTTTCATCTAGAATCCACCCAGACCCATTTTTAGCACCCCTCCCTTTTAAAAAATATTTCTGGCATCCAAAACATCCTATAGCAGTAAGTTTCACAACTTAGCATAGAGTAAAAAAAAAAATTCTGTGTCCCTTTAGTTAGTTCAAAAGCAACTGGATGGACTTAATGACTGGGGGTGCTCTTGTGGGAACAGGCAGGAGAGCCTGGCTGTGTGTCCTCTTCATACACATCCCCTACTGAACGCATGGGTCCTCCCGCCTCCAGTGAGACACCACCATGGGCTCCTTTGCCTCCTCTCTGGCAGAGGAGAGGTTGGCAGTACTGTGTTTTGTGCTAATCTCGACACTGTCAGCACTTTTTACGTATCCTGTTTTACAATCCTGTATGATCTAACCCCTTCACATATGTTTACACATGCTTGGAGACATTCACATAAAGCAGGCACTGATACGCTCAGCTCTACCATGATATGGTACCTATGGATATAGACTCAATAACCTGTCTGGCAAAAATGCGGGCATCTGGGACTCATGCGTTCCTACACATTTGATTGCTATAGATGAAACACATGGACGAAGCAT
Source organism: Aptenodytes patagonicus (assembly GCF_965638725.1). Classification (NCBI taxonomy): domain Eukaryota; kingdom Metazoa; phylum Chordata; class Aves; order Sphenisciformes; family Spheniscidae; genus Aptenodytes; species Aptenodytes patagonicus. The sequence continues at coordinate 11,272,537 of NC_134955.1, forward strand.
AATTGGACTGGGCCCTACATGAATATTTGGTTTTAAAAAGTGACTTTTTTTAGAATAAGTTTGGATTATCTTTGACTTCTGAGATTCAGAAATACATTCACAGGTAACATTTTCATATTTTTCTCTGAACCAACCAGAGCCAAAGCCTATTTAAAAAAACAGAAAAAAAAAGAAAAAAAGTCTCTTGAAACCAAAACCAAAGAGAAAATGCATTAGATAAAATTCCCAATGACATCAGGAGTCCTAGAAAAACTGAAACGCCAGAAATAATGTTAAAATGCAGATTACAGGAGAAAAAGCCAGGAAAATATGCAAGGTATACAGATAAAGAACTCTAGGTTGCAAATTATTGCATGCAGGGGCTCTTTGCACTGTTTGTGAAAGTATAGTGCCTAACATAATAGGACCTGGCCCTCAGTTTAGCCACATATAAACAATAATAGATGCTTAATAGTGTCTTACAGATAACAGCTAACAGTGCTGATTAGTTTCCGTTTATTGCAGAGAGCAGCACTTGTGGGAAGAGGAGGCAGAGGCAGGAAGGCGAGAGGCAGACTCAAAAGCTATCAAGGCTACAGCAGTTACTCTTTCACCCGTACAAACCCAGCACAGCACGGCTTGACAGATGACGAACAGCTTCAAGCATGCTGGAGCTGTCATTTACATATATGCCCGAGAGCTGCATCTGGAGGGCTACTGCCATCCCAGCATAAGCAACAGTTGGGTATTCTGTCTACACTGACAGAAGCGTTTCAGAGGCAATTATCTTTCTTTCTACCGAGCAATCCCTTCAATGGTCAGAGCAGAGAGGTCTCCCCAGATATCCCTTGACAATTTGGATTCAAAGGATGGAAACAAAACCCCAGTGCTCTCCTCTTGAGCAGTTTGTCTTCCTTTCATACGCTGTAGATATCCTCAGAAGGCTCGTAGCAATGAAATGACAACAAACAAAGCAGGTGAGTCTTCCCTCTTTTTCTTTTTGCTTTCCACGTTCCTTCCACTTAACAGAAGTATTTTTTCTACTTAACAGAACTTGCTCCAAGGCAATAATTATTTCAATGGTGGTACTAATAGGTTTTGTCCAGCATCAGCTACGCAGCTGTCTATAATGTGTCTGTGGCATTACACCACGGACATGGGAATATGTAACACAGTATATAGGAGAAAGACTATAAGCACATTTCAGTTGCTACACACTAAGGTTGGAGGTAAAGCGCATTATGTCAAACACCAAAAACAGCTGTTTAGCTATTCTGATGGCACAAGAAAGCCTAGGATCGATGTACTGATATGCTGCAGTAGAAGACAGAAATTCAGAAGTACTGATGTAAGAGTGATGACAAAGCCTTCCCCACGTCATTTCTTTTTCACAGAAAACACTATATGCTATCTTCAAAGCACTAGTATGAAATTTGCATTCATTTTCATCGTTTGCACTACGTATTAGCAAATACAATGGTAGGACATATATCAGTTCTTCTTTCAGCTTCATCTGCATTTTAAATATAGCATCAGGTGAGAGCAGTAGAAAAGAAAAAGCCTGCAAAGCATTTAAGCTAGTCTAGAATCTCACATGAGAAACAGACAAGCAAAACAAAAGTCAACTGATACAAAAAAAATAGTCCTTTGCACCAGTAGCGCATTACTCTACTCAAAAAGAAGTTGCAGAAGCAGGTCTGAAGAAAATAATTTAAATATGTCAATTAAAATTCAACAGAACACTTCTTGTATACTAAAAAATATATTTATTTCATAGTAAAATGCCCATAGCCAGACCAAGGCATGATCTCTCATACAACAAGGCATTTTAGTCATGGATTCCAGAAAGACAAAAATTTTACTTAAAACACCTGAAGAGCTCCCATCACCTTACATTTATTCTTAATTTGTATTTTTAATTTGTTCTAATTTCATATTATTCTGTGAAAGGCATGATGGCAACAAAGTAAAGATTAAGAAACTGAAGGTTATTATCAAGAAATAGCAGAATCTACAATATTTTACACTGTTAACAGTGTATTCTCTACAGAGAACAGCCTACTGTGACCTCAAATATCAAAATGAAATCAAAACAAGACATACAAAAGAAAAAGAAGAAATATCATAAGTGGAAGCTAGAAGAAAATTCATTCCTTCTCCTGCCCATCAACACAAAATAAACTAGGCAGAAGAGCAGTCAAATTACTGAAATTGATGTCGTATCAATTGGAAAATCAACTGAGCCCATACAATGAGCAGTAATTGCTCTCTACCAAAATCATGGGTCCAAGCTGTCTGTTTCCCATCTGCTCCTACGCAATTTAAGCAATTCTGAACTTTGTTCTCTGTTCCCAAATGTGTCACAGATTTATTAGCATGTCAGGGGCCAATTCTTAAGATTCTCCACTAAGGTAAACTATTAGGAGGAGTGAAATTTCTGTGTCTACAATTGCCAGGCCAGGAAAATTCAAGGAGGACAACCACACATGACCTTACTGAACCCACCATGAAAAATTCATAAGATAACACAACACACACCCCTACATCTAAATAAAGAGGTCATTCTGTTCTCTCCTTGCACTTGTATAAAGATATGTCTAGTACACAATGCAAACTACTATGAGGAGCTTACAAAAAATTTTAATTTGTGGTTGTTTTTTGCTAATACAATGCAACTCCATCATGCATCTTAACTCCTGCCAGATAAGGGCTGGAATCCTCCAGTAGCATATATGGGGTGGCTAAGTCTTTGAATGCTTTTCAGGAATGAAAGGGATGGAATCTTACTATGAACTACAAATAATTTTTGCATACGACAGTTCAGTCGTAAACTGGTCATCAAATATTCTAGTATTATCTCACAATTTTCTCATTAGATAAAAAGCTAATTATAATTAATTCCAAACATATTTAATCATTCATAATTTTTGTTACCTTAACAGAATTTATACACTATTGAAAGATGCAGCTGTTCATGCTCTCACAGGAAAGACTAAAGTACAATGTTCTCATACTTGAATTACACCAATGGCGATGGGATACTGTAAACGAAAACCAGGCTAAGATCATAGAACCATAGAATCATTAAGGTGGGAAGAGACCTCTAAGATCATCGAGGCCAACCGTCAACCCAACACCACCATGCCCACTAAACCATGTCCCTAAGTGCCTCATCTACTCGTCTTTTAAATACGTCCAGGGATGGGGACTCAACCACTTCCCTGGGCAGCCTGTTCCAATGTTTCACCACTCTTTCAGTAAAGAAATTTTTCCTCATGTCCAATCTAAACCTCCCCTGGCGCAACTGGAGGCCATTTCCTCTCATCCTATCGCTAGTTACTTGGGAGAAGAGACCAGCACCCACCTCGCTACAACCTCCTTTCAGGTAGTTGTAGAGACCCATAAGGTCTCCCCTCAGCCTCCTCTTCTCCAGGCTAAACAACCCCAGTTCCCTCAGCCGCTCCTCAGAAGACTTGTTCTCCAGACCCTTCACCAGCCTCGTTGCCCTTCTCTGGACACGCTCCAGCACCTCAACGTCCTTCTTGTAGTGAGGGGCCCAAAACTGAACACAGTATTCGAGGGGCAGCCTCACCAGTGCCGACTACAGGGGCACGAGCACTTCCCTACTCCTGCTGGCCACACTATTTCTGATACAGGCCAGGATGCCATTGGCCTTCTTGGCCGCCTGGGCACACTGCCGGCTCATGTTCAGCCGGCTGTCAACCAGCACCCCCAGGTCCTTTTCCGACAGGCAGCTTTCCAGCCCCTCTTCCCCAAGCCTGTAGCGTTGCATGGGGTTGTTGTGGCCGAAGTGCAGGACCTAGCACTTGGCCTTGTTGAACCTCATACAGTTGGCCTCGGCCCATCGATCCAGTCTGTCCAGGTCCCTCTGCAGAGCCTTCCTACCCTCAAGCAGATCAACACTCCCACCCAACTTGGTGTCATCTGCAAACTTACTGAGGGTGCACTCGATCCCCTCATCCAGATCATTGATAAAGATATTGAACAAGACCGGCCCCAAAACTGAGCCCTGGGGAACACCACTCGTGACCGACCGTGATCCTACGTGACAGATGATGACATAAACAAATTTGAGCTCCAAATTTCAGATCTTATGAAATATTCTCTAATATTTAATGACAATGTATTTTCCAGATCAACATATGTCTTAAGGTATGACTAATCCCTGCTTACATCACGTGTGATATCTCAAGTAACAGTATCTCGCGTTACTCTGCTTTGGTCAACAACTTGTACTGTGATATTAGAGAATTCATTTCACTTGTGTAGAATACTCTCATCTCTAACATGGGTGGAATACTTACCTTTGCCAAGAACTTCGAAGTTCATATGGAAAGGCTTGCTATATACTTTTATATATATTCATACATATAAATTAATGTTATTACAGAAAATCCATTTTATATTGTATTATAAACTACTTTTGCTACATCTAAAACTATATAGACTTTACTCTCTTTATAAATAATCTGCATTATTCTTCACCATAATGTCACTTCAGATCCTAATGGATTTTCATGTGGTGGAGCATTTTGGCACTGGCTCTATTGTTGCAATATATAAAAGTATTCTTTTGACAATGATCAAAATGACTGTTGATGGCATAAATACAAAAACCATATACGTATAACCATATATCACCATAACTACCTATATAACACAGTACTAAAATGTAATTAGTATAAAACATTTTTGCATTATTTAAAAACACTAATTCTTAGCCCTTGTGGCAAAACACCAAAGTTAATCAGTAAGTTTCTGTCCTCTATGTAGCAGCAGAACTTATACCAACTGAAAGATAGAGAAATTTTCAGTTGCCCCTTATTTATCATAAGCACACCAAGTCCCACTGACTTTCTTGACCTATTGCTAAGCTGTAAGACCCGGGTATGCTCCTGAGTTTTTGATTCCAGGTGTGCACCCTAAGCATGGCCTGGCTTAACACAGAGGGGCGTGCAGCAGAGGAACAAAACAGAGGGGTGTGTGCAGCAGCCCCTTGGAAGCCCCTGAGGGTGCGCAGATTGGAAAAAAAGCCATAGTAATTCTAGCCAGGTTTATAACCCAGATGATCAGGAGACTGGGACGACAGAGGCATGTTCTGCATAGTCTACATTCATCTCAAGGAAGAACACTTGTTCTACTGCCCATACGTTAAAGATAACAATAAATTGGAATAACCAGAATTGTTGCCTCATGAAGAAATACTGACATAGGCGAAATCCAGAACATGGATTTACTCTACTGGAATATTAAAATCACAAAGCACAAGACTAAGTAGGTAAAAGGGGAAATGAATACCCTATACAGAAAAAACCACAGCATTATTTCTAAAGAGTTACTAACAGTTCATCGTATTTAGAGACCTTACATGATTAGAAATCAACATTCACAACAAAATGGGGTAGAAATCTGTATCAGACTAACAAACTGGATTAGAGAATAGATCCTGGTGCCGTACAAAAAATATGAGGAAAGAGTAAAGGTGCCATCCAAGAGTACTTCATTCTAGTTTACAAAAGTTGAAGGTCTAGACATGGCCAGTTGAAAAAACATTTTTTTTTCAAATGCCCATGACTTATACTTGAACATTTTCTAATACATTATGTGTGCTAACAGTTGAATAACGATGTGCAATCCTATGACTGAGACCTGTCTCTATAGGAAACCTGTCACTGGATAGGTCAATTAAAGCAGGAAAAAATCAAAGAACAAAGCCTAGATGAACAAGCAATCTGACCTCCTATATGAAGTTCCTAGCTAGACTTCAAATACACCTGGAGCCCTGCAAACTGTGGCAGCACAACTTAAGATGGAACCCGTGTGTGTCACAGCCTGCAAGAAAAAAGGTGACTCATTAATAGTTTGCAAACCCGTATTTATTTCTAGCAGAGGAAAGATTAGGAAGCATGAAGAGGGTAGGCTTCACAGTAAGGATTTACCAGCTTTGAAGCCATCTGAATCTGCAAAAACAAATAAACAAACAAACAAAAAAGGAAGAGAGCACAGTATCAATCGCACCACTATATGCACTTCCACTAAAGAAATGTGATAAATACATGCAGAAGTAAGAAGGATGTTAAGATGAATTTAATAAAATAATTTTTCTTTCATCAGCAAATAACAAACTCCTCATAAAGTTAAAAAATTTTTCTCCAAACCACTGTTATTTTTAAATAAACTTTAGAAAATTGGGAAACACAAAGGACAACACTGATGTTGTTCCAAAATTTCAAAAGGGTAAATATCAATACGATGACATAATGAAATGGCAGGTGCAGGTTTCAGTCAATAAATCTAATGCAGATATAGAAGTAATGAGAAGAAATATGACTTCACAGAATGCATCTTTTTGTAAGATTACAAGATAGTGGATAAAGGTAACTGCTGCCTCTAACAGTTTGCTGGAAATTTGTGACTTAATAATATCTGTCACTGAGGAAAACAGCATTGTTTAATAATAATAATACTGAATATACTAAATCTACTACAAATAGTATATACTATTATATATATATAATATATATTATATATATATAATATATATATATTATATATATTATAATATTATATACTACTACTATTTACTATTGCATCAATTTCTGGGCCATCTGCAACGACCAGAAAAAGCCAACTAATGTGAGCACAATCATGCAACATGCGTTTTAATTGAAAAGCAAGACCATGCATCTCAGAAAGATGACGTGATAGTTGCAGACTGAGGGACTGTACTTGCCAAAGTTCTATCATCCTTGTCCGCAGCACTGGTGCTACTCTGAAAAACCATGCCTGGTTTCAGTAGCCATGTATACATCAGAAGCAAGAGTCTGCTAAGCATAATATCCTTCTTCGTACTTGCAAGCAATGAACATTGCTTGAAAAACTGTTCTGAAGTGACTGTTACTTTGGCTCTATTTGCATCGTATTTGAATTAACATCAGCTGTGAAAATGATGGGTGAGCAAGGTTAAATTCCAATTCTCTGTTTCATGGGATTTTAAATAGGCGATTCAGTAGGGGGTGGATATTAATTCACATGTATGGACAAAGAACCAGACTATTGTACATGCTCGGTGTTCTTCCAAGGTCCACTGTTGCGAGGCAAAGGTTTTCTTGCTTAGTACAAGAATAATCAGGTTAAGTTTTCAGCCTTTGAGGAATGATTACTATCACAAACATTAAATCAGTTGTGTGCATTACACTGCTTTCTCAGAGCAATGTGTATCGACCATGCTGTACACCAATATAAAGCAACACACTACGAGTCAAAGAGGATTTGAGCATCAAGTTTTTGGGGTTTTGCACCACAACTTAAAAGACAAGTACTCCTGACGGGCTACGACGCGCGGCCGAGGCGTGCAGCGCCTTCAACCTGGACAAGCCCCAGGCCCTCCCCAGCTGCGCGGAGCTGCGAGGCGCTCGGGCCCGCAGGCCTGGCGGGCCCGCAGGCCGCCGCGGCCCTCGCCCGCCGGAGCGCTTCACCTACTGCCAGGAAACACTCCCCTTCTCCAGCCCGGGCACCCCAGTCCGTCCTGCCCTGCCCCTCTCTGACCCCGTCCCGCGGTACGAGCTCAGCACTGCCCCCCACACGGGGGGCACCGTTCACCCGGCCCGAGCTCCGCGGCTCGTCCCCCCGCCCCCGCCGCCGCCCGGCCCGCGGTGCGGCGGGCCCGCCTCGGCCGCAGCGCACAGCCCGCCCCGGCGCGGGGGGCCGTTAGCGGCGGCAGCGGCGGCGACGGCGGGTGGGGTGTCAGCCGGCCGGCGCCCGCCCGCGCTCCCGCGTTTCTCCGCCGTGACGCGCTGGCACCGGGGAGCGGCACCGGGGAGCTGCGCCCGGTCCCGGCGAAGCCGCGGGGACAAGGCGGCGCGCTCCTCCCTCGCTGCTCGCCTGCTCACCCCACCCCGCACGTCCTTCCCCAGTCAGCCCCTTCCTCCCGCTCCCCAGAGCCTTTTCCTCTCCCCCTGTCTCCTCCCCCCCCCCCCCCCCCCATTTTACGGTAACTCCCAGGAAACGTGCAAACCTGTAATTTTTACCTTCTTTGGCTTTTTTCCTCCTCGCCAGCGTGCCGCCGAGCTTGCCCAGGAAGGAGTCATCTTTCTTTCTGGACGGGGGAGATTTAGGGGTGGGGGACTTAGGGGAAGAAGGGGACTTCTGGGGGGAGGTTGCCATGATGGCCCAGCTGGCGCTCGGGGATGGAGGAGACGGGTCCGAGGCCCCGATGCCGTGGGAGGCTGCTCCCGGCTCTGAACGGAAGCGGAATTATTTCAAGCATTTGAGGCAGCTCCTGCTCCGCTCTCCCGGCTCTCCCGCTCCTTCCCTCCCTCCCGCCCGCCCTCCCGCCCGCTCGGCGCCCGCCGGGGAGGGCCGCGTCCCCTCGCACGGCTCCCGCCGCCGGCGCCCTCCTCAGCCCAACGGCCGCCTAACGCCCACCCCCCCAGCCCAACGGCTGCCCAATGCCCACCTCCCCCCCCAGCCCAACGGCCCCCTCCTCAGCGCAACGGGCGCCTCTCCCTGCCCCTCTCAGGGGGGGTCAGCCATGGGCCGAGGGTCCTCGTTTTACCTGCCCACGGGTTCTGGTCCCTCAGGCTCAGGAAAAGGGTGTTTCACATAGCCCTGGGAAGGAGAAAGCCTGGCAGCGGGAGCCAGGGTGGGCCTCGAGGAGGGCTGCAGCCCCAGGGTGGTATGAAGGCCATGCTCCCCTCCCAGCTGGGGGACCCACAGCCTTTTGGGTAGCTGGCTGTACACTGAGGCACAGGACGGTGCCTCCTTGCCCCAGGGTCCATCCACCTTGCACTGCCTTGCAGTGGAGCTGGTCACTAACTCAGGCTGGTCGGTCAAATGCACCAATGTAGGTGACCACATGCACGAGAGTGCTAGTTAACACCGGGGTCAAAAGTTAAACGCAGGTATAGACAGGCAGGACCAGGGCTCAGACAGCTCAATTCATCCATAACTACTTGTAAGTGAAGGCTCTGGCATGATGGCGGGGTCACAGCTGCAGGCAGATGTTTCTACACCCTGTGGTCAGCACTGGTAAAAAAGAACTAATGAAGTAATAAAGTGTAACTCAATAGTTCTGTGCAAGTTAAAGTTCAAGCTTACTACATACATTTCAGCCTTAAGCACATTCTGCAAAGCAGCTTTTCTGCCTGTAGGTTTCGGCTACATCTGTGGTCAGAGGTGGCAGGCATCATCATATCCAGTTCTACAAAAGAAACCAACTGTTGTAGTCAGACCAGTATAAAAGCCAGTGGGAAAGAAAGGTGACTTAGCATGACATTGCTTATACCAATCCTGCTTTGATGTGCAGATGAGTAGCTTAAGAGAGAAGTATCTTTAAAACAGGTAATTTGCTGTGACTGTTTCAGGAGGCACCCAGGACTGGAACAGCATTAATGTCATCTGGATGCACTACTTTCACTTACCACTTAATCACTTGATTAACAATTCAGGCAAAAAGCCACACACACTTCATGCAAATATCTAGCTATCCATTAGGCATAATAAGTGAAATGAAATTACCATGAGGATATTTCTAAATTGACTAATAATTGTTGTGTTTTTACAAGCCGGTAACATTGGTTAGCTGATGAGGGGTAGACATCAATGCGTATTTGTTGCATGCAGTTAGTATATGCCCTGGAGAAAAACTTTATTCATCCATGCTGCCATCATTTAAAAGCAGGAACGAGCCCAGGCCGTTAGCACAGTCTCTCCTTTCCTTACATTTGCTCTCTGGCTTGTAGCATCGATTGTGTCTCAGGGCTGTTGTCTACAGAACAGTCCGAATTTCACACATTATTCTCTTTTTACAGAAGTGCTACTCACGCAGTGTATGGATTAGGGGATGAACAGTTTTGAATAATTTTTAAGAACATAGTAAGAGACTATTTCAAAAGAAGGAGAAATAAACACGTCAAGCCCTTTTTTACATGCATGTAAACCTGTGGCATTTACAAACTGAGCAATGACCCAACTAAATCTCCATTTGGACCCAAATGACTATACATAGATGTCAATATAGGATTTTGTCGGCACAGCGGAAGAGACAGCATTTTGGCAAGCACAAGCGTGCTTGCCTTTGTACCACTACGTTTGTGTTAAAGACAGAAAAAACAAGCCAGATATCTCACGAACAGTAACAGGTGCTGGGTTGTGCAGTACGGGAAAGTCAGAATTCAGCATGGATTTGCCAAGTCTCACACAAAATAACTGAAAAGACCCAGCATCTTCCTTTCCTATTTCACTACACTCAGCATATGTAAATTAGTGACAAATGCAATATTACTTATTTAATAGCCTCATGAGCTATGAGTGTTTCACATCACAAGGAGAAAATAAATTTTAAATGAAACTTAATGTGTTTAAAATCAACTTTATCAGATCTGGAAACACAAATACTGTCTGCTTTAAGTAATAATGCTAAAGCAGACAGACAGACTTAAGTTTACTGGGGTTTTTTTATGGGTTTCTTTCAGAATTTATTTGCAGTTCTTTGGGTATAATATTGCAGTGTTTTTCCACTTACAATGTTTCTGTTTGAGGATAGTTACAAGTTTTTTTTTCCCTGTATCTTAAATTTAGAACTACATATGCTACTTTTTTTTTTCTTTTGATCTGGGAATATATATGGACATATGACCCTAAATTACTATTGCATTCAGCACAAAAGGCCTTACAGATATGCACAAGGTCTAAGTGATGGCAGATATAGGAATGTTGATTCTAAGTGCCTAGCTTTTATTTATTTTAACCACAAATAAAAGCTGCATATAAATTTGGTGAGGATTTTTGTTTGGTTAGGTTTTTGCTCTGCTTTATATTTGATAATTGAATACTTTCATGATCACGCTCCATGATCCTATGTACAGGACACAATAGTCAGCAGGCTGCCGTTCAGGCTGGCCCCGCTGCATCTGGCATATAGAAATCTGGAGCAGACCACCGTGCTCCCTGTCAGCGCCTTGTTCCTACAGATAAGCCAACCAGTAGCTCAAATTAATTGTATCCTGATCACATATATACTTTTACCAGGCAATAAGGCTAAATCCACACACTCAAATAATTCTTGTTCACCTGCATATCTGTCCATGCACACCTGGTTTTTATTTCTTTTACTACCGGACTCAGAATGACCACGAACAGAGTCTTACTTCCCGAATGAGGCGGAAGAGGCAGGGTACGTAATATACCGACCATGGGCTAGGCTAGTAAGACCGACCACTGCGGCAGCCAAGCTGGTTAAGGCTGTGCAATAAATATTCATTTGTCTTGGAGTTTTCTCCTAACGTTTTTCTCCTAGGTGTACCTTTGCTTTAGCCTTTTGACCGTTTGGTCATTTGAAGAGCGGAAGTGGAATTTTCAAAAATGTTTTATCAAGCTACTGCTATTGCTGTGATTGCCTACAGTAACGCCCTTCACTGACTTCAGGAAGAACAGAACTAGACCAAAGTCTACCCTCTTTATTTTTCTAAGTATTTGCAGTCAGCCTTCTACTGACCTGCCAATTCTGTGTGGTTAAGTGCTGAACACGCCTGCCCCGCCCTGAGTAATAGCACATTAGAAGAGCCTGCTTAGAAAAGACAGCATTTCCATACAGGTTACTTTGCAGGTGTTTAACATCTATTTCTTGATTGGGATTTTCCTGAGAGTGCCCCAAAATAAGAGCTCTGGCAAGACCTGGCGCTCCTGCACATGTCCATGAGCAAGACATGCCAGGCACCTGCTCCCTCAGGTGAGGTAAAGCTGTGGCTGATGCTGGCACCCCAGGAGCCTGGGAAGCATGAGCTGCCTCCAGCCCCGTCCTGCAGGAAAGTGGTTTTGAATTTCACCAGGAAGCCCCATTCCTCTTCACGTGGCTGTGGGCAGTGGCCATGTCTGCACGGTGCTGGGAGAGGCAGTGCAGGGAGCAGGCTAAAGCACAGCCATACCTGGCTGGCATTTGTGCATCCACATCTCTTATTCCATACCCATACGAGAAAGTTTATACATCCCAAAGGACTTTGCTGCACGTGATTTCAGACCCTGTAAGACAGGCCCAGGGTTGACTGATTATCCCAATGTGGCTACATTATAAGTAAAGCATCAGTACATTATAAAGCATCAGTACCAGGGGTAGAAGGGCTCCAAATTTTCATTGCCACCATCATCTAAAACTCACACTTGAGGATAAATTTGTTTCCAGCTCACAAGGTGAATTTGAGACTGAGCATATGTTTATACTTGAATTTAAAAAAGAGCTATGTTTTCTACTAAACTTGTAACTTCTTTGGGATAAGAATCCTCTCTTTAAATAAATAACAAATAATAAACAAACATAGTTTCATAAAAGTATCGGAGTATTTCCAACCAGATTCTTAAAAAGTACAATGTATTTTTTGTTGTAGATCAAGGAGCAAAAAAGATAGACTAAGATGCAATGAGGAAAAATGTACATGAAAGACAAAAGATAACATGTTGTATACAGTCACAGAGATTAATTATTTGGAAAGTTTCAAAGGAAAGAAGGTGGGTTTTAAACTTTTCAGTAAGATGAGAACATCATCCTGGTATTTAATGCTTCTGATAACATGTTGTTCCATCAATCAGTTCTTTCTAAATACCGGGCCAAGTTTACTTGCATTTACATCTGGCCTTCTTGAGATGGTTTTAGAAAAAAATCAATATTATTATTTTTTCTTAATAAGCTCCACTTGCATCCTTCACTTGTGCCTGTAATTTTGTACATTTATGTTATATGAATATTCCAGCAAGTGCATTGCTGGCATGGAGGGCCACCAGGTCTCTTTTCATAGCTCACTAGAACCAACAGAAGAAACCAGAATTTGTTCATAAATATTAGGCAAAGAGATTTAGGTGAAATCCAGCAAATACCTTACTCATCACAAAGTATTTACCAGGATCTAGGTTCATGCCATGAAGACTGCAGGGATAGTATTTGCATGCTAACATGGCAAACCCATTGTGCTATACTATGCAAAAACTGTATGGTCCATGCAAAACCCAGCAGGGACAGCTTTAGATCTTAACAGCAGCAAAGTCTTAAAAGATGTACAGAATCTCCAACCTGCTAAGCCACATACTGTTAGTTGTTCAAGCAAGAAAGAAAACAGAGTATATCTTTCTGGAAAGAGACTACTAAAGTGAAATTTTTAGTTGAAATCAGATATGCATTGGGCTAAAAAGCAGAAGTTTCAAAGCACAAGACCTCTAATTTTGTTGCCTGTGCCCAGAGAAACCTGGCCAAATACCCTAAAAATCAGTGAGGCATGCCTTTACCTTGGGGCCAAATGGATTGCTCAAGTCAAATAATGGCTTACAAAATCCTTTTCCTGAACTTCTCATCCAACTGAGTTTCTTTAGACCTATGATCTTTTGAAGAGGGGACAAGGGGGTGTGCGTGTGTGTTGTGAATAGGAGGGGAGCCTCAGTAAATTCCTATGGTGGCATTTCTACCCACATCCTGCTCCTGGGCCAGGCAAGTCCTCCAGCTGTTGACCAGCTGGCTGAGAAGTCAACGTGGCTGCAAGGTTTTGAACACGGATAAAAGTTTGACGTATTACTTCCAATAAACCCAGCAGGCAGGTAATTCCTGTGCAGTCCTGAGAACTTATGTGTGGTATTATCAGAGGAGTCACCACCATGCCCATCTGCCTCTGAGGCACACAAGATGGAAGGGAAAGGACATGACAGTAGAAGAAAAACCTCAGTTCAAATATGCCAAAAATTACCTTGACCTCTGAAGAGAAGCAGCTGTCCATCTGTCCTCTGAAGAGGAGAGAACTATCAATCAGTTCGGAGTCACTGAGCAGGGGACAACAGTGCAGGCACTAACATAAGCCCAAATCCTGCTTATCTACTTCTCTCATCTCGAGCAGCATGTTGTCTTGCTCTGTAAGGCTCTCCCACTGGTAGAAAGCAACAAAACGAGATGACCTGATAGAGGTAAAGTTAGTGGAGTTTGAAAATTGGCAGTTAAGGTTTTGATCACCAATTCTTAGTGATCCACGCAGTGACACTTTTCCTTCAAGTCTTCAAGGAGCTGTTATAATTTGTGTGTCATGCCTAAGGAAATTAGGTGGTGAATTCCTATGTGAGAATGTGAGGAAGTTGCTCATCTCATGGAGTTTGCAACTTCTTGTGTTAGTCTCGAATGCCCTCTAACTTCAGGGTGTCATTATTCTTAAACTATAAAGTGAATCTGTGAACTGCAAGATGGTGTGATTTACTTACCAGTATATGAATTAAGAAACTGATATAATTTCCTACCTATAGATCTTTCCTAGACACACGTTATTACACTGTAGATATCGGTGGAGAGGAATTGCTATGGAAATGATTCAGGGACTTCAGAGAGTGGGATATAATTTTATTTTTTCAAATAGAAAATTGCTCACATCTAGTCCATTTAGACATAGTCAATATGTTCCAGCACATCGCATTATACCCAAAAATGACAGCACCAATGACTTAACAATGAACAAATTATAAGTTAGTGAGTCAATTTACAGAAAAGATTGAGCAGCAAGAAGACTCATAACCAAACCAATGTTTAAATACATTTCTAATCCAAGCCAATCATATCAAATTGACCTGTGAACAGTGCACATAGCTTCTCTTTTTTTTCCCCTCCTTCTCTACTCTCATGGTATATGAAGACCTGCTTTAAATGACTTGAGTTTATTATTTTTCTAAATCACTTGCACAGTTCATTTTTGGATCTAATCTTGTGAGGTACTTAATGTCAGGCAGGGTAACAGTAGCCTGACAGGTTTTTCCACCCAAGAGCGGACACACAGTTTTGAGTGGAGCATGTGTTATGATCACATGGCGTCCAGAAAAGTATCTTTTTAGCAAAGAATATTTCTGAGGTCCATAAAATGCTGATGGCCTTCAGCTTCCGTTGACGCTTAATACTCTCAAGAACTCAAATCTTTGAGGCTAAAAGGAAAGCACCCTTTCGCATTTGGTTTTATAGCCAAACAGGTATCTGCTGTAAACTGAAATCTCAGGGCTTGTATACAGTTCAGAGCAACCTGAACCTGACCGATTGCAGTGTGCGCATCTCCCCTGGGCAAGCAGGCTGGACTTTGGTAGAAAAGAGCAATATCCTCCTCAGGACTAGGGGCGTCATGTTTCTCAGAGGCTGCCCTTCCTCTTCCTCTTTGTACGGCAGCAACACTAGGGTGAATGGACTTTTTAGATTGTAAAAGTGAAGTGAAAAAAACAATCTTTGACTGATATAACTGGAAGTTCCTGCTGAATTCCGCTCCTGTGCAAAGCGCTAAGAAGTTTGCTTTAAAACTTTTTAAAAAGACCTTGAAAGCATTATGACTCTCTGTTTTCTACAGAAAACTGTGATAGATGTTCTAGACAGTCTTGTTCTATGGGATTACATGAGGCTTCTGGGAACAGTGATAAAATCCAGAAGTTTTCTCCACAAAACTGAAAATACCAGCAGATCTCAACAGAGGAAATTAAAATATTTATTGCCGCCCTGCCTGCTCCTACTTTGTGTCAATCTTAAGTGATAGAGTTAGTTTAAAAATTGATCGCTGCAATCGATCTCAATAAAAAGGTAGTCTGAAGATCAGGTATGCTTAGCCCATGAATGACAGAAAAAAAAAGTCTGATGGTAATTTTGGAACACATTCAAGGATTTTGCTATGTCTTTCCACTGTGATGAAAGACAAATTGTATTGTTAAAGCCCTACATGCTATGTTTTAAGGGTATCCCTTCAAGTTATGGTAACTGAGAACATTGTTTAAAAATCTTAATTCATATTTTATTACTAATTATTTACCAAATTGATAAAGCTATCTACTCCACAATGCACAGCTTTACCTATACATAGCTGTTAGAAATACACGATTATCAACCAAAATCAGAGACAACATCCAAACTGTAAAATGTAACCAGACACTCTTATCCTCTTTAAACAGTCTAATAAATAAATATAAATACATAAATATTGCAGAACAATAATACATTTCTTGCACCAATAGAGGTATATTATTTATCTGTGGTCAATAGTAAAATCTTGCTTTTATCTTTAGAAAGGGCATTTTAAATTTCTTACAATACAGCAAAAACTTAAGATAATTCATAAATTAGTGTGACAGGATCCAGTGTGTCTGTTACCCTACAAGTACTTACCAAGAGGTTTTTTAGTTTAAAGCTTTTGTAACAGGAATGCTTCTAGCTTTGGCTGTACCATAGGCAACTGCTGCAAATTAGCACCGTTCATGAAATAACGAGAACATCAAATCTTCTCAGAGCATGAGGTAAAATGATATTCAAAAAGAAACAGTCTTTCAGTTTCTCCTTGTTTTTTCAGTTTGAACATCTAGTGCATCACACATACAGCTGGGAATACTACCAATCTTAAACTGCAGAATTATATCAGATTTAAGAAAGTACTTAAATTACACTGAATACTACGGAGAATTTCTGCACATCTGCTTTACCAGTATCTACAAATGCATGTACAAAAAAAGATAGGAGATAGTTCCTTTAAGCAAAAAATATGCATATATTCCTAAGCAACAAGATAAATGTAGTTTAAATATACCCACAATATTTTCTATCAAATGTTGACATTACAAACTCAACATTTTTTGCAGTCCTTTTGAGGAATTATTTTCAGGGAGATCTTTAGCTGCTACACCACTCATCACACATTATGATACTATTTGTGATGTATTTTATCAAGCAATTGTAAAGCCTACCCTATAAATACTAATTGGGTCTGGATTACTGTTTTTAAATTACCATTTGGCATATTTTAAAGACCTTAATCTGTGACATACAAAAGCTTTTTTGAGCATGTAACAGTTTTAAGGGTAGTCACCCCTTTGATAATCCCTCATCATTTTACAAAATGTAGGGATTTAGTATTGCTTTAACTTCTTGTTCAAAAATACACAGTGCACTAAAACTTAAAAATACCTGGAAAATTAATTTCTGACATTGCATTTACAGTAGTTTTAATGAGTGCTTATATGTAGTTATTAGTCACATGACCCTTCCTCCACCAGAAATAAAAACTAACCTTATTTTATATTTCTGACCTTTAAATAGTTCACCACGGCTTGGCTGTGGCAAAATATTAACAAAACCGCATACAGATTCAGACAAGCAGATAGAAAGTAATGCCATCTCAAAAATACTAAATGATGTCTTCATGTTTCTCAGAAACTCTATTCTCAGCGTTAAAATAAAATTCCAAGAAAAAAACAGAGCTCTGATTTCCCTTTCACAGACCCTGATGTCCATCAGACAGGTAAATTCAGCCCTATTCGGTATTCCAGTGATCCTTTAAGTTGTTAGTGAAATTACTCACTCCGATATGAGCAAAAGAACTGCTTAAGAGCTTTTGATAACAAAATGACGTTTCCCAAATAAACTGATTTTAAATTTGAATTCCTTCATTTTTCAGAAGACTGTAACTCCATGATTATGAATATTGCTGAAATCATGTTATTTGCATGTGGCTGTTTAAATCCTGCTCAGCTGATAGCCTCTAGATAATATAATGCTTTCAAAGTGCTGGTCTTCTGCTTTTTCTTTCACTCTCTGCTCCTCTAAGGAAGACACAAGTTTGTCCCTTTCTTCAACCACTTTCATCATCTCAGTAAAAATTTCATCCTCCTCATTCAGATCTATCTCATCTTTAAGGCTGTCTAAAAGACCACAAAACAAGAGGTTAAAATCCAGATCACTCTGTTGTTACGCTTTGCATTTTAACTGTTGGTGTATGGCTTGAATTAATATTATAGTCAATGACAAACTAAGTCAATAGCAGTTAATATTTTTCATGTTACAGTTCAGGGAAAATTCCTCCTGCATTTGGGCCATTTAAGGTTGACCATTAAGGCTCCTAACATCTAGAGCAGATCTTCTAGCAAAACTTAGACTGGAAGGGGTAGGAAGACCACTACTTGTTTATCAAAATATTTAAGCTGGAGTTTAAATTTAGTTTATAAGGTAAAAAGCTCAACCATGAAATGTAGTACCTATAAGAAAACGAAAAGTGTTTTTCAGAAAATGTATTGAAAACTGCCATCACTTACAATCCGCACACTTAGAACACAACAGGATATTTTGGGGTATTCAGTGCTATGTAACCCCCCTTCTCCCTGCATTCCTCCTCCCCATGCTTTCTTTTCTAATACCAAATGAAAGGACAAGCCCAAACTGTAATCCCCAGTACCTAAAAGCAGTTCCAAATTACTGCGGTAACCAGTAATGCTACAGTTAACATAAAAGCAGATAATCTCTTTTGTGTTTAGGTGGTTGAAGAAATTACTTTCCGTTGCTGCCCATCTTTGCATGTTAGCTGGGTGTTGCTGCCTGCACAGCACAATTAGTGGAATTACATCTGCGAGTGCTTCTGATCCAGTTCAATGTAAAACTGAGCAGGTTAGCTTAGCTATCTTCACTAGAAGATCTCACACGTTGCATTTTGCTGGCTGAGCTGCACTCACAGAAGAGCACAGGAGGAAGAGCCTCAGCCACTCTGGTCCTTTTTGGAGCAAACGGGGATGCATACAGGCATGGTCTATCACTGTGGGCTGGAGCATACTCTCCCCTTTGACTTACCATCAATGGCCATTTTCTCTCTCAGCTTTTGCTCCAACCTGCTTTGGTGGTCCTCCAATTCTAGCTCTTGGGCTCTAGGTACAATAAAAAGTACGTTAAAGAATAAGCTTTTTTCAATAAAGACATATATGTTAATATTCTTTCAACCAAGAGATTCTGTGTTCTGTTTATCCAGTATTTTCTCCTCACGGGCAGTCAAGGCTAAAAGGTTTGCCTGTGCCTACATTGCCAGAGCAACGCCAGAAGTACCACTACCACCTTTTGTATTATGTATCAGATTAAGCTCCCTCATACACTGCAACACTTAAGGCTTTAACCAGTTGTACTTTGCTGGTGGCACCTACAATGTAATTCTGGATAGGACTGAACACTCCCACACACGAAGGGCCCTGCCAGGCCCTCTGCACGGGAACAGGTCCTGAGGCAAGGGAATTAATACATGTGAACACACCCTGACGGCATTTTGTGTCCTGCAGCGATAAAAGCAGCCTGCTTTTGTTTTTTTAACTCTGCTTTGCAGACAGTGTGAGCGGGAAGCATTGTTACCACAACACCCAATGACAATCGAAGGGGAAAGAAAAGGTTTGGCCCCTGGCAGCATCAGGACAGCTGGGGAGAAACTGGGGTGCAGCTGGAGCTAGTGGCTGGGCTGCAGCTCTGCGCACAGAGCGGGGGGCTGACTGAGTGATATGGAAATGATAAATGGCAACGAGCAGCCTGCACTGGTGGGAAAGCCAGGGGTGAGTAATGACTGCTGCAACTCTCATCGCCTTGCCACATTGCCCAGAAATAGTGGAGAAAATAGCTGAGAGTCACCTCCGCCTATCTGTTGAGCATGTTTCCAAGGAGGTGAGGTGAGGGAGCTACAGCCAATATTGTTTCCATCAACCACAAACAGTGGCATCTGAGACGGTTTTTATTTGCTTGGTGTTATCTGCTTGTTTCATCGCTGTAGTGAATTCCTAGATCTTTCCTCCTATGTCCAATAAAAACTGAGATAAACTTGTCAGACTATTTTTCTTCCACAGGAGAAAGTGCCCCAGTGTTCATTATACCCACATTATGTAAAGGCAGAGCATCTATATGTTATACTGGTTTAGAGTATTGTATAGGATTGAAATAATTGAACCACTGTGAGAGGGAAGGACCAGGAGGGCTCAACTGAAAATCTGTGTTCAAAACAGATTGTAGCTACTCTGGGTATGTTTATTCCGCGACAGTCTCAAACTGCAGCATGCAGCAAGGCGTTCAGGTGTATTGTGAGTACACTTTTCCCCTCTCCCCTCCCCATCTAGAGTACTAATGCTTGTCCTTACTTACATAATCAGGAGCTCAGACTCATAACGCATTAATTTATTCCTCTCCAGGACCAGCTCAAACCATTCATGTAGCATCTGAGTTTCATCCTTTGTGCCTGAATCTGTTTAAAATAGGAGACTTAAGTGTGCATTACCGGCTTTCCTTCCAATGCTCTTACCACTTAGGTTCACTTTAAATAGTCCTCATTTCTAAGCCTAGGTGAGTTCAAATGTAGATTTTCTTGCTGTATGTAACTTACATCAGTAATGTCTGGGTATAACAGATATAACATTCTTGTCTACATTTGGTTGAATGTTGTAGTTTATTGCAGTTAAAGGTGCATTAGATTTAAAAACACTTTTGTTTTGGAAGTTTTTCTTTCACATACTCATATAGATTTTCTTTTTTTAATGGGCACTTTTTCTTTCTCTTAGATCTGCCTTTGATAACATAGTTTCTCTGTTGATACTGGACTCCAGCAGCTGAACTACACGTATAAATAGATATCCCATTAACACAATTGGACTTCAGGGTGTACATGCTGGCAAGTATCAACTTAGGCCCTGCTTCCAGTGGGCATCAGATGCACAATCAAATCCTCTACAAATTTCCATTCATTTGCCAACTGGCCTCTAAATCTGCATCTGCTTTGAATGATGGGAAAGGCTGTGGGACAGGACAAATCTATTATTACTGGGTGGTTTTGTAACACTTTGGGCCAGGGCATCACCGGTAGGCACTATACAGACACAAAACACGAGATGGTCTCTCTCCCAAAGAGCTCACAGCTTGACTCTGCCTTGCTGAAGAGGAGGACGGATTTCTCTTTCACCAGAAAGAGCCTTTACTGCTCCTAAGATGCCATCTGTACAAAAATCTTTGGCAATGAAGAACCCCTGGGTGTTTTCAAGTGGCAAGTCAGAGCACATATGTATTTCGTTTCCTCGCTGTCCTTTTTAACACACTCATCCCTTCACATTTTCCATTCATTTTCTTCACAAAACAAAACCACCCCACCACCCTTTGATACAGAATTACAGCAGCAGCGATGGCACTGCAAACACACCTCCCACAACCTCTGCTCTGCCCATCCACCCTCTGTTGCCACAAAATAGCGATCGCTTATAGGAAGCAAGTATCTTGCACTACTCTAGGTTGAGGCAACAATTTAGGGGACACGCTGACCTCTTCAGAAGCATAAAACCAACAGCCAGCCCATGCTCCTGCCTCAGCACATGGTAGTTGCACACCCCACCATGCTGCCGCTATGTGTTGGAGGCAGGGACAGCTGAACATGGGACAAAGCAAAATGAGGTGCCACCAGCAGGCAGGGGAACACAGCGCTCTCCTCCTCAGTCCTTACATCATGCTGCTAGACAACCAAGTATAAAATCCCCATAAACCAGGCTGACAATTTTCTGTGGATGGAGACTTATGTGATTTCTCCTACTTTAAGATGACTGCACCTTTATTTCAGATGACTGAGCACGCTGAAATTTAAGCCCAAAGGTCTCAGATTCAAGCTCCAGAGATGACAATTACAAGAGTATCATTAAACTAGGTTACCAAGTGGAGAGATAGCCAGAGTCCTGGACAGCTCAGCAGTGTTTCAGATGCCTTTCTGTTGTTGTTTTGAAATGCACCTTGTTCTCGGCCCCAGGAATTACCCTCTTGCCTCTACTGCTTCAGGTGTTCCTCACTTTAACATCAAAGTCAGGATGTGACTCCACTCAAGAACAGCAGTTTAAAGCCCATCTCCTTCGGGCAGTAATGCTCTCACCCAATGCAGCCCTTTAGCAATCTTCCTGAGCAGGAGGGAAATTGTTGGGTGTTTGGGATCACCAGCCCATTTGCGTGCCTTCACCAGGCACTGTCATCCCAGAGAGCCCAGGTCATCTCCTGCCAGTGTTGGAGGAATTACATGGGCCCCCACGCTGAGGACAGGGGTCATGCTGGCTTGGGTGCAGTTCTGCAATTTCTCATCAGCATTTGACCCCAATCTGAAGCTACCATGGAACGGTAGGATAAAGCAGCAGGAGAGGGCAGAGCAATCTTGGTCCAATTTCTGCCTGATTCCATTAAAACTTGGCAGTAATGGATGTGTTCCTGAGGGATCTTCCAGGTCAGCAAGAGGTGATAAAAAAAATGTCTTCTCAGAGTGACTGCTGGAGCAGTTCTTGCTGGGACATGCCAACGGTGGTTTCTCACAGATCTAATGCAGGGATGCAGCATTAGTATTCAGAGCCTCAGGTCTTCGTATGCCACCATCAGAACTTATCATCAAAATTTGATCTATCTTACTGTCAGTAAAAACATTGCAATTGCAGGTATGCCTATGTCCTGCACGCACACCGAGGGTTACTATTCCCTTTTTGCCATTTTCTTGATTAGGCAATTTTTTTTTTTTTTTAATGTTTCCTCTTTACCTTTAAAATCTCTATATATCTAATAAAAGACCGTGTATCATCCGTTGATTGAGGTAAGCAGAGAGTAACACACTTTGCAAAAATGCCACTCATTTTAGCAAAATCCTCAGTGCAAGCTGAAATAAAAATAGCCCTTGTTTTTCCTCCTTCTCCATCCCACAGAATGCCCCCCAAGTGTCCCCAGGGGCATTTTTTTCCCCTGAGCTTTTCAAATGTTTGTTAATGTTAATAGTTATTTAAATCTGATGGAGTGTTTTATGCCTTCCAAGGGTGGAACAAGCCAATGAAGTCTTTTGTATAACGCAGTACGACAGATCTGTTTAAAGGTTAGAGGGGAAAACAATTTGTGAGTTTGTTTTGTGAGCCACGCTAGCTTTTTCTTACAGCATTGCTAAAGCAAAACTTTCCTCCTGGTTTACCCAAATCTCCTTTAACCTAGACCCCATTTGAAAGTCAGATATTCCTCTAATTACATTGTAGCTATTTCTATTTTCATCACTTTTGAGGGAATGACAGGCTGCAGAGGAGTATTTACTGAACACTGTTCTGAAAACCTCAACCTTCTGTTCTCCAGAGTGATGCGACGCTGTCCTTCCATACAGCAGTCACACAGTAAAGGGGGCTCGGCCAGTGTGCGCCTTTTTAGGAACAGCCAAACCTCATATTTCTTATTCCTACAGGTTTTCAACTGATTTCTTTTGACTCTGTCAAAAGTTCTGAGAAACCTTGGATATGCTCCTTATGAAATAAAAAACTAGCTGCAACGTGCAGATACTTGTTCACCTTCCAAAACATGGAGAGATTTCTTAATGTTCTCTCAACACAGATTTTCTTCTTTACCATCATTCTTCATGATTTGTTTAGTCAACTGATCAGTTATGCTAATTTCAGTGGAAAACGTGTTTCGAGATTTTTATTTCTGTATTTTCTTGTAGGCAGAAGATCTCCATAAGCCTCCACAAATGTCAGTGGAAAACAAAGCAATGGTACATTAGTGATTTATTATTTGGTATTTTGAACCAGAATAAAGGGAATAACGGGCATGAAAAATTATTCATAGGACTTATATTATTTCTTTTTTTTTTTTTTTTAAATGCATGAATTGTTGTCACTACAATTAGAAGATCATCAAAGCCTCATTTTGCTCATCAGTCTTCATGGCAGTTGTTTCACACCCACGCATGTTCTCTTCTAATACAGTTGAGGAGCTAATGAATAACTCCCCCTAACAAAGGGGCCATTCATCCTGGGCTTACAGAATTATTAGAGGAGAGTTGCGTAAATGTCACTGAAGACTAGTGTTTGCAGGCCTGTGTCTAAATTTGGTTATTCACAAGCTTTGCAGCTCAATATTATTGCTGAACTGTGATCGTTTTCTAATTACCTTAATAATACCTATTAAATCACTTGAATTGCATAAGCGCAGACCTGCTTAAATACAACTTAACCTAATAAACACTGGTCATTCATTAAACAATAATGGTCATTATTTTTAAGAAGGTTGAACAGAATCTTAAACTCACTGATTCCTGCATCATTACACATATGTTATTACAAGCAACAAAGCACTCACATTTTGTTTGGGAAACTTATGGCTTCGTGCTTTTGCACCAGAAGAGTTACTGAGACACAGTAACATCCTACGTTTCAGTATCTGCCCTATTTGTAACTGGCCACCTACACACAAACAATCAACAGGGAGAAAAAATAGTACTTTCACCTTAATGAGGGCAATCCAATTACTAAGGATGGGAAGAGAATGAGAAGCATCAATCTGTTGGCAGACAGCCTTCTTTAGGAAATGCAATTGTCACAACAGCAAAAACAAGAGGTGGCTTTAGGCCATTTATCCTGGTATTCGGTGTCTATCCCAAGAGCTAGAAGCCTCTTGTTCCTCTGTATTTTTGACATTTCCAAAAAACATCCACCCTTATACAAATCAGCAGTAAAGAAAAAAGCTAACACTCAAAATCCTCAAAGTCTTTTTAGCAGACTTTCTCATAGGCGGTAAGGTGGGTGCCATTTGATAAATGGTTATGTTTTCATTTAAGAAAAAAAAAAAAAGATGTTAGCCTTTTAAATAACATTTGAAATAGGTTGGCACTATCAATTATAGGAAATTAGTTAATAAATATAAAAGGTTGGACAAATGCTCTCTTGCTGAACCAATTAGTTCAGTGTTAGAATAGGAGTGATAATTGCTAAGAAAAGATGGCATTAAAAAAGCCAGCATGTAGAGATTTTGCTGGGTTGCCTAGCTAAGACAACAAGATCAGGTGCCAAAACATATCTAGGTTTTCAGTGTTGTGCAACTGCCTGTCATGAAAGCGCGAGGTTCAGCTTTCTAAAACGGAGGTCAATAAAGACACGTTTGCAATTGGGCTGTCAGCTCCCCAGAGTCCTTTCAGCACAGAACCGCAACCCCTCTGAAGTCCCTTACATGCATGGTTCACATTCCCATCCCCGTTTTGAGCCTGGCAGGAGCCCCTAGATGTCCTGTCCCTCTGCAGGAGGTCTCCCACGCACACTGGGAAGCATTGGTAAGGCTGGGCCGGTGGGAGGGTGCCGCAGTCCTGGGTGCTTGGGACTGTTGGTTCAAGCGAGTGAAAACCTTGCCTCTGACCAGGGCCAGGATGACATCCCTGTTATCTTCCACCCGTTGGGGGGAAAGCTGTGCGATTTGGGTCTGTGTGCCTGCATGCTGCTGTTGCTATAGCATGGCCACCGGCTCTAATCGTATTAATGGCATTTCACACTCTGGGAGAAGTCATTAAGGACTCTGTTACTAGGCACGGACTGCTGCTGGCTTGGTAACTGAGATACAGCTCCTGGAAACCTCACTAGTTCCCTCCAGAAGATGAAATTAAGCTCAGGATGGGATTTTAAAAGATGTGGGGGGAAAATGTAGATTAAGGTTGAATAGCAAGGCAAATAATTCCAAATCTGTGATAACCAACAGAAAATTTATAGCATTCAGTGTAAAAGTGCTTGAGCTAACAGAGTTTGAGGAAAAGCGTAAACACTGATTTTTGTCCTTACAGTTATTGTTTCATTTTGGATTCTGCACTGAAGTCTATTTCTATGGCAATCATTAAAACCCCTCTGCTTTGAAAAAGATTTAAAAAACCCACCACCAAACACACACACACACACTGCTTCATCTACCTGATTCTCCTCTTAGTTCTCTCTCCAGTTTGACACCAAAAATCTCCAGAGCTCTTTGTCTTTCCTCCAATTCTTCTAGCTGGCGCTGGACTGCCTGCAAAATTGTAGTGGTATAAAAGCTACAGACATAGCTTAAGAATTCAGAGGCAAAAGATGGTCTCAGTGGTTAGAGAAACAGCTTGAAAAGGTCTCAGAGGAGTCATGGGATTTGCAAATTCATTGAGCATATTAGGTGCTTAAGCAATTTAAGCACTAGGTATCTATCTACATTTTTATGTGGGTAAGTATCGTAGGTACTGAAAGAACCTCAGTTTTTCTGAACTTTAGCTCTTCCGTTGTAAAACAGAGATCATGACGTTTCTGTCCCTCACAAGGTGTGAAAAGTCAATACATTACACATTCAGAGGCACATATTCTGAGATGCTACATGAATAAAGCCCATATAAATATTGAAGGTTTACAGCTAGAAAGCTTTGCTAGCTATTTTGTTGTCCATAGGGTTTTGCTGTTTGTTTTGCTTTTATATTTCACAAGCTTTTGACACAGGGAGGAAAGGGTCTAATAGCTAAGAAATGATAATTCAGTGGCACTTCAGGAAGGACTTCTACATTCACTGGTCCACCCCCTTTTAAATAAGATTTTCAGAGGTGCCATGTGGATAATAAGCATGAAACACCTTAAAAGGTTGAATTGTCGAAGAGAGATGCTCCGCAGTTCCCATTTCAGGCTGTGTTAGGGCATACCAAGCCAAGCCCTCAGGAACAGCCTAACAAACACGAAAGATGGTTCGAAAAGTTTGGACTTGATTATTTCCACAAAGCAGTAAATAAGAGAAGGCATGTATGCATCTAATTTTACCTTGAGATAATTTACAGTTCTCAGGTAAAAACTATAACATAGTTGCTCTTACTTTGGATGAAATAAGATACTATTCTTCTTTCCCATGGGTTTTATTCTGTCACGGATTTTATAACAACAGCTAGATATTAGCATTTTCTAAAATCCACTGTCTGGTTCAAACACAAAATTTCTCTCCTTTTCAGTTATACATTTTGCAAAAGCAGTGATGTCTACAAAAACGGAGATTTCAGATTCACATCTGAAAAGCAACTTATTAATTTTCTTTTTTAATTTAATATTGGTACAGAAATAGCAAGTGGAAGCTCCATCCAAAACTATCCACCTGCTATAGTAATATAACAGAAGATGATAGACAACTCTGCCTTCAAAAAGCCTGCTCTCCCCACTACCATATCTCGATTACCATTACAACCTGAATTATTGAGATTAAATCTAGCTCAGGTTTCTCTGCCCTATGCTACAGCACAGACACACACAAAAAAATGCTAATGGCCACATAAGCCATTAAGATTTGTGTGTGTGTGTATATATATGCATATAGATATGTATGTGTGGTAAGTGAAATAAACCTGAAAATTTTGACACCTGAGAGAACACAGCCTGAGATCAAGTCATGCAGAAGTGCACTCTCAAATCTTTGAACTGTAATTGGAAATACTAAAACATTAGCAGAGTCCAGAGCTTTTCCAGCATTTTCCAAAGAGCAGGGCCTGCATAAAGTGAAGTGACTTTCCATCATTAACAAAGAAAATGGTTGACCTTCACTGTTATGGCAGAGAGAGAACAAAAACCATCACTGTATTTTCGTACCCTCCTGTAGTACATAGGGGTAATAACTGAGTTTCTTACGTTCTCAGGGGCTGATATTATTTCCCCTTTCTATCTCTTTCCCTCTTCAGTGTATTCTTCTCTTATTGCCAGTCACTATTCCCTCTTGTTCTTCATACACAATTACAAAATTATGATGATCTCTTGGGGCACACGTGGATTTGTCACATATAGAGTTGCAAGGCCCTGCCACATACATCTTCTTGCTCCTGATGTTTTGGAGGGATTTCAACACAGAAAGTGAGCCACAGTGAGGAGCGAGGAGAGGTGCAGAGCCCACACTGGATACCTCCTGTCCTCGCTAGCCACTCTTGGGAGATAAATGGGACATCTGCAAGCTACATTTTCACCTGTGCTTTGTGAAGCCTCTTCAGCTCCTCTTGTTTAATCAATTGCTTTGTCTCCTTCTCCAGCTTCCTTCTCCTTCTGAGAGTCCTTTTTGCCTACAAAAAAGAGAGAGGGGAAAAAAGAGGCAATCAAAGCATAAGTGTGCCACCACAGGTTTTCTCAAACCTTCCCCAGAATCACAGAACCATTGAGGTTGGGAGAGGCCCCTGGAGATTGTCTAACCTGACCCCCCTGCTTAAAGCGAGGTGAGCTACTGCAGGGTGTGTGGGGCAACCTGACCGAAATGAAAATATTCACGTAGGAATATTTTCGTGCATTTGCCTACATTGACTTCAAATCATTACAAGCTCTTATTGCAACCTTAAGTGAGTGTGAACTGTGTCTATCAATAAAAAAATGTCTGAATCTCAAAGTTGACTATATTCAACATACATGGCTTCTGCAGACATCACCGTGATCAGGGAGGAAGCCAGGCACAGGCAGTGGGAGGCACCAGTTTAAGGAAACTCAACCCATTTCCACTGCTGTAGCTGCTAAGTAGTAAAATTCACTTTGGATCATTTGTAACACAGTAAGAGGAACGTATCCGAAAGAAACAGCCATCGTAGGACACTACCTGAAGCCCTGCGAAACTTTCCCCAGTGCTGTTTCTCTACTGCATTACAGAGGTTTTTCGCCTTTCCTTGGAGCACCTGTCACTGCTGCCTGAAAAGCGGGGCAGCACGTGCTGCAGGGCTGGCCGAGGGAATCACCCACGCTTGCTCCATCTTGCCCTTGACCCAAGCTGTCTGGAAGTGCTTCGAGGCTGTGATTTTCCCATTTTAGAGGAGACAGAATACATGAACACCATAGACAAGATGATTAAAAAACTAACAAGCCAGGAAGCCACTAAAATTATTCCCACTGAGTTTTGCCAGAGAAAAACAGTGGTACTGGCAAAATAGCAGCCAGTGCTGGCATGAGAAGAAGTGCTAGGAGGCAGCCGAGAGAAACAAGCTGAGTGGGGAACGTGCATCAAAACTGAGTCACTGCTAACGCCCGTGTGCAACAGCTGCTCAGTCACCCCGTTTCTGGCAGCTGCCCTGGCAGCGCTGCCTTCCCCACTGCCTGGTCCTGCCTCTCCCTGGGGCTGCCTGAACTGCTGGGAGTTGCTCCTGTTGAGTTTTCTGCCATGTCTCCCTTCTTTTTTCTATTTTGTTTAAACTTTATTTAATTCACTATAACACTATCTTACTACGGATTGTCTTTCCTGTAACAGGAAAGATGAATGATGAATTCTGACATCTCAGCGCATCCTGACACAGACACTGGCGGTACATGCTGCCACACGCTGCTGCGCTTCTACCTCGTGGCACTGCGGTTCCTCTGGAGCTGTGCAACTGGGTTTCCATTCAAAGCCCCACTTAGCTTTCAGCTCAGCTGTTTTTTCAGTGTACTGGGCAGCCTCTAGCTTTGCTTTCTTTTTTTCCCCTCAAAGGCAACAAATCAAAAGGCCACCTCATACTGTTAATTCCACTTACTGGTATTCCCTCCACAGGAAAGAGGTAACCATATTTCTGATGAGCTATACAGGCAATAAAAGCTCTGTTTCTTCAAATCAGAGCTTGCTATCAAGAGTTCACTGGTGCTTTAATCCCACCGCTCCTGCTAGCCACAGGAATCGAGTTAGGGCTTGAAGACCCCCGGTGTGCAGCCGGTGTATAGTCTGGGTGCGACTTCATGATTCACGCAGTCGTGCTGATTAGGATAAACACAGCGTTTTCCACACAACCTGCCTGTAGCGCCTCTCAAATGAAGTTTTATTTCCCCAAGGGAAATCTGCATCTGTTTGGATTAATTTTTTCAACAGTTTGCTTGTTTGGCTACATATTAAGGCCACTTAAGAATGCAGCTTCGAAGTGGTTTCAGTGAAACATGTCTGCTTGTCAAATTAAGACCTTCTCTGTCAATGTTGGTGTAACCTGGGGGAATTAAAGATCCAAAGAGGAAACAGAAATTTTGATTTTCATCTGTCTTACAGAGTTTTAATGTATTTTTCTCTCCATGACACATAACCTCCACTGATAAAGCGTTCCCATCCCCACTTTAAGAAACTGTGGTGTGTTTTAGACCAAAATCATATGATGAATCTTAAATACAGTCCAACTGAGGAAATATCTTTGTTTCCAAGTCAAGGTTACCTTGTGTGTTAATGAAGGCTTGGATTCAAATTCATCATCGGAGGAAGAAGTAGAATACTCGGTAGCTTGTTTTCTGACAGGTAGGTGTTCACATCCTAAAATGCAGGAACAAAATAGTGAAGCAAAAAAATACTGTTCTTTAACTTACACAGACACTTTGCACCTGTCCTGAGTTCTAATCAGCAGCACCTAGAGCAATTTGGAAATTTGGCTCACGGCATTAAATTTTTGATCCCTGTCAAAAACTCTGTCTGGGTATATTTGATTTTTTTCAGGTATTACATACAAATAAATTAATTCGTTGAACATCCTGCATGTAGCATGCTGTTCTGAACGCACTCAACATTCATTAAAATGTATATCTGAAGTTAGCCATATTACCCAAATGATTGTATAAGGCTCACTATACAGTGTAATTGAATGCAAAAAGTCTGAGCCAGCTCTTAAACAAATTACCCTTATGTGGCTTGTAGCATCTGGCACCCATTTTTACTACATGACATCTGCTCAGTGTAAAATAGTTGGCGTCAGAATGTCTGGTCATATAAAAAAATCACAAATGTAATCAGAAGCAAATGGACTAAGAGAACAAGGCTTTATCACACAGCCTCATGCAACATAAATATTTCATTAATTATGTCTAAACAAACGTCACTTATTTTTCTGCTTTAGGAATATTATCACATCATTGAACTGTTGATTAAAATGCCATAATAAGTCAGGAAAATCCATACATCACAACAATGCACTCCATAAGGAAAACTCAAAGGCTGCCTCTGGAAGAAGCATGCTTTCAGAATTATAAATTAAATTACATTTAATTGCAGCAATTTTATCATGCCTGTTTTTCCAGCATCTTATTTCAACTGGGTGTAAATATTTGAATTTCTTCTTAATTTGTCTAATTCATAGCTTCATTCTCTTTATTCCAGAAAATAAAACTGCTTTTGGAACATCTGTCTCTACGCTTCAACCTGCTACAGGGTTAATGATTAACAGCTGGGCAACATCTTGGAAATGTACATTATTTAAAGCTAACAGAGCCATTTTTCTTTGTATCTGCGAGGTAACAGTTGGCTTTCTATGTGCAAGTTGTATTCACATTAAAATCACTTCCCATTCTCCCAGTGTAAATGTTTCTTCTTTGCCATGTCCTGAATCCCAGTCCTGAAGTAGGACTTTTGCCTCATAACATAATTTAAAATCAGGATCTATGAAATACCTTCATCACAGGCAGTAAAGCAATGAAAGCAAGTCCAAGTAATTTGAGGCAGAAATTCTGATCTTTCTCGGCAATCTCAATTTTAGAAGCACCCAGTCCTTGCATCAATGAAGCTGCACGCTCAGAGGGTCCAGTGGAGCAGACCTGGGTCCTGCCCTCCTTTTTGCAGGGCAAGTCCTTGGGCACCAGGAGGTGCAATAGCCCTGGCAGAAATGCCAGGTGGGACTCCAGCCGCACGCGTGATTCCCCTGCTCCAGAATTGCCCAGGCTGCCACCCCACACCTCGCAGCACTTGGAGGAGGGACACAGCTCCCACTTCCTGACCTGCTGGGGACTCTCCGATGGCTCACGATTGCTGGGGTCACACCGGTGCCATGCACTGCCCCACACTCTGTGGACAAGAGTGTAAATCCAGCTGTGCCCTGTCTCTGCCCCCAGCAGGGACAGTCAGCTGTAAAGCCCTTCCCAGTGCACGAAATGGAGGAAGGCATGGGGGTATCACAGTTACTATTTCTTTTGAGGATTAAACTCGCCTACCTTGCTTTTCACTGTGCAACCAAAAGTTTGCAGTAAGTACCTTGCGGTCAGGCCGCTGGTGAAATCAAGTTCCATAATATGCCTGCAGCAAACCTTACAGCCTGGCAGGGCTGGAAACACAAGCAATTACACGCTCCCTTTCTTCTCTCAGCTTTGGGAATAAGTGACTTCTTCCCTGTGTCCTCCTCTTTGAGTGATATCAATAATTTAAAAAGCGTTACAAGGTCTAGAGGAAAAGCAGCCTGCTGTAACACAAGGGCACCTGCCTCCTCCTCAGGGGTGTGACTCGGGAGCTGTTTGCCTTTCTGGGACAGAGAGAGGGTCAATGACTTCCCCAAGGACTTCCAAGGGCCATCTCATGGGCACGAGGAAGCTGATGTCTGTGCACGGAACAGATTCATAACATCCACAGTCCTCCCAATGCCTATCTGCTATGGAAAGCCAGGTATTTGCACCTTGCTCTGCAGAGAAAAGCCATTTAGATTGCTCCAAAACAGCTCAGCCTTTCAAGGGGTGTGGTACCCACAGCCCTGTGAGACAACAGCCACCTGACTGCAATCAGCAACATCCTTCATCATCTCCACCCACAAAGCCTACAGGATGAAGGACCACACAAAGCCACTCAGTGATGAGGCATCTGATGGATCTACCTGTGTGCATTGACAGTTATGGTCTCTGTCACATTCATTGCATATACATTTCACAGCACTGATGTTCTCTGCTAATACAATGTGGATAATTGAAGCATGGGCTGCTCCAAGGAGGTGCCCGGCAACACACAGCAGAGAGTGACAGAATTGGGATAAGAATAGAGGTTTTTGGCTCCCAGATGTGTGGTCCTGCCACATTTCAGGGATATAAAAACAGTTGGACAGTGCATTTCTTTCAACATGAAAAGGGCAGCCACGCAGTGTTCTGCTGAACTATTTTTCTTTGGCTATTTCCTTGTGGGAGAGACTGGAAATATGCTCTAAAATGTACCCCAGATGCAAATTTCAACTTCAAGACAACTATAACGAGCATAGTAAGGAATTACCTCACTGAATGAACTTGCTTTATGCAGAGCTAGAGAAAAATACCACAAGTTTATTCCATTTTGGAAAAAAAACACCAAACCCCAAAACTCTTCTGTATTACAGCGTCTATGTATAGACGTCTATCTATGTTCTACTATAGATAACAGAGCATTAATCTTTCTCATCTCCAAAGGGGTGGGATAGGCAGAATTTAGTCGCCAGCTGTGAGGATTTGGACAAGGAGTTCACACATAAAAATGTTCAACTTAGGGACTTTTACACTTACTTGGTCATTTAAATCTGAAACTTAGAACTACAATAATAAAGTTAGATAAGAATAATTTGTCTACTCCAAATATGTCAAGCTTTAAGGCTCCATAGCTACAGAAAAGATCTCAAAAACATATGTTTTTTTCCAAATATTAACACTTCTAGACTTGGGCTTTCTCTTTCCAGCCATCTCATTCCTTCAAAGTGGGATTTATTTCTTAAGTTCTCTGGCGTCTCCCTAACTTCCAAATTAACATATGTTATACTAGAGCTTTGCCTCCCCAGCTAACATGACTTTGGATCACTAGGAACGGTCAGACATAGTTTTAATTCTTAATTATAAAGGGGAAAGGAACAAATATTTCTGAAATCTTTATTAATCTATTCTTGATTTCTACCTCACAGTAGCTACTAGGAGTTTGGTCAAGAGACCTTTCCAGCATTCCTGTGATTTGACAGCTGTAAATCAGGTAACTGAGTATTAATTATTATTATTAATTGTTATTGAATCTGACAGTGTCACAGAATACGCTTCAGAGTACAAAGTTGGAGAAAACCTCCATTTCTTGATATTGGGACTTGGTATCCTTATATGTGTATGTCATAAGAGACAAGAAAAATTACATCCATAAAATTAAAATTCCTTCCTATGGCCAGTTCTTTACAGCTTGGTAATCCAAGGGTGGGTATCAAAGACACTTTGCTTTGGCCTAAGCGCACTGCCATCGAATGCCGTCAGCGGTAAAACCCTCACTGTATTCAGAAGGATCAACTGGACCAAAGTCCAGTGCTTTTGAGAACCCATCCCTTAGCATGTAAATCTAAGGTACTGGTTTTCCTAGGAAACTGGAGGTCCTCTGAACAAAGAGGGAGGTGTCATATGAAGAGGTTAAGAAGGTGATACCTTCTGTTAGACGTGGGAGCACTGCTGATTGCCCTGGAGATTTATAGGGAAAACCATCGCTGCCGTCACTCTGCATGTCACAGCTCACCTCCCTTTCCTGGGGTGTTTTTGTGTCACAGTAATGACTGTAGTCTAAATACACAGAAAGTCTTGGAGCAGGAACTGTTTTTATAACACAGTGTTATATTAATCTGTTGGCTTCCTCTGTAAGTGTCCAAGACTTCCTATTTTTATAAAGTCGTTGGAGTTAATCATGACCACTTAAAGCAGTTCAGTGTTTTACAAAAGAGAGAGGCAAAGCTACACTTATCTCTTGGGGCACTGGTGTCCCAAACCAGATGAGAATTGGCATGAGGTAGGAGATGAAAAGAAAGGCCAGTAGAAATCAAGAGTGGGCTTGGCTATTTGGCTTCACATCTCTGCTTCTCCTCGGATTTCTCGTGTGGTCTTAGGCATGTAATTTAATCTTGTAGTGTCTCATTTCCCCTTCTAAAATATGAAATCACTAAGATAACAGTGTCCTAGCTGACAAGAACATTGCAAAGACACAGACTTTCAGTAGTACAAAGATGCAGTAACGGGAACCATCTATGAACCTGAAATATTTGCAAGCAATCCCTTTTCAACCTAAAAGTGCACAAAAACAGCAAAGTGAGTTCATAACACATCTAATTTTCTCATCAGCTGAATTGGTTGTCCTGCTTAATGAAGTGAGCCATGTAAACAACACACAGTCACAAACTGAGTTATAACAACTCAACTCATCTAAGGAATGATTCTAGGAATGCTTTCACACGATCCCTACTCTGTCAGGGACAGAGATACTCCTCCCACATCTCAATCGCTATCAAGAAGCAAACCCACAGTCACAAACATCTGCCAATAACCAACCATCTTCATGGCTGGTCTTCAGAAGGTCTGTCTGTAAGTCAAAAGTAACCTAAGCCCTGGATCCACTACTACGTCTCATTACAAACACTGCTGATTTCAACTCTCTCATACAACCTGGCTTAGCTCTCTTTTTACTGTTGTTTCTCTGTGGTATTAATGATTTTTAGTATCTATAACTAACATGGCACTTTGGCATTTTTTTGAATTTCAAAAGGGCAAGTAGGTTTAGGAGAGAACAGTTAACCATCTGATTGATCATTTTTATTGATCGAGTTTTTGGGGTTTTTTTTTAACTGCAGGTTGGAACACAAAGGAGGAATCAAAGGACAAAAGCCTCAAAGATACTTGTGCAGTAAATCAAAAATCTGGAACTGCACCTAGAAACTCCAGTGTGGCTATTTAGGGACATTTGTATATTCTATAGGCAAACTTAGATCGGATTTTATTTTTTTTTTAAATCAATCTCTCACTGAAAACAGTGCATGAACCCCCATTGCTTCAGTAAGATTTGTCTAGTTAATCTATGGTACATAGATTACAGGTAATCTGTGCAGCCGGATCTCTGCACAGCCCAAAATTTCCAAGTGGCTCTGAGGAATAGCTTTCATGAAACAGAAAGTGTTAGCCAGAAAGCATTTAGACCAGGTCTGGATATCAGAAGCTGGAATGACCCATATGGAAGGTGTAACTGCAGGCATAAGTTTGAGCGACAGGCAATCTGCTGCTGAGTAATTAAGATCTCTGCTTCCTCATGCTGAGCTTCAGCCGGTGGCTGAACACTTGGCAGGAGATGACAGAAGGACAGAATATAGTTTTAGTTTGGACAGACACCTGGGTCTGAACTGCAGGAGTCATCAGGATAGGAAAGACATCTGGATGTGTATTTGCAGATGAAGTAACTAAGATAAGGTGTAGGGAAAGATGAGCAACATAACATAGAAGTAGATGTGTAGGGTGAGACTGAAGGTCCTTCCAGTCTGTCTCCAGCAGTGGATGTCTAAAGGAACACTATAGGCACCGGGCAG
Source organism: Aptenodytes patagonicus (assembly GCF_965638725.1). Classification (NCBI taxonomy): domain Eukaryota; kingdom Metazoa; phylum Chordata; class Aves; order Sphenisciformes; family Spheniscidae; genus Aptenodytes; species Aptenodytes patagonicus. The sequence continues at coordinate 11,308,107 of NC_134955.1, forward strand.
TCATACGTGATTCCTCCCCTTAACACTCACCCAGCCTCCAAGCATTTTTCAGTTCAGGAGCTTTCTAAATTGGAAGTGGTTTCTAAGCATTTGGTTAATCCTCAGTGGATTTCTCTTCAATGAGCTTGCCCAGTCTCATCTCAAGCCTATGGACTTTTATCACCCAGCTCATTCTTTGGCTCCACAAGCCAACAGCCCATTGAGGGAGAAAACACCAGCGTAATGTAAGACCAACCATACTTGCACAGAACAAGTCTGTCTGGCCTCAAATAGGATAGAAAAGCCCTACTGCAAAGAGCCAAGAGGAGTATGAGAAAGAGCCTCAATAAATTGGTTTCTGCAAGGTGCTGGGAGTATTTTTTTTTCTTTAAAGAATTTTCTGAGATGCATGGTAAATTTCAAAAGAGAAAAATAATGACATGTAATGTGGGCTAAAGCTCGTCATCAGTTCATGACTGAAGTTTGCCAAGCCTGCGCCTCAGACAAGTGCCAATATGAGACAGAAATGCCATTTTAGAGAGCCAGGCAGGACTTGGCTCTTTACCAGTCTGATTTACTCAAATATGAATGTCTGAAAAAGTTCAGGGAGCTGCAATGTTGAAATGTTGAAGAGGACAGATTACTGGGCAAATGGCTAGATCAAAGCTGCATTTTTTTCTTCTGAACAGACTTTGCAATGCCTATATTCAATAATTATAATAATTTAATAATTCCTCTTTTGGCTTGCACAGCAGAGGAATGCAACACATATTAAACCAGCATGTTTTTCCAAAATATTAAAAACATAAATAAAGTATAGCACTATTCAAACCTAACAAGAACTTTTCCCATTTTAGTAGGAACACAACATACCAATTATTGTAATACATTTAGTTAAGAGCAAGTCAACTTGGCTTAGTTGATGGGTCATGACTAGGTATAGACTCAGAAAAAGCCTCCCATTTAAGACCACAGCGTGGCAAGTGTGAACACTAGCAACTCTCTGTGGCTTCAGTGCAGTCCTTAGCATCCTCCGGCTCAATGAGGATGCCTGGTTTCGCGAGTTGCTGGATAAAGGATGCTCCAAGAATCTAATCCAAAAATTCAGGAATGAGAGCAGGAGTTATTCTATTGATTTTAATGAGCTTCAGATCAAGTCTCTCGTATACTGTATATCTTCCTCACAGTATGCAGTAGTTCTGAAGCAGAAAGGATGCAAAAAGGATCTGGCAGCTCACTGGGAACATTTCGGTGACTTCACATTTTACATACAGATAGTTATTTTAATGCTGCAGCACAGCAGCAATTTTGAGGTTACAGTTCGGGTTGCAATTTAATAAAGTAAGAAACAAACAGGTATGTCAATAAAATTCAATAAGTTATTTAGTTAAATAACTGTGACTTTCTGCAGTAGGCTAGTGAGAAGATGGATCACAGAGAAAGACAGGTGGGTGCAGCTCTCATACCTCGTATTTCATATCTGAAACTGTGCCGCACTTAATTCTTTCTGAGCCTATGCTCAGATTACTCAGATTGCTCTTTGTCTGACATCAATATTTCTTAGACTCGTCTGCAATTTTAATACTAACCTTGTTCTCACAAGCAAACATGAAAATTGATGCCTTTTAATCACTGCCCAAATAGACTCACAAATAGGTCAGAATATGTCAATAAGGTGCTATCTCCTCTCGAATAAAAGAACAAGGGGATATTAATGACACTGCAAAGCTCCCAAAAGTGTGTCTACAGTTCAGTCACTACAGCAGCAGACAGAGCTGAAGAGACACCTGCTGAGAAAGCACATACACAAAGCAAAGCTTCTTGCTATTGCAACTGTATTGCTTCAGTCGCTGAACTCCTCATGGAAAGGGTAGCAAATGTAGTCTACACTGCACTGGAGTTTTCGGTGCTCGTTCTTCTGCTTGCCCACTGTACTCCCCCTTCCACAACACACTCAGTGTCACAGCAGCAGCTGCTCTGCACAGCATCTCACTCTGCCTCACCGCTCCTTCCACCTCGGGGATTACATTTTCCTGACCCGAACACTTTTGAACAGCAGCGAGCAGCAGATCAAACTTGGATCCAGAGTGCTGCGCTCTGCTTGCAAATCCACTCTGCTCCTTTAAACCAGAAGCAACTCCTAAACATTAACCAAAAGATATATTTATTAAGTCTTTCTATGTAGAAAGTAACTATAAATTAAACATAGCATACAACAGGTATGTGTTTGCATGATCACACACAGGTCTTTTAAATGTTAAGTGCTATTACCAGAAATAAATAATTCCACTCATGCCCTCACCTGTGGAAGGATAATGTAGCCTGTCTTCTGGAGAATGGTCCTTCATGAAAGGCAGAGATGACAGGAAGGAATTCCCTTCTCTGTCACGAACTTTACTTCTCAGTCTATCAAAGAGCGACCCAAGACTCCCTTTCTGTGCAGAGTCATCCAGATTGTCCTTGGAGGTGTTCTTGGGCTCTGGAGATGACAGAAGGAGGCACTTTTCATTACAGATAAATACGCCATCCATGGGAGCCCCTGGAGGAGTCTCTTTAAAGGTAAACTTTTCTAGGAGTCCTGGGACATCCTCCATCCTAGTGCAATATGATTTCTGAGGTATACTGGTCATTTTGGAAGGCCTTGTGTGAGGACTGTAGACTGGGAAGGATACCTCCTCGCTGTAATCCCTTGGAGATCTCTCTTCAGAGCCAGCAGAAAAATGAGATGGATTTGAGAGAAGGCTCCCATTTCCTAAATATTCTCCTGCCCACTCCCCTACTTTAAGCTCCTGTGGCTGAGCGTTATTTGCTCTATTATTGTTACTGTTCGTTTGGCTTAGGGAATAGCTAGGAGTACTGGGGAAGCTGAAGAAAGCTTGTTCTGAAGAGGCTTTGGTTTTGCTGTCTGAGTCCTGCTTTAGTCCTTCTGGAGACGAGGTTAGAGGCTCCAAAATGGACTTTTTGATCGCATTGGCTATGAGCCTCAGTGGCGATTTTGGCTGGCCAGCTGCGTGCTCCCTGGCAACTGCATCTCGACTCCTCAGAGCATCTTTTGTGTCAACTGGCAAAGCTGGTGGAGCATTGTCTGCAAATAAGAGAGGCACAGGACAACCAGATAGTTTGAACACATCTTTTCTGCAGTCAGCATTCTTCTCCTCTGAAGTCCCCAGCGCTCCTTTGTTTTGATACCCTGGACTGGTTCCACCTAAGTCCGTCCTGTTTGAATCATACGACAAGGGTTGCTGTTGAGTACAAAGCACCAGCCTCTTTTTTGCCTCCTTTAATTCTTGCTCAAGCTTTTCTTCTTGGTGCCTTGTATTTTTGCCATCTTTCTCTTTCAAATCCAGAGATGACAGCACTTTTGTCTTCCAGTTAAAATCTTCTGGTTCAGAGGTATATTTCAGGTTTTTTTCCTTCCAGCCCTGGGCTGTGTATGTCCCAATGTCACCATCTATATCTTCAGCCTCATAAAAATCAGCAGCCAGCGTCCCATTCCCAGGGGGGGTCCGTGGAGAACTTCTAGTGCTGCTCTGAAAAGGACAATGGGGCACATAGAGGTGGATGTCTTCAGGCATCTCTCTGGCTTTTTCTTTTCTTTGAAATACTGGGCTGTAGGGTTTGAAATGTCCTCTTGTAACCTCTGGTGGTTTCTTGTAAGAAGCCAACTGTGAAGTGCATGAAAAGAGATTATTTTAGTGGTTAAAAATATTGTTTAATGTATCTTTTATTTCATATAATATTTTAACCAATTTCAAATCTTAACATAATACTAATAAACATAATATTTACTTTATATACACATATATACACACATATATATGTAGATGATAACACAATAAGAAAAGTTTTCCTCCCTAAAGGGCTAATATTTCTCTAGGAGTGGAGATCTAATACTGCTGGAAATCGTAATAGACTAAAAATAATGTTATTCATGCTAAGAACGTGTCATATCTTTATGAATTACCTTTAATATTTTCCTTAGAAAGAAACAGTCTTATCTACAGGAAAATAAACAAAAGCAGATTTGCTCTATTCTCCCGTGTGCATTCCAGTTGCATCACCTTAGAGTTTCCAGCAAGCACAAGGGACCACAATTCATCCTCTCCAACTGCTATTGCAATTGTAATATTGCATGCTTACATAGCACAGGTAGGAATGAAGGAACTGACCCAGAAGAGGTTGTAAAATGCAACACAGTAGTTTTAAAAAGTTCAGTTAGTTCTCTCTTATGATTATTTTTCCTTTGGTGAAGACTTAAATTCATTACTCTAGCCACCAAACTCTTCTGCTGGAGATAGTAACAAGGATAAACGTCCACATTATCTAGCCAGCAGATGAAAACTAGAGGGTTTTTTTCCTTCTTAAAAGGGAGGCATTTTATCCTCAATGCTATGCAATAAAGGATGGTGAGAAGATTCAATTCCTGTTTCCACTTATGTGCCAGATTCCCAAATTCACACAGGTGAAGCCATTAATCTGTCTGACTTCCGTTTCCCAGAAGCATCAGAAGTAAGGCAAAAATCATTACTCCCTGTTTCACAGGTATATTTGATGACTAAAATTAATATTGGCCAGGATCTCAGATAAAAAACCATGAGAAACACCAATAAACAAATAAACACCCTCTTAATCCTCTCTCTTTAGAGTAAGAAAAAGGCCGCTATGTGCTGCTTATAGAGTGGGAGCTGCAGCATAGGAGTCACCTCTCCTCGAGCGCAGCACGGCCAGGCGGCATTGTGCAGCTCTGCTCCCCTGGGACGTTCCCTTCCTGGCCCTATTGTCCTGGACCGGATTTCAGCTACCACCGTGGATGTGGAAGACTTGATTTTTTTCTAACGCAGACCTGAGGTCAAGCGATTTTAATCATGTTTAACCCAAGGGTGAGGACAACGGGCTAGGACACAGAGGACGTGGGCTGGTCCTCACTCCACCCAGCTCTGCGTCTGGGGAACATGCTGCCCTTTGCTTGGGACAGTCGGTCACAACTCTTGCTGCAGCGCTGCACTTATGGCAGGCCCACCCTTCCTCAGCCTTAAAAAAAAAAAAAAAAAAAAAAAAAAGGCAGAACATACGATGGAAATCCTAGGTCTTGAAGGAAGCTGAAGATGCTCCTGAGCTGTGGGAGGTGTGGAGCCAAGGGCCTGCTGCAAATTAAAAAAAGAAGTCTTCTGCCCACTGGATGCAAGGGGTAAACATTAGACATGGGCACACCTATGTCTAAGGGCTGCAATGGCCTGAAATCCCCCAGAATCCTATGCCAGGTTTCCTATGGCCGGCACTATGTGGGCCCTTACCTTGGCTCTCAGATTTGCTCTCCAAGGCCGGTGCTGGCATTTGCCTTTCGCCCAGTGATGCACAGCAATGAAGTGGCATTTAAGCCACTTGGATGTGACACTTTCTCACCCCACCACTGATGGTACCTGGCCTTGACCAACATCCCACACGTTTCCATCCAGCCCTACAACCACACGGGCAAACCAACAGCCAGCTCAGGAGCACCAGGGGACAGAGATTTGGGGGGTTTCCTCTCCTTTGGGCAGAAACTGTGACACAGAGGAAATCCCAGTGGCAGCTAAACCCCATGCTGTGAGGGAAGGGCAGGGTGGTGGTGCTTACATGTTGGTTGATGCAACAGGTTAGTGCCTAATTCTAAGTGTGATCGAGGTCTGAGTCCCACAGAAAGCAAATGCCACTTAGCCACATGCCTTGGGAATGGTTATATCAATCAGAGCATCCAAGACTCTTTCCTATGTATAGCACAGGCATAACTCCAACTTTTGCTGGTTACTGTGAGAACCAAAACTATTTGAAAGAGCAGAGGATGCTCATCAGACAGCCTGCCGAGAGCAGACGTGCCCCAACAGTAGTTACGCTCATTTTGCTCTGCACAATTCTCCTTTGTACCTGTGTTTGGGAGTGATCCTCTCCAGGACCACTTTGACAGCTGGCTGAGCTGTCCTTCCAGTGTAGCCCAGGTTTCTTGCTGGACAGTAGAGGGAAACCTGCCAAAGACACAAATTTTACCATCATATTTGTATTGCTTTTGTCTTAAATAAAGTTTGCAATTAAAGAACGAGAGTAGAAAGGTAAGAAGTCATCTGGATACAGTTGTACCTGAAGAGCTGACCTACAGTAATGAAGTTTATGGCCTCACTCACATGTGTGTGCACACTGTGCCAAACACATGTTGATGTTTTCAGCGGTGGGCCTGAACTGCTTCCACTTTTTGGCTGGATGTAGTGAAGCAGCTTTTGAGTTCCAGGAAACTTTCTGGAAAACTACCCTTTTTCAGAGGGTTTTCAGGCCTTAAAAGCAGAGGCAGTCGAAACAACTAGTGACTTGTGAAGCTTTGGGTAGTTCCGAGAAATGAAGAAAATGCATGACTTCTGAGAGGGCTGTCCGTCAGAATGGGAAAGAAATGGGAAATGCAACCACCTGCAGGCAGTAAGGACAGAAACAATCCTGCGGTCTCCCATGCCAGGCCAAAGGGCGGTGCACTGGGGTCTCTCATAGGATCAGGCAAGGTAACTAATTGCTAAAGGTCTTGAACCAAAACTAGCACAGACAGACTTAGACCTGCTAGAAACAAAAATAGGGAGGTAACTTGCACCCGAAGGGCGTCAGGAGGGCTCTCTAATATTTGTGCCTGTGGGAATTTTACATAATAATCTTTGGACAGAAGAAAAGTATCCCAGAGCCAAGATATTACCATGTCAAGCTTTAACATAACAAGTATATTTATAGCTGAATTATTAACTCCCAAACCCAATTATTAGTTCTGAAACCCACAAAGGTTCCCAAAGCAAACTTTCATTCTTCTATGTAGGAATTAAAAGCTGCATAAAGACAAAAGCAACACACCAGAGAAAGAAGACAGTTCCTGCATGTGGACTTCAGAAAAGGCAAGCCAGGGAGAGAGGCCAACTTTCCTTTCCTCTGTGTCTCACCTGTGCATTCCTAATCTTGCCGCAATTTGTTACATTCAGTCAAGAACGGAGGGAAACGATGCACTGGAGTTCATTAAGGAACTCCCATAGGGACCAGCAACGAGGGGCTGAACGGAGACAAATCCAGCTTTTGTCACCTGGTCAAAGGGATACCATAACTCTGGTCTGCTGCTGGTCTTGCTTTCTGTATCTTTTTGCAATGAGTTTTCAGGGGAGGGGAAAAGAAAGAGAAAAAACCACCCTTCAAATAATTTCAGACACATTGAGAAAGTCCAACAATGGTCCTCTAAGAAAGCAGCATCCAACTTGAGCTACTCCATCTTCATGTTCGTGGCTTATCCCCACCCTACCCCGATTCTCCATCCCCAGTACAAACACTCCTCCTTTCCCACCCACGCACGTTGGCCTTTATATTCTGTATAGCAAATTGACCATGGGAAAAGACAAGAATCCCAAATGAGGATGAAACCCCCATATAAGCGAGCCAAGGGGGTTTAGCCTGATCCACTAAAGCCCTTCGCCTCCTGACACAAGCAAACATCATGGCTTAGCACACCGAGGGGAAAACGCAACCACTGCAGCAGCGACAGCCATAACACCGATGAGGGCTTAAAACCCACAGCCCAGGGGTCTGCAGGGTAACGGCACGTGCCCATGGGGAGAACTACTTCCCACCACAGCTCTCGTGGGTGTGCATTAGCTTACAAGGACAGGGCCTGCACATGCGAGAACATCACTTTGCGCAAAGCCACAGCTTGCTGTCTTTCACAGAGATAACGGACGTATTCCCACCAAGACGCTGAACCCATATTTGCAGCTTCACATTCAAAACAGGATTTTAAAAAAAAGTTCCCTGGGGCACTATCATGATCTGCTTGGCCCAAAAGCTACTCGAATTGACCAAGATAAATTAAGAGCGTGGTGTTCCCTGTGGCTGTGCGATGGGGATTAAAGATTTTGAAAGGTAATATCCTGCTCTGAGCCCTTCATACAATGTAACCATGACACTGATTTCCTTTCTTTGGCCGCATATCTCGTGCTGTTTATGAAACATATGTGTTTTGGGAAATAAGTCTGAAAAGGAGACAGATTTTTCTTTCATGTGACTGATGATCATATGAATTCTTGTAACCAAATATTAAGTGGATTAAATATAGAAACTAAGATTTACAGTGTTCCTCCAGAGAATAAAAACCACCTTTATTCTGTTCCCAGTATACGCTGAATGTGCTTTACACCTCGTTTTAATAGCATACTTGAGGTTCAGGCAAATTCATGCAGCGCATCGCTTCCCTCTCAAAGGCTTTTAGCTCCCTCTAGAGCCCTTCGGAGGCACACAGAAGATTTTAATCAAATGATATGAAAATTAATTGGCAAACGATTAAGTAATGCACTTGCTGAGAGCAAGCTGAAAATGAGTCGAAATTAAGAGTGACCCCCGGTCTTCTCTTCTTTCCTCTCAGTCTTTCTTTTTTTCCCCTCAAACCTGGAATAAACATAATTTTTGCTTGATCTTTTAAAAACTGAGATTAATTAAGGCAAGATTTTAAATCCAAGCCTTTGGTGAAGCCAGCACCTGATTATAAGCCAATCCTCAAATGCTGTACAGTGCTCAGAGACAGTCCCAAGGCTGACACAAATGCCATGAGACTTTGAGGGCACCCTGCTCCGCCTCCCCATCCCAGGCAGGAGACAGCCTTCCCCCAGGTGGGACATCCCAAGCAGCTGCTCCAGAGAGGCCTTGCAGGCACGGCAAGTCCCCTGCACCTTGGAGGTGCAGTGAATCCCAGGGAACACAACCCCATCGCGGCCCATCTGCCTGTCCATCTGCCACGGCTGCCTCTGTGGGGACAGCCCGTCACAGGGGATGGTTTGCTGAAGTCGAGCTTGGTGGGAGCATCCTCTCAGGACTCTGAAATAGGCCTGTGCATCCTCTACTAAGATTTACTGAGTTATCCCAGATGTGTGGCACCAGGGGCCTCCAAGGGACCGCAGGGTTGGTAGTGACAGTGCTCACGTGTACCTGCAGGCATCTGACTCGAAGGCGAGTCCGATGCCAGGAAGGAGAGATGCAGCTTGTCTCCTCTTTTGAGATATAAAAATTCTTCCTACAGTGGGTACTTGCAAATAATCTTGAAGCTTGTTTGTGCATTCAAACCAAGCAAGCCAAGACACCTCTGTTTGAATGCTGGTCCCATAACAGACACGGGGATCCTGCTTGTTTCAGGAGCAGAGCCCTTAACTTCTCTGAAGGCAACTGAGACTCTGAGCAGCAGCAGAAATCCCCTCCATTGCAGAGGGCAGCTGAGGGCAGGGTCAAAAAGCGGCTGTCACCGCCATTCCCCAAAACCCACTGCCTCCATGCCCAGAAACTGTGGCACTCAGTCACATGCACAAATCCCTTCTTTCCGCTGCTGTACATCGATGTTTTATACTTAAGGCTAGCAACACCCCAGCCTAACAGATACAACTGCGTTTCTGACCAAGTTTTGAGAAGGATGCTGGTAAGCTCACCTAGCTCCCATACTGGTATGATCAATTTCGGCAGGTACCTGTGAGTCCTTAGTGGGCACTGGGCAGGCACCGTGTGCGCTTGCAGAGAGGCTGTGCCGAGGCTGCTGGGCGACCCCGTTATGAGCAGCAGAGGTGTGACTGGGGATGGCTGCCTTGTTTTGTGACTGCAGCCCAGGACAATTCCTTAGATGCAGCCCCGGCTGCAAGGAATGACTGCACCGTGTTTCAGAAGTGAAGTGAGCACAGACCCGATCTCTACTGAAATCACTGCATTCCTGTGCGATTCCCGTGGGCAGAGAGGGGTCAGCCCAAACTAAGCAAAACCGCTAGAGGACAAGAACGAGTAATGCTCATTTTCACCAGCTCACCTCTTGGGATGGCTATTAGTACTTGTTCCCTTTCCGTAACCCAGAAACATCACCTGTTTTTTCCAGCAAAAAAAGAGGTGATAGAGCACCTGTAGGTGGGTGTAAATAGGCACCTCCAGGAGCAGTTCTAATACTGAAAATGTTAGACCCATCATTGCACCTGATCAAAAGCAACCGGCACACGCAGGGCTAGAGACAGGGATGCGTTTTCTTGGCTGGAGAATTAAAGTGGACCCCACTTGCTGGTGGGTGTAATAGCATAGGGAACAGTCATGCAAAAAGGGAATTTGATCTTTTCAGGACAAAAAAATAGAAAAGAAATATTTGTTGCATTTTACATCTCTGTCTTCTCATCTAGTGACAAAAATACAAAACTTTTAAAGGAAAGAAGGAGAAACAGACATTTAGGAGACGGGAAAACAAAAGACAGTACAAATAGAAGAAACAGTCGCTTCTCAGGCTTTACTCACCCGTTTGGAGTTTTCTTCTCCAATTTTGATACTTATTTAATGCCGTGGAGTGAAAACTGTTGGCTCTCTGTAGTGCTGAACAGAGACAGAAAAGACACATGGTCAGCTAATGTAGCAAAAGCCAGAGAGCGAAAATAGAGGCGGGGGGGGGAAGAAATAAACCAAGCGGTGGGGGGTTAGTTTCCTAACCAGTCTCCCCGCCATCCCGGTCCCTCTCCCCGCGGCGGCGGCCGGGAGGGGGCAGCGCGCACCCGCCGCCGGCCCCAGCTCCCGCCCGGGAAGGGCTGCTGGCGGCGAGCGGGGTGGCAGGGAGATGCTCTAAGGAAAAGAGCTCCTGTAATTCTCCTCGCTTATCCCCAGACCAACACTGGCTCTTTTCTCAGCGAAGCCGGCGCGAGCAGAAAGGCAGACAGACAGACAGGTGGGGGGACAGACTGAAGGGATAAAAACTTATTAAGGATGCTATAAAGCAGCTGGGTGAGGATGTGGAGCCGAAAGACAGGCTGCTCATGAAGATGGAGATAACCTGGCTGGCATGGTGGGGAGGAAGGTGACGGCAGGGAGGAAGGTGACATGAGCAGCCAGGGGTGGGGAGAGCATGAAATTGGGGAGGAAAAAGGATAAACTCCTTCAGTGACTGCACAGGGTCACATGCTGCTGGGCACACGTTGGGGTTTGCTGCTGTCCTTTTTTTGACCTAAACAAGGGCTTTGTTATTCAAGAGTCAATTTAAATTGCTGTATGAAATCTCCCCTTTCCTGTTTGGATTAAAAATGCATATATGGATGTGGGGGTGGTGGGAGATGGGAAGAAATGAATGCTGACCGACTTTCATTTTCTGCAAAAGTATTTCTTTGGCTGTTTTTAGCACATCTTTTAGTTTTGACCTTCTCCAGCTCCAGAAAGGAGTTTCCATGTGGAGGCAGACTGTTCCTAAACCTCTCCTCACTTCCCTGCTAGCTATATCCTTTCCTCCTTGCGCTTTCACTGGATACAAAAATTTTAAGCAGTTACTGATAGAAATACCAATTGAACGAAGCAGAGCTCTCTAGTGCCCCCCGACGCCTCCCTTGCTTAGGCAACACTGCAAATACTGCATTGGCTAGTAATAACGCCCAAACTTTTTACCAGTGGGAAGACATTCATCCCACCCCTGCAAGCAAAGCACAAGGCACAACTACTCCAGGTTACCCTGCATCATAGAAATGCTGTTTCAGCTACAGCACCCAAAAGGCAGAAATCCACCCTAAAAAAGACACCATTAAGGGGTACAAACTGGCCACATCACAGGTAACAGCCTCCACTTCGAAACCTCTCCCCCCAGCCCTGACTTCAGCCCTCAGGAGAGTCTGCTGGAACATCCCTGGTCGGGACGCTGCTTACCATCGGCCACTTTAGATGTTTTGGGGCTTTCCTCTGGTGCCACAGAGCTCCTGGCAAGCGATGCCCACCTCCGGATGGGGCTCCGGCAGGTGGGGGGCTCCAGCAGTAAGGTCTGTCCTTCACTCACTTCAGCGTTCGACGAGTCGCCATAAAAATCAGACTCCACCTCAGAGCTACAGGGGAAAAAGGGCAAGATGGAAAGAAAGTGGAACATGTCAGAAGATGCACAGCATGGAGGTATTCGTTCCCCTTCAGTGCAACGAGCACCAGTGTCAGCCCTGACAGCCATGCGGGCAGCAGAGAAATAGATGTTTTGCAGCCAAAGCCGACGTCCTTATTTTGCATTTTTCATTGTTGTTATTGCAGGACTGTAATTTGCAGTAGGTGCTACACAGCTGAGATATCCCTATTCCCGTCAGACTTCTGCTGCCCAGATTCACACCCACAACCGCTACTCAGCACCTGGAATCAAACTGGCATCGAGAGAGACTTGGGGTGAAACACCACACTGCTCGGTTAGTAGGGATGGGCCCTTCTGCCTGCAAGGCTGTACCAAGATGAAGAAAGGGAAACAGCAGCATCTGCAATGCCATAATCCACCTAGAAGCAAGGCATGAGGGTTAAAATTCTACACTTTTCACCTTTTTCCCCCCAGATTTTTGGAAATAAGAGGCATGCCGTAGGGAACTTGCGGGAGGCCAAATCCAGGGCAGCCCGCTCCGACCGTGAGGTAGGCTTCACCCACCAATTCAATACAGTTATTGCTGGATCTCATCTCATCTCCCGTCTGGGACCTGGAACCAGCTCCCCTCTCCGGGCAGCAGTGACTACCAAGTGCCTGTCACTTGGCAAGCAGCGGGGGAGGCGCAGCCCCCTCCTACAACATGGATGCCTCTGCACTGGCACTGCTGGCAGAAGATAAAGCCAAGGAGGGTGAGGAAATGCTGAGGGGTGGGAGGCTCTCCTAGCCTTCAGCAGTTTGGGAGAACCCATGCTGGAAATCATGCAGTATCAGCCATTTTGACCCTGAGGTGACAGATGATGCCACGCTGGCATCTGTGGCTCGGATGAGACCTCTGTAAAACTCAGGTATTTTGTTATTGCAAAACTTGGGTATTTTTGTTATGGCACCAGCATGATTTCTTATCGTGTGTCGCGCACCTCACGGAGCCATGGGGAGCGTTTTGGACCACAGCAAGCTGCTGCACTTGGCCTGGACCCCACTTCTGGGTGCTGCAATACAGGCTGAGGAGGGAGCCCAGAGAGGAGGGGTGAGGACAGCCACTGGCCCAGCAAACAGGGCTTAGGCAAGAAGTTGGAGGAAATTGTAAGCATCAGTCTAGAGAGGAGAAGACTGAGTGAAGCTAGGCAAACAGCCCTCAAACATGCAAAAGGCGCCTATAGGAAATAAGGAAATGAACTCTTCGGGAGCCACTGGGACAGCCCATTGAACAGCGAGCACAATGAGGCACCGGAGCTGGTCACAGAGGCAGATTTTGGTATCCCCTTCCTTAAATGTAATTAAAAATATGCCACACAAACACATGTGAATGGCACACACATCGTGACCTTGCCTGTGGGCAGGAGAACGACCATTTGAGGTGATTATTAGTTCTTTTTTCAATAATCATGGGATTACTTTCATCTCTAAAGGCCAGACTGTAGGGAACAGGTACTTTCAGGTTTTCTGATGTGACCACGTTCCCACTGCCATAAATAAGCGTGCCACCATCCCACTCAGCCTATTTTTAATGCAAACAATACTGCTAACCTAATTCATAGATTTATTGTGATGATTAATAGCTCTACCTTAAAAAAGAGGATCTTACGCCATGAGTAATCCTGTTGGTGGGGCAGGAGAAAGCTGTTTTGTGTTTATATAGCATGGCCTTGTAGAAAGTAAAGATTTATTGTAACAGCCCAAGGCACAGCCCAGGAAACAGGAGGAAGAAGAGCTAAAGCAAAGGCCACAGACAGTATAAAGCCAGGGTAAATGCCATATGGGTAGTGCCCGCCAGTCCTGCACCCCTGCTTCACCCAGATCAAACCAGCAGTGCTGGGAGGCCGGGGCCAGCAAGGCAGCGAGGATGGGAGCACAGCTCCAGGTGCATTGCTCTCTCAGTAGGCTGAATCAGAGTGGCCTTAAATTTCTCCACTAACACATACTTTTTAGGTGTCTTTCAAGCTGTGTCAAGCATACAGATATATGTTAAAAAAATAAATATATGAAGTCTTTGATAGCTGAGATACTGTGTGGATGGGGAGATACCACACTGAGATTGGGCAGAGTGCCACGCAAGAAAAAGAAAAAGACCTGCCATTAACATTGATTGATACATTTCTGTTTTAAAGAGCAAAATGTTTATTTTCCTTGGCTGGCAAGGATGTAAGTGCTATAGTACGAAGCTTCTCCTCTGATCTCTGCTTGATAGGTGGTCATCATTCACAAGTACCTAAAGCCTGAATTGCAAAGCTGTGTCACCGAGCTGGTCATTTTCCCCATCCCACCGAGTGCCCTGCAGCCAGCTCAGCAGTGCCATTTCTCACTTGCTATTTCTCTCATCCCCCTTTTTTAGGCAGGGGCTGGCCTGCTGGAGCGGTGTGAGGTGAAGGGCGCCCGAGCTGCCACAGCAGCGGGAAGCTGACCTCGGAGCTGCTGGCACCAGCCACGCCGGTGACAGATGCGGCATCGCCCCTCATGCCGTGTCCCGCTGGCGGGGAACCAGGGGCCTCGCCATCCAGCCACGGGAGCTGCCGCAGGGAAGGGAGCTGATCCCTCAGATCAGAGGGATTAGCCAACTCTTATCGCTGCCCGGGCGCCGCGGGGGCACCACAAGCCAGAGGGTATTAGCAAGGGATACAAGCGCACGCTCCACAGGGGGGTCTGTCAAACAGGTAGGAAACCCTTCCCCAAGCTCTCCATCCCCTGTGGGAGAGGAACCCTGGAGAGGTTCATCCTTCCCTAGAAAAGCACCCAGACCCATGTGGCAGAGCACAAACACCATTTAAAACCACCACAGGGAATAGCAGAAAGTTGCATTTCTAAAAGCGTTGCTCTTCACAAGCTACACACAGCACCACAAATAGGTGTTTAAAGGATGTCAAGAATTTGAATGAGCATCCTTACAGAGCAATAGCTCTGCATTTGCAACAGTTGGCTTTGGGTTTGCCTTTTTTTTTTTTTTTTTCCCCTCCCCCTCTTCTTTTTTAGTTCTCAGTAAGGAAAACTGCTTTAGTCGGGAGATACCAATCTAATCTTTAGACGGAATGAACTCCCACAGAATCCTGCCCAGAAAGCCAATATATTCTAATTTGTACGCAGAAATCAGGCTTCCTCTGACAGCTCCCCAAGGATCATCACATTTCAGATTTCTTAGGGGTGGACAGGCCCTCAAATGCCCCAAGAGAGGCCTGGGGTGCGGAGCTGCAGGATGGTGCCCAAGGTGGGAGGCAGCCACGTCACAGGATGCACCTTTTGCCACAACACACCCACTGCCCTAATCCCTGAACCGGCATTTTTTGGTACACAAAGAGCTGAACCCGGGCTGATCAGGGCAATGTTTTTCTCTATGATTCAGGCCCCTGTGTGGGATGCAAATGTTTGAAGATTTCCTGCAAAGTGAGTCATGTGTCTGGGGGATTTATGGCTGCGGTAAAGAACAATTGTTATTCTGAGCAGTTTGTCTTTTTCCTTTTTTTTTTTCCCCCCCAGTTGTATGTACATTCAGTACTGTATTTTGTTATATTTTTCCTTAGTGTTCCAGAGAAAACCAAGCTGCTCTTACAGGTTTTTTATAGGCTTACTTGTATCTTAAAGTACCTGCTTGCATCACTGGTGACCATGACTCGGATAGCGAGAAGGTTGTGCTCCGTCATCTCCTCTTCAGGGATGACCCTCACGGTGGCCCACTCAGGGGAAGAGGGTGAGAACCAGCTCTCCAAGTCATGGCGCTCGGGGATGCTCTTCGCCTTCTTCGGGGAGGTGGGTTCGTCGGCCACAGGCAGGCAGCGGTCTGGGAAAGCACAAAGGCGACAGCAGGGCGTTAGGGGAGGAGGGAGTCCACGGGGGGGGACCTCACCCCTGTGATTGTGTGGTCCTTGGCCATCGTCAGCGGTTTCCGCGTGGGGCCCCATGCTGTCCCCATGGGCACAGGCAAGGTGCGTGCACCAACAGCCTGGCACAGCAAGAACATCCCTTCAACCCCGTACGGCCCTGCTGGGGTTTGTCAGCTCAGATGCAGAGAGAAGGAAACTTCAGGGGCAGCCTCAGCTTTTGCAGCTGCAGGTCCTTGCTCTGCTCAGTGGGACGACTGTCAGGCTGAGTGCCTGGTGGCAGCAGTAAGACATGTGCCAGCCATACAAGTAGGGATTTACGATCGCTTCTCAGGCCCCCAGTGTACGTCTGTGTGTGGCAGGAGGCAGATGGACCAACCTTGCTTGGGTGGCTAAAACTTCAGCCTTTTATTGCAAATTTAGGTCAATTTAGGACAGCGGCAGTGAGCAAAATAAACAGGCTCTTCAGATTATTTTTGAGTGTGTACAGCAAATACAGACACTGATTTGGGAAAAGAAGCAGCATCACAGCAGTTAAACAGCACCATCCCTGAACTTCACATTCAGGCGGGAGGAATAAAGAACAAAGCCAAGTTTCCCTCGCTCACCCCAGGTGACGCATATGGAGCCAAAGACAGAAGATCATCTTTCCCTGTGAAATCCTTATTTTCTGAACCACCTCATCTATCCACAACCTCTTGTACAAGCAAATACAAACGTATCAGTTGCGCAAGTTCCCCTAGGGCTTGGTGCAGAAGGGACAAATGACAAGCTCCGGGAGAGTGGCTTTGCTTGGTTCACCTCCCATGTGTGATGCTTTCGCCACATTTAATTCAACACTGTTGCTTCTAATTTACACCTGTATAAGTGGAAAAAATCAGACCTGGGACATGGCTTATTTTCTCATCTATTAGAGCAAACTATCTAGTAAACATCAATTAAACTCCTCTTTAACTTGCAGCGCCTCCATTTATTGCAGGAGTGCGCCCACCCCCGTCCTCCACCTTGCAAGGGTTTTTAACTCAAACGCCAAGTGCTTGCATGGGTTGAATGTGGAAAACAAACCTGCCGGGAGCAAGAGTGCTACAAGCAAATCCCAGACACATCAGGAGGATTATATACACCACAGAGCCTGAGCACTGGCCCACGGGACCTTCCAGATCAGCAACTCCCCGCCTGCACTCCCTGCGTCTGGCCCTGGGCCGTCACACACGGCTGTTCACTCGCACCCTAGAGGCAGCGGCTGCCAGGCACTGCTGCTCCTGGGAGCAGACGCAGCAGGTATTGCAGGTGCACGACCCGCACTGCGCCAAGCTCTAACCCCATCTCGGGTCACTTGGTCCATCCATCGCTGTCTTCTCCCCCGTTACCATTTCTGTGGAACTGTGAAACAAGGTCCTCAAAACAAGCCGTGACAGCAGAGCTACGCCTTTATTTTGCATGATTCAGGTAGCTCCCAGCCTTCCCCGGAGAAAGAAAACTGGTGTTCTGAGCTTCTGCACCTCTCCCAGTTATTGTTTGTGCTCACCCCCTTTCTATGTTTGAAAGTAAGCACCACTGAGGAAAGCCCAGCTGCTGGTGGCAGGGATGACTGCTCTACAGGTACAACTCTTGTGCTGGCCAGGTGAAGCTCCCTTACTTGCACTCACAGACTGAGTAACATGGCTTTGCAGTCTTTTTTTTTTTTTTTTTTTTTTTTAAGTAGTTTTACTGATTACGCTTTTCCCAAGCAGCACAGAGCATTGCACTTTTCAAAAGGCTATGGTGAGCTCTGGTTTTTCACCCTTCATAAAAGTAAATGTATTTTCTTGGCTTGAAAAGTCCTCGAGAGTTCACTGCTCACAAGAGTTTTGTGTGGGGTTTTTGTTGTTTGTTGTTTGTTTTGTTTTGTTTTGTTTTAATTCTTCTACTTCTATGTACAAGAAGCCAAGGACGACAGAGGAGTGGCTCACTGCTTCTCCAGAGCAAGATGCTCCCATGTGAAAACACGTGCTCAGGCTGTACATCCAGCTCACTAGCACCACAGCAGCCACATGTTTCTTGACTGCAGAGATTTCATTTCCTTTGGAGAGGGATGAATTTCCTCCATCTCCCAATTTTTATGTCTGACTTCTATTTTGGCCCAGCCAGGCCACCCACCCCAAAGCCGCTCGCGGGCAGCGCACAGCAAGCCCAATGGCACTCAGGTGGCAGCATGGGAGTCCACGGGTCAGCGGGGCATGGCTGCTTGTAGCAGGGCACACCTGCCCTTCCTCGCACAGGGGCATGCAACCTTCCTGGGAATGGCCCCCTCTCCCTCAGAGCTGGGCTGGACCAAGACGTGCCATTTCTACTTTCCAGAAGGAAAGTAGAAAGCAGTATTATGAGCCAATTAGTAAAACCTAAGTCCTTCAACTCAACTTTCTCCTTAAAAGGTGCTGCATTTTATATGAAAATCAGAGCAAGCAAAACCAAACAAAAGTTTGCCAGCTCTGCCAATAAACGTTGTACCCGTGCTGGCAATAAGCACTGCCCGAAGTCACTGCAAGCAGCTGTTAAAGAAAGTCAGTTTTGCCATTTGCTCGCATGCTCAGTACATATTCCCTTCCCATCCTGCGCATTAATGCTTTCCCCACCATGCTAAGAGGAAAGAGGAGAAAACATGTTTATGACTAACAGACACACAGCTGGAGAGCATTGAAACCCACAGACAGACAGACTACCTAAAACAATTCCCAGTGTGGTTCCTGAACGCGAACAGATTTCCAGTCAACAAGTCCCTCTGCAATAGCCTGTTACACATCCAGTTTTCAATCATTATAGACATAATAGAGCTGGTGAAGGACCTCAGGATGTCATCCAGGCCACCGGATGATGGTGATGGATGGCACTGTCACCTCTCTCTGAAGAGTTACATTTCTGTGCTTGCTTTTTTTGTTTTCTTTTTCTTTACTTTTTTTTTTTAATATCATGGTATGTCCCCTTCTAGAATTCTGCACCTAGAAGCTGACCCTCTCAGGAATCTGTTAGCCAGCCGAGTCCTTTCTGAGCAAGATAAGTTTGCATTCACAGTGATACTAATCGGGTTTAAGATCAGCATCCTTCATTAGCGTCCACCTTGATCTAGTGAAAGATGTCCCTGCCCATGGTAGGGGGGTTGGACTAGGTCTTTAAAGGTCCCTTCCAACCCAAACCACTCTAGGATTAGAAAGCAAACCCACTCCTTACTAACATATTTAATCAATATTTGTATTGTGACATATAAAGTTGAATAAACTATGTCGCACTCAACTCCATAAAAGCAGAAAGTGGACCACCTTGGTGTTTCAGCACGTGGGACACCCACGTGTGCGCATTAACTCAAACACTGGGTTACACACTCTGCAGGACATTGGGAAAAATTAAAGGTAGTACCGCTGTTTCTCATCGCAGGGTTGCACCTTGGGTAACAGGCTCAAACAAAAGGCAAAGATGTCCCAGACACCCAAGTGTCAGGGGTTTTTTTGTAGGCTCTGGTGATGTTACACAATTTGACTGGTCTCTCCTAAAAAGCAGCCCTTCCTGCAGTGCCGGACCAAACCCCCAACCCCACAGGCAAGCACTGCTTGGTGAAACGCAGCCCGGCGGAGCACTTCAGGCTCCCGCCAGAGAGAGATTTCAATCCCCGAGAACAAGACAGGTACGGACCAAGCACAGAGAGCAGGGACAAGCTGCTGCTGGATTCGTGTAAACACCATGGAGGAAGAGCCTGGAGGCTCTGCAGGCCTGGAGTCCGCCTGGCAATTATTACCTGCCTCTCCACAGCAATGCAAACAAATCCAATAGGCCATCAGCTACAACTCCACCGCTGGCTATCGCTGCTGTTCATTTTAAAGGAGTATCAAAAAGGAGAAATATGATCTGATATAAACAAGGAATTTAAAAAGAAAGCTGGGACTTCTTTAAAGTTCTTACTTTGCACAAAAAGATAAGAAGGGCTGTCTGAACTAATTTCTCCTGAATCAGCCCAAAGGCTGAGTACTTACACAATGGTGAGGCATACATTTATGCTCCTGAACAGATGCTAGGCTAAATAAGAAGCAGCCCTCATACCTCTCTGTTCCAGCTGGGATCCTCGCAGCTCTCCCTGCATCCTGGACAGTCACCCATCCTTGCAGCACTGGCAGTCAGGTCCTCAGTGAGACATCAGCACAGGGATGCTGAGCATGAGGACACTGATTTTTTGGAAATCTGACTCCAGGGTGGAAACCAGGCTCTCAACCTCAGTGCCCTGATTCCCATCACACTGCAGGTTGAGAGTTAAGCACCTCAGACTGGCACCTCTAGTGACCATTGCAATTAACTGGTCACACACCGAGCTGGCTGATAAACCGGCCCTCGTGGAGGAGGCAGACAGAGCCTCACTGGAGGCTGAGCTGTGCTCAGGCAGGGGATAAGCCCAAGTTGTTCAGCACTTCTGGGCATGTGCAGCAGCCCCCCCTGCCATCTCTGCTCTCTGGGGAAACTCAAGCTCTTGCAGAAGGATTGAGATGGATATTCAACTCCTAAATCCAAGGTGGCAATTCCCACATAAGCTCCGAGATACCTAATTTTGCTAGTGCTTGAGCCCTTTTGTAAGCCTGTGGCTGGCTGTACTTACCATGTTATCCCACTTCTTCACCAGAAGACACAAAAATGGCCTTATTGCTATTCCCAAAGAGGAAGGGGCACACGGGTGGACCAAGCCACTCATCTGGGATTACCCAGGCAGCCCGTGACACTGCAGGGACCTCCGTGGCCAGCTGGCGCTCTCGCTTCACACCAGGTTTCCTCCCCAGGACAGGAGATTTTCTACTAGAAGCTAAGAGACTGAGTCAGAGGAATTGAACTTTATAAGATAAACACATACAATGTAAAAGCTAAAGAGGCATCCGGTCTGCAGGACAGAAAAGGTCACAGCCCCATTTCCTGCCGATGCAAACTGGTGCCATGCCACTGACATCCGTGGGGCAGCACCAGACGTTATCAGAAGAGAACCCAGTCCTCAGGAAACAGTCACTCAAAGTAGCATTTGCGTAAGATCTTACTTCATTTCCATCATGCTCACTTCAGATTTCCTACTATCTATGTCTCAGCATGCTAAAGATGTCCAGCAGTGAGTACGCCTGCTCCATAGCACAGTTTGGACTGGAGTCTCTACAAATCCTTTGCCAAAATATTCAAATAATTTACCAGGGGGAGGGGCATGGACAAGCCACGCATGGGAAGGCGTTAATCTTAGGTTGCAGTCAGCCAACCAGATCTCTCAGGCGAGTATGACTGCAGGGACAGGCAGCACACACCACAAGTATCTCACAGCGCGCTGCTGGCCAGTTAAAGTGGAAACATCCTAACAACAACTGACTTGTGGGTTTTTTTAGCTGCTGAAGTTTCCTAAGCTAGTCAGTATGAGTAAGCCAGGGAGCTAATGTGCTAATTTCCAAATCCTCCATGTCCTCCGGTGCTTCCCTGCACACATCTGAAGGGAAGCAAGCAGGCAGGGCAGCCCCCCCGGCTCTGCTCGGACATGAGCAGCAGGTCCTCTGCAGCCTGTGCAACCCAGTGTTTATGCTGTCTGTTTTATGGACTACACTTACACAACTGTAACTTGCTGTCTGAAGGTCTGGTGGGATTAAGAGAATTTAAGTTTTCCATTCCTTAAGTTGTTGTTAACCTCCTTACTCTGCTCTCATCCGCATATTATGATCCTTCCTCATCTATCACCCTGCCCCACTGCTTTGTTTTGGCCACACCATTGCCTTTTTCATTAGTCTCCCAATTCTCCTTTCTACTCTCCCCTGCCAAGCACACTGTGCCTTGCCTAATTTATCCCCTACCTCCTGGTTGCCTTTCCCCAGCTGCCCTTCTCAGGGTGATGTCTCAGCAGGTTCCTGGGTGCTCCCTTCCCTCCTCTTCCAGCTCCAAACCCTGACAGCCCTCACCCACTTACAGGCTGGCTCTGCTATTGAGCTGGGTGGTTTCTGGGGCCAGGGACGTCTTGCTGGCTCAACAGCAAGTGCATCTGGCCCAAGGCGAGGGCTTGGAGGGGCTCTGCTCGTCAAAGCAGCAAGAACCGCTTTCCGGTACCACAAAACTGGCCTCACACTTTCTGCTCCTAAACCGCAGGTCCCAAATCGCAAGCGAAGCCAGGCTGGGTTGAAGCACGCCGGCCGGTGGCTGCACTTCATGGCCGGGCACGGGGCGGGCAGGAGGAGGCGAGACTGTTCTCACCCTCGCCAACCCGAGGGCACTGAACACACCAACGAAGGGCACGCTGCACCATGGCATGGTATGGGGGACTGGCCTTTGGAGAGCGCGCTGCCTGCCCAGCCAAAGCCTGGAGTGAGTTTATTCGCTTTAGTACCAGACTGCAGCCCAGCAGGACAAAAGCGTTGGTTTTTTTCCCCCCACTTCAAGAAAAATCTGAGTTTCTGCTCAGGTGGTTTGGGTTCAGTTCCTCAGTTACATACTTTCCTGAACAAAATAAACAAGTTACTTCAGAGGAATTTTCCAAAGGATCCAGAAACCCAAATCCTACTGAATTCAGGAAAACCTCTATTTTAACATCACTATCCTCTGCTGTCTGTGCTGACAACACCAATACTAATGCTTCCTCCTTTCCCTGCTTTACCACAGTTGCTGGCACAAAGGACAACTCGGGGCTTTAGGAAGTCGTCCCTTATGCAGAGTTACAGCTAGAAAAAACAATGCATAGATCTAAGGCCCTTTAATATAGAAAAAATTTTGCAACGCATCTTATAATGTGTAGCAATGCTCAAAATACTGGTGCATTCACATCAGCAGTCACAGCTCTGTTCAGAGAATAACCCCAGGGCAGGGACAGCTGATCTCGGTGGCTTGGTGTCCTGGGCAGCACTATTCCCACACACAAGCTCTATCGCCCATTTCTTCACTGCAAGTGCCTCTCCTCAGTCTGAGCTCTCCTGATCAGAGTCCTTGATTGACTTGCAGTGAGAGCAAATAACATGGCTTTAGGTTTTTTTGGGTTTGGGGTTTTTTTAATGCAAGCGTGGAGCTTAGCTGCCTTCAGTTATTTAAACAGCAGCAAGACAGAAAGTGATTTCAACAGAACAATCCTGTATTCATCTGGCCCTCCCACTCAAACACGATGAAAATTTGGATAAACAATTTCTCCTTTGTCTGTATTTCAAAGCCCACCTCATCCTCCTCGCACTGGGAAAAACACAACTGTTTTCCTTACAGGGCAAGGATTTAGCTAAACCGTGTGGTAACTGAGAAGTATCCCTAAGGCTTTACCTGCAGGGCTCGCATCCGGGTCAGCGCTCACCCAGAGGTCAGGGCTGTTCAAAACTTCAACGTTCAACGTACGGGCTTGGCCAAACAGCCCCTGCAGACCCCACAGATGCAAACCTCTTTCCAGTAAAACACACTTATTCTTGATTAAGTGTCATGCCAAGTTCTCCCAATTCACCAAGAGTGCCAGCTCACCCTTGCATTTGAGAGACAGCAATTTTTGGGCTGTCTCAAATGAGTCAGAGATGCAGCCAGTGAGGGACAAAGACATTACAAGATCTCTGCAACGCTGAGAGGGTTTACAAAACTTGGAGGTGGGCCTTATTGCAGCTGCACAGATATGGTCAAGGAGTATAAATCCTCAGTTTTTCCCCATAGCACCAATAATCCAAACACCACGGTCATTCACTCACAAAAGGTAAATTAGCAAGACCATTTGGACGGTAAGACCATCTTCAGTGAGTTCGTGGCTTCTGGGTGGACTTGCAGGAATTCACTCAACAGACCCAGCAGAGACCGCAGCTGAGTGGACTGGACCACTCAGGAAGTTTGTACCGAGGAGCAGAGAAGGCAACAAAGTGACCCAAGCCTTTGGGACGGCACGGCAAGGCCCTGTGCTGGACTGCCAGCCTGCACACAGAGCCCCAGCCCTTCAAAATCCTTCACCCCACTTTAGGGGAGGACGGGCTGTATGAAGATGCTCTCATGTCAGCACGGGCACCGAGCAGGAGCCGGACAGGGCTGGTACCTTGGCAGGGGCCTGTTTCGAGCTGATTATCAAATCTGAGAAACAAACTGTAGTTTGTTTATGGCTTGGCGAAGTAGCAGCCTCTAATTAGGAATATAATTATGGTTTTTGGAGGTCCCTGTATACACAAGTCCAGCAGCAGCCCTCCTGCAGGAATTCTGAAGAGACCTGTCCCTTCATCTCTCTGGAGACACTCTCCCTGGCTGAGCCCTTCAGAAAGCACACAGGCTCAAGGCAGATTCGTATTAAGCAAAAAGCATGCAAATTCAGTGTGGTGGTTTTGCTCACTGAAAGATCATCGTAACTGTGATTCTCTCAATGACAGGCTTGTAAAATTCACATGCTTACAGAATAACATCCAGTGATGATCCACCATAACATAAAAAGCACTTTTGCCTCTTTTTTTTTTTTTTTAATTATTTTTTGTACCAGCATCCTCGGTGGTCTGGATGCATTTCAGCATCTAACAACGCCTTCAAGCAGCACTGCTCTCCTGCAAAGGCTCTGTGCCTGGCAGGAATGGCCAAGGAGGGAGCATGGTGGTGAGACTGTGTACAAAGTGCGGAGACCTAGACCTAGCTCTGCAGCGGGGACAGCCCCACAAGTCATCCTGAAGCCCAGAAACAAGGATGGAGAAATCTCTCAGCATGCAGGATTAGGGACTCAGGGATCTCAAGTGCTTTTGTGAATACCTCGGTTCGCCTTCCTCCCTCAGGTACGAGGGCAAAGCTGACAGCCAAGCATAGCAGGGAAGAGGTCTTTCTTGTCTGTAATATGCTGCATATTACAGACATGAGCGATGTGAACATCCTTAAAGCCCTGAAAGCTTGCAATTAGTTTTGTTAGTCATTTTCTCCTGGAGTGATTTTAAGGCAGTTTATACCCATGGAAATACAGGGCAGGTTTCCCCCACAGCTACCAGGCACCTGCGCAGGTTTTGCTCAAGCTAAACAGGAGCAGCATGGCTCCATGGGCCCGTTGGCCTCGCTCCGGAAGAGAGCAAACCTCTCCCGGCTTCACAGGCCGTCACTGCCAGTCCCCACAGAGACTGCGGGAGGGTTTTCATGGGGCACTGAGCTGCCCAGACCCAAATCCAGGACTGACGCTATCTCAGTGTCTCGGCACCACCGTGCACTGCCTGGGCCGTGGCTGGGCCATGCCAGCTCTATTAGACCATTCTGCCAAAAAGCTCAAGCTCAGATTTTTGAAAGCTCAAATCTCAGAGCTGTTTACTGCCCCTCCATGACTAAAACTGCTAAATGTTGTCAACCACCAGGCAAGATCCCTCTGCTACTCCAAAACTGATAAATGCATCATCACATCCCTCCTCCTGGTTCCAGAGGCTTTGCCAACACACCAGCCCCATTTAATGAGGGAAAGGTGCCGAGTTACATGCTGGTGTCTCACACGCACCACGCCAATTCAGCGCTGCACACAGAAGCACTGAAACCTTTTTCCATGTTACGCCATGCTTGGCGGTGCAATTGCAACAGGTTTTGCTTAGCTGATGAAAACACCACGGTCCCGTGACAGTCACTGGCATGGGACCCCTTCAGAAACCTGCGCGGGAGCAGCGTGCCACCGCACACATGGCAAAGGAGAGGCCCATTCCAAAGGGGCTTAGCGTCCACCCACCCAGGGCTTCACAGATGGCTCTCGGCACCTTCTATGATTACCATTTATAAGGCGCTGATTGCTCCAGCATCTGAGTGCCCCCACCGATAACACCAGGGCCAATGAACAGACGTAAGCAGGAGATGTTATTCATACTGGCAAATCCGACTTGACAAGTCAGCCTGACTTTCTGTACGGGCTGCTGCT
This sequence comes from Aptenodytes patagonicus, assembly GCF_965638725.1. NCBI lineage: Eukaryota > Metazoa > Chordata > Aves > Sphenisciformes > Spheniscidae > Aptenodytes > Aptenodytes patagonicus. The sequence goes on from NC_134955.1 coordinate 11,333,662, forward strand.
CCTGAGTCATCTGCCAAACCAGCGTCAGGCAAATCACATTACTGTGACCTGACAAGGAGATGACAAGGGCTCAGGAACCAGCCAAATTTGGGCAGAGCCAAGCCCCCACTGCGGGCAGCTGGGCCGGATAGGCCGTTTCCCCCCAACCTTGGGCAGAGCACATGCTGCCCACAATGGCACAAAGCTTGAACTGTGCCAAATGACATCCCCCTCCCTACAAGGAACACTGGGCCAAGTGCCTCAGACACCAGCTGGCTCAGGGCAGCTGCATTTTATCAGCTTTGCTCAGGAGCGGCTGCTCTGTGCGTGCCTCTGCCTGTCTTGGACAAAAATGGTCAAAGATGCTCCACTGAAAAATCCCCAACCAAGGCAGCTGCAGCAGCCTCCCCATCAAGTCAACGCCACTGTGCCATAAGCAGCCAGAAGCATTCATGTTTATCCTCCCTCCTCCTCTTTAGCTGGTTTTAAGTCATGAGAGGGAAATTCATTTTTAAGCAAGGTACAGTGAGAGCTCCCGCAGTATTTCTTCGCTAAGGCGAGTCAGACCAAACGGGAGCCCCGCACAAGCAGAAAGGGGGAGTGAGCCTTGCCGAGCTAACCAAAGTATGAAAACTTAAACTAATACAAACCCAGAGAACATCCCTGAAGGCAGATGAAAAACAGAAACAGAGCCAGGAAACAACAAATTTTAAAACAGTATCAGCCTTTCTGCTTTGGGCCACAACACACCCAGCATACTGGCGGCCAGGAAGAAAGTTTCTGCAGGAAGGCTGGTCCAGAAAACTCCCCCGAGAGTGCCCTGATCCATCTGGCTTGGGGGGGGGTGCCTCACACCAAACACAAGGTCTGGTGGCTGACCGGGTGGAGACCCTGAGTTGGGCTCTCGAAGGGGGTAAGAAATGGTTCATATCTGCTGCTGGCAGTGAGAGGGGACCCTGCCCCGACTGCCCGGCCTCGAGGCCGGGAAGCTCGGCACCTGCCCCACGGCTCAGGAAAAGAGCAGACAAGAAATGACTGATTTATTACAGCCCTGCCCATGTTGCGTATCTGCATGACAGCGCTGTTCGGCCGGGGGGAGGAAGAAGGAACCCTACTGGAATTAGGTGTTGCAACCTGCATTTTGGGATTTTGGCACCCCTGACACATCACGTTTTTGTGACTCCCTGATGGCTGTGTAGCAGGAGCTGTACTTACCCACAGCTGCCCCAGCCATTCAGGACTGGCAAAGGGCTTTCAGGTCCTCAGGTGAAAAGCACCACTGAAATCCCAGGTGCTGCTCTTATCAGCAGGAGGCGGGTGCCCAGGCACCCGGGGCTGGCACACAGCTCACCTTCCCTGCTGTGCAACTGGCCCAATACAACACAGTGCCCCCCCCATAAAGACCCCAGCCTAACTTGTGTCCTGCTTTTCCAGCTGGCAATCCTGAGGCTCTTAGCCTGCCATTAGACTGTGTCACCCCATAATTCATTCACAGGATGAGTGGACTCTGCCTGGCCTTGTGGAGCTGCTGACTAAGGCAATGACAGGAGTGAACAATTTTAAAGTGGAGTTACTCATAAATGTAGGCAGCTCTGATGGTGAAAGCAAACACCAGTTGGCATCAAAAACCGACATTAAGAAATTCAGTCAGCAGACCACAAATTGATTGGTAGCACACCTAGCACACTTCACTGCCTCTCTGACTTCTTACTGTACAATAAACAACAAAAAAAAATTATGAGTCCTGCTTATAATACACCAGTGCTTTAAGAAAGCTGTGGGGCAGAAGGAAGGTGTCTTCATACCAGTGCTGTGGAAGCACAGCTGAAATGAACCCAGACAGCACAGGGATGAGATACAGAGCAGAATGCACTCGCCAGGAAAGCACAGCCCATGTGGGACTGTGAGAGGGGATGGGGGAAAACGACGACACCTCCAGCTTGGTTAGACCTTGGTCTTGCTGCAATACACTGGTTACCAGCCCACACTGGAGTGAAACCCGAGCTCAAACCTGTTACAGCTTCAGCTGTGCCCTGTGGCCCGAGCTTCAGAACATGTAAGGCTGCATGGGAGGATCGCCTGTGTTAGAGTTTGAAACTGAAGACATCCCATTACGGTATTTCACACATCTGCCTTAAGAGGCTATAGGGCTTCTAGCAGTATTCCCAAACTGATGTCCTGTCCAAACTTTGAGTTTTCATCACATCTGAGAAACTGCCAGGCAGATTTCTGTCCTTGAAAAAGGACTCCTGTAAAAGATACGACGTTTGACATTTCACAGATTTCAGTTCTTGCCACCTTTCTCCTCAGGCCTCCTTCATACATCTACAGCAGTCATTTCCATGTTATGGTGGCTAACAGGGCAAAGAATAAAGACAACCACTGCTCCCATTTCCACGGAGTGGCATGCTGACCCCTGTGCAATGGGGCCCGATCCCCTGCCCAGCTTCCAACCACCAAAAGCAAACGCTTTTCTGCTGCCCCTTCTCCACCCATGGCCCAGTGACAGGCTCCACCACGGCTGCCTCCTCCTGTCCCCACGCCAGAAGCCCGTCTTCTCCCACTCCCCGTGGGCCCACACCAGCACGTACACAAGTTCTTCAGCAGCAAAACACTTTTTCAAAGTATCCATTACTTACTCGATGAACAGACACTGCTGAATTCAGGCACAAAATGTAACCAGGGAATTTGAAGTTGGCAAAGCAAGACAGAGCCCAAAGCACACGACTTTTGAATGCACCCGGGACGGTGCACATTAATGCTCTAATACAAACTAAGCAAAAATTAATAGAGATAAAGGAAAAAGCAACTCACTGAAAACCCACTAGGTATGCTGAATGTATATATTTATGGAAAATTGCTTCTCAAACAAAAACTGCTATGATAACACACTATTTCTATCATTTTAGAGAAAATATATTTTATCAGAGCAATCTGTGTTAGTCTGGTATATTAACGCATGTAATAATTGTGAATTTGGAGTGCAGCCACAATGGTTTCAGTCTCTAGAGTGATCAGTGTCTGTCGAAACAATATTTTTTTTGCACACAGACTCAAAGCACCAAAAACCGTAAAACAAAGACGTGAATTAATACCTGCAGCATAAATGCTGAAAGAGCAAATTCAAGACTATAGCAACATGCAAATTTCTTTGCAATTTCACATTTCAAAAGAACGTATCAGAAATTCCAGCCATTTCAAACAAGTTTGGAGTCCACCACCTGATGAGATGACATCAAAGCCTCCCTTCTTATATTAACACAGTTCATGAAGAAAAGGAAAGAGACTTGGGGAAATATTTACATGACTAATATATATACTTGGATCAAGCATTAATACATAATGTCTTCTGATCTTCAGCGACATGATCTTTCATGCAAAAATATCAAGTCATCTGCAAACATGTCATGCCTTTGGAAACATAAATATTAATGCAGAATTCAGTGCATTTCAGAACTCATTGTTTTGATTGGAATGTGAGGAATGAGTGAGCCAGAAATTAATTAAAGCCAATTATAGTAACTAATTGCCATAATGTTGTGGGAAAACACAGACCATAGGCCTTGCTTGAGGTTGGAGTACACACAGAAGCAACTTTCACTGACATTTTATAGCTCCAGCAGTCTAGAAGTAACCAAGAGGAATAGAAATTACTCTTCTTGGTAGAGTTAATGAAAGGCTGACATTTGAATTTGAGCAATTTTAAGAAGTTTTATCTGTACTCTTTTTTTTTTTTCCCTCAAATTAAGTATGCTTAAAAACTGCAAGATCTTTTCCATTATAACGCATTAGCATAATTATAATAAAGGAAAGTTACCTTTACAGAATACCAATGTTTGCTTTTCATTAACAGACATCTAGGCAGGTAATGCTGTGTTGCTTTGAGAATGAAAGATTAGTCTGGCTTTTCAGAAAATGCACATCTGTGTACGTATTTCCAACCCAAATGGCCCTAATGGCAACAGACAAGTTCAGAACCCATTTGAACCAGTATAAGGAGGAAGACAGAGCAACTCCTGAGCCTGCCAGACAAGCAAACATCACCTCTGCACTTCTAGTGCTATAATGGCATCTATAACATCAAGTAGCTTTCAAGTCTTAGAAAGCATTAACTATGTAAAGAGGCATTAGTATCATCTGCTCCGAAACCATGATTTTTGGAAGGCACCCAGTTCAGCAGCAGCCCGAGACCAGAGTAGCAGCCTGTTTGCCTTTCAAACAAGCACCACTGCCGATGCCAGCTATATAAAGGGACAAAGTATTACTGCTTTGGGGTGCATTTATAACCGCGTGCTTGCTGGAGACTGAGAGCACTGGAGCTTTTGGAGAGAGCTCAACACAAGAGCAGTAGGAGGATTCAAGCCTCCTACTCACAGGGAGGTCTGCTCACGTGGCCAGAGGAAGACAAGAGTCCCAAATTAGGCTTGTTAAATTCGCTCAGAAATTAACCCCCTAGTCTCTTCCTTTAGCAGCGTTACTGGGAGCAAAACAAGGATTATTTAGTTTTATTGTGTAATGATTTCAACTGAGAGTGAGGGAAGTAAACTTGCTCCCCTCACGTTGCTCATTCTGTCTGTTTTCTTTCTTTCCATACACTGTGTCCTGTCTTGTCCACTAGCGTTCAAGGGCATGGACTGTTTACTGCTAGGTATATCCCTCTAGTGATAGGATTTGCTAGTGATTTGACTTTTTGGGCCTTCTGCGCCACCATGAGCAACACAATCACTACAAATCTAGACTCTAACATTACTCCAATTCCAAGCTATTGCACTGATATTTTAGCAGGAGTAAGTGAAACTTTATGAGAACAGCATGAACATCTGATGCCTCTCAAAAGCTTCAGTGCCAAACAAATCATCACCTTCTGCAGACACAAAAACCTCTTCTGATGTTTCCATGCCACTGCCTCTGCCTAAAATGATCAAATAAAGATGGCAGAAATGAGCCTACTCCAAAACTGTAAATTATGCAAAGAGCAAATTTAGTTTTACCTGAATTGCTTTGTCCATTGCAATTAAGGAAGTGCCAAGTATTGTCTTAAATGGTATTCATTGCCCTATGTTTTCATTATGCAAATCATCTACCCCTTGGACAGCAAACTTTCTACTGTGCGTGGTGGCTTTTTCTTTGGCAGGGAAGATGGAATAGTTCATTGGGAATAACATTTGTTGTTCTTTAGCAATGCTGTTTTTAGCAACACTTTCAAAAAATTAATTTCTGTCATTCAATCAACCCTAGTGAGGCTCAGTTTGAATTGACTTTAAAAAAAATATATATCACACAATCTTTCCATTAAATTATTGGGACTATTCTTTCTGGGATTTGTTTTTTTTTCTTGAAATACAAAGGAAGAGATTATAGCTTAAGAATTACAGAGCAAGCAAAAGAAAGAAGATGAAGGGGAAGAAGACTTAGGAAAGCTCTTTTGGAAAACCTACTATTTAAAAAGAACCACACCACCAGCTTTAAAAACAGAAATGAAAATTAAAAAAAAAAAGCCATGACAGAGCAAAAGAAGGCAAAATAAATAAATAAAACAAGGCCACTGTTAACAAATAATAGGTCACCATTAGCTGCAGCTTCCAGGGGTCCAGAAGATACAGGGTGCTTGCAAATAGCACTCCAGAGCCAGCAGCAAAGGTCAAGCTTTACCCACGGTTATTACCTGCTTTTCCTGCACACGATATAATTTCCCAAACACATGTAACTTAGTATGACCTTTATGACATTTGTTAATATGTAAAATAAAAACATAAGGAAAGGTAACAGAAGTCAAAGAGAAGAGGACAAGTGCTATTTGTGTACGCAATACAAGCAACCCCCATGCTCACCAACACCAATTTATCATTCCCAGGAAGGATAAATCCCAACACCAGGCACCTCCTGATCTGCAGCGGATGAGATAACTTGTCAAGGACCCCGATGTATATCCCTTTCAAAAGGGACACACATACCATTACACCACGACAGTGAAACTCTCTGGCCTTTGGGTCAGGCCACAACAAAGATAACACAACAGCATCCATCAGAAGAGGAATTTGTGAAACGAGTGTGAAGTCACTATTAAGTCTCTGTCCTCAGGAAATATTTTTAAAAGGAAAAGATGAAACAAGGAGACTTATAAAGAACTACATTTATTTTTGTTTACAGCAGATATCATAAATAAAGCTAAAACAATTTTCACTGTGTGCAAAATACAGAAATTCCATGTGAAAATTTAAATACAGCGTTAAAAACTATTTAATAAAAATATTCAGTTAAGATTATAAAGTAAAATGAAGATGGAAGATTTAGGAGGAGAAGGACAGAATCCTCACTGGCCAGGAAGAGCTAGGAAGACTCTGCAACAGAGGGTAAAAAACACGGCAATGGAAAGTGGTTTGAAATGGCAGACCTTTACGTCACAACCTTCATCTCAAAGCATGCTGAGCTTTGTAACAAAACACCATAGCCCTGAAATACATAGGAAGTCACGTCCTAACCATTTGTGCAGGAAGTGATGCTTAAAATACAAAGAGGTTTCTGTGTGGGCACAGCGTGGGGACTTTCAAAGCCGTCAAGACATTTTAGGATACCCACACAAATAAATACTATTGCTTCAGTCATGCAAACATACAGGTCAGGAAGATAAGGTGTGGGGCTCTGACCCCGCAGCCCTTCTGCATTCCTGGCTGAGGCGTGTGAAATGGGGCAAGTGGCAGAGGATGTTTGGCCCCTCCTGAAAATTGCTGCTTAGATGAATTCCCGAAGGCCCTTCCCTTTGAAAGGGATCCTCAGCAGGGAAGGCTGGGTTACGGCCATATCAACCAAAACCTTAGCACACTTGCTTGTCAGACTGAGCCCTTGGTTCTTGTTTGGATTCATTTCCCCTTCCAGATTATCAACATGTGATTACACATACTGGAACTTATGTAAAGAAAAATACATACAAAATAATCACACAAATTTGTCATGGAGAGTAGTGGCAATGTCTCATGCAGCAAGACAAATCCATTCATCAGAGTGGCAAATGGGGCCTAGTTAATTAATTTACAAAACAATTCAAACCAAAACACTCTGGTTATATAAACTTGGCATTTTGATATTACAGACTAAAAACAGCATGCACATCTCTTGCTGTTAGGCCTGCCTACTATGTTACTTGGGGTGGAAGACTGGAATTTGCATCTCTTTGGCTACTTTTTCAACAGAATCCTTTTATATTGTACTTTTCCAGTGTGAAAGCGAAGAAGTGCTTAGAAAATGCCACAGTGCTCGAACGTTGCTTGCTCATTGCATATTTGAGCTCAGTGGAAATTTGCTCATTGCATATCTGAGCCCAGTGGAAATAGGTGTTCATGCTAACCAGGAGAATCAGCTGGCTAATCTTGTCCTGACCTTATTTTAACTCTTTCCTTCAATACTTTGAAAGAAATAAGGCTTTAACTAGTTCTTTCAAGAAACAATGTACTTGCCTAACTTACCTTAAAGGCACAAGGAAGCGTACATGCACAGACACAGAGAGAAAAACATTCTCTACAGAGAGCACAGACGTTACCTTTTCTAGAACCGTGAACTCAGCAACAGGTTAAATGACCATGCCAAAGCTCGCATCCATTAATATACCAGACACACACAGTTTGCTCCAGAAGTCTTAAAAAAACGCACAATGAAATGCTGTCAAACAACAGTGTTAGTCACACAATTTTGGAACTGGCAAGCGGAAAAATCACCTGAGAGCAGAAAGGCTTCAGCCAGTGAGCGGGTGCAGCACCGGAATGATGAATTGGACTAAAAGCAACGAGGGAGATTGACAGAGAAGACAGCAGGGAAAAAAACACAGAACTTAACTTGGTTGTACAGGAAAGCATCAGAAAGATTATGTAGGCACAAAGAAGAATTCACCAAAATGAAACTGCCTTTTTTCATTAAATCATGAATGAGGACAAATAGGTATGAATCTTACTAGTAGAATATTAAGATGAAGAGATTAAAAAAAATCTACCAATTAGATTGATACCAATAAAAAACCTTCCCAACAGAATCACCTGCAAACTCCCACTGGAATATGCAGTGTAATTAAGATTCGTTAGTAAAATGTTTTCATTATGCAAGTTCCTGAATTCTGTTGTGGGAATGTAGGGATTTTATTCCCCATTATATAAATATATATAAAGCAAATACCATCTTTTTATTTTTTTTAATTTTATTTTTAAACTTTCTACTAGTAAGATTAATTTGCTTTAAATTCATTGGACATCAGAGATTTCCAAGTTTCTTACTATATCACCATTTTCTGTAAGTTTATCATTATGCTCACTCTGCTGAAAAGCAGAAAATTTCCTGTAGTAAACAGCAGGAGAAAATTTCAGGCAAAAATGTTCCTAAAGACTGTGCTGTTGACAAACTGAAATCGAAATTGATGGCAAGGCAAATTTTAAAACTTTACCACTTAGCAGTTTGCTGTGTTGCAGAAGTAACATGGTAAATCACACTGCAGTTTTTTTTCCTTTTTAGGGTGAAACAATTACTATCATTAGCAAATAATTAAAAAGTATACAGTGTTCCAAAGTAGTTGTTTTTTTTAAATGCTATAAAAGAGGTACAGATACATTTCTTTACATATATACAGATGCCCACCACGTTACTATAATTGCTGCTGTGTCCAGTCAATATCCTAGCAAAATTTTGCTGAATACATGTTTGAGTATTAATGGCAATTTATTTCAAACGAGTGCTACCTTATACCTAACCAATTTTCTTCAAGCACTTTTTCAAGTTCTGTGCATACACTTAACAATTTTTTCCCAAAATACATAAGCACTCTAAAATGTGAAAAGCTTTATCCTCGCAGTTCAAAGAAAGTCCAACTATCTAGAGGAAAAATCCAGTTTGTCATTTATTTTAAACAGAAGACATATTTCCTTTTAATACCTAAGAAACAAAACAATTCAAATCTTCTTTTCCCACATTATGTTAAAAAAAAATCAAAAAACCGCCAGCCCATAAGCAGCACAGTCATTTAAGACCACTGGAAGGTGATCCTCAACTTTGGTACTAACTGGATGCGACATTATTTCCTATTATTTAAGCCACATTATTTTGTCTAGAAATAAATGCTACAGATGCTTTTAATTTTAGGCTATACATATTACCTTGTTTATGTATTTACCTATTTCCTGGTTAACTTCTGAATTCAAACATTTAAGTATTTGAGAGGCAGGGAGCATGCTTACCTCACTGGCTAACTAGGCTGGAAGTAAATCAGAATTTGGGATGTTGGTGTCTCCTTGCCATTAAATAGCTTATTTAACCTGTCCTGACACCTTCTGATTAAGGTAGACCTTGTTGAGGGACATCTGAAAGAAATTTACTTAATGGCTGCTCCAGATTACAGAATTTCACCTTCCTGCCATCAGCTTTATACGCTGAAATTAATGAAATACCCAACTAAGAAGTAATCTCCTTAGAATACATTTGTAGGTTTTTGTTGTTTGTTCTAAACTTGTATTTTTAAAAAATTCCAAAACACAATAGAAGCAGTGCCTACCCAGAGGCACAACAGCAGTGATTTCAGTTACAGATGAGTGCTCCATAAATTGATATTCCTCGAATCAGCCACCTAATGAGGAAGCCTTGATTTGAAGAATAAGTCAGGTCTAATTACACTACCAGTTCCTTTGATTTACAGTTTCAATCAAGCCTTCACTCAACTAAGATTTGCTCTTCAAATTTATTTCAAAACTTCAAATAAATTAGTAGTACAGATTATACCCACTATCAACAAAGGGTATCTATCACATGTAAGAAATGTAAAAGGCATGACTAGGAGCAATGTGAATTAAGTACATGTTTGTTTGTTTGTTTTTTAAACATATTCATGCAAGTTATAAACCTCATAACCCAGAGCAAAGATGAAAGCAAGAAAAAAAAAAAGAAAAGGTATGCGCCATATTCAGGTTTCAAAACCCAGTCATTTGTCATAAATATTCCCCAAACATCTGAAAGAATGCACATTCTTTCTTGGTCTAACAAAAAAAAAGGGGGGGGGCGGGACACAGGGAGAAGAATGGTTTTAAAATGTACCACCACCCAATGGTCTGATCACAGGATAAAACGGGCCGCGGGGGCGAGGGGGGGAAATCTATAAATATCCTTCATCCGTCTCTGTGTTCTGGAAATGTGTCTGGACACTGCCCTTCATGCTGTAACATACAGTACATTTTATATTGAAAATTTTGATTGCACCTTGTTTATATCAGAAGGAATCCACCGTTCATTTAAGTCACATGTTAAATTGCATGAAAAGTAAAAAAAAACAAACAAAAAAAACCTCAAGAAAATAGCGAGGCTGTTAATTTTGAAAATCTGAAAGGCACAACTGAGCAAGACAAGTAGAAGAATTTAAACCCTATAGAATTTTTTCACCCATTCAAGCGCATTTTC